>NC_136412.1:217729254-219074254 GCF_051521515.1 Lactuca serriola | reverse complement strand
AACAAAGAAACCCTTAGCATCAGATGGGTTCCGACAAATGTGAACATCGATGACCATGTTATCGTTCCAAAACTTGAACCAAACATTGAATTTCCAGACAGTTTTGTTGAGGACTATATCTCAAACCTCAGCAAATCTCCCATTGAGGACTCAAAACCTTTATGGGATCTCCATATTCTTGACATTAAGACGACCAACAATGAAGGAACAGGTGTTTTCCGTTTCCACCATTCCTTAGGGGATGGTATTTCTTTGATGACACTTCTTCTTGCTTGTACACGAAAATCATCGAATCCAAATGCCTTGCCTACGCTTCCTTTCAACAAAGACTACAGCTACATAAAATTTAAAGGATTTTATTCAGTTCTAGAAATGTTGTGGAACTCCTGTGTTGCGCTTGTGATGTTTTTGTTGACCGTGTTGTTTCTTAAAGACACGGAAACCCCATTAAAAGGGACTCTAGGTGTTGAGAATAGACCAAGGCGTTTTGTGCACAGGAGCGTCAACTTAGATGACATTAAGGCGGTGAAGAATGTCATGGGCGTGGTATGTTAATATGTTTATAATTTGGGATTAAATCAAACGTGTCACGTCTTACATGCATGTCATCTTTCTATTTTAGCACAGACAATCATAAGTAAAATAAATAAGTGATAACATGTGACGACATTTGGTAAAGAAAGTATGTTATCACGTGTATGGTTTTACCACAAAACCTTGTTAAAGAAAATAACTTTTTGTATAGATCTTCAAGATCATTTGTTTGAAAACGAATTGTGATAATCTACATCTATGTGATCGATGACGTTAATGTTGCAGACACTCAATGATGTCGTTCTTGGAGTCACTCAGGCAGGATTATCACGTTACTTGAATCGTAGATATAGTAAGTTCTGTTGCATTTCTATCTCAATACATTTCAGATTCCTGATATCAAATTTTGATAAAATATCCATTCGCAATGCAATTCCATCTTCATTTCACCTAAGTAATACCATTAAGTTAATTTTTCATTTTCATTAATTCACCTATTTAATTCGAATTTCCCTTTTTTTCCACGCTCACAATGAAAGTTGGTTGATGTGTAGAATTTCATAATTGAGATCAAGGGTTCAAAATTCTGTTACGTGTAAAATATTACTCCCTCCGTCTTAAAATTATAGTCTATTTTTCTTTTTTTGTTTTTCCAAAATAATAATCAACTTCTAAAAAATAAATAATATTTTTATTAAAATACTCTTTCATTATTACTTAACCAACTAAGCATTTAATGGAACATTAAATGTAAAGTAAAGGCAAAACTGTCATTCTATTATATAAAGTTAGTGGTAATTAATGTTTTTCTTAATCTGTATGTTTTTTGTCTGTGGACGAAATATTAATTTTCACCCCACCTAGGCTCTAGTACGGGTGGCGTGGGTATACAAAATGATATTGTTTGTTTACATTTTTTTTCATGACAACCAATTTTTTAATTTTTTGAAACAAAAGATGATGAATCGACGATAAGCTACTTCATTATGTTTCTATTTTCAAAAGAGGCAAAATCATGAATTTACAACAAACTATTTGATTTGTACCATCAATTGAAATTTGAATTATATGTTTATGTCAAAACTCATTAAAAAATCTATTTATTTATCGTAGGGATAACATTATTTATTACCAACCGGTTTCAATGTAATTAAAGAATATTTTATACATTTTCATTTCTTGAGAGATAACCACTTCTAAAAAGGTGGGATGATTTATTTAGGATCAACCCGATAAAAATTGTTGGAAATTGATCACCATATCCTGTATATTTGTTATCCAACTTTTCATTTTTACAAATATGCACAAGTTATTTTTTTTTTACCAAATATCAAGTTTAGTCATTCATTTTTTTTCGGTCTCGTTAAAAGTCCATTTGGTTTTAATTGATCATCATAACTTTTCATTTTTACAAATAAACGCGAGTTGCAGGTTATATATATATATATATATATATATATATATATATATATATATATATATATATATATATATATATATATATATGAAATGGAAAATGATTAAATGTCGTTTTAAAAACCTTAATTTTCGATTTTTAGTATTTTTTTTTAAATTATTGAGTAAACTAACAATTGTAAATGAGTTTTTCTTTAAGAAAATAATAATTTTTTCGGTTTTTGAAAAATGATCACTTACTCCTGAATGTCCATTCAGGATATGATATTCAAATTTAAGTATTTTTTTTATTTGTTTTTACCAATTTTTTTCCGAAGAAATCTCTCCTTACATCCGAAATGTCCATTTTTTTTCAATCTAATGTCCGATTTCATGCTCTAATATTGTATATAGTTCACATTTACTCTATTTGTTAAAAAAAAAATTAGATTTAAGTAAAAAAAAAAAAATTTAATTCCGGAATTGTTCATCGGATTTCGGATTTGTTCTTGAAATTTCAGAGTTTTTGAGACAACCAATGTTCACTCATTGGTAGTTGTATGTTGCATTGTCCAAAGTTAAAAGAATAGATACATTAGAAATATTAATTTTAGATAATGATTGTAAGTTAGCAATAGGACATCTAATGTTGACCTAATTGTTTATTCATCATTCTTTTAAAATAAGACAATAATTTTTCTTTATTAATATATATTGAAGTACTTAGTTGTTTATCATTTCACTCATATTTATTTCGAAATTTAATTTGAAAATACATGGTGTTTAAACAACTTTATTTAATCTTTTTTAATCAATCTTTATAATATACTGGTCTCACAACTAGTAAATAAATAAAGTTGTAAGAAAAAGCTAGAGCAAATTTGTAAAAAAAAAAATCCCTATTCTAATAAAAGAATAGTTTTTATTCTCCTTTTGACATGTGTCACCATATTAGGCCTCATAATTAATGCATATTTTATTTTTCTTTTGTTATGTGTAACTCTATTATGTCTCCTAATTAATGCATGTCACTTGCTAACTTATTGAATCTCCATTTCAAATTTAAAATTTTAAATTTCTCACTCTAATTACATTAAATTAATAACATTAGAATATAAATTAAAATAAAATTAACACAAATTATAAAGTGATATAATTTTATATATTTATTTAAAACAATGATTATAATTTTATATAACTAAAAAAATCTCTTAATTAATAATTTATTTAAAATAACTGATTAATAATTTTGAGTTTTTAGTCTTAAAGTTTAATTAAGTTTGTAACCGTGGTTCCCACGGATTATAAACTAGTAATAATAATAATTAAGACCAAATTTATAACAAATGTTCAATTTTGGCTACATTTGTAAAAGAATTATGTGCGCTATCAATTTAATATCCCAAGTCACAATTACCAATCAA
The DNA here is from genome assembly GCF_051521515.1 of Lactuca serriola. NCBI lineage: Eukaryota > Viridiplantae > Streptophyta > Magnoliopsida > Asterales > Asteraceae > Lactuca > Lactuca serriola. The sequence continues at coordinate 219,070,901 of NC_136412.1, read as the reverse complement.
AAACACTTTCAAAAAATGGATAAACTTTCATGATATAAAAATAAGAAAATCTCCGATAAAGTCTCAATATTTTAGGTCAATTTACGGTTTATTTCCAACATATATTTTTTTAACAAAAAAATCCCGATTATATAATTATATACAACAATTTGTCATTTTCTGTTGAAAAGAAATAAAGATTGTTTCGTTAATTTTGGCAAAATATAAAATCATCAGAACTTTTGTGTTTAAAAAATAAAATTTATGACTAAACCGTAAACCAACCCAAAATATTGAGATTTTATTGGAGATTTTTCTATTAAAATATGTAAGTTGACATTTTGAATATATTAATATATTTGGTTTGAAAAAAATAACGTGAACCCTTTATTTTATTCTATTATACTTTTTACTTTTTATCAATATTTGTATTTACTTTGTTATTATTATTTACTTTATAACTTCGACTGATCTTAGTGAAATATTATCTTGTTATCTCATGGCCTTCATTCCAAACTCAAAATGACTAATTTTCTTTAGTGTTTGTATTTAATCCAAATAATCGTTTCAGGTGAAATCAGTAATGCTAATGGGACTGCTCATTGTAACCAAAACAACTTCATTCCAAAAAACATTCGCCTTCGCGCCACATTCTTTTTCAACCTAAGAGCAACCACTAGGGTCGATGTGAGTTTAGTAATTTCATTCATGTGTTCATCATTTCTCTAAATTGTTAGATTCAACCATATGCCTTTGATATCATTATAATCAACATTTTTTTGTTTAACTTGTGTGCACCTAGACACTCGTGGAAACGATGAAAACTGGGAAGTTAGGAAGATGGGGCAACCAGATCGGTTTTGTGCTTCTTCCGTTTAAAATTGGACTCAAAACTAACCCTTTAGATTACGTAAAAGAAGCCAAAGCAGTCATCGATCGAAAGAAAGCTTCTTTTGAGCCGTTATACACTTATTTTATTGTTTATTTTGTCCTCAAGTTGTTCGGCATTAAGGTAAATATATTACTTTACAATGAAAAAATAAAAGATCATCGAGTTTCGGTTTATGACCGTATATTGTATTGATACAGTTATGGAACGAAACTCGACTAATGACTATTTTACGTATGATGTTGAATTTGGGATTGATGCAGGCTGTGGGGAAACTAAACCATAAGGTTTTTTCTAACACGACCTTGTGGTTCTCAAATGTACCGGGACCAGAACAAGAAGTCACATTTTATGGACATGATTTGACTTACATTGCTCCTAGTTGTTATGGACAACCCAATGTAAGTATACATTTAATGTTCGTGTATTTATATCAGTGCAACACGGTTTTATAAGTGTTTATATATATATATGTTGGAGTTCATCTTTCTCATTAAAAGTTCTTTTTGACAATTAATATTGTACTCTATATATATTCTACATATACATTATAGTTATATAACTATATGTTTTTGGAGACATATACACATACATATGCATGCGGCTATATGCAGCTGAGTATGTTAGTAGACCTGGCTTCGAAATATGGCATAATTGTTGCTAATTTCCTACTTAATTAATTAAGGAGAAATCGCATGTAAATGAATGTTTTTTTTCAATAGATCTTTATTTAATAGAACATAAATGACTATTTAAAGATTTATATGATGAGATTTAATTAAATAAAACAAAATTTTACTTTTGGAAACTGATTTACTTATTTGGTCAGTTATTTATCTTATTTCATATATATATATATATATATATATATATATATATATATATATATATATATATATATATATATATATATATATATATATATATATATATAAAATAAAAACTTACATAATGAATTCTGAAAAGACATTATGTTCTTTATGAAAGCCAAATAAAAGAATTTTGTGTATCTAAATTAATACCATCAATTTGTTTAAAATCTTTTCGAAACAGCATACACAAAAAATAAAAACTTACAATTTATTTTTGGATATGATATACATATACGAATCATGATATTTAAATGTCAAGAGGTAGATTGGTAATTTTAGTTTGTTAAGTTGCAATGCATATTTTCTTCATGCTAATGCAAACAACATAATTTCCATTTATATATTTTTCATTTATCATAACCATTATAAATAACTAGAGGTGTGTCCTTGCGTTGCTACGGGTCGGACATTTTTTATTGTTTTCTTGTTTGTTTTAAATTTTATAGTACGTGTTTATTTATGGGACAATTTTTTAGAATATACATAAGGGACCAAAGTTGACAAAATATATAAACTATGGTGGTTAGATGTTGAAAAAGGAAGATTAATATTAGAGAAGGGACCAAAACTATCAAGTTGTAGAAAATATTGTGGCTTACTATAATTAATATTAAATAATGGACCAAAATTGATATGTCCTAGAAAGTATTGTAGCCAAATGGTGTAACATAAAAGAATAAGGGACCAAAAGTGTTAACATCACAAGCAATTGTGGCCAAAGTTTGAAGGACAAAACTTTACTATTCTTAGAGGGACGAAATTTGCCAAAGCCATAAAGTATTGTGGCAAAATTGGAAAATAAAAAAAATAGACACAATTGCAACATCATCCATAATCAAATGACCATTTCTATCAAAAGGTTAGAAACTTTAGTGTTCCTAACTTTCATTTCCTTAATATATATATTAATTATTACTTTCTGATAGATTGTTAAATGTTTTTCTATAAACTAGTATTTAACACAACAAATAATAGAACATTTATATTAAATTTGACATTGGTCTTTTTATCTACCATCGTCAAGTGAAACCTTTAGAAATTTCCAATAGAGAAATAACAATAATGTTTTTTTGCAGGCATTGATGATTCACATAGTGAGTTATGTGGATAAATTGACGTTTGTGATATCATCAGACGAGGAAACCATACCAGACCCTCAAAGGCTATGTGATGATCTAGAGGAATCTCTTCATCTCATCAAGACTTCCGCTTTGGCAACAGAGAGTGCTAAGAACAAGTAGAGAATGATGATGTATATGTCATCGCATTTCATCAAAACCAAAAAAAAGTAATTTTAGTACTATTTTGTTTGCTAATTTAGTGTGATTTTTGGAAAAGTACCTTGAAAATAATTCAGAAGTTTAGGAGTATGGGTAAAATAAAGAAACTTTAGTTTGAGTTTACTTAGTAGTCTATTACTTGCTCATCAAGTATTACTTGTTTACCAAGTTTATGAGTATTTTATTTTCCAAGAAATAGATGTAATGTTTTCAATTTTTAATAAGAGTTTAAGCATAAACATTAAATTTCCTTTCTTCCTTCTTTTCCTTCTTTGTTCGGGTATTTTCCTTTTTGTTTCAAGTAAAGCGTTTATCTAGTTTAAACCCAACATTGGTATTAGATTGCATCTGGTGCAATGATATCAAATAAAGAAGGATTAATTACCCTCCAATATCCAATGTTGCCAAAGACTGGCTACACAACATGGTCCATAAAGATGATCTACATGCAATCCTAAGAAGTGCGGGAGGACATCAAAACAAAGATCCCACAAAATCTCATAAGTGTGAAGAAAGACAAGATGGCAATGGATACTATCAACCAAGCCATTCCTGAAGAGGTCTTATTGAGGATATCGAAGAAGCAATCGAAAAAAGAAGCTTGAGACACACTCAAAACTATGTACTTATCTACATATCGAGTAACCACAACGAAAGTTCAAACTCTCAAATTCGAGTTTGATATGTTGGGCATGAGAAAATCAAAGGACGTGGATGATTTTTCTACTAAAATTGGAGGTATTGTGAAAAATATTCGAGCTCTTGGTGAAACATTGGAATAAGCATATATAGAAAAAAAGATTTTACGTGTTATACCCTCAAAGTGTGTTCAACTTGCATCTATAACTGAATAATTTGGTGATCTTGATACTATCACCTTTGAAGAGGTTGTAGGAAGATTGAAAGTTGATGAAATTAAAATCAAGGTTCATCAAGAACCTGAGGTGAGAAAGTTGTTGCTTACCCTCTAAGAATGGAAAAAAGGCAAGAAAAAGAAAAAGAAGAGCATACTCGTTCCACGTAGGAAAGCAATCACAACAAGATGCAAAACCAACATAGTTGGAGGAAGAGGTCATGGTGAAAATTATGAAAATCATGTGAGGCTGAGGCAACAACCATCAGTTACATGAAGGCACTCGAGCTACAATTGATAATTATGGCAATAGTCACATCAAGTGTTACAGTTGCTATGAGTTTGGGCACTCTGATTCATAATGTGAGAACCAACGACGAGAAAGGAAACAAGAAGCTAACTAAGCCCAAGGTCACATCGATGATAAAAACAACTTTATTAATGGTAGCGTTTGTACCTGAAAGTGAACCTCTAGCTATCATTCAATAAGAAGATCCGAAATCAGTCTCTGGTATGAAATGATGTGGTAGTCCGGAATGCTTTCAAGTGCGAAATAGAGATGATGTTCGAAATGGTGATTAAATTCAGAAATGAAGTTTTGTGGTGCGAAGTGAAGAGATGTTTTGGAATAGTATATCTGTCTGCATTAATTATTCTTGTCATTTTGCTTGATGTAACTTTACATAGGACTAAGTCTTTTTTGCCAAAATGGATAATCAGAGTGTTAGGAATTATACTTTTATCCAGTCCTTTGTATGCATCTGGGTATGTACGATGTAACTCCTTTTCCTATATAAGGAGTGTTTAATGATAAGAATACAAGACAGATTGTTGCTCCAAAGATAGTTATATTCACATTTACTTCACTTTCACCTTTCTCTCTAATCAAAATCTTTCAAACATTCTCCTTGTTCATTTCTTGTCTTCACTTTGACTATACTCATAGTTTCATATTTAATACCTGAAGTACTTTGTTGATTTACATCTTCAGTCTTGACTGGTCTTGCCAGACTTGACTCGAACACTTAATTAGAAGCAGACAATATTGATCTTAAGCATTAACTCAAGGTTTGAGTTTTCAAACCTTGTCCCTGCACAATCAGATCTTTGTTCTTACAATTGGTATCAGAGCTTAAGTGGTTGTCCTTTGAATCCATAAGAACAGATTATAGTTGATTCGAGATTACCTTGGTATTTCGATCATTTCTGTGTTCAGGATAAAAGGTCTTCTATATAACACTTTTGCTCAAGATATCTTAACTTCAATGGATGCTTCTAATTCTAAACAAATGCACTCAATGCAAACAACAAATAGCGTGGGTTGCCCTACACGTGTCCCGCTGGTAATTGTTGAAGAGTATGATCACTGGAAAGTCAGAATGGAAAGATTTTTACTTGGAAAAGAAAAAGGTGAAGCTATATAGAGATCTGTTAAAGAAGGTCCACATGTTCCAGTTCGAACTATTGTTAGAGATGATGCTTCAACTCTCATGGGACAGGATGAACAACGTCAGGCACCTCTCACTGCTGATGACCTCAAAAAGCTCCACGCAGATCAAGTTGCCTTTTTGGAAATAGTGTTTGGTGTTCCACCTTCTCTTTTTGAGCACATTAAACTGTGCAAGTCTGCTAAAGAGATTTGGGACACACTTCAAGACTTGTTCGAGGGATTATAGAACATGACGGATAAGCGTGTAACCTTTGTTGTCAATGAGTTCGACACTTTCACTACAACTCATGGTGAATCTGTTGCCTCAGCCTCAAATAGATACTGAATCGTCGTCATCAACATGACAGCTCGTAGGATAGTCCGAACCCCACTTAAATGCAACCTCAAGTTCATTAACAACCTTTGAAAGGGCTGGGGAAATGTTAAATCATGTCTTCAGAGTGATGGATCTCTGAAAAAGTTGAAGCTCTACCAAATGTTCGATAAGCTTAAAGGTCATGAATCAAATGTTTCACTATCTGTATGTGAACTCACAGGAGGTCCATTAGCTCTTGTTAGTTCTTATGATCCTTAAATTCCGAACCCCACTGTCTCGGACCCTATCACTACTATTGTTCCATATATCCCACATGTTCACCCTCACCTCCAACCATGCCAACTCCTACCAATAACAAATATCAATTAAATGGTGACCTTAACCTTGAAGATATGGACTCCGAACTCTGTTTCCAACAAGAGTTTGCTTTGCTTTCCATGAAATACAATCTTCCTTTTAACAAGCCATATCCCAACCATTTCCAGGATCCTCATCAAAATAACGATCGACTCTAACGCCTGGTTCCTGGTATGTATTTAAGTTAAATTTATTCCATTTTATAGAGCAATTCGAAGAGTTGGGAGCCCCAAACTTGTCGAGTAGAGATCATAAGGGCCATATAATTTAAGTAACCTACTCGACGAGTTGGGAGGCCTCAACTCGATGAGTAGTCTGCCAGATATTAAAACCCAATTCCTGGGGTTTGCACCCTATTTAAACGTCTTAAACCTTTTACGTTGGCCTCATTTCCAGCCTCCAAGTCCCAAACCCTAAATCTTGAAAACCCTAAATCCATTTGAGTGTTTGTGAGCTATTTTTGAGTGTTTTGGTGTGTATTTGAAGCTATTGGAAGAAGGAAGAGCTTAGAGACACAAGAAGGAGCATATAGATCCATAATCCTTGCCTCATCCACGACATTTTGTTGGTATAAAGCATAAACCTTTCCTTGTAGTTTCTTAGATCTCCTTTTTGGGGTTATTTTGCTAGTTTTGGTCCAAATGACATGATTCTTGGGATTTGGACGTCCCAAGTGGGGAACACTTCAGATTTAGGGCCTTAAGGGATTTTCATGGCATAAAGGTGCCAACTTTATAGCCATGGAGGTCCCATGCAACCTTTAGACCATCATTTTGGTCTTCTGAAGCTTCTATAGCCATGTATGTGGATAAAGTTGAAGACTTTACATGATCATTTTGTCCCTTGAGTCCAGATCTATGACCTCATAGTCCATCTTGATGTTTTGATGGCTTTTGGAGTTGGATCTACGTCATTTTGAGTTAGGGTTTGAGTTTTATGCATTGGGAGAGGACCTTAATGGGTAAAGTTGGAAACTTTACCCTTCTAGGCGTATTTCCAGTTTGGATCTGGAGTTTAGTGTGTAGATCTGATGAATAAGGGCTTAATGGATTAAGAAGAGTTGATAGACGGATGAACTGGACGAGTCCATTAGGGAACTCAACAAGTTGGTTCGGAATGCTACCGATTTGGTTGAAGGAACTCGACGAGTTGAATTGGGAAAGTTTCGTTTCTATTGAGAAGAAGGAACTCAATGAGTTGGATCGCGATTTTACGATACTGTGATCCATGGGAACTCGGCGATTTGAAGGGTAAACTCGACGAGTTGAGTCAACTCAGAGCGTTGACTTTGACTTGACTTGACCAGAGTTGAACCTTGTCACAACTAGAAATTTTGTGTCTTGTAATCACTACATTCAGGTAAAAGTGTAGAGATACTTACTCTATGACAACAAAATTTCAATCCAATACACCATACAAATACTACTAATAGTCAATAAGCAATTGGAAACCCTAGAAGTTCTTGTTAGGTCCATTTTGGACTAGGACTTCCTTATTGGACTCATTGGGCCAATAAGCCTCCAACTAGACCTACTTTCATTTATTCCAACAATTTGGGCCACATTAGGCCTAGAATGGAATAAATCAACTTCATGACACATTATAGGCCATAGTTAACTTAAACTAGCCCAACAAAGTATAAAATCCACACTTATATCTTACAATCATCAAACCTAACTCTAATATTGGGCTTAGGGGCATTAAAGCCCAATACTCTCTTTTTCTTTCCAAAATTCGGCCCAAGACAAGCCCAAGAAGAAAGGAGTTGACTTCTTCATGCCACCTCATTTATGTCCACCATACTTCCATGCATGGACCAACATACATCTATGTATGTCAACTCAACCCTCTCTTCTTCTTCCCCTCTCTCATTCTCGGCCGAACACCCTCCTACACCCACCAAAAATTCATTCCAAACCTCTCTAAGTCTTGAAGAGCATTCCTCCCTCCCTCTCCTAAAATTTTCGAGATTTAAAGGCATTCCAAGGAGATTTTTCACCAAAAATCACCCTCCAAGGTAAGGTTATACTAAATTCTATGATCTAGGTTCCTTGATCTATCAAAAATCTCTTCTTAACTCATGAGAAATCATGATCTTGTATCTTAGAAACACCTCAAGGCCGAGATCTTCATCAAGGGGTGCTAGGGCCGAAAGTCACCAAACTTTCTTCCATTTCTCCTCCAAAACCGAAACCACACCCAAAGGTAAGCTTCATACCCCCTTATTTTTGGTTTTTATAAGTTTTGTGGTGGGGGGGGGGGAATACAAGCAAATGTGTAGATCTATCATTATGTGTATGCCTTGTATGATTTCTATGTTTATTTACATACTTTTGTGTGTTTATGGTGTTGAAACTAGTCAAAAGGACCTAAAAATCGAGATTTGTGTTATGATGCATGAAACGAGTGCTAAAACATATCATTATACATAAGTCATTACTAGAAAAATAACCAAGTTGGTTTAGATGAACATCTTGGGCTAAAAATCACATTTTTGGACTTAAAATGCTAAGAATATGAAGTTTAAGGGCCCAAAATGTCAAAATACAAATTCTGGAGGTTAAGAAGTGTCAAAACAGTTTAATAAAGGAATTTTTCCAGAAATATACACTTTAGAATGTTTAAAATGTAAATTTCTAAACTTAATGGGCTAAAAATGAATTTTTCGGCCCAATAGGGCCCAATATGCAAAATTTTCCAATTTGAGGGGCTGAAACTGTGTTTTTCCGTAAAACAGTGGACTACTAGTGTTCCAAGTCCTTTTCAAAGGATAAAAATGCTTTTCATAATTAAAAAGGACCAAAGTTGCAAAAATTTTCCAATTTGGGCCAAAAGTGTAAAATTGCGAAAAAGAGAGGTTACAGCCGAGAAAACTGTATTTTGAGGGACTAAAACTGTTTTCAACTAAAAATGTGCTGAAAAATATCAATTTCAATAAGTTTTGGTGTTAGAATGCCAAGAAAAATGGTTTAAGGACTAAACCGGAATTTAATTTATTCAAAGGGTTGAAAAAGTAAATTTACAAAATAAAGAGGGGCTGTAAATAGAAAATTTTCAATGTTAATTCAATACATCCGTTGTGATCAAATATTGACACTGCGACTACCGACGAATTACAATACACAACAACACCAAAAATCGTTATGAAACGAATTGATTCGGTCTCGAATCAATAACAAATCCGAAACTATTAACACGATGACAACTCGATTCATACACGGAAAATTTGGGAATTCAATACACACATGAGAGTGCACAGACGTCGATACACCATCTTTGGGCCCAAAAGTGTAAAATCTTGTTTGTTGGGCCTAGCTAGCCCAATGACCTGATCTTTAGGCCCGAAGACATCAACCTTACGAGTTGTTGGGTCTTACATGATCCAACACAGCGTAAAAGGACTTTCAATGGCAACGTGCTACTGGTCCCCAAGGGTCCTTCGGTACTGCTAGCAAAGTCGAGAATTCACCAATGCGAGTTGGGCTAAGGGCCCTTTGCATTCACTATAGCCTTGAACGACGTAGGGAATTACCTGGGGCTTCGCACTCACTTTTTCCCCTCGGTCGTGGGGCTACATGAGTCCGGGTGGTTGGGTTAAGTGAATAGTGCAAGCGACGCCTAAGGGAATCGTTTGTACGGTTGGCAACTGGTCATTTTCATTAATGTACGTTTACAACAATTCACAATCCACAATTAATCCAATGTCCCCGGAGCTCAACGAATACACCTGTCCTAACGAAATAACGAAACATAAAATTATTTAATGCAAAGTAATGGGAAAACGTCGGGTTTTCCTAGGATTTTCAATTATTACACCTACGAATTAGATACCGAGTTTTACAAATCGTACTCTTACATTTATAGAAACAAACAAGCATAATTTCGGATCTTCACACCTTTTACACTATACAATTTTCAGAAAATATCGGATTTTCTGGTGGTTTTCAAAAATTGGATTTCAAACATTACTTATGAACTCACCAACATTTCATATGTTGACGTTTTTCAAAATACTTGTATTCTTAGGTAACAGATAAAGTGAAGGAAGAATTGTACTCTATGACGTTTTGCTGTTGTTTAATTAATATCGAACAATTTACTTTTGGGAATGTAATATTTTGAAACTATGTACTGAATGTAAACGCTACCAGTTGTAATATTCCAATGCTGGTATTGTATGATGTTATGTTTCATGTATATTCATTATGATGGTATTCAATTGAGTCACGACAGCCCCCGGACGTTTCCGCCGTCTGGTTCGGGGGTGTGATAGGTTGGTATTAGAGCTCTGTTTATAGTGAACTAGCATATCGAACCATACATTGATATGCAACTATAAACCAAAAAAAGGGGACTAACATAACTCTGAACAAAACAAGTAAAAATACAACAATAAAACATCTTTGCTTGCATTAGGAATAAGGAACATAACGCCGAACTAAACAAAATAATGCTAGTATCTCGGTTAATTCAGGACTGTTCTTAGTGGTACCAAGGAGTGGATGTAGCCTGATCAACTACATTCTCTCCAAAGTATAACTAACACACGTTCTGATGAGATCGGGATAGCTAGGGAACCTAAAACTATACCCTTTTATCACCAAAAAGAGAACATTTGTTTAGTCTGTACAATAGTTGTAACATTCTAGGAATAATGTTAGCATATTTACATACTCGCGCAGACAGCATGGCTGGTTTTCATCACCCTGGAGACCCTTATTTCCATAATCAGGGGAATAATGGATGGTTAGAGGAAGAGCCTGACGAAGACCCCGAAGAGGAATCTGACGGGGAACCGGAGGCTGGAGATGAAGGCGAGCCTGCCGAACCCGAAGAAGACGAAGAGAACTTCGAAGAGGAACCCGATGATAGTGAAGGGGGTGATTCGGACGTAGAGTCCGAAGTCATCAACCCCCTTTACCCGATCAGGGTGCCTGCTTACCGTGTGGGCCCCACCGGTCCTACCCCTCCTTGGGGTATTGATCTTTGGAGATGGAGCAGACAGCAGGGACAGCGACCCCCGTTCGGCATGTCACGCGAGTTCTTTGACCTGAGGGACGGAGGGCCGGCCGACCGAGCCCTACCAGTCATGGTGAGACGATTACGGAATACCGGCGATCTTGCTCAGGGCACTGCTGATCAGGTACACCAGCTGTGGACTAGGGTCGAGCGTGCGGAATAGGAGACACGTGACGTTCTTCGGGAGTTTCACATGAGGCAGGTAAGGTGGGAGTCTCGACTTCAGGACGCAGAACGATTGGTGGCTCGTCTTCAGGGAGCATCCACATCCTCGACACCACCTCCGGACGCAGATCGTCGTGGTTAGGGATAGACATATCTTAGTAGGTCGTTAGGAACTATGCTATGTACCCCCGACTCTATGTTTAAGTGACTACACTACTCATAGAGCCGTTATGCTGTCGAACTAGTGTCACTCATGTATGCTCTTACGAGCAAATTTTTCATATATCAAATGCGGATAATATTAGTAAACTTTTACGTGCTTTGTTATGATATTACAAATTACTATGTGTTGAGAATCTATGATTGTATGTTGAATGGTAGGAATGTTTTAGTACGTACATTGCACCTAGTCAGTAGGGTCACAACCTTCCAGAAACCCCAAACACTCAACATCTTTCCGTTTCATGACAGAAAGATGCCTCGCCGACCTACTCGCAGAAACCCTGGACCAACCCCACCCGAAGTTGACTCCACTGCATTCCAGGCAGCCGTGTCTGCTGTGGTCACCGTAGCTATGGCACAACTCCACCAAGGGAATAACGGAGGAGGCAACGGGCAAGGGGCAGGGAGTTCGAACAACGGGATGAATCAAGGACCTACTAAAACATGTACCTACAAGGACTTTACAAATGCCAAACCACAAACTTTTAACGACACTGGAGGAGTGATCACTCTGAAGCGATGGATCGAGAAGGTGGAGTCGGTATTCGAGATATGCGATTGTCCTGAGCAGATGAAAGTGAAGTTCGCGGCCTGCACTTTTGTCGATCAAGCGTTCACCTGGTGGAACGGACATGTGGAAGCCATGACACTTCCTGTAGCCAACTCTATGCCGTGGGCGGAGATGAAAGAAATGATGATGGCTGAATACTGCCCACGAGGTGAGATTCAGAAAATGGAGCAAGAGCTGTGGAACCTCACTGTGCAGAATGCGAATATCGATGCCTACATATTGAGATTTAGTGAACTATCTCTGTTGTGCCCGGGTATGATCACCTCGGAAGGAAAGAAGATTGAGCGATTCATCTGGGGACTAACATCACCAATTCAAGGAAATGTGATAGCTGCAAACCCCGAAACATATGACATTGCAAAAAGATTGGCAAAGAAGCTGTATGACCATAACAACAAAAAGGGTGAGAAGCCAGCGGAGGCTGAAGGAAAGAAGGAAGGTGATGGCAAGAAGGGGAATAACAATAAGAGGAAGGGGCGCCAGGGCCCCAAGACTTCTAAAAAGCAGCAGACAGTGGCGGTTAACGCTGTCACCGCACCGGTTCCAGCCGCACCACATGCTCCAGCCTCAGCTGCTTCAAATGCTTCAAGACCTTATTCCGGTAATCTTTCCAAGTGCAACAAGTGCGGTTTCCATCACCATGGAGAATGCAAGGAGTTACAGTGCACTAGTTGCAACCGAAAGGGACACACGGCAAAGTACTGCAGGGCTTACCCTCCCCAGAACCAACAACAGGGAAACAACAACTACTACAACAACAATCGCAACAACAACAACGTCACCACCGGCGACAACAATGCAGGGCCTAGCCACACCTGCTATGGGTGTGGAAGGACTGGGCATTTCCGCCGAGACTGCCCTAACAACAAAAATCCAGGAAACGGAGGAACAGGAAGGATGCTGACCATGGGTCAGGGAGAGGCGATTCAGGACCCCGCTGTTGTTACTGGTACGTTTCCCCTAAATCACACTTATACATGCATCCTATTTGACACCAGAGCTGAGCGAAGTTTCGTAAGCAATAAGTTTAAGCATTTATTAAAACAACAACCCCAGAAGCTAAATGAAACCTTTACGGTGGAAATGGCCAATGGGAAAACCGAATCTACCAGGGAAATCTACATCGGATGTACCCTAACCCTCAATCAACACGTCTTTCGAATAGACTTGATGCCTGTATCAATTAGGAGTTTCGATGTGATTATTGGCATGGACTGGTTAAGCCCCCACCATGCTGAAATTTTGTGTCACGAGAAGGCCGTTCGCCTTCGCCTTCCCAATCATGAAACCCTAGTAATTTACGGAGACAAACCTAGCATGAACCTTCGCCTCATCTCGTGCATCAAGGCACAAAAACATCTACGAAAGAACAATTTGGCGTTCCTGGCTCACATAGTTGATAAGACCAAGGAAGAGGTTAACATTCAAGACATTCCCGTAGCTTGTGAGTTCCCAGACGTGTTTCCTGAAGATCTTCCAGGAGTACCTCCGGAGAGACAAGTGGAATTTCGAATCGACCTCGTTCCAGGAGCAACTCCTCTCGCTAAATCACCCTATCGGTTAGCTCCTGCTGAGATGCAAGAATTATCCAGCCAACTCAGCGAACTCTTGGACAAAGGATTCATCCGCCCTAGTTACTCGCCATGGGGAGCTCCAGTCCTCTTTGTCAAAAAGAAGGACGGATCTTTTAGAATGTGCATCGATTACAGAGAGTTAAATAAACTCACTATTAAAAATCGCTACCCACTCCCACAAATCGATGATCTATTTGACCAGCTCCAAGGAGCTAGTTATTTTTCTAAGATAGATCTACGGTCCGGATACCATCAACTCAAAGTCCGGGAAGAGGATATTCCAAAAACCGCTTTCCGAACTCGCTACGGACATTATGAATTTGTTGTAATGCCCTTCGGTCTGACAAATGCCCCTGCAACATTTATGGACCTAATGAACCGAATCTGTCGACCATTCCTCGACAACTTTGTCATTATTTTCATCGACGACATCCTCGTCTATTCTCGAAGTAAAGAAGAGCATGGCCAACATCTCCGAAAAGTCCTAGAAACTCTGCGATCGGAAAAGCTATACGCCAAACTCTCCAAGTGTGAGTTCTGGCTCCGGAGTGTGAACTTCCTAGGTCATGTAGTTAGCCAAGATGGAATTCATGTGGATCCCTCTAAAGTCAAAGCGGTTGAAGGATGGGCAATCCCGACAACACCTACGGAAATCCGTCAGTTCTTGGGTCTAGCAGGCTACTATAGGAGATTCATTCAAAACTTCTCTAAGATCGCCAAGCCACTTACCTCGCTTACACAAAAGGGCATACCATTCAAATGGAAGGACAAACAAGAAGCCGCATTCCGAACCCTGAAACAAGCTCTCTGTAGCGCCCCGGTACTATCGCTACCGGAGGGAACGGAAGATTTCGTGGTCTACTCTGACGCGTCAAATCAGGGCTTAGGTTGCGTTCTCATGCAGCGTGGAAGGGTGATAGCTTACACATCTCGCCAACTAAAAACGCACGAAGTAAATTATATGACCCATGACTTGGAATTGGGAGCTGTGGTCTTCGCTCTGAAAATTTGGAGGCACTACCTGTACGGTACGAATTGCACCATTTTCACGGACCACAAGAGTCTCCAGCACATCTTGAACCAGAAAGAGTTGAACATGAGGCAACAAAGATGGGTTGAATTATTAAACGATTACGAGTGTGAGATCAAGTACCACCCAGGCAAGGCCAACGTGGTAGCCGACGCATTAAGTCGGAAGGAGTACTCAAATCGTCGTACGAAAACTCTCTCTATAACCATTCAATCTCACCTAGTCGCTCAAATTGCGGTAGCCCAGTTGGAGGCCATGAAAGCGGAAAACAGGGCAAGCGAAGCATTGCGTGGGATGGAGAAGAACCTAGAGGCAAAGGAGAATGGAGTATACTACTTCATGAACCGTATTTGGGTCCCTAAAATCGGAGGAGTTAGGGAGGTAGTTATGAAGGAAGCCCATAAGACGCGATACTCCGTTCATCCTGGTTCAGACAAGATGTATTTGGATATTAAACAACACTACTGGTGGCCTAACATGAAGGCAGAAATTGCTACCTATGTTAGTAAGTGCCTTACGTGTGCCAAGGTAAAGGTGGAATACCAGAAGCCCTCAGGGTTATTACAGTAACCGGTAATTCCTAAGTGGAAATGGGAGGGGATTTCTATGGATTTCGTGACCAAGCTACCCAAAACGTTGGATGGACTAGACACCATATGGGTAATAATCGACCGACTGACGAAGTCTGCCCATTTCCTGCCAATCAAAGAATCCTACAAGATGGAGAGATTGACGCGTTTATACATTCGAGAAATCGTGAGACTCAACGGAGTACCAGTGTCTATTATCTCGGATAGGGACAGTAGGTTCACTTCATGTTTTTGGCAATCACTCCATAAGGCAATGGGAACTCATCTCGACATGAGCACCGCTTATCATCCGCAAACGGATAGTCAAAGCGAACGAACCATCCAAACACTCGAAGACATGCTCCGCGCATTCGTGATAGACTTTGGGAAGTCTTGGGATACCCACTTACCTTTAATCGGATTCTCGTATAACAATAGTTATCATTCGAGCATCAAGGTCGCTCCTTTCGAAGCACTATACGGGCGTAAGTGTAGATCACCGTTATGTTGGGCTGAGGTAGGTGATACCCAACTAGCAAAAACGCATACATCAGACAAGGCACTAACAGGACCGGAGATCATTCGTGAAACCACGGAAAAGATCGTCCAAATCAGAGCTCGATTACAAGCATCGCGCGACCGACAAAAGAGCTACGCCGATAAACGACGAAAGCCCTTAGACTTTCAGGTCGGGGATCGAGTACTGTTGAAAGTCTCACCCTGGAAAGGGGTTATTCGTTTCGGAAAACGGGGAAAACTGAACCCACGATACATTGGACCTTTTGAGATCGTTGCCCGAATAGGTCCAGTAGCGTACAAGCTGCAGCTACCCGCAGAGCTAAACAGTGTTCACCCCGTGTTCCATGTCTCTAATCTAAAGAAGTGCCTATCGGATGAAACACTCGTCATTCCCCTTGACGAGATCGAAATCAATGAGAATCTCCTGTTCGTTGAAGAGCCGGTTGAAATCATGGACAGGGAGGTGAAGCGTACTAAGCAAAGTCGCATCCCGATCGTGAAAGTACGGTGGAACGCGAAGCGTGGGCCAGAATTCACGTGGGAACGCGAGGATCAAAAGAAGCAAAAGTACCCTCACCTATTTTAGCATTCTCAAATCTAGCTTTCAAACAAAATTTCGGGACGAAATTCCCTCTAACGGGGGGGATGATGTCACAACTAGAAATTTTGTGTCTTGTAATCACTACATTCAGGTAAAAGTGTAGAATCAAAAACCTAAGAGCATGTATGATACTAACTCTATGACAACAAAATTTCAATCTAATACACCATACAAATACTACTAATAGTCAATAAGCAATTGGAAACCCTAGAAGTTCTTGTTAGGTCCATTTTGGACTAGGACTTCCTTATTGGACTCATTGGGCCAATAAGCCTCCAATTTGACTATCATGGGTTTAGAACCTTTTAATGGGCTCTATTGGACCTACTTTCATTTATTCCAACAATTTGGGCCACATTAGGCCTAGAATGGAATAAATCAACTTCATGAAACATTATGGGCGATAGTTAACTTAAACTAGCGCAACAAAGTATAAAAATCACACTTATATCTTACAATCATCAAACCTAACTCTAATATTGGGCTTAGGGGCATTAAAGCCCAATACTCTCTTTTTCTTTCCAAAATTCGGCCCAAGACAAGCCCAAGAAGAAAGGAGTTGACTTCTTCATGCCACCTCATTTATGTCCACCATACTTCCATGCATGGACCAACATACATCTATGTATGTCAACTCAACCCTCTCTTCTTCTTCCCCTCTCTCATTCTCGGCCGAACACCCTCCTACACCCACCAAAAATTCATTCCAAACCTCTCTAAGTCTTGAAGAGCATTCCTCCCTCCCTCTCCTAAAATTTTCGAGATTTAAAGGCATTCCAAGGAGATTTTTCACCAAAAATCACCCTCCAAGGTAAGGTTATACTAAATTCTATGATCTAGGTTCCTTGATCTATCAAAAATCTCTTCTTAACTCATGAGAACTCATGATCTTGTATCTTAGAAACACCTCAAGGCCGAGATCTTCATCAAGGGGTGCTAGGGCCGAAAATCACCAAACTTTCTTCCATTTCTCCTCCAAAACCGAAACCACACCCAAAGGTAAGCTTCATACCCCCTTATTTTTGGTTTTTATAAGTTTTGTGGGGGGGGGGGGGGAATACAAGCAAATGTGTAGATCTATCGTTATGTGTATGCCTTGTATGATTTCTATGTTTATTTACATACTTTTGTGTGTTTATGGTGTTGAAACTAGTCAAAAGGACCTAAAAATCGAGATTTGTGTTATGATGCATGAAACGAGTGCTAAAACATATCATTATACATAAGTCATTACTAGAAAAATAACCAAGTTGGTTTAGATGAACATCTTGGGCTAAAAATCACATTTTTGGACTTAAAATGCTAAGAATATGAAGTTTAAGGGCCCAAAATGTCAAAATACAAATTCTGGAGGTTAAGAAGTGTCAAAACAGTTTAATAAAGGAATTTTTCCAGAAATATACACTTTAGAATGTTTAAAATGTAAATTTCTAAACTTAATGGGCTAAAAATGAATTTTTCGGCCCAATAGGGCCCAATATGCGAAATTTTCCAATTTGAGGGGCTGAAACTGTGTTTTTCCGTAAAACAGTGGACTACTAGTGTTCCAAGTCCTTTTCAAAGGATAAAAATGCTTTTCATAATTAAAAAGGACCAAAGTTGCAAAAATTTTCCAATTTGGGCCAAAAGTGTAAAATTGCGAAAAAGAGAGGTTACAGCCGAGAAAACTGTATTTTGAGGGACTAAAACTGTTTTCAACTAAAAATGTGCTGAAAAATATCAATTTCAATAAGTTTTGGTGTTAGAATGCCAAGAAAAATGGTTTAAGGACTAAACCGGAATTTAATTTATTCAAAGGGTTGAAAAAGTAAATTTACAAAATAAAGAGGGGCTGTAAATAGAAAAATTTCAATGTTAATTCAATACATCCGTTGTGATCAAATATTGACACTGCGACTACCGACGAATTACAATACACAACAACACCAAAAATCGTTATGAAACGAATTGATTCGGTCTCGAATCAATAACAAATCCGAAACTATTAACACGATGACAACTCGATTCATACACGGAAAATTTGGGAATTCAATACACACATGAGAGTGCACAGACGTCGATACACCATCTTTGGGCCCAAAAGTGTAAAATCTTGTTTGTTGGGCCTAGCTAGCCCAATGACCTGATCTTTAGGCCCGAAGACATCAACCTTACGAGTTGTTGGGTCTTACATGATCCAACACAACGTAAAAGGACTTTCAATGGCAACGTGCTACTGGTCCCCAAGGGTCCTTCGGTACTGCTAGCAAAGTCGAGAATTCACCAATGCGAGTTGGGCTAAGGGCCCTTTGCATTCACTATAGCCTTGAACGACGTAGGGAATTACCTGGGGCTTCACACTCACTTTTTCCCCTCGGTCGTGGGGCTACATGAGTCCGGGTGGTTGGGTTAAGTGAATAGTGCGAGCGACGCCTAAGGGAATCGTTTGTACGGTTGGCAACTGGTCATTTTCATTAATGTACGTTTACAACAATTCACAATCCACAATTAATCCGACGTCCCCGGAGCTCAACGAATACACCTGTCGTAACGAAATAACGAAACATAAAATTATTTAATGCAAAGTAATGGGAAAACGTCGGGTTTTCCTAGGATTTTCAATTATTACACCTATGAATTACATACCGAGTTTTACAAATCATACTCTTACATTTATAGAAACAAACAAGCATACTTTCGGATGTTCACACCTTTTACACTATACAATTTTCAGAAAATATCGGATTTTCTGGTGGTTTTCAAAACGATACAAAACATTGGATTTCAAACATTACTTATGACCTCACCAACATTTCATATGTTGACGTTTTTCAAAATACTTGTATTCTCAGGTAACAGATAAAGTGAAGGAAGAATTGTACTCTATGACGTTTTGCTGTTGTTTAATTAATATCGAACAATTTACTTTTGGGAATGTAATATTTTGAAACTATGTACTGAATGTAAACGCTACCAGATGTAATATTCCAATACTTGGTATTGTATGATGTTATGTTTCATGTATATTCATTGTGATGGTATTCAATTGAGTCACAACAGCCCCCGGACGTTTCCACCGTCTGGTTCGGGGGTGTGACAACCCTTAAAGGTTATAAGTATTGATGGTATGTATGGGGTTGTTTTTGTTCAGGGAGTGAGTAGAGTTGATTCTGGGCTGAGACGTTTCAGCTAGAATCCGACGTTTGAGGTGAGTTTCTTCCTGGTTTGAACGGTTCGAAGGCACCAATGCTAGCATGTGTATGATATGTGTGTAGATTAGTAGCTAAGGGTGGGCAGGGTACGTATCTTAGTATCGCTTGAGTATGGATATTGAATGTATTGGTACATTCTGTTTATATGTGCTGTCTGTGTGATACTTTTATGTATGCTTAGTTAGCTGAGTGTGGGTGAGGCTCTTATCTCATAGATAGCTGAGTGTGGGCGAGGCCCATATCTCATAGATAGCTGAGGGTGGGCAAGGCCCGTATCTTATAGATAGCATAGTGTAGGCGAGGCTTGTGTCTCATAGATAGTAGAGTGTGGGTGAGGCTTGCATCTCATAGTTAGCGGAGTGTTGATGAACCCATATCTCCTAGTTAGCCAAGTGTGGGCGGGGCCCGTATCTTCTTGAGTGTGGGTGGGGCCCGTATCTCCTAGTAGCATAATTATATGTATGGTATGTGGTAGTTTTGGGGAAATTCACTAAGCTTCATGCTTACAGGTTTCAGTTTTGGTTTCAGGTACTTCCGGTAGCAAAAGGAATAGCTCGGGGTGACTGCATTGCACACACTACGAGGTTTAGTCTGGGATGTTCACTCTGATGTTTTGATATGATACTCTGATTTGATATTGTGATTTATGTTTTTGGATGGAATGATTTTAATAACTATGGTTTATTTAATAATTAAAAATGAAATTTTTTGTCATGATTTTTGGGATGTTTCAAGTTGGTATCAGAGCCTTGGTTTAAGAGATTCGGGCACACTCTCGGGTGTGTCTGAACTCAACCTGAGGACTTGGTATGAAAATTTTCAAAAGAAAACCATTTTTATAAAAAAAAAAGGGATTCTAAAAAGAGGAAGAAAAGGGTGTGGCGCATGCAATCAACCGAGCTCAAGTAAGTTCTCCGACATTACCCATACACATTTATGTTATGATATGAATTGTGAATATGTGAATTGCATGCTAGATTAAGGCTAAGGATCTAGGAAGGATGGCTTGTATGCCTACTGTATGAGCTTATTGAACTACATTCTAGTACTGATTAGTTCATGATATGATGGCCTGAATAGGATATGCTTGATTTGGTTTACTTGATGCCCGAATGTTGCTTGATTTGTGCTTTTTTGGAGTTCTAGTTGTCTTTAACTAACTAGTAAATGAATACGTTAAGTTACATATTACGAGGAATGAATAATTTTAGAAGGTTAGGATTAGCCTTATTGTGCAGCTCTTGTCTGTGTCCAACCGTTGTAGGGAGAGAACTCTCATTTAAAGAATTATCTAGTCTTAGTGATATGTAATGGTATGTGCAAGCTAGTTTGGGAAAGGTAGTAGGGACTTCTTATGCAGCTGATGGCAGAGAGTGGGTTGGAGATTTCCCTAGGATAAGCTTAGGATGAGATTAGCACGTAAAGCAGTAGTACTGAAAAGGGACTTGGTAGAGTCAAGGCAATTCTTGAGGAAAGTACAGATAGATGTGGAAGGTAGTATGCGCCCGTACTACTGGAAGCAGAGGATCCATACTCGAATCAAGGAGGGCTGAGATGAAACCATGGAACTTGTAGCATGTATGATCCCTCGAGTTATGATGAGTATTTTGATGATTGTTTTATGGTGTATTTTTAGTATGGTGACGCTACGCACTAGGCCAGTTGGCAGCTCGATGACCAGATGAGGGAGTTCATCTTATCTGAGATCACACACTGTATCATTGACTAGACTCCTGTGATTTTTGGTATGGTCAAGGAGGGCATTTTGGAGATTTTGGATGAGGGACTGGGTGCATTTTGCACTGAGATGGCAGCGATGATCGGGGTGCGCACGACGACATTCAGAGAGTTCCGAGCTTGTGGGGTTCCATAATAACATGGGGCTAGGGACCCCATTGCTAGTACCAGGTGGTTGGTGGATGTCGCCAACACCTTTCGTACCAGCAGATGTCTTGAGGGGGACAAGGTTCGACTTGCTTCCTATCTCCTGAAAGACAGCACACGACTAGTGGGAGGAGGTTGGGCATGCGGTTGGTGATGATGCCCTTGACAATATGACCTGGAGCGACTTCTCGACTAGGTTCAGGGCCGAGTTCGCACCTATGATCGAGGTGCAGCAGCTTGCGCGGGAGGTTCAGGATCTCTAATAGACGATTGAGACGGTGACGGAGATCACCGCTATGTTTAGGGAGAGCGCCTTTCTCATTCCGCAATATGTGGCGGATGAGGAGATGAAAAAGGTCTGGTATCATGAGATGTTGAGGAGCAACATTCGGCAGTTTGTGATTCGATCCAGCTGCAAGACGCTGGAGGATATGATAGAGAGAGAGAGAAAGAGAGATTGATTTAGATATGGAGAGGTAAAGGAAACCAGACACGACATATGGTGTGGAGGGTTCGGGCAAGAAGCCCAAGGTGGATACCCAGGGGAAGGGCCAGCTGGGCCGAGGCCGGTGCGACAAGTGTGGTAGGACGCAAGAAGGGACGTGCACGGCGGGTAGTTCGGGCTGCTTCAAGTGCGGCCGAAATGGTCATGTTAGCAGGGATTGTACTGCTACCACCACTACTATAGTATCAAATCTAATTTGCTTTCAGTTTAATCAAAGGGGCCACAAGAGGTCCCAATGCCCGAGTTTATCAGCAACAGGACAGGTGGCGGTACCCGCTCTTGCTACATTAAGGATTACTGATGGTCGTCAGGGCCGGACAGAGGCGCCTGTGGTGAAGAGCAGGGCCTTCCAGCTAACAGCAGAGGAGGCATGTGCAGCTACCGATGTTGTGACGGGTATGTATCTTCTCCTTATCTTTTTATTTATATTGATTTGTCTCTTATGTTTATGTGTTTTGTTATAGGGACGTTCTTAGTGAATGACATATTTGCTCTGGTACTATTCGATTCAGAGGCTACCCGATCTTTTGTGTCGATCGCGCTTAGCAAGCGATTTGTTGGAGCTTCGGGGGAGCAGGACTGTCCTCTTGATGTAAAGATCGCGGATGATAGGATGGTACGGGTTGCGACGGTTCACCAGAGATGTACACTCCAGTTGTTTGATGAACAGTTTTTTGTGGATTTAGTTCCTATTCCCCTGCGAGGGAATAAGGTTATCATGGGTATGGAAAGGTTGAGCCTCGATAGGGAAGTGATCGACTGCGATCAGTAGCTAGTGCATGTTTGGACCCCAAGTGGGGGAGGGTTAGTGACTCATGGCAAGAGGGTGCAGTGTGGACCGAATTTGTGTTCGGCAGCGAGGGTGAGATGCTACCTTTAGCAGGGTTGTGCGGGTACATCGCCTATGTTATGGATACCCAGGATAAGTGTAAGGCGACCGTGTATGATGTACCAATCGTGCAGAAGTACCCGAACATGTTCCCAGAGGATTTTCCTGGGATACCTCCAGAGAGGCAGGTAGAGTTCAGGATTAACCTAGTTCCTGGTGCGGCTATGATTGCCAAGGCACCATATCAGTTGGTTCCTCCCAAAATACAGGAGTTGTCTACACAGCTGCAGAAGCTGTTAGACAAGAGATTTATCATATTGAGCAGTTCGCCAAGGGGAGCCCCGATCCTGTTTGTGAAGAAGAAGGACGGGTCACATCGGATGTGTATAGATTATCGGGAGTTGAATGAGGTAAAGGTGAAGAACCGTTATCCCCTCCCGATGATTGATGACTTATTTGACCAACTTCAGGGTGCATCTTGGTTCTCCAAGATTGATCTGTGATCGTGTTATCACCAGATGCGAGTCAGGGACGACGATGTGCAGAAGAAAACCTTTAGGACTCACTATGGTCATTATTAGTGCGTAGTGATGCCATTTGGGCTCACCAATGCTCCTGCCGCATTCATGGATCTCATGAACCATGTGTGTAGACCGATGTTGGAGTAGTCTGTGATAGTCTTCATCGATGACATCTTGGTTTATTCCAAGACTCAGGAGCAACACAAGGAGCACCTGAGGGAGGTGCTGGAGACGCTGAGGAGGGACAGACTTTTTGCAAAGTTCTCCAAGTGACAGTTCTGGTTGCGCGAGGTGCAATTTTTGGGACACCTTGTCAACCAGAACAGTATACTGGTCGATCCAGCCAAGGTAGAGGCCGTGATGCAATGGGAGGTTCCGAGGTCTCCATCTGTGATTCATATTTTTCTTGGTTTGGCGGGTTATTATCAAAGAACCATTAAGGATTTCTCTATGATCGTTGTTCCTATGACCCGACTGACCAAGAAGTCGATGACATTCTGTTAGGGGCCTGAGTAGCAGGCAACTTTGAGACTCTGAGATAGCGGTTATGCGAGACACCGATTCTGACTTTGCCAGAGGGATTCGACGATTTTGTGGTTTACTGTGACGCTTTGATCACAGGTATGGGTGCAGTGCTGATGCAGCGTGGTCGCCTGATAGCGTACGCTTCGAGGAAGTTGAAGCCTCATGAGGCAAATTACCCAAAACATGATTAGGAGTTATGGTCGTGGTTTTCTCCATCAAGATTTGGCGACATTACCTCTATGGGGTTCGTTGTACCAATTACAGGGACCACAATGATGGACCTGCATAATCAGAACATGAGGCAGTGTCGATGGTTAGATGTGGTGAAGGACTATGATTGTGAGATCCTCTACCACCCAGGGAAGGCCAATGTGGTGGCCGATGCTGTCATCCATAAGGCAGTTGCAGCTCCGATCTGAGACATATTCCTAAGGATGACAGTGATTACTCCGTTGCTGGAACGGATTCTGATGGAGGAGGTCCACAAGTCTAGGTTCTCCATTCATCCCGACACGACGAAGATGTATCGGGATCTTCGCCCTAATTATTGGTGGCCCTACATGAAGCAGGACATAGCATGGTATGTGGAACGGTGCTTGACTTGTAGGATAGTCAAGGCCAAACACCAACAACCTCATGTCAAGATGCATCCGTTGGATATTACCATGTGGAAATGGGAAAATATCACTATGGATTTCATCACAAAGCATCCCACGACCGCACATGGAGTGGATTCGATTTGGGTCATTGTGGATTGGTTAACCAAGAGTGTTCATTTCATCCTAATCCAGGAGAGTATATCGGCTGATAAGCTAGTAGAGATCTATATACGTGAGGTTGGTGGCATGTTATGGAGTACCAATGTCGGTTGTGTCAGACCGAGATGTTCATTTCACATCCAGAATTTGGAAGCGGTTTCATGACGAGATGTGTACTCGTCTTCACTTCAGCACAAATTTTCATCCTCAAACTAATGGGTAGAGTGAGAGGACGATCCAAACTCTCGAGGATATGTTGTACACATGTGTATTGGATTTCGGCGGTTGTTGGGATACGTATCTTCCGTTAGCGTAATTTTTGTATAACAATAGTTATCATGCTAGCATAGATTGACCTCCCTTTGATATGCTCTACGGGAGGAAGTGTAGGACCCCAATCTGTTAGGGCGAGGTCGGTCGAAGAGTCATGGGGAGTACTGAGGTAGTGCTCAAGACCACAGAGCAGATCCAGCTGGTCTGGAGCAGGCCCCAGACTACTCAGAGTCAGCAGAAAAGTTATGCCGACAAGCATTGATAAGACCTAGAGTTTCAGGTAGGGGGGACATGGTTCTCCTGAAGGTGTCACCTTGGAAAGGTGTCATCCGGTTCAGTAAGTGGGGCAAGTTAGGCACCAGGTACATTGGTCTGTTCAGGGTTTTGGCTCGGGTGGGCTAGGTTGCGTATCGATTGGATCTGCCAGCCGAGCTTAGTCATATCCACATTACTTTTCATGTCCCCCAGCTGCGGAAGTGCTTAGTTGATGATTCTGTAGTTGTGCCTTTGGAGAATATCCAGGTGGACGACACCTGAACTACATTGAGAGGCCAGTGGTGATTCTAGATCGGAAGACAAAAACCTAGAGGAACAAGGTTATACAGTTAGTGAAGGTGCACTAGATGCACCATAAGGGGTTAGAGTGGACTTGGGAGCCCAAGGAGGAGATAAGAGAGCATTATCCAGATTTATTCGAGACATCAGACTTTGAGGACGAAGTCTGAGGCAAGTGGCAGAGAATTGTAACGCTTGGTTCCTGATATGTATTTAAATTAAATTTATTCCATTTTATAGAGCAACTCGACGTGTTGGGAGCCCCAAACTCGTCGAGTAGAGATCATAAGGTCCGCGTAATTTAAGTAACCTACTCGACGAGTTGGGAGGCCTCAACTCAACGAGTAGTCTGGCAGATATGAAAACCTAATTCCCGGGGTTTGCACCCTATTTAAATGCTTTAACCTTTCATGTTTGTGAGCTATTTTTGAGTTTTTTGGTGTGTATTTGAAGCTATTGGAAGAAGGAAGTGCTTAGAGACACAAGAAAGAGCATATAGATCCATAATCCTTGCCTTATCCACGACATTTTGCTGGTATAAAGCTTAAACATTTCCTTGTAGTTGCTTAGATCTCCTTTTTGGGGTTATTTTTCTAGTTCTGGTCCAAATGACACGATTCTTGGGATTTGGACGTCCCAAGTGGGGAACACTTTAGATCTAGGGCCTTAAGGGATTTTCATGGCATAAAGGTGCTAACCTTATGGCCATGGATGTCCATGCAGCCTTTAGACCATCATTTTGGTCTTTTGAAGCTTCTATGGACATCCATGTGGATAAAGTTGAAGACTTTACATGATCATTTTTGTTCCTTGAGTCTAGATCTATGACTCAAGGTCTATCTTGAAGTTTTGATGGCTTTTGGAGTTGCATCTAAGCCATGTTGAGTTAGGGTTTGAGTTTTATGCATTGGGAGATGACCTTAACAGGTAAAGTTGGAAACTTTACCCTTCTAGGTGTATTTCCAGTTTAGATCCGGAGTTTAGGGTTTAGATCAAATGAATAAGGGCTTAATGCATTAAGAAGGGTTGACAGACGGATGAACTCGATGAGTCCACAAGGGAGCTCGACGAGTTGGTTTGGAATTCTACCGATTCGATTGAAAGAGCTCGACGAGTTGAACTGTGAAAGTCTCGTTTCTGTTGAAAAGAAGGAACTCGACGAGTTGGAGGAAAACTCGATGAGTTGGATCGCAATTTCACGATACTGTGATTCATGGGAATTCGGCGAAATGAAGGGTAAACTCGATGAGCTGAGTCAACTCGGAGCATTGAATTTGACTTGACTTTGACTTTGACTTGACCAGAGTTGACGCTTAAGGTTTGTGAGTATGGATGGTATCTAAGGGGTTGTTTTGGTTTAGGGAGTGAGTAGAGCTGATTACGAACAAGGACGTTTCAGCTAGCATCTAACGTTTGAGGTGAGTTTCCTCCTGGTTTGAATGGGTTGAAGGCACCAATGTCGGCCCGTGTATGTTATGTGTGTAGATTAGCAGCTAAGGGTGGGAAGGGCCCGTATTGTAGCATTTCTTGAGTAAAGATATGGAATGGATTGGTAGATTCTGGTAATACTTGTTATCTGTGTGATACTTGTATGTGTGCTTAGTTAGCTGAGTGTGGGCGAGGCTCGTATCTCATAGATAGATGAGTGTGGTCGAGGTCCGTATCTCATAGATAGCTTAGGGTGGGCGATGACTGTATCTCATAGATAGCAGAGTGTGGGCGAGACCCGTATCTCAAAGATAGCAGAGTTTAGGTGAGGCTCGTATGTCATAGTTAGTGGAGTGTGGGCGAGGCCCGTATATCCTAGTTAGCCAAGTGTGGGCGGGGCCCGTATCTCATTGGGTGTGGGCGGGGCCTACATCTCCAAGTAACATAATTATATGTATATTATGTGGTAGTTTGGGGGAAATTCACTAAGTTTTGTGCTTACAGTTTTCAGTTTTGGTTTCACATACTTCTATTAGCAAAGGGAATAGCTGGGATGACTGCATTACACACACCACGATGTTTAGCCTGGGATGTTCACTCTGATGTTTTGATACAATACTCTAATTTGATACTATGACTTATGTTTTTAGATGGATTGATTGTAATAACTATGGTTTATTTAATAATTAAAAATGAAATTTTTGGTCATGATTTTTGGGATGTTTCATCAACCATTCAAAAAACAAGAACGCCCACCAGCTTAAAAACTTAACATTCCTACACCAAATCACACCTCGGAATCTTCACAAACTCCGAAGTCTGACAAACCCAAGATGGTTTCTCACAAATGTGGTCATTAGAACCACTTTGCCAAAGATTGTTTATTTGAAGTCCCCCAGAAACCAAAGACCAATGACTTTGCTTACTATGCACGTCGAGCTCAAGAATTGGCAGAGAATGAAAAAGCCTTTATTACCACTATATCAAGAGATGTGGAAGGGTATTGGTCTTCTGGAGATGATGATGACATAAGTACTGGTAGCAACATGTGTCTAGTGGCTAGACAAACAATTGAATGTGATGAAGGCTACTGGTCATTTGGATCGGAGGAAGATTATGAAGATGCTGAACCCAACTACTATTACATGGCTACCAATGATCCACCTGGTAGAAGGATCGTTCAATAGATAAAATTTATGATTATTGATAATAATTTTGACTTATCTCTTTGGGAACCTTATCTAACTCAGATCCAATCAGATATGAACATCATTTACAAAGCCTATGAGTCAACCATAAAAGCCAGTGAGAAGAAGGAGAGTGAATTAAGTTGTCTTAGGTTAGTTTTGAGGATAAGAAGTTGAAAATAGAGTCTTTAAAATGAGAGCTTGTAATGTCACAAGATGAATGTAACATTCTTAAAGACAAATGTGATATCACTTATTCTGAAAGAAATGTTTTAATTTCTGACAACAAATGTCTCAATGCTAAGATAGATGCTTTGCATAACTCTATTGACATTCTTGAAGCAAATAAACGGATGACTCACAATTTTCTTCATCCTTGGTCAAAATCTCCTAGTCTCAGAAGTGAGTTTCCGAAACCTATTGCTCGTCCCTTGAAAGAGTTCCAAAACCTAAATTTTATGGGATACGTTTCAAACATCAAACATTTCGACACCCCCGTCTCACCTTTGTCACCTCTTCCTGAGACTTCTGACCAATTTGCATCACTGATTCCTGAGTTTCAGCCTATAGTTGTCAGGTGTCCAAATTTCACGCCTCTGACAAACTTGGACCTGAATCGGACCTCGGAATCCCACTCTAGTATTCCATTCAAACTCCGAACCACAATCCTCCTAACAACTATATTCTTGAAGAAATCATTCTGGAGACAACTGAACTTGATACTTCTGAATTTTTTTGGGCATCATCAGATAGTGACGTTGATAATTCATCTAATTCATGTGAGTCTGATTCACAAGTGGTCTCCAAAACCAAATTTGTGTTAAGCAAACCTGTGTTTGACAACCCCTCTGTTGGTCAAACTTCCTAGTCTCCCTTCAACTCCAAAAAGAAACCCATGTTGAATAGGAAAGATGTTATGGATCCTAAGGTAGAAGCCAAAAATGCTCTCAAAAAGGAAATTAAGTCGAGACAAAATCAAGATTCCTTAAGAACTCCAAAAAGAGTGTATCTCGGACTGGCGCCATTCCACCAACTAGGAGTCATATAGCACCTTCATACCCACTAAGATTGTCAAAAGACCTTCTAATCCTTCCAATCAGTAGAACATAATCAAGTGGTCAGTCCTACCTCGAAAAGCACATTTTCAATACTCAATCTGTCAGAACTAACTCTCCTCACATCTCAAGTTCTTTGGATGAAATCACAACTCTTGGATTATGGTTACCGGTTTCAACAAATCCTAATCTATTGTGATTCGCAAAGTGCCATTGTAATATCGCAAAATCCAATTCAACACTCATTGATGAAGCACATCGATATACAGTACCATTTTATTAATGATCAAGTTTTAAATGGTAACATCGAACTTATTTTTGTTCCATCTGTTGGATAAGGTGTCTAAGTCCATAACTTATTTGGTATATACTTGACCCGACCCGGCATGGTCCATTTGGGTTGCATTTCACCCGAACTATTTATGGATAATTTTATGAGAGTTATACACATATGTTTATTAATATATTATAAGTTATGATATATTAATATGAAGTCATGTTATTTAATTAGTCTTAGTCTTAAATTAATTATGAATTAATTTAGAGATTAAAAGGAAGACTAATTAGATTGTGGGCTATTGGTTTTATATAGTGTGGGCTAACACTCATTTGTTAATGGGCTAGGCTTGTATGGAAGTCCATGGATGATCCATGGAGCTTTTAACCCATGGATCCTTGGAAAAGGAAAGGTCATGGGTTATTAGGGTTTCACCCTAATCATGTACACTATATAAGCATGCTTATGTTGCATGAAATAGCCACTAGTGAACTAGTGTGTGTGTGCTTGTGTGTGGCCGAAAATACAAGTGTGTATACTCTCTCAAAGTTTTCCAAGAGTTTGTGGTGATTTGTGATTCCATTTGAGGCATTCACACTATTGGTGCTTGGCCCTCAAACTCCTTAAGAATCAAACTCATCACCAAAAGGTATGTAATCTCATCTAATTCTTTTATGTTTAAAAGTACCCCATGCCATGTTAGATAGGTTATGAACCTTGGAAAATTATTATTTTGCATGTATTTAGACAAACATAGATCCAAGGTTTATTAGGGTTGCATGCACACTTAGGAAGTGTTAGATTGCTCAAAACCCAACAGTGGTATCAGAGCCTAGGCTTGCTTGTTTGAATACTTGATGCAAATTGCTGAAAAACGAAGATTTTATGCTGTCTGCACAGCTGACTCGCCGAGTCCATGAAGGGACTCGACGAGTCCAAGGCAATACCCATCCAACTCGGCGAGTTGGTTCATGCACTCGACGAGTTGGACCCCCAGACAACATATCTTCGAGTTTTGGTGCTGGAATTGGTCTAGAATCATTACCTTAAACTGTTTTGGACTCATAAAACCTGTTTTTGATGTGGTAATGATGATGGTGGACCAATTTCAAAGTTATAATCAAAATTCCATGATTTTATGTGTTCATATAATTCTTGAAATTTTGATGATCATGTTCATGTTCTTATGAATTTAGAAGATGATAGGAATTATTTGCTGAATTGTTTAGAATTAATTCTTGATCATTTATGTGTTTTAATGGAGTCCATAATTTTTCCTCAAGTTATGGATATCCAAAGGTCACTTTTCTTTAACACACTTAAAACACATAAGTTACATAAAAATGAAGAGTCTTCATTTTTATGAACCTTTAATTCATAAGTTATGAAATGAAAAGTTTTGGATGATTACAAAAGATGAAGAGTCTTGTCCTTAAGTTATGGAGGTTCAAGAGTCACTTCATTAATAAATATATAAATAAAGTGTAACCTTAATTAATTCCATAAGTTATAAAATAAAGAAAAGTAATTCTTTTATTAGTTTAAAGTCTTCCATAACTTGTCCTCAAGTTATGGAACTTGAAGAGTTTTTAGATTAAAACTATTTAAACACATAAATCATGGAATTAATTAGTTTTGAATAATTTCAGAACTTGCCCTCAAGTTTTGGAATTTGGAAAAGTTTCACACACTTTAATAAACTTTAATTCCAACACTTAGAATTTTAAAAGTTAAAATTCAACACTTATACTATTTATAACATTAATGGTTAATTATATATATATATATATATATATATATATATATATATATATATATGTATATGTATAAGAACAAGTCGTTTTACCGTTAGTAGGCCTCATTCACGAAGCCGATCTATAAGGTGGGTATAAGGTTGTTGCCTATAAAATGGCGACTTAATGAGTGTCCGCTCTCACCCACCGCTTGCTTGATCGGTGGAGGGTCGTTAGCCGAACGGGTAGGACAATGACTTTAAATTATCATTAAAAGTATAATGAATATTATAAAGTAACTAAATATTTTTTATTTAATTCCCAATATTAGTTACTTTAGGAAAAATGTGAATTTGGTGCTAGCCCATGGAATTCACACTTTGTACCTTACCAAGTCGTTAGTGGAGCGTGTGTGGTTAACCGGCACACTAACTTGGACTAGTAAGGATCACGAAGGGTGACTTAATGTTTTTCATAGATCAATGGAGCATGTGTGGTTAACCGGCACATTGATTAGGTGATAATATTAAGGGTACCAAGTGAATTGGTATGGTTATTCACACCTTGTTTTGTGATCCTCGGCATCCCAGTCACAAAATTTGAGAGGGCACACTCGAGATTAAAACATGCCATTGAAAATTTCAATGAATCTCAAAAGATATAGGAATTTCAAATCCAATTAAAACCTAATAAATTATTTCGTTTTTCATGGTGGAAATTGGTGAATCGTCATTCGCCTACCTTCAAATATTTTATAGCTTGGATTACGGCATCCCTCTTCCAAATTATAAAATATTGTGTTGGGTCCTAGCCTCAATATTTCATATTGGGTGTTATATTAAGGATTTTGAATCAACTAACTTGATTTTCTCCCATTATAGATGTCTGGTTCAGACAACTATGATCTTCCCAAATCTCTTGAAGATGGTGTCCCTCAACATCATGCTTCACTTCCTCCACCTCCTCCAATTATTCTCCCTCACCCACAAGTTCTTGAAAAGTTTAAAGTCACTCAATCCCTATTGGAAAGCATAGTCTATGTGTGCTCACATCTTGGAGATAAAGTCACATATTGACAAGCCGGGAGAGTTGGGTGTCAAAGTCTCGTGAAAGTTGGATGTTCAATCACTTTCTTAGTAACATAGTGAGTCTCTTTGGGACTACTATGAGACAGACTATGACATGACCCTTAATGATGTTATCTATTTGCTTGGTGTTGTGGAATCAACAATGATTTGGAACACTAGTAAAGCAAATTTGATTAAAAGAACAACTTCCCAAGTATTAAATGGACATTGACAATGGTAGCATTGGATATCTAGAAAAAGATTTCTCTTCCCAATGGAAAGGGATCGGCTATAGTCAACTCGGTTGACCAAATGGTAAAGAGAAAGGCTAAGTCTGAGATAGTCCCATGTGCCATTACCAAAGGGTCCATGTGTTTTGTTGCCAAAGGAAGGGGCATTGGTTGCGAAGCTGCCCTATTCACCTGAAAGGTCATAAGGTTGATCAAGTCAAAAAGTTTGACTCTACTTCGGGTAAAGTCCACTGTCTAACTCTATTAAGTTTCTATTTGGAGATTCTTATTACATAATGTGAATGGGTCACATGTTGATGTTTTTAAGAATCAAAGAAAAGATAGGAAGCTTAAAGTAAGTATATGTTGATTCTGATTGCGAAGGTGGGTTTCGATCGCATGGTTCGGTAATCAGAATTTTGAGCTGTTGCTTAAGAGTTATAATATATTGCTTATGAATAGATAACAACAAGGTTTTCATGTGGATTGTAAGGATAAGTTTTTCCGCAAAGTTTTAAAATAGAATAAAAAAAAGGGTTTTAATTTTATTTATTTTAAAAATTATCCTTACAATGGCATCTGTGGAAAATTGTTGCTTATATGTTTCCAGTAATAGCAATATTGGAAAGTGGAATTGATTCTTTCATTTGTGGTAGTGTCTGAATTTACCAAATGAAGAAAGTTTTTCATCACCCAAGTTTCAATTGGACAGACACTTGGAATCATAAAAGTTGTATTGTATGATGAATGAGAATTTTCATCTTTGAAAATTAAGACTAATTCTGTGATCACATGTGTATGTGAGTCAATTGAAGGACTAAGGAATTAGGTACACTGGGTGTGCGCTGGTCAAGGTCCACCACAAAGATTGATTTGTCATGATTTACTAAAGATTAGTAAATATGATTATACTTATGAGGTTAAGTATAATTCTGTAACATTGGAAAGGTTACAATGTATGACAAAACAAATGAGAAGAATCAAATTAGGCAGAAAGATAAAAGTTTCTCAAATCTGAAAGGATGGGAGAGTACTTTAGTATCGTATTTCATGATCATCTTAATGATTATGAAACCATATCACAAATTCATACTCTAAGGACGTCTTAGTGCATTGTTATGGCTAAGAAGAGAGGTCATGAATTGTTGGATTGGTTAAAATCAAGAAGATGAGCCATACTTCGTTCCAAAACAATTCTTAGAGTCATACTCCAAGATTGTAACCTTGAGTGACATAAAGGAAGATTTATTAACACTAGTCAAATGTAAGAGTAAAATGTTTTCTACTCTTGTACATTTGAGATTGGTAAGTTGTGATGTCTTGGATGAGACAAAGACCAACTAAGACCAATTGTGTGAAGTGCTAGTCTTGATAAGAATCCGCACTATCCCTTGAATATTTGTTTTGTCAAGGAATGGTTCTTGACTGGGGAAACTTATATGTTAAGGGGACAGTGGGATCCTTAAAGATCCTGAAAGAGTTTCAAGATTTAATCAAGAGTAAAACCTGTAATTTATCACTAGCACACGACTTAAGGTTTGCAACCTATCGTGTTGACATAATTCTTATTTCTGTACCTACTTCAAATAAGTTGAATTTGCATGTGAGTTATCAGAGTTCAACCTGGAAGCATTGGTGGGCCTTGTGCTACAAAGGTGACAAGAAACTAAGATTGAACAAGTTTATTCCATGTAAGGCTGAATTTGTCACTAACCTGATCTTGTGATTATGGTTTTGACAAATTCACATGGATAGGAACTCATACACTATAAAATCTAAGTGTCATAAGGTTTCTCTCCGATTCATGAAAATGATGGTGAGGAAACACTTTCACTAAGTAGATTTTACGTAGATATCAATTGTGTTATTTTCATTTTCAAAAGTCGTTAATGGAGCGCGTGTGGTTAACCGACACACTAACATGGACTTATGAGAAATGGCAAATGCCTAAGCAATTGAGACTATGATTACGGCATCCCTTTTCATAGTCCTGAAAATTGTTTAGACACACATGTGAGCTATCTAAGAAAGGGTGTATGAATCTAAATTTCAAAAGTCCAACAAATTTCTGGAAATATGTCAGAGCTAGTGGGAGCATAGGTGTTATGCTGATAATCATCATGTTAATGGGAGCATGATTATTACGTTTAGTGTTGCAAGTTAGCAATGTTAACAAAGTTTCAATTCTTGAAGTTGCAGGGGTTGAAAAGTTGTTTTGCTATAATTAAGGGAGAGGAAATTATACTTCATTTCAATTCTAAAGCTTAGATTGAGATTTTAATCATCTTTAGTCAAGAATATATATATATGAATTTTATGTTGGAATGGTTCAACTTGATGAAATTCTATATATATTGCGTTTTCAAAATTTGATTATGATTACGGCATCCCTCTTCATAGTTAAATTTTGAAAACATGGCAAATAAAAAAAATATTGTAGCAAAAGACTGGTCTAGTATCATGTCTTTATGTCAAACATCATGAATCATGTCCCATATGCTTCGGATATAGGATCGATTGCATGTGCTATAATATTCATCTTTTCTAAATTTTCCAAATGCTTAAGGCATTGAGAAGGGAAAAGTCTAGAACTAGATATGACTAAAGTGATTAAGCAATTATCGAGGACAATCTGAGGTTCGCCAAAGATTGGTTGCTCAGGGAAAGTTGGAAGTATTTTGAAAAGAAGTAACTCTTGTTCGGAAGTGATAGTCAAAATGGGACTATGGAAATGTCTCCATAGGTGGAAGTTATTAAATCTATGTAAGATTAGAAAACCTTAATGCAAGAAGGATGTTCAAAGCAATGTACTTTGTATATGAGACTTCCGTTCCATAGAAGTTGACCTTCTTTGGAATACTCTGTAATGACTGGTGACAAGGTTTTAGTGACTTTGTGCATAATCATTACAAGAGGAACATTGCATAAAAGTTTAAAATCTAACAATTTTTTTGGTAAATGATAGGAATCGGGGATTCTCACATTTACAATAAGGATTTGGATTGTGAAATGAGTATCATTGGAATCATGTTCAATTGATCTACATCACAATGTAAGGATCATAGACAAACATAGTGTGCATACTTGGAGTATGGCATAACTATTGTTTAGAAAAGCAAAGTGTACATGCTAGGAGCATGGGACGACTGTTGTTTTTATTCAAGTCTTAAGTTGATTGTTTGAAACATTATACAATGAATAATGTGTAATCAATATGGTGATAAATAAAAGGTGGTTCTATTTATATTCAAAAGGGTTCTGAGACCATATTGGATTCGATTATTATTGTGTTTCACTTTGCATGTTTTGACTTCCAAAATAGCTAGGTTATTCTTTCCGAATGACTAAGTTATTTAAACACTCCACAGTCGTTCATATGTTGGAAGTAGGTATGAATCAAGACTGTCATGAATCGAGTTTGTAGATGGCTAAATGGGTTTAGTCATAGCAATGGTTGCTACAACATTCATGAGTGCTCATAAGTTATGAGTATTGGAATAAACCCACGCTCACTTGTATCACTTCATGGAATTTATCTCGAGTGATCGTGAGATGGTAATATCATATAAATCTTCAAACCTAGAGATATGAGTTGTTACCTATGAGTTGGTTGTGCATTGATTGCACGTAAACGCATCAGTAACTTGATGTTATAAAACGTGCCTTTGTGTACAATTCAACAAGTAGTAGAACAAGGATATGAGTCGAAGTTTATCTGTTCCTTCTAGAAATAGAAGCGATATCTAGGCCCCTCGATGATTTTGTTGTGACCTATGTACCGGCCGGTCAGAACTAAAATTGATGTGTTCGATTAAGTTCTTTGTCAAACAAATTGAAAATCGGGAAACAAACTGCTGGACAATAAGTATGACGTTGTTCCATGTATTTGTCCGGCTGATATCATGAGAACAGAGGATTATACGATCACTTATCTAAAATGGCGCTTCATAGTTCAATAGAGTTTTCGAGAGCTATGATTGCTGGTTGGTTCCTGAAGTAACATACGCAAATACAGTTATTAGACTTATCCAAGTGGGAGTCTGTTGGATAAGGTGTCTAAGTCCATAACTTATTTGGTATATACTTGACCCGACCCGGCATGGTCCATTTGGGTTGCATTTCACCCGAACTATTTATGGATAATTTTATGAGAGTTATACACATATGTTTATTAATATATTATAAGTTATGATATATTAATATGAAGTCATGTTATTTAATTAGTCTTAGTCTTAAATTAATTATGAATTAATTTAGAGATTAAAAGGAAGACTAATTAGATTGTGGGCTATTGGTTTTATATAGTGTGGGCTAACACTCATTTGTTAATGGGCTAGGCTTGTATGGAAGTCCATGGATGATCCATGGAGCTTTTAACCCATGGATCCTTGGAAAAGGAAAGGTCATGGGTTATTAGGGTTTCACCCTAATCATGTACACTATATAAGCATGCTTATGTTGCATGAAATAGCCACTAGTGAACTAGTGTGTGTGTGCTTGTGTGTGACCGAAAATACAAGTGTGTATACTCTCTCAAAGTTTTCCAAGAGTTTGTGGTGATTTGTGATTCCATTTGAGGCATTCACACTATTGGTGCTTGGCCCTCAAACTCCTTAAGAATGAAACTCATCATCAAAAGGTATGTAATCTCATCTAATTCTTTTATGTTTAAAAGTACCCCATGCCATGTTAGATAGGTTATGAACCTTGGAAAATTATTATTTTGCATGTATTTAGACAAACATAGATCCAAGGTTTATTAGGGTTGCATGCACACTTAGGAAGTGTTAGATTGCTCAAAACCCAACACCATCTGATGATGAAAATCCTAATGTATTTACTAAGGCATTAGACGAAACAAAATTCAATGGTTTTCTGAACAAAATGGGTATGATAATGCCTGATCCTCAGTTCTTTCAAGAGGTTTGCACTCTCTGATGGCAACATCAAAAAGTAGAATGTTCTGAAGCCAAATTTTCTCTCATCTTGGAACTATTGCCACTCAGAATAAATAGGATCATTTTACGTGTCTTTTATATAACCTCTTCTTGTATTTGTAAGTTGTACAACTCATTTTGTCATGTGGAGTCCATGACCAATATATTCACATTGGTATCGATCTCACCTCTGAACTTTCTTCATAAGATAATCCCGGAAATCAAGTCCGGAACAGTATTGAACTCTCTTCTCTTATCTTGTCAAATATCAGATCTCATAATTTTTCAAAAATTTCACTCCGGACTCTTGAATCTGAAATCTCTTTAAATAATTTTTCACTCCAGACCCTTGACTCCGAAATCTCTTCCAAAAAAATTCACTCCGGACCTTATGGCTGAAATGTTTTCATTC
Organism: Lactuca serriola; assembly: GCF_051521515.1. Taxonomy (NCBI): domain Eukaryota; kingdom Viridiplantae; phylum Streptophyta; class Magnoliopsida; order Asterales; family Asteraceae; genus Lactuca; species Lactuca serriola. Next base: position 219,033,268 of record NC_136412.1, on the reverse strand, counting down.
CGGACTCTATCTCGGAGCTTTTCTCATGTTCCGAGATCATTCAAAATATTTTTTCAAGCTCTTCTGGGTCAGAAATTGTTTTCAAAACATTCTGGAACCTTACGGCTCCGATATCAAATCACATGATGAAGTCCAAAAGGTATTCATATGAAAAGTTTTTTCTTTAACGGTTACTTTTAAATGAAGATTATCTTTTCACCCTCGAAACTCGCTCCATGTCGCACACGTCTCTATAAATTAAACATCACATCAACAAAGTGATGGTTTCTATTTTTCACATCAAGCCATTGGCATCCTTAGTCATTACAGGTCAACTCATCCAAAAATGGCAACATAATAAATGCGATCCGTGTCCATATCCGGGTTTCATCATTACCCTTTCTAGACCAGAACCATCTTCACTCTAACCCTATAAAAACCCCTCTTCATACCCTTTTCACTTTTACACTATCAAACTCTTCTCTCTTCTCTACAATTTCAACTGTGTTCTTCAAGCTTTCATCTCCTGCAACAATGACGTCTTCCCAATCTCCTCCCAAAGTTTCGCAACCTGCTCTTGCAGTTTCCAAACCAGATCCTAAAAAGAAATCATCAAAAGGATCTTCATCATCTCAATCTAACAAACCCTTTCTCAGAGATACGACACAACTATTTTCCCTAGATCCCATGGACTTCGACGAGTCCATCGGATTCATGATTGAGTTTATTCTTCATCATCCCATTGCAGTTCCTCTCACCAAGATTCCAGAACCTCCACTTCCTCTTCATCTTCTTCACACAACTTTTGAACATATCAAAATCGAGAATGATGTTCTTGAAACCAAAATAACATGTGATCGAATTGTACCTGCTCATAAATTGACGTTTCTGAAGGCGATTGAGTAGACGAGAACACTGCACACTTCAATGTCCATGAACCAACAGCAAAAGAATTCCAACTATTTCTCACTCACATCGGTTATGGGGAAGAATATAAAGCCAAAAAATTGAAGAAATAAGCTTTTTTAGGGGCTTTGTACAGTCCTGATGCATTTCGTTGTCAGGGGTTTGTCTAGAAAACATGGAGGTACAGAAACTCTATGCAAAGATTGGTTATGTGTGGTTTACAGTATCTTCTCCAGCAAGAGCAACACCGTAGATCTTCCTAAAGTCCTGTGGCAAGACTTTTGGAAGTTTGCCATCAATAGGAAGCACAACTAAATTTCAAGTCCAAGGTTTTGGGCCCTGATGATCCAACAAATATATCTTGAACAGAATGAACCAATTCCCCTCAACACGATTCCAAGAAAGGTATTTTTGTCCTTCAAAACTATTAGAAATTACCACATTCCGGACCACATGTCCTTCAGACCCATTAGACGATTACCGAAACATATGTTGGTCGTCTGACCTTCAGGATCAATTCATTTGAAACATCACAAGGAGACCTCAATTATGTATAGCCCAACACAATCTACCCTGGTCCCCATTGAGCCCACTCCAGAAGTGGACAAGCCTTTTCCCTCAGGCGGTAAGAAAAAGAAATCAGCTAAGCAAAAGACTTCTCTCTCTTAGCCTAAGGCCAAAAAGAGAACCAAAGTCGGTTCTTCCTCTCAACAGGAAAGAACCAAATACATTCCGGATGACTTTGGCCATCCTCTAACCCCACCTGCCCACTCTTCTGAAGTACCCTTTGGAGTTTCAATAACACATACACACGCATGGGGAGTCTCCATATAATCCACCCTCACCTTTCCAACAAGGTGCTACTGGTGTTGACCAAATTTCCTTGCTCCTCCTGGAACAAACCCACGTGTCTATTTGGAAAACCCAATTCTTTCTACACATGCACAATTCGAGATCCCTGTTTCGGACCTCAAGCATTCCGAGGCTGGAGTAGTCCCTCCAACCTTAGGTGCCACAACTGGTCTGATAGCCGGGAAGGGTACAGGATGACTAGGAGCTAATGATCCGTTGTGGGAAGATTTCATTAACAGGGCTTATACGAGACATCTAGAACTCACCAGGCTTCAATTCGAATCAACACTCATCTCAATGAGAAATAGGGCCATCCAAAGCAACTTGCCCTTTGTTCCTCCAACTGATGACGTAGCAGATCTCGAGTTTGCTTCTGGAGAGACACAAAGCAACATCATCTCTGACAGTCCTTTCAAGACTCAGCCTATTGATGGTTTACATTCCGATCCAAATGAAGAGCTTTACGATGAAGTTATGTTCGCTGACAAAGGCATTTCGATTGTTTCTCATCCTCAGTTCACCTCATTTTTCTTTTCATCAAAGCCATCCTCATCAAGGTCGGATCTTGACTTCGGACTCTCCGTATCCTCTTTTAAACCGATTGAAGAAGAAATCAATACTGAGGACCAAACTCACCAAACGCATCACAGAACTGAAACAAAGTCTACTCCCAAGCATGTCAATGCCGATGCAGCTCATGTTGGGCCTTCCAAAGAACCAGCCAAGCTAGATGATGACAAAACAAGTCCCACACTTCCATTTCGGACACAAGATCATCTGCTGCAAATTACGTTGATCCTTTTGCCCTCCTAGAACTCCAAGATAATTTCATTGATACAATGAAGAAGGTTAATGCTATAGAAACTTTTGTGGCCGGACTCAACACAAAGATTGATGAAAAGGTTTCCAGAATGGATTCTAATCCTGGTGTAATCCTCAACTCCTTGTTTGAAGCAAACAAGTTCGGGCCCACTGCTGCTGAAAGTGAAGCTCAGCTTGATCAGCTCATCTCCTTCTGTCTCAAGAACACTATCGAGGATGTAGAACAGAAATATGATGCCTCTCTCCATCACTATCTCGACACCATCACCAAAATGCTCAATGTACATGATGATTTAATCTGTTCCACCAATGAACTCATGTACATCATGAGAAATAGATTCAAAGGTTAGAGAAGGAAATCCGGAAGAAATATAAATTTAACATGATCATGAAACAAGTCCTTATCAAGCTTCTCAGAGCATCTTGGAACATCGTCGATGTTCCAAACCACAAGTATGACAAAATGCTCTCTGTCCTTGGTCATCTCTTCGATCGCCTCAAAGCTCAGGTTCCGACGGCTGAAGCCTATGATGCCTTGACTTTGCAAATCAACACAGTTTTTCAAAAGGTGCTCGAATGATTCTTGGAACTTAAATAATCTTCGTTGCTTGCACCGGTTATAGGATCCTCCGTTGTAAGAGGGGGAGAAGGACCCAACTGGAGAAATCAGCCCTGGAAACCCGTCTCGGAGTTCCAACTCTAAGATGAAGACTCTGATGATTCACTTCATGTTCTTTTAGGTTCTCCACATGATGATGATGATGGTGATGATGATAATAATAAGTACATTTCCAATGCCATCATAGGGCTCTCAACTCCGAAATTTTTTCCAGCAAAGGTGCTTTCAGAGGAAGAGCAAAGGATTTGGTCAGCAGTATCATGGCCATCAAATCTGGCCGACGTACTTCAAAAGAGTCGAGAAATGGCAAAGGCTAAAACCTAACTAGCTGTTGACGCCTTTCGATCCACCACATCAATGCTACCTCCAATTCCTTCACCAAATGTTGCTCCGAGTGATGAAGGTTCTCCACCCCAGAAGCCGGTTGATATTCCGAAAGATAACCTGCCTTCCTCTCCTCCAAATTTGTTGTAGATGAGAACATGCAACATATCCTTTCCATCCTCAACAAACAGAAAGACAAAGGAAAAAAGCCCATCTTGGAAGTCCATCACTACGAACCTCTTCCAAAACAAAAATCTGGCTGGTCCAAAGAAGAGATCAACCAAGCTCTTGAGGAAGGCATCTGGATTCAAAACCTCAAAGACAATCCTAATATGATGCTAGGGCTCTCTCCTCTATGTTGTGAAGGGATCATTCATGATATGGATACAGTACCATTTATGTACTATGATCTCCCCAACAATGATTCATATCAGATTGATCTTCCTCTATCTCCTTACAGAAGTTCTACACAAAGTTCGCTCCTCTCCACCCAGAAGATGATCCACAGTTGATCATTAGAACAGAACAAGAAATTTTGAAGACCTTTTATTCCAAGAATGCACTTCCTTTAAAAGAAGTATGGTCTTGGAAGAAAAATCTTGACAAACTTCGAGGTGAACTGTGTGTTGTTCTGATACCACATCTTCTGAAACAAACCAACACAAATGAACATAACTGACCCCGACTTCACTGCACTCAATCCAAACGAAATCCTGACCATTATAGCATACTTCAGAATGCACCAAGTTGATGATCTTAGCATGGGAGCTTATCATGTTTCTCTGAGCTTTCTCAAAGATTATGTTGCTAAATTTTGTCATTGTTATTTTGAATTAGCCCATCTGTACGGAACCAGGAAATATTTGGCTAAGATTGACTTCAAGCTGCTAGAAGCTGAGATACTGGCAGAGGGACCAATTAACGAACCAGTGTTAGGGTTCATGTATCTTCAGAGAAAAACCAACAAGAAGGACTTATTTTGAGTCCTTAATAAACATTTGGTTCCCACCAAGGTGCTTTGGAATTTCATCAATCGTGCATCTAAGTCCGAGACACCAGAACATGTAAAAGCCAAGTTCAGAAATCAGTTGTAGTGGTACATTGAATTCAAAGATTAGTTGTACTGGGTGTATGTCTTTATCAAAAAAAAATTCGAACTAGAAGGCTAGATTGGTAAGTTCACTTAGGGGGAGATTGTTAGTACCTGAAAGTGAACCTCTAGCCATCATTCAATAAGAAGATCCGAAAGTAGCCTCTAGTACGAAATGATGTGGTAGTCCGTAATGCTTTCAAGTGCGAAATCGAGATGATGTCCAGAATAGTGATTAAATCAGAAATTTAGTTTTGTGGTGCGAAGTGAAGAGTTGTTCCGGAATAGTATATCCGCCTTTATTAATTATTCTTCTTGTTTTGCTTGATGTAACTTTACATAGGACTAAGTCTTTTTTTTTAAAATGGATAATCAGAGTGTCAGGAATTATACTTTTATCCAGTCCTTTGTACGCATCTTGGTATGTACGATGTAACTCCTTTTCCTATATAAGGAGTGTTTAATGATAATAATACAATATGGATTGTTTCTCCAAAGATAGTTATACTCACATTTACTTCACTTTCACCTTTCTCTCTAATCAAACTCTTTCAAACATTCTCCTTGTTCATTTATTGTCTTTACTTTGATTATACTCATAGTTTCATATTTAATACTTGAAGTACTTTGTTGATTCACATCTTCAGTTTTGACTGGTCTTGCTAGACTTGACTGGAACACATAATCAGAAGCAGACATTGATCTTAAGCATTAACTCAAGGTTTAAGTTTTCATACCTTGTACCTGCGTAATTAGATCCTTGTTCTTACAGGTAGTAATATGTGATAGTGAGCCCCAAAAAGAAGTGTCTTGAATGAAGAAAAGGTCAACCCATGAGTAATAACTATAACTGAAAAAGAGCAAAATCAATCTAATATGTGGTATCTTGATAATAGGGCGAGTAATAACATGATCAGTGACAAGACTAAGTTTCAAGATCTCAACCAAGCAATTGAAGGTTATAGGTGGTTTGAAGGTCAAAATTGAAGGCAAAGGATCAATCTAGTTTCTTGTAAGAATGGTGAAAATCAACTATGTCATAACGTGTACTGCATACTAAAGTTATGAAGTAAAATTATAATCTTGGTCCAACTCACAGAAAACATTAATTAGGTCATTATGCATGGGCTGTTTTTAGGATACATGACAAAAGAAACAAGTTGCTAATGGAGGTAAAACATTCCAAAAATTGGTTATAAAAAATCTTGTAGAGTGATATAGATTCTAAATTTGATTTTTGTTTAAGCCAAGACATTTCCATGTCTACTGAGGAAAGTAGTGAGAAGTTTGAAAGTTTTGTTGTAACAGCTCATGGTAAATGCAATAAAGGGTTGGATTGTGTGAGCGCAACTGTTGAGAAAAAATTAATTGGTATGTCAGCAAGTCAAGATGCATTTATAAAAACTAGAGTAACACATGTTTATGGCTTAATGTCTAGAAATGAGAAACTTACTATGTGATATTGCTTATTATTTAAAACCAAAAAAAAACCTTTCTTATGCTTTCAAAATCATAATATTTTTATTTGTGGAAAATTCCAATATATTAAAACATTTTGAATACAAATGATTGTTTCAAAATACTAAAACTCTAAAAATTTCATAATTGATACATAGCATATTGTTGAATTAAGGTGTCTAAACTCATAACTAAATTGGTGTATTCTTGTAATTAGAAGTAAAGTCTATTTTGGGTTGCCCTCATGACCAGAAATAGGTATAAATGATATTATGAGAGAGAAGTATAAATTATTAGATTATTATATGATTAGTAAACGAATTGGAAATTATGGGAAAATGATTTGTTAACATATTATATGATTAATATATTAATTGGAAATAAATAGTTGGTTTGTTGATTTATTATGTGGTTAATAAATTAATATGAGATTAATTGTTAAATAATTGATTTTATAATTTATATGATTAATAAATTAATGTGAAATCAATTAGAATTAATTAATTATTAGTCAGAATTCATCTGGAATTAATTTGGGATTAATTACAGATGTAAGGGGTGAATTGTAATTGTTCAATAGTTGAAAAAATAAGCAATTCTAGCACCATCCATGGTATGGACGTTTTTGGAAGGTTATAAGGGTTTCTAGAAGCCTCCTAGTTTCATATAAAGAAAGGATTTGAACTAGGATTAAATCTATTATTTAATCAATTCAAATCTTGTTTTGTCTGCAAGTTACCTAAAGTATAAATAGGACGCATTGGCTTGGAAATTTCATTGACCGCATTAGCTATAAGCATAGGAATCAAATTTCCTTCTTATTTCCTCTCTCCTCCTCCACTACTAGAATTACCACTTGTGTTGACGAAATCAGTACATACGACATATGTTGTCGGTACGGAGTTTACCAGAATTAACCAACTTTCTTTGACCTGGAACTCTATGCTGACGACATATTGTCTGAATAGGCTAGGTGTGAATGAAAAGTTTTTCTGCAGTTTTCTAAAAACTATGTCGACGATAAGTCGCCGATATAAGCAACGAAATTATAATGTCCAATTTTTTATAGTTCGTGTTTGAGTAAATAAAACCGACATCGTTTTCGTGTAACATTGCCTGACGACAGGTCGTCAGTAAAGAAAATGTCGATCTGTGTGAAATCTCTATCGATGACATGTCATCGGCATAGGGTTCCTACTTTTTATTATTTTTTTAGTTGCGAGAAAATGATACGACGTCGTATAACTTAATGCTTATATCGATGACATGTCTTCGGTAAAGGGTTTTAACCCCAATTTGAGTGTTTCGTCTCCCGCATTTGCAGCCACCGTATCTCACGTCTTCTTTTTCGAAATCCCACCTGCAAATGAGAAATTGTGCCTCATCCTTAACCTTTGATCGTCGGTATAGGTAAAATAATTCCATAATTTCGATTTTCTCATCTTTTTGAGGTTTAATTTTGATTTGGGTGCTTAATGTTCCACCTGTTTCCTTTGTTTTCCGGTTAGGGTCTCACCAAAGGACCACCGCATACCTCACTCTCCTTCCAACCTCTCACTGACCATCGACAATAGGTAAGATGTTTGATTTTTGAGTTTTTTTTACTGATTTCTGTTTTTTGGTGACCACTAGCCACCATCGGTGGACCACTGACCACCGTTAAAGTCTACCCCCGACGACCGGCTACCACTGCCCATAGAACATGTAAGGATGTTTGATTTGTTTTTTACTGATATGTTGTGTTCCGGTGACCACCAGCCACCACCGAAGGACCATCATTGAAGTCAACCCGAGAGAAATCCCACTATCACTGCCACAAAATAGGTATGTTTTTTTATGTTTTTTTTGGTTGGATAATCTTATGAAATTGTGATATCTTGTATGCCTACTATGATGATTTGTATAATTGTTTGAAATTGATTGTATGAAGATGGTAAAAGTTCTTTCGTAATATATGAAATTACGGTATAAGTTGTTTGCTTTTGTGTTTAGATGTTTGAAATTGAATTTTGGTATATGTCTTGATTTTGAGTGCTTCTATATTTTGATGTTGATGTGCTTGCCTGAAGTATGATTTTGGTATGATATTGTGTGACATCCTCTAATTTTCAGAACCAATTAAAACCTTTCTTTATGCTTTAAAAATCATTTATTAATATTTGCAGAAAATCCCAGTACAAAAAATTATTTTGATTACAAATGTTTTGTTTCTAGAATGTTAAAAACCTAAGGATTTTATAATCAATACATATACATAAGTTATAGCATGAAAACCTGATGGTCCTGAATAATATTGCAGGTTGTCTCTTAATTAATCAGCATCCTAATCAAGTTCCACTAGCTTAAATCTTGATACCTGTGATGCATATAAACTGAGTGGTTCAGTTTGGAAAACATGGTGAGTTGCATAGGGATTTCAATCCCACAATAGTATTATGATACTATTCCTTAATTATTAGGCACGTAAAATCAACTATTACCATACATTCCTTATATAGATTTACATTCCCACCTATCTATTCCTATCGATCCTCATAGATTATCAGGGAGGAATTATCTCTCCTAGTGAGGAGTTGAAAAGCTTGACTACTCGGCTAGGGACTTCCTTGGCCGGTATAGTCATAAAGACATATGCGTCATCAGAGTATTTGATGAATATGGTATCCCACTTCATCTATGTTTGAGAGTAATGAGTTCACGCCACCAACGTATTCATAAGATTATCTACAATGATCAAGTGTTGTCACCTACTCTTGGAAGTGACCAAACATACCATACAATTATCTGAACATGATCTGCCATTTTCGGATATCCAAGGGGAAAACTACAACGTACTCCTGTACGGAGCTACCGTACATCGACACCTGAGAGTGTCATGGAACAGAACTTTACTCCCCGTTCCTAGATTAGGCACATTCTCTTAATGAGACTACCCAATGTTAAACTTAATTGAACTAGGTATCTTCCATAAGTCTAAGTTTGTCCCTAGACTAGATTACAATGCTAGTAACCAACTTCTAATATCAACTCTATTCTTGGTGACACTAACGTATCTTTAGTGTATATATATTCCCTATAGAGTATTATGTATTATTATTTGTTTATCTTCTTAACAATGCTACTTTTAATATTATTATATAGTATTTATCTATTTATCCTAAAATAAAATAGAACCATATTTGGTTCGCACATAATACAGTATATATATATATATATATATATATATATATATATATATATATATATATATATATATATATATATATATATATCTTAGCATATAATCTAGGTAATAAGCATACAATTCACTTACGAATTCCAACAAATATTTAATACTCTAATTAATATTTGTATTACATCACGTTAATGAAACGGACTACGCACTCACTTGATAAAATGAGTGATTGATCATTTCAATAGCGGTTTTCTTCATACTTCCAAAGAGATCTAGACGTATAGATCACTAATCCTTAGTTGAGTTTCATAATCTTGGCGGCTATAATAATTATAGTCTAGATTCCTCAATAATCCCAATGTCTACATCAAGATCTGTCAAGTAAGGAATAACCAGGTATGATCATATCGAAGGTAGGGTCCGTTTGGTATACATAGTATATAGTTTATAAATCCCACTTTAAACACCTCACTAAATCTAGCCTAGAAATTACTCCCATAAGTAGTTCAATCAGTATAATCACTGACAAATATTAATTATAGATCATAATAATGACTTATGACTATAATTAATGTAACGTCCTGATGTTGATGTATTTTCAATTTTAGCCCTAAGTATGAATAATATTTCATTTTGACCCTTGGGTTTGAGAAAGATTGCAAGAATGGCCCATATTGACATTTTGGTAATTTGGCCAGAAGGTTAGTATGCTGAGCGTACGTTGTGTATGTTAGGCATACTGGGGCGGACCCTAGTACGTTGGGCGTTCACCGCGTATGCATGGTGTATGTGGTTAACCTTCAAACTCTAACTTTTAGAGTTTTTTTTTCCATATATAAGCATCATTATCTCTCATATCTCATTCCTACACTAGCCTCCATCTGAGAAAAAATGACCTCGAGCAAACCTTAAATGAGGAAGGCGTACTTTGAGCTCATTTGTGTGCTTTGGTAGTGTTCTTGATGAAGAAGAAGTTGGTACAAGGACTTGAACCTTGGGGAGAAGCTTGGATTTAGGATTCTTCACTTGTTAGCTACCTCCAAAAGGTAAAAAGCCCCTTGCTTGATCACCCTATCTTGTAGATCTAGCCATTTCTACATTTAGAGCACTTTTGCTCCTAAATATGGTGATATTGAACATGGCATGCTTTTAACTAAATAAGTCGTCCTTTTAGACCTTATGAGGGGTCTTGAGTCATAAAAATGTTGTTTTGACGCTTAGTTTTGCTCCATGCATGCTATAGAAGGTATTAAGGCGTTAAGATGTTGAGATTTTGTGTATTAAGCACTTAATGGACATGCAAAGTCATAAAGTTGGAAACTTTATGACTCTTAGTGGTATTTTGGCCTTAGATCTGAAAGTTGGCTGTGAGAGCTTAATGCATTATGCACTTATTGAGCAAATGGAGTTTTGGGCATATGTCGTGTGTACCTTAGCATATGTCGCACATACACGGTCAAGTTACCGATTCTAGTCAAGGCTCGAGTATGCTCAACGTAGTTGCTGAGTACGCCCCACATACTCGACTGATTGGACCAAGTTGACTCCTTGACTCGTTCCCTTTGACTTTGACTTTGACCAGGGTTGACAAAGTTTGACTTAAGGTTATTTTGGGTATTTTGAGCTATAGTTGAGCCTTGGTCTCTATCTGTTGAATAGGTGACCTGTAGATTTGGTATTTGGAGCAATGTATTGTTTAACTTTCATCATAATGTGAGGTGAGTTTTCATCACTGTACTTATGGTTCGAAGGCACCAAGGCCGACCCATTAGATTAGATATCTTGAGATGTTGTATGCTGTTATGAGGAGTTATGTGCTACTGGTTATGTGATTATATTGGTAGATCTATAGGATAACATGTGTTATCTGTTATTTGTTGATCCTGTTATGCATTGATATGTTATGGTTTACTAGGTTGAGGCGGACGAGTTGATAGACTGAAAGCTAAGATACCCAGGGCGGTCCAGATAGACTGAAGGCCTGTGAGGCAGACCAGTCAGGCCGAAGGCTCAGGGAGCAATCCAGATGGGTTGTAGGCCCGGTGAGACGGTCCAGTCATGTTGAAGGCTCTATATGCATGATGTTGTATGATATGTTTATATGGTGGTACCTTAGTGGAACTCACTAAGCGTTGGAATACAATTTTAGTTTTGTTTCTTGTACTTCTAAGGACCGTGGGAAGGCGAAGGTGTGACCATACACGTCCTTGGTTCCATGTTGTTGATCTTGGAAGAATCTGATTTTGAATAATGTTTTTGGAAAAATGTTTATCTAAACACTTCTTTTTAGTAAATGAGTTTTTTTTTTTGAGAAGTTCAAATTTGTTGTGATTTTTAAGATGTTACAATTTAGTATCAGAGCCTTTGTTTGAGCGATGTGGAGGAACATTCATGTGAATCCAAGCATAAACTAAGGAACTAGAAAAGTTTTAAAAATGATTTTCAAATTTATTTTCAAAAGTAACCAAGGAAGGGTATGATGTGTACGATTAGTCGGAGCCAGTAAGTATACCCTAAGTTACCAAACTGTTATTGATATTATGTTTATGTTAGAACAACATGCTATTGTTAGGCTAGGGATCTTTAGGAATCACATGATAGAATTTCCTTACATATGATACATGATAGCCTAGGGTTATTCCTAAATTAAATTGACATCATTACTATAGTTGCTTAGTGTATGCGTCAAAAGTATGCATAACTAAGATTTTAGAGCCTAAGAATGTTTGATTTGGCCTTATTTCCTATTCCTTTTGTTGTTGTGGTCTTAGGATAGAATCATGTATTTGACTGTCTGTGGAGTCCAGTATTATGTATGATTAGCATACATGAGTACTACAGAGTTGGTGGAAGTTTCATGGATGATTTATGTGGGCCATCAGACTAGTTGAGGAATGTATAGCCTTTCTCCAAGGAGTGGGAATAGGATGTATGTGTTTGCTAGTGTGTGCTATTAAGGTTGTTGTGATAATCCTCTTAGATAAATACGGGTATGTGTGGAAGGTAGTATGGGCACATACTACCGGAAGCATAGGATCCGCATGCATAGCAGGGAAGTCACCACCCCATAGGGTTTCATTATTTGGAATACCTCCATGGTATGAATTATGCTTCATCTGATATTTTTTGGTTTATTTTCAGTATGGTGGTTACGAGGCGATTTGAGTCATGATCCAGATCAGGAGCAGCAGCGAGTGGCCAGGATAGGCCATGGTTGACTGAGAAGCAGATTAAGGCGTTAATCTCTGATGAGTTTGTGATTGTTGTCTACGGATAGATACCGAAGCTGTTTAGGTCTATCAAAACTGCTATGATGGAGTTTCCTCAATGAGCGATATACTGCACTTTTAGAGGTCATTGTTGCATCTACCACAACCATCGCTGCTATGGGGATTGTGGGGATAAAGCCTTCTAGTACCGGGACTTCAATAATATGAAGCCCCCGATGTTTGATGGAGTTTAGGATCTGATCATGGCCATGAGGTGGTTTTCCTATATGGAGGGATATTTCTTTACTTGCTCCTACCCAGTTGACAAGAAGGTCAAGTGCACTCTGAACATTCTTCGGTCTGGAGCGAAGGATTCGTGGAGATTGGTGACTAGCTCGTATACTCTAGAGCAGAAAGCTGATGTATCATGGGAGCAGTTGTTTGATATGTTCCGCTCAAGATACATCCTTTTGGTTGAGAGAGAAAGATAAAGAGAGAGAGAGAGAGAGAAAGAAAGAAAGAAAGAAAGAAATAAAGAAAGAGAAAGGTTAGACCATGAGTATTTGGACCTACGGAAGGGAACGGAGTCAGTGACCGAGATCACCAAGATGTTCACTGAGAGAGCACTGTTTTTCCCGAAGTTTGCTGCTTTTGAGAAAGCTCAGATGACCTAGTACTTGAGCATGCTCAAGATGGATATCCGTCAGTTTTTGTCCACTCAGCGATATAGTTTACTCATTGGGTTACAGGAGGCCATGAGGCGGCGGGAGATTGAGATGGAGCTCCAGATGAAGGAGCTGAGGCAGGCCCCTGTGCAGTTGTAGCCTGCAGCTAAGCGGTTTAAGGCTGCTGATGTGAGATCTAGGAGTCAGAGGGGTCACACTTGTGGGAAGTGCAGCAAGGTTCATGAAGGTCCTTGTGGATCATCTGCTGGATGCCACAAATGTGGAAGAGATGGGCACTTTGCAAAGGTTTGTCACTAGCCGAACCCAGTACCGAGCACCAGGATTTACTATCATTGTGATCAGGTTGGCCATGTGAATGTCAATTGTCCATTGCTCGCTGCCAAACCGACGTAGGCCCCGATGCCAGCCACTCTGAAGATCACTAATGGGTGCTAGGGTAGGGTAGAGCCCCCGAGGGCTTGAAGTCGTGCTTTCCAGCTCACTTCCGAGGAGGCCAGGGCAGCGCCAATGGTCATTATTGGTATGTTTCTATTTACATTCTGTCAAGTTATTTATGGTATGTTTACATTTATGATTATGTTAGGTACCTTCCTAGTGAATTCTTTGCCTGGTCTTGTGCTTTTTGACTTGGGTGTGAGTCAAAAAATTTTGTATCCTAGACATTCGGTAGGGAGTTTTATATGCTTATTGGAGAGTTAGAGTGTCTGTTGTAGGTTTCTATCACCAACGAGCATGAGGTTTCTACATGTAGGGTTTATTAGGGTTGTATTTTGGAGACTCTTTGGGTACCTTATCCGTTCGATTTGATTACAATTCCCATGGGGGATGCGTGTGTGTGATAGTGGAGATGGATTGGTTGAGCAGGTTTGGTGCTATGATAGATTGCGATGGCCAACGGGTGGTAATTCGAACTGGTTATCTACGAGGAGGGTACCAAGATTGGGTCAGCTTTTTGCTCTGTTGCTAGGGTTCGACAGTATATTCAAAATTATTGTATGAGTTATCTTGTGTATGTAATTGATATCCCGATAGGGGAGCAAACTTCAGATTTCAGATGTACTGGCCGTCAGAGAGTTCGCTGACGTATTTCCAGAAGAATTACCCGGTGTGCCTCTTGAGAGACAGGTTGAGTTCAGGATTGACCTAGTGTCAGGTGTGGCTCCGATTGCCAAGGCGTCATATTGTTTGGCAAAGCTCGAGATACTAGAGTTGTCCGCTTAGCTTCAGGAGCTGTTAGGCAAGCATTTCATCAGATCGAGCAGTTCGTCATGGGGAGCGCCGATATTTTTCATCAAGAAGAATGATGGTTCACACCAGATGTGCATTGAGTACCGAGAGTTGAACATGTCGACATTGTAGAACCGTTATCCCCTTCTGTGGATTGAAGACCTCTTTGAATATTTGCAGGGTGCATCTTGGTTCTCCAAGATCGATATGAGGTCTGGGTATCATCAGGTGAGGGTGAGAGAGGAGGATGTGGCGAAGACAGCATTTCGTACTCGTTATGGGAATTATGAGTTCGTGGTGATGTCATTTGGGCTCACCAATGTGAAGGGTTTTGAGTATTCTAACACTCCTATGGTGTACATGCAACCCTAGAAACATTGGATCTATGTTTAACTATGATAGATGCAAATTTGATTTTCCAAGGATCATAACCTATCTAGCATACATGGGGAACTTTTAAACATGAAAGCTAGTAAGAAATACATACCTTTTGTTGCTGGAATTCCTTTGAGAACCTTGTGAGCCTAGCACCCCAAATGTGATGCCTCAAATGCTTCACACAACACCAAGTACACTTGGAATAACTTAGAGAGAAATGCAACACACTTAGAAATAGGCTATGCCCTCTTGTTCTTCACTAGTGGCTGACTTTGGTAGCTAACACATCCATTTTATAGTGTGTCACAAGTAGGGTTACACCATGTAAACCCTAAATGACATGACTTTTCATTTCTTGGATCCATGGGTTCAAATCCACCATGGAGCATCTCATGGGTTTTAGCCCAACTAAATACACCATGGACTATAAGTCCACTATTAAAGAAATGGATGATTACACAATTAGCCCATATATTTAATTAGTCTTCTTTTGATCACAAAATTAATTCTAAATTAATTCTTGATCAATACCAACTAAATAATATTATTAATATATCATAACCTATAATATATTAATAAACCATAAGTGTCCTTTCTCTCATTATAGTCTACCCAAGTGCGTGATGTCATGCAACCCAAATGGACCATGCCATACCGGGTCAAGTATATACCAGAAATAGGTATGGAATTAGACACCTTATCCAACAGTCTCCCACTTGGATAAGTCTAATAACTGTTACTGCAAGTATGACTTCAGGAACTAATTAGCAATTGTAGCTCTTTCAAGGTCTCTCGGAACTGAGATAATGATGTTACGCCATTTAAGATAAGTGATCATAAAATCCTCTGCTCTCATGATATCAACCAGACAAATACATGGAACAATGTCATACTTATTGTCCAGCAGTTTGTTTCCCAATAGCCGATTTGTTTGACATAGAACTTAATCAAACACATCAATTTAGTTCTGAATGGGCCCGGTACATAGGTCAAAACAAAATGATCAAGGGGCCCAGATATCATTTCTAATCTAAGAAGGAACAGATAAACTTCGACTCATATGCTTGTTCTACTACTTGTTGAATTATACACAAAGGCACATTTTATAACATCGAGTTACCAATGAATTTTCGTACAATCAATGTATAACCAACTCATAGTCAACAACTCATATCTCTAGGTTTGAAGACTTATATGATATTACCGTCTCACGATCACTCGAGATAAATTCCATGAAGTAATACAAGTGAGCGTGGGTTGAATCTGATACTCAGAACTTATGATCACTCATGAGTATCGTAGCAACTCTTGCTATGTCTAACTACTTAGACATCTACAAGCCAACTTCATGATAGTCTTGATTCATATCTACTTCCAACATATGACCGACTGTGGATATTTTGAATAAAAAATTATTTTGGAAGTCAAAACATGCAAAGCTAAAACTATAGTAAATAATTGACAAAGATAGCAAAATTTTACTCATAAATAAACCACAACTTTTTATTCATCATCAAATGTCGATTACATTTTACAAGTTTCAGAAATACCTATCTAATCTGTAAAACTAATATCATCCTTCAGCCTAATGCACCTCGCATGCTGTAAATGCTTAACCCTAATCAGTCCCTTCGTGAGGGGATCTGGTGGGTTCTCATTCAATGATACCCTCTTTGCCACGAGGACTTCTTCTTTTATTTGATATTTGATAAAATGGTATTTTCTGTCGATGTGTCTGGATCTCCCGTGATCCCTTGGTTCCTTCGCTAAAGCAACTGCACTTTCACTATCATAGAAAATTTCCATCGGCTCCTTTATAGCTGGTACAACTCCAAGGTCTCCAATGAAGTTCTTCAGCTATATAGCTTCCTTCTCTGCTTTACTCGTTGCTATGTACTTTGATTCATAAGTTGAATCAGCTACCGTCTCCTGCTTGGAACTTTTCCAAGTAATTGCTCCTTCGTTCAAGGTAAAGACCCAGCCTGACTAAAATCAGAAATTATCCCTATCAGTTTGGAAGCGAGCATCACTATACCTAACCACTCTCAAGTCATCACTCCCACCGAAGGCAAAGACCCAGTCCTTAGTCCTCCAAAGATACTTGAGACTATTCTTTACTGCAGACCCGTGAGCCTTTCCAAGGTTCCCCTGATATCTGCTGACCATGCTCAAAGCAAAAGCCACACCAGGACGAGTACAAGGCATAGCATACATGATCGAGCCCATAATGGAAGCATATGATACTCGACTCATTTCAGCTATCTCAGCCTCTGTACTCGGACTCTAAGTCTTACTCAGCTTGTCGTTACTCTGGATCAGTAAATCTCCTTTCTTGTAGTCCTGCATGCTGAACCTATTCAGCACCTTATCCAAGTAAGTACTCTGACTAAGTCCAATTAGTATTTTACTCCTTTCTCTTAATATCCTTATCCCTAGGACATAGGCAGCTTCTCCAAGGTCCTTCATAGCGAAGCACTTCCCAAGTCAGGCCTTCACCTCCTGCAAGGTTGGGATGTCTTTTACTATGAGTAGTATGTCATCCACATACAATACCAAAAAGCTAACTATACTCCCACTAGCTCTGAATTATACGCAAGACTCATCTTCTCTTCTTGACAAACCAAACTCTTTGACCTTTTCATCGAAACAAAGATTCCAGCTGCGATATGCTTGTTTCAATCCATAAATGGATTTCTCAAGCTTGCATGGTCTATTTGGGTACTCCGCATTGACAAAACCCTCTGGCTGACTCATGTAAACATCCTTAGCCAGCTTTCCATTAAGGAAAGCGATTTTGACATCCACTTTCCATATTTCATAATCATGAAATGCAACAATTGCTAGCATGACCCTAATAGATTTTATCTTCGCTACTGGTGAGAAGGTTTCACCATAATCAATACCCTGAGTCTGAGTAAAACCCTTTGCAACTAGTCGCGCCTTATAAGTATGCACTTTACCATCCAGGTCGGTCTTCTTCTTGAAGATCCACTTGCACCCGACTGTCTTACGGTCGGGTACATTGTCAACCAAGTTCTAAACTTGATTGTCATACATGGACTGTATCTTGCTATCTGTTGCCTCCTTCCACTTAGCAGACTCCGGGCCTGCCATGGCTTCCTTAAAGCTATTAGTTTCATCCAAATTTACTACTGTACTTTCACTGATAAATGTATCACCTTCCGCAGTAATATGGAAACCATAGTAATGATTAGGTGCATTCCTAACCCTCGTGGAACGCCTCAGAGGCAGAGACTCATAAACCGGATCAACAGGAGTTTCTTCCTCAGTTTGATTGCTAGGATTCGAGGTTCCTTCATCACTTGACTCTTGAGTTTCTTTAAGGTCAATTTGCCTCCCACTGTTTCCTTTGCTTATGAATTCTCTCTATCGAAAGACCCCTCTTCTTGCCACAAAGACCACATTCTCAATAGGTCTGTAGAAGAGGTAACCAAAGGATTTCTGTGGGTAGCTGATGAAAATACATCTCTCACTTCGAGGTTCGAGCTTATCTTGAGTCTCAGGTCTCACAAAAGCCTCGCAACCGAAAATCTTGATGTGTTCCAAATTGGGAACTTTCCCAGTCCACATCTCATGAGGTGTTTTGGTAACCTTCTTTGTAGGGACTAGATTAAGGATATGGGCGGTAGTCTCTAAGGAATACCCCCAAAAAGAAATTGGTAGCGAAGCTCGACTCATCATGGAGCAAACCATGTCCAACAAGGTCCGATTATGCCTCTCAGCCACACCATTCAACTGTGGTGTCCTGTAAGGTGTCAATTGTGAGACAATCCCACACTCCTTAAGATAGTCGAGGAACTATGTACTAAGATACTCACCACCTCGATCGGATCGAAGCATCTTAATGTTCTTGCCCAATTGATTTTCTACTTCATGTTTAAACTCTTTAAACTTTTCAAAATTCTCTTAGTTATACTTAATTAAGTAGACATAACCATATCTAATAAAATCATCAGTAAAAATCACATTTTAGCGATTAGCATACCTTGTGGTAGTTTTGAAGGGTCCACATACATCAGTATGTACAAGGTCCAATAAATCCTCACCCCTTGCACAAGTACCAGTGAAGGGTGATTTTTTCATTTTCCCACGTAAACAAGACTCACAACTATCATCTGACTTTAGGTCAAATGACTCCAAGACTCCATCCTTTTGAGTTGGCCTATGCGTTTCTTGCTTACATGACCAAGATGACAATGCCATAATGATGCTTTATCCAAGCTAGTAGAAGAATCAATACACAATACATTATTTCCTACTTTATCTACAACCGACACAGTTTCATACACACCATCAGAAGGTAATGCTTTAAAATAAAGAACATTATTAAAGAAAGCATTAATACTACCATATTCATTATCAAAAGGAAAGGTAAACCTTTGTTTGTACAAAGCATGAAAGGAAATAATATTTCTTGCCATTTCAGACGAGTAAACACATTTATTCAAATCTAACTTTAACCCACTACTTAGCAACAATGTATAAACTTCAATCTTCATAACATGTGAAGCCTTCCTTTTCCCCATGATTAGGTTTATCTTTCCGTGCTCCACATCCTCACTTCTTCTTAGGCCTTGCAAATTAGAACATATGTGAATACCACGGCATGTATCAAGGACCCCAAGAGTTAGAATATGGTGAGTTATTAGATAATATAGTGTATATACCTGGATGGGATGGTTTTACTTTCCCATCGTTGACATCTTGCAAGTATTTTCGGCAATTTCGCTTCCAGTGCCCCTTATTCTAGCAATAGAAGCATTCAACCTCTTTGGGATTGGCAGAAGGAGTATTAGAACCACTTTTGGTTCCAGATGAGGAGCATTCAAGAGACTTTCCCTTGGTACCCTTCGAAGGAGTAGAAGTAACAACCGAATTACCTTTAAGACCACTTTCTGCAGTCTTCAAAAGTCCCTGAAGTTTGTTGAGAGTAACTTCCTCTTTGTTCATATGGTATGTAATTCGGAATTGGTCATAACGAGAAGGTAAGGAGTGCAAAATGATGTCAATTGCCAACTCCTCAGGAAAGTTAACATTCAGTTTCAGCAAATGGTCCACATACCTTTGCATCTTTTGCATGTAGCCCATGATGAGTTCACCATCCTTCATTCGGGTTGTGATCATGGAGGAGATTATTTCATACCGTTCTTGACGAGCACTTTGATGGTAGATTTCCATCAAATCGTGGTGCATCTCAAAAAGGTAATAGTCCTCATAGTACTTTTGGAGTTCGGCTAACATTGTGGCCATCATGATGCATGCCACATTAGTGGCATCTCTCTCATGTGTCTTGAATTTAGCGATTTCCTCAGGAGTAGCAGTGGACTCATCGATTTCCTTAAGCTCCTTATCGAGGACATATTCCTTGTCCTTTTAACGAGTGACCATCCTGATGTTACAGATCCAAGACGACTCTCCTACAAAGATTCATGAGAGAGAATGAGCCTGTAGGTTTAGAGCCCGAAGCATTGTTGTTGGAAGACATCTGGAAAGAAGAAAACAAGTTTAGATTAGATATATAGAGTCCTTAATAAAACACCAAAATGTAATACTAAGGCTAGGACCCAACACAATATATTATAACATAGAAGAGGGATGTCGTAATCTAAGCCATAACATATTTGAAGGTAGGTGAATGACGATTTTCCAATTTCCACTACAAAAACGAAATAAATAACTAGGTTTTAAAAGGTTTTAAAATTCCTAGGTTCTTTTGAGATTCATTGAACTGTTCAATAGCATGTTTCAATCTCGAATGTGCCCTTCAAGTTTTGTGACTGGGATGTTGAGGATCAAAAAACAAGGTGTGAATAATCATGCAAACTCACTTGGTACCCTTAATATTATCACCTAATCAATGTGCCAGTTACCAACACGCACTCCACCGATCTATGATAAACATTAAGTCACCCTTTGTTATCCTTACTAGTCCAAGTTAGTGTGCCGGTAACCCACACATGCTCCACCAATGACTTGGTAAGGTACAAAGTGTGAGATTCATGGGTTAGCACCATATTTACATTTTCGTAAAGTAACTAAGATTGGGAATTATAAAACCTTTAGTTACTTTATAATAATCATTATGCTTTTAATGAGAATTAAATTCATTGTCCTACCCGTTCGGCTAACGACCCTCCACCGATCAAGGAAACGGTGGGTGAGAGTAGACACCCATTAAGCAGCCATTTTATAGGCAACAACCTTATAGCCCCTTATAGACCGGCTTCGTGAACCAGGTCTACTAACGGTAATACGACTTGATCTTATACATATATATAATTATTAACCATTAATGTTATAATAGTATAAGGGTTGAATATTAGCATTTAAACTCTAAGGGTTTGGAATTAAAGTATACTTAAATGTGCAACTTTACACATTCCAAAAATTGAGAGAATGTTTTGAGACTATTCAAAACTCTTCATTTCATAACTTATGAGTTAATAGTTCATAAAAGGGAAGACTCTTCATTTTTATGTAACTTATGTGTTTTAAATGGACATTAAAAGAAAGTGAATCTTGGTTATCCATAACTTGAGGACAAGTTATGGATCCCATTAAACACATAATTGATCAATAATTAATCATTAGCAAGTAATTCCTATGATTTAACAATAACTCATAAGAACATGGACATGCATATCAAAACTTCAAGAATCATATGAACACATATAAACATGGTATTTTGATATTAACCTTTGTAAATGGATTATCATAACCATTACACCTTCTAAAACAAGTTTTATAACACCAAACCAGTTTAGGGTAATGTTTCTAGTTCATTTCCAGCAGCAAAGTTCCAAAAGCTGCTCACTGGATGACAAACTCGTCGAGTTCATCAAGGAACTCGTCGAGTTCTGGAAATAACACATGAACTCGGCGAGTTTTTTGGCCAGAAATCATTGAATTTTCCTATCTGGGTAGCTTTTAGCTTTTGAAAAATAAGTTTGCATCAAGTATCAAGTGAACAAGCTTAGGCTCTGATACCACTAAAGGATTTTGAGCACTCTAACACTCCTATGGTGTACATGCAACCCTAGAAAAATTGGATCTCTGTTTAACTTTGATACATGAAAATCGGATTTTCCAAGGTTCATAACCTATCTAGCATACATGAGGAACTTTTAAATATGAAAGCTAGTAAGAAATACATACCTTTTGTTGCTGGAATTCCTTTGAGACCTTCTAAGCCTAGCACCCCAAATGTGATGCCTCAAATGCTTCACACAACACCAAGTACACTTGGAATAAGTTAGAGAGAAATGCAACACACTTAGAAATCGGCTATGCCCTCTTGCTCTTCATTAGTGGCTGATTTTGGTAGCTAACACATCCATTTTATAGTGTGTTACAAGTAGGGTTACACCATGTAAACCCTAAATGACATGACTTTTCATTTCTTGGATCCATGGGTTCAAATCCACCATGGAGCATCTCATGGGTTTTAGCCCAACTCAATACACCATGGACTACAAGCCCACTATTAAAGAAATGGATGATTACACAATTAGCCCATATATTTAATTAGTCTCCTTTTTATCACAAAATTAATTCTAAATTAATTATTGATCAATACCAACTACATAATATTATTAATATATCATAACCTATAACATATTAATAAACCATAAGTGTCCTTTCTCTCATTTTAGTCTACCCAAGTGCATGATGTCATGCAACCCAAATGGACCAGGCCATACCGGATCAAGTATATACTGGAAATAGTTATGGACTTAGACACCTTATCCAACACAATGTGCCTGAGGTGTTTATGTATTTGATGAATTGAGTACAGGTTGATGCTCGATTGATCAGTTATCGTTTTTATTGATGATATCTTGGCGTATTCCAAGACCAGAGAGTAAGACGAAGAGCACCTTCGAGAGCTTTTGGGGGTCTTGAGGTGAGAACAACTATATGTCAACTTCTCGAAGTGTGAGTTTTGGTTACGAGAAGTCCAGTTCTTGGGTCACCTCGTTAATCAGGATAGGATTTTGGTCTATCTATCCAAAATCGAGGCGGTTATGCAGTGGGAGGTCCCGAAGTCTCCTTCGGAGATCAGGAGTTTCTTGGGATTAGCAGGGTATTATCGGAGATGTTGTTGTGTAGAACCTTCATATTTCTCTCCATTATCATTACCGGCCTCTCAAATTAATTCAGGCACTCATCGACCTGAATATCATCCAAATAGACCACTTCCTCATCATCCAACATGCACTTCTGCAACTACGAAACAAGGAGATACCTTTTGTAAACGTTCAGTGGAAACATCGGAAAGGCTCCAAATGGACCTGGGAGCAAGAGGCAGAGATGAGAGAGCATTATCCTAATTTATTTGTGGCGGACAACTTCGAGGACGAAGTCTAGTTCAAGTGGGGGAGAATTTTAGCGTCCTGATGTTGAAGTATTTTCAATTTTAGCCCTAGGTATGAAGAATATTTCGTAAACTATACCTATTATAGTTTTTCAAAGTGTGTGTTTCGTTCGTATAGTAAACCCTAGTGTAATGCTCACTCATTATGTAAAGTATAACACATAAAGTGACTTGACTGATCACATATACCTAATGTAAAAATGGAGCATTTGATTATATATATATATATATATATATATATATATATATATATATAAACACGTTTTATTTCCACAAGACAAGGTGCTATTTAAAATATATATTTCATACGAGAATACTCATGTAGTAGTTTATGAATCACATATGATTACTTAGATAAAAAGTTTATATAGTGAATTGTTAAGTTATACACGATAATAACCGCGTGTTTTACTTGCATTCCCCCCCCCCCCCCCTTAATATTGTATAAAAAGCATTTATCAAACATTTAAAAGCATAGTTTATAGGGGTATGAACTCACTTGAAAGATCGAAGAAGGCGAGATGAAAATCGAGCAGAACTTTGACTCGAGAAAGCAGATTTTCTCCGGATTCTCGAGAATCTAGGGAGCACAAACGACCTTCGGGGCTTGAGTATGGAAACTGGGGCTTCGGTATATCACGTGCACGGAAAATGAGGTAAAAACGCAAGAAAGATGAGAGGAAATGAGCATTTTCCCCAGAACCCTCGCATCCCTTTTATAGGGGTTGGGAACCGCCTCAGTATGCTGGGCGTACGCGTGCGTCATGCGTGACCGCATCCTTGACTGCCTCGGAGCTCGAATGGGACGGGGCATAGCCTCGCATAGGGGGCGACGTGGACGATCCAAGGCCTAGTCCTCGAGTACGCTGGGTGTACGCTGTTACGCTGGGCGTAACTCGGATTGGCCCGGTGACTCCTCCTTCGGATAATACCGAAATTTGATTTAAATTTAAATTTTTATTATTTAGTAAACTTCAAAAATTCATATCTTCTTCATACGAACTCCGTTTTCGACGTTTTTTATATCCACGCGTAGGGGAGACTACGCTCTACAACTTTCGTTTAGAATCTGTCGGCAAATTTTGAAATTATTTTTATTATTTATTTATTAAAAGGTCGGGGTAACAAACGTTCGTTAGAAATCCATAACTTCTTTATCTGATGTCTGTTTTTGCCAGACATTTTACCGTTGAAAAACCATTGTCGAGACCTTCGATTCTCATTTAGGTCATTCCGGCCAAAAGTCGCTCGATCTCTGTTTCAAGTTTTTAGCTGTCTATCGCTATGCCGAACTTGGAAAAATCATAACTTCCTCATACGAAGTCAGATTTGGACGTTGTTTTTATGTACGATCACGGTTTAATGATATCTAACATAGTATGTAACCAAATAGAGACTTTTGTACATTTTTATTTTCAAAGTTAATTTCATTATTTTCAAAACTAGTTACAATACTTGGCTTTTTAAGTCATTACATAGAATCGAAATATCGGGTTGTCACATCGGCCCAAATAAATCAAAGTAATATCTTTATGACTTATTAGAGCTAAATTAAATTGGTTGTGACCCACTAAGGCCCAAACTATTATGTTTCGTGTATATGGGTCCAATTAGGGTCCATTAGAGAGTTCTAGGTTCAAGATGGATAAATTGGAAGCTTATTAGTCCATTAGGCCCAGTAAGGAAATCCTAGTCCAAAATGGACTGAAACCGGGATTTCAAAGATTTCCAATTCTTTGTTGACCATTTGTAGTGCTAGAATGACGTATTTGATGAAGTTTTGTTGTTATAGAATAAGCATCATGCATGATTTCATGTTATTGATTCATAGTGGTTATAGGTGTTGTAGTTACAAGACACCAAAATTCCTAGTTGTGACACGTATGGAGACTACGACACTTCCCACCACCTCTATCTTGGCTCGGTCGACCAAGATACCATTATGGTTGACGAGGTGTCCTAGAAACAGAACCTCGTGCAACTGGAAGTCACAATTGGAGAGCTTGGCATAGAGCCTCTCCATCCTTAAAACTCGGAGAATCTCATGCAAATGCTCTTCATGCTGCTCTTTACTCTTTGAATAGACCAGAATGTAATCGATGAAGACGGTCCCCAATCGATCAAACATGGGCCTACATTCCCGATTCATGAGGTCCATGAACGTCATTGGTGTGTTGATGATTCCAAAAGGCATCGCCACACACTCGTAATGCCCGTAACGAGTTCGGAAGGACATCTTCTGAATATCCTCCTCTTGCACCCTCATCTGGTGGTAACCAGACCTCAAATCAATCCTCGAAAAACCAAGATGCCCCCTGCAGTTAATCGAAAAGATCATCATTCCTTGGCAATGGATAACGGTTCTTCATCGTTAACTTGTTCAACTCCTGGTAATTAGTGCACAATGGTGTGAACCATCCTTCTTATTGGCAAAAAAGATCGGTGCTCCCCACAAAGAACTGCTCGAGAGGATAAACTCCTTTCCTAATAGCTCCTGAAGCTAAGAAGACAAATCCTACATCTTAGGAGGTGCAAGACGATATGGTGCGTTGGCAATTGGCGTCGCACCCGGGATCAGATCGATCCGGAACTCCACTTGCCTATTAGGAGGCACACCAAGAAGTTCCTCGGGGAAAACATCGGGGATCTCTCGCACAACAGGAACATCAGAAATAGAAACTGATCTCTTCTCATTAACCCGGGTATCCACTACATATTCCAGATAACCCATACACTCATGGTGTAAACTCTGCCTCTCCCTGACAGCTTAATAGAAAGTTGATCATGAACTACTTCCCTCATTGTAAATGGCCAGCACTCCCCCACTAGGATCTCGAACCATCAGCATCTGTTGCTCAAAGTCATTTAGAGCCCCCAAACCGGCTCAACCAATACCCACTATCACATAAACATCTACCATTGCAATAGGGATAAGATCTATTAGATATCCAACACCAAAAATATCTAACACACAACCCCGGTCACTGTCAGTAGTGGAGACCGGACGCTCATCAGGTATAGAGACTCTCAAGGACCTGATCAAGGCCTCTTGTGCAATATTAAAACCATAGCAAAAAGATGATGACACAAAAGACTGACTCGCACCCGATTCAAACAACATAAGCGTAGGTATAAAATTCAAAAGGAAAGTACCTACATGAACAATAACATAAGCAACATAAATAAATTAGCATAATAATAAAGAACACATACCAACCACGACATCTAGAGCTGCTCAGGCCTCCACTGTTGTCAACTGAAATGCTCTCCCTCGATACCTCGGAGCCTCGACCTTCCCTTGTCAGCCATCAATAATATGCAGGGTTGCGGAGGTCGGAGTTTGAACTGCCCTAGATGAAAGTTGAGGATACTCGGCCCTTAAATGCCCTTCTAGTTGCAATTGAAGCAAACCTGAAATCCCTTGGGGAAATCCCTAGCCAAATACCCCTCCTTGTCGCACATGTATCAAGTAGTCCTTGATCGACAGGGTCCCTCATGCCCCTTGCCGCACTTACTGCTAGTGCATCCCTTCTAGCCTCCAACTCTCGAGTCAGCAGGCTGGGCTGCTTAGTCACCGATTGCGACTATACTGGTCTACTATCCCTTACCGGTACCTCCCTTTCCTCTCTATCCTGGGTCTCCACCTCAATCTCTCTCCTCATGGCATTGGTCCGTAGCTCAGCTAATGTTTGATATGAAGTGTTCGCCATGAACTCATGGATATACCTCCTCAGAATACTTATATATCAGCCCACACATGCCTACTCATTTGATACGTGCTCAGGGCAGAATAGGGCCCTCTCATGAAACATACTGGTGATCTCAGTCACCGTCTTTGTCTTCTTTTTGAGAGACAGGAACTCTTGGGCCAACATCTCTCTCTCAACCACTAGAACAAAATCATTTATGAAAAGCTCACTAAATCTCTCCTAAGTCACCGTAGAATGCTCTGCAAGAGTATAATCTGTTGTCACAAACTTCCACCAATCCTTCACTTCCAAGAGAAGCAGATTCGGTGCAAAACGAACCCTCAAATTCTCTGAACAAGAGAAAGTGTAAAAAGAACCCTCAACATTAGAAATCCATCTCATCACAGCAATCGGATCCTGAGTCCCATCAAAATCAGGTGGTTTCGTGTTTTTGAACTCCAGTTACCATAACGAATCAGGCATTCTAAGGCTATAAAATCCTAACTTAAATCCACAACCAAACAAGGAACAGGAAGAAAGGCTAAATCAGGCATTCTAAGGCTATAAAATCCTAACTATGTACAATTATACAACATACACCAAGCAAATAGCAATGACAGATTCAATCTCATAAGAACTAACTCCTAGGCTAAAGGCATCACAAATCAGGAAACCCTATCACACCATTCATGTAGTATCCATAGCCTACCACTAACTAGCATGCAGTTCTGTCATCTCATAAGATATCAGCTCTACATTGCTCATAACATAAATTGAGATATTTTGGGAAACTACCGCTCGAGCTTTGGTTGATTGCACACACTGCTTCACTGGGTTTTTCTCATGTAAAAATCTTCATTTCCTTGAAAAGTTTTTATATAAATCTTCATATCCTTAGTTTGAGTTTTGAATTACCCTAGAGTTCATCAAAATCTCTAAAACCAGGGCTCTGATACCAAACTGTAACACCTCAAATTTCAAACCAAAATTTTCATTTTTAAATTACCCAAAATATTGTTTATAAACCAAGTTATCAGAAAAAACACAAGCATCAAATACAAATCATCATCACAATATATCAGAGTGCCACAAAATGCCCAGTAACAAATCTCCCAACGAGTGTGTATAATCAGACATTCGCCTTCCTACGATCCTCATAAGTACCTGAAACACATATAATCAACAAGTGTAAGAACGAAGCTTAGTGAGTTCCACAGGATACCACATACAACACAGTATAAATAAACAACTTGGGTTATCTACAACCCTCGGGACTATCAGCAGTTCCAGTGGGCAAAAACCACGCTCTATAGGTTATCGACAACCCTAGAGACTATTTGAAGTCTCAGTCACACATAAACATCATAATACATTAATAACATCTAGAACCAGATAGTCATCACAGATACATATATTCTACCACTCAGGTAAGAATAATAGAGGAGACTCACCTGATACCGATGACAGATGTGTACGTCATCTAATCCCAAAAATCACTCCCAAATGTCTTAATAATTAAGACTTGCAATCAAAACATAGATATG
Organism: Lactuca serriola; assembly: GCF_051521515.1. Taxonomy (NCBI): domain Eukaryota; kingdom Viridiplantae; phylum Streptophyta; class Magnoliopsida; order Asterales; family Asteraceae; genus Lactuca; species Lactuca serriola. The sequence continues at coordinate 219,004,915 of NC_136412.1, read as the reverse complement.
ACCTCCTTAGAATTTCTTAATCCATAAAGTCCATAACTTTAAGCCTTTGCATGGCTAAAATAAGCTTAAACCTCAAAACCCTAACTTAAGTCAATCCCAAAACCATTACACTCTTGCATGGGAAGAAAGGGACCTTCGAGCAAACATTTTATGAATCCAAAAGTCCTAAAACACATGAAAGGAAAACTAATGTGCTCTGGATTGCACCAGCTATAATACCTAAAACACATGAAAGGACAGCTAATGTACTCTAGAGTACACAATACTCACAAATATCCAAGCTTGGGAAAAAAAATCTCATAATAATCCATTTAAGAGATCTGGAAAGAAACACATCAAGGTATAAACTTTATACCATCAAAATATGCAAAAGCTGAGGTAGTTTCTGGATCCAAAAGCTTGCAAGCAACACCACCTTCTTCAATAGTCTTCTTCTTCAACAAGAGAGCACCAAAATCACTAACAAGCTTCAAAATCTTCACACACAAGGCCTAGGCGCAAGATTAGGGTTTTCAAGGAGTTGAGGCCGATATGAAATGTCAAAGGGAGGCATAAGGTGGATTAAATGGGGAGCAAACCCCTAATATTAGGTTTTAGGAGCTGAGCAATTACGCCTTGCATACCACAAGTATGTAACAACGTAAATTCTCAAAACAATTTTTTTTCATTTCTTTAAAACATAATTTCATTCAAGACAAACCATAAAATCCAATGTAACATAGTCATAATACAAAACATATCAATCCCAAGATCAATCATATCCAAATCCGCCTGTGTGTGTACGAGTCATGCTGGCGCCTTCCCACGGTCCTCACTAGTACCTAAAACACATTACACATAAACACTATAAGCAAGAAGCTTAGTGAGTTCCCCAATATACCACTTACACACATACGCCTTTCCAGGCTATACTCAACACGACCTTCCGGCCCATGTGTCTCAGGGGACTTCCGTCCCAACCCGGTAAACCTTTCGGTCCTACCCGTGTTGACCTTCAGGTCCATAACTCCCTGACCTTTCGGTCCACATCAGAATGCCTTCCGGCCCATATCATAATGCCTTCCGGCCCATATCAAACATAGCATACATATCACATACATAGCGCATACGAAACAGATAACTCATAACATACAACACATATATCCCATACAATACCAGACCTTCCGGTCACACATAGGTACCCTTCCAGGTACAGTATAGTGAGAAGACTCACCTCGTATGATGTCTAGAATCTCACGTGCTCGATATCTCTGAATCTCGAAACGACGACCTAGCCTTGCTTAATCACAAGAAATAATCATTCCAAATCATTAACGGCTCTCAAGGCTATGCTACACCCCTTTATACAATCCCACAGAAGGGTAAAATACCATTTTACCCCTCCCTGACTCAAAAGTCCACATGTTGACCAAAACCCTAAAAGTCAACAAAAGTCAACAGCAAGCAGTACGTGGGGCGTACCAGCTCCTGTATGCAGGGCGTACCCTTGCACTCCAGAAACGGGGAACGCGACCCTCTACGCGGTGCGTACTGGGATTACACCCAGCGTAAATCCCAGTTTCTTATATTCCTCATTTTAATGTCTTAAACAGTTAAGGCATAATCCCACATTCCAGATCTGGCCATTCTAATACCTCTTAATCCATAAAGTCGAAACCTTTAAGCCTTTGCATGGCTATAAAGGTTCCCCACACCTTCTAACACCTTTCCTTTCTCCTCCAAAAGTCTAGATCTCATGCATGGCTCAACATTCACGTCCAAGATTGCATTTTTATGAACGTACAACTCATATAGTCTTGGAATATAATAGATCTACGCCAATGGAGACTATTTGCTCATAAAGTCTCCATCTTGGGACCAAAATCCCTAGAAATTGGTCCAAGAAGCACACCACACAAATAACAAGGAAAGATCTGAACTTTTTACCTCAGGAAGAAGCTCCAACCTTTGTAGTCCTCAGATATACACTTGTCCACCAACTTCTAGCTTCCACAATGGCCTCCTCTTCTCTTTCACCACCTTGAAATGGCACTTTGAAGCTTATAACACTCACACCCAAGCTCAAAACGAAGGGAATACTCTCTTAGGGTTTCTTTCTGTAAGATGGTGGCTGAGGGACAAGACCATCTCATTCCTTTTATAGCCCTCAAGTCATATTAGGGTTTTGAATCTGGGTCGGTTATGCCTGGCATAACCTTAGGTACGCCCAGCGTACCCGGATGAATCCGCGTACAAAATAAGCGCGCGAGTACGCACAGTGTACTCCTTAGTACGCCCAGCGTACTCACAAGCTTAGCACTTATCACAAAGGGACCTAATATGACAACTTGGAAAAAAAAGGGTTAAATGGTTGAACCTGAATTCTGGGATGTTACAATTCTCCCCCACTAGAACCAGACTTCGCCCTCGAATTCTTATACCGAAAACAACTCCAGATGCTGCTCCCGCATCTCTGACTCTGACTCCCACGTCAGCTCGGACCCCTTCCGATGTTGCCACTGAACCTGCACCAATGGCACCTCCTTCTTCCTCAGAACCTTGATCTTCCGACCCCGAATCGCAATTGGTCTCTCAGCGTAATTCAGTCCCGCATCCACCTAAATATCCTCCAGTGGCACTATCGCCGACTCGTCGACTATACACTTCCTCAACTGAGACACGTGGAAGGTATTATGAATCTGGCTCAACTTCGCAGGTAGCTCCAATCGGTATGCTACTCTGCCTACCCTCGTAATCACTATAAATGTCCCAATATATCGGGGCCCTAGCTTGCCCTTTTTCCTGAATCGAATCACTCCTTTCCAAGGAGACACCTTCAGGAGTACAAAATGCCCAATCTAAAACTCGAGCTCGGATCGTCACCTGTCTGCATAACTTTTCTGACGACTCTGAGCGGTCAACAACCTCTGTCTGACCTGTTGTATCTGCTCCGTCGTCTGAAGCACTATCTCTGTACTACCCATTACACGTTGCCCTACTTCACCCCAACAAATGGGGGTCTGACACCTCCTCCCATACAATATCTCAAAGGGTGGCATACCAATGCTCAAGTGATGGCTGTTGTTATAGGAAAACTCAGCCAAGGGAAAATACGTGTCCCAACTCCCTCCGAAATCCAATACACATGCCCGAAGCATATCCTCGAGCGTCTGAATCGTCCGCTCACTCTGTTCGTCCGTCTGTGGGTGGTATACGGTACTGAAATGCAGCCTCGTACCCAACTCCTCGTGAAACTTCTTCCAAAATCTTGAAGTAAATCGCACATCTTGATCTGAAACAATCGAGATCGGAACTCCATGTCGCGATACCACCTTTCTCACATACAACTCTGCCAGCCTCTCAGCAGCAGAGCTCTCACTGATAGCAAGAAAGTGAGCGCTCTTCGTCAACCTGTCCACAATCACCCAAATTGCATCGACACCTCTAGCAGTCCTTGGAAATTTGGTGATAAAATCCATGGTAACCTGCTCCCACTTCGACTCAGGAATCTCCAATGGCTGCAACTTACCATGTGGACGCTGGTGCTCGGCCTTCACCCTGCGACAGGTCAAGCACCTCTCCACGAACTACGCGACATCTCTCTTCATACAGGGCCACCAATAATCCCTTCTTAGGTCCAAAAACATCTTAGTGGCCCCGGGATGGATCGAGAACCTCGACCTATGGGCCTCCTCCATCAAGATGGTACGAGCTCTGCCCACAAACAGTACCCAAATCTGGCCCTGAAAAGTCATAAGTCCTCGACTATCGGTATAGAACTTCGATACCTGCCCGATCACCCGCTCCCTTTTGCGGTTCTCCGGTCTCACAGCCTCCACCTGGGCCCCTCGAATGGTGTCCAACACCGGAGTCATCACTGTCAACCTCATACAAACGTCTTGTATCGGGGCGCTCTCCGCCATACGGCTCAAAGCATCGGCTACAACATTAGCCTTGCCCGGGTGGTACAGGATCTCACAATCATAATCCTTTACCACATCCAACCATCTCCTCTGTCGCATATTCAGGTTGGGGTGATCCATCAAGTACTTCAGACTCTTGTGGTCCGTGTATATGGTACACCGAACCCCATACAGATAGTGACGCCAGATCTTGAGGGCGAACACCACAGCCCCTAGCTCCAGGTCGTGGGTGGGATACCTCGACTCATGAGGCTTCAGCTGCCTCGATGCATATGCTATCACATGCCCCCCTCTGCATAAGCACTGCTCCTAGACCGGATATCGATGCATCACAGTATACCATAAAATCCTCTATCCCTTCCGGGAGTGCGAGCACCGGGGCTTCGCACAACTTCTAGCGAAGTGTCTCAAATGAGGTCTGCTGCTCCGGACCCTAGGAAAAAGTGACACCCTTCCGGGTCATCTTCGTAAGTGGCACGGCGATCTTGAAGAAATCCTTAATAAATATCCGATAATAGCCGGCCAATCCCAGAAAGCTCCTGATCTCGGTGGGCGATCTCGGCACCTCCCACCTCATGACTGCCTCAATCTTGGCCGGATCGACCAATATCCCATTCTGGTTGACGAGATGTCCTAAGAACTGAACCTCTCATAACCAGAACTCACACTTGGAAAATTTGGCATAAAGCCTCTCCGATCTCAGAACTCCAAGGATCTCCCTCAAATGCTCCTCATGTTGCTCTCTAGACCTCGAATACACCAAAATATCATCAATGAATACGATCACCGACCGATCCAGCATCGACCTGCACTCCCTGTTCATGAGATCCATGAACGCAACTAGTGCATTGGTGAGCCTAAAAGGCATCACCACGAACTCGTAATGCCCATAACGAGTTTTGAACGCTGTCTTCTGGATATCTTCATCCTGAACCCTCATCTGATGATAACCTGACCTCAAGTCTATCTTGGAGAACCAAGACGCCCTGTGCAACTGATCGAACAGATCGTCGATCCTCAGCAACGAATAACGGTTCTTGACCGTCAACTTGTTCAACTCCCGGTAATCAATGCACATCCGGTGTAAACCATCCTTTTTCTTGACAAAAAGGATCAGTGCTCCCCAAGGCGAGCTACTCGGTCGAATAAACCCCTTCCCTAGCATCTCCTGAAGCTGCGAGGATAACTTCTGCATCTCTGGCGGCGCGAGACGATAAGGCGCCTTGGCGATAGGTGCTGCTCTCGGAACCAAATCGATACGGAACTCTACTTGCCTCTCGGGAGGCACACCCGGCAATTCCTCGGGAAAAACATCCGGGAACTCTCACACTATCGGAACCTCATCAATCGAACCTGGCCTCCCAGTGGCCATTCGCGTGTCTATCATAAAGACTACGAATCCACTGCAGCCCTGTTGCAAACTTTGTCTCGCCCTGGCATCCGAGCAAAACACTGGCCCACATCGGGTTCCCTCGCCATACACCGTAAGCACTCCCCCACTGGGGTCTCGTATCGTCACCAACTGATGCTCGTAGTCTATAACAGCTCCAAATCGGCTCAACCAATCCATGCCCACTATAACACACACGTCCCCCATCGCAATCGGGACCAGATCTATCAGGAACTCCATACCGAATATCTCAAGGATACATCTTCGAATCACATTCGTAGCATACACTACTCGTTCATCAGCTATGGAAACTCACGGAGGTCGACTCAACGCCTCTCAACAGATACTAATGTGCTGACTAAATGCCAAGGAAACAAATGACCGACTCGCACCCGAGTCAAATAACACCAAAGTAGGTACAGAACTCACAAGAAAAGTACCTACGCGTATCATAATATAAGCACAACATCTCAAAAAAAAAAGATAAATACATAATACATACCAGCCACAACATCGGGCACTGCATGGACCTCCTCCGCAGTCAACTGGAAAGCTGTCCCACGAGCTTTCGGAGCCTCGGCCTTCACCGGTCGAACCTCGGTAATCCTAGCAGCAGGTGCAGATCCCTATGCTGACCCCTGATGCAACTGTGGACACTCAGCCTTCCGATGGCCAGTCTGGTTGCCATGAAAGCAAACCATAAATCCCTTGGGGCAATCCTTGGCGATATGCCCCTCCTTGCCACATTTGTAGCAAGTACCTGATTGACAGGCCCCCTCACGACCCTTGCCGCACTTCCCGCAAGTGTGGCCCTTCTGGCCTCTAGTCCTCGAATCAGAGGACTTGGTCCGCTTGGCTGCCGGCTGAGACTAAGCCGGCCGCCGATCCATCCTCTGAGACTCGGCCTCCTCCCTGGCCTGAGTCTCCAACTCAATCTCCCTCTTCCGGGCATTTGCCTGGAGCTCAGAAAATGTCCGGTACATTGAGTTCGACACGAACTCCCGAATGTCCCTCCTCAAAATGCCCAAATATCGGCTCATCCGTGCCTGCTCAGTAGACACCTGCTCAGGGCAAAACATCGCCCTCTCATGAAACTTCCGGGTGACCACAGTAACCGAATCATTACCCTGCTTAAGGGTCAAGAACTCCTGAACCAACCGTTCCCTCTCCACCGGGGGAACATACTCGTCTCTGAACATGGTGGTGAACCTCTCCCAGGTCACCGCTGAAATCTCTGCAAGAGTGAAGCTCAATGTCACGAACTTTCACCAATCCTTCGCTCCCAAGCGAAGCTGGTTCAAAGCGAACCGTACCCTCATATGCTCCTGACATGAACACGTATAGAAGCATCCCTCAATATCAGCAATCCATCTCATTGCAGTGATCGGATCCTGCGTCCCATCAAACTCGGGTGGCTTCATGTTTCTGAACTGCCGGAACAACAACGAGTCACCTCCCTAAGGCCTGGCAGCAGCCACAGCTGTTGTAGCTGCAACGGCTGCAGCCTCAGTCACCACGGCATACTGCTCATCGAATGTCTCAATCAGTGTGGTCTTGATAGACCCAAACATCTCCGGAATCTCGGCCCTGATCGCCGCAGCCACCTCATCGTGGATCATCTGACGAAGCTCCTTGTCACTCACACCGCTCGCCTCAGGTTTGTGGCGTGTCCCAAACATGATGTCTCTGAAATATAACATAATAATATAAAAGACTCATTCGAGCATGCTCGCACTCGATAACTCGAACCTACTTGTTCCTTAGTACCCAAAGGATTCTTACTTAGGGTGCGCATTGCTCCGGTGTCTTCGGTAGTACGGGCCCTTATACTACCGCCTACACCGCATCATTATTCACCTTAAGTCCTCCTCCTTGGATCCCAGATCACAAGTACTCTATATCTCACTGGCATAGGCTACCCTTTGGCAGACCTCTTATCAGCCCCTCACTGCTTCCTACTCGCTCTCAAGCACCACATAGCACCACAATCCTTCCTAGGCTAAGGCATCACAAAATCAGGCCACTCTAGTCCTAATATGAATACCTATCTAGCTCTAGCATGCATAATATAACATATCATATCTCATAACACATAACGTATGGGCATGTTGGGGGGGGGGGGGTTCACCGTTCGGGCGCTGGCTGACCGTACACACTGCTCCGCTCTGGTTGTCTCAAAATCTCTTACTTTGTAGAAAAATTAGTTTTTATCGTTTGAAAATTTTCCTCAAATCCTCAGTTTGAGTTCAGTTACGCCCGAAGGTGCATCCGAATCCCTCAAACCAAGACTCTGATACCAACTTGTAACAACGTAAATTTTGAAAACAATTTTTTCATTTCTTTAAAACATAATTTCGTCCAAGACAAAACATAAAATCCAATGTAACATAGTCATAATACAAAACATATCAATCCCAAGATCAATCATATCCAAATATGCATGTGTGTGTACGAGTCATGTCGGCGCCTTCCCACGATCCTCACTAGTACCTGAAACACATTACACATAAACACTGTAAGCAAGAAGCTTAGTGAGTTCCCCAATATACCACTTACACACATACACCTTTCCAGGCCATACTCCACACGACCTTCTGGTCCATGTGTCTCAGAGGACTTCCGTCCCAACCCGGTAAACCTTCCGGTCCTACTCGTGTTGACCTTCCGGTCCATAACTCCCTGACCTTCAGGTCCACATCATAATGCCTTCTGGCCCATATCATAATGCCTTCCGGCCCATATCAAACATAGCATACATATCACATACACAGCACATACGAAACAGACAACTCATAGCATACAACGCATATATCTCGTAGCATACCAGACCTTCCGGTCACACCTAGGTACCCTTCCAGGTACAGTATAGTGAGAAGACTCACCTCGTAAGATGTTTAGAATCTCACGTGCTCGATATCTCTGAATCTCGAAACGACCACTTACCCTCGCCTACTTACAACAAATAATCATTCCAAATCATTAATGGCTCTCAAGGCTATGCTACACCCCTTTCTACAATCCCACAGAAGGGCAAAAGACCATTTACCCCTCCCTGACTCAAAAGTCCACATGCTGACCAAAACCCTAAAAGTCAACAAAAGTCAACAGCAAGCAGTATGCGGGGCGTACCCCTGCACTCCAGAAACGGGGAACGCGACCCTCTACGCGGCGCGTACTGGGATTACGCCCAACGTAAATCCCAGTTTCTTACATTCCTCATTTTAATGTCTTAAACAGTTAAGACATAATCCCACATTCCAGATCTGGCCATTCTAATACCTCTTCTTCCATAAAGTCGAAACCTTTAAGCCTTTGCATGGCTATAAAGGTTCCCCACACCTTCTAACACCTTTCCTTTCTCCTACAAAAGTCTAGATCTCTTGCATGGCTCAACATTCACGTCCAAGATTTCATTTTTATGAACATATAACTCATATAGTCCTAGAATATGATAGATCTAGGCCAATGGAGACTATTTGCTCATAAAGTCTCCATCTTGGGACCAAAAACCTTAGAAATTGGTCCAAGAAGCACACCACACAAACAACAAGGAATGATCTGAACTTTTTACCCCAGGAAGAAGCTCCAACCTTTGTAGTCCTCAAATCTACACTTGTCCACCAACTTCTAGCTTCCACAATGGCCTCCTCTTCTCTTTCACCACCTTGAAATGGAACTTTGAAGCTTAGAACACTCACACCCAAGCTCAAAACAAAGGGAATACTCTCTTAGGGTTTCTTCCTGTAAGATGGTGGCTGAGGGACAAGACCATCTCATTCCTTTTATAGCCCTCAAGTCATATTAGGGTTTTGAATCTGGGTCGGTTACGCCAAGTGTAACCTTAGGTACGCCCAGCATACCCGGATGAATCCGCGTACAAAATAAGCGCGTGAGTATGCGCAACGTACTCCTTAGTATGCCTAGCGTACTCACAAGCTTAGCACTTATCACAAAGGGACCTAATATGACAACTTGGAAAAGAAGAAGGGTTAAATGGTTGAACCTGAATTTCAGGATGTTACAAAGTACGCCCAATCTACTAGCATGACTCCTGCGTTTCCAAGGCTTGATCATGTACATGTTGGGTTTTGAGCACTATAACACTTCCTAAGTGCACATGCAACCCTAAATGCTTTGGATCAATGTTTTCTCTAATTATACATGCATTTTCTTTTTCCAAAGCATTCACCCTAGCTAGCATACAATTGAAGTTGTATGTAATTAAAACATAGTTAGGATGCATACCTCTTGAGTAGGGTAGAGTTCTTGACCTTTGGAAACTTGAGCACCTCAAGTGTGATGCCTCTAATGTTTCATAAACACCAATATGCGAAGTAGGTTCTAAGAGAATAAGCTACTTGTCTCTATGGTTGGTGCAACTGATTTTGGTACATGGAGGGGGCTATTTATACTTGTGGCAAGTGCTAGGGTTACAATTTGCAAACCCTAATAATCCATGACTCTCTACATTCCTATGATCCATAGGTTTAACCTCCATGGACTATCTATGGGTTATATTATTGGTTTAGTCCACTTACATATCATGGATCTCTTAGCCCACACTATAAATATCATTGATTTACATAATCAATCCCTCGATATTTAATTAGTCTCTTTTGACCACAAAATTAATACCAAATTAATTCTTGGATAATACTAATTAAATAACCATATTAATATATTATACTTATAATATATTAATAAATCAAAAATAACCTTAATCTCATAAACCATCACATCAAATTGCACTGGTGAACACAACCCAAACTGACCATGTAACAATCGGGTCAACTACATACCAGATATAGTTATGGGCTTAGATACCAAATCCAACAGTCTCCCACTTGGATAAGGCTAATAACTATAGATGCCTATGCACTTCAGGATCCGACTTAGCAATCATAAGCCTCCAAAAGCCGCTGTCAACTCTGAACTAGTCAGTGACACATCCTTTAGATAAGGAATCATATACTCCTCTATTCTCAAGATATCAGCTGGACAAATACATGGAATAATGTCATACTTATTGTCCAGCAGTTTGCTTCCCGATTTCTGATTTTTCTGACATAGAACACAACTGAACACATCAATTTAGTTCTAACCGGGCCCGACACAAAAGTCAAAACAGAATCATCTAGGGGCTAAAGATATCGCTTTTAATCCTCTTAGGATAAAAGGGAACATATAAACTGCGACTCATATGCTTGTACTAACTATTCATTGAATTATACACAACAGTACGTTTTATAACATCGAGTTACCGATCTGTTTTTGTACTATCAATGGACAACCAACTCATAGCCAACAACTCATATATCTAGGTTTGAAGACTTAGATGATATTATCGTCTCACGATAACTCGTCATAAATTCCATGAAGTGATTCAAGTGAGTGCTGCTTGAATCCAATACTCTAATCTTATTTCAGAAGTACTCATGAATGGTGTAGCAAACCTGTTATTATGCCTATGACTAACTCCTTAGACAATCATTCAAGCCAACTCATGACAGTCTTTTTTCATACCGACTTCCAAAGTATGATCGACTGTGGATAGTTTGAATAATCTTATTATTCTGGAAGTGAAAACATGCAAAGTGAAACACAAGAATAATACTAATCCTATATGGCCCCAAAACTTGTGAGCGTAAATAAAACACCTTTTATTTAATCACCATATTGATTACTCGTTATTCGTTGTATAATGTTTCGAATGATCAACTTGATACTTGAATTAAAACAATAGTAATCCCATGCTCCAAGCATGCACACTATGTTTACATATGGTCCTTACTTTGTGAAATAAATCAATTTGATAACATATCCAATTAAACTCATTTCACAATTCCAAATCTTTAAGTGTAAGAATGCCAAATTCTTGACACTATTAGAACGTGTTAGTTCTAAACTATTATGCAAAGATTCCTTTTGTAATGTATAGGTACAAAAAGTCATAGAGACCTGAACAACGATATTACAAAAATTTCCATTGGAAATTGTTACAAGACAATTCCAAGAACGTGAAGTCTCAAATTCAAAGTACATTCCTTTGAACATCCTTCTTGCATAAGAGTTTCTAACTTTCTCAATATCCAATTCCTATTATGGAGACTTTTCCATAACTAACATATGACTATCTATTCTTAATAGAATCCTATCTATTTAGAATTATATCAACATGGCCCATTCATTACTATACTTCCAACTATCCATAGGCAACCAATCCTTAGCAAACTTTAGATTGTCCTTGACAGTTGTTTAACCACTTTAGTTGTATCTGTTTCTAGTCCTTTTTCCCTCTTAATGCCCTAGGCATTTGGAAAATTAGAACACGTGAATATTATAGCATATGCAATCGATCCTTTATCCAAATCATATAGGACACGATTCATAATGTCTTACATAAAGACGTGATACTTGACCAGTCTTTTGCTATAATATTTCTATTTGCCATATTCTCACAATTCAAACTATGAAGAGGGATGCCTTAATCATAATCGACTTTTGAGAATGCAATTAACATTTCCATATATATAATTTCCTTATGTCGAATCTTTTCAACATAACATTCATATATGTCCTTGACTAAATTTGATTAAAAATCTCACAATCTAAGCTTTTAGATTTGAAATGAAGTATAAGTTCCTCTCCCTTAATTATAGCAAAACATTTTTTCAACCTTGCAACTATGCGAATTGAAAACTTTGTTTTTTTCTATAATTAACATTTATGCTCCCAATAGCTTCAACATGTACTCAGAAATGAGTTGGACTTCTACAAATCAATACTTATTGACTTTCATACCAAGGTTCAGATTTCTGACACGAGATGCTTCGATAAGCCTTCATCTAAGCTCACACACCTTTTAATAGAAAGCTCATATGTGTGTCTAAACTATTTAGGAACTTAGAGCAATATGTTTCAAATGTCCAAACTTTATTTACCATTTCTTACAATTCGAAATATGAATAGGGATGTCGTAATTATAAACGAATTTGAGAATGCAAATACCACAATTGCTAATTCTTAAAATCTACTTAGTGAAAGCATTTCCTCACAATCATTTTCATGAATTTGAGAGAAACCTTATGACATTTAGATCTTATGGTTTATGTGTTCCTATCCATGTGAATTTGTCATAACCATAATCACAAAACAAGGTTAGTGACAAAATCAACCTCATGTGGACTGAACTTACTCAATCTTAATTTCTTGCCTCTTGGCAACACAAGGGCCTACCATGTCTTCCAAGTTGTTCAGCAGATCACTCTTACTGATCAATGAACTTTCACTAACCAGGGTGCTTTGCCCTATGCAAACAATTAAGAACTCATATAACTCACATGCATAGTTAACTTTAATCGAATTGGCACAGAAACAAGAATATGTCAACACGAAAGGTTACAAACCTCAAGTCGTGTGCTACTGATTAACAATAGGTTTATTCTTGATTAGTTCTTGAAACTTGTCAAGATCTTTAAGACTCCCACTGACCTCTTGACATATAGGATTCTCGTTGTCAAGAAACATTCCTTGACAACCAAATATTCAAGGGTTAGTGTGGTTCTTATCAAGAACAACACTTCACTTAGTAGGTCTTAGTTGGTCGTTGTCCTTACCAAGAAATCACAACTTACCAATTTCAAATGTACACACATGAGAAACATTTTACCCTCCAATCCATTCAGATTGGAGAAACTTTTATCTGCCTAATTTGATTCTTCTTATTAGTCATGCTATACACTGAAACTTTTCCAATGATTCACAATCATACTTAATCTTGTAAGCATAACCATATTTACTAAGTTTTAGTAAATCATGACGAATAGTCTTATCGTTCTTTATGGTGGACCTGGGCCAGTGCACAACCAAGTGTACCTGATCCCTTAGTCCTTCTCTAGACTCACATATACATGTGAACAAGGAATTAGTCTAAATTTTCCAAAGATGAAAGTTCTCATTCATCATACAATACAAGTTGCATGATTCCAAGTTTCTACCCAACTGAAACTTAGGTGAAGAGAATCTTTTCTTATTTGGTAAATTTTGACACTACCACATATGAAAGAATCAAGTTCATATTGCTAACGATAGAAATATACAAACATCAATTTTCATAAATGCCATTGCAACGAGATATAGTATAAGATAAAAACAAAAATTTTATTTATTTATAAAATGCGGGAAACTTTTCCTTACAATGCAATTACAAATTAAAACTATGCTATTACAAATTCTAAGCAATCTATCATAACTCCTAAGCAGTAGCTCAAACATCCGATCATCGAACCATGTCATTGAAATCCATTTCTTCGCGATCAGATTCATCTTGCTCTTCCTTTAAGTTTCCTTTCTTTTCTTCGATCCTACAAAACATCAAAATGTGACGCTGTCACATCATGCATTAAGAATCTACAAATAGGAACTTAATAGAGTTAGAAAGTGGACTTACGTGAAGCAAAGTCAAACTTTTTAATTTTACCTTCTCTTAGATCTTTCAGGTAGTTTGGGCAGCTTCGCAACCAATGTCCCTTCTCTGGGCAATAAAAGCAAACAGATTCTTTTGGAATGGTACACAAAACAATCTTAGACTTAGCCTTTCTCTTTACCATTTGGTCAACCGGGTTGACAATGGCCGATCCTTTTCCATTAGGAAGAGAAGACTTTTCTGGACTTTCTGTAACAACCCAAAATTCATATCCCTAAATGTAACCCTACTCGCGACTCATTCCAATCATCTAATCGCCGTTTCCGATTTCGTTTCCGATTTCGGCATTTTATTAAGTCATTAATGTATATTTTATTTTATGACTTAATAAGTGTCTTAATACCCTTAGAACTCATTCTAACGTCTCATATTAATGATCGAAACCTTTCTAGAATCAACCATATCGGGTTACGGCAAATTGGCCGGGTGCGACCAAAAGTCCCGTTTAACGCCGGTATCGGGTAGAATTCTACCGTGTCCCGAACTTGGACACTATTTAAAGTGATCCAAGTCTCCATTTTGAAGCTTTTGCTCCATTTTACAATTATCACTCCAACCTCTCTCCTAAAACTATATTTAAGGGTCAAAATCTCAAGTTTAAAGCTTCAAATCACCAAGGTACTTTCCCTAATTTGTTAAGCAACCTCTCTAGCCTTCAAATTCGAGTTTAAACCATGGATTAGGACCATTACCATGAGTTTACGGCCTTAGAACAGTCCTAGGCCGTAAACTCATATAAATGGGGTTTTTGGAGCAACAAAACCCTTCCAAACCACAATTAGACCTTGAATATGGTTAAATGACTTTATGGAATGAGCTTAGAATGCCTTGAAACATGATTTAGAGCCTTGTTTAAGAGTTTACGGCCCTGGAAGGTGTCTAGGCCGTAAACACTAATTTAGAGGGTTTTTAAGCCCTTAAACCCTTCCATGGCTCAAACAAGACTTAGATACGACTTTTAGAATATTGGTTATGGACCTAGAACACTTCAAACATGAAATTTGAGGGGATTGTATGAGTTTATGGCCAAGGCATGTGCTTGGGCCGTAAACTCCTCAAACATGGGTGTAAACTCACTTCTAAGGTGTTAGAAATTCATCCAACACCACCAAAAGCCTTGGAATAAATCATAGAACCAACCAAAAATAGTTTAAGGACCTTAAACACAACAAAACTCTTCATTTGAGAGTTTACGGCCATAGAAGGTGCTCCATGGCCGTAAACTCCTAAAAGCATGTCAAATTATGTCCAAAAATCATTTTAAGGCTTGTAAGAATTTTTAGAATCACATGTGATTAACTTTGGAACCTTAAAAACACTTAATCAAGGGGATATGAGAGTTTACGGCCATAGAACCCATGCCAAGGCCGTAAACCCTTAAGTGTTGTATTTGGTGATTTTAATTCATTCCAAGCCTTAGGTAAAATTATTCCAAGCATTTCGAAGTGATAATAGCCATTTGTGACACATTAAGCACCCTAAATCTTACCAACATGAGTTCACGGCCGTGAACTCATGTGTGAGTGGTGTATAGGCCGTAAACCTCATTAGGAAGTTTACTCTTGGGGAGTAAATTCAAATCCCAAGTCCCTCGCTTCAATTCCCGTCCGTAGATGTCACCCGGGTCACTCCAAACACCCGATTTGAGGTGTTTTCGTTCGTTGGAGTGTGACTTCATATCTAATTAGAGTTTATGAATTTAATTAGATATATTTGTATGCCATTTCATATTACATAGGAACCTCGCGTGTTATCAGGCCTCGATTCGACGTATAGCATCCGAAACCGACACATTTCCGCGTCCGGTGAGTTCATACCCCTACCCTTTTTCCGTGTTTTCAATGGTTTTTCAATGTTTTCAGGGGGGGAATACAAGCAAAAGTACAAGTGTATTTTGTACTTAAACTGATTTTCAACTCATCGGTTTTACTTACTAAATGTTTTGATTTCCAAAGATTTGTGATAACTGACGTTTAGAATTGGAGGTTAAACATAGATTTCTTTTAAGAATGTTATAATTATATTCTCTTTGAATAAGAAATCATACTAATCATATTTAAGATCAACGAATACAAATATGAATACGAATACGAATACGAATACGAATACGATAACGAATACGAATGCGAATACGACTACGAATATGAAATGACGCCTTTGGTTGACACTAAGACTTCGAATATAGAGTTAGTGTACTCCTTGAGTGTCACCAGAGTTTCGAATTTATTACGAAAATACACTGCTGGACCTCTACTGAGTTTCATATATATCCACCTCAGAATGTCGACAGAGCTTCGAATACACAACTAATATACTCTTTTGGAACTCAGCAGAACTTCGAAAATACTGTAATGTACGCTTCTGTGTGATTCCAAATATTCGAAAATACAACTAAGTTAGTAGATTATAGTTATCCGAATGTAGAATAACTAAGGAATCAGAACACATAATTAATACTACACACATGGTAACTACTAGTATTTCGAAATCAGACTTAAGAACAAAACAACACACATAGGAAAATATGGGATTTTCCTGGGATAATATTACAATCAGTAACGAACCTAGATACCAATAGACAACTCAACACATAGGAAAATATGGGATTTTCCTGGGTAGTACAACAACACATAAACGGATAAAGTAACAAACGAATAACTAAAACCATAAGGAAAATATGGGATTTTCCTGGAACGACATAACCAACTTTTTTCGAAATTGTAACAAAGGATAACCAAACCGTTTTCATAAGAAAATATGGGATTTTCTTGATCAACAACTTTTCCAGAAAATAAAGGAACTCGTTCTTTTCAAAACTAAACCGCTTATGAACTCACCAGCTTTATGCTGATTTTCAAACCGCTTGTATTCTCAGGTCATTGATAGACAGGTACACCGCAACCTTCTGGAGAAGACGGAGCATCCTGAAGACTCGTCTTTACTTTTGTCTATATTACATATGTATAATACTTGTACAACTTTACTTTCAAACAGATGTAAATAATATTATGTAATGTAATGTTTTGTGATTACTACTTTACTATGTACATTGGATTTGATACTCAACGTGGAGTCAACCCCGGAAATGTTTCCGCCTTTGGTTTTCGGGGTGTGACAGATTGGTATCAGAGCCCTTGTTTATAGTGAACTGGTATACCAAAGCTTACATGGTATAAGACTATAAACATTAAAGGGCCTAAGTGCTCTGAACTAAATGTATACTCTACAAATATAAGTATTTTCTTAAGTATACAAATATACCGACCGTCGAGATCCGTATTTACAAGTAGAACAAAATATAAGTAAATGGGTGTTGTACGCTGCGGTTAAACCTGGGCAGTTATGTAGTCGTGTCTAGGATCAATATAGCCTGGCCAACTATATTCATTCGAGACACGGCCAACATGTGCTTCGGAGTGACTGTGGTACGCAGCATACCTAAAACTTACCTAATATCCCGAACAACGAGTCGTCGCTGCAGCAAACCATGAAATACTATGGGAGTATTTCTCGAGCCGATCATTAGTAAAAATCCCCGTACACGTGTTGTTCCTTGATCATTACTCTAGCGATAAAATTTTCTTCTTTGATCACTCTTTCCTGCTTTATTGCTTAATTTGGTGCTATATCTGTATTGATGAGATATCCCCTGATCCATATCTGTTGATTCAATTCAGAGGACTTATGATCCTCTCTTTCCTGATCTTTTTAGATCAAGATGCCTCCGAGGAAAAGACCCAGCTCAAAGACCAACAACCCTCCGCCGCCACCACCTCCTCTTCAAATCGATCTAGAAACACTTCAGGCAACCATTTCTGCCACCATATCAGCTCTCCTACCTCAACTAAACCCTAGTGGTTAAGGGGGTGGTACCCAAAACCCGAAAGGTAATCAAGGACACCGGAAGGAGTGTTCCTATAAAGACTTCATGAACGCAAAACCGACATTCTTCGATGGCACAGGGGGTGTCATTACTCTAACTCGGTGGTTAGAGAAAATCGAATCTATCTTCGAGATTTGCGCCTGTACAGAATCCGATAAGGTAAAATTTGCCGCCTGTACGCTCACCAATAAGGCTTTGACTTAGTGGAACGGGCGAGTCAAATCCCTGACTTTACCTGTAGCCAATGCTATGGGATGGGAAGTTATGAAGGAACTACTACGTGCGGAGTATTGCCCTCGGGGTGAAATCCAGAAGCTGGAAAATGAGCTGTGGAACCTGAAGATGAAAGGTTCCGATATCGTCTCTTACACTTCAAGGTTTGATGACCTGGCACTCCTTTGTCCGGGAATGGTTACCCCAGAAAGCAAAAAGGTAGAAAGGTTCATCTGGGGATTAACTCAGCCAACCAAAGGGAATGTTATAGCAGCAAAGCCAGATACCTATGACAGCGCCAAATGTTTGGCACAAATTTAAATCGATCACAATGATAACCAAGAAGAAGCAGACACCACTCCCGAGCCAACAGAAAAGAGTGGCGAGAAAAGAAAGTTTTGGAGAAAGAAGAAGAAGAGTCAGTCTTCCCCAGAACCCTCGAAGAAATAGCAAATAGTAGTAGTCCACGCTGCCACTATCCATGCTGCTGTTTCTGTTGTCAATTCCACATCTCAAGCACCTGTTACCGGTTATGTCGGTACCCTCCCGTGGTGCGACCGATGTAGCTACCACCATCGCATCCCTGGCCCCTGTCGTGCAAAGTTCTGTAGAAACTGTGGCCAGGAAGGTCATCTCGCACGAACCTGCAAAACCCCAACCCCGTCAACTAGTCAAGCTTCCGGAGCAGGTATCGGTCAAACCTGCTACAGCTGTGGAGAGGTCGGGCACTATAAGCGAAACTGTCCAAAGACAGTAACGTCCGGCAACACCGGGAGAGTCTTAACTATGGGGCAAGAAAGGACAACCGTCGATCCCACCGTTGCCACAGGTATACTTCTTTTCGATAAATCTTGTGCCCGTAATCCTTTTCGATTCTAATGATAAAAGGATTTGCTAACCATTCATTCAAATATCTTTCTAAATTAAATCCTTCGTTAATAATCGAAACGTGCACCGTCGAGATGACCAACCAGTGAGAAAGAAAGCGTTAACGTCATACCCTTAGATCGTATCCTCAATTCGGATGGTTATCCCTTTCTATTTGATCTAAAGGTAAACCTTTAATGGAAAACTTTGATGCAAACTCGGCATGGAATGACTTAGTCTCATTCATGCAGTTAGTCTTGTCTCCGAAAGGGTCGTCTGTTCGTAACTTTCCTTTGACCCAACTCTCATATTCTTCGTGCATCAAAAGCTTAGAAAGTTTTCCATCCAGTCCCCGTCCGTATGATATTCGGGAAAAACGGGAAGTCTGTAACTTTTTCCCTGATGCCTTTCCAAGAATCCTCGAGAATTCTTTTCCGAACGTCTAGTCAATTCTCGTACTAATCTAGTTCCTGGAGCTACCTCATAGCCGAACCTCCAGAAGATGATGTATCCAAATACCGCGACCAGGATCTGTTATGATCACCACGACTTCGTAGTGGTACCCTTCAGTCAAATCATTTTCCTCGATCTTGTAGTAAACAAAGCAGCCATAACCGTGGGCCCATAACCCACATGTCCCAGAATTCTCTTTCAGGATCATCAAACCCTTAGTTACTCTGCCACATGAAGATGTACCTTCTCATTGGAGTTTTTTTTCTGTTAGAAGCCTTATCCTAGGGAAAACATGGAATGCTTTGGAAAAGCGAAATACTTCCCTCATGGTACATTAGACCCTACACGATACTTGTAAGAACGATTTCGTAACCTTCAAACTCCGGTTACCCTTGGAACTTAGTAGCACCCGTCTGATACTTCACGTCTCGGTCTTTGAGAAGTATCTACCCAACGAAACTAAGACGCCTCCCGATAGTGAGGGTTCGCTGAGACGTCAAGCGGAGACCCGATGTCACTTGGGAGCGCGAAAACCCGAAGCAGCAAATCCACCCGTATCTCATTCAAGTTCATGACTTGTATTGTAATCTTTGAATTTCGGGACGAAATTCCCTCTAACAGGGGGATAATGTAACAACCCAAAATTCATATCCCTAAATATAACCCTACTCGCGACTCGTTCCGATCATCCAATCGCCGTTTCCGATTTCGTTTCCGATTTCGGCATTTTATTAATTCATTAATGTATATTTTATTTTATGACTTAATAAGTGTCTTAATACCCTTAGAACTCATTCTAACGTCTCATATTAATGATCGGAACATTTCTAGAATCAACCATAGCGGGTTACGGCAAATTGGCCGGGTGCGACCAAAAGCCCCGTCTAACGCCGGTATCGGGTAGAATTCTACCGTGTCCCGAACTTGGACACTATTTAAAGTGATCCAAGTCTCCATTTTGAAGCTTTTGCTCCATTTTACAATTATCACTCCAACCTCTCTCCTCAAACTATATTTAAGGGCAAAATCTCAAGTTTAAAGCTTCAAATCACCAAGGTACTTTCCCTAATTTGTTAAGCAACCTCTCTAGCCTTCAAATTCGAGTTTAAACCATGGATTAGGACCAATACCATGAGTTTACGGCCCTAGAACAGTCCTAGGCCGTAAACTCATATAAATGGGGGTTTTTGGAGCAACAAAACCCTTCCAAACCACAATTAGACCTTGAATATGGTTAAATGACTTTATGGAATGAGCTTAGAATGCCTTGAAACATGATTTAGAGCCTTGTTTAAGATTTTACGGCCCTGGAAGGTGTCTAGGCCATAAACACTAATTTAGAGGGTTTTTAAGGCCTTAAACCCTTCCATGGCTCAAACAAGACTTAGATACGACTTTTAGAATATTGGTTATGGACCTAGAACACTTCAAACATGAAATTTGAGGGGATTGTATGAGTTTATGGCCAAGGCATGTGCTTGGGCCGTAAACTCCTCAAACATGGGTGTAAATTCACTTCTAAGGTGTTAGAAAGCCATCCAACACCACCAAAAGCCTTGGAATAAATCATAGAACCAACCAAAAATAGTTTAAGGACCTTAAACGCATCAAAACTCTTCATTTGAGAGTTTACGGCCATAGAAGGTGCTCCATGGCCGTAAACTCCTAAAAGCATGTCAAATTATGTCCAAAAATCATTTTAAGGCTTGTAAGAATTTTTAGAATCACATGTGATTAACTTTGGAACCTTAAAAACACTTAATCAAGGGGATATGAGAGTTTACGGCCATAAAACCCATGCTAAGGCCATAAACTCCCTTAAGTGTTGTATTTGGTGATTTTAATTCTTTCCAAGCCTTAGGTAAAATTATTCCAAGCATTTCGAAGTGATAATAGCCATTTGTGACACATTAAGCACCCTAAATCTTACCAACATGAGTTCACGGCCGTGAACTCATGTGTGAGTGGTGTATAGGCCGTAAACCTCATTCGGAAGTTTACTCTTGGGGAGTAAATTCAAATCCCAAGTCCCTCGCTTCAATTCCCGTCCGTAGATGTCACCCGGGTCACTCCAAACACCCGATTTGAGGTGTTTTCGTTCGTTGGAGTGTGACTTCATATCTAATTAGAGTTTATGAATTTAATTAGATATATTTGTATGCCATTTCATATTACATAGGAACCTCGCGTGTTATCAGGCCTCGATTCGACGTATAGCATCCGAAACCGACACATTTCCGCGTCCGGTGAGTTCATACCCCTACCCTTTTTCTGTGTTTTCAATGGTTTTTCAATGTTTTCAGGGGGGGATACAAGCAAAAGTACAAGTGTATTTTGTACTTAAACTGATTTACAACTCATCGGTTTTACTTACTAAATGTTTTGATTTCCAAAGATTTGTGATAACTGACGTTTCGAATTACAGGTTAAACATAGATTTCTTTTAAGAATGTTATAACTATATTCTCTTTGAATAAGAAATCATACTAATCATATTTAAGATCAACAAATACGAATACAAATACGAATACGAATACGATTACGAATACGAATACGAATACGAATACGAATACGAATACGATTATGAATACGAATACGAATACGACTACGAATGCGAATACGACTACGAATACGAAATGACGCCTTTGGTTGACACTAAGACTTCGAATATACAGTTAGTGTACTCCTTAAGTGTCACCAGAGTTTCGAATTTATTACGAAAATACGCCTCTGGACCTCTACTGAGTTGCAAATATATCCGCCTCAGAATGTCGACAGAGCTTCGAATACACAACTAATATACTCTTTTGGAACTCAGCAGAACTTCGAAAATACTGTAATGTACGCTTCTGTGTGATTCCATATATTCGAAAATACAACTAAGTTAGTAGATTATAGTTATCCGAATGTAGAATAACTAAGGAATCAGAACACATAATTAATACTACACACATGGTAATTACTAGTATTTCGAAATCAGACTTAAGAACAAAACACCACACATAGGAAAATATGGGATTTTCCTGGGATAATATTACAATCAGTAACGAACCTAGATACCAATAGACAACTCAACACATAGGAAAATATGGGATTTTCCTGGGTAGTACAACAACACATAAACGGATAAAGTAACAAACGAATAACTAAAACTATAAGGAAAATATGGGATTTTCCTGGAACGACATAACCAACTGTTTTCGAAATTGTAACAAAGGATAACCAAACCGTTTTCATAAGAAAATATGGGATTTTCTTGATCAACAACTTTTCCAGAAAATAAAGGAACTCATTCTTTTCAAAACTAAACCGCTTATGAACTCACCAGTTTTATGTTGATTTTCAAACCGCTTGTATTCTCAGGTCATTGATAGACAGCTACACCGCAACCTTCTGGAGAAGACGAAGCGTTCTGAAGACTCGTCTTTACTTTTTTCTATATTACATATGTATAATACTTGTACAACTTTACTTTCAAACAGATGTAAATAATATTATGTAATGTAATGTTTTGTGATTACTGCTTTACTATGTACATTGGATTTGATACTCAACGTGGAGTCAACCCCGGAAATGTTTCCGCCTTTGGTTTTCGAGGTGTGACACTTTCAATGTTTCCATTTTCAGTATCCATGGAAGTTTGGGGAGTCGATCTTCCAATCAAGTTTGCTTTACCATTACGCCAAATCATTGTAGATTCAGCCGTAATTAGAAAATAGATAAGATCGATAAGGGTCATGTCGCGATCTGTCATATAGTAATCTTTAATGATCTCACTATATGACTCAGGAAATAATTGAAGAACCCAGTCAACAACCAACTTCCTCGAGACAACGACACCCAATGCTCTCATCTTGTCAATATGTGACTTCATCTCCAAGACGTGAGTACACACAGACCTTCCATCTTGATGTTTCATTGTAAGTATGGCTTGAGTGACCTTGAAATTTTCAAGTCTTTGAACTTGTGGGTTAGGGAGAATGATTGGAGGGGGTGGAGGAAGTGAAGCATGATATTATGGAATATCATCTTCATGTGGAAATCTTTTTCCAGCAGATTCGGGAAGACCATGGTTGTCTGAGCTAGACATCTACAAGGGAGAAATTCAAGTTAGTTTATTTAAGTCCTTAATATAACACCCAAACTGAAATATTACGGCTAGGACCCAACACAATATTCTACAATTGTGAAGAGGGATGTTGTAATCCAATTGTAAAATATTTGAAGGTAGGTAATGTTGGGATTATTATGTTGCGTCATGGGCATGGTCCTTAGCCCATTTTTGATTACCAGTATTGGGTCTGTCCAACCGTGCATATTTTGTTCTAGGGTTTAGTATATAAGTTGCATGCATGCAGTCTTTGTTGTTAACGCTTTAATTATTTTCTCATTGAGTTCCTTGTAAACCCTAGCTCGCCTCTACAGTGGAAGCTCTTTATCGAGCTCTGCTGAGGCATGACTTTATTTGAATCATAAGCACATCTTTGATTCCATTCTGTGTTCATATCATTATTGTGCTTCTCTTGTTTGATTTTCATATTCTTACCTGTGAAAGATCTAATCGATCTGAGATTTATTCTCTTCAATTGGTATCAGAGCAGGAGACTGTGTAATTCATACACATCTCTTCTGTCGAAGAAGTTATTAGGCTTTTTAATTCTGCATTGATTGATATTAATTGAGCCGTCATTCCATATTGATGTATCTTATTAATTGTTCATCTAACCTAACGATATATTACAAGTCTGATCTTAAATAGGTAACAATGTCCATGGATGATACTCAAACCAATCCAATCAACATCTCCAACAACATTGGTTCTACAACAAGGATTCCAATCTTGTATACTCAAGATTATGAAGTTTGGACACATCACTTTGAAGATTATGTGATCGGATCGGAGGATAATGGGTACTTGATCTGGGAAGCAATCATTGTTGGCCCATTTGCTCACTCAAGCACATCAAAGATTGTCAAAACTCAAAAGGAGTACAATCAGCTTGTTAACGATGTCAAAGATATTCCTCAAGACGAGAAGGAAAAGTTTCAATGCAACATCAAGGCCTTGAGGATGATTAGGTTTGCTTTGCAGTCAGATACGTTTCGTTTTGGTAAGTTCTTGTGCTACTGCTAAGGATATTTGGGACAGATTAAAAGAATTGTATTCCACTGATGAAGATCTGGAACATTCAATTCAAACTCTCCTGCTTTCTGAATTTGGTGATTTCAAGCAGAAGCCCGAAGAGAAACTGGTTCAAGCTTTTGATCGCTTTAATTATCTTTTAAGTAAGATGATAAAGCATAGAATTGAAAGGAAAATTATTGAACAAAAGGTTACTTTCATGAACGGTCTTAGACCCGAATGGGTGGCTATTGTATCTACTGTTAAAGCACATGAACAGTTCAAGTCATATTCTCTGGCGAAACTAGTGGGTATTTTGAAATCCCATGAAAGTGCACTATCTAAGGAAACGACTGTGGTTTCCATTTTTGGTTCTTTAGCCCTTATCTCTAAAGGAAAAAAGCTCTGTTGAAGAAGAAGAGGAATTGGATCTTTCCGATTATGATCTAACCGGTGAAGAATATGCCATGATGGTATCCAATCCTAGAAAATTCATTAAAAGTAAATTCCCAACCAACAAGAACCGAAATTGGCAGGGAAGTTACAGCGCCAAAAAGATCTAGGAGGAACTGAAGATGGGGTCGAAGTCTGAAGAGTCAAAGAAAGAAATGAAAGTTGGTGGAGACTCAGGATTTGATTGGCATTACTGTGGAGGCAAGAACCATTTTGCAAAAGACTGTATGTTGAAAAAGAAAGCAGAAAATATAGATGATGACGATGAGGAAGCGAGCCTCCTGAGACAACTAGAGGAAATCAAGAAAATAAAGTCTACTGCTAACAATGTTACTATGATTGCTTTGATTGTATAGGATACAGACAATCGCGATGAATTTGGTGGTGTGGAGGTATGGTCCAC
Organism: Lactuca serriola; assembly: GCF_051521515.1. Classification (NCBI taxonomy): domain Eukaryota; kingdom Viridiplantae; phylum Streptophyta; class Magnoliopsida; order Asterales; family Asteraceae; genus Lactuca; species Lactuca serriola. The sequence goes on along the minus strand of NC_136412.1, from coordinate 218,979,744 downwards.
AGATTCAGAGGATGAAGAAGTCATAAAGCCCACTCATGGGAAGGCAATGCTGGAGAAAGAAGAACTTGTAACAAGAAGGTGTTTTATGGTGACCGAAGGTGTGTCTCAAATGAGAGGATATACAACCGATGGTGGGTTATAAGGCAAGAAGGAGCGAGAGGACATGTGTTTTGCTTCTAAACCTATCAGTGCACAGATCAACGAATGTGATGATTTGATCAATAAGGTACAAAATATTCTTTCTTCTCTAAATATACTTGTTACTAACTATGAAAAGGAATTAAATAACTTAAAATCTAAATTTTCAAGCATAAGTAGCAGTCTCACCCAAACCCGTGTCACAAATTCTAACCTAACTGATCAAATTAGTAGGATATCGTCGAAGAGTGAGGAAAGGAGGATGTGGACTGAGAAGAAGGAGAAAGAGTTGATTAGGTCTAAGGATGATTCGATTTATTTGCAAAGAGACAATCTTAAACTTTTGAAACAACGAAATGTGTTTTGTTTGATTTCTAAAAGACTTTATTTTAATATCACTTAGTTGCATCTTGATTGTGAAATAGGAAAGAAGATACATCGCCTGATTTTACCCTTCCTTGAGTTAAAGGAGGATGAAATCGATGCTGAAGCCTACAACTGTGAAAGCGTTGTATCTTCTGACGAGGTCTCTCCTGCATATAAAATTGGTCTTGACAAAATTGAATCCTACATAAAGTCCAAAGACCACAAGGACATGCTTAAAAATATGTTAGATGAGAATGATAGACTGAAGTTAAGAACCGAAACAGTACAGAAATTTGACTCTTTGAATGCAAAATTAAGTTCAGAAAATAAAATTGATGTTGAAAATGCATCTCAACTTAATGAGGATGATGATCTAAGTGAAATCTCTATAGAAGATTGGGTGGAGTGTTCAGAATTTGTCAAGAGCGAACCTGAAACACATAAAAATATTGATTTCTGAAAATTCTGTTGAGTTCGCTCGCTCGTCAACAGACACGACCAAAACTCTTAAAGCAAAAGTTGTTGTGAATCAAAAGGTACAAACCACTCCAAATCAAGTCTACACGGACCCAGGTGACACTCCACAACAAACTGCAGAATTGAAAGCTATGGTGGAAGAAGATAATGCTGCCGGATTTGACGAGTTCTTCTGGTCAGCACCAATAGACAACGCTGATGAGACGAAGGGCCTATCTCAGAAGACGTCATGGAGAGTGAAAGGTAGATATGTACCCGAACCACTAAATGAGCCTACAAGATATGATGTGCCAAGCACAAGTGGAACCAAAACATCATTGGGCAAACCTGCACAAACCACTAGTGAAACATCCTCAACAAAGAGTGACTACTATGCTCCTGCTTCAAAGAAAAAGGCTAACATCCATAGAAATCCAAAACAGGTAGCTGATCGAAAACACCAACGAAATCTGAGATACAAGAAGAATCTCTCAGAAAGAAAATAGTTTTGGAGATCACAAAATCTTCACTTTGTAAGGATCGAAAGGAAGCACAAATCTCAAGAGGAATCAAGGAACTGAAAGGGTAGTTTCGGTCCCTCCACCGGAAGGTACCGAAAGGAGAGTTTCGGTCCTCAGAACAACATCAACCGAAAGGGTAGTTTCGGTCCCTCAAGTGAAAGGAACTGAAAGGGTAGTTTCGTTCCCTCAACTGAAAGGAACCGAAAGGGTAGTTTCGGCCCCTCGACCGAAAGGAGAGTTTCGGTCCTCAGAGCAACATCAACTGAAAGAGTGGTTTCGGTTCTCCACCCAATAGCAACCGAAAGAGAAGTTTCGGTCCTCATTCCTACAAGTTTAATCAGAAACAAAGAAGATCCAATGCCACCTCTAAACCTTCACATTCTAATAATTCTTTTTCTTCAAAAGATTTCAAGGGAAAAGGAAAGCTCTTTCCAGAAGATAACAAACGTCCAAAAGAGATCCAAAAGAATGTTGACGTCAACACCACAAATCCCAATCCTACTAAAACTAAACCATCCAAAATTAAAGTTTTCACCATAAAAAGAAAAGATGAAACAGCTTTAATTGGATGTACTTACTTGGTTGATATTTCTCTTACTATTCCCTGTCTTGTAAAAGGCTCACAAGGACCCAAGAATCTTTGGGTTCCTAAATCTGCTTAATATTTTGCAGGTTATACGTGACGAGCAGTTTGACGAAGAATGGTATATTGATAGTGGTTGCTCATGTCACATGACAGGGAGGAAGGAAGAACCGAGGGAGTTTCGGTCTCTCAAGGATGGTGGTATTGTGAAGTACGACAACAACTCATTTGGCACTATCAAAGGCTATGGAATGATCACTAATGGTGATTTCTCTATAAGAAAAGTGGCGTATGTTGAAGGGCTCCAACACAACCTTATCAATGTATCACAGCTGGTAGCTGGCACTGGATTGAAGGTATCGTTTGATGATGAAGGCTCAAAGATTGTCGAGAAGAAATCTAATAACGTTCTGCTGAAATCAAAGCGAAAGGGGGAAATGTATCCTTTGAACCTCAACCCAATTCGAGGTAAACCATCAGTTTGCTTACTCACTCAGATGAAAGCTGGTTATGGCATCGAAGACTCTCTCATCTGAGTTTCAAGGATATCAACAAGTTGGTTTTAGGTGATCATGTTCGAGGTCTTCCAGTTCTAAAATTTGACAAAGAACATCTTTGTGCTGCCTGTCAAATGGGAAAGCAAAGTAGGCAAAGTCATCCTTCTATTATCAATACAAAGGGGATAGAACTTTTGGAGCTGTTACATATTGTCCTGTGTGGTCCCTCATCCATTGAAAGCATTGGTGGAAACAAGTACATTCTGGTTATAGTGGACAATTTCTCTCGATTTACATGGGTGTTCTTCTTGAAGGAAAAGTCGGAAGCTACTCCAAAGCTTAAGCTCTTCATAAAACAGGTAGAGACTCAACTAAGGAAAGTTGTTCGTAACGTGAGAAGCGACAATGGCTTGGAATTCAAGAACAAAGATTTTGAAGATTTTCTTGCTAAGAAGGGAACGAATCATAATTTCTCAGCCCCATACACTCCACAACAGAATGGTATCGTTGAAAGACGAAACCGTTCTGTGTGAAGCAGCTCGAACAATGCTATGCTTCGCATCCTTGCCTTTGTATTTGTGGGCTGATGCAATTGCTGGTACTTGTTCTACTCAGAACAGATCATATTTGAACAAGCGATTCTCCATCACTCCTTATGAGATTTTGAACAATCATAAACCGAATGTGAAATTCTTTCATGTGTTCGGTTCAAGATGCTTCGTCTTCAACTCTAGAGAGAATCGAAACAAGTTTGATGCTAAGACTGAAGAAGGAATATTCTTAGGTTACTCCCTGAATTCTAAGGCGTATAGAGTTCTGAATAAGTGCTCTAAGAAGATTGAAGAAACATACTATGTCACTTTTGACGATAGCTATGTTAAGAAGATGAAATCAACAGAAGGTGCAACGCAAGAAATCTTTCCAAAGAATGGTCAAGTTACTACCTCTATTTCAAATCTTTTTGAGCAATATTTGCTTCTTTTTGATGAGCCTCAAATGGCGATTGAGTCTGAATCAACCGCGAAAGACAACAAGGTTGATAATCTAAAACGAATCATCGACGATGCTGCTCAAAAGATGGCTGATGATCAACCCAAAGAAACCAAGAGGCCAGAAGCAAGCGAACCTTCAAATGATCTTCCTAATGACCAGGGGAGGGTCCATATCTTCAACAAGATCAAGGTTCATCGTTCCAGGGGGAGAGTCTATCGTCACAATCTTCAAGCTCCTCTGAGAATCCAATCGAAGGAAGTGATACTAATCCAGATACTGAACAGGCGTTATCCTTCGAAGGGGAGAACACCAACGTCAATGATGATGACATTATGTCAAAATTGGAAGAAGAAATCAATGCATAATTGGATCCCACTTGTGATCCAAATTACCCACCGCTTATCGAATGGACCAAAGATCATCCTCAAAGTCAAAATTTTGGGGAATCTTCAGAAAAGGTGTTAACTCGATCTCAAATCAAAGCGAAACAAGTTGCACTCTTTTCACAAGTAGAGTTTTGCATGTTCAACTCCTTTGTTTCCAAAGTTGAACTGAAGACCGTTAATTATGCCCTTGATCATTTAGACTGGGTTCAAGCCATGCAAGATGAGTTAAATGAGTTTGAAAGAAACAAAGTATGGCGATTTATTCCAAATCCAAAGGATGCTTCGGTTGTCGGTCTCAAATGGGTATTCAGAAACAAGGTGGATAAGGAGGGAAATGTCATTCGCAACAAAGCTCGGTTGGTTGTCAAAGGCTACTGTCAGGAAGAAGGCATCGATTATGAAGAGACCTTTGCTCCTGTTGCAAGATTAGAGTCTGTTCGTATCTTTCTTGCCTATGCTGCACACAAGAACTTTGAATTCTATCAGATGGACGTCAAATGTGTCTTTCTCAATGGAGAACTTGAAGAGACTGTGTATGTTGAGCAACTGCCAGGTTTCGTGAACAAGAAGTATCCAGATCATTGTTACATAGTTGACAAAGCGGTATATGGCCTAAAACAGGCTCCCAGAGCATGGTATGAAACTCTAACTCGATTCTTAAAATTGTCTAAATTCAAACAAGGTTCGGTTGACCCAACCTTATTTCACAAGAGAGAAGGTAACCACCTTATGATAGTCCAAATTTATGTTGATGACATCATCTTTGGCTCCACGAATCCCAACTTAACAGCTGAATTCAGGAAGTTGATGGAAACTAAATTTGAGATGAGCTCAATGGGTCCAATTAACTTTTTCCTTGGCTTAAACATTAGACAGGGACCCGAAGGCATTTTTATTAATCAGGAGGCATACACCAAGACACTATTGGCTAAGTTTGGTATGACGGGAGACTCCAAAGTGAAAGTGCCAATGGCCTTTGGAACAAAGCTTACACCCTCATTGGAAAAGCCAGTTGCTGATGTGACGCTCTATCGTCAAATGATTGGGTCTCTGATGTATCTCACAGCCAATAGACCTAACATCATGTGTTTAGTCTGTTACTGTGCCAGATTCCAAGATAACCCCCATGAACCTCATCTGCAAGCCGTGAAAAACATCTTTCGCTATCTGAAGTGCACCTCTTCTCTCGGTCTGTGGTATCCAGCCCACTCAGGATTCTTTGTTCAAGCATTCTCAGACGCTGACTTAGGTGGCTATGGATTAGATCATAAAAGAACCACTGGAAGGTGCCAATTTCTAGATGGTAAATTGGTTAGCTGGCAATCGAAGAAACAAACTTGTGTCTCTCTCCATTGCAGAAGCTAAATACATTGCTGCAGCATCATGCACTTCTCAAGTGGTATGGACACAAAGTCAGCTTAGGGATTACGGGCTAAACATGAAGAAAATCCCACTATATTGCGACTCTGAAAGCGAAATTAGGATTTGTCACAACCCAGTGCAACACTCAAAGACTAAACATATAGCACTAAGGTATCACTTTATCAAAGATCGTGTCGAAGATGGCAACGTGGAAATCCACTTCGTCAGGACAACTGATCAACTGGCAGATATATTCACTAAGGCTTTACCTGAAGCGAGCTTAAACAAGATTTTACAAGGCCTAAGAATGATGGAAGCAGAATCCGTACCAAAATTTCCTTCGCTTCAATAAAGGTAACAAGCGAAATAGAGCGAACTGAAATGAATCAAACGTTCGGTCTATTTCGGGTTCGGTCTATTTCGGGTGAAGTTTGACCACTAACCGAAATGAACCGAACGTTCAGTCCTTCTGTACTCGTTCACTTCTTTTTCTTCTTAAGGCATTTTGATGGTATTTCCATGTACATTCTTTTCAACACTTCTTTTTAGTGTTATCTTTATAAAACTCAAAAATATTTTCCAGTTTGGTTCAATTAAATCTTTTTCACAAAATACAAAAATATTTTTAGTTTTAATCAATTTTTTTTTGAAGTGTTATTCTCAATAATGAAGATCCACAAGGTATAATTTCTCTTCTACACACTATCCACACGTCCCTAATAACATGTTGTTGTATGTTGACTAAAGCCTCAAAAGATTTTGAGTGAAGCCTTAATAACATGATATATACAAATCATGTTTTCCCAAACCAGGCTGCAATATTCACTCTAATCATGAGCTACCTTACTCTACTCATATTGAGTTTAGAGTTTTCTGCTTGGTCCTTCTTTTTCATAGCAGAGGTACATTCGCTTCTTATACCATCTCCATCATTTTTCTCCATTATAATTCGTTTCACCAATATAACCCTTGAGACTCTCAGTATTTACCACTGAGGTTTATGGTTATACAAAATCTAAGTTAATCATCTTAGTTTTGTGCCACTATGTACTAAGTGAAAACCACAATTCAACACCAATAATGAATTGACGGTGAATTATGATATTCAAGATCTTACTTTTTACCTAATGAAATCTCTTTTTATTTTTGAGTGATCTTTTATGAATTTGTCTAAAACCAAGGCTTTTCTTCCCCTAAAGATCCAGTTTATTTGTGTTTTTGAGATTTCTATACTTTCTTTTATCATTATAACATATATCCTACCTACTTGTTCAACAGATCACATTGATCTCACAAGTACTTCGTTCAGTTTCGGTCTTATGTCAAGTATCGAAATTATGAATTGAAGCGAAAGCCACCCTTTATAATCTCTAAAAAGATGCCTTTCAATACTTCTTCACAAGTTATTGATCGTTATTTAATGGGAAACCAAACAAGCACTTTAATGTCTCTCTTGACTTTGAAGGAAGTGATTCCTGCCCAGAATCAGTTGTTTTATGTCTCTTTAAGACATCACCAATTATCACAAAAAGTTTGCTTTATTTCTTTATCTTTTACACCCTATGCACGAAATTTTTTAATTTTCCACAATCTGGTTCTTTTAAGGCTGTTCAATAAAGCACAACAGGCAATGGCGATTCAAATGTATTTTGGGGTGACGATTGGCAAAAAGAGGATGCTGATTCAGCGGTTATCCAATCGTTTTGTTGATTTGAAAAAGCGATTTTTATGGGATGGTGTGCAAAAAGGAAACGTCCTTTCTCTTTCCTGCGTCATCACCGGTATGACAACGGTTCATCCGTCAAGTCAGGCGCTCTTTTTGAAATAATTCAAGATATCAGCCGGATTTTTCTCTCTCCTCCTTGTAAGTATAAAAGGTTTTGGCACGCTCGTCTTTTCCTCTTTATCACTTACAAAACTCTCTCAAAGAACAAAGGCGATTTCTCTTACTGTTCATCATCTTCTCCATGCTTCTACAATGGCATACTCTTCTTCAGTTCATGATACCTCTGTTCGCCAACCCCTTCTCACCATCAAACCTCAACAAAACCTGATCATCGATCTCACTCCTTTTATCTATGAACCCTACATGCTATATGTCATCAAGTGTCTCAAATACTCCCCTCTCGTCGATGCTTTGACCAAAGTTGAAGTCGTACCAATGTCCTGCCTCTTACTCATCTACTCCATTGCATATTACGACAAAACTACTGAAAGGATTCACTTTGAAGTCCACAACGAGAAGACTTCCATCTCCAAGCACCGCTTCTGTGCCTTAATTGGTCTTTCTCAAGAACAAACCCTGGTAAACCCTGAATCCATCACCACTGGTCAACTATTCGCTATGTTTTATCAAATGGGGTATACTGAAACCCTCACCGCCATTACCAAGTTCAAGAAGTATTGCCTTCCTCCTCAATGGAATGGCCTTTTCACTCTGCTGTTTAAAGGGCTCTCTGAGCTAAGCGACGGCTCGGATGGGGCGATCAAGTCTTTTATGACTGTGCTATATGGACTGTACCATGGGATAGATTTGGATTATGGAACCATTATTTGGCAACAACTGGTTCAAAGCTTGGTCTCTTTGTCCAGACACTCATAGATCTCTTGTGGGTGATATTGGTCTATAATCACTAAGTGGGCAATGGATCGTCTTCACGTTCCAATCACGGAGGATTCTCTTCTCTCCTCTATCACCACTTTTCACACAACCAAGATAATCGTCACAGATCCCACCAAGTACTCCTTCATTGGATCCGTTTCCTGATACCATGCTTGCTTGTGTCTCTACAGCGAGTAATGTTTTGCAACAATATCGAAAGATTCCGTCTTTGGGTCCATGGGAGCTAACGCCAGCCATGGTACGCTCCATTGAAGAATCTGACAAGCCAGCAAAAAGGGGAAAGAAACCTGACACCCAGAAAGAGACGCATGTTTCCAAACCATCCAAGGGGCAAACCCCTAAGAAGCGAAAGTTTGAAAACAATGCTCCATCCCAATCTCAACAGAAGAAGCATGCTAGGAAGCTTATACTCCAATCTTCCAATGATCCAGACTCAGAGTATGTTCCTCCCAAACATAAGTTTGTTCCTCCTTCAGAATCTGAGAGCGAATGCTCTGATGATGAGGCTTTGGGTCGAGGTGATACTCCGCCTCGCTCCACTACCCCAGAAATTCCAGTTTGCTCCCATCCTCCTTCTCCTCCACCTGTTACCAACCCAGTATCCATCCTTCCAATATTTCCTATCCCAACCACTCAACTGTAACGCCCGCAGATCCGGGCTAGTCAGATTAGAGGCAATAAGTGTCGAAAATGACTTTTTGGAAAAATATTATTTAGAATAAATAATCTTAACCAAGTTGAAGTATATGTTACAAGGTTTCCGTACGTATAAAGAGTGTCAAAATCCGAGTTATAACAAAGAAGTTATGACCTGACGAAGTTTTACGGCAAAACCGGCACGGCACCGGGAGATGTAAATAGTGAATTTATGATGGAGGACTTTTTAGCCTTATTGATCTAAACCAAAGTTTTATTATATGTTACACCGATAACATCCATAAAAAGAACGCCCAAATCTGACTTCGTATGAGTAAGTTATGATTTTTCTAAGATTCGGCTTAGCAGTGCACGACCCGAAACTCGAATTTTAGTTCGAGCGGTTTTTGGCTTACGCAACCTTAATGAGATTTGAAGATCTCGTTAATAGGAACTCAACGGTAAAAAGATAGATGAAAACGGATTCCGTATGAAGGAGTTACGAATTCTTCGCGGTCATTTAGCAGTCTAAACTCCTCCTACTATAAATTTGAGATCGGTCAAGAATTAGCCAATGGAGCCTAAATGAAAGTTGTAGATCTTGTTTTTACCTATGCGTGGATATAAAGAACGTCGAAAACGGAGTTCGTATGCGAAAGTTATGATTTTTTGAAAATCGGTTGATTTCCACCTTGTGTGCGATGCCACGTGTCAGCACCAGGCTCTATCTGGCTGTAGTCAGCCTGGCTCATGACGTGAATATCAAAAAATCACGACTTGAGTGACCCTCCAGCCTCCTAATCCTTCATTCCTCTCTCTATACTCTCTCTCTAAGCCACGAAACCCCCCGAAAAGCCTAGGGAACCTCCCTAGCACGAGGCGAAAGCCCCGGAGCGCCCAACGGCTCCGAGAAGAAGAGCCTTTCGGCTCGGGAACGCTGCTCCAGCAGCGCCCGGTTTTGAGAAAAACCCACTATAAGTGAGCTATGCCTACCCTATCTTTAGTTTAGCTTATGTTTTAATATAGAAACATTATTAGGAACTTATAATGAGTATTTGGGCTATTATTATGAGTTATATAAGAGTGTTTCTTAACGCTTATATAATAGTAATAATAACTAGACTATTAATTAGTCGCGGTTAACGTTAGACTAAACTCTAGTGGTAATGATACTAGGTTTTGTCCAATGGAAATTGTTTTAACAGTAACGAAGTGCTGTCCAAGTACCGAGTCATCACCTTTCAGGTGAGGGCATAGTTAATTTCATCTTACACATAGATATGAAGTATTGTGACATCCCTAAAATCTCGGCCAGAAAAGACCGATTTTCATTTATGCTTTTAAATAATTTCAGAGTAAATCCTTTTGATTTGAAAGAGTTGCGGAATTTGTTCCCAAACAAAACATGATAAAATAATATTTATCAAAGCATTTCATCAAGAGATCATTTTCATTATATAATCAAAACTCGGGATGTCATGTTCCGATACAGACCATAAAGCATAAACGATAACATTACAAGTCATTCAACAAATATATACATATACAGACTTGTAAACAAAACAACAAGATGATCCATCCATCTTACGCCCTTGTGCCACTTCCTGTAATACAAATAAAACTGAGTGGGTCAGGCTTGGGAGCCTGGTGAGCATATAGGGTTTTCAACCCACAATAAATAAGTTATATTTAATTTCACCAACCAATCACTATCCCAATTACCCATTCCCGTTATCCTCACTTTACGTCCCTAAACAACATCTATCTCAAGGGACCTAATCTAGGATTTTCATCGAGACGGACATCACTGCTAAGGGGTTTCCTCAACAATAGATATCCTAAAGGCAACCATGAGGGGGATAGAGTACACCAGTGAACACATCGTTCACAACACCTACAGGTTCTGAACCTGCTAGCGTTCCACTGGACTGTCTAGAAGATTCCGTGGTCGTTATCCATACTCCGCTGAATAACTAGATCAACAACAACAACATCGAGGCCTCTCATCTGTTTATTACACACCAACTATCTATCCATGTTCTACCCAACATATTAGTAGATAAGAGTATATATTTTCATACCACATAACACGTATTCCATAGAAAACAATTCAAATCTATGAGATAGAATAAAGTGAATATTCATTCACTCATACAATCACAAAATATACACATAACAAGTATATCGCATAAAATACTTCATAGTTACTTGTTAGAAGAAAGTAACTGCACCCTCACACATATAAACCACAATTTACTTAATACACTCAAACCGCACTTGTATTATTATCGTGTTTATGAAAGGTAGTATACACTCACTTGATCAGAAGATGATCGGACAGCACTACGACTTGCAGAAGTAGTAATCCACAGCAGATCAGGAAGATCTCCACAAAAATCGAACTTCTCGCGGGCAGAGCTTCGACTCGGGAACCGCACTTCTCGGGATCTTCGGGATCTTGGGACTTGCCTTGGGGCTAGAGTATGATACCGGGGCTTCGGGGTATTTCTGGCACGCAAAACGATGCAAAACAGGAGAGAGAAGAGAAGAAATGAACAAAACTCTCGGCTGCCCTCGCAAGCCTTTTATAGGGGCTGAGCCTCGCACGTACGCGGGGCGTACTGGTCCGAGAAACGTCACTGCTTAGGTATCTGAAGCCACTTGCTGCGATGTCAACACCTTCGGAGTATGCGGGGCGTACACGAGTACGCGGCGCGTACCTCGGATCAGATCGGTGACTACTCTTCGGATAAGGCTTCTGAATTAATGATTTAATTTAATTCCAAAATAATTAATAAACTTTGGAAATTCATATATTCTTCATACGAACTCCGTTTTCGACGTTCTTTATATCCACGGAAAGGTGAGACTACGCTCTACAACTTTCGTTTAGACTCCGTCGGCTAATTTTGAATTTATTTTTATTATTTATTTTTAATAGGCCACGACAGAAAAACTTCGTTATAAATTCATAACTTCTTCGTTTGACGTCCGTTCTTGCCTAACTTTTTATCGCTTCGATACCAACAATGAGATCTTCGATTCTCATTTAGATTTCTTCGGCTAAAACCCGCTCGATCTCAAATCGAGTATTTCAGACTGCACACCGCTAAGTCGAAACTTCGATAAATCATAACTTACTCATACGAAGTCAGATTTGGGCGTTCTATATATATTTGGAAACCTCGTTTCAACTACTACAACATTAACCAAAGATATTAAGTTTATTTTACACTTAAATTTTGACGCTTATTTTTATTCTTAATTAATCAGACCACATAATTAAGCAATTAAGCACAAAACACATAATACTCAAATAATACATCCTTATTATATCAAAATGGGTTACAAGGTTAACCTAGACTATTACATTGATAAAAACGGCAAGCCCGGAAACACAGGCGTTACAAGTATTTTATATAAATTATGTGCTATGTGTGCATATTATCTGAATACTTGTTGTCTATGCTGGATTTATACATGTTTTAAATGATTTAAACTGTATATGTACTTTATATCTACGATATTGTTGGGGTAAAACATGGGTAGATGTAATAGATGGAATATGAGTTGGATGATGAGTTGAGAGGTTTTATAGACCACGAGGTGAGGGTGAGAGGTGGACAATGTGAGAAGCCTTTTCCCAAACGATGGCCCCGTCATTCAGCAGAGTATGGATGACAACCACGGACTATTCTAGACAATCCAGTAGAACACTAGCAGGCTCGCAACCTGTAGGTGTTGTGAACGATGTGTTCACCCGGTGTACTCTAAACCTAGGTGATCATGCAGACTTGATGCCTAAACTTGAGGGCAAGTTTTGAACTATTCAAGAAACTTTTGGAATCCATAACATATGAGTTTAATATAGGCTTTAATGAAAAGATTCATAAAAATCCATAAATTGAGGACAAATTATGGAGTTCATAAAACTATTTATGGGAAAAAGACTCTTCAAATACATTACCTCTGATTTTAATGATATTTTGAAAAGAAAAACTTTTCATTTTACATAACTTGAGGACAAGTTATGGACTACATTAAAAGCCATAAAGATCATCAAATAAACTAACAAGCATGTCAAATAATGTCCATGATCTAGATTAAACTCATATGAACAAGATAATTCATATCAAACAAATTTCATGTAATTAGCATAATCATATAAACAAATACAAAACGTGAAACTTTGACAATTATCTTCTAAATTGGATAAGCATGATCATTACCACATCAAAAACAGGTTTATAAGTCCAAAAATAGTTTAGGTAATGATCCTAGTCCAATTCCAGCCTTAAAATTCGAAAAACTGCACTCTGGAGCACCAACTCGTCAAGTGCAAGAACAAACTCGACGAGTTGGTTACATTAGTGCTTGGACTCGGCGAGTCCGTCAGTGGACTCGACGAGTCCACTATCCAGACAGTCAAAAAAATGATTTTTAAAGCATTTAACAACAAGTAGCAACAAGTATAATTGAAAACAACCCTAAGCTATGATACCACTGTTGGGTTTTGAGCACTATAACACTTCCTAAGTGCACATGCAACCCTAAATGCTTTGGATAAATGTTTTCTCTAATTATATATGCATTTTCTTTTTCCAAAGCATTCACCCTAGCTAGCATACAATTGAAGTTATATGTAATTAAAAAATAGTTAGGATGCATACCTCTTAAGTAGGTTAGAGTTCTTGACCTTTGGAAACTTGAGCACCTCAAGTGTGATTCCTCTAATGGTTCACAAACACCAATATCCAAAGGATGTTCTAAGAGAATAAGCTACTTGTCTCTATGGTTGGTGCAACTAATTTTGGTACATGGAGGAGGCTATTTATAGTTGTGGCAAGTGCTAGGGTTAAACTTTACAAACCCTAATGATCCATGACTTTCCACATTCCTATGATCCATAGGTTTAACCTCCATGGACTATCCATGCGTTATATTATTGGTTTAGTCCACTTACATATCATGGATCTCTTAGCCCATACTATAAATATCATTGATTTACATAATCAATCCCTCGATATTTAATTAGTCTCTTTTGACCACAAAATTAATACCAAATTAATTCTTGGATAATACTAATTAAATAACTATATTAATATTTATACTTATAATATATTAATAAATCAAAAATAACCTTAATCTCATAAACCATCCCATCAAATTGCACCGGTGAACACAACCCAAAATGACCATGTAACTATCGGGTCAAGTACATACCAGTTATAGTTTTGCGCTTAGACACCAAATCCAACAGTACGTTGTACATACCTCATGTACACGAGCATACGGGCTGAAATGCAAGGTTTTTGACATAAATGGTCAAATATGTAAACTACAATTAAACCAAGGATTGAAATGGAAATACCTGAAAATCAAATGTTACAACCTATTTAATAATTGGATTGGACATTTGAATCCAATTCAACTTGTTTATTTAAATGGGTTGAATTTTTCAACCCAGCCTAACTTTTCGGATAAATAAGTTGTCACTAGGTTGACATGTTTATGTATTTCCCAACTCAACTTATCAATTATGTGGGTTAAACATGGGTTAATGTAGGGCTATCAAAACTATACCATGGAAAACCAACCAACATGCTACCAGCCGAACCAAGAAAAATTGGTAGCCAATGTATTTGGTAGCCAACATGTTTGGTTGGTAGTATCGTACCAATTAAACAATCTTGGTATGGTAATGATACAAATGTTTGAATACCATAGTAATACCCTACCAACCAATTCATATTGTGTGTGTGTGTGTGTGTGTGTGTATATATATATATATATATATATATATATATATATATATATAACGAAATTGTATATTTCAATTGTTAATTGTGTTTAGTGTTTACTATTTTAAAATCGTTATATAAGTTATTTGGTCACATTAATCAATAGTTATTACCACATTAAAACACAAAATTAAAACGTTACTTTAGCGTTACTTCAATAGAATTCTTTTGTAGATTAAATGAACTACGTAACAAATTTTATTTACTAAACGTCAAAATTACTCAATGTATTTGCTTATTTTAAAATCTTAAAATAAAAAATTACAAGAAGTCGGTATATATCATTACCAGTTTGTACCAACCAAACTTGTTGGTAGTAAAATATATGGGTACCAAGTATACCTGATATGGTACTTGTAGAAATTTTGTTATACCAATTATAGCTGGTACGATACACGGTTTAAGGAAAAACGAATTGGTATCATACCAATTCCACCCTAGGTTAATCCACTTAAAAATCAAAAAAATAAATAAACTAAATAAATATTACATCACTTAAATTAACTCCAAACATAAATAAAATTTTAAAATTTGGCAAAACCACAATCTCACTTGTCACACCCTCGAACCGGGACGACGAAAACGTCTGGGGCGGTTGATGTCATTGTACGGTATCATAACAATTGAATATGAATGAAACATAGCAACCAAACATCATACATTGCAATATACCAACATTCATTGTATTACACATTGTACTTGTTTAACAATTACACAAAAATAACAAGAAGTAAAATTTCTTGAAGTCGCACCACGTGATCTCATAGCAGAGTTGATTACCTTTTACTGGTTCCCTGAGAATACAAGTCGTTTTGAAAAGCGTCAACTAAAAAGTTGGTGAGTTCATAAGCATTTTTGTATAAAAATGGCTTTACACTTGTTTATAATAGTTCTCTTCGTTCTTTTAGAAAATCTGATATTTTCTATGAAAATGATTTGTAAGTCTGGTTCCAAAACTATGAATATATGCATGTCTGTCCTTTGTTATCTTTTGTTTGTAAAAGTAAAGCGAACGTTCCCAGAAAATCTGATATTTTATGCTTGTAAAATGATTTACAGTACTATAGCTTAATAAAACTGATGAAGTGTAAGCATCCCATAAACCAAAATCGTATTGTTATTCCCTGTGTGAGTCATTATAACCATACTCGATAATGACAATTCCTCCTGTCATGACGTTTTTCAGACGCCGACGTGTTTAAGGTAAGGTTTTTGTCACCCTAGACTAGCCTAGTCTAACTGTAGCGAACAGCTCAAATGTGGGGTGTCAACCCCGTATATATCTATACACAAACTCCCACTCTCCCTCCAAAGACTCTTGTTATAACTACAGGCTACGGTTGTACACTCGATAGGTGTCAAACACAATGTCCCACAATAGACTTAATAGATTTTACGTGAACTATGACTCCGTTTTACTTGCAAATAAGATAATTATGATTTTAAATAATTATGTGTCCTTTGAAAGTGTGGTTTGCGACCTTCAACTATGCTAAATATAGTTTATTATGTTGGTTTGTCAAGACAATTTATATAATCATATAAATATATAAATACATATAAGTTAACATTTCTAGATGTTTTAAAAGTATATATAAGTCATATAAACTTGCATATAACACAATATAAGTGCTTTTAGCATGATAAAAACAATTTCTTGTTTTTGACTTTTATGTCCCTGTTTTTAGAAAAACTGTAGAAAAATTATGGTAAGTCAGAATTTGGATCCGTAAACTCTGAGAGTTTGGAAAATGAGTCGACTTTGTTCATAATTTTTATTATAATTTTTAATTGCCTCAACTAGTGTGAAAATGTTCATCTTCACAGATTAGTCTGAAATCATTCATTAAATGATAGAAAGTTTTGTAAAAATTGCCAAAATTTGTAGAAAAATTGTATGAACGCGTGAGAGTAGTCATTTTAAAGGTATAAACCTGAACTTTTTCATGTAAAACAGTTTTGAAAAATTTTATAATTAAGGTGGTCAAAACAGTCCGTAATTAGTCCAAAACGTTTCTATTAAAAGCTGATTTTTGAGTTTAGGTTATAGATGTTTGAACACAACACTTGTTTTTGCTATTTTAAGTGTATAATCTTAGATCTATAAGTTTACATATAATATATAAGACAACACATACCTTTATCATGGTTTTTTTTGAAGATCTAAGTGATAAACTTCATGTTCAAGTAAAGATCCAAAAGTTAAACACATAACACAATGGTGCATGTAAATATCCAACGGTTAAACGAGAGTTGACTTGTATCCTCTCCCCAAAAACATGAAAAATATGAAAGATATGGGGGTATGAAGCTCACCTTGGGGTTTTAAAGATGTAGATGAAGAAGAAGATGAAACTTTGAACCTAGCTTTTGCCCAGAAGAGATCTCGAAAATATGGGTGTTCTAAGGATTTTGACACACAACAAAGTGTGTAAATGGAAAGTTCTAAGCATAAACATGAAGTAAAAACTCTTGACTTAGACAAGAACTTAGCAATTTATGGATCTTGAAGAGGACTTCTTGAAAACAAACACACACACTCATGATTTTACATTGAAAGATGGAAGGATTTCTTTGTGTTCTAAGAAGAGGTTAGAGGATTTTTGGTGTATTTGAAGTGAAAAATGAGAGTGATGGTGGGGGGTTTTCAGCCATAAATAGAGGGAGGGTGAAGAGAGCAGGTTAAGTGGTCATTACTTAATGGTTAACACTTAATTGCCTAGATATTCATGTGTAATGTGCATGAGTGTATGTGGGTTAATGGTAAGGTGTCACTAGCTCATTAATCCCATCTTTTCTCTTTTTTTTTTAAATGGGCTCACCAATCGGCCCAAGGCAAGTAGTTTCGATTTTTGGTTTAGCCCAATAAGGATTGTCGGCCCATTAAAGCTTAGCAAAAAGGGTTTTAGGTTCAAAGGGCCCAAAATAGTAATTCTCAGCCCAATTAAGGTCCTAGCATATGTTTTCGGCCCAAAAAGGCCCAATAAAATGTCTTGGTCCCATAATGGGTTTGGATCGAAATTCCTTGGGCTAAGGCCCAAAAATGATTGGATTTGGCTTATTGATCACCGAAAGTATGAACTTAATGGCATCGTAGTTTGAATTTCACTAAATGGGTTATTACAAGTTTACATGGAGGAATTGTCTCGCACAAGGACCAACATCTTAACCCAAATTTGCTAGTTGTGACATCACTTCACAAATAATCAAATACAAACAAATTATTCAAATAACATTAAAAATATATAATTTTAAAATGGTTTTGAATAATGGCAAGTGTTGTCGACACCGAGAAAAAATATGGGAATAAGATTGTATTTTTTTTATAAAACATAAATAATAAAACAACATTCTAATTTATAAATTAATCTTTAGATTAATACTTAATACTATTTACATAATTATTATACTAAATATACATTAAATTAGATTGGGTTGACAGGTTGAAAACAAGTTGATAATTTTTATTCAACCCAACTTATTCAAATTTAATTAAATGGGTTTGACGTGTTAACCCATTATATGATATATTAAAAGAGAGTACTCCTTATGAATAGTACTCTCTTTTGATTGGACCACTTCTATTTTTTTTCTTTTTTGTTTTTTTCTTAAACATTCAAAGATATTATTCATCATGTACACGACTCATCTTCTCCTTTACCACCGCCAAATCCTCCAATCAAATTGCAGCTTCCACCGCTTATTTTTTCTTCTAGATCACTTCATTGCCATGATTTTAATCGTTTTTGTTTTCTCCTTTTGGTATCTCCTTGGATATAACGCCAACGTTCTATAACAACCCGATTCCCAGGTATAAAAATTCCAAGCTTATAGTCATATTCTTAGACCTACTCGACGAGTTGGATGCCCCAACTCATCGTGTAGAAGCGGATCAGGACTTGTGATTTAGGAGGTCTACTCGAGGAGTTGGTGGACCCCAACTCGATGAGTAGGAGCTGGAAAAGGAAATCCTAATTTCTAAGGTTATATCACCCTATTTAAAAGGTCATTAGCCTCCCTCTTCCTCCCTTACCGTCCCCCTTGAGCTCAAAAAACCATAATCGTGTCTACTCTCCATTTTTGTGTGTTAAGAAGATTGGAAGGTGGATTTTGTGAAGAGAGCTTAAAGTCTAAGGAGCTTGGAGCAAGGAGAAGCTTGTAGATATGATTTCTACTTCATCTTGGCATCATCTTGAAGGTAACAAGTCGTTACCTTGACTTCTCTCTAGCTAGATCTCTTCATGCAAAGGTTTAGGGCCATTTCTAGTTGGTTGTGGGTTATTTCAGGTATTGGGCATGATCTGAAGTTGTAACTTCAGATGTAGACTCCTTTAAGTCGTCCTTATAGTCATAAAGTTCTAGTCTTTAGTAAGTTATGGCCTTCTCCTTACGTAGAACTTCTTCATTGGCTTGGTTTTGGACTTTAAAACCTTGCATGCTCGTAAAGTTTGCAACTTTACGTGGTAACTACGCCTTAGGAAGCTAAATCTACAATTTGGAGCTTTAGGGTAGCTTAAAAACGTCTGAATGAGAAATGAACTGAAGGGACTCGTCGAGTTGCATGGTCAACGCGACGAGTCAGATGAAGATTGGTTGTTTTTGGTTTCTGCATGGATTCGGTGAGTCAGTGAGATGACTCGACAAGTCAATTAGGGTTTTCCTGATGTTTAGACATGACATGAACTCGACGAGTTTTCTAGAAACTCGGCGATTCAACTAGGGTTTTCTCGATTTCTTGAGTTCTGGAAGAACTCGACGAGTCTGGTCAACATGGACTATTGACCTTGACCGTTGACTTTGACTGTAACCAAGGGCTGACCAGTTTGACTTCTGGGAGTATTATAGTAATTTGGGAATTTATGAAAGTGGATCATTTGTGGATGTAGGTGATTGAGTTTGGAGTTGTATTCGGGAAGTTGGACATTTATCATCCCGAGCTACTTGTGAGGTGATTTGTCCTCATATACTAACAGGGTCGAAGGCACCAATGTTGACCCTTTTCGGATTTGTATCCGGGTTTACTACATGATATGCTTATTGATTTACATCCTGGTAGTTAGGATGGTGATATGCTTAGTGACCTGGTTAGGTCGGTATCCTGGTATATAGGATAATGCTATGTAAGTGACTGGTTAGGTCAGTATCCTGGTTATAGGATGTTGTTATGATTAGTGATCTGTTAGATCAGTTTGACTGTTACATATGCTAGCATATGATATTTATGTGCACATGATTGTTGATTTGGGGGTTGGGTTGAGGTGGACCTACTTTGTGCTAAAGGCCAACATACCCAAGGCGGGCCGGATAGATTGCAGGCTCGAGAGGGCATACTAGTCAGGCCGAAGGCCCTACGAGCGGTCCAGATAGGCTGAAGGCCCTTAGAAGCGGTCCAGATGTGTCGATGGCTCAGAGAGTGGTCTAGATAGACTAATGGCCTTGCGAGGCCGTCTAGTCAGGATGATGACTCACAATGCATGTTGTTTATTTATATGATATTGATATGGTTTGTATGGCATTAATATTTTGGGGGAACTCACTAATCCTCGGGTTTTGAGCATTCTAACACTCCTAAGGTGTGCATGCAACCCTAATAACCTTGGATCTATGTTTTCTCTAAAAATACATGCAAATAATAATTTCCAAGGTTTACATCCTAACTAGCATAGCATGAAGAACTAGAACCATAAAATACTAGAAGAATGACATACCTTTATGATAGTGAATAATTTCTTGGAGTTTGAGAGCCTAGCACCAATAGTGTGAACGCCTCAAGTGGAATCACAAATCACCACAAACTTTGGAAAAACCTTGAGAGAATAATATGCTATGTAGAAATCAGCCACCACAAAGTCTCACACAACTAGTTGCCATTTCTTGCAATATGTGCATCTTTATATAGTGTGGAGGATTAGGGTAAACCCTAATAACCCATGTCTTTTCCTTTCCAAGGATCCATGGGTTAAAAGCTCCATGGATCATCCATGGACCCCCATGCATGCTTAGCCCAATCCTAATGAGTTTAAGCCCACATTATATAAAATGAAGTAGCCCATGTTTAATTAGTCTTCCTTTTAATCACTAAATTAATTCATAATTAATTTAAGACTAAAACTAATTAAATAACATGACTTCATATTAATATATTATAACTTATAATATATTAATAAATCATAAACATACTATTCTCATAAGATTATCCATATAAATTGTTCGGGTGAAGTGCAACCCAAATGGACCATTTCGGGTCGGGTCAAGTATTTACCAAATAAGTTATGGACTTAGACACGTTATCCAACAGTCTCCCACTTGGATAAGTCTAATAACTGTATTTGCATATATTACTTTAGGAACCAACCAGCAATCATAGCTCTCGAAAACTCTATTGAACTATGAAGCGCCATTTTAGATAAGTGATCATATAATCCTCAGTTCTCATGATATCAGCCGGACAAATACATGGAACAACGTCGTACTTTTTGTCCAGTAGTTTGTTTCCTGATTTCCGATTTGTTTGACAAAGAACTTAATTGAACACATCAACTTAGTTCTGACCGGGCCCGGTACATAGGTCAAAACAAAATCATCGAGGGGCCCAGATATCGCTTATATTTCTAGAAGGAACAAATAAATTCGACTCATATGCTTGTTCTACTACTTGTTGAATTGTACACAAAGGCGTGTTTTATAACATCAAGTTACTGATGCGTTTTCGTGCAATCAATGCAAAATTAACTTATAGGCAGCAACTCATATCTTTAGGTTTGAAGACTTATATGATATTACCCTCTCACGATCACTCGAGATAAATTCCATGAAGTGATACAAGTGAGTGTGGGTTAATTCCAATACTCATAACTTATTATCACTCATGAATGTTGTAGCAACCATTGCTATGTCTAAACACATTTAACCATCTACAAACTCGATTCATGACAATCTTAATTCATACCTACTTCTATCATATGAACGATTGTGGAGTGTTTAAATAACTTAGTTATTCGGAAAGAATAACCTAGCTATTCTGGAGGTCAAAACATGCAAACTGAAACACAATAATAATCGAATCCAATATGGTCTCAGAACCCTTTTGAATATAAATAGAACCACCTTTTATTTATCACCATATTGATTACACATTATTCATTGTATAATGTTTCAAATAATCAACTTAATACTTGAATAAAAGAACAGTCGTCCCATGCTCCTAGCATGTACACTTTGTTTTTCTAAACAATAGTTATGCCATACTCCAAGTATGCACACTATGTTTGTCTATGATCTTTACTTTCGTGAAATAGATCAATTGAACATGATTCCAATGATGCTCATTTCACAATCCCAAATCCTTATTGAAAATGTAAGAATTCCTAATTCCTACCATTTACCAAAAATCTGTTACATTTTAAACTATTATGCAATGTTCCTCTTGTAATGATTATGCACATAGACACAAAACTTGTCAACAGTCATTACAGAGTATTCCAAAGAAGATCAACTCTATGGAAATGAATTCTCATATTCAGGGTACATTGCTTTGAACATCCTTCTTGCATTAAGTTTTCTAATCTCACAGAGATTGAACGAATAACTTCCACTTATGGAAACATTTCCATATTCCATTTTGACTATCAGTTCTGAACAAGAGTTGCCTCTTTTCAGAAAATGTCAATATGGTCCTGCCAAAATTAACACTACACTTCCAAATGTCCCTGAGCAACTAATCTTTAGCAAACCTCAGATTGTCCTCGACAATTGTCTAATCACTTTAGTCATATCCAGTTCTAGACTTTTCCCTTCTAAATGCCCTGAGCATTTGGAAAATTTAGAAATGATGAATATTATAGCACATGAAATCGATCCTATATCTAAAGCATATGGGACATGATTAATGATGTCTCACATAAAGACATGATACTAGACCAGTCTTTTGCTACAATATTTTTTTACTTGCCATGTTTTCAAAATTTAACTATGAAGAGGGATGCCGTAGTCATAATCGAATTTTGAGAACGCAATATATATAGAATTTCCTTAAGTCGAACCATTCAGACATAAAATTCATATATATGTCCTTGACTAAAGATGATTAAAATCTCAATCTAAGCTTCTAGAATTGAAATGAAATATAATTTCCTCTCCCTTAATTATAGCAAAACGACTTTTTCAACCCCTACAACTTCACGAATTGAAACTTTTGTTTTTCTATAATTAACATTGCTAGCTTGGAATACTAATCATAATTATCATGCTCCCACTAACATGATGATTATTAGCATAACATTTATGCTCCCACTATCTTTGACATATTTCCAGAAATCAGTTGGACTTCTGAAATTTAGATTCATACACCTTTCCTTAGATAGCTCACATGTGTGTCTATACAATTTCCAGAACTATGAAAAGGGATGTCGTAATCATAGTCTTTATTTTTTAGACCTTTGACATTTCTCACAAGTCCATGTTAGTGTGCCGGTTAACCACACACCCTCCACTAATGACTTTTGAAAATGCAAATATCACAGTTGCTATCTACTTAAAATCTACTTAGTGAAAGCGTTTCCTCACCATCATTTTCATGAATCGGAGGGAAACCTTATGACACTTAGATTTTATAGTGTATGAGTTCCTATCCATGTGAATTTGTCAAAACCATAATCACAAGAAAAGGTTAGTGAGAAATTCAGCCTTATATGGATTGAACTTGTTAAATCTTAATTTTTTGTCACCTGGTAGCACAAGGCCCACCAATGTTTCCAAGGTGTTATGCACACAGTTTAGAACTAACAGAACTCACATGCATAGTCAACTTAATAGGAACAGACACAGAAACAAGAATTATGTCAACTTAATAGGTTGCAAACCTTAAGTCATGTGCTAGTGATAAAAATCAGGTTTTACTCTTGATTAAATCTTGAAATCCTTTCAGGATCTTTAAGACTCCCACTGTCCTCTTGACATATAAGTTTCTCTAGTCAAGGACCATTCCTTGACAAAACAAATATTCAAGGGATAGTGCGGATTCTTATCAAGATAAACACTTCATATAACTGGTCTTAGTTGGTCTTTGTCTTATCCAAGACATCACAACTTACCAATTTCAAATATACATGAGTAGAAAACATTTTACACTTACTTTATGATAAGTGTTTTAAACCTTAGTTTATGTCACTCAATGTTACGATCTTGGAGTATGACTCTAAGAGTTGTTTTGGAACGAAGTATGATGCATCTTCTTGATTTTAACCATTCCAACAATTCATGACCCCTCTTCTTAGTCATAACAATGCACTAAGATGTCCTTAGAGTATGAATTTGTGATATGGTATCTTAATCATTAAGATGATCATAAAACATGATACTAAAGTACTCTCCCATCTTTTCAGATTTGAGAAACTTTTATCTTTCTGCCTAATTTGATTCTTTCCCATTCGTTCTGTCACACATTGAAAACTTTTCAATGCTTCAGAATTATACTTAAACTTGTAAGTATAACCATATTTACTACGCTTTAGCAAATCATGACGAATAGTCTTATCAATCTTTGTGGTGGACTTGACCAGTGCACAAGCATGTGTACTCGATCCCTTTAGACCTATCCTTGCTCATATAAGGAATTAGTCTTAATTTTCCAAAGATGAAAATTCTCATCCATCATACAATACAGCTTGTATGATTCCAAGTTTCGGTCCAATTGAAACTTGGGTGATGAGAACCTTTCCTCATTTGGTAAACTCAGACACTACCACAAATGAAAGAATCAAATCCACTTTCCAATATTGCTATTACTGGAAACATATAAGCAATAATTTTTCACAAATGCCATTGTAAGGATATTTTTAAAATAAATAAAATTAAAACCCCTTTTTTTATTTTAAAAACTTTGCAGAAAAACTTATCCTTACAACCCATATGAAAACCTTGTTGTTATCTATTCCTAAGTAATATATCATAACTCTCAAGCAACAGCTCAAAACTCTAATCATCGAACCATGCGATCGAAACCCATCTTCGCAATCAGAATCAGCATATACTTCCTTTAAGCTTCCTGTCTTTTCTTTGATTCTTAAAAACATCAACATGTGACCCATTCACATTCTGTAATTAGAATCTCCAAATAGGAGCTTAATAGAGTTAGACAGTGGACTTTAACTGAAGTAGAGTCAAACTTCTTGACTTGATCAATCTTATGATCTTTCAGGTAAATATGGCAGCTTCGCAACCAGTGTCCCTCCCTTTGGCAATAAAACATATGGACCCTTTGGTAATGGCACATGAGACTATCTTATACTTATCCTTTCTCTTTACCATTTGGTCAACCGAGTTGACTATAGCCAATCCCTTTCCATTGGGAAGAGAAATCCTTTTCTAGATATCCAATGCTACCATTGTCAATGTCTATTTAAGGTTAGGGAAGTTGATCTTCTAACAAGATTTGATTTACTAGTGTTCCAAATCATTGTTGATTCCGCAGCACCAAGCAAATAGATAAGATCATTAAGGGCCATGTCATAGTCTGTCTCATAGTAGTCCCAAAGGGACTCACTATGTTACCAAGAAAGTAATTGAACATCCAACTTTCACAAGACTTTGACACCCAAGTCTCCCGGCTTGTCAATATGTGACTTTATCTCCAAGATGTGAGCACACATAGATTGTGCTTGCCAATAGGGCTTGAGTGACCTTAAACTTGTGGGTTAGGGAGAATAAATAGAGGATGTGGAGGAAGAGAAGCATGATGTTGAGGGACATTATCTTTAAGAGGAAAGCTTGTTCCAAGAGAATTGGGAAGATCATAGTTGTCTGAACCAGACATCTATAATGGGAGATAATCAAGTTAGTTGATTCAAAATCCTTAATATAACACCCAATATGAAATATTAAGGCTAGGACCCAATACAATATTTTATAACTTGGAAGAGGGATGTCGTAATCCAAGCTATAAAATATTTGAAGGTAGGCGAATGACGATTCACCAATTTCCACCATGAAAAACAAAATAATTATTAGGTTTTAATTGGATTTGAAATTCCTAGATTCTTTTGAGATTCATTGAACTTTTCAATGGCATGTTTCAATCTCGAGTGTGCCATCTCAAATTTTGTGACTGTGATGTCGAGGATCACAAAACAAGGTGTGAATAACCATACTAATTCACTTGGTATCCTTAATATTATCACCTAATCAATGTGCCGATTAACCACACACGCTCCATTGATCCATGACAAACATTAAGTCACCCTTCGTGATCCTTACTGGTCCAAGTTAGTGTGCCGGTTAACCACACACGCTCCACCAACGACTTGGTAAGGTACAAAGTGTGAATTCCATGGACTAGCACCATGTTCACATTTTTCCTAAAGTAACCAAGATTGGGAATTAAAATATTAAGTTACTTTATAATAATCATTATACTTTTAATGAGAATTTAAAGTCATTTTCCTACCCGTTCGGCTAACGACCCTCCACCGATCAAGGAAGCGGTGGGTGAGTGTGGACACCCATTAAGCTGCCATTTTATAGGCAACAACCTTATACTCCCCTTATAGACCGGCTTCTTGAATGAGGCCTACTAACGGTAAAACGAATTAATCTTATACATACATACATACATATATATATATATATATATATATATATATATATATATATATATATATAACCATTAATCTTATAATAGTATAAGGGTAAAATTTTAACTTTTCAAACTTCTAGGGTATGGAATTAAAGTTTGTGTGAGACTTTACAAATTCCAAAACTTGAGGGCAAGTTTTGAATAATTCAAAAACTTTTGGATATTCATAACTTATGAGTTTTAATTAAGTGTTTAAAACTTTTAATGAAGAGTCTCTTGGAAATCCATAACTTGAGGACAAGTTATGGAGTCCATAAAAACATTTATTAGAAAAAACTCTTCAAAAGTGTAACTTATGACTTCTTAATAAACATTTAAAAGAAAACTTTTGGAATTCCATAACTTGAGGACAAGTTATGGAGTTCATTCAATGTCATAAAGATCAAGAATTATACTATCAAACAATTTGCACATAATTCTTATGATCTATCAAAACTCATAAGTTCATGAACATTCATAATCAACAACTTTCAAAAATCATATAAGCATATATAAACTTGAAACTTTGATTATAACTTTGAAATTGGTCCACCATCATCATTACCACATCAAAAACAGTTTTTATAGGTTCAAAACAGTTTAAGGTAATGATTCTAGACCAATTCCAGCACCAAAACTCGAAAATGTGCACTCAGGCCTACTAACTCGTCGAGTGCATGAACTGACTCGGCGAGTTGGTTGAATATAAAAATGGACTCGGCGAGTACCATGAATGGACTCGGCGAGTCGGCTGTGCAGAATGCAGTTTTTCGACATTTTCAGCAATTTGCATCAAGTATTCAAGAAAATAATCCTAGGCTCTGATACCACTGTTGGGTTTTGAGCATTCTAACACTCCTAAGGTGTGCATGCAACCCTAATAACCTTGGATCTATGTTTTCTCTAAAAATACATGCAAATAATAATTTCCAAGGTTTACATCCTAACTAGCATAGAATGAAGAACTAGAACCATAAAATACTAGAAGAATGACATACCTTTTTGATAGTGAATGATTGCTTGGAGTTTGAGATCCTAGCACCAATAGTGTGAATGCCTCAAGTGGAATCACAAATCACAACAAACTTTGGAAAAACCTTGAGAGAATAATATGTTATGTAGAAATCGGCCACCACAAAGTCTCACACAACTAATTGCCATTTCTTGCAATATGTGCATCTTTATATAGTGTGGAGGATTAGGGTAAACCCTAATAACCCATGTCTTTTCCTTTCCAAGGATCCATGGGTTAAAAGCTCCATGCATCATCCATGGACCCCCATGCATGCTTAGCCCATTCCTAATGAGTTTAAGCCCACATTATATAAAATGCAATAGCCCATGTTTAATTAGTCTTCCTTTTAATCACTAAATTAATTCATAATTAATTTAAGACTAAAACTAATTAAATAACATGACATCATATTAATATATTATAACGTATAATATATTAATAAATCATAAACATGCTATTCTCATAAGATTATCCATATAAATTGTTCGGGTGAAGTGCAACCCAAATGGACCATGTCGGGTCGGGTCAAGTATATACCAAATAAGTTATGGACTTAGACACCTTATCCAACAATAATATCCCAGAATCCTCAAACATAATCTCGAACAGGTGTGTGTGGAATCAAGCCGGTCCCTACTCGCGATCCTGAGAAGTACCTAAAACATATATCACACAACACGGTAAGCACGAAGCTCAGTGAGTTCCCCAAAATACCACATACACAAATAATAAGCCTATCATGGCTATAGCTCGGCATGGAGCCTCCGATCATGTGTCTCGGTGAGGACCCTCTGGTCTCACGGCTCGGTGTGGACCCTCCAATCATGTGTCTTAGTGAAGACCCTCCGGTCTCACAGCTCGGGTTGGACCCTCCAGTCCTGTATCTCAATGAAGACCCTCCGGTCTCACAACTCAGTTTGGACCCTCCGATCCTAACTCGGTAAAGCACAAAATAATACAACATATATCACAAAGACAAAATGCGTAATTTCGCATAACTCAATATAAGCACATAGGACCCTCCGGTCGATAACTCAAATAACACCCTCCAGTCACACAATATTACCGCCCAGGTAAGTATAGTGAGAAGACTCACCACATAAGTCAGCAAGTAGATCTAGTACCCCACGAACAATCTAGACTCCACCTACATAATATAATCATCTCTAATTAACACTTTATATCCACAACTCTAAAAAATTAGGCTAACCCCTTTTCTCACTCTAGGAAAGGGTGAAAGACTACTTTACCCCTCTATGGTCTTCTTTACACATGTCTTGACCAAACCCTAAAAGTCAACAGAAGTCAATGCTTGATTCAACAGTCCATGTTGACCCAAATCGTCGAGTGCATCTACATGACTCATCGAATTCCTCCTATTTTCAGGAAATTGGGAAAACTCCAACTCAACTCGTTGAGTTGTCTCATCAACTCGTTGAGTTGTAGCGCATCCAAACTATCGGGGAAAACCCTAACCGACTCGTCGAGTTAGCTCATCCACTCATCGAGTCTCTTAAGTCCATTTCTCATTCAGACGATTTTAAGCATTACTAAACCCCAAACTCTAGATCTAGCCTCCCAAGGCTAAAATACCACATAAATCTACAAACTTTACATCCATGCATGGCACCTATGGCTCACAGTGCCAAAACAAAGCTCTATGGAGGCTTAATGCCGAAATCTTGGCCAATAGCTTGATAAAGCTTGAATCTTTAGGCCCAAGGGGCCTCATACCGCCCAGATCTGAAGTTTCAACTTCATGGCATGCTCAACAGCTCAAAGGCTCAAAAAGGAAGATGGAAATGGTCACAAACTCCCTAAGAAGAGCTCTAATCAAATAATGATACAAGTGTTAGCTTTTTACCTCCAAAAACCAGCTAGCACAGAAAGAACACCGGATCCAGAGGCTTTTTCTTACTCCAAGCCTTATGCTCTTCTAACTCCTTCCAAGAATGCACCAAATCACACACTTTTAGTCTCTCTCTCTCTCTCTCTCACACACACACACAGAGATGGTACCAGCTCGTTTAGGGTTTCTCTCAAGGTGTCAAAATGATCAGGGAGGCGGAAATGAAGGCTTAAGGTCCTTTAAATAGGACACAAACCCTGAAAATTAGGGCTTTCACACTCAGCTCCTACACGTCGAGTTGGGGTCCACCAACTCGTCGAGTAGACTCTAAAAATCACATGGCAATTTATCCCTCTACTCGGTGAGTTGGGGCCTCTAACTCGTCGAGTTGCTCTGACAATATGGATGCAAATTAATTAAATATTATACCTGGGAGTCGGGATGTTACAATTCTCCCCCACTAGAATCAGAATTCGCCTTCAAAATCATCCTCCAAAAACAACTCTGGGTATTGCTCCCGATCTTGGACTCCGCCTCCTAAGTCCACTCGGATCCTTTCCGGTGCTGCCACTGAAGCTGAACCAAGGGCACTTCTTTATTCCTCAATACCTTCACCTTCCTATCCAATATCACTATCAGCTTCTCAATGTAGTTCAGGCGATCGTCAATCTGTATGTCCTCTAAACGGACCACTGTCGTCTCATTAGCTACACACTTCCTCGTCAGGAACACTTGGAAAGTGTTATGAATCCGGCTCAACTCTATCGGAATCTCTAACTGATAAGCTACCTTACCCACTCGCGCGATCACTCTGAATGGACCGATGTATCTAGGGCCCAGCTTTCCCCGCTTCCTGAATCGAATAACCCCTTTCCATGGGGATATCTTCAGGAGGACAAAATCCCCAACTTGGAACTCTAGCTCTGAATGTCACCAGTCTGCATAACTCTTATGACAATTCTGGGCCGTTAGTAACCTTTATCTGACTTATCGGATCCGCTCTGTCATCTTAAGCACTATCTCAATGCTCCCCATCACTCTCTGCCTACCTCTCCCCAACAAATGGGAGTCCGACACCTCCTCCCGTATAAAAGCTCAAAAGGAGGCACACCGATACTGGAGTGATAGTTGTTGTTGTACAAAAAACTCAGCCAAGAGAAAGTAAGTGACCCAACTTCCACTGAAGTCTATAACACATGGATGTAGCATGTCCTCGAGTGTCTAAATCATCCGCTCACTCTGACCGTCCGTTTGCGGGTGATATGCGGTATTGAAATGCAACCGGGTACCTGTTGGATTAGTGTCTAAGTCCATAACTATAACTGGTATGTACTTGACCCGACTCGGCATGCTCCACTTAGGTTGCATGGCATCGGAACATTTGGATAGACCATTTATGAGGAGAGGACATTTTGGACATATTAATATATTATAAGTTCTAATATATTAATATGAAATCATGTTATTTAATTACTATTGATCAAGAATTAATTTGGACCTAATTAGTGATCAAAAGAGAGTAATTAAACATATGGGGATTGATTGTGTAAACCATTCATTCTTATATATGTGGGCTTATGATCCATGATTCCTTATGTTGGGTATAACCCAAGTGGTGATCCATGGATACTCCATGGAGGTTAAAACCCATGGAGCATAAGGAATGGGTAAAGTCAAGAGTTACATGGTGTAACCCTAATAGCCACACTATATAAATACCTCATTGGTTGGTGAAATTGGCACTAGTGTATACACAAGAAGGAAAGCCGATTTCTAGAGTTCATGTATCTCTTCTCATGGTTACTCCAAGTGTTGATGATGTTGTGTGAACCATTTGAGGTGTCACACTTGGGGCACTAGGCTCTCGAGCTTCATGGAGTCAAGCTACATCAAGAGGTATGTATTCTAACTTGTTATATTACCCAAGTATCAAAAGATTGTATGCTAAATAGGGTAATACCTTGAAATATTCATATTTTCATGTATAATAGAGAAAACATATATCCAAGGTATTTAGGGTTGCATGTACACTTAGGAGTGTTAGAATGCTCAAAACCCAATAGTGGTATCAGATCCTAAGCTTGTTTTCTTGCTATACTTGCAAAATTGGCTGATAAATCGAAGTTTGTTGTTGTCTGCTCAGCAGACTCGCTGAGTCCATGAAGGGACTCGACGAGTCCAAGGCTAAATTCATCCAACTCGCCGAGTTGGTTTATGCACTCGACGAGTTGGACCCCCAGACAGCATATCTTCGACTGTTTTGGCTAGAATTGGACTAGGAACATTACCCTAAGTTGTTTTTCAACTTATAAACCTGTTTTTGGTGTGGTAATGTTCATGTTAATCCAATTTCAAAGATAATTGTCAATAGATTCATGTTTTGTATTAGTTTAATGGTTAGGCTAATTACATGAAAAAGTTTGATTGAATTATCTTGTTCTTATGAGTTGCTTAGATTAATATAAAAGTTTTGTGAAATTGTTGTTTTCAATCCAAATTAATCTAAGAGTTGGTTCTAAAATATGTTTTTGTAACTTGTCCTTAAGTTATATGAAAAGTCACATTTAAGATTCATAAAACTCATAAATATTTTCATAAGTTAGGAATAAAGAAAAGTCATATTCTTTTAATAGTTTAAAGTCTTCCATAACTTGTCCTCAAGTTATGGAACTTGAAGAGTTTTTGAATTAAAACTACTCTAAACACATAAGTTATGGGGTAGAATTGTTTTGGATAGTTTCAAAACTTGCCCTCAATTTTTGGAATTTGAAAAGTTTTCCCTTATGAATACTTTAATTCCAAGTTAAGCCCTTAGAATTTTAAAAGTTAAAATTCAACCCTTATACTTTATAGTATTATAAGTTAATAATATATATATATATATATATATATATATATATATATATATATATATATATATATATATATGTATGTATGTATGTATAAGAGTAAGTCAGTCTTACCGTTAGTAGGCCTCATTCACGAAGTCGGTCTATGACGGGGGTATAAGGTTATTGCCTATAAAATGGCAGTTTAATGGGCGTCCACTCTCACCCACCGCTTCCTTGACTGGTGGAGGGTCGTTAGTCGAACGGGTAGGACAAGGACTAGAATTCTCCCTTCATTAAAAGTATTAATGATAAATACTAAGTAACTAAACCTTTTATAAATTCCCAATCTTAGTTACTTTAGGATAATGTGAATTTGGTGCTAACCCATGAAATTACACTTTGCACTTTGCTTAAGTCGGTTAGTGGAGCGTGTGTGGTTAACCGGCACACTAGTTGGATTTAACAAGGTAGGCAAATGGTAACTTAATGTTTATCATTGTATCAGTGGAGCGCGTGTGGTTAACCAGCACATCGATTAAGCGGAAAATTATTAAGGGTACCAAGTATATTTGCATGGTTATTCACACCTTGTTTTATGATCCTCGGCATCCCGGTCACAAAATTTGAAAGGGCACAATCGAGATTGAAACATGCCATTGAACGGCTCAATGAATCTCAAAAGATCTAGGAGTTTCAAATCCAATTAAAACCTAATTAAATTATTTCGTTTTTATGGTGGAAATTGGTGAATCGTCATTCACCTACCTTCAAATATTTTATAGCTTGGATTACGGCCTCCCTCTTCCAAGTTATAAAAGTATTATGTTGGTTCCTAGCCTTAATATTTCATATTGGGTGTTATATTAAGGACTTTAAATCAACTATCTTGAAAATATTCCAAAAGATGTCTGGTTCAGACATTTATGATCTTCCCAAGAACTCTTGGAACAAGCTTTCCTAATGAAGATGATGTCCCAGAAATCATTCTTCACTCCCTCCACCTCCTCCAATTATTCTCCCTAACCTACAAGTTCAAGGTCACTCAAGCCCTAATGGCAAGCAAAGTCTATGTGTGCTCACATCTTGGAGATGAAGTCACATATTGACAAGCCGGGAGAGTTGGGTGTCAAAGTCTTAAGAAAGTTGGTTGTTCAATCACTTTCTAAGTCACATAGTGAGTTACCTTTGGGACTACTATGTAGAAGACTATGACATGACCCTTAATGATCTTATCTATTTGCTTGGTGCTACTAAATCAGCAATGATTTGGAGCTTTGGTAAAGCAAATTTGATTAGCAGATCAACTTCCTAATCTACCATGGGCATTGATAATGGTAACATTAGATATCTAGAAAATCCCTCTCCTCCCAAGGAAAGGGATTGACCATAGTCAACTCGGTTGACCAAATGGTAAAGAAAAAGGCAAGTCTGCGATAGTCCCATGTACCATTCCCAAATAGTCCATAAGTTTCTCTTGCCAAAGGAAGGGGCATTGATTGCAAAGCTGCCCATTTACCTAAAAGATCATAAGGTTGATCAAGTCAAGAAGTTTGACTCTACTTCAGGTAAAGCCAACTATCTAACTTTGTTAAGTTTCTATTCTAAGATTCTTATTACCTGATGTGACTGGGTCACATGTTGATGTTTGAAGAATCAAAGAAAAGTGAAGAAACTTAAAGGAAGTATATGCTGATTCTGATCGCGAAGATGGATTTCGATCGTATGGTTCGGTTATCATAATTTTGAGTTGTTGCTTAGGAGTTATGATACATTGTTTAGGAATAGATAACAACAATGTTTTCATATGCTTTTGCATTGTAAGGATAAGTTTGCGCAAATCTTAAAATAAAAGGAAAATTATTTATTTTTCTAAGTATCCTTACAATGGCATTTTTGAAAAATCGTTGCTTATATGATTTCATTGATAGCAATAATGGAAATATGAATTTGATTCTTTCATTTGTGGTAGTGCCTAAATTTACCAAATAAGGAAAGATTCTCATTACCCAAGTTTTTAGTTGGATAGAAACTTGGAATCATACAAGTTGTATAGTATGATGAATGAGAATTTTCATCTTTGGAAATTGAGACTAATTTCTTGTTCACATGTATATGTGAGTCAAGTAAAGGACTAAGGGATCGAGTACACATTCTTGTACATTGGTCAAGTCCACCACAAAAGATCAATAAGACTATTCGTCATGATTTACTAAAGTTAAGTAAATATGGTTATACTTACAAGCTTAAGTATAATTCTGAAACATTGGAAAAGTTTCGATGTATGGTGGAACGAATGAGAAGAATCAAATTAGGCAGAAGGATAAAAGTTTCTCAAATCTGAAAAGATGGGGAGTACTTTAGTATCATGTTTTGTGATCATCTCAATGATTAAGAAACCATATCGTAATTGGTTCTCTTAGTGCATTTCTAAGGCTAAGAAGAGGAATCAAGAATTGTCGAAATGGTTAAATCAAGAAGGTGAGTCATAATTTGTTCCAAAACAATTCTTAGTGTCATACTCCAATATTGTAACTTGAGTGACAGATCTTAAAGAAAGATAACACTTGTCAATTGTAAGAGTAAAATGGTTTCTACTCTTGTACATTTGAAGTTGGTAAGTTGTGACGTTTTGAATAAAACAAAGACCGACTAAGGCCATTTGTGTGAAGTGTTTATCTTGATAAAAAATCCTCACTATCTCTTGAATATTTGGCAAGATAGTCTTATATGTCAAGATGACAGTGGGAGTCTTAAAGATCCTAAAAGAATGTCAAGATCTAATCAAGAATAAAAATCTAGAGTTTGACACTAGCACACGACGTGAGGTTTATAACCTATCGTGTTGACATATTTCTATTTATGTGTTCATTCTAGTTAAAGTTGGCTTTGCATATGAGTTCTGAGAGTTCTCAATTGGTTGCATAACAGCTTGGAAGCAATGGCAGGCCCTTCAGCTGCCAGGTGGCAAGAAGTTAAGATTGCACAAGTTCAATCCATAAGAGTTTGGATTTGTCATTAACTTTGTCTTGTGATTATGGTTTTGACAAACTCACATGGATAGGAACACATACACCATAAAATCTATGTTTCATAAGTTTTCTCTCCGATTCATGAACATGATGGTGAGGAAACGCTTTCACTAAGTAGATTTTAAGGAGATAGCAAACATGATATTTGCATTCTCAAAGTCGTTAGTAGAGCGTGTGTGGTTAACGAGCACACTATGTGACAACCCAATATTTTGAGACAATAAAACGTAACACAAGTAAAATTTAGGTCAAAATTTAACTTTCCTAAAATCTTATTTGGGTTAAATAAAGTAGTAAGAATCGTATCAAGGTTTTCGTACATATAAAGAACCCTAAAATCCAAGTTATAACGAAGAAGTTATGACCAACCGAAGATTCTCGGCAAAACCGGCAACACTGATAGACGTAAAACGCAAAGTTTCAATACAATAAATTTTAGCCTTAGGTATCTAAATGAAAGTTGTAGACATCATTAAACCGTAAACGTACGTAAAAAGAACGTCCAAATCTGACTTCGTATGAGGAAGTTATGATTTTTCCAAGATCCGGATATAGCAGTAGACAGCTAAAAACTCGAAATAGAGATCGAGAGACTTTTAGCCGACACAAAATAAATGAGAATCGAAGGTCTCAACAATAGTAGCGCAACGGTAAAAAGTCTGACGAAAACGGACGTCGAATGAAGAAGTTATGGATTTATGACGGAGTTTTCGTGTCCCGACCTACTAAAAATAATATAAAGATAATATATTCATAATATATGAAAAATAAAGTCAAAATTATCCAACGGCGTCTAAACGAGAGTTGTAGAGCATAATTTCATCTACGCATGCATATAAAGAACGTCAAAAACGGAGCTCGGATGCGAAAGTTATGATTTTCTGAAGTTCGGGGCACGAATCCCGACTCCATGTCAGAACTCACGACGTGAGTTTTGTAAAACTCATGACGTGAGCCCCTTGAATGACCTTTCCAGAGCCACTTGACGTGTGATGCATGCCTTGACGATTTGGGACCAAACTCACGACGTGAGTTATGAAAAACTCACGATGTGAGACCCAAAATTCACCCTATAAATAGGAATCGAGGGCAGCCGGCTTTGGTTGTTCATTTATATCATTTCTCCTACTTCTACACCATATTAAGCCCCTCTAAAGTACCCCTAAGCCCCGGTAACACCTCCAAAACACGACGCAAGTCCCGAAGTCCCGAGATTTCCGAGAAATCGACTTCTTTCCAGTCGAAGTTCTGCTCGACTTTCGTCTCACCTTCTTCAATCTATCAAGTGAGTTCATACCCCTTAATTAACCTTTTAAATGTTTTTAAATGTTTATAAATGCTTTATGGGGGGAATACAAGTTGAATCGTGTTTAGTTATTATATCAATCACATGTGATTAATAACTAGCATGCAAATGGATTTACTATACGTTAACTGTTTTACCAAACAGATTTCTTCAAATGACTTTCTTAAAAAATTTTACATGTTTAAAACTCTTTATAAAACTATCTTACACACTGTAAGCTTCCTTTCAAACTCTATTACAAAGGTGTTTTCAAACAAAGGTTTTCCTTATACTTAAATTGTCTTATCAAACAAAATACTTTCAATCGTTTTATAAACTGATATCAAGTCATCATTTCTTTGTTATTAAGCTTTTGAAAGGTATTACAAAACTTGTTTTATACTTTTATATTGTCAAATGCATGCCCATATATGTATAGTTATATAAGTAATGTTTAAAGGACTTAGGACGGTTAGCTCGCTTTATTTCCTTTTCCTCGTTGGGATGTGGCCTTAGGGTATCGGTTGCTTGTCCGAATGTCGTCTAAATACTATTTATATATCATGTATACATATATAGGTATAAAGGTTCCAGTAGTCAGTTCAAAACCTTTGGGTAGCAAAGGTATACTTCCGGTTATACTCGTACATTACTAGTAACTATAATAAGTATAGTTAGGAGATTCTACTTACAATTCCAAGTACAAGGAATCACACAATAGTCAGTTCATTCATGAGTCTATACTAATACATTACATGTTACATGAATACGTTTACATATATACGCTTACATGGATACGTGTACATAGATGCACTCACATGAGTACATTTACATAGATACGTTTACATAGATACGCTTACAGAGATATGTTTACATTGATACGTTTACAGAGATACGCTTACATGAACACGTCTACATTAATATGTTTAATAGATACCATTACATAGGATCTGTTACAAAAGTTTTGGGACTTACCATTCCACACCCAAAACTGTTAGCTACAGTAAGGAAAAGGAGCATCGGCGGGTGTCCACGGTTGTACTGTTCGGCGAGTTTCCACGCTGTGAATATCCTAATGCAAAAGGATACATCTTTAGTTATTATATTATTCTCCTTCCTTTATTCTGTGACACATTCACATGAACGACGAGGTAGGACATATTTGATATAGATAGACTATTTTCCTCATTACCTTTATATTGCGACTCATACGCATAACCGGCGAGGTAGACTATAATTTTATAATAATCATTAAACAGGGAAACTCTTCACATTTACAGTGATGCTTACTTACAAAACAGTCGGGTCTTGGTAGATGACTACTTTTTATACTAGTAGGAAATATGGGATTTTCTATGGTTTTCAAACGTTTACAATCACTTTCAAAACAGTCGAGTCTTGTTAGCAGACTACTTTTATACTAGTAGGAAATATAGGATTTCCTAGGGTTTTCAAACGTTTACGATTACTTACAAACATTTTCATACTTTTCTCCAAATTTTTACAAGTCTTTACTTTACAGTATTTACAAATTAAAGACACATTAATACTTATGAATTCACCAGCTTTGTTGCTGATACTCACTTTCAAAATAACTTGTATTCTCAGGTCACAAATAGACAGGTACGACGACCAGGTTTTGTGAAGACAGAGAAATCAAGACTCCTCTTTTATTTTGATTATTTATTATGTTGTCTTATACTATGAAATAACACACTTGTAATTAAAATTATAGTATTAATGTAATGGATGATGTTGTTGCTTGTTTACTACTTTACATTGTTGTGATACATTACATGACGTCCTCCGCCCCAGAATGTTTCCGTCGTTCTCGGTTTTGGGGTGTGACAGATTGCTATCAGAGCATTGTTTATAGTGAATTGAGTATATCAACCCATAAAAGATATACTAACTATAAATACAATGGGATTAAAAATACTCTGACCAAGAGTTTATAATTTTATAATAATAAAATATTTAACTAAGTATACATGCTTGCATTCATACTAAAATCCGTGTCACAAAGACTAGAACAAAAGTATTACGATTGTTGAATATCACAGGTAAGCTCGGGGATGTATGGTCAGTCTTGGGAGTGGCATAGCCTGATCAACTATGCTGGTCTGAGGAGTGATTAGCACATGCCCAAGAATGGTTGTGATGTGTCAACAAGTCTAAAAACTTACCAACACTACCACAATGAGAACATTATAACAGAACATAAGTCTAAAATACTATAGAAGTATTTTGTGTTACTATAATTACTTACTTGAGAACTAAAAAGGATCTTCATTACTAATTTGATAGTTGCTAAGTGGATACACTAAGGTTATATGTAACTAGGATGTCATAGACTTAGAATCTGTGAAATTTTTGCTTTACCCCGGTTCCTTATGAATTTGGAGTTAAGGTCACTTATTCGAAGGCCTATCCTGTTTTGATTTCATATAACTGGTGTGCACTTTACAAATAGTGATGTAACTAATGAATATTTTCTAATAATTATCTAGATAGTTCGTCTAATAGTTATTTCCTTACCCAAATTCTCGCGTAGATAACATGGCTGGACTCCATCCCCACGGCAACCCGTACCTTCCGAACGAAGGCAATGTTGGATGGTTTGAAGAAGAACCCGAGAATGATCATCCAATCCCTTTGAATGATCACCATGCTGAAGACCTTTCGGATGTTGATAACTCCGAACCCGAGGTTGAGAACCTACCCCCGGTAGCTCAATTTCTAAATCCTAACCCTCGTCCGGCTTTTCATGGCCTGACGCCTCCTTGGGTAGAATGCTTGGAAACATGGAGCGAAGAGCAAGATCAACATATGCCATTTAATGGAGACCGAAGCTTCTACAACGTAAACGAAGGGAGCTCAGCAGACAGAGTTCTATAAATCCTAATCCGTAGAGTTGCCCGAAACGAAATTCAGGGCAGGACGGCTCTCCAACATATCAAAGAGGTTAATGCCAATGCAATAATGCATACCATTCGCATCAATCGCCTTGATCACACAAGTGAGAGATCTGAGAGAAACCATGAGACCCTGCTGCAAGCACTAGCTGAAACCCGAGCCGAAGTCATAGAGCTCCAAGTACGCCAGAGGGTGTACGAAAGATACCTGCTTGATATGGAATGCTAACTAGCCAAACTAAGGGTTCGCCATAGGGCTGACCATCGCCAGTAGGAGATACCTTACTTCCTTCTTTGTTTTAAAGAACCGTGTTCCTATCTATGTTCTGTGTAGTACTTTCTATGTGACTACCTTGTACTATAAGTACTTTTGGTTAAGTCTTTATGCTGTCAAAGACTTTTCTACTCCGAATATGATGTAAGACCTACAACAAGGTCAATTTCCTAAACCTATTACATCTTAAACATCAATGATATCGACAGTTGGCTAGCTTCTGTGTCAATCTTTGTTCAAATGCTTTCATCATGCTTTCATTGGAGTCTATCTGAAACCCCATCTAGTTAAGTTATTGGACTATGGTAATTTAACTCCGGAATCATTTCCAAGTCTCTTTCAAAGGTTGGATCATGTTATCCACCAACCAATAATACCCTGGTTTGGACGATAAACGTTTTGAGACCATTCTATTAATTTACTTCTAATCTGTACTAGGACTGCATCATAGGGATGTAGGTCAAACCTTCAAGAACATACTTCTACTCTTTACATGAACGATCGAACTATGTGTAGGTTCAACCATACACGCTCACAAATTCATTTTCTTTCCGTGTAACAGAATAATGTCGCCGAAGAAAACGGTCAACCCATCAACCAAACAACAACTCTTCAGATTGATGCAGCTACCTTCCAAGCTGCAGTCTCGGTTGCCGTGTCAGCTGTTCTGACCCACCTTAACGCTAACAACGCGAATGTTAGCGGGATTGTTAACAATAATTCCAATCCAAGTAACAATCAAGTACCTCAGCGAGTAACAAACTACCACGATACCCCGAATCCCAAGCCCAAGAATAACAAACGAAAGTTCTGGGCTAAAGCTAAAGGCAAATCACCCCAAGGGATGAGCAAAAGACAACAACCTGTGGAAACCTTTGTAGCCACGACATCTGTACCTCCTACTACCATCCCTTCTGGTATCCCAATTGTCCCTACACCAGTTAGGCAGTATGCCGGAAACCTACCGAAATGCAATAAGTGCAGCTTACATCATCTGGGTAGTTGTCGTCCGTTACACTGCTTTAAATATAACAAGAACGAACATACTACCAATTGCTGCAGGACTCGAATCCAACACATTACTTCAACCACCAAAGTCGAAATCTCTCGAATATGCCATCTATGTGGCATAATGGTACACTTCAAGAGGGACTGTCCAACAGAGAAGAATGACGGCGAATCCGGAGGAGCTTGACCTCAGAATGGAAAGAGGCAACGAAGGACCCTACTATAGTATAGGTTCACTTCCAATCGTCAGTATTATGTATGTTTTTTTAAACATGTTTAAAACTAGTGCAACTCGAGTCCTATCTTTTGCGAGATCCCGTCAGTTAAGGGACCCTCGTGCTGCGTATACTTGCCTTTTGTAGTATATTTTGTTCGCAGCAGTATTCCTGTAGTTACTCTAAAGTACTGTAACTCTGTTAAAAGTTGCACTTTTGTGCTTTGTCTGTAATGCCTTTATGATCAAATATAGTGTCTTTTACTTTTAAGTAAGTCCGACATTATCATACAACTTGAGTCAATTTGATCCGCACAATACCAGTTTCATGCATACGTCTCCTTCTCCGAAAATGTCTTTCTATCGAAGTCGTCATTCCAGAACTCCGAAGTACTCATGCATAGAGTGCCTCATGTTTCTTATCCCTTCCGAAGAAAAACTCAGCAAACCTCCCCGAAGTACCACTCATACAGTACGTCACGTTCAATCCAAAGACCCATACGGTTGATCTATCGCTAAAGAATGTATACATAGGGGTGGTATATAATCAAGGTTCTACAGGTTTAGAATTGATTATTCCACTTTAACTTCTTTTCCTCGTTGGGATGTGGGCTTAAAGAAGAATCATTTATTCGACTACCTTTTCAATCTTAATTATATACGACTCGTATACGCGAAACTATGATTGATGAACAATATATGAGTTCTAATATGAACTTCAGGATGGAGAATGCCTAAGACTATGAGTGATCATGCTGCCATGCGAATAAACTTAAAAGCCAAACACATGCCCTTCCCGCCGATCGGGACAAGAGAGACAGATGGAACAAAAGTACCTATTCTTTTTCCTTAATTCATGAGTAATCATACTTTCTTTTAGATCTTCACGACATCTAAATGACCACAAGTTTTTGACGTCATAATCAGTATGAATTGGTTGTGTTCTTATGCAAGAGGAATGGTCACTGCCTATACCTCAAGACAGCTTAAGACACAAGAAGTTAACTATACAACACATGATCTTGAGTCAGGAGCAGCGGTAATTGCTCTGAAGATCTGGAGACACTACTTGTAGGGCACAAGGTGTACTATTTTCACAGTCCACAAAAACATTCAGCATACATTCGACCAAGAAGAGTTATCACACCAGTGAAGTCAAACGAAAGAAGCAAAGCCGTATCCTAATAGTGAAGGGTTCGTTGGAATGCCAAGTGGGGACCCGAGTTCACTTAGGAACACGAGGATCAAATAAAACTTCTATCCGTAGCATGATTATTAATTCTGCTTAAACTCTAATTTCGGGACGAAATTCGCTCTAACGGGGGGATGATGTGACAACCCAATATTTCGAGACAATAAAATGTAACACCAGTCAAATTTAGGTCAAAATTTAACTCTCCTAAAATCTTATTTGGGTAAAATAAAGTAGTAGGAATCGTATCAAGGTTTTCGTACATATAAAGAACCCTAAAATCCAAGTTATAACGAAGAAGTTATGACCAACCGAAGATTCTCGGCAAAACCGGTAACACTGATAGATGTAAAACGCGAAGTTTTGAATACAATAAATTTTAGCCTTAGGTATCTAAATGAAATTTGTATACATCATTAAACCGTAAACGTACGTAAAAAGAACGTCCAAATTTGACTTCGTATGAGGAAGTTATGATTTTTCCAAGCTCCGGATATAGTAGTAGACAGCTAAAAACTCGAAATAGAGATCGAGAGACTTTTAGCCGACACAAAATAAATGAGAATCGAAGGTCCCAACAATAGTAGCGTAACGGTAAAAAGTCTAACGAAAACAGACGTCGGATGAAGAAGTTATGGATTTATGACGGAGTTTTCGTGTCCCGGCCTACTAAAAATAATATAAAGATAATATATTCATAATATATGAAAAATAATATAAAGATGAAGAAGTTATGGATTTATGACAGAGTTTTCGGAAGCAAAAGTTATGAATTTCTGAAGTTCGGGGCACGAATCCCGACTCTGTGTCAAAACTCACGACGTGAGTTTTGTAACACTCACGACGTGAGCCCCTTGAATGACGTTTCTAGAGCCACTTGATGTGTGACGCCTGCCTTGACGATTTGGGACCAAACTCACGACGTGAGTTATGAAAAACTCACCACATGAGACCCAAACTTCACCCTATAAATAGGAATCGAGGGCAGCCGGCTTTGGTTGTTCATTTATATCATTTCTCCTACTTCTACACCATATTAAGCCCCTCTAAATTACCCCTAAGCCCCGGTAACACCTCCAAAACACGACGCAAGTCCCGAAGTCCCGAGATTTCCGAGAAATCGACTTCTTTCCAGTCGAAGTTCTGCTCGACTTTCGTCTCACCTTCTTCAATCTATCAAGTGAGTTCATACTCCTTAATTAACCTTTTAAATGTTTTTAAATGTTTATAAATGCTATATGGGGGGGAATACAAGTTGAATCGTGTTTAGTTATTATATCAATCACATGTGATTAATAACTAGCATGCAAATGGATTTACTATACGTTAACTGTTTTACCATACAGATTTCTTCAAATGACTTTCTTAAACGTTTTTACATGTTTAAAACTCTTTATCAAACTATCTTACACACTGTAAGCTTCCTTTAAAACTCTGTTACAAAGGCGTTTTCAAACAAAGGTTTTCCTTATACTTAAACTGTCTTATCAAACAAAATACTTTCAATCGTTTTAAAAACTGATATAAAGTCATCATTTCTTTGTTATTAAGCTTTTCAAAGGTATTACAAAACTTGTTTTATACTTTTATATTGTCAAATGCATGCCCATATATGTATAGTTATATAAGTAATGTTTAAAGGACTTAGGACGGTTAGCTCGCTTTATTTCCTTTTCCTCGTTGGGATGTGGCCTTAGGGTATCGGTTGCTCGTCCGAATGTCGTCTAAATACTATTTATATATCATGTATACATATATAGGTATAAAGGTTCCATTAGTCAGTTCAGAACCTTTGGGTAGCAAAGGTATACTTCCGATTATACTCATACATTACTAGTAACTATAATAAGTATAGTTAGGAGATACTACTTACAGTTCCAAGTACAAGGAATCACACAAGAGTCGGTTCATTCATGAGTCTATACTAATACATTACATGTTACATGAATACATTTACATATATAAGCATACATGGATACATGTACATAGATACGCTCACATGAGTACATTTACATAGATACGTTTACATAGATACGCTTACAGAGATATGTTTACATTGATACGTTTACAGAGATACGCTTACATGAACACGTCTACATTAATACGTTTAATAGATACCATTAAATAGGATCTGTGACAAAAGTTTCGTGACTTACCATTCCACACCCAAAACTGTTAGCTACAGTAGGGAAAAGGAGCGTCGACGGGTGTCCATGGTTGTACTGTTCGGCGAGTTTCCACGCTGTGAATATCCTAATGCAAAAGGTTACATCTTTAGTTATTATATTAGTCTCCTTCCTTTATTTTGTGACACATTCACATGAATGACGAGGTAGGACATATTTGATATAGATATACTATTTTCCTCATTACCTTTATATTGCGACACATACGCATAAACGGCGAGGTAGACTATAATTTTATAATAATCGTTAAACAGGGAAAATTTTCACATTTACAGTGATGCTTACTTACAAAATAGTCGGGTCTTGGTAGAAGACTACTTTTTATACTAGTAGGAAATATGGGATTTTCTATGGTTTTCAAACGTTTACAATCACTTTCAAAACAGTCGAGTCTTGGTAGCAGACTACTTTTATACTAGTAGGATGTATAGGATTTCCTAGGGTTTTCAAACGTTTACGATTACTTACAAACATTTTCATACTTTTCTCCAAATGTTTACAAGTCTTTACTTTACAGTATTTACAAATTAAAGACACATTAATACTTATGAATTCACCAGCTTTGTTGATGATACTCGCTTTCAAAATAACTTGTATTCTCAGGTCACAAATAGACAGGTACGACGACCAGGTTTTGTGAAGACGGAGAAATTAAGACTCCTCTTTTATTTTGATTATTTATTATGTTGTATTATACTATGAAAGAACACACTTGTAATTAAAATTATATTATTAATGCAATGGATGATGTTGTTGCTTGTTTACTACTTTACATTGTTGTGATACATTAAATGATGTCCTCCGCCCCAGAACATTTCCGCCGTTCTCGGTTTTGGGGTGTGACACACTAACATGGACTTGTGAGGAATGGCAAAGGTCTAAACAATTGAGACTGTGATTATGGCATCCTTTTTCATAGTTCTGAAATTGTTTAGACACACATGTGTGCTATCTAAGGAAAGGTGTATGATTTTGATTAAGTTTTTATCAAAGCATATCGTATCAGAAGTCTGAACTTTGGTAAGAAAGTCAATAAAGTATTGACTTCTAGTGGGAGCATAAGCGTTATGCTAATAATCATCATGTTAGTGGAAGCATGATAATTATGATAAGGGTTGCAAGTTTGCAATGT
Source organism: Lactuca serriola (assembly GCF_051521515.1). Classification (NCBI taxonomy): domain Eukaryota; kingdom Viridiplantae; phylum Streptophyta; class Magnoliopsida; order Asterales; family Asteraceae; genus Lactuca; species Lactuca serriola. The sequence goes on along the minus strand of NC_136412.1, from coordinate 218,934,841 downwards.
TAATTATAGAAAAACAAAAAGGTTTCAATTGGGAAAAATTGTTTTGCTATAATTAAGGGAGAGGAAATTATACTTTATCTCAAATCTTTAAGCTTAGATCATGAGACTTTAATCAAATTTAGTCAAGGATATATATATATATATATATATATATATATATATATATATATATATATATATACATATATATATATATATATATATATATATATATATATGAATTATGTGTTGGAATGGCTCAACATAAGGAAATTCTATATATGGGTACATTATTTGCGTTCTAAATTATGAGAACTTGGCAAATAGAAATATTGTAGCAAATAGTATTATGTCTTTATGTGAGACATCGTGAATCGTGTCCCATATGCTTCGGATAAAGGATCGATTGCATGTGCTATAATATTCATCCTTTCTAAAATTTTCCAAATGTCTGGGGCATTAAGAAGGGAAAAGGTCTAGAATTGGATATGACTAAAATAATTAAGTAATTGTCGAGGACAATCTAAGGTTTACCAAGGATTGGTTGCTCAGGGACACTTGACAGTATAGTGCTAATTTTGGAAGGACCGTATTGATATATTCTGAAAAGATTCAACTCTTGTTCAGGAGTAATAGTCAAAAGGGGAATATGGAAATGTTCCAGTAGGTGGAAGTTATTCATTAAATTTGTGTAAGATTAGAAAACTTAATGCATGAAGGATGTTCAAAGCAATGTACTTTGAATTTTGAGACTTCGTTTCCATGGATTGATCTCCATTGGAATACTATGTAATGTCTGTTGACAAGTCTTTGTGACTTTATGCATAATCATTACAAGAGGATCAATGCATTTAAGTTTAGAATGTAACAGATTTAGGTAAATGGCAGGAATTTGGAATTCTTGAATCGAATCACTCAGAATGGACGGATGTATCTAGGGCGAGGCTTTCCCCGCTTCCTGAATCAAATCTGTTACACCCCAAAACCGGAACGGTGGAAACGTTCTGGGGTGGATGACGTCATGTCAAGTATCACAACATATGCAGTATAGTAATCAAAGTACAACAACCATGGCATTAATGGTAATAGTTTTACATAGTTTACATTTCATAGAGACATTAAAGTAATACAAGTAATAATATAGGTGCAGCTTGGTACTAAACTGTCTTCACCAAAAGCTCTTGGGATGTACATGTCTATTGCTGACCTGAGAATACAAGTTATTTTGAAAGCAAGTATCAGCATTTTTATAAATGATGGTGAGTTCATAAGTATTTAGTGTCATTTGTGTAAGTGAGCCTTTTATTCAAATAACTTTATAAAAGTAGTAGTTTAGAATCAACGGTGTATTAGAGTCCTTTCCAGAAAATCCTATATTTTCTAATTAAAAGCAGTCTTCTACCAAGACTCGACAGTGTTATGTTTTAAAGAGAAATTCCCTGAAATATTATCATTACCAAAATACGGTATTTGACTTTAAAGAAAGTAGGAGAATATCACTAGTAAAAGTACTAAGGGAAAATAACATATGCCTCAGCAGAAAATACTGCTGACTAAGGCAAAGAAATCATAGACTTCAGGAGAGTATCGACTGAATGATACGCCTGGCTCAGTCTAACAAAAGGAAACACAGACCCCAGACGGTATCAAATGTACAATACGGCTAGCAAGGTCTAAAAGAAACACAGACCCCTGATAGTATCAAATGAAAGATACAGCTAGCAAGGTCTAAAACAAAGAAGCATAGACCCCAGACAGTATCAAATGAAAGATATAGCTAGCAAGGTCTAACAATGGGAATGATCCTAAAAGTGTTGTCTCAGAAATACAGTGTTAATTCTCGTTACCTTAAGGCCATGAATTATAAGGTAAACATGGAGATACTCGTAACCATACTGATTGACACTAGAGAACTTGACGCCCTGCAAGCTTCGGAATAAATATGAAATTTTTCACCCCTTGGCTTGGTAGGTCGTGGACTGTAGCTAGCAGTCAGGGTGCGGGAGTGTCAGTCCCGTATAGATCTATACACACAATGCCTGTTCTCCCTACAGGAGACTCTAGTTATCAACGCGACGATGGGGAGATCCGTGTCTTGAAGATGCATCTCGTACAGTGAATTCTAATGTAAGTGTTGGACTAATGATAGAGACTCACAACTGAACTGACTCTTTTGGAATTCGCGTACTAGAAGGAGTGAATAGAGCTTCCTAACTATTCCTATAATAGTTACTAGTGTCCCTGATCTATGAGTGATGAGTAGGAGGATGCCCTTGCTACCCAAGGGGAATGAACTGGCCGATGTAAATCTATATGTCTATACATGTATACATAATATATAATTAATGATTAAACGACCTTCGGACGGATATCCGATCCCACCAGACCACATCCAAACGAGGAAAAGGAAATAGGGCGATCTAGCCTTCCTAAGTCATTTAAACATTATTTATATAACTATACAAGCACAGGCATACATTTAACTAAGTAGAAACATTTAACGAAGTAGAAGTGTTTAACGAAGTAGAAGCGTTTAACAAAGTAGAAGCGTTGCACGAGGTAGAAGCGTTAACAAAGTAGAAGTGTTTCACGAAGTATAGGCATTAACAAAGTAGAAGCGTTTCACGAAGTAGAAGCGTTTACAAAGTAGTAGCATTTAACTAAGTAGGAGCATTTAACGAAGTAAAGGCATAATGAAGTAGTAGTATCTAACGAAGTAGAAGCATAACGAAGTAGTAGTATCTAACGAAGTAGAAGTATAAAAACATGGAAGAAAACTTCGATGAAAACTTTGGAAAACCTTTACACTTAAGAAAATCATGACTTGGTATTCTTTTGTAAAATAAGTTTGAAAACCTTTGGAAATCCTTTGAAAAACCTTTCATAACCAAGTTTTGAATGAAACTTTGATAAAACAATATAGGTAAAGAAAACCTTTGTTTAAAATACAGATGTAACTGGTTTTGAAGTAAAACATACAGCACTAGAGATAATTTGAGAAAAGATTTAAACAAGTAAAAACGTCTTGGAAAAACCATTTACAGTATCATACTTGGTAAAACAGTTAACAGTGTAATAAATCCTTGTGCATGCGGGTTATCAATCACATGTGATTGATATGATAACTGGCATGTTTTAACTTGTATCCCCCCCCCCTAAAAGCATGTAAAAACATTTAAAAGGTTAATTAATGGGTATGAACTCACCTGTTGTAAGCGGATCGAACGAAAGTGCCGGTTGGGTGCTCGGTGTCAAGTAAAGACTTGAACACACTTAGTGACCTATTAACATATGATGACATATGTTTACATGCAATTAGTAAATGTAATACTAATTAAACATGTATACGCTCCTAAAATGCGGAAAACACCTTAGTCAAGTGCTAGGAGTGTCCCGGGAACATCTAAGGGTGTGTATGGCCTAGATAGGGAGTTTACTCTTCAAGCATAAACTCTTTATAGAGTTTACGGCCCTAAGACCATATCCCCATGAGTTTATGGCTGTAAACTCATGGTGGTGTGTTCTAGGATGCTTCAAGGTCTTATATCTCTCATAGAATTAGGCTAGGTCCAAATATAAGGCATATGAAAGGGGTTTAAGGCTCTAAATGGACCATTTGAGGAGTTTACGTCCCTAAACAAGGAGTTTACGGCCGTAAGCTCCTATATGCACATTCCTTTGGTGTATTAGGGTCTTAAATGGTAGGAAATAAAGTTCTATGCATTTTTCCAAGTCAAATGAAGAAGTTAGGGCATCATTTGGGCACTCTTTGGGAGTTTACGGCCCATGGACCAATCCTAGGGGGGTTTACGGCCGTAAACTCCTATGTCCAATGATTCTTTGATGTTTAATGCCTTTACTTCAATGGTGGTTGCTTCTAGACATTTTCCAAGGCCATAGGAGGTGTTTGAGGGCATTTCTAACACCTTAAAGGGTGTTCACGGCCTATGAAGAGGGGTTTACGGTCCAAGAGTGTTCTTGGGCCGTAAACTCATGTTTACTCTCCATATCATAAGGTTTTGGTGTTCTAAGCTCGTATATGCAATTCTACAAGTCATATCTAAGCCCTAGGGGTAATTTAGAGGGGTTTGGGGCTTAAAAACCCCACTTAAGGGTGTTCATGGTCCAAGAGTGTTCTTGGGTCGTAAACACATAATCGTGCCCCTAATTGATGTCTTAAACACGAATTTGCATGTTAACTAAGCTATACAACAAGTTAGGATAGATTACTTACTAGTTTGGGGCTCGAAAGGGGCGTTTTTGGCTCGAAAACAAGTTGTAGAGAGAGAGTGTAGAGAGAGAGTGGAAAGTCTCAAATGGACTCCACTCACCCTTATATAGGGGTTTGAGTTGCGGCTCAGTGGAAATCTACCCGATACTGCCGTTAAACGGGGCTTTTGGTCGCACCCGATTAAATGGTCATATTTTGACTTGGTTGAAACTAAAAATTTTCAAGGGAATATTGTGGGTGTTTCTAATTTGTTTCAACCCTTACCAAGTCATTATAAAAGTCCCACATTATTTAACCAATCCAAAAGGTTAACGGACAGTTTAATAAAACGAGGCTTATTAACGGAAGGAGGGGTTAAAAATGACGGAATAAATTTTGGGTTGTCACAGAATCACCCCTTTCCATGGGGATACCTTCAGGAGGACAAAATCCCCAACTTGGAACTCTAGCTCTGAATGTCGCCAGTCTGCATAACTCTTCTGACGACTCTGGGCCGTTAGTAACCTCTGTCTGACCTATTGGATCCGCTCTGTCGTCTTAAGCACTACGTCAGTGCTCCCCATCACTCTCTACCCTACCTATCCCCAAAAAATGGGAGTCTAACACCTTCTCCCATATAAAAGCTCAAAAGGAGGCATACTAATACTAGAGTGATAGTTGTTGTTGTACAAAAACTCAGCCAAGGGAAAGTAAGTGTCCCAACTTCCACTGAAGTCCATAACACATGCACGTAGCATGTCCTCGAGTGTCTGAATCATCCGCTCACTCTGACCGTCCGTTTGCGGGTGATATGCGGTATTGAAATGCAACTGGGTACCTATTGGATTAGTGTCTAAGTCCATAACTATAATTGGTAGGTACTTGACCCGACTCGGCATGGTTCATTTGGGTTGCATGGCATCGGAACATTTGGATAGACCATTTGTGAGGAGAGGACATTTGTGACATCTTAATATATTATAAGTTTTAATATATTAATATGAAATCATGTTATTTAATTAGTATTGATCAAGAATTAATTTGGACTTAATTTGTGATCAAAAGAGACTAATTAAATATATGGGGATTGATTGTGTAAATCATTCATTCATATATATGTGGGCTTATGATCCATGATTCCTTATGTTGGGTATAACCCAAGTGGTGACCCATGGATACTCCATGGAGGCTAAAACCCATGGAGCATAAGGAATGGGTAAATTCATGAGTTACATGGTGTAACCCTAATAGCCACACTATATAAAGACCCCATTGGCTGGTCAAATTGGCACTAGTGTATACACAATAGGTCAAGCCGATTTCTAGAGTTCATGTATCTCTTCTCATGGTTATTCCAAGTGTTGATGATGTTGTATGAACCATTTGAGGTGTCACACTTGGGGCACTAGGCTCTCGAGCTTCATGGAGTCAAGCTACATCAAGAGGTATGTATTCCAACTTGTTATATTACCCAAGTATCAAAAGTTTGTAAGCTAGATAGGGTAATACCTTGGAATATTCATATTTGCATGTATAATAGATAAAACATTGATCCAAGGTATTTAGGGTTGCATGTACACTTAGAAGTATCAGAATGCTCAAAACCCAACAGTACCCAACTCCTCATGAAATTTCTTCCAGAACCTAGAAGTGAAACGCACAACTCGATCTGACACTATCGATGTTGGCACCCCATACCATGCCACCACTTCTCGAACGTAGATTTTGGCCAATTTTTCAATAGAGGAGCTCTCACTAATAGCCAGAAAGTGAGCACTCTTCGTCAACCGATCTACAATCACCCATATTGCATCGACACCCCATGCGGTCCTCGGTAATTTGGTAATAAAATCCATGGAAATTTGTTCCCACTTCCACAGAGGAATCTCTAGAGGTTGCAACGAGCCATGAGGATGCTGGTGTTCCGCCTCTACCTATCGACAGCTCAAGCATCTCTCGACTACCCATGCCACATCTCTCTTCATACAGGGCCACCAATAATCCATCTTCAAGTCCAAATACATCTTGGTGGCCCCCGGATGGATCAAGAATCTCGACCTATGGGCCTCCTCCCTCAAAATACGTTGATCTCCACCCGTATATGGCACCCATATCCGCCCACGGAAGGTCATAAGCCCCCGACTACCTGTCTCAAACTCAGAAATTTTCTTGATCACCCACTCCCTCTTACGGTTCTCTGGTCTCACGGCCTCTACCTGGGCCTCTCGGATGGTATCTAAGATGGGAGTCATCATCGTCATCCTCATGCACATGTCTCGTATCGGAGCACTCACTACTCTACGACTCAGGGCATCGGCTACCACATTAGCCTTGCCAGGGTGATACAAAATCTCACAGTCATAGTCTTTGACTACATCCAACCACCTCCTGTGTCTCATATTCAAGTTGGGCTGATCCATAAGGTACTTCAGGCTCTTATGGTCCGTATATATGGTACACCGGACACCATAAATATAGTGGCGCCAGATCTTGAGGGCGAATACCACCACCCCCAACTCCAAATCATGGGTGGGATACCTCGTCTCATGAGGCTTTAGCTGCCTCGACATATATGCTATCACGTGTCCCCTCTGCATCAACATGGCACCCATCCCTGATATAGATGCATCACAGTAGACTACGAAGTCCTCTACTCCCTCAGGATGGGCTAACACTGGAGCTTCGCACAATCTCTGGTGAAGAGTCTTGAATGAAGCATGTTGCTCAGAGCCCCAAACAAAAGTAACACCCTTCCTGGTTAATCTGGTGAGAGGAACGGCAATTTTGGAGAAATATCTTATAAACCTCCGATAGTAGCCTGCCAGGCCCAAAAAACTCCTGATCTCGGAAAGGGATCTCGATACCTCCCATCGCATAACTATCTCAATCTTGGCCGGGTCGACCAAAATCCTATTCTGGTTAACGAGGTGTCCCAAGAACTGGACCTCCCGTAACCATAAATCACACTTGGAGAATTTGGCATAAAGCCTCTCTATCCTCAATACTCCAAGAATATCCCGAAGACGCTTCTCGGGCTGAGTACAACAAAATGTCGTCGATGAACACGATCACCGACCTGTACAACATGGGCCTGCACACCCGGTTCATGAGGTCCATGAACGTTGCCGGTGCGTTCGGTAGTCTGAAAGGCATCACCACAAACTCATAGTACCTGTAACAAGTCCTAAAGGTCGTCTTTTGGATATCCTCCTCGCAATCTCTCATCTGATGATACCCAGATCTCAAATGAATCTTCGAAAACCAAGACGTCCCCTGCAACTGATCGAATAAATCATCGATCCTCGGTAGTGGATAACGGTTCTTGACCGTCAAATTGTTCAACTCCTGGTAGTCGATGCACATCTGATGTGAACCATCCTTTTTCTTGACAAAAAGGATCGGTGCCCCCCACGGCGAGCTACTCAGCCTAATAAAACCCTTCCCTAGCAGCTCCTGGAGCTGCGAGGATAACTCCTACATCTCGGGCGGTGCAAGGCGATAAGGTGCCTTGTTAATAGGCATCACACCCGGAATCAAATCGATCTAGAACTCCACCTGCTTCTCGGGAGGCACACCTGGTAATTCCTCGAGGAAAACATCCAGGAACTCACACACAACCGGAACATCGAAGATAGAACTCGGCCTCTTAGTGGCAACCCTTGTATCCATCACATATGCTATAAAACCCATGCATCCCTGCTGTAAACTCTGCCTCGCCCAGGCGGCAGAGCAGAAAGATGATCCAGATCTGGTCCCCTAACCATACACAGTAAGTACTCCCCCACTAGGGTTTCATATGGTCACCATCTGACGCTCTCAGTCAATCACAGCTCCAAACCAGCTCAATCAATCCATGCACACTATGACACAGACATCGGCCATCGCTATCGACACCAGATCTAACGTGAAATCAATATGAAAACCTATAATACACATCCCCAAAATACATCAGTGGCTAAAACTGCATGCTCATCAGCTATAGAAACCATCAGTGGTCGACTCAACACCTTGCGTCTGACACTAATGTGACGACTAAAGGATAAAGGCATGAAAGATCGACTCGCACCCGAGTCAAATAACACCAAAGCAGGCACAGAACTCACAAGAAAAGTACCTATATACAACACATTATAAGCATAAACAAATCTCAAAATAACATAAATAATGAGATATGTATCGGCAACAAAATCAGGCAATACGCGGACCTCCTCCGCAGTCAACTGGAATACTCCCCCACGAGCTCTCAGAGGCCCGGCCTTCCTCGGCCGACCATCAGTAACACGTAAAGCAGCAGGAGCAGAAGCGTGGGCTAATCCTTGAGTAAGCTGGGGACACTCGGCCTTTCGGTGGCCCGTCTAGTTGCAGTGAAAGCAAACCGAAAATCCATTGGGGTAGTTCCTTGCCATATGCCCCTCCTTGCCACATTTGTAGCAAATCCCCTCACGGAAAGACCCCTCGTGACTTTTTCCGCACTTGCCACAAGTGTGGCCCTTCTGGCCTCCAGCTCTCGAATCAGCAGACTTAGCCCGCTTCGTCGCCGGCTGCGACTGCACTGGTCTCATATCCCTCTCCTGCTCCTCTCCCTCCTCTCTGATCTGAATCTCCAGCTCATCTCTCTCATCTTGGTATTGGTCTGCAACTCAGCCAATGTCCGATAAGACGAGTTTGCCATGAACTTCCGAATATCCCTCCTCAAGATGCTTAAATACCAACTCACACGTGCATGCTCAGTAGACACGTGCTCAGGGCAGAACAACGCTCTCTCATGAAACATCCTCGTAATCTTTGTCACTGATTATGTCTTCCGCTTGAGAAATAGAAACTCCTATGCTAAACGTTCCCTCTCCACCTGGGAAACATACTCATCTCTGAATAACTTGGTGAACCTTTCCCATGTCACTGCAGCATGATCTGCAAGGGTAAAATCAGTCGTCACAAACTTCCACCAGTTCTTCGCTACCAAGCGAAGTTGGTTCAGCGCGATTTGAACTCTCAGATGCTCTGGACATGAACACATATAGAAACACCCCTCAATGTCGGAGATCCATCTCATGACATCGATCAGGTCCTATGTCCCACCAAACTCTGGTGGCTTCGTGTTGCTGAACTCACAGAATAACAACGAGTCACCTCCATGTGGTCTAGCAGAGCTATAGCCACGGTGGCTATAGCAGTAACAGCCTCCATGACAGCAGCGTATCGCTCATCGAATGTCTCAATCAATGTGGTCTTAATAGACCCGAACATCTCTGGTATGGCCTCTATAATAATTGCGGCCACCTCCTCATGAATGATCATGTGGATCTCCTCGTTACTGGTACAACTGCTCCCGAGGTTGTTACGGGTAATCACCATACTCTCTCTGAAACGCAAACACAAAATCATCAGAGACGAGCTCAACACACACTGTAACACCCATAATCAGAACGACCAAGAAAAGGAAAGGAAAACCTTAAGTCAAGGGGGACAACTCGTCAAGTCTATGGTGGAACTCGACGAGTCTGAGTGGGATCCGAGTCGAGGAGTAAGTGACCGACTCGACGAGTCGGCAAGAGGACTCGGTGAGTCCGGTCTGAAGAGGAAAACCCTAAATCTGGGACTTTGTGACTATATAAACATCTCATTGTCTCCCTTACGGATCTCTATAGCCTCTCTTATCCAGAACACGAAACCCTAAGCCCCCATTTTAGCACATTCAAGCTTCCTTGCCATTTTGGGTGATTTGAAGGAAGAAGGAGGAAAGGAACCTTTGGTGGTTTAAGGATTGGCTTTAGATCCAAAGTTGGTGTGGCTTTTCAGAATCCTCTGAAGTAATAAGCTGACCTATTGCATTTAGATATATCTTATGATTGAGATTTGGGCATTTTGAGTATGGAGAAGGTTTATTTCGAGTTTGGAGTATATCTGAGGTTGCTACCTCAGATCTAGGCAATTAAGGATCCAGAAAGCCATAAAGTTTATGCCAATAAGTTGTTCGTGAAGCCCATTGGTCACAAAACCTAGCCCTAGAGTGTTTTAAGCCCAAATCTCTTTGATTTCACATAAAGTTTGCACCTTTACGTGGGGAATAGACTTGGGAAGAGTGGATCTATGAGTTGGAGCCCCTGCATGGCTCGAAAATCCACGGTATGGATTAAGGACTGAAGCGACTCGACGAGTCACATGGGTGAACTCGACGAGTTGGATGATGATGGGCATGGACTCGACGAGTTAGAAGAACAACTCGGCAAGTCTGTTGAAGATTGTCATGGACTCGGCGAGTCTGTTCTTGGACTCAGCGAGTCAGGTCGCGAAGCACTAACCCCTTCTGGTTAAGAATTAGATTGGTGAGTTGAGTGGGGACCCAGCGAGTTGGGCAGGATAGGACTCGGAGATCGTGGAACTCGACGAGTCGTCGGGGTGACTCGGCGAGTTGAGGCGTATTAGGTGAGTTTCTGAGTATAACGACTCGACGAGTCAACGGGCTGACTCGGCGAGTAGGGTCAATCAGGAAGGTTGACTTTGACCAGGACTTTGACTTTGGCAAGAATGGACTTAGTTGGCTTCTAGAGTTATTTTTGGATCTAAGTTTTATATGTATTGATATTGGTAGCTCGGGGAGCTAGTGGAGCAGCGGTTCAGAGAATTGTCGGTCAGTAGCAAGAGGGTTATCAGCAAGTTCAGCAGTGCAGGTGAGTTTCCCTTTGTGTGAATGGGTCTAAGGCCACAATGTCGGCCCATGTAGTTATGAGTAGGAAGACCCGGGGGTTAGCCCTAGGCACTGTTTGCTAGTATGATAATCCCGGACCAAGGTCCGACGTCGGGCGGGTGCCCAAGGAATGGTTTGCATGTTAGAGTATACTTGTTGTCTGTGTGATGCATGTATGTGCCCAGTAGGAAGGTGAGGGCGGGCGAGGTACCGTATCTCACCAATAGCAGAGTATGTATGGTGTTCCATATCTCATTAGTAGCAGAGCAGGGGTGATGGAACGTCCCAAAATTCAAGTCAAAAATTTTCATTTTTAATTAAGTTGTTCATATAACATTCACTAGAAAATATTGTATCAACACGTCATCTCATAAAATCAAGTATCATGTTTCAAACCCACAACATAAGCAAATAATATATCATAGTACAATCCCAGAAGACACCGTGCAGAAAATCAAATGTGAGTGTGATGCCATGCTACGCTGCCGGCTCCTTCCCCTTAGATGAAGAGGTACCTGAAACCAAAAACTGATATTGTAAGCACAAATCATAGTGAGCTCCCCCATCATACCACATACCATACAATACCATCGGTATCTTTCAACCGGCAATCATCATCGGTATCTTTCAACCGGTATTCGTCATTGGTATCTTTCAACCGGTAATCGTCATCGGTATCTTTCAACCGGTAACTGGGGACTATTCCACCCCCTACCACTAGCATACAATAGCAAGATATAAGCACACAGTCAGGCATATCCGGGTACTGACCTACCCCTTGGTCCTAAGGACCACTATCAGGGAAACTATCCCTATCATGTAACATACCATACAGATATAACTCATAACCAAACGCATACCAGACCAAGATAAATTATCACAAAGACAATTATCTTCTAAATACTCCTCATTGGTGGGCCGGCATTGTGGCCTTAGACCCACCCCTACTGGAAGGTAACTCACCTCATACAAGTAGCTGCTGATAATCAGTGCGGGAAACCTTTGTCCGCTACTGCTCCGGAAATCCTCCGGCTACAAACCCCACAAACACTCAGTTAGAAATGAATCTCTATACTTAGGGTAAAATGACCATTTTACCCTCAAGTCAAGTCAAAGTCAAAGTCAACTTCCAGTTGACCTGACTCGCCGAGTTGGGCCACCAACTCGCCGAGTCCCTCACTCTCTACTCGTCCCCATCCGCGACTCTACTCGTCAAGTTGGGCCGACAACTCGACGAGTTCTTCTCCCATTCGAAAGCCTCAAGGAAACTCATCCGACTCGCCGAGTTTGAAGAACAACTCGCCGAGTCCCACGAGCAGATCTCCTACTCACTTCCAAATCCTCACCAGGGCATTCTTTATGAGGATTTGGGTTTCTGGGACTATTGCTACACGCTAAGTTGCTAATTCCGCGAGCAGTGACGAAGGGTTGGACCTTCTACACTTAAACCCCTCTGAACTCAGTAACTGTTCATATGACTCGCCGAGTTTGAAGAACAACTCGTCGAGTTCCAGGAAATCTTCATAGGACTCGCCGAGTTGTTCATCCAACTCGCCGAGTTTAAGGCCATCTTCATAGAACTCACCGAGTCCCACTTTGGGACTCGCCGAGTCCCTTCGACCCATTACCCATATAGGCCAAATATGAGACATGCAACGCTTCCAAACCATAGATCTATGTTCCTAGGGCATGCTTATCACGTAAAGTTGCAAGCTTTACGTGCATGCATGGCCCTATAAGCTCCAAAAGGCAAATCTAAGCTCTTTATAAGGTCATACACTCAATAGCGACCTCAATCACTTCAACCACAGAGACTTTAAACTGCTAATACGACCATAAGGTCTAAATCTAAAGTCCTTTCGGATCATAGAGCATAAACACATAGAGTTTGAAGTTTTAGGGCTTAAAAACCACAAACTAGGGCCAAAAAGGGGATCTAATGAACTAGAGATCAAGGTAGGAACTTTTCTACCTAAATGGAAGCCTTCCACAGAGTAGATTTCGGATCTACTTCCCTCCTTGCACCCTTCAACCTTCACCTTCTTCTTCTAAGCTCCAAAATTCCTTCACAAGGCCAAAATCACTCACAAGAACAATATGGGGCTAGGGTTTCGCTCTACAGCTCTTCTGGAAGTGTTAGGGGCAAGGGAGGCTGAGTTAGAGTGTTTAAATAGGGTGCACACTTCTGGATTAGGGTTTTTGTCCAAACAGCAGCTTACTCGCCGAGTCCGGGACCCGACTCGGTGAGTCAACAACTTAAACCCCGTGCCCCTTCCCGCTTCTACTCGGCGAGTCGATGCTCTGACTCGCCGAGTCCAAGGCCAAGATGCAAAATGCACAAAGAATTAAATAAAAGAATAAGTACCAAGAACCAGGTGCTACAAATCTCCCCCACTTGTTTTAGACTTCATCCTCGAAGTCTGCTGCTCGATCCTGAAACAGCTCGGGGTAATGCTCCATGATCTCGTCCACTGGCTCCCAAGCCTATTCCGATCCTTTACGGTGCTGCCATTGCACCTACACGATTTCCACCTTCTTGTTCCTCAGATCCTTCGACTTCCGGTCGAAGATCGCTACAGGCCGCTCGATGAAATTCAGGCTGTCATCAACTTGAATGTCTTCCAAAGGTACCACTGCTGAGTCGTCCACCACACACTTCCGCAGCTTAGAGACGTGGAAAGTGTTGTGGATCTGACTGAGTTCGGCTGGCAGATCAAGCCGGTACTCCACCTTGCCCACCCGGGCTACAACCCTGAAGGGTCCAATGTACCTGGGGCCCAAATTGCCCCGCTTCCTGAATCGGATGACGCCCTTCCATGGCGACACCTTCAATAGAACCATATCCCCGACCTGGAATTCCAGGTTTGATCGGCGCTTGTCGGTATAACTTTTCTGCCGACTCTGAGCAATCTGAAGCCTACTCCGGACCTGCTGAATCTTTTCTGTCGTCTTGAGCACTACTTCGGTGCTCCCCATTACCCTCTGACCAACCTCGCCCCAGCATATCGAGGTCCTGCACCTCCTCCCATAAAACATCTCAAAGGGAGGAGGGTCGATACTCGCATGATAGCTGTTATTATACGAGAACTCCGCCAACGGGAGGTGGGTATCCCAGCTACCTCCGAAGTCTAAAACACATGCCCACAGCATATCCTCTAGAGTCTGGATGGTCCGCTCGCTCTAGCCATCTATCTACGGGTGAAAAGCGGTGCTAAAATGCAGACGAGTACCCAGCTCGTCATGAAACTTCTTCCAAAACCTGAAAGTAAACCGCACATCTCTGTCTGAAATCACCAAAACTGGCACTCCGTGCCGCGCCACCACCTCCCTGATATAGATATCGGCCAATTTCTCAACCGAGATGCTCTCCTGAATCGGGATAAAGTGGGCGCTCTTGGTCAATCGTCGACAATGACTTAGATCGAATCCACTCCCCGCGCAGTCCTGGGAAGCTTGGTGATAAAATCCATCAGCTGCATCTTGTCATTTCCATAGCGGAATATCCAACGGCTGCATCTTGTCATGTGGTCTCTGATGCTCGGCCTTGACCTTCCTACAGGTCAAGCACCGCTCCATGTACCATGCCACATCCCGCTTCATGCAGGTCCACCAATAGTCCAGACGAAGATCCCTATACATCTTCGTCGCCCCGAGATGAATGGAGAATCGGGATTTGTGCGCCTCCTCCATCAGGACCTGGCGCACGCCTCCATGATAAGGGACCCACACTCTACAGTGAAGAGTCAATAACCCTCGGCTATCATGGTTGAAAGAGGAAACCTGCCCCACAATCCGCTCACTCTTCCGATGCTCCTCCTTCATAGCCTCCTGCTGAGCCTCCCGGGTCCGCTCCAGAAGCGGAGTCACCACTGTCATCCTCAGACTCATATCCCTGATCGACACTGCCTTGCGGCTAAGCGCATAGGCCACGACATTGGCCTTCCCCGGATAGTAAAGGATCTCACAATCATAATCCTTTACCACATCAAGCCACCGACGTTGTCTCATATTTAGATTTGGCTGGTCCATGAGATACCTCAAACTTTTGTGGTCCGTGTAAATCGTACAACGAACCCCATAAAGGTAATGACGCCAAATCTTGAGGGCGAAAACAACAGCCCCGAACTCCAAATCATGTGTCGGGTAGTTCGCCTCATGAGGCTTCAGCTGCCTCAACGCATAGGCGATAACATGCCCCCTCTGCATCAATACCGCGCCCAAACCTACGATGGATGCATCGCAGTACACAACAAAATCCTCCATGCCCTATGGCAGGGCTAAAATTGGCACCTCGCACAATCTCTGTCTTAATGCCTTGAATGCGGCCTGCTGCTTAGGCCCCCAGCGATACACCACCGACTTCTTAGTCAGTCGGGTGAGTGGAACTGCTATCTTGTAGAAGTCCTGAATGAATCTCCGATAGTAGCCTGCCAATCCTACAAAGCTCTGAATCTCAGATGGAGACCTCGGAACCTCCCAACTCATCACGGCCTCCACTTTGGCCAGATCTACCGAAATCCCGTTCTGGTTGACAAGGTGCCCAAGAAACTGCACCTCGCGCAACCAAAACTCACACTTGGAGAACATAGCATACAAGTTCTCCCTCCTCAAAGTCTCCAGAACCTCCCGCAGATGCTCCTCATGCTGCTCTCGCGTCTTGTAGTAAACCAAGATATCGTCGATAAACACTATCACTGACCGGTCTCGCATCGGTCTACATATGCAGTTCATGAGATCCATGAACACGGCAGGAGCATTGGTGAGCCCGAAGGGCATCACCACAAACTCATAGTGGCCATAACGCGTCCAAAACGCAGTCTTCTGCACATCCTCCTCTCTGACCCTCATCTGATGATACCCTGAACGCAAGTCAATCTTAGAGAACCAAGATGCTCCCTGTAGCTGGTCAAAAAGGTCATCAATCCTTAGGAGTGGGTAGCGGTTCTTCATCGTTACCTTGTTCAGCTCCCGATAATCTATACACATCCGATGCGACCCGTCCTTCTTCCTCACAAACAGAATCGGGGCTCCCCAGGGTGAACTGCTCGGTCTAATGAAACCCTTGTCTAACAGCTCCTGCAGCTGTGTAGACAACACATGCACCTCAGGAGGAGTCAACCGATACGGTGCCTTGGCTATCGGAGCCGCACCAGGGACTAGGTCGATCCTAAATTCCACCTGTCGTTCTGGAGGTATCCCAGGAAACTCCTCGGGAAATACGTACGCAAACTCTCGTACCACAGGTACATCATTGTGACATCCCCAATTTCACGGCCAGAAAAGACCGATTTCGTTTATGCTTTTTAAAATAAAATCAGAGTATTTCATTAAAAGTGTTGCGGAATTTGTTCCCAAAGTCAAACATGATAAAAATTTATCAAAACCTTGCTTTAAGAAATATATATTTTTATTTCATAACAAAACCTCGGGATGTCATGTTCCGATACAGATCAAAAGCATAAACAAGACATTATAAACCTTACAACAGTTATTTATAACTAATGGCCTATAATCCAAAATCACTCATCATCATCATCCGACTATGCTCGGGGTCCACTACCTGTAATCATAAAAAGCTGAGTGGGTCAGGCTTGGAAGCCTGGTGAGCATATAGGGTTTTCAACCCACAATACATAAATTTATTATGTTTAAACATCAATCAGTCAACCAAATTACCCCAATTACCCATTCCCGTTATCCTCACGTTACGTCCCTAAAACAACTATCACAAGGAACCTAGCCTAAGGATTTTCATTAGGGATGACAACATTGCTTTCTCAGCAATTTATGTCAAATAAAACAAACACCGGGGTGACAACATTGTTTTCCTTCAACAATTTATGTCAAATAGGCACGAAGTCACATTGTCGCCAAGATTTATCTAATCGGCACGACGTCACATCGTCACCAAGATTTACTCAACAGGAACTAACAACATCGATCCCCACATACTAACTTTATACAGTTATCTTACTAGATCTAACCTAAAGAATCGATATGAACAACTAACTAACTAAACTGCTTCAGAAATCCTCTAGCAGTAAACAAGGATCGATAAAGATATTGAATGAATGGACTAAGTTTAACTACGAACCTTTGTTCGTAAAAGAAAGAACCACAAGACAATTAAGTCAGGGGTAGTTATCAATGCCTAGGTTGTGGTCTGAATATCGTGAGGTATATAACCCCCAGACGCACCCTATCCAGCATCGAACTTTGCCTAGGCTGTGGTCTGAATATCGTGAGGTATATAACCCCCAGACGCACCCTATCCGGCAATGGAAACACTAACTAATGCCTAGGTTGTGGTCTGAATATCGTGAGGTATATAACCCCCAGACTCACCCCTATCCGGCATCGGAAATGAAAACACTAACTAATGCCTAGGCTGTGGTCTGAACCCCCAGACTCACCCCTATCCAGCATCGGAAAGGAAAACACTGACTCATGAAGCTCGTCCGATCACTTCACAAAAGAAACGAAGACTCCAAATCTCTTCAAAATAAAAGCATAGGGAAAATACTAATAAAGTACTCCCGTACGCTCCCGTACCCCGACACATAATAGTGTCAAAAAGAAGAATTAACGGATGAACACATAGTTCAAAAACACCTAAGGAACATATAGTTCAAGAACACTTTATGAACATATAGTTCCAACATATGTACCGATTACGAGTCTACTAACGTTCCACTAGACTATCTAAAATAGTCTGTGGCCGTTGTCTATACTCTGTTAGATGACTAGATCATCTTAAACAACGATACCTCTCATCACTTTATTTTATCACACACCAACTAACTACCCATGTTCTACCCAACATATTTGTAGATAAAAATATATATACAGTTTAAAACTTGTATAGAATATCAACACAACAATCACCTCAAATAAACAATTAACATATTTACACGTAACACTTGTTTTAAGGTAAATACTTCATATCTATGTGTAAATTGAAAGTGAATATACACTCACTTGATTTGATGATAATCGGGCAGCAATTCGTTTCCTAAAACGATCGTTTTTAATAAAACCGGGAGTTTTATTAAGAAACCGGGCTCTACGAAAGGTGGGGCTTCGAAACCGAAAAGATAAATTTTTCGGGCCTTCGGGCACTCCGGGACTTGTTCCGGGCGTTGGAAATGATCTCGGGGCATCGGGGGAAGCGAAAATGGCTAAAATATTGAAAAATGGGTGAAAACTGGCCATTTTCCAAAAGTAGCCGGAAGATCTCGCAAGCCCTCTATTTATAGGGTAAGATCCGAAGTCAGCTTAGAAGAGGAGTCATCAGGCGAGACACGCGGCAGCAGGAGCTTCGGACAGGTATGCGAGGGTTCGGACAGACGAAGGGCACGCGGCGCCTTCGGACTGGGCCAGCGAGGCTCGGATGGTGAGTCAGAAGCGAGGCGTCGGAAGATCATTGGACCGCACCCTCGGTCCAATCAGCAAGCGACACGCTGTCGGATCATGTGGGCTGCATGCGAGGATCACGTGGCTACTGTTCATGCGAGGGTGACTCAGCAGATTTCGGTGACTCATCAGGACACATGTCACATGCGAGGTGAGGGTGACGTGGCAAAGTGTGACTATGCGAAATTTCTCGGTTTTCGTGCCAAAACTTCTAAAATCCATAACTTTCGCATACGAGCTCCGTTTTTGATGTTCTTTATATGCACGCGTAGCTAAAATTACGATCTACAACTTCCGTTTAGACTTCGTCGGCTAATTTTGACTTTAAATTTTATATTATTATTTTTAACAGACCGGGACAGGAAATCCGTTAAAAATTCATAACTTCTTCATCCGACGTCCGTTGTCGTCAGACTTTTTACCGTTGTGCTCCTAATGACAAGACCTTCAATTCTCATTTAGGTTGTGTCGGCTAAAAATCGCTCGATCTAAAATTCGAGTTTTTAGCTGTCTACTGCTACGCTGAAACTTCGAAAAATCATAACTTCCTCATACGAAATCAGATTTGGGCGTTCTTTTTATCGAACTTCTCGGTTTAACGAATACTATGACTTTCGTTTAGATTACTAAGGCTAAAAAGTAGTTTATCAAAAACTCACTTTTTACGACATTCAGCACCGTGTCGGTTTTGTCGCGAAACTTCGACAGGTCATAACTTCTTCGTTATAACTCGGATTTCGGCATTCCTTATATCCCCGAAATCCTTGTTTCGACCACTACAACTTTATGTAAAGATATCGGGCTTATCTCACACTTTAATTTTGACGCTTATTTTTATTTTTAATTAATTAAACCCTAATAATTAAGCATAAAACACATAATTCACATAAAATTCACATAATTCCTTTTCATTTCTTCTAAATGAGTTACAAATGTTAACCTAGACCATTATGTCAATATTAATGCCTAGCCTAGAAACACGGGCATTACAATCATCCACCGTCGCCCTACCCGTCTCCCGGATATCCATAACATACGCGACATAACCTGCGCAACCCTGCTGGAGGTAACGCCTAGCTCTCGCTGCTGAACATAAAGTTGGTCCTCGATGTGGCCTCTCGTCCTGAATCACCAGCTCTCCCTCACTTGGGGTCCTGACCCGTACCAACTGCTGCATGCAGTCGATCACTGCCCCATTAGGACTGAGCCAATACATGCCTATAATCACCTTGTTCCCATGCAATGGAATGGGAACCAAGTCTACCAAGTAGCACTCCTCAAATAACCTCAGCACACAATCTCGAAATACCGTCGATGCACGCACCGAACGGCCGTCTGCAATCTCTACCTCTAGAGGGAAATACAACATGCCTGAGTACTCGGAGAATCTCTTGCTAAGCGCAAGAGACACAAATGATCGGGTAGCGCCCGAGTCAAACAACACCAGAACTGGGATGCCGTTCACATGGAAAGATCCTAAACAGAGCACCTATCAATAACACATTCACAACAAAAAAAAAAAGATCAGAGGGAAAGAATCATACCCGTCACCACATCAAGTGCAGCGCGTGCCTCCTTGGCTGTCGGCGGAAATGCTCGGCTCCGCACCAATGGAGCCTCTGTCTTGACCTTCCGGCCATCTGTAACCTGTACCGTCGCTGAGACCGGCGCCGCTGCTGGCAATGCTGCTGACGTTGCTGTCAATCTCGGGAAATTGGCCCTTTTGTGGCCCCTCTGATTGCAATGGAAGAAAATCAGATCTGTCATCTGTACCGAAGGGGCGGGGGCAGTACAATCCCTGCCAAAATGCCGCACCTTGTCACACTTATAGCAGTCCGAACCTGGCCGAGTGCGACAAGCTCCCTCGTGTGACCGACCGCGTTTCCCACAGCGGTCCCGTCCTGCCTGGCCTTTCGGCCTACCAGCAGATCCCTTGGGCTTCTTCACCAAAGCCCTGATCGTCAACCCCTCCACTGCTTTCCACTTCTGGACGTGCTCCAGATCAATCTCCCTCTCCCTATCCCTAGCAATCATGGAATCCAAAGTAAGGCAAGCTGAAAAACTAACATGCTCCCGAATGTCAGCTCGTAGCATGTCATGGTAGCGGGTCCTCCTCATATCCTCATCACCCGCATATTGGGGCACCAGCAATGCCCTCTCCTGGAACTTGGTGGTGATCTCCGCCACAGTCTCCGTAGTCTGCCTCATATCCAAAACTCTCTGGCCAGCCGCTAAAGCTCCACAGCTGGCGAAAACTCCGCCCTAAATCTGGTCACAAAGTCCGACCAAGTCATAGCCTCAACAGTCGAGGCTCCCAATGAGTCACCAACAGACTCCCACCAATCTCTAGCCCTGTATCGCAAGCATCCTGCTGCATATCTCACCTTCGACCCCTATAGGCAGAAGCTCGTCAGCTGCGCAGACTCAATGTCTGCGATCCATCTCCTAGCAGCAATGGGGTCTTTCACCCCATGGAAATCTGGCATACCACTCGCACGAAATTCCTTAAAGGACAGTGTGTGTGTGTGTATCCATCTGGCTAGACGACATATCACTTCTAAATGATCGGAGACGATCCTCCATCAGCTCAACTATCCCCTCCTTGATTGACCCGAAGATGATAGGGGTCGACTCAAGGATGCCTCTCGTGATCTCAGACGCGATGAACTCGCATAGCCCGTCATCAACCTTCTCGGATCCCGAACCCGAGCCTGATCCTGATCCGGAACCTCCTGCTCCAAGTCATGTGGTCACCATACTCAAAATACACGCATAAAAGTCAGGATCATACATGTACTCGAGAGATCTAACACACTCTCCAAGGTTCTCGGTTTTATCTAGGCCCTCCTTGGTTCGAGTACGGGTCCTCTGCTTTCAGTAGTACGGGCCCAAACTACCTTCCACATCTACCCATTCTTTCCTCAAGGATTACTTCGACTTCACCAAGTCCCTTTACTGATGCCCTTTCCACTAACCTCATCCTAGGCTTCCCTAGGGCACTCTCTGACCTACCCTCCGCCATCAGCTGCACCAGGAGCCCCTACCATTTCCCCTTAACTAACTTGCAGGTACTGTTACATATCCGCTCCTTAGTTAGTTGGAAATAGCCATAACCCCCATAGCACAAAGCAAGCAGCATTCGTGCATTGAGTAACCAAATCAGGCATAACCTATACATGCCATCGTACTGCTGACTAAACAGTCCTAGCATACAGCTCATACAATATGCATATAAGCCATCCTCCTAGCTCCTTAGCCCTAACTAGCATGCAATTATCATAATCATATATCAGGCACACAAGGCATCTTCCTAGATCCTTAGTCCTATTCTAGCTTGCAATTCTGAATCAAAGCCATATAGCATAACATAACATGTATTGGTATCTTGGGGAAAACTTACTTGAGCCCGGTCGGTCGCATGCATCACACACCTTGTCTTTCGTAAAACCCTTCCGTTTAGATTTTTAGAAAACCATTTTATTGTAAAAATCTTTTAGCCCCTTAGTTTGAGTCCAGACACCCCCGAGGGCATGCCTGAATCCCTCAAACCAGGGATCTGATACCAACTTGTAACGTCCCAAAATTCAAGTCCAAAAATTTCATTTTTAATTAAGTTGCTCATAAAACCTTCACTAGAAAATATTGAATCAACACGTCATCTCATAAAATCAAGTATCATGTTTCAAACCCACAACATAAGCAAATAACATATCACAGTACAATCCCAGAAGACACCGTGCGGAAAATCCAATGTGTGTGTGATGCCATGTTACGCCGCTGGCTCCTTCCCCTTAGATGAAGAGGTACCTGAAACCAAAAACAGAAACCGTAAGCACAAAGCTTAGTGAGTTCCCCCATCATACCACATACCATACAATACCATCGGTATCTTTCAACCGGTAATCGTCATCGGTATCTTTCAACCGGTAATCGTCAACGGTATCTTTCAACCGGTAACTGGGGACTATTCCACCCCCTACCAGTAGCATACAATAGTAAGATATATGCACACAGTCAGGCATATCCGGGTACTGACCTACCCCTTGGTCCTAAGGACCACTATCAGGGAAACTATCCCTATCATGTAACATACCATACAGACATAACTCATAACCAAACGCATACCAGACCAAGATAAATTATCACAAAGACAATTATCTTCTAAATACTCCTCATTGGTGGGTCGGCATTGTGGCCTCAGACCCACCCCTACTGGAAGGTAACTCACCTCATACAAGTAGCTGTTGATAATCAGTGCGGGAAACCTTTGTCCGCTACTGCTCCGGAAATCCTCCGGCTACAAACCCACAAACACTCAGTTAGAAATGGATCTCTATACTTAGGGTAAAATGACCATTTTACCCTCAAGTCAAGTCAAAGTCAAAGTCAACTTCCAGTTGACCTGACTCGCCGAGTTGGGCCACCAACTCGCCGAGTCCCTCACTCTCTACTCGTCCCCATCCGCGACTCTACTCGTCAAGTTGGGCCGACAACTCGACGAGTTCTTCTCCCATTCGAAAGCCTCAAGGAAACTCATCCGACTCGCCGAGTTTGAAGAACAACTCACCGAGTCCCACAAGCAGATCTCCTACTCGCTTCCAAATCCTCACCAGGGAATTCTTTATGAGGATTTCGGTTTCTGGGACTATTGCTACACGCTAAGTTGCTAATTCCATGAGCAGTGACGAAGGGTTGGACCTTCTACACTTAAACCCCTCTCAACTCAGTAACTGTTCAAATGACTCGCCGAGTTTTAAGAACAACTCGTCGAGTTCCAGGCAATCTTCATAGGACTCGCCGAGTTGGACCTTCTACACTTAAACCCCTCTCAACTTAGTAACTGTTCATATGACTCGCCGATTTTAAGAACAACTCTTCGAGTTCCAGGCAATCTTCATAGGACTCGCCGAGTTGTTCATCCAACTCGCCGAGTTTAAGGTCATCTTCATAGAACTCGCTGAGTCCCTTCGACCCATTACCCATATAGGCCAAATCTGATACATGCAACGCTTCCAAACCGTAGATCTATGTTCCTAGGGCATGCTTATCACGTAAATTTGCAAACTTTACGTGCATGCATGGCCCTATAGGCTCCAAAAGGAAAATCCAAGCTCTTTATAAGGTCATACACTCAATAGGGACCTCAATCACTTCAACCACAGAGACTTTAAACTTCTAATACGACCATAACGTCTAAATCTGAAGTCCTTTCGGATAATAGAACATAAACACATAGAGTTTGAAGTTTTAGGGCTTAAAAACAACAAACTAGGGCCAAAAAGGGGATCTAATGAACTAGAGATCAAGGTAGGAACTTTTCTACCTGAATGGATGCCTTCCACAGAGTAGATTTCGGATCTACTTCCCCTCCTTGCACCCTTCAACCTACACCTTTTTCTTCTAAGCTCCAAACTTCCTTCACAAGGCCAAAATCACTCACAAGAACAATATGGGGGCTAGGGTTTCGCTCTACAGCTCTTCTGGAAGTGTTAGGGGCAAGGGAGGCCGAGTTAGAGTGTTTAAATAGGGTGCACACTCCTGGATTAGGGTTTTTGTCCGAACAGCAGCTTACTCGCCGAGTCCGGGACCCGACTCAGCGAGTCCACAACTTAAACCCCGTGCCCCTTCCCGCTTTTACTCGTCGAGTCGATCCTCTGACTCGCCGAGTCCAAGGCCAAGATGCAAAATGCACAAAGAATTAAATAAAAGAATACGTACCAAGAATCAGGTGCTACAAGCGAGGCCCGAGATAGGCATGGAGTGAGTGTGAGTGTGGCCCATATCTCACTTATCATAGGAGCTTGGACGGGGTTCCATGACTCACTAGTGATAGGACAAGGGAGAGGCCCAGTGACAGGCGAGGCCTAAGGACAAGAATGCAATAGGGTATGTTTAGTTATGTGTTATATGCTATTTTGTACTATATGTGGTTAGTGGGCGAGGCCCAGAGACAGGCGGGGCCTAAAAGAAACAGATCTGTATCTGAGCGGGGCTCGAAGCCAAGCGGGGCCTGGAGCGGCGGGGCCGTTGTAGCGGGCGGGGTCTGAAGTATCGGGCGAGGCCCGAAATAGCGGGCGTGGCCCAGTATATGCAATTGGTATGACTTGTGATGGTATAGTATGTGGTAGGTTGGGGAACTCACTATGCTTCATGCTTACGGTTTTCAGTTTTGGTTTCAGGTACTTACGGTAGCGGAGGGAAGAGCTCGGGGTTATCGCATGCCACATACCATTGTTTAGTCAGCCTGGGATGTTTACTCTGATTATGAAAACATGTTTTGGAAATAATACTCTGAATTCATGTTATGACTTATGATATGTTTTTATGAATATGGCTTTGGTAATGATTTAAAGAAAAAATTTTGGTTCGGATTTTTGGGATGTTACAAGTTGGTATCAGAGCCTTCGTTTGAGGGATTCGGACTCGGGTGTGTCTGAACTCAAACTAAGGGATTGGTCTAAAAGTTTTCAAAATGAAAAGACAGTTTTGTAAAAAAAAAGAGTTTTTAGAAATGAAACAATTTTAGAAAAGCAAAAAGAATTCAGAAAGAAAAAGAACTTTGATAAGAGAAAAGGGTGTGGTGCATGCAATCAGCCAAGCTCCAGTAAGTACCCCAAAATACCCATAAAAGTTTATGTTATGATTATCAGTTAGTAGAATAGCATTCTAGATTAGGACTACGGATCTAGGGAGGATGCCTTATGTGCCTGTTATATGTGCTTTGAGCTGCATGATAGTGCTGATTAGACAGTAGTAGGATAGCCTGTTTAGGTTATGCCTAAGTTTATGAGCTTATGTTGCATGCTAGTACAGATTCTTGATATGAGATTATGATTGCTTGAGTATGTTATGGTTAGATTTTCCCTTGTCTGAATGCTGCTTGCTTTGTACATTGTGGGATTCTGAGTGATGGGAGTTAGCCATTATGTGAATACGTCACGTCACATGTGATCAGGGTTGAATAATCTCAGAGTACTGGATTTGGCCCTATTGTGCAGCTCTTGTCTGAGTCCAACCGTTGTAGGGACGAGTCTTTTACTTGAAGGATTATCTGAGCCTCGTCACATGTGATGGTATTTAGGTGATGGCTAATTGGCATCACAAGGAGGCCTTCAGCAGCTAAGGGCTGGTCTGGGTGGAGTCATAGGTTTCCCTAGGGTGAGCCTAGGATGAGATAGTGTTGGGAGCAGTAGTAGTAGAAAAGGGACCTGGTGGAATCGAAGCAGTTCTCGAGGAAAGTACGGATAGATGTGGAAGGTAGTATGGGCCCGTACTACTGGAAGTAGAGGACCCGTACTTGATTCGAGAAAGGCCGAGATGAGACCGGGAAACTTGTAGTGTGTGTGTATGATTCCTCAGCAGTGATAAGTATTTTGGTAGTTATTGCGATATGTTTTCAGCATGGTGACATTGCGAGAGAGACCAGTGGGCGGATCAGGCGCCGGAGAGGGATCAGGCTCGGGTTCAGGGGCCGAGCAGCTCGAGGAGCGGATGAGGGAGTTGATATCAGCAGAGGTTACGCACAGTATCCTAGATCAGACTCTTGTGATCTTTGGCACGGTCAAGGAGAGTATACTGTAGATCTTGGATGAGAGGCTGGGAGCCTTTCATACTGAGATAATGGCTTTATGGGAGCGCATACTATGACATTCCGAGAGTTTAGAGCTTGCGGAGCACCAGATTATCATGGGGCTAGGGACCCCATCGCTAGCAGCAGGTGGTTGGCCGATGTTGCCAACGCATTCCATATGAGCAGGTGTCCCGAGGGGGATAAGGTCAGACTCGCCTCCTGTCTTCTTTAGGACAGAGCGAGGGATTGGTGGGAGGAGGTTGGCCATGCCATTGGTGATGATGTCGCGTTGAACGCGATGACATGGAGCGATTTCTCGGCCAGGTTCAGGGCTGAGTTTTCGCCGATTATTGAGGTGCAGCAGCTGGCACAGGAGTTTCAGGATTTGACACAGACTACTGAGATTGTGGCGGAGATCACCGCCAAGTTCAAGGAGAGGGCCCTCCTTGTTCCGTAGTATGTCGCGGACAAAGAGATGAAGAAGGCCCGATATCACGAGATGTTGAGGGATGACATCAGGCAGTTTGTGAGCAGGTCCAGCTGCAAAACATTGGAGGATATGATTGCTCGAGCTAGAGAGAGAGAGAGAGAGAGAGAGATTGATTGAGAGCAGATCTAGAAGAGGAAGCCGGATGAGGTTCGGGTAGCCACAAGTTCGGGTAAAAGGCCCAAGGGGTCAGATTCGAGATCGAAGGATTACCAGAGCCGCGGCCGATGCTGGAGGTGCGGCAGGATGCACGAGGGTGCATGTAGGAGTGGTAGTGGTGGAGATTCGGGTTGCTTCAAGTGCGGTCGGACTGGTCATCTTAGCAAAGATTATACTGCTACCACCACATAGGGATCAGACTTGATATGTTTCCACTATAGTCAGCGGGGCCACAAGAAGGCCCAGCGCCCCAGTTTGTTTTCGGCAGGACGGGTGATAGCACCTGCCCCTGCAATTCTGAGGATCACAGACGGCCGTCAGGGCCGAGCAGAGGCGCCTGCGGTAGGACGCAGGGCTTTTCAGATGACTACCTGGGAGGCGCGAGCAACGCCGGATGTTGCAGGTATGTGTCTTCCGTTTTCTGCTTTCTTTGTTCATGATTATATTGTTATAGATCTACATCGTTGTGGTATAAGTATTTTAGAATTGAGCGGATTGCTTGTGACTTGGTTGTATGTCATCTGCATACCTTGGATAATAAAGTGGTAGTTAGGGGGTGGTGCCTTATGGAAGCATGTTACTTAGGACGCAGCAACTATAGCATGCTTGTGTGGAACTCAGTAGTGACCCACTGGATTCAGGAAGGTGTTATTGAGTGATGGATCAGTTAGATCCCTAGCTATGGAAAGCTTGGTTCTTCAGCAGATTGTTTGCGGTATAGTAGAGAAGATTGGGAATTCTTCTCAAGCATTGAGCATTGAGGTATAAGCAGGATCAAAGTGGGGGAGAACCCTCCGAGTGTTCTAGGGTAAGAGCACGCAGATCCAGAATGAGTACACGACCTCGGAGAAGGAAAAGGAGTAGCACAGCAATTGATGGGTTGAGGAGTTCAGCGTTGGGAGTTTGGGAGACTTCCCAACAGTTGGTTCATGTATTCGAGATGGTTGGTATCTTGTTGGGAATTCGGGTTGGAGGGTCGCCTGTAGGACTCGGGATAGTTGGAATGAGGATTTTGAGAATGGTTAGCATGGGATGCTTTCGTGTTAGTAGTCAGTGGTAGAGACAGCATGCAGATCATGGTAGAGCGGCGGGAGAGACGCAGCATTTTCCACCAACCGCCAGTGAGTATGGAAGGTGTTGTAAAACTACGGGTAAGCCGTAGCATTCCCTAGCAGCTTAGTTACCGGAGTGTAGACGGAGGCCCGTATCTCCTAGTTAGCGGAGTTGGGGCGAGACCCTTACCTCCTAGTGATCCAGGTAGGAATCATGAATGAGTAGTGGATGAGAATGGTATGGAGCTTGCCTGCATAGCCCTAGAAAGGTGAGACCTTGGGAGAGGCCGCTCCAGGATGTAGTTGGGTGAGACCCCTGGGCGAGGCCCGTATGAGAGTAGCAGTATAGGTGAGACCTGAGAGCAGGGTTGCTCAATAGTGTAGCCGGGTGGGACCCGTGGGCGAGGCCTGTGAGTTTTAGTAGCATAGGTGGGACCTGGTAAGAACCTTAAGGTCGAGATAGGGGGATCAAGGATCCAAGGACTTGTAGCGCCAGAGTGGCGGAGTAGAGGGTGTAGTATTAGGTAGCCTAAGTTTCCTCGGAAGTCGTTGGGAGTGACTAGAAGTTTGTGTTGGGGCTAGCGACCGGTGGGAGCCGGTAATCCAGATATTGATAGATCAGTAGGGACCAGGGTGGTCTTGGTTCATCCAGAAGGCGGATAAGGGACAGCAGAAATTTTCAGTCAGTGGCAGTGATGGTAAGAAAACTATGGTGGAATTCAGTTAGTTGATCGAGGGGTACTCAGCACTAAGTTATAGTAGTGAGAAGTGTCCAGTGGACACTGGCAGTAATGACCCGTACTGGAAGTAGCGGGGAAGGGGGAATGGAGTTGGTGAAGGATAGGACCTTCGCAGTGACAGAGGAAGTAGTTGGTTATGGAACGTTGCCTTGGGGAGGCCAGAAAATGCACAAGGAAAAGGGGGTGAACCCCTAGGGTATCCAGCATAAGTACTCGGGAGTACCAGAAGGTTTGTCGGTTGAGTAAGTGATGTTCCCAGGATGGTCAGGGTTAGGGTTAACCCAAGAATATTGGTCGTAGAGAAACTTCGAGGATGAAGTTTAGTTTAAGTGGGGAAGAGTTGTAACACCCATAATCAGAAGGACCAAGAAAGGAAAGGAAAACCCTAAGTCAAGCAGGCAACTCGTCGAGTCCAGGGAGGAACTCGACGAGTCCGAGCGGGATCCGGTCGAGGAGTAAGTGACCGACTCGACGAGTCGGCAAGAGGACTCGGCGAGTCCGGTCTGAAGAGGAAAACCCTAAATCCAGGACTTTGTGCACTATATAAACATCTCATTCTCTCCCTTAGGGTTCTCTATAGCCTCTCTTATCCAGAACACGAAACCCTAAGCCCTCATTTTAGCACATTCAAGCTTTCTTGCCATTTTGGGTGATTTGAAGGAAGAAGGAGGAAGGGAACCTTTGGTGGTTCAAGGATTGGCTTTAGATCCAAAGTTGGTGTGGCTTTTCAGAATCCTCTGAAGTAATAAGCTGACCTATTGCATTCAGATATATCTTATGATTGAGATTTGGGCATTTTGAGTATGGAGAAGGTTTATTTCGAGTTTGGAGTAGATCTGAGGTTGCTACCTCAAATCTAGGCAATTAAGGATCCAGAAAGCCATAAAATTATGCCAATAAGTTGTTCGTGAAGCCCTTTGGTCTCAAAACCTAGCCCTAGAGTGTTTTAAACCCATATCTCTTTGGTTTCACGTAAAGTTTGCACCTTTACGCGGGGAATAGACTTGGGAAGAGTGGATCTATGAGTTGGAGCCCCTGCATGGCTCGAAAAGCCACGGTATGGATTAAGGACTGAAGCGACTCGACGAGTCACATGGGTGAACTCGACGAGTTGGATGATGATGGGCATGGACTCGACGAGTTAGAAGAACAACTCGGCAAGTCTGTTGAAGATTGTCATGGACTCGGCGAGTCTGTTCTTGGACTCAGCGAGTCAGGTCGCGAAGCACTAACCCCTTCTGGTTAAGACTTAGATTGGTGAGTTGAGTGGGGACCCAGCGAGTTGGGCAGGATAGGACTCGGAGATCGTGGAACTCGACGAGTCGTCGGGGTGACTCGGCGAGTTGAGGCGTATTAGGTGAGTTTCTGAGTATAACGACTCGACGAGTCAACGGGCTGACTCGGCGAGTAGGGTCAATCAGGAAGGTTGACTTTGACCAGGACTTTGACTTTGGCAAGAATGGACTTAGTTGGCTTCTAGAGTTATTTTTGGATCTAAGTTTTATATGTATTGATATTGGTAGCTCGGGGAGCTAGTGGAGCAGCGGTTCAGAGAATTGTCGGTCAGTAGCAAGAGGGTTATCAGCAAGTTCAGCAGTGCAGGTGAGTTTCCCTTTGTGTGAATGGGTCTAAGGCCACAATGTCGGCCCATGTAGTTATGAGTAGGAAGACCCGGGGGTTAGCCCTAGGCACTGTTTGCTAGTATGATAATCCCAGACCAAGGTCCGACGTCGGGCGGGTGCCCAAGGAATGGTTTGCATGTTAGAGTATACTTGTTGTCTGTGTGATGCATGTATGTCCCCGATAGGAGGGTGAGGGCAGGCGAGGTCCCGTATCTCACCAATAGCAAAGTATGGACGGTGTTCCATATCTCATTAGTAGCAGAGCAGGGGCGAGGCCCGAGATAGGCATGGAGTGAGTGTGGGCGTGGCTCGTATCTCACTTATCATAGGAGCTTGGACGGGGTTCCATGACTCACTAGTGATAGGACAGTGGCGAGGCCTAAGGGCAAGAATGCAGTAGGGTATGTTCAGTTATGTGTTATATGTTATTTTGTACTATATGTGATTATCGGGTGAGGCCCAGAGACAAGCGGGGCCTAAAAGAAACAGATCTGTATCCGAGCGGGGCTCGAAGCCAGGCAGGGCCTGGAGCGGCGGGGCCGTTGTAGCGGGCGTGGCCCAGTATATGCAGTATGTATGCCTTGTGATGGTATGGTATGTGGTAGGTTGGGGAACTCACTAAGTGATGTTTGTGAAACAAACTAGTTTTAATCCTACTAACTTAGACACAAAATAAACACACGAAAGGCAGTGTACCTATCGATTAGTAATATAGTTCAAGCAAGTAGGGTATCGAACACAGGGAACGGTAAACAGTTAAAATAAATGCTAATATTATCTAAATAAAACAAGTAATTATAGAAAATGGGTTTTCTCTAGTTTTGCAAGACTAGAAACTTAAACAATTAACTAAAATTTAAACTAATAAACTAAGAACTAGATAAACAAAGATTCAACTAAATTCAATAACGAATGGAACTTCTGTTTAGTTCAACTCAATTGATCCTATGGTTGATATTATGGTAATAGTGCAATGGATTAATTCTTTTATTGGCTACCGATTCAAGTGATTAGATTCACGTTCGCTGCACTAATCCTTAGAGAACAAACTAACTCAAACAGTGGCCAGTTGTCTAATTTAATTCAATTCACTAGGTTATTTATTCGGGTTAATTTAGACTTGTAATGGTTAACTAATTTGGTCCTTTAGTTAACCTCTTGTTGATGGTCATCACACAAGCTCACACATGAATTTACCTATTTTTCTTATTAATTCTAGTTTCATGTTCATTAATCCTAGACATATGATAAAGTGGTCACATAAACATATGAGGTTAACAACTAAGAGATGTTCATGCAGCTCAATTATCTTCTTATTAACAGAAAAATAGTTATCATTCACACATAAGGTTCTTTAACAAGCTAGAATCAACAAAATCACCAATATTAAATCAATCCTACCATAAATCAAACCATAATCACAAAATCATTTATCCTAAACAGAAGTTATGAGTTTTTAGCTCATATCTACAGCAAATAACAAACTAAAAACATAATCTAATGATTGAAACATGGTTTATGCAAAAGATTAAGACAAAAGTAGTGTGTTATTGCCTTTGATCTTCTTCCAAGTTGATATCTAGGTTGAAATCTCGAAAACCACAGCTTCTAAGAACCCTTCTGGCCTCCAAAAGTCGTCCTAAACTTCCCCCATTTGTTAGGGTTCGAATGAGAAGTGTTTCTATATATATATATATATATATATATATATATATATATATATATATATATATATATATATATATTCTGAAAACAGGGGCTACTCGGCGAGTCCAGTGACCTACTCGCCGAGTCCATCACTTAAAATCCCGTGTACGGCAAGGCAAAGTCAAGAATCGTGAAACTTCTGACCAACGCATCGATTTGATGGCCTACTCGCCGAGTCCCTTTGGAATCAGCATTTTCTCAAAACATGAAAGTCGTCCGAAATTGTGTCTACCTATCAGAAAATTTTGAATCTTGTCAATCGGAGTTACGGTTCATGAGATATGGCCAAAACACTGACGAGGGGTCAAGCTGTCCAGCAACATCCTTCTTTCTTCAAAATCCAAGATCCAAGCCTCTAATCGCTAGTTCCGCTTCCTTTTCCACCCGAGAATGTCATTGTTGCTGAAAAATGAAATTCTAAACTAATTAAGCACCTTTTTTTCATTAAATGAGACAAAAACAACATAAAGTATTAAGATAATGCATGAATTTTATAGCTAAATATATCAAAATACCTCACACTTAACCTTTGCTTGCCCCCAAGCAAAACTGAATATTAGTACACTAATATTACATAAAACAATCCCAATTGAACCCAGTCAATATGCCAAGACCACAACACATGCATTTGTGTCTAAATTTTTTCCTAAGGACCCCCCTCAATTCTAAATACTTACAATCCCCATAAACACTCGCCCACTTCTTTTGAACAACGCTCATTTTATGCATCCCTCCGAATCCATCCCCAGAAAACTTTCTTAACCTCAAGTCATTTTTGGTTAAATCCCCAAGCATACATATGATAAAATAACCTAGAAAAGAAAATTACAAATACAACTTTTGATTGAATCTCTTATACTTTGTAGCTTTTCTTCATGATATTCTTCTTTGTCTTCATAGCTTTGTAGATTCTTTATTCAAACATTTAATCACTCTTTTTTTTCAACTTTTTTTTTCTTTCTTTTTTCTTTTTTTTCTCTCTTTTTTTTCAACATACTTTTTCCATTCAAAACTAAAAACATATGCTTAAGCAAGGGAATTTAACTTCATCCTTTATTGGTTAAAGGCATTAGTCTGGTGTATAATGACTACTTAAGCTTTCCTGGATACATTTCTGGTACACGATGCTAAACATGTTGCGATCCTCAAACTAAGCGAGGTTGTGTTTTTGTCCCATGATTTCACTAGAATAAAGGGGGCCACAAATGCACTATAACGTATATAGACTCAACTAAACATTTAGGTCCTCAAGGAATCATCAAACACAATACTAGCACGAACCCTAATTGCTTTTACCAAAATTTTCTAATTTAGCCCTAGCAATTTTAGTGCAAAAATTTCAAAATTTTCAAATTTTAACTAAAATTTTAACTAATGTAACGAACCCCCTACCCCACACTTAATTTATGCAATGTCCCCATTGCATATTATGCATGATAAAAAAACATAAAAGGAAAGAGAGAATTGGAACAAACTCCCCTGGGATAGTAATCGCGAGGTTGATCTTCTTCATGTAAAGCTCCAACTTCAGCTGACTTTGGCATGGGAACAGTGCATCCATGCCTTGGGCGTCAAATCTCGTGTGGTTGACAACTCTAAATATAAGGGAAAATTTCTTGGAAATGCTCGGAAAATGATCTCCAAAGAAAAGAACCAATGACCATATCAAATGTGGTCAAATCTTGAAAATATAATTAAAGAGTGACTCGTCGAGTAGATATGCTAACTCGCCGAGTTGTAGCTTGACTGGCAGAAAAGTTGCGAAATTTCACATGGACTCGTCGAGTCCATAAGATGCACTCGGCGAGTAGATCGTTGTGTGGAAAAGTTTGTATTCTGCCCAGGTCCGTTTCTGATGTATGGGGTTATATAAACTAATACTTCCCCTCATTTTTCTTCAGTGAATAAACACTCTATAACCATTCTATCAATTGGACTCATGGCTTGACTCCAAACTTCGTTTCCTCTCTCGCCTAGACTCGATTTCTCGTTTCGTTTAGCCTTGACTCTAGACCCTCACATGCAATCCTAAGCTTCAAACTGAAAAGATCAAAACAACAAACAAGTAATAGAAAATAAACTAGAAGTTTAAAAAGAAAAAGAAAAGCAAACTCTAATGACGGGTTTCCTCCCGTAAGCGCTTCTTTTTGTGCGAGTCTTTAGCTGGACTCCCAACTTAATAAATTTCCAATAAACTCAATGCCAATCCATTCGTTGCATTGAATATTTTCTTTGGTGGACCAATTTGTAAAATTCGACTCTTTGCTTCAAAAATTAGCCAAACGAGCTTGAATTCATAAAACCCAAGAATATTGACAATGGTTGGAACCGGTTGGATACTAATCATAAATGGATCGTGATTTAGAACTTTCTCCAAAGTTAGAATCGTCACCCCATGCTTCGAAACACAAACCGGAAGAACAGGGGACCATGTCGTGGTAATGGTCAAACCACAGCTTGGTTCCTGCAATTCAGCTTGTTCTTGTTCTTTGTCTGACCTCTCTGCTAGCAACCTTTCCAGCTCCTCCAAATCTCTTTCTGGATTAAATTCATCATCTTGTAACTTTACCTCTTGTGACTCAGATTGCTCTTCTTCGTTAGTCAAGAAGTTATCTAACCATCTTCCAAATTTCTTCAAATCATCATCTGAGTCATAGTCCTCATCTTTTTGCTCATTTACCTGCACTACTTACTCAAGAAAAGCATCAAAAGCATCGAGATTTGGAAAATACATAATAAATAAAAATTAAACTAAAAAAATTAATCAACAAATAAAAAAAATGATAAGAATTAGCAAATAAAATTAACTATTTAGAACCGTTCCCCGGCAACAACGTCAAAAACTTGATGTGTGTGAAACAAACTAGTTTTAATCCTACTAACTTAGATACAAAATAAACACACGAAAGGCAATGTACCTATGGATTAGTAATATAGTTCAAGCAAGTAGGGTATCGAACACAGGGAACGGTAAACAGTTAAAATAAATGCTAATATTATCTAAATAAAACAAGTAATTATAGAAAATGGGTTTTCTCTAGTTTTGCAAGACTAGAAACTTAAACAATTAACTAAAATTTAAACTAATAAACTAAGAACTAGATAAACAAAGATTCAACTAAATTCAATAACGAATGGAACTTCTGTTTAGTTCAACTCAATTGATCCTATGGTTGATATTATGGTAATAGTGCAATGGATTAATTCTTTTATTGGCTACCGATTCAAGTGATTAGATTCACGTTCGCTGCACTAATCCTTAGAGAACAAACTAACTCAAACAGTGGCCAGTTGTCTAATTTAATTCAATTCACTAGGTTATTTATTCGGGTTAATTTAGACTTGTAATGGTTAACTAATTTGGTCCTTTAGTTAACCTCTTGTTGATGGTCATCACACAAGCTCACACATGAATTTACCTATTTTTTTTATTAATTCTAGTTTCATGTTCATTAATCCTAGACATATGATAAAGTGGTCACATAAACATATGAGTTTAACAACTAAGAGATGTTCATGCAGCTCAATTATCTTCCTATTAACAAAAAAATAGTTATCATTCACACATAAGGTTCTTTAACAAGCTAGAATCAACAAAATCACCAATATTAAATCAATCCTACCATAAATCAAACCATAATCACAAAATCATCTATCCTAAACAGAAGTTATGAGTTTTTAGCTCATATCTACAGCAAATAACAAACTAAAAACATAATCTAATGATTGAAACATGGTTTATGCAAAAGATTAAGACAAAAGTAGTGTGTTATTGCCTTTGATCTTCTTCCAAGTTGATATTTAGGTTGAAATCTCGAAAACCACAGCTTCTAAGAACCCTTCTGGCCTCCAAAAATCGTCCTAAACTTCCCCCATTCGTTAGGGTTCGAATGAGAAGCGTTTCTATATATATATATATATATATATATATATATATATATATATTCTGAAAACAGGGGCTACTCGGCGAGTCCAGTGACCTACTCGCCGAGTCCATCACTTAAAATCCCGTGTACGGCAAGGCAAAGTCAAGAATCATGAAACTTCTGACCAACGCATCGAGTTGATGGCCTACTCACCGAGTCCCTTTGGAATCAGCATTTTCTCAAAACATGAAAGTCATCTGAAATTGTGTCTAGTTTTCAGAACATTTTGAATCTTGTCAATCAGAGTCATGGTTCATGAGATATGGCCAAAACACTGACGAGGGGTCAAGCTGTCCAGCAACATCCTTCTTTCT
This sequence comes from Lactuca serriola, assembly GCF_051521515.1. NCBI lineage: Eukaryota > Viridiplantae > Streptophyta > Magnoliopsida > Asterales > Asteraceae > Lactuca > Lactuca serriola. Next base: position 218,898,974 of record NC_136412.1, on the reverse strand, counting down.
TCAAAATTTAAGATCCAAGCCTTCAATCGCTAGTTCCGCTTCCTTTTCCACTAGAGCATGTCAGTGTTGCTGAAAAATGAAATTCTAAACTAATTAAGCACCTTTTGTTCATTAAATGAGACAAAAACAACATACAGTATTAAGATAATGCATGAATTTTATAACTAAATGTGCCCATATCACTAAGCTTCGTGCTTACGGTTTTCAGTTTTGGTTTCAGGTACTTCCGGTGGCGGAGGGAAGAGCTCGGGGTGATCGCATGGCACACACCATTGTTTAGTCAGCCTAGGATGTTTACTCTGACAATGAAAATATGTTTTGGAAATAATACTTTGAATTCATGTTATGACTTATGATATGTTTTTATGAATATGGCTTTGGTAATGATTTAAAGAAAAATTGTTGGTTCGGATTTTTGGGATGTTACACACACACACACTCGGTTACCCATCCCAACACGCTCCTTAGCATCCTAAGATTCTTACTTGGGTCGCATACAAATCTGGTGCTTTCAGTAGTACAGGCCTAATACTACCTTCCACACCAACATGTAGTCGTCCCAAGTCCTCCTCCTATGATCCTAATTCACAAGTACTTTATCCCTCACGGATATCAAACTACTCTCTCAGTAGACTCCTCAAATGCTCATCTATGTATCTCTCCTAGATTACTCCTCGATTCAAGGCTCTCTCTAAAAGATTCCTGCTAGGTACTCCTACTCAGCACATACATAGAGCAAATGGCATATAATATCAATCAATAGCATCCCCTAGGCTAAGGCATCATGAATCAGGCAACTCTAACCCTAATTTCTGAATGTACATAGCCTATCCTCTAGCATTTAGCTCTAATATCTCATAATGTAAACAAGTAAAGGTATTTTGGGAAATCGCCACTCAGGCTCTAGCTGATTGTACACACTGCTCTGTCTCGTTTTCTCTTTAACTCTTACTCATTTTAGAAAAATCCTTTCTTTTTAGAAAATTTTCTCAAATCCTCAGTTTGAGTCCAGACATACCCGAGAGTACATCCGAATCCCTCAAACCAAGGCTCTGATACCAACTTGTAACACTCTAAATTTTCAAACAAAATTTTCATTTTTAAACCACATAAAAATCAATATCACATTTCACAAAATCACAAATATATCAGTTTTCAAAACACATTTCAACAATATGACTGATAATATCCCAGAATCCTCAAACATAATCTCGAACAGGTGTGTGTACAATCAATTCGGCGCCTTCCCTCAATCCTGAGAAGTACCTAAAACACACATCACACAATACGGTAAGCACGAAACTTAGTGAGTTCCCCAAAATACCACATACACAAATAATAAGCCTCTCATGGCTATAGCTCGACATGGACCCTCCGGTCATGTGTCTCGGTGAGGACCCTCTGGTCTCACGGCTCGGTGTGGACCCTCCAGTCATGTGTCTTAGTGAAGACCCTCCGGTCTCACAGCTCGGGTTGGACCCTCCAGTCCTGTATCTCAATGAAGACCATCCGATCTCACGACTCGGTTTGGACCCTCCGGTCCTAACTCAGTAAAGCACAAAATAATACAACATATATCACAAAGACAAAAAGCGTAATTTCACATAACTCAATATAAGCACATAGGACCCTCCGGTCGATAACTCAAATAAGACCCTCTAATCACACAGTATTACCGCTCAGGTAAGTATAGTGAGAAGACTCACCTCGTAAGTAAGCAAGTAGATGTAGTACCCCACGAACAATCTAGAGTCACCTACATAATATAATCATCTCTAATTAACACTTTATAACCACAACTCTAAAAAAATTAGGTTAACCCCTTTTCTCACTCTCGAAAATGGTGAAAGACTATTTTACCCCCATGGTCTTCTTTACTCATGTCTTGACCAAACCCTAAAAGTCAACAGAAGTCAACGCTCGAGTCAACAGTCCATGTTGACCCAAATCATCGAGTGCATCTACGCGACTCGTCGAGTTCCTCCTGTTTTCAGAAAATCGGGAAAACTCTAACTTACCTCGTCGAGTCGTCTCATCAACTCGCCGAGTTGTAACGCGTCCAAACTATCAGGGAAAACCCTAACCGACTCGTCAAGTTTGCCCATCCACTCGTCGATTCCCTTAAGTCCCTTTCTCATTCAGAAGATTTTAAGCAGAACTAAAGCCCCAAACTCTAGATCTAGCCTCCCAAGGTTGAAATACCATGTAAAGCTGCAAGCTTTACGTCCATGCATGGCACCTAGGGCTCAAAGTGCCCAAAACAAAGCTCTATGGAGGCTTAATGCATAAATCTTCGCCAATAGCTTGTTAAAGCTTGAATCTTTAGGCCCAAGGGGCCTCATACTGCCCAAAAGTTTCAAATTTATGGCATGCTTAACAACTCAAATGCTCAAAAAGCAAGATGGAAATGGTCACACCTAAGAAGAGATCTAATCAAACAATGATCAAGGTGATATCTTTTTACCTCCAAAAAGCATCTAGCACTGAAAGAACATTAGATCCAAAGGCTTCTTCTCGTTCCAAGCCTTATGCTCTTCTATCTCCTTCCAAGAATGCACCAAAATCACACACTTTTAGTCTCTCTCTCTCTCTCTCTCTCTCTCTCTCTCTCTCTCTCTCTCTATATATATATATATATATATATATATATATATATATATATATATATATATATATATATATCTACATATGATAGTTTCTCTCAAGGTGTCAAAATGATCAAGGAGGCGGAAATGAAGGCTTAAGGTCCTTTAAATAGGACACAACCCCTGAAAATTATGGTTTTCACACTCAGCTCCTACTCGTCGAGTTGGGGTCCACCAACTCGTCGAGTAGACTCTAAAAATCATGCGACCATTTATCCCTCTACTCGGCGAGTTGGAGCCTCCAACTCGTCGAGTTGCTCTGACAATATGAATGCAAATTAATAAATATTATACCTGGGAGTCGGGATGTTACAGATGTTTCTTAGGTATCAGATGTAAATAATTACAATTTGATGAGATATTTGAGTATGGCCTAACAAGTGTTTGGTTAAATGTCTGAGAGGAATCATGATATTATAGAATTGTCTACCATCCTCCTTCTGTGTGTCATCATTTATCATCAATTTTAGAAAACTCTATGGAAGTTGTTTGTAACTATAAACATAATTTTGGTCCATTTTATATACTATATATTTGAATGTTACTTCCCAGTTCCAAATTGATTGAAAAAATTTATTTTTGGCATTGCAACTCTATATCAATTTGTTTTTTAGAAGAACTAATATGGATACTAATTTTATCTTTCTTACCATTCTTAAACACCTTATCTAACTGATTTTAATAAATGATTCCAATTTTGGACAACTTTTTTGGTAGATATTCCATCAAACCCCCTACAGTAATGGCTACCATTGTGCTTCTGTTCCATGCAAATGCACTATAACCATCATCACCACTTAACAAGTAATCATTTATAAAAAACCGATTTATGCAGGTTTTATTATTTTATTTTAATATTTGGTTGTAGGTTAGATAGAAATCAGCAGATTATAGCAATTCCAGGTTGAGGCATAATTATAAATTTTATTTGCGTTTATGTTGCCTATCGTACATACAACTTCAAACAACCTTCTTCATTAAGGTATACTTGAATCAACCAATAGTCCTTTGTCTTTTCCTTTATTTGGTTTCATTCAATATAAAATTTGTTCTATCATCTATATGTTCTTGTCTTTATTCTTGGCTGTAAGTTTAGAGTTATAACAACTGGTGTGCTACTCATGCCCCCTGCTCATCCAAAGCATCATCAAATCCTCCCTTAAGGCTTTTATATACAGAGATGGCAGGTAAACAACACATGGTCACTGATTCTTGATAAGATAAGCATACACAAATCCTTCTTTTTTTTTTAATCTTAGATGTTGATAATAACAATATGATCTTAATTTTCATTAGAAAGCTGGAAGACTTGAGGCTGATCTGTTGTATTTGTTGATGAGTCCTAATTTGTTTTTTCGTTTTGAATCCTGGATGTTGATAATAACAATATTGCAACATAGCATCCCCCATTAAAGATCTAACCATATCTATGGCAGCGGTACTAATTACGGATTTACTTATTTACTTACATTTTTCCTTATGATTAGTTGAATATTTTGGTTATATATATATATATATATATATATATATATATATATATATATATATATATATATATATATATATATATATATATATATATATATATATATATATATTACTTTACTATGGACTGCTCTAGATCTTTGACACCTTATGTAGCTGATCCCAAAAAGCTGCGAAAATGGAATTATGATTGATGGAGCATTGGTCAAGCTCCTGGTGAAGACAACAAGGTTATAGTCTGATGTATATTTGTTTTCTACAAAAGGCATAACACAGTAACATGCTTATATCTTTATAACAGTAAGTAGTTTTTTTTGTAATAAAAACAGTAAGTAGTTTTTTTGTTCATTTACGTTATATCTTTATAATTTTGTAATAATTAATTGGGTGAACTTCATCAGGTTATAACTAAGGTAGCACATGGAGTTTAATGGAAGTTACCATGTCGGCTATTGTGAGGTATGCAAGTGAAATGGAAGTCGAATTCTTCTTCTTCCTTTTTTTTTTTTGAAAAAAGTTGAATGAATTTAATATATATTTTTATTTAAATTTTTTTAGGTGATTGGGATTTGAGAGTGTTTAAAAGGCAAATGATTAGGGGGTCGCTACTTTTAGCAATAACTTTGGCCATTTTGCAATTACAAATATTAAGAAGGTATGTATATCTTTTTTTGTACGCTACTTTTCAATTGTATCGGTTTTGTGAAAGAAGAAAAATTCAACTACCCTGTGAAATAATCCCTCCAAGATCGGGATGGAAATCTTGGTGTATCTTTAAATTTAACTGCCTTGCTGTAAATTTTATTAAAATTGCAATTTTGCCCTTATGTCTTTTACTCACAAGAGATTGGTGAACAAAATATGCTTTTATGACTGTAGCTAGAAACTAAAACTAACATATTTAACTTCTTATATGTAAAATAGTATTTAATCAATTCTATAATTAAATCCAGAATAACGAGTTTTAATACTTAACACTTTGAAAGGGTTAGCTCTCATTTTCATACATAATGGCATTTTACTTATAGATTGTTACCCATGTTAACATTCTACTTACATTTTGATATCAGTAATATTAATTGGTGACAGACTTACAGTGTCATTAATAGCATTTAAATTTTTTTTTCCGAGGGGGACTCTGAAGATGGTAAACAAAATGGAGAATCCAATGACCCACAAAGTACATTGCCCTTTGTTAGAATCTTGGATTTTGACTGAATGAGTTTTTGTACGAATGGATGTGAATGACTAATGCTCTTCATAGAGGTTGTACTTTTTGGTTAAAGATAGGGTAATGTTCATGATTTGACAGTTGAATGTAACTCAATAAAATCTTCTCGTTTTGTCCATTTCTTCTGCGTTTTGAACCCCGTAGAGTGGGGTTTTTCACTAGTTTAAATTAAATGGATTGAAAATGTCAATCCAACCTTCTAATTTTGGGATGGGATGGTTGGTCGGTTTGATTTTATAGATACATTTTTCACTAGTTTAAATTAAATGAATTAAAAATGTCAATCCAACCTTCTAATTTTGGGTTGGGATGGCTGGTCGGTTTGATTTTATAGATACATTGATATTAAATGAAGAAAACAAAAAAATTGGGACTTAGGGGGTGTTTGGATAAATAGTTTTTAGCTTATTAGTTTATTGTTTATTTGTTTATTGCGGTGAGAATAAATATATTTTTTAAAGACTAAACTGCACAAATGGTCCCTGTGGTTTGCTCAAAATTGCCACTTTGGTCCAAAAAAGTTTGGACTAGCATCACAGGTCCAAAGTTTTCATTTTGTTGCAAGTTTGGTCCGATTTTTTATGAATTTTTATAAATGACGAGTTTGCCCTTCATTTTTTTTTTTTTTTTTACTTTTTTTTAATTACTTTAATGTTTTCTGATTAAAAGAATATTAAAAAAATAAAATTAAACCTTCAACCCACCCTCTCACTTCTAACACTCTCCCTCTCTCTTTTCATTTGCTACCAGAGCACCACCGTCGGTGCCACCCATTTAGCCGGAGCACCACCATCGGTGCCATCCATTTAGCCACCACCTAACAACTCAAAACCACCGCCACTCTGATCTGCAACTCGAAGAAGGGAGGTCCGACGCCATCTTCCTCAGCAAACCCCAAATTTTCGCCGCCTTCGTTTCTCTACTTCTCCTGCGCTTCGCCGTTCCTCAGATCTGAAAGCCTTCACCAACGTCGGACAGGAAAACCCTCGTATGCGAAAGCCTCCACCACCGTTTGGGAGCCTTAACCCTAGCTGTCGTCAAATCTAAACCACGGCGAACGATTGATTGGAGCGACGAGTTTGAACAAATCTTCATTGTGTTTTCAGATCCGCAAGAAGGTAACACCAGACGATGGTGTCGTCTTCGACAGAGTTGTTGGCGACGTTGTAGAGATGTTGCAGATTTGGAGCTTCAGAGCTGGTTGAGGTACCGGCGGTGGAGCCACCCATCAAGTTTTTCGAAACCCTAGCTGGTTCATGTATCAAATCTTGAACAGATGCATGTATTTGGTGTTAGAAATCTCTGGATTTTGTATGCATTTTTGTATGTTAAATTTCTGAATTTTGTCTGTGTATTCATCTATAGAAGAGAGTGGTTTGATCATGAGAGAGAGAGAGAGGTATGGTGGCGGCTCCGGCATGTGGAAGTGGTGGTTGTTCGCATTTTACCGGCAAGTGATGGAGAGAGAGAGAGAGAGGTGTTGACCGGTGGTGGTGTCGTTGATCGGAAAATCAAGGGTGGTGGCGGTGGTAACTGGTGATGCTTCTAGGGGCTGACTGGTGGCGGTGTTGCTGACCGGTGGTGGTGGTTTTACCGGTTACCGATGAAGAATGGGGAAGAAGGGGTCTAATAGTAGGGAATAAAATAGAAGGGTGAGGCATTGAGAGTTTAATTTTAATTTTATTATTCTTTTAATTAGAAACCATTAAAGTCATTAAAAAAAATAAAAAAAATGTAAAATGAAGGGCAAACTCGTCATTTAAAAAAAATTCAAAACAAATCGGACCAAACTCGCAACAAAATGAAAACTTTGGACCTGTAGTGCTAGTCCAAACATTTTTGGACCAAAGTGGCAATTTTGAGCAAACCACAGGGACCATTTGTGTAGTTTAGTCTTTTTTAAATGTGTTTGGATTAGCTTATTGTGGTAAGAATAAACAATAAGCAATAAGCAATAAGCATTTTAAGTGTTTAGCAAACAAAACAGTTTATATGAGTAAAATGAGCAATAAGCAATAAGCATTCCCTCATTGCTTATTAAAATCAGTTTATTTAACTTATTTCTACCTCAATAAGCTGATTTTTAAATCTTATCCAAACACTTAAATTTGCTTATTGCGATGGATTAAACAATAAACAATAAACAACCTATTTTTCGGTATCTAATAAAAACAAACATTTATAAACAAAGCTTTTATTTTATTTAATTTTATTTTTTTTACTTAGAAGAGTAAATGACGCTGTGACGCGATCCCTACATGTTCAAGAATATGTGGCGACCGTTTATCTGTTAACTTAGTCCAGTCTCCTCTCTCCTCACGATCGCAGAGAAGCTCCTTCCCGTTTATCATCATGCTGAACTACCCTGCAACTTCTTCTTTCAATTGCCAAAATACCCGATTCACACCACCTCCCGGTTATACTCTTCACCCCTCATCTCTCACACTATCATCATCATCATCGTCATCGTCATCTTCATCGTTGCACTCTTCTTCACAATACCACCAAAACCTTCCTAAAGTCATTGCTTACAAGCATACCCATTTCAATATTTCGCCAAGAACAAAGGTCAGTCTTTCATTACCCATGTTTATGTTTTCTTTTGGAAATTACTTCTTTTCGTTGTCGAGGTACATAAATCCTATAACTGGATGACTTATTACTGGAAAATTTTCATCACACCAAACACCATTTTGTTCTTCTTGATTTCTTATACCAACTATCTGTAATTATGGGCGCAATATTGGTGACCTGTAAATACCCATATCAGCTGTTTGTGAAAATGCCTATGAAAAGCCATTGATTTTAGAAGCTTACAACTTCTTCTCTCTATCTGTCTCATACTTTCAATAGGTACTGAAGGTGAGGTGCTCACAAAATGAGCCCTTGAAGGTTATGATATCAGGGGCACCTGCATCAGGCAAAGGGACTCAGTGTGAAATGATTGTTCAAAAGGTGAGTTCAAAATTTTCTCTTTTGTGTTTGTTTATATCTCCAATTTTATGTTTTTTTTTTTTTTGTTCTAGTTTGGATTGGTTCACATATCAACTGGAGATCTACTTAGAAGTGAAGTAGCAGCAGGTTCTGAGATTGGAAATCAAGCAAAAGAGTACATGAATTCAGGACGCCTTGTTCCAGATGAACTTGTCACAAATGTATATAATATCATTTCACTAACTTAATTTAAATCACATTCACTTTCTTTCCAAATTAGATAAACAGACACTTTATTATATAGATGGTGATTGGGCGACTTTCAAGAGATGATACAAAACAAAAAGGATGGCTTTTAGATGGTTTTCCACGCAGTTTTCCCCAAGCAGAATCTCTGGAGAAGATGAAGATCAGACCAGATGTGTTCATTGTTCTAGATGTAAGTTATAAACTTATAATATAAACTTAAGACATATGTTTTTATTAATTCTTTATGAGTTATAATTTAATCCCATAAACGCAGGTCCCTGATGAAATTCTAATTGATAGATGTGTTGGTAGAAGAATGGACCCTGAAACAGGGAAGATTTACCATATAAAGAATTTCCCTCCAGAAACTGAGGAAATTAAAGCAAGACTTATAACTCGACCTGATGACACTGAAGAAAAAGTGAAATCACGTTTGCAGATTTATAAAAAGAATGTGGAAGCGATTGTATCCACGTATTCAGACCTTCTGAAGAAGGTATGTAAACATAGATTTTACATAAAAAAAAATTGTTTTTTTTATGATGTAACTAGTGATTCTTTCATTTTGTTTTAGATTGATGGAAACCGTTCTAAAGATGTAATTTTTGGAGAAATAAGTTCTTTGCTTTTGCAAGTTGAGAAAGAGAAAGAGACAGAAAAATCAGGCAAGTTTTAGAATGTTTTTGAAATATGAATTTGTATCACATGGTGTTGTTTTCATTTGTTTTTTACTAAATCAGGAAATATAAGTAAACTTGATAGCCAGTTCAATAAGTCGGCTTCAACCAAGGTATGTGGTTATAATTGTTACACAGATTATGACACAGAACAGAACATGTTGTACTGTGAAAAAGACGTGAATGCCCTCCTAAATCTCATCATTGCTATCTTGTCGTTTTATAGGAAAATTGGAGAGGGATTCCTACAAACTTAAATAACATCCCTCATTCTAGAGAAATTAGGGATTACTTTTATAATGATGTGCTTCAAGCTACCCAAAGAGCTATCAAGGATGGAAAAACTCGAGTGAAGGTCAGTTTACTACTATTGAGATTTGAGACTCAATACATGTTGAAGCCTTATCATCTATGTACAAAAAAACCAGTAGTTTTAAAAAATTTACAAGTTCTTTCTGTAATTAACCCTACAAAAAGATAAAAGAAAGACATTATTAAGTTTAATGTAAGCATAAACTTGTATTTGGCAGGTGGAGATCAATATTCCAGAGCTTAACCCCAACACAGTGAGGAACACTTCATTTCTCAAATAATTGAATTGTTATAAAATATAAATATAAATTATATTTATGTACAGGATGTATATCGGATAGGTACTTTGATGGAACTTGTTAGAGTTCTTGCTCTATCATTTTCAGATGATGGAAAGCGTGTTAAGGTATGCTTATCATGGTTCTGATGGAATTGGAATTGGAATTGGAATTGGAGATTCCATTCCATGGCATGTTTGATTAGCAAATGGATGGAATTAAATCATATCAGAAACATTTCAAGAAACAATCTTCATGCAGGTTTCTGTTCAAGGATCCATGGGAGAAGGAGCACTTGCAGGAATGCCATTACAGCTGGCAGGAACAAGAAAGATTTTGGAGTACATGGATTGGGGTAATGATGGAGCCATGGGGACCTTCATAAACATTGGTGCTATAGGTGCTCTTTTGCAAAAATAAATAATTGTTGGATTTCAAATTATTGAGATAATGTGTATTATAATGCTAAAGATCTATATAAGTTTTTTTGGCATTGTACAGGTGGAAGAGATGTTGATGAAGCAGATGACATCTTCATTCTAGTGGCTCCTCAAAATGCTATGGGAAATTGCATTATCGATGTAAAAACCTCAGATCAAATATTTAATACTAACACAGGACATGACATGATAGAACAGAACAGGTTGTACTGTATTTGACAGAACATGTTGTACTGTGTTTGTGTTTGGCATGCACTGGGCTAGGACTCAGACTGATGTCAACGGGACAAAACTTGCAAAATTTTTGTCCTGCCCAAAAGGTGAAACATGGAACCGCTCTTGTTTTTCGTCTGTGCAAAAAGACGTGAATGCCCTTCTCATCCTCATAAGTGTAACAAACGCATACCAATTGTCGGGGGCATAAATGTCAATTGACAAGTCATGATGTTGGATAATGCAGGATCTTAGAGCAATGACTGATGCTGCTGGTAGTCGTCCAGTCATTCTTATCAACCCTAGACTCAAGGTTGGTCCCTTGAGTATTGAATGTATATATATCTTTTTTTTTATCTATATATATTTGGAATGAAAATTATGTTAAGTTACGAAAATACCCTTTTATTGATCTATTGTAGTGTCTTTCTTGATAAAAATGGTACTAATACACCATTAAAACTTTTTATGTGTAGGATTTACCAGCATCAAGTGGTATTATGCAAGTAAGTTCTTTAAGCTTATGAGCTTTTCATGGAACATTAATCCAATAATTATGATAATTTCTAAGTCAGTTTTTATTTTATTTTATAATTAATTAGACGATGGGTAGAGAAAAAAGACTGGAGTATGCTGCATCTTTTGAAATATGCTACCAGTTTCGGCTTCTCTATTATTCAGGAACACAATATCCAATTATGGGTGCTTTAAGGTAACTTAAACATTAAACCTGTTATATCTTGTATAAGATATGCAGAATTTTTATAATATATATATTTTTTAAATAGAAAATTGTAGTGATATGGATAAAAAAAAATTGCAGGATGGCTTATCCATATCGATATGAGCTGTTTAAAAGGATAAATGAAGCAAATGGAAAAGAGAAATATGTCATCTTGTCAACATTTCCTAGTAGGCCAACTGGTGATGAAGTTAATGATGCATTTGAAGGAAAAACAAGGTACATAATACACATACACATAATTACTATGTGAAAAGTGAAAACCCTTTTATTATATTGTAATGACATTCTTGCCCTCTTCTTGCAGAGATCAAGTTAAGAAAGCTTCAGGATTCTGGTAAGTTTCTTTTTATTTTCAAGATTAAATATTGACATTATTAACCATAATTCTATTGCTAGCAAACTGCAAATAAAACACTTTTGTTTTTTAAAAGTAGATGTTTAGGTTATGTTTCAATAAGGAGGGCATTTACGTCTTTTGCATAAAAAAGATTGTCAACAAGGAGAAAAAGTTTCACTTTTTGTCTCATTGACATCAGTCTTAGTCAAATGCACACAGTACAACCTAGCTTACACACAAAACTTGCCAAGTACAAACCATTTTTTTTCTTTTAAATTTACACTTTTACATATTGTAAAAAAAGACTTGTTTTTTTTTTTAAAAGTGTTGATTGATATGCGTATAAATGTTGATTGATCTCTGGTAAAATTTACATTTTGATGTTGTCAGGGGTTTCTTGAATAGCATACTTTCAACATAGAAAGGTATTTTTTTTTTTGAAAGAAAACAGTCACTTGTGAGGTAAATCTCTGGTAAAATTTACATTTTGATTGCATCTTGATCAATTTCCATGTTCATAAACATCCCTTCAATTACTGTAAAAATGTGTGCTAAAATGGTATATACGAGCTTACAGTCTTTCTTTGTATATACATTATGCTCATCTCAATATTGTATCCTTTGGTTAAATAGAGAATTGTTTTTTGTATAAAGACATGATGTTATTGAATTATTGCGAGTCATGTGATGTTTAGATTTATGTAAAGTGTTGCTTAGTGTATCCAAAACGATTGACCCGTTTTCTACCTTTTTTTTTTGATTTGTCATATCTTTTCAATAACTTTATCAACGAAAACATATTAACTTAAATCATCTCTAATCATTGACGACTTTAAAAAGTGTTTTTGAAAATTAACCTATTTACCTTTATTTTTGTGAAATATTTAATAAAACCCTTTCATCTAATTTGTTATTATTTATTTATTTATGCACATAATATTTACAAAAGGAAAAGGCATATTTTTTTTAATAAAATAAATATATTATAATACATAAAATTAAAATAGGTAGTATTAAATCTCGATTGAAAAAATAATAAATATTTAAAGATTAAATATAATTAGAGGAGTAAAATGGAACCGTATTAAACAGGGTCAATTAATAATAATAATAATAATAAAAATAATAAAATTGAAAACATTACCGTCTCTAACAAGCCTTTTATATGTTTCATTAATAAGGGCTCACGGTGTCGTTTCAAAGTTTCGAAATGGGTTAGGGCGGTACCCCTGGTATCGTCGACAGACGACTACTTGTTCATTTGGTTTAGCGGTTTGGATGAATTGTTTGTTTCTATCGGGTTCACCAACCCGTGAATTAAATGCTTTAACTTTTCCTTGACTATTCAACCTTTTCTTTGACTATTCATTGCATGCAAGAATCCTACCAACTTTAATTTAATTTATTGGATGTGACTAGCTTTTGAACAATATTCACCAACCCGTGAGTATATATATATATATATATATATATATATATATATATATATATATATATATATATATATATATATATATATATTGCTTTCTTTTTATAAGTTTATGATGAATATAAAATTTACTTATTTGTAGTGTTATTTGTAGTGTGGTTTGTCTGGAAATATTATACAAACTGGTTCAATTCCTCCAGTTACCTTCAATGGATTCCCGAGCAAAGGTAAACAAACCGGTTTTAACCAAAGACGCAAATCCACGCAACGCGGTTCAAGTCAAAATACTCCATTTTCTTCTCCAACCTTTCAAAACCCAAATCTAAACTATCAACAATACCAAAATTACCAACAAAACCAAAACTATCCACAACAATATTACCCGGTACAACAATCTTACAACACATTTACGCTTTCAGAGGAAAATCCGAGTTATAATCCATGTAATCAGTTTTTTCAAAGGGTTCCAGAAACTCAATTCCAATCTTCCCAACCCGAGCATTTCCAGTTCCATGATTTTTAGAACGTAGAATCTGAAAGTTCTAGTGACCAGGGATGATCTATTGGTTTTTACTACCCAGGGCGAAAATAGAATTTTATGCCCTTTTGTATATGTCGTTGGATAAAGAAAACGTTTATATAAAAAAATTATTAAATCATAAATACAATAAACTTTATAATCAAACAAATAATATGGAAAAAAAAACCAACAAAGATCACTTAAAACGATATCTTTATGCATTTTTTTAAAGCAAAAACATCTTTTATTTTATAATAATCAATATTTTATAAAATTTGGATGCTAAAAATTGTATATCCATTCGATCTTTCTTATATCATGGTAGTTTATGGATACATGTTCTATTTGAACTTCTTTTCTACTATAACCTCACAATAGAATCAGAAATATGCATCTACTTTTAAAATTACTTTCTCTTAGGAACAATGAAATCAATTTATACAATTATACCTTTTGTTGCCTCTAGAAAGTCCAAAACATAAGTTCAATAGAAAATTATATGCCTATTGATTCATATCTGATAATCAGAACACAAAAGTTTATAAATAAACTCTACAAGACTAGAAATTTAATTTGAAACTACAACAAAAAGTCAGAATCAAACCTATAGCTACAAAAATGAAATCAATTTTCACTCTTTCTACTGTAATCATCGTCCAACAAATAGCAAATAGTCCAAGTCCTGAAACAAACAAACAAAAACATTTAAAACACATCAGATATTGGAATAAGAAAAATAACTGAATATGATATACCAGAATTCGGAAATCCAACTCCCCCAACCCCAATTTAGAATCGAAAACCTCAAGTTTCTTCATATTTTTGTGGTCTGTGCTTCAGAAATCAGAAAAAAAAAAAATCAAACTCATAAACCAGTCAGAAATTAGAATGAGTAGTAGAAAAATTAAGAAAGAAATTAGAAGGAGAAGTAGAGAAATTGGTTGTAGTAGGTTTCAGGAGTTGGAATGGGAAATGAAAACAGAACGAAAGAGACGAGAATTCAAAAATTGACCTCACACAAACCCAATTTAGAAATCAAAAACCTTATAGTTCTTCATATTTTCGGTGACTATATGCTTCAAAAATAATATTACCGGATTGTGGTTATGCGAAGTAAAGAATGAGAAAGTAAAAATCAAAGTAGAGAAATCTTAAATTGGAATGAGAAATAAAGAAATTCTATGTCGTAGACACTAGGTTTAAGAGAGAAGTAGAGAAATTATAACGAGAATGATCGATACTTCAGTCGATTAAAGATTCTGCTCCTCGATCTGGACGACGCGTTTTTCTAGACGACGATTGGCTTCTCAAGAAGATGCTTGCACGTTCAAGATGACGCCCCCAAACACCTTTGAATTGAACCAGGACTAAACTATGGGCCAAACTATATATACAATATTAATTACCGGATCAAATTTTTGCCCCTTTTTCTTTGCTGCCCCTAGGCGACAACCCAATTCGCCTATGTATATGGCATGGCCCTGCTAGTGACGATCCGGTTCCCGAAAGAAACGAAGAAGAAACTAGCGAGGAGTTGCAACATGTTGTTGAGAAAAAACGCACCTTTACAAACTGCCAGAAGTCAAAGAAATGGGTGTAACGCGAAAAGTTGGCTATGGCTAGGGCATATGTCGATTGTTCTCAAGATAAAAAGCGTGGAAACCAACAACGGTTCAATGCATTTTGGGATCGGGTTCTAGAGCATTTTAATGTTCAAACTGGAGGTTCGGATTGGACACGACCCCAAGTAAACTCAAAATGGAAAAACCTGCAAAAGAAATGTAACGCTTTCCAATTGCATCTATAACCGTAGGATGAACAATGTGGCTAGCGAAAGATCTGAGGCTGATGTTTTAAAAGCTTCACTGAGCGAGTATCGGAGTACTATTAATCAGAAAACCTTTCCTCATCAAAAAGCTTGGGAGTGGTTGAAAGACCACGCGAAATGGGCGGTTGTTACAAAAGCTTGTGAACACTACAAGCATGGTTACTGTCTTGCCGATGGAATATATCTAACATGGGTTGTATTCGTAAAGGCATATCCACATCCAATAACTGACAAAAAGAAACTGTTCAAGGCGGCACAAGAATCAGCAAGAAATAACGTAGAACGTGCGTTTGGGGTCCTTAAAAGACGTTGAGACATATTAAAAATGTTGGCACGGGCTATGACAGTGAAGAAAACAAAAAGCATAATGTATGCTTGTATTATACTGCATAATATGATAATGAAAGATGAGGATACTACACAATTGCATCTATAATGTATGCTTGTATTATCCACTCGTCCATAGTTTTAGAGCATTTTAATAGTAGTTGTCTCTAAAGATTTTTACTATCTAAATAAAATTTTAAAAAGAATTTTATTATTGGAAAAAGAAGACTTATTTTCTAGGCGACTCCAAACATTTTAATATTTTTTAAGGTTATGTCATACTTGATCCCTACATGTAATAATATTCTATTTTATACCTTAAATATATTTAGATTTTAGATATTTTTTTATGTTTTACATTTATTTAATTAATTGATTTAATAAACAAAATAAAAATTAATATATTTTATGAAAAAGCTATATAATTTAAAGTAGTCATCAAAACTTTCAAAATTTAAAAATATCAAATGTTATAAAACATTACGGTTCATCGTTATTTTATTTTCTAACTACACATGTGAAACTGTTATTATCTTTTATAGTTTTGGGAAGAAAAATACCCTACACCCTACAAATGTTAGTAAAATAATAAACTATATATATGAGTGTTTTAATAAAAAAATTTAAGAAATATAAAGGAAAATTAATTAATATTAGAAAAAAAATCTTTTGAAAAGGTTAATCATTCAAGAAATAATTTGTTGAAAAAATTGTTAAATAAAAAATAATACGATCTTTATTAATTTTTTCTTTTTTTGGAAAATAACCATCGAAGATGCGGTTATAAACTTATAATTGTGGCAAATAGCTTTTTGCAATTATCATACACTCAATATCATTATTTCTTTTTCAAAAATGGTCACAAATACATCAAATAACTATTTATATTTCTTTAACAAATATCTTAATTATTTATGATTAATAATAATTGAAAAATATATTACCATGGCTGTGGTTAATTATAATTTATAATTTAAATAGTAAATAATTATCTAGATATGTATTATTTATCCAAAATATATATGCTAAATCTCTATTTTTGACTAAAAAACTCACGCACACAGAAACATAACAAAAACACAGCAACAAACTCTTGCTTCTTGGAACACTCACAAACAAGAATAAAAATCAACAACAAAATCTTGATTTCTAGGATGGGTTTGATAAAGAACACCAAAAATTGAAAAATGGTTTTCATATAAGATCTGAGATGAACTAGGGATGTTCAAATTTGAAGTGTATGTACAAGGGTAATTCCATGTTTTTAAAATAAGAGTGGCTTAAAAGAGATTGATTTTAAAATAAAAGGGATTAAAATGATCGGTGAACTTTAAATATAATGAATTTTAGCTGGTTGTAGACTTGTAATCCAATTAAACAAAATGGATTAAAAGGGCTCAACATCCACCTGTCCCCCTACTACCTCCACCACTATGTCTATATGTATGTTCATATGGTCGGGAAATTTTTAGGTATGTTTGCGTGGATTTTCGGCAACATTTATGTGTTTATGTTCTTGGGGTTTTGTTTCCGGATTTTATGGGTTTGTTCTTGAACAAACACATATATTTTAAACCTCAATTTTATGGATATGTCCTTAAATACATAAATTAGAAGAGTAAAGAAGTTATAGAGAATCAAGAGTGAATAGTGAAATATGGTTTTTTTTTAGACAAAACTTCAAAAATGGTCCCTATGGTTTTCGAAAATATCAAGTTTAGTCCCTAAGTTCAAAAAACCTCATGGATCGTCCCTGTGGTTTCAAAACTTTTAACATTTTGTCCTTCCGGCTAACTCCGTTACCATTTAGCCGTTAAGTCAGGGGCATTTTTGTCATTTCACTACATAGGGACCATTTATGAGATTTTTAATTACTTTTTTTTAAATAAATAAATAAATAATATTTAATATGGAAGGGGTCCCACCCCATCTCTCTCTCTCTCTCTCTCTCTCTCTCTCTCTCAACCTTCGTCTATCTCCATATTTCTCCCTCGCACCTGAAGTCCAACGTAGACCAATGATTTGGCGAATTAGGGAACCCCCAATCGATTTGGCGGCGACATTCTATAGAAGACGAAGGGTAGCGACGATTTCATGGGTTTAGAGTATTGATCCACATAAAAAAGTCGTGTTTACGAAAAGGGTGTTCATAGGTTATGTGCGATTGATTTCATGGGTTTAGAGTAAAGGGTGTCAAATTAAATGGGAAAGCTTCATCAAAACAATTTGGGATCGATTGTTCTAGACCATCACCCCACCACCGTTGGAGTGGGTGGTGGGAATTTGAAGCTTTGGTCGTCATGTCGTCGTAGAATCTGTTATGTCTCCGGTGATGGAGAAGCCGAAGGAGGAGAGTAAGAGATCCGAATGCAGATCGATTGTTTGTTAATCTCCTCAATTTCATATCTTCATAAAGCAATCATTATCGAAATCAACAGACACAAACTCAGCTAAGGATTTCAACGATTTACAAACTGGTGACAACAAAATAACCAAATTTGAGCGGACATCGACGGGATCATAGTGAATTTTACCTGGAATATTCTCAATATCGAACTCCCAGCTATAGTCGCGAGTGAGCTGAAGCAAAGAGCTGGCTATATGTGAAGCATTTGAAGGGTAATACGTCAATTTGGTAGAAGAGATGGAATTAAGGGTGTGGGAGAGAGAATCTAGGGTTTGCGAAGGAGAATTGAAGGATACAGAAGCATAAGAATAACTGGGAAGCAGATGGCGGAGCGTAGAGACGGAATCGAGAGATAAGAGAGAAGAGAAGAATAGCTTGAAGGAGAAAAGAGAAGATGAAAGAGGGGGAAAAGATAGAAGAATATTGGAGGTAGCAAAAATGGAGGTGATGTAATTAGGGTTAGGAAATTGGGATAGAAATGGGTTGAGGTCTACGAAAAGAACTATACGCTGCGTTTTTGAGAAATCAATGGCGTCCGCCATTCAAGCTTGATATTTTAAGACTTTCAGGGAGAGCACAGAGATACGGGGTTCTCACTGTAGAAGTAGAAGAGCAGATATGCTTATTGCAGATCCAGGATGCGAACTTGCGTCGCACCAACATGGAGAGAGAGAGAGAGAGAGAGAGAGAGAGAGAGAGTGGGACCCCTTGCATATTAAATATTATATATATATATATATATATATATATATATATATATATATATTAAAAAAAGTAATTAAAAAACTTATAAATGGTCCCTGTGTAGTGAAATGACAAAATTGCTCCTGACTTAACGGCTAAATGGTAACGGAGTTAGCCGGAAGGACCAAATGTTAAAAGTTTTGAAACCACAGGGACGATCCGTGAGGTTTTTTGAACTTAGGGACTAAACTTGATATTTTCAAAAACTATAGGGACCATTTTTGAAGTTTTGTCTTTTTTTTTATTATTATAAAATAGTTCAACCGTAAATCGTATACAAAAACATAAATGACTAAAGTATACAAGGAGCAAATTTCGTTACTCTTTTGGACACGACCATATTAAAAGTTCATATTGATTTTAGTGGTGAAAATAGATATATTGTTAAAGTTAGAGGGGGTCATATGCAGTTTTCTCTAAAACATTACTAAGATGTAATTCGAACACATAACCCTTAGCAACTCGTCGGTCCGCCATTCTCGTCAGTCCAAGCTTCAAAACCCTAGATAAATAATCTCCGTCAAAGCCCCAAAAACGTCGGCATCAGGTCCCTCTCAATCAAAGGTATGCATTTTGTTCTATCGCAGTTTCAGATTTCATTAGGCATTCTCAGTTAAAAGATTATCACACGTATATTAATCGACTACATGCTTTGTACAATTTTCCTAACATCAACTAAATAGACGAGCATAGTCACATCCACTGACATAGATCTAAATCATTGCTTGTCTTCAGTTTTCATTTTCATAGTTTTAGCAACAGTCTCGTCTTCTAAAAAAAGAGGTTCGTTTAGTATTATTTTAACAAATGTCGAGATTCATATGCGATATTGATAAGGATTTTATTCAAAGTTCAACACCAGCATCTCCGATTTCAACTCAATTTACATTTGTATCGACGGAGTGTGTGCCAAATTTGTTCCTTCGCCTCTAACTTTGTTGTTTTCATTTCTATGTTCATATGAAGAGGTAATTTAGTAACTAGTATACATTACACAGTTCATAATCTGGTTTCAGAAAGGGGAGAAGGTGAAAGATGCCACTATATGATTGTATGCTATTGCTGAAGCCTGCTGTTAAAAAGGAATCACTTATAGAATTGGTTTCTCGAGTTGGGAAACATGTATACAGAAGAAATGGCGTTATCACTGATCTAAAGTCACTTGGAACTGTTCAGTTGGGTTATGGTATCAAGAAGCTTGATGGCAGATACTATCAGGTAAATCACTTGCATTTACTTCAAGATTTCCTATAAATTTTGCATGATCATTCCCACTATTTAACTCAGCACATATTTGCTACTTGCTAATTTATGTTTTAGGCCTTGCTCAAGTTGTAAACTTGTATCTAACCAGTGGGAAACTGTTGATTAAACTTACTAAAGCCTCTTCATGAATCTTTCTAAGCTTGAAAATGTAGTCTAATAACAGGGTCGTGTGTATAACACATTATTCAACTGTTTGTGTGATTTTCATATGAGATTATGTTGACACAATGACACCTATCAAACTTGAAGTGCATGAATTGCTACTGTAAGTTGTTAAGGGAACACCTGAACACAAAATTGTTGAATTGACAGCATAATCTTTAGGAGGAAATCTGAAATTGTTCCAAATTGCATATAAATTTTAGTTTCTTTTTCACACCTCATTGAAGTGCCCATTAATTTATAATATGTTCAATTTATAATAACTGTTAGACTAAACTGCAAAAATAGTCCCAATGTTTTGTGTGTTTTTTTGTTTGTAGTCCATAAAGCAATCTTTTTCTATGGATGGTCCTTATTGGAGAGTTTCATTCTGGTTTTGCTCCCTGACTTTAACACCCTGATTTAAGTCTGCTAAACCCTTGTAAAATGACCATTTTGCCTCTCATTATAACTATATAGAATTATTTTCCATGGGACCCACCATTTTACCGAACTACATGTAAATTGAAACAATTATGAAAAAAAACAAAGGTGTACGATGTACCTTCTCTCCAAGTGGTCCTTTTAGTCATTTCCAATATTTTACTCTCTGTGTACTGTGTACATATAATCATTGTCCTTATTATTATTGATGGCATAGGGCCAATTGATGCAAATGACAATGATGACCCCACCAAGCTTTAACAGTGAGCTTCATTATTTAAACAAAGAAGACCGTTTGTTACGTTGGCTTTTGGTCAAACATCGTGACATTAAATTTGGTGGTGAATTTTTCAATGAAGATGATGGTAGAAGTGATTTGAAAATGATGAGAAGCAGTATTTATGATGTTGGTAGTGAAGAAGAAGATGATGATGATGATGATGATGTGGAAGAATATGATGCAGCTTTCCAACAACAGAACAATGATGTTTGAGTTTGAATTTGATAGTTTTTAGGAGTTGAGATTCTAATCATTTTGCATGACGTGTTTTAATTAAAGAATACGTGGTGGTTGTTTCTATCTTGTTTAGTATGTTTGTTTGTTGCTACTTGTGAGGCATCAATAAAACCATCTCTTGGATACCCGTTTTAGGGTTTGATTTGAAGAATATTTTTGAAAAGAATGGAATTTGTTGATGTTTTTCATTTGGTTTGAAAATCTATCAAGAGATTTGAAATATAATTTAGAGGAAATGCCATGATGTTTATACACATGGATTTCCATGTGTAGTACTACAAAGTTAGAAAAAAATGGCATCTTCTTCACTATCTAAAGCTATAAACTCATTTTCCAAATTGACATGGGGCATCATGAAATAGTGAGAAAAATGGGTATTTTCGTCATACTTAAGCTCTTGGAAAAAAAAAAAAAAAAGTAAATTATACGAATGGACCCTATGGTTTAAGATAATTTATGTGTTTGGTCTCTAACTTTTTTTTTTATTTGACAAAATTTTAAAAATGGTCTATTTGTTTTAATTTATTTCCTAAAACAGTCTATGCATTTTTATTTTACTTTTTTTTTTTTTTTTTTTTTTTTTTTTACATGAATGGTCCTTTTGGAGAAACCTCTACATGCAAATAGTCATTAACACTAACGTTCGTTAGAGACAGACGTTAAGTCACCATAAGGACCATTTGTGAAATTTTCTGAAACTTCACATAAGGACTATTTGTGAAATTTTAGAAAAATCTATTAATCTTTGTATTAATTATCATAAATAAAATAAAAAGGCAAAAAAAAAAAAAACGTAGAAAATGTAATATTTATATAAATAAAAAATAAAACTTATTCATTTTAATCAACATACAAATATATTTTATTTAACATATAAATAATTTTTGTTATATAAACTCTATCTAATTTTAATAATATCAGAATATAACACATTTGTTCACCAAGCCTATACATAAAACCAAGCATGATATTGGATTAGATGCCCTGGATGTTGTTGTGCTAGTAGTATTGTTCGATTTTTAATTATTTATTATTAGGATATTGGAATGCTAACAATTTTTGTTTTTATGGTATGGATTAATACACTAAGGGCTCGTTTGTTTACTTCTTATTGCCTCTTAATAAGAGGCAGGTTTGAATCTTTATAACTCAGAGCGTTTGTTTGGCTCTTATTTTTCACATCTTAATCTTAAAAATACATCTGACCGAATAAGTGTTGGGAGGAAGTTTGAAAAGAAAAAATTACACGCTTGTCCTCTATTCTCCTAATACCCTTCCATCGCTTGCTCTCCTCCATCGACGCCTCCCATAACCATCGATTCCTTCCAAGATCATCGACCCCTCCACCATCGACACTTGCGACCTCCATAATACTCCCTGCCTCCGACGATCTCCTTCGGCGATCTCCACTGTTGTCCTCTGCTACACTCCTCCTTCCCCACAACCGGTGTAGCCCTCCTCCTTCCACGCAACCAACAACGTTTCCCTAGAAACAAAATTCCTCCCTTCAGCCGCTCAAGAAGCTCGACATTGAAGCCCTAGATTGATCACCTCACAATTCAGCAGAAACAGGTTAGGCCCATGGTCGTCTTTCTCATACGATTAGCTTCATGTGTATCTTTATGTATCTATATTTTGATCGAACGAAAATTTCATCATGTATCTCAATTGGGATATGTTTCTATAAACTTGATAATTATTCAAAATCAATTTGAATCATGTTTTGATTATTCAAAACAGTATGTATTTATATTTTGATTGAACGAAAAGTTCATCAGGTAAAAGCTTTGTTGGGTCATTAAATTACCATTAATAGTTAGATATCATAGGATGAATCCTTTGTTTGGTTGATATAGGTGTCTGATTATAACCGAGGTCTACAAAGGGAAGATGATAATGGACATGAACAATACCAGGTCACAAAGGGAGGGTGTCGAAGAGTTATGGACAACGATTGTTTTTTTTCAGCTTCATGATTATGATATTAAAGGTAAAGAAGGTTTAGTTCATGTCTCACAAATGGATACAACTACAAGAAGAATCCCAACTGCAAAAGATGTTGTCAAAAGAGATCAAGAGGTTTTTGTGAAAGTAATTTACATATCAGGTAAAAATGGAACACATATGTAGAAAACACATATATAATAGTTTGATAGCAACAATGGAACACATTTATTAGTTTTGATGTTGTTTTGGTTAATATTGGTGTTGTTCTTATGAATTTTGATGTTTTTATAAGTTTTGATGTTATTTTTGTGAGATTGATGGTGTTGAAACAATAGTTAAAAAGTAATATAGTCATTTTTTTATAGCTTTGTACTTCCTATTTCTACCCAATTAGAATGATAGAATTGGTTAGAATTTTTAAAATACAATGTTTTAATAAGGAATGGTTGGAAGTACAATTTTATAATTGAAAGAAATGATAGTGAAGGGTAAAATGATCATTTTCATTATTCAGCACAACAATTCAGAGGTTCCAACCAAACAACATGTTAAAATTCAGATCTTAAAGATTCAGACCCTCTTAGAAATTCAGACCTCTTAAAAATTCAGATCTTAAAAATTCATATCCTGCCAAACAGCCCCTAAGTGTATGATTTTTTTCATCATGTGAAATTTTGTTCTATATTTGAATGCTTAAATCCTTAGATGGTTGTACACTATTCTAAATGCTAATAATTGGTCACATTACATGAATAATTATGCATTTAGACTAAGATGAAGCCCGATCAATATTATGGAGATGAAAATTAATAATGTTGCAAGCTATATTTATGTTTGTTAAATAATGAATTAAGATATGACTCTCTCAAGGTGTCACTTCATTTATCAAAACCATTAAGTGAATATTGAAGAATGGATGGAGTCTACGTGTCCATTGACCTGAGATGTATGTTGGTTCTTTGTAACATCCCAAATTTAGGGTTAAAATTTTTCATGTGATTAATTAGGTAATTAATTAATTAGAAAATTTTTATCTTATTTAATTAATACAAAAGTATTAAATGAATAAATGTTGAAATTGCAACATTTGGAAGTTAGGGACTAAATATGTGAAAAATGAAAGAAGTGTTGTTGACCAATGAGTTACTCACTTAAATGAGTTTGGATCATTAAATTCATAAATAAAATGGAGAGGTACTAAAAAGGGTTAAATCTCCAAGTTAAGTTCCATTAATTGGAGTTTAGGACCAATATTGTCAAAATATGTGGATGTGCGGGTAGAAATTAAAAATAAACTTATTAGAGGGATCCTTATCCTTATTTTCATCCAAAACGTTTGGGAGAAAGCTAAAAGGTTTGGGAGATGTAGATTTCATGAAGAACCACCATCTAGAGTTTGA
This sequence comes from Lactuca serriola, assembly GCF_051521515.1. NCBI lineage: Eukaryota > Viridiplantae > Streptophyta > Magnoliopsida > Asterales > Asteraceae > Lactuca > Lactuca serriola. The sequence goes on along the minus strand of NC_136412.1, from coordinate 218,874,458 downwards.
ATCAATCAAGTGGTGAATATATAGTGTAAAGAGTGAAAGAAATATAGGGTTTAATATATAATTTATTCATCTACTTACCCTAACTTCGGATTTGAAGCATAAATTCGAAGTAAATTTTGATTTCTTGACCATTTGTGGACTAGGGTTTTGTTTTCGAACACATCTAAGGTAGTTGATGTAGGTTTAAATCCAAATTTATCATCCATTTGATAAACTTGGTGTTTGAGTGATAACCCACTACAAACCTAGATCCCAATGATAATCATAATGTTCAAGTTGTTCCCTTAGAGGATTCTGTGATCATTAATAGTTTTGGGGAAAATGTCATATTAGCCCATTAAACTTGTCATGTTTCGTTTAAAAGGTCACTCAATTGTTTTTTCGTTACAAAATGATAATAAAGTCATGTATGACCGTTTTAAAATGTCTTTATGTTACCTGGTACCGGTATAAGAGGTATACTTGGTGCCACGACACAAAATGACTGTGACATATCATTAAATGTAATGGCAATGTGTGTTACCTTTCAATTGAAATCTTTTAAATAAGGTGGTTTTCGCTATTTCCTTCTCCAATTTCGTTGAACTCTTTCAAGAAAAACCCTTGTTTCCACTTTCCACCAAAATTCTTGTCGATGGTTGTATTCATCTCAATCAAAGTTCATTTCCAAGGTTTGTTCATCAACAAACCTTTTTGCTACTTAGATGGTATTCATCATGTATTTGACGATATGACTCACAAGGACTTTATTGGTTTTCTTGAACGATTAACACAAGAGAAGTGTCAGAAAGTTTACTATTGTCAGTCGGATTTAGAAATCCCAGAAGGTTGAACATTGATTTCTAATGATCTTGAATATCAAGGGTTTATAGACGTTGCGTATAGGTGTTGATTACAACTTCCTGTGTATATGGACCATTTTGGTACTCATCTGCAGACATTTTGTGATGTAGTAAGTAAGGAAAATGACATTGAAGACACTTGTTCTGTCATGTCAAACATGTCAATGGAAATGGAAAATGGTGTTGACCTAACTCTAATTGAGTTCATGAGTCCACATAAGAGCAACATGGAAGGAATAACGTATGATGGAATCAGTAAAGAAAATGCAAATGAGAATGCAACAGAAGTTGAAAGCCCATAAGATGATGAAGATGAAAATGTCCCAGATGTGAAAGGTCAACCAAGGTTCAATGAAGACATGCCTTGGAAGAAGTAGTTGCCAATTCTAGGTATGAGATTTATCAATCCTAAACAATTGAAATTCATGCTTTGTAATTATGTTGTAGCCAATGGGTTTCAATTGTATTATAAAAAATGACAGTAAAAGATTATCGGTTAATTGTTGTGATGGTGAATGCACATTTAGGCTCTAGGCTTCATGGATGCATGATGAACAGTCATTCCAAATCAAGTCCCTTATTAATGAGCATAATTATGCCAGGAATTTTAAGTTAGGGTCAATAGTTGTAACGCACATAGATCTGGGCTAGTCAATTTAGAGACTATAAGCATCAAAAGTGACTTTTTGATAAAAGATTATTTAGAATGAATAATCTTAACTAGGTTGTAGTGGTCGTGGCAAGGTTTCCGAATATATAAAGAATGTCGAAATCCGAGTTATAACTAAGAAGTTATGACCTGTCGAAGTGTCGCGACAGAACCGGTACGACACTACGTAATGTAAATAGTGAATTTACGATAGAGCAATATTTAGTCTTAGTGATCTAAAGGAAAGTTATAAAATACGTTAAACCGAGAGTGTGCATAAAGACAACGCCCAAATCTGACTTCGTATGAGGAAGTTGTGATTTTTCTAAGTTTCAACTTAGCGGTATGCATCCCAAATCTCGAAATTGAGATCGAGTGATCTTTGGCCGAAACAATCTAAATGAGAATCGGAGATCTCGTCGATAGTAATGCAACGGTAAAAAGACAGACAAAAACGGATGTCAGATGAAGAAGTTATGAATTTCTAACAAAGTTTTCCTGTCTCGGCCTACTAAAAATAATATAATAAAAGTTAAAGTCAAAATTATCTGACGGAGTCTAAACGAGAGTTGTAGAGCATAATCTCACCTACACGTACATATAAAGAATGTTGAAAACGAAGCTCGTATGAGAAAGATATGAATTTCTGAAGTTCGGGGCATGAATTTCCACCTGTGTCAGAGCTCACGACATGAGCACAGTGTTCACGAAGTGAGTAGGTGATGGGTGCCTTCCAGAGAAAGTGGCCGAGTGAAAACGCAGTGACATACTGAGCTCACGACGTGAGCATTTGTGGCTCACGACGTGAGCACATAAATTCAGCCCTGTAAATAGAAGTTGAAGGGCAGCCGACCATAATTGCTAATTCCTCACTCTCTCACTCCCGATACTCTCTCTAGCCGTCTTAAAGCACCCCCGAAGCCCCGGTTTCATCCTGAAGCCCAAAGCGAGTCCCGAAGCCCCGAAGATCTCGAGGAGAAAAGAATTTCAAGCCGAAGCTCTGCCCACGAGAAGCCCAGTGTGTGAAGATATTTCGGTTTCATAGAAGAACTTCTACTTGAAGAGTCGTAGGGCTGTCCGACAATTGTCTTAACAAGTGAGTGTGTAGTTACTTTCTTCTAACACATAGATATGAAGTATTTGCTATGAAGTACGTGCTATGTGTTTATACATTGTTTGTTTACTTGAGATTGGTGTTGAATAAATGTTTTATACAAGTTTTAAAAGTTTTAAACTGTATATGCGTTTGCATCTACAAATATGTTGGGTAGAACATGGGTAGATGAAATAGTTGATGTGAGACGAAATAATAAGTGTTTTTGAACTCAACGTGTTCATTAGGTATTTTTTAACTTTATGTGTTCGCTTGGTGTTTTTGAACTCTATGTGTTCGTTAGGTATTTTTGAACTCTATGTGTTCACTTGGTGTTTGAACTCAACGTGTTCATTAGGTATTTTTGAACTCTATGTGTTCCCTTGGTATTTTTGAACTTAATGTGTTCATTAAGTATTTTTGAAATAGATGTGTTCACTTGGTGTTGTTGAACTGAGTGTGTTCACTAAGTGTATTAAAACGAAGTATTCACCAGATGTTTTGAATTGAGTGTTCACTAGAAGTGTTAGAACTAGGTGTTCGCTAAGTATGTTGAACTAAGTGTTTACTGGTTGTAATTTGAGGACCTTGGCAGTGGTTGTGTCAATTCCTTAGGTCAATCCTTAGGAATAAATGAATAAAGGATAGTTGATTCTTATGGTAAATCCTTAAGAAATAAAGGAGATAATGGGGATGGGTAATTTGGATTGATTGATGATTGAATATAATAATTATATCATTGTGGGTCGAAAACCCTATATGCTCACCAGGCTCCCAAGCATGACCCACTCAGTTTTCTTTGCATTACAGGTTATGACACGAGAGCATAAGTTGGCTGGCATAATGAGAGATCTTGGATTATAGGCCAGTAGTTATAAATAACTGTTGTAAGGTCTATTTTGTTCTGTTTATGCTTTTGGTCTATATCGAAAATGACATCCTGAATCTTTTTTAATGAAATACATTTCTACGGAAATGCTTTGATAAATCTTTATCATATTTTGGGAACAAATTCCGCAACTATTTTTTTTAAAAGATTACTCTGATTTTAAAACAAAGCATAAACAAATCGGTCTTTTTTGGCTGTGAAATTTGGGATGTAACAATAGTTATTTACAAATGGATTGGTAGCCATTTCACAAGGGAAGTTCTTGAAAATGAGAAACTAAATGTGAGGATGCTAAAAGAAGAAGTAAAAAATAAATTTGGCATTGAGGTTAGTATGGGACGGCATAAAAGAGCAAGACAACATGCATTTTCACTTGTTGAAGGTACCATAATAGAAAATTATTCAAAATTGTGGTCTTATGGTGAGGAGATTAGAAGGTCTAATCCAGGGTCAACAGTTAAGAACTTAAGATGTCTGTAAACTCTATGCCATATGGGAAAACCTACTTTAGCAGTATATATATATATATATATATATATAGTTTTGATTAGGTGTCTAAGTCCATAACTAAAATTGGTATGTACTTGAATTGATAGCAGCACAGTCGTTTTGGTTTGCCCTCAAACCTAGCAACCGGACAAGGAAATTATGAAAGGAGAGATATTGCTTTATTATAAGAATAACAAATTAATATAAATGATTTATTAATATGTTAAAAGATTAATATATTAATTATAAATCATAATGTTTAATTAATAGTTAGCCGAAAATTAATTAGAATTAATTTTAGGGTTAACTGTATTAATCATAAAGTGCAGGGACTAGTTTGCAATTATCTAATAGTTGAGTGGAAGGTTCCAGAACCTCCTAGGAAGGGGGTGGATGAAATCTATAGGGGAAACCCTAATGATTTCGTCCAAGGGGCTTGGATAAGGCATTTGGATAATCTTAGCTCCCAAGCAAAGGAACATTAGGGTTTCCCTTAACCCTAGATCCCTCAGCTATATAAGGAGCCTCCTGGCACCTAAAATCGGTGAGTCCTTCCTTGAAGTAACCCTAGGGCCGATTTTTGCATACCCTAACCTCTCTCCTTCATGTTTCTCTCTTGCTAGTTTTTGGGTGTGACTCCATTAGAGGCATTACATTTGTGGTGCTAAGCTTCCAAGAAGATCAAGATCAAAAGGATTACCAATTGTTTGCTATAACAATTGAAAGGTATGTAACACTTAATCCCTAATTGGTTAATTTCAAAAATAGCCTCTCTCCTTAGGGTTCTTGTTTTGCAATTCAAAGTTATATGTTCAATAGTTAAAACATAGATCCAAAGTAGGTTGCATGTGAACATAGGAATTGGTTTTCTAGTTTATTTGTTTCACCTAAAACCCATCATATATATATGTTTTTATGCACCGACGCAAGGTTGGAGAAGTGGATGTAGAGGGATTATAAACTTGGATGGTTGTTTTTTAAAAGGAATGTGTAGTGGTCAGCTGTTATGTGCTATTGAGAGGGATGGAAACAATCATATATACCCAATAGCTTGGGTTGTGGTAGCGATGGAAAATAAGGACAACTGGAAATGGTTTCTAGAAAATCTAAAAGAAGACCTGCATCTTGAATCTGGGTTTGGTAAGACATTGGTGTCAGATCAACATAAGGTAAGGTTGTGTGAATTATGCATTAATAAATATGATCATGTTCTAACTATCCATATTATGTTAATACAGGGGTTAATTGAGGCAGTGAAGGATCTGTTCCCAGACATATAACATAGGCAATATGCCAGACACATTTTGTCCAACTTCAAGAAGAAATATCCAGGTGCTCATTATGAGAAACTATTTTGGAAGGCAAGTAAGGCATCAATTGAGCCTCTTTTCAATGTTGCAATGAAAGAGGTTCAAATATTGAACCTTGTTGCATATGTGCATCATCTGGGAAGGAATCCAAAGTCATGGTTTAGAGCATTCTTTCAGGAAGGAAGGGGAAGTGATGTTGTTGAGAATGTCATATATGAGAGCTTTAACAATGTGCTCTTAGATGCAAGGAAGAAGCCCGTTATCACTATGTTGGAGGATATAAGACTTTATGTAATGTAGAGGATGTGTAGTTTGAGATTAAAAGATATTGGATGGGGATGATTTGATGTATGTCCAAACATAAGACTTGCCATAAATGAATTGAAGATCCACCAAAGGTTTGTTCAATTTGTGACACTATTATATATTAATGATGTTTTCTATACTAACTGTGTGTATGTTTTAGGTATTGGAAAGTGCTGCCTAGTGGATTGAATACCTTTGTTACAAGAACCTTAGGGGAGTCATATGGTGTTGATTTAGAAAAAAAAAATGTACATGTAGGGTATCGCAGCTGAATGGATATGGTTGTGTTCACTCAGTGGCAGCAATATGTTATGTAAACATGAATGTAGAGGCCTCTGTAGTCTTTTGGAGAAGCACGATGAGGCATTCGAGAAGCTAAAGAAGAAGTTATGTGAAGCACTGATACTTTCTCTACCCGATGGAGTTGAAGACTTTGCAGTTTATAGTGATGCATTTGGAGTCGGGTTGGGTTGTGTTCTGACCCAAAAAGAAAAGGTGATAGCATACGCATCTCGACAATTGAAAGAGCACAAAAAGAACTACCCCACTCATGATCTGGAGTTGGCAGCGGTAGTATTTGCCCTAAAGATATGGAGGCACTACCTCTACGGCACGAAGTGCAAGCTCTTCACTGATCATAAGAGTCTCCAGTATCTCTTTAATCAGAAGGATTTGAACATGAGGCAACGACGCTGGCTAGAACTACTCAAGGACTACGACTGTGAGATACTTTACCACCCAGGTAAAGCAAATATTGTTGCTGATGCTCTCAGTCGGAAAGTCAACCTTGAAAGGAAAAGGCCAAGAGCGTTAAGAATTGAAGTCGTCTCGACGATTGTGGAAAGCATCAGAAAGGCTCAGGAAGAAGCTTTAGAGAAGAATGACCGAAAGGAAGAACGTTTGGGCAAAACGTTAGTATTCGGTACAAACAATCGAGGACTGAAGGTATTCCAAGATTGGATTTGGGTACCTAAGACAGGAGGAATAAGAGACCTTCTGATGGAAGAAGCATACAAGACCATGTACTCAATTCATCCCGGTAGCACTAAAATGTATAGGGACCTAAAACCCTACTACTGGTAGCCGACGATGAAGCTCGATGTTGCGAAGTATGTGGCCGAGTGCGTGACATGTGCGAGAGTTAAGGCACAACATCAAAAACCGTATGGGAGTTTAGAACCCTTACCTGTTCCCATGGGTAAATGGGAAGACATCACCATGGATTTTGTGACTAAACTGCCCAGGACGAAGAACGGACACGACATGATTTGGGTAGTCGTGGATCGTTTCACCAAGAGTGCACACTTCATAGCAGCCAACGAGAAATGGTCTATGGATAAGCTCGCAAATGCTTACGTGAAGGAAATTGTAAGACTTCACGGTGTCCCTCTTACGATTGTATCAGATCGTAATAGTCGTTTCACGTCGAGGTTTTGGAGGAGTCTGCAAGAGGAATTGGGTACGAAATTATGTTTGAGTACGGCTTACCATCTGCAAACTGATGGTCAGAGCGAAAGAACAATTCAGACACTGGAAGATATGCTAAGAGCATGTACCCTCAAATTCCAAGGGAATTGGGACGAGCACTTACCTCTGGTAGAATTCTCCTACAACAATAGTTTTCACTCGAGCATCAAGATGGCACCTTACCAAGCCTTGTATGGACAGAAGTTTCGTACGCCGTCTTGTTGTCTTGAAGCTGGAGAGAAGCAGTTTATGGACCCCGAGATAGTCCATGAGACTGCTGGGAAGTTGAAGGTGATTAGGGAAAGAATGTTAGCGGCCCAGGATCGTCAGAAGAGCTATGCTGACAAGAAAAGACGACCGATAACTTTTGAATTTGGGGATTCCGTTTTGCTTAAAGTCTCACCGTGGAAGGGACTTACATGATTTGGGAAACGAGGAAAGTTGAGTCCAAGGTTCATTGGACCGTTTAAAGTTCTTCAGAGGATTGGGAACCAAGCTTACAAGCTGGAATTTCCTAAAGAACTCAATGGTATTCATAACACCTTCCATGTGTGTTATTTGAGGAAATTCACGGGAGATGTTCCCGACATAATTCCAATCTCAGAGTTAAGGATGGATGAGAATAAGAGGCTGATCGAAGAGCCCGAGGCAATTGTTGACCGTAAGACTAAGAAGTTACGACGCAAGATGGTCGACTTAGTGCTAGTCTGATGGAAACATTCGAATGGGCCGAATCTCACTTGGGAAACAGAGGATGACATGATGAGTCGCTATCCACATCTGTTCGCTGATGCATGATTCCGGGACGGAATCATCCTAAGGGGGAGAGAATTGTAACGCCCGGGTTTCAGGGCTAAGCATTTTTGTCAATGTAATTGTCTAGGTCAACTATTGTAACTCTTTTTGAAATAATAAAGATGAAATATTTGAGTATTATGTGAATTATGTGTGTTTATGTGCTTATTATTTAATTATAAATGTATAATTAATAAAGAATTAAAAATAAGCATCAAAATAAAAGTGTGAGATAAGCCTGATATCTTTATATAAAGTTGTAGTGGTCGAAACAAGGATTCCGTGGATATAAGGAACGCCGAAATCCGAGTTATAACAAAGAAGTTATGACCCGTCGAAGTTTCGCGACAGAACCGGCACGATACCGGGAAGCGTAAATAGTGAATTTACGATAGAGCGAGATTTAGCCTTAGCGATCTAAACGAAAGTCGTAGAATATTTTAAACTAAGAACATCGATAAAAAGAACGCCCAAATCTGACTTCATATGAAGAAGTTATGATTTTTCGAAGTTTCGAGTTAGCAGTGTACAACCCGAAATTTGAATATTAGATCGAGCGGTTTTTAGCCGACACGACCTAAACGAGAATCGAAGATCTCGTTAAGAGTAGCGTAACGAGAAAAAGATGGGCGAAAACGGACATCAGATGAACGTTTTATACATGTTTTCAATGATTTAAAATGTATATGTATTTTATATCTACAAAATGTGTTGGGTAAAACATGGGTAGATGTATTAGTTGTTGTGTGATGAAATGAAATAATGAGAGGCCTCGTTGTAGATGCTATTGATGATCCAGTCATCTAGCGGAGTATAGATGACGACCACGGACTATTCTAGACAGTCCAGTGGAACACTAGCAGGCTCGCAACCTGTAGGTGTTTATTCGAACTGTGTGTTTATTTGAGTTGTGTGCTCACCAGATGTACTCCATCCCCCACATGGTTGCCTTAAGGATATTTATTGCTGAGGAATCCCCTTAGCAGTAGTGTCCGTCCCGATGATAATCCTTAGGATAGGTCCCTTATGATAGATGCTTAGGGACGTAATGTGAGGATAACGGGAACGGGTAATCGGGTTTGTTTAATTTAATGAAGTTAATAAACTTACTTATTGTGGGTTGAAAACCCTATGTGCTCACCAGGCTCCCAAGCCTGACCCACTCGGTTTTATGTATTACAGGTAGTGGCGCTTGAGCATAGATATGATGTTTGGACGAGGGATTACGGATATAGGCCTGTAGATATGAAATAATGTAGTAAGGCTTAAATTGTACTGTTTATGCTTTTGATCTGTACGAACATGACATCCCAAGTCTTTTAATGAAATACATTTCTATGGAAATGCTTTTGATAAATCTCTATCATATTTTGTTTTGGGACAAATTCCGCAACACTTTTATTTAAAATGTTACTCTGATTTTTAAACAAAGCATAAACAAACCGGTCTTTTCTGGTCGTGATTTTAGGGATGTCACATATGTTGATGACATATTACTCATTGGTAACGACATTCCAACCTTGAACGAAGTTAAGTCTTGGCTTGGAAAGTATTTTGCCATGAAAGACCTTGGAGAAGCCGCCTATATTCTTGAGATTAGAATATTGAGAGATAGAAAGAAGAGATGAATTGGACTTAGTCAGGGTACTAAAGAGGTTTAGTATGGAAAATTCCAAGAAGGGAGAGCTACCTATCCAAAATAATACCAAATTGAGTAAGACTCAATGCCCTAGTACAGATGAGGAAATAGCTAACATGAGTCGTGTACCTTATGCTTCCGCTGTCGGATCAATCATGTACGCTATGACATGTACTCGCCCTGATGTGGCCTTTGCTTTGAGCATGGTCAGTTTCTATCAGGGAAACCCAGGTAGAGCTCATTGGATAGCAGTAAAGAATATACTCAGGTATTTGCAAAGAACGAAGGATTGGGTCCTTGTACTTGGTGGCGATGATACGTTAAGAGTATATGGTTATAGTGATGCCAGCTTTCAAACGGATAGAGATAACTTCTGTTCTCAATCTGGTTGGGTATTTCTACTGAATGGAGGAGTAGTTACTTGGAAAAGTTCCAAGCAAGATACGGTGGCTGATTCTACTTGTGAATCAGAGTACATAGCAGCGAGTGAAGCGTCTAAAGAAGCAGCTTGGTTAAGGAACTTCATCGGGGATCTCGGAGTTGTTCCAACCATCCAGGAGCCTATGGAACTATTCTGCGATAATTAGGGAGCGGTTGCCTTAACAAAGGAACCCATAGATCATGGTAAAACCAGAAATATTGACTGAAATTACCATTTCATCAGACATAGAGTAGAAGAAGGCCATCTTGTTGTAAAGAGGGTGTCATCTGAAGATAACCCAACAGACCCCCTCACAAAGGGTCTGAGTAGGGCTAAGCATATTCAACATGCTCGGAGCATAGGGCTGAAAGATGATATTAGTTTTAGTAGTTAGATTAGTCTAGTTCAGAAACTTGTTACAAAGTAAATGTAATTGACTTTTGGTGATTAAATAATAAAGTATTATTTATGAGTTTGTTTACTGCCTTTTGTCAGTTGTTTATTGTTGTGTTTCATATTTTGCATGTTTTACTTCCCGAATAATATGATTGTTCAAACTCCACAGTCACTCGTACTTTTGGAAGTAAGTAGTGAATTAAGATTGTCATGAATTGAATTGTAGATTGTCTAAGGATAGACATAGCAATAGAATTGTTGCAATGTTCACGAGTACTCAGAAAGTGAGATTGGAGTATTGGATAACCCCACACTCAGAGTATTACTTCATGGAATTCATCACGAGTAATACTGAGACGATAATATCTATGATCTTGAAACAGAGATATATGAGTTGTAATTTGCAAGTCGGTTGTACGTTGGTGATACGAAAATGCATCAATAACTTGGTGTTATAAAACGTATTGTCATGTATGGTTTAATGAGTGAAAGATACAAGCATATGAGTTAATGTTTATTCATTCCTTTTGACCTAACTGGAAAAGTGATATATATGGGCCCCTCGATGATTTGGTGTTGACTTTTGTGTTGGGCCCAGCCAGGACTAAATTCATGTGTTCGATTAGAAGTCCTATATCATCGCAAATCAGAAATCATGAAACATAGATTCTGGACAAAGAGATTGATTATATTCCATGTCTTATGTCTAGGGATATCTAGTAGAATGAAGGGTCATGTTATCACTTATCTTAGGACACGTAACTGACTGGGTCAGAGTTCGGCAACAGCTTTTGGAAGCTACAATTTGTTGGTCAAATTTAGAAGTCATACTAGCAATTATAGTTACAGACTTATCCAAGTGGGAGACTGTTGGATTAGGTGTCTAAGCCCATAACTATAATTGGTATGTACTTGAATTGATAGCAGCACGGTCCTTTTGGGTTGCCCTCAAACCTAGCAACCGGATAAGGAAATTATGAAAGGAGAGATATTTATTTATTATAAGAATAATTAATTAATATAAATGATTTATTAATATGTTAAAATATTAATATATTAATTATAAATCATAATGTTTAATTAATAGTTAGCCATAAATTAATTAGAATTAATTTTGGGGTTAATTGTATAAATCATAAAGTGCAGGGACTAGTTTGCAATTATCTAATAGTTGAGTGGAAGGTTCCGGAACCTCCTAGGAAGGGGGTGGACGAAATCTATAGGGGAAACCCTAGGGTTGTAAGTGAGACAAGCCAACTCGTGAGAAACTCGAGACCGACTCGGAAAATACTTGAAATCGACTCGACCTTAATCGAGCCGAGCTCGAGCTCGAGCTACTCGATTACCTTATCGAACCGAGCTCGATTACAAAAATACTCAGCTCGTAAGGCTCGCGAGCTTAGTCGAGCTTAGTGTAATTTACATATATGCCATTTCTTTATAATTGTTCATTTATAAGATATATGTCATTTCTTTATAATTATACATTTATGACATATATAGATGATGTTATATTGATATTAGGTGATTAATAGTGGTTTTTCGGGTAGTTTGGACATTTACATGTGGAATGTTTAATATTTCTTACTCAATTTAGTGATTTTGATTTTTTAAAATATTATTCGAGCCGAGCTCGAGACTGTCGAGTATTTCACGAGCCCGAACTCGAGCTTAAAATCAAGGCTCGAGTCGATTTCGAGCAGAGTTTCAAGATCGAGTATTTTAGTCGCGCCGAGCTTCGAGCTTGGTAGTATTCGGCTCGACTCGGCTCATTTACACCCTTAGGAAACCCTAATGATTTTGTCCAAGGGGCTTGGATAAGGCCTTTGGATAAGCTTAGGCCCCAAGCAAAGGAACATTAGGGTTTTCCCTTAACCCTAGATCCCTCAGCTATATAAGGAGCCTCCTGGCACCTAAAATCGGTGAGTCCTTCCTTGAAGTAACCCTAGGGCCGATTTTTGCATACCCTAACCTCTCTCCTTCATGTTTCTCTCTTGCTAGTTTTTGGGTGTGACTCCATTAGAGGCATTACATTTGTGGTGCTAAGCTTCCAAGAAGATCAAGATCAAAAGGATTACCAATTGTTTGCTATAACAATTGAAAGGTATGTAACACTTAATCCCTAATTGGTTAATTTCAAAAATAGCCTCTCTCCTTAGGGTTCTTGTTTTGCAATTCAAAGTTATATGTTCAATAGTTAAAACATAGATCCAAAGTAGGTTGCATGTGAACATAGGAATTGGTTTTCTAGTTTATTTGTTTTACCTAAAACCCATCATATATATATATATATATATATATATATATATATATATATATATATATATATGTTTTTATGCACCGACGCAAGGCTGGAGAAGTGGATGTAGAGGGATTATAAACTTGGATGGTTGTTTTTTAAAAGGAATGTGTAGTGGTCAGCTGTTATGTGTTGTTGGGAGAGATGGAAACAATCATATATACCCAATAGCTTGGATTGTGGTAGCTATGGAAACTAAGGACATCTGGAAATGGTTTCTAGAAAATCTAAAAGAAGACCTGCATCTTGAATCTGGGTTTGGTAAGACATTGGTGTCATCAACATAAGGTAAGGTTGTGTGAATTATGAATTAATAAATATGATCATGTTCTAACTATCTGTATGATGTTAATACAGGGGTTAATTGAGGTAGTGAAGGATTTGTTCCCAGACATAGAACATAGGCAATGTCCATAGCATTCTTTCAAGAAGGAAGGGGAAGTTATGTTGTTGAGAATGTCGTATCTGAGAGCTTTAACAATGTGCTCTTAGATGCAAAGAAGAAGCACGTTATCACTATGTTGGAGGATATAAGACTTTATGTAATGTAGAGGATGTGTAGTTTGAGATTAAAAGATATTCGATGTGGACGATTTGATGTATGTCCAAACATAAGACTTGCCATAAATGAATTGAAGATCCACCAAAGGTTTGTTCAGTTTGTGACACTATTATATATTAATGATGTTTTCTATACTAACTGTGTGTATGTTTTAGGTATTGGAAAGTGATGCCTAGTGGATTGAATACCATTGATACAAAAAACTTAGGGGAGTCATATGGTGTTGATTTAGAAAAAAGACATGTACATGTAGGGTATGGCAGCTGAATGGATTTGGTTGTGTTCATTCAATGGCAGCAATATGTTATGTAAACACATGAATGTAGAGGCCTCTGTGGGTCTTTTGTATCATGCAACCATATACATGAACACCTATAAGTACTCCATAAGAAGCATGAATAGGAGTGCAATGTGGCTCCTAATAAACTACATACCACCATTGCTACCACTAAAAAGGAAAATGTCAGGGAGACCCACTATTAAGAGGAAGAGGGACATTACAAAGGTCAGTGGATAACACAGAGTGTCAAAGGCATGAAAAAGGATTGTTTGTAGTGTTTGTAAGAAGGTAGGGCACAACAAGTCTACATGTGATGTAGTTGAAAGACCCCCAAAATTAAAGGTAAAAAGAAAGACGGATCAAGATGCAGGTGGAAGTGGTGTGAAGAAGAGCAAGATACAAGATGATGGAGGAAATGGTGTTAAAAAGGGGAAGGCAAAGGATGAAGGTGGAAGTGGTGTTACCAAGGGCAAGGGACAGGATGAGGGTGTAAGTGTTGTTAAAGAGGGGAAGGGTAAATAAAAACTTAGAATCAAATTAAACAACAAATCAGAGATGATACTAAATAAAAAGTTGGCAAAAAGATGCAAGGAAAAAATGGAGAAGGTGATACTTCAACCACACCAATGGAGTTGGATTAGATGTGTTTTTTTTTTATGTTTTCATGGTTATGTTAAGATGTGTATGTATGTGCTTCAAACACAATCTCAAGAAATAAAACCATGTAGTTTGAATGGTGACAATTATAAGGTCTGAAAATAGCCTTGTACTTTTAAATATGATTTTGTACTTTGTTTTTATGTTCTTTACCATGTTTGTTTTGTACTTTTTCTGTTGTCAATTGTGCACCTAAGAATTCAACTAAATAAGCATTGTACTTTCGCATTTTAACATGAACTATCTGTTAACATGAACACAAAACCTTCAACATGATGCATCCACCATTGTTGCAACAAGTCAACATTTGATTTGAAATGCATTAAAATTGTTTTGACAAACAATGAAAATATAGGGCCCCAAGATATAATATGAAAAAATTTCATTAACATTAAAACCAATTTTTTAGGTACACTAATTGATTCGTGCACAATAATCAAGGTAATCGGCTAATTGATACCCCCAAAACACCATTACATGACTAACCATATGAAATCAACAAAACCCCCAAAATAAGTCATCATAAAAACATAAACTAACCAACATTACATATACTGAACCAACTAACACCATTACCACCGAAATCAAGACAAACCGAACTAACGTTAGTACCTAATAAGACATCCACAAAACGATTTCAGTGGTCCATGAACCCACACTACTTCGAGGATCGATAAACCCAACTCAATGTAGCACCCACTCCAAGAATCAAAATCCACACACTGAAATTGAACCTCTTCTGCATCACTTCCATCTACTCCCTAATTTCGACGAGTTCCATGGTGATATTGTTTCTTAGGTTTTCCATTTCGAGCTGCATCTCCATAGCTAACAACTCGTTATCAGTGGGTATGTCTAAGTCCGACGCGTGGAATCCTCCGTAAGAAAAGCTACTTGTTGAAGCCATGATCTTTGGTAGGGATGGAATCTATAAAGGGAAAAGGAAGACAAAGGGTATAGAATTGATGCTCTGTAAGGGTAACAAACTGAGGATGTTTAACCTAAAAAGGGAATACGAGTTTATATAAGGGGACCACAGGCCAGATAAGAACCCTTGCTCCCCAAGGGTTGTACTGTTCATGACACATAATCCTCTAATTGGACTGTGGTATCCTACGTGTAAGTCCACATCACCGCTAACCAAGTGTAAAGGGTTAAAGGATATTTTAAAACGGTCATATGTGAACTTATTACCATTTTGTAACAAAAACAATTGAGTGACCTTTTAAACCAAAAATGACAAGTTTATTGGGCTAATATGATATTAACCCATAGTTTTGTTGCAATAATACTTCAAGGATACACAAACTCAATTTAATGGGAGAATCAATCGTTAATGAAATGGATTTCAGGAATATTTTGTTGATTAATGAGTTTCATAATAGTTTGATGGTAATTATTTATGTAAAGCATATTCATAATCATGAACTTATACATTGATATTGAGTTAGATACAAAAACATGAAGAATTGTTTAATTCATAAATGGTTCTAAGGATTATTTAGCCACAAGGGAAATTAGGAATTTAGGTGTAACATCCATAAAATTTTGAAAAATTTAAAACTTTTACATAAGTCTAAAAACCATCATTATTGTTTTCAAAATAAGTTCAACATCAGAGAAATCCCATAAATCATGAAACAAAATATGAGGCGGTGCACGATCACACATTCGCCTTCCCGCGATCCTCTGAGGTAGCTAAAACATAATCCAAAACTATAAGCCCAAAGTTTAGTGAGTTTCCCCTAAAATACCAATCACAATTACAAAAACCAGAATAATATCACAAACAACATGCATTCAGAGCCTTCAGTCTGACTAGAACGACCCACCGGCCTACAGTCTATCTGATACGCTCACAGAACCTACAACATGACTGGTACGCCACCTTGGGCCTTCAGCCTATCTTGAATGTTCTCCGGGCCTTCGGTTTGACTGGTACGCCCTACTAGCCTTCAGTCTATCCGAGACGCCCTGGGTCTGTTGTCCTTCAGCACAAAGCAGGTCTGCCTCAAGCCGACCATACATAACATGTCGAAATATACATAACAATTAAACATACAACCAGTCAATCGGACAAATAGATAGATCTTACAGATCACTAAGCATAGCATCATCATATTATCACGATACAGATCTAACAAATCACTACAATACTTAATCATGCAATAATCATGATAACAATCCAAAAGGGTCGGCCTTGGTGCCTTTGACCCAACAAGTACAGTGAGAAACACTCACCTCACAAGTAGTGTTGAACCGGTAAAATCCAACTCCAAAACTTGGCTCCGGACTCAAATGCCTACAACCACCATAACCATTTATATCAAAACCCTGAAATACCCAAAATGCCCTCAAAGTCCAACTTGGTCAACCATGGTCAAAGTTAAAGCCAAAAATCAAGGTCAAGAGTCCATGTTGACCCAACTCGTCGAGTGCACCTACCAACTTGTCGAGTTCCTTCAGTATCCTATTAAGCGGGAAAACCCTAGCCAACTCGCCACGTTGGCTGGATAACTTGACGAGTTTTCCCAGCTTAACATATTTAGTCCTTTTTCATCAAGTCTAACGCTTTAATATGTAGATCTGATACCCAAGAGCTGGAAAACCACGTAAAGTTTCTAACTTTACGTCCATGCATGTCACCAAGAGGCTCCAAAACTCAAAGAAGGCTTAATAAGGGACCTAAAGCATGAAGGGGGCCTAGAACTTGATAAAGCTTGAAACTTTAAGCCCAAAGAGGCCACAAAACGTCCATATCTAAAATGATAACTTCATGAAATGCTCAAACCCATGAAAAGTCCCAAAATGAGCCAAATATGACAATAAACTTCCAAGGAAGAGATCTAAGCAATAGATAAGCAAGTTTTCGACTTTTTACCTCAAAAGGGTCACAATACAAAAACCAAAATAATATCACAAACAACATGCATTCAGAGCCTTCAGTCTGACTGGAATGCCCCACCAGCCTACAATCTATCTAGTACGCTCACAAAACCTACAACATGACTAGTACGCCACCTCGGGCCTTCAGTCTATTCGGGACGCCCTGGGTCTATTGGCCTTCAGCACAAAGCAGGTCCGCCTCAACCCAACCACACATAACATGTCAAAATATACATAACAATTAAACATACAACCAATCAATCAGACAAACAGACAGATCTTATAGATCATTAAGAATAGCATCATCCTATTATCAGGATACAAATCTAACATATCACTACAATACTTAATCATGAAATAATTAGGATAACAATCCAAAAGGGCCGGCCTTGGTGTCTTCGACCCAACAAGTACAGTTAGGAACACTCACTAAGCTTCGGGCTTATAGTTTTGGATTATGTTTCAGGTACCTCAGAGGATCCTGGGAAGGCGAAGGTGTGATCGTGCACCTCCTTATATTTTGTTTCATTATTTCTAGGATTTCTCTGATGTCAAACTTATTTTGAAAACAATATGTACACAATGATGGTTTTTGAACTTATGTAAAAGTTTTAAAATTTTCAAAATTTCATGGTTGTTACATTAGGAAACAAAATTGTGATCTCATTATGGAATTGAGTTTAACAAGATAAATAGATTGAGAAAGTATTGAATTACATCATTTATAATGAATTGATAGTTTGAAATGGTTGGAATCATTGCAAGTAACTCTACTGTGTTATTGGCCAATTAAGCACTTAAGTCCATTAGAAGAAGTTTGATGATTAATAAATGTCATGATTTGTTGTGAAGAACTCAATGGTTTAAGTTAATGTATTCATGTGTGACTTAATGTCTATTAATGGTGTTTGGAGGCCCATAGTGGTTATACAAATAAGTACTTTGGAAAGCCATTTATTTAAGTGAATTTAAAATGGATAAATGGGAGTGAAAACTGAGTTGGTATTCTTCTTTACAGAACGATATGTGTTCCTTAATAGAACGCGACGTATAATGTAAGTATGATGTCCAAAATAGGAAGTCTCCTAAACACAGGTGATGCGTACCTTAGCAAAATGTGACTTGTAAAGAGAACGGGGCATGTCACCCAACATGTAATGACTATTGTGATGGAGCAATAGTTTCCATTTCACAGGATTTGGCACATCCGCTTGACCTTATTTTATTTACATTATTCCGATTTAGACTAATAATGAATAATCTGAGAGTTTGGGATTTTTTTACAATAAGGGTATTTTGTTCATTTTAGTAATTCACTTTATACTATATATGTGCTGTTTGAGGATACTCTTACTGAAGTAAGGAGTGAGTTTCGGAGCTAGAAGTTGACATGAGTTATCGGGAACACATATCCCCTACCTTATTTTGAATTTCGTTATGTTTTCCTAAAATGATTTTGCTTTCTACTTGTATATTATATGTATATGTACAATGATGAATTGTCATTTTTGTAAATTCGTTTGATTATAAAAGAAAAAAAAGCTTATGTTCTTGAAAACTATTTAAGCACCCTACTTGTGCATATCATGCTAGGATGAAATGTGATTATGAGATCTCGGTTACCCTAAATATTGATTGTTGAACGTGTTCGTTGTTTGTGGGTAGATTTGTAGATAGTCCTCATGTGCACATCTCGGCTAGCTACCCCTTGTGTGACGTAGGCGGTGGTTCCCCTAATTTCCCAGTGTTTGGTTTGTGAAATAAAAGTTAGTAGTGGTTCCTTGATGTCACTAACCATGAGTTTGAGTTATTAAACCACCAATTTGTGTGTGTTGAACTAATGAGATGGACAAGGGTGGGGTATAGTTGCATACATTGCATGTAATCTTATGATATAATCATGGCTTGCCCTTTTTGCATATTTGTAGGACTTTTGTGTCCTTTTGGGAATAAATTGTTGAAGTTATTATCTTTGGCCATATAAGAGCCTTTTGTGTAACATCCATTTTTAAGAATTGATCAGATGGAGACTTAGGGATTGAAAAGATAAGGTTTTGAGGAAAAACGTAATGTCATGACATGGCAAGTATTTGGCCATGACGTGGCCACGTCATTTAAATGAGGATCGTGAATGGACGGGCACCACGACGTAGCAAGAAGAGGACCACAGCGTAGTGGTTTTTGCAGCCCAAGCCCAATATTTTTATGGTTTCTCCCATATTTAAAGACCTTAACTCTTGGTTTAGGTCATTCTCTTCAGCCTCCACCCTCCTAAATCAAAACCCTAGTCCCTACTTGAGTGTTCTTAATGTTTGAGTGATGATCATGAAGTTTTAAGCCTTGAAATACATCTTGGGAGAAGAAGGTGGGGTGCTTGTTGGTTGAAAGGTTGTATCTATTTCAAATCTTTCATCTCCTGTATCTTGTGGAGCTTAATGGACTTAGGGTTGTAGATCTTGCTTTGTGGTGATGCCTTAATGGGTAAAGTTGGAAACTTTATCCATTAAGTGAATGAGTGTAACATCCGGATTCCCAGGTATGATGTTTTGTTCTTTATTATTGGGTGTTGGGGGGAGACTCGGCGAGTTGGCGTCTAGACTCGCCGAGTATGGTCGTGGATTTGTATGCGAGTTCACAGCTGGACTCGACGAGTTCATGAGTGGACTCGGCGAGTCCACGCTGTTTAATGAAACCCTAATTTCTGGGGTTTGAGACCTATTTAAAGGGCCTTATGGCCGTCATTTGCGGCCACCAACCCCCAGAGAGAAACCCTAAAGAGATATAGAGCGTTTGTGAGGAAGGAGAGGCCAATCTTGATTTTTTGTGGGTGTTTTTGCAAGAAGGAAGTGTTCAAGGCAAGAGGAGGTTGAAGGAGGTGCGATCTTGGTGGTTTTTGAGCTCATAGAGATTGTATTGAGGTATTATTCTCGGACCTTCTTCAGTTTTGGTGTTGATTCTTAGTGTTAGGGTTTTCTAACCCTTTTAGAGGATGATTAAGAGGAGTATTTGGTCCCTTCTCGAGTTTGTGTTCTGGATCTGGACCCAAAGAGGTCCAGAGACCTTAACCCTTGGAGCTTTATGAGTCATTTTGGGAGCCATGAGCTTGGAATGTCATTTTTGGGGCTAAATCATCATTTTGGACCATTTAGATGTTATATGTGTGTCAAGGTCCGAACTTTACGTGATTATCATGCTTGGGGAGGCCAGATCTATGATTGTATGGAACAAATCTGACCTCAGAAGTTGTTTTGAGTTTGTGCATGGCATGAACTCGCCGAGTCCGAAGAACAGACTCGACGAGTAGTATGAAGGTTGCCCGTTAATCACTCAGTGAATGGACTTGTCGAGTTGGGGGAAATGACTCGGTGAGTCAGGGAGAGTCAAGGGTCTGAGTTCAAGTTGGAACTCACCGAGTTGTTCTTGAGACTCGACGAGTTGAGTCAAGGTGGCCCCGCGAATCATGCCAGGTGGAACTCGTCGATTCAAGGGGAGTACTCGACGTGTCAGGAGAGGATCTAAGAGAGTCAGTGGACACGTGTAGACTCGCCGAGTCGCCCTAGTGCACTCGACGAGTCGGGTCAAAGTTTGACCATTGACCTTGTTGACTTTTAGGGTTGAGTACAGTTGTATTTATGAGAGTATTACTTTATGTGATTAGGCGGAGGCTAGATCACACTTCTTCCGAGTCAGATATTTACCGAGACATCGAGGTGAGTCTTCTCACTATACGTTACCTAGAGTGGTACTATACGATGACCAGAGGGTCTTATGTGTTATGTATGAGATTATGTGCTATGTGATATTTGTATGTTGTATGATGATATAGACCGGACCGGAGGGTCCAACGAGCTATGACCGGACCAGAGGGTCCAACGAGCTACGGGACTGGAGGGTACCGCTGAGACACATCGATCGGAGGGTCGTATTATAGCCTCGAGTGGCGTATGTGTTGTATGTGGTATTTTGGGGGAACTCACTAAGCATTTATGCTTACAGTTGTTTTGTTATGTGTTTCAGGTACTAGTGATGAGCGCGGGAAGGCGCTGACATGATTCGTACACACACGTATTGGAGTTTTTGTAGAGATTTTGGGGAGATGTTTTGTGACAATAACATTTGATACCATGTGTTTAACATTATTTTATGAATGAATGAATGTTTTAAAAATGAAAAATTATTTTGAAAATTTACGTTGTTACAATGAGAAGGACCAAATATGAAGTTATGGGCATTCATCTGTAAGGATTATGCTCTTAATGAAGAAAAGAGCAATCTACCAGAAACCATGATGTGACCAAGGAAGACCCAAAACGTGGTGGTGCTCTACATCGTGATTGTTTTTATCCTGGCTTGACCACGACGTGGCTAAGAGCTCACCATAGCGTGGTGATTGTTGACCTAGTTGATCATTGATCGTTGAATTTTGACCAGTTTGATCTTAGGTTAAACTTGAAGGATTTGGGTTGTCGATTAAGGATTGGTTTTTAATTGGTGATAGTCGGTTCACATAATTGATTAGTGTAAGGAGTGAGAGTGTTGTTGTGCTTTTTCCGATTCGTGATTCAGGAGATTCTTCTCACTATACCACGTATGACAGTGTATATTCTTTGTCTGATAAGAAAGAGGTACTGTTAGAGCATGAGCATGATAGGTGTCTAGGATAAATTCTTGATATGTAAGTGTAGTGTAGGACATTTGGTGTCATATTATGCTAGATTGTCTTTGTGACTTTGCATGAATTACTATGGTTGGATCAAAACACATCTATGAAAGATTGTGGTAGGATCACAACACATGTATGAAAGATTATGGTTGGATCACAGCACCTATATGAAATATTGTTGTTGGATCACATCACTTGTATAGTTATGAATGGTTAGGGTAATTGATACTTTTGGATGGTTGTTGAGTGGATAACCTAAAGGTCATATGTAGCCCAAGTTAGATAGCTTGATAACTCTTGGTCTAAGGCCTTATTGCATGGTTCTTGTTTGATTTATTGCTTTCAGGTGGGATCATTTGTTGACTATTTATCTGGCTCCCGACTATATCTAACTATGTATTCATGAGGCGGTTGTCAGTATTAGCATTGGCTTGGTATAAATATTATTCCGGCAAGATTTCGGTGATTTCATGACGACCAAGACCCGATCGCAGAGTACCAGTAGGTGACACGTATGATTGTTATGTATGTTATATGCATATGGTTAGGAGAGTTTGTAGATCGACGCTAGAGCCGAGGACTTTCCTTGTATGCATTGTATGTATGGTGAAATATGTGGTATACTTTGGAACTTACTAAGCTTTATACTTACAACTATGGATAAAATGTTTTGCAAGTTGTTCGTGAGAAGAGTTAGGCAGGACTGTACACACACATCGAAGATATTAGTTCCTGCTATTTTTGTAATTCAACTTTGTTAACATTATGATTTTCAACAAATAGATGTCACTTAATGATTTTAAGTATAAGGTTTTAATTGGCTAATATGTTTTAAAATGAAAAATTTCTTTGTAATTTGCAAAACGTTACACTGTTTTCTATTGAATTATTAAACCCAATGTTTTAAGAACCGGTTTGAACCGGCCAATTGAACCGGTTGGACCGGGAGCCGGTGGAGGGAGCGGTTCAACTATCACCGGTTTTACATTGAGTTATGAACCGGATTGAACCGGCCGGTTTTTAGAAAAAACCGGTTGAACCGGTCAAAATAAACCGGTTGAACCAGTTAAATCGAATAAAAACACATGAAAAAGAACAATTTACATAATAAACTTTGGTAATTTTTTTCATATCTATTTAGTTTTCTCTAAATAAAAACATATGATAAATGTCATAAAATTTTTGGATGTGTTTTTATTCATTTGAAAGTATATTTCGTTACAGTATTATACTTTATTTACTTTTTGACGTAGATGGATTGATGTAAAACACTATAACTTATCGTTATGTGTTATTTTAATGTATTTGGATTCATCTATAACTTTTTTTATGTATATTTTTAATGTTTGAATTTGTAAACATTAAATTCATGATTTATATATGTATATACGTGTAGGAAAATAGGAAAAAACATAATGTAACGCCCTGTTCTAAAATATTCATTTATGGAATTTTCGAGGCCAAGGCAGGGGTGTTTTAGTCCTTTATTAAATTTAGAGGTATTATTTGAGAAGTTTTCGGGCCGCAGTGTGTTGTTAGAAACGTAGGGTTTCTCGTCACCTTTCCGTGGATATAAAGTTCATCAGAAACGGATCTAGAATGAAGGAGTTATGACACTTTGAAGATTTGGCATGAATGGCCCTTATAGCAAAACGTTTGCATGGAAGGCCATGCATGAGTGTTTAGTGCACGCGTGTTTAGCTGAGTACGCCCAGCGTAAGGCTGGTGTACGCCCAGCGTAAAGTGGCAAAAGATCGCGGGTCCTATAGGCGTACGCCCGGCGTACGGGAGTTACGCCCAACGTACGCTAACAGATTAAAAACCCTAATTCTTGGGCAAGCACTATATAAAGGACATTATCGCTCCAAACCTAGCCCCCATATCAGCCTCCCCAACCTCAGAAGGAACCCTAGAACGTTCCTACCTTCATTTTATGAGATCTTGACCTTGGAGAACCCATTTTGGTGGATTAAAGCTTGGAAGCAAAGAGAAGAAGGTTGGCAAGGAGGAACCTTTAAAGCTAGAGCTTGTAGATATGGGATAAGTGCTTCATTTCAGACCTCTGCAAGGTAAAAAAATTTGAGCTTGACGATTAACCTCTTAGATCTCCTTAGTACAAGTTTATGGACCTTTTTGTGTAACACCCTGAGATTCAGGTACATTTCTTTCATCCTTGTGCTTTGTTGATTGGACATGTTTAGTCCTTGAGTGGTGGGTTTGTAGCAAGTGAGTACGCTGGGCGTACCATAGGGGTACGCTACGCGTACTCATGCACTTAATTTGGACGCGGAGTCGCCAAGGTATGCTAGGCGTACCTAGAGTTACGCCGGGCGTACCCGGCCCAAGTGCAAAAACCCTAATCCATCTTGTGCACTATTTAAAGGGTGTTATGACTCATTTCTCAGCCTCCATATCAGTGAGTGAAACCCTAAAAGAGATCCCCATCATCCTTAGTGTGTGACAGTGTTGATTTGAGATTTTTGGTGCTTTAGTGACTTGGTGAAGAAGAAGGAAGGAAGTTATTGGTGTTGGATTAGTGTCTAAGTCCATAACTATTTTGGTATGTACTTGACCCGATGGTGCATGGTCCTTTTGGGTTGCCTTCACCAAAGCAACTTGATAGGATGAATTATGGAGAGAAAGGATTAAATATGATTTATTAATATATTATGAGAATAATATATTAAAGGAGAAATCATATTGTTTAATTAATATTAGTCAAGAATTAATAAGAATTAAGTTTGTGACTAAAAGAGATAAATTAAACTTAAGGGACTGGAATTGTAATTATAAGATAATTGCAATTTGGGCTATGGATTGCCTTATATTAAGGAGTGGACGAATTCTATGGGAAAACCCATTAGAAATCGTCCAAGGCATTTAAGGAAAGGAGTCCATGGGTTGCTTAGGGCTTAAGCATCCAAATTAAGGGTTTCCTTGTTAGATAACCCTAATAGCCTCACTATATATAGAACCCTTATGCCCCAAAAACGTGGTGAACAAGATCCTTAGGGTTTCCACACGTTTTGGGCAGCCTCCTTCTCTTCTCTTCTTCATCCTCTTGCTCTTGGTGTTTGTGAACCATTAGAGGAGTGACATTTGTGACTCTAAGCTTTCTAAAGTCAATACAAGGAGGATTTGAGATTTTTATTGCTACATAACAATCAAGGTATGATCTAAACCCTAATTTATATGTTATCATATTCTAGATCTAGGGTTTATAGTCTTGGATAATTGCATGTACAATAGAGAAACCTAGATCCAAGCATTAGGGTTTGTATGAGCACATAGGATGTTCTTATGGCCAAAACCCATCAATGGTATCAGAGCCTTGATTGGTTTCTATTGTATTGATGCCTTGTATGTTTGTTCAAGTTGAAAAATTCGATTTTTGTGAAACTGCCTGATGAACTCGGCGAGTCCATATGGGTACTCAGCGAGTTCGAGCGTCAGAAAGAGGGGATTTCGGGATTTCTTGCTGTTTTACTCATGGATAATTGTCTTATCTGTTTTAGATCATTAAAATCTGATTTTAATCATATTTTTGAGTATATCCTTGATTAAACAAAAGATAATTACCAATTGATTAGATAATAACTTCCTTATATGATAAAGATTGGATTATTTGTATTAATTAGGTAACTTATTTTGCAAGAAATTGATGTTAGGTCAAATATAGATAATGATAAAATTAATTGTTTAATTTATATAATTTGTTATTTGATCCTTGTGTTATGAAAAGTTTCAAATTTTCCCCTTTAGGTTTTATAGTTTAAATTTGAACTCGAAAGTTTTGTTTTGAAATTTAAATAGTTGAAACCCTAATGTTTTGAAAAGGTTTCAAAACTTGCCCTCAAGTTTTGGAATTTAAATTTTGATTAAAAAGTTTAATTTTGATGTATATTTAAATTCTAAACCTTAATGTTTTGAAATGTTTCAAAACTTGCCCTCAAGTTTTGGAATTTAAAAGTTGATTAAAAGGTTTAATTTAGGAATGTTAAATTCTATAACCCTAGTGATGTTTTGAAAAGTTCATATCACACCCTTATGGTTTTATTAATTAATTAAGGTGTATAATTAAAAGAAGTTTAATAAATCCATAAAAGTTTAGGTTTACAATTTAATTGAATTAAAAGTATAATTGTTAAATTTGACCTCCTAGTATTTTAAAAGTGTAAAACACACCCTATACTATATATAGCATTAAAAGTCTAACATTATATATATGTATGAGTAAAAGTCGGTCTTACCGTTAGTAGGCCTCATTCACGAAGCTGGTCTATAAGGGGTGTTTAAGGAAATTGCCTCTAAAATGGCTATTGAATGGGTATCCACTCTTACCCACGACACTCTTGACTAGTGGAAGGCCGTTAGCCGAATGGGTAGGATAGGACAAAACCTTCCATTATAAGTATAATGAAGTACAAAAGTAACTAAATGTTTTACAAATTCCCAATCTTAGTTACTTAGGCAAAAGTGAATTGATGCAATTCCATGAAATTACACTTTGTGCCCTTGCAAAGACGTTAGTGGAGCGTGTGTGGTTAACCGGCACACTAAATGGTTCTAAGCAAAGGTAGCAAAGGGTGACTCAATATTTGTCATAGTTCGGTGGAGCGTGTGTGGTTTATCGGCACATCGAATAAGTGACTGTAACATGTGAGAGCACCATGTAAGTTTGCATGGTTATTCACACCCGCTTTGTGATCCTCGGCATCCCAGTCACAAACTAGAGGGGCATATCGAGATTTAAACATGCCATTGAAATGTTCAATGAATCTCAAAGGATCTAGGAGTTTTCATAGATTTAAAACTTAAATTTCTTTTTCGTTTTTCATGGTGGAAATTAGTGAATCGTCATTCACTTACCTTCAAATATTCTGCAACTAGATTACAGCATCCCTTTTCTAGGTTGTAGCGTATTGTGTTGGGTCCTAGCCTTAGTATCTCATTTGGGTGATTTACTAAGGACTCAATCAATCAACTAACTTGAATTCGTTTCTCCCGTTTTGTAGATGTCAAAGTGCGACAACTATGGTCTTCCCAAATCCCGTGGAACAAGCATTCCACATGAAGATGATATTCCATGATTCGATCGAGGAACAAGAAATCATACTTCGCTTCCTCCACCTCCTCCAATTATTCTCCCTAACCCACAAGTTCGAAGACTTGAAAAGTTCAAACTCACTCAAGCCCTTTTGGCAAGTAAACATAAAGAAGGAAAGTCGGTGTGTGCACATGTCCTTGGGATGAAGTCACACATTGATAGGTTAAGAATGTTGGGATCCATTATCTGTGAGGAGATGGCTGTTGACTGGGTTCTTCAGTCACTTCCTAACTCATACAGTGAGTTCGTAAGAGAGTACTATATGATGAACTGCGACGTGACCCTTATAGATCTCACCTATATGCTTATTGCTGCTGAATCAGCAATGGTTTGGCGCAATAGAAAAGCAAAGTTGATTGGTGAATCTGCCTTCAAGACTCTATGGATATAGACAATGGCAACGAAAGACATGCTATGATCGAAAAGTTTGATCATAAGAGAAAGGCAATGTCTGAACCAGTTCCATGTCCTGTTCCAAAAGAGTCATTTTGCTTTTATTGCCAAGAGAAGGGGCATTGGAGACGAAGCTGCCCTATTTACCTAAGAGATCTAAGAGATGGGAGAGTCAAAACGTATGGCTTTGCTTTAGGTAAAATCCATTGACTAACTCTTAATACATAATGTGATAAGACTACAATTGATGTTTTGTAGGATCAAAGAAAAGAAAGGAAGCTTAAGAGAAGAAGTGACCACAATCTAACCATGAAGAAATGGATTTCGATCGCATTACTTGAAGATTAGATTATTGAGCTACTACTTAGAGTTAGAATTAGATTGCTAAGAAATATGTATTAGCATAGTTTTTCAATGAATTGCGTTGTAAGCACAAATTTTTTCGCAATAAAATATATTTGATTTTTATATTATTTATTTATCCTTGCAGTGGCGTATATGAAAAATTGATGTTTGAATGTTTCTATTATTAGCAATAATGAATTTGATTCTTAATTATGTTATTTATGGAAAGTCGAGAATTTACCAAATAGGGAGAGTTTCTCATCGCCCAAGTTTCAATTGGACAGAAACTTGGAATCATGCAACTTGGTTGCACGATGAATGAGAAATTTCATATTTGGAAATTAGACTAATTCATTGACAAAGTGTCAAGTGAAGGACTAGGAGATCGAGTACACAAAGTTGCGTGTTGATCAAGTCCACCATAAGAGTAACAAAGATATTCGTCATGATTTACTAAAGATTTAGTAAATATGATTATACTTATAAGATTAAGTGTAATTTTGAATTGATTGAAAAAGTTTAAATCAATAGCAGAACGAATAAGAAGAATCAAGTAGGCAGAAAGATAAAAGTTTCTCCATTCTAAGAAGAAGGGAGAGTACCTTTTATGCTTTATGATAGGTCTTAATGATTAAGAACCATATCTCAATTGATCCTCTAAGTGAGTCTTAGTACAATTGTATGTCTAAGAAGAGGAATCAAGAATTGAAGAAATGGTTAAATCAAGAAGTCAATCGTACTTCGTTCCAAAACAAATCTTAGAGTTAAGATTGTGAAATTGAGTGATAAGTATTAAGAAAGTTTATAACATTCATCAAATGTAGAAAGTTGTGATGTCTTGGATAAGACAAAGACCAACTAGGACCTATTTATGAAGTGTTTTGATAAAAAAACTGCACTAACTCTTGAATATTTCTTTGTCAAGAAATGTTTATTGACAAGAGAATCTTATATGTCAAGGAGTCAGTGGGAGTCTTAATGGTCTTGAAAGGTTTCAAGAACAAATCAAAATAAACCTTATCGATCATCACTAGCACACGAGTTGAGGTTTACAACCTATCGTGTTGACACTATGTTATTTCTGTGCCATTCCAATTGAGTTAATTATGCATGTGAGTTCTATGAGTTCTCATTTGAATGCATAAAAGGCAGACACCTTGATCAATGGAAAGTACATTGATAGGAAAGGGTGAGCTGCTTAACTACTTGGAAGACATGGTGGGCAGCTGTGTTACCATAAGGCAAGAAATCAAGATTAAGAAAGTTCGGTCCATATGAGTTTGAATTTGTCGTAAACTTGGGTTTTGACAAATTCACATGGATAGGAACACATACACCATTAAAATCTAAGTGTCATAAGATTCCCTCCTTCATGAAAAGGACTGTGAGGAAATGCTTCCACTAAGAAAGATTTTAAAAGGATAGTGGTTGTAAAAAAATTGCATTCTCGAATTCGATTATGGTTACGGTATCCCTTTCCATGATTCGAATTGTGAGGTTTGGCAATTAGTCTGAATTGTTTAGACACACATATGAGCTATCTAAGGCAAAGGTGTATAAGCTTAGATAAAGGATTACCAAAGCAATAGGTATTAGAAACATGAACTTAAGAAATTCAATAGGTATTGTTTTTCTGAAAGTTAAGCTGTTTCTAAATACATGTCAAAGCTAGTGGGAGCATAAGTGTTATGTTGATAATAATCATCATAGTGGGAGCATAAATGTTATTATTGTATGATTATTAAGGCAAGCATTGCAAGTTAGCAATATTAATTATAGAAAACAAGAGTTATACTTTGCAAAGTCGCAATGGTTGAATAGTTGTTTTGCTATAATTAAGGGAGAGAATATTATGCTTCGTTTCGAATCTAAAGGTTTAGGTTGTGGAATGTTAATAAATTAGTCAATGATACATAGTGCGTTCTTAAATTTCAATTATGATTACGACATTCCTCTTCATAGTTTGAATTTTGAGAACGTAGCACACAAAATATTATGGCAGAAGATTGATAAAGATCAAATCTTTATGTAAGACATTATGCATCGTGTCCCATACGCTTCGGGTTTAGGATAAATTGCAAATGCTATAATATTTGACCATTCGAAAATTTTCCAAATGTATAGCGCATTTAGAGGGAAAAGGACAAGAATCGGTTTTGACTAAGATAATTAAACAACTACCAAAGGACAATCCAAAGTTCGCCGAGGATTGGTCGCTTGTGAGTAGTTGGAAGTATAGTATTGGATGGACCATATCGACATTATTATGAATAAGATTCTATTAACAATGAGTTGTCATATGGAAAATATGGAAACGTGTCCATATTGGGAATTGAATATTGAAAATATATGTCTAGATTAGAAACTTTTATGCAAAAGGATGTTCAAAGGAATGTACTTTAAGTGAGAGACATCATATCTAAGGAATTGTATTGTAACAATCTCCGATAGAGGACTTTGTAATATCGTTGGCAATAGTCTTTGTGACTTTTTGTGCTATGACATTACGAAATGGATCATTGCATAAAATGTTAGAATCTAACATATTCTATAAGTGGCAAGAATTTGATATTCTTTCACTTATGAAAAAGGATTTGGAGTTGTGAAATGAGTATGATTGGAAATGTGTTCATTTGATCTATTCACAAAGTAAGAACCATAGGTAAACATTGTGTGCATGATAAGAGCATGGGACAAGTGTAATATTTCAAGTAAGAAGTTGATTACCCGAAACAACAAATAATGAGTAATCGATATGGTGATAAATAAAAGGTGTTTTATTTATACTCAAAGGTTTGAGGCCATATGGGATTAGTATTATTCTTGTGTTTCACTTTGCATGTTTTGACTTCCTGAATAATTTAATTGGTTTGGAACAGTCAAATTATTCGAACGGGCCACAGTCATTCATATGTTGGAAGCAGGTATGAATGAAGACTGCCATGAATTGGTGTGTGGATTGTCTAAAGAGTATTAGACATAAGCAAATGTTTGCTGCAACGTTCATGAGTGCTTATGAATATGATTTGAGCATTGGATTAAACCCATGCTCACTTGGATCACTCCATGAATTGCATCGCGAGTTATTGGTGAGACAATAACATCTTATATTCTTGAAACCAAGATGTGTGAGTTGTATCTTGCGAATCGGTTACACATTGATAATATGTAAACGCACCAGTAACTTGGTGTTATAAAACATATTGTTGTGTGTAATTCGGTGAGTGAGTGCAAGCGAGAATTGAATCAATGTTTATCCGTTCCTTTTATCCAAAGTAGGATAAAAGCAATATCTTTGGGCCCCTCGATGATTTAGTTATGACAAACGTAAATGCTCGGCCGGGCTAGGGCTAATTTGATTTGTTCAATTAGTCAGTCGTCATAAATCGGAAGTCAAGAAATAGTACAGAGAGAATGATTAGAAATCATGTCTTATACGATATCTAGAATGGAGGAATATATGATCCCTTATCTAAAGGACATGCGTATCTGATAGGATCAGAGTTGACAGCGGCTTTGGAAAGCTACGATTGCAGATCAGGATCTGAAGTCATACGTTCAATAGTTATTAGACTTATCCAAGTGGGAGACTGTTGGATTAGTGTCTAAGTCCATAACTATTTTGGTATGTACTTGACCCGATGGTGCATGGTCCTTTTGGGTTGCCTTCACCAAAGCAACTTGATAGGATGAATTATGGAGAGAAAGGATTAAATATGATTTATTAATATATTATGAGAATAATATATTAAAGGAGAAATCATATTGTTTAATTAATATTAGTCAAGAATTAATAAGAATTAAGTTTGTGACTAAAAGAGATTAATTAAACTTAAGGGACTAGAATTGTAATTATAAGATAATTGCAATTTGGGCTATGGATTTCCTTATATTAAGGAGTGGACGAATTCTATGGGAAAACCCATTAGAAATCGTCGAAGGCCTTTAAGGAAAGGAGTCCATGGGTTGCTTAGGGCTTAAGCATCCAAATTAGGGTTTCCTTGTTAGATAACCCTAATAGCCTCACTATATATAGAACCCTTATGCCCCAAGAGCTAAAGGGATGAAGCAGGGGAGTACGTCGTGCGTAATCCCTAGTACGCGCCGCGTACTGGGTGGCGCTCCCCGATTCTGAGGTGCAGCCGGGTACGCTCAACGTACACATCTGGTACGCGCAGCGTAACCCGGGGAGTTGACTTTTAGTTGACTTTTAGGGTATGGTCTATTGTGGGGCCTTTGAGTTATGATAGGGGAAAATGGTCTTTTACCCTTCTGAGAGTGTCATAAGAGAGCATAGTCTAGCCTTTGAGAGTTATATTAAATAGAGTGTTTATTTCATATAATTAGGCAGAGGCTAGGCCAGCGTTTACCGAGTCAGAGATTTACTGAGATACCCGAGGTGAGTCTTCTCACTATACTTTACCTAGTGTGGTAAAAGAGTTATGAGACAGAGTACTACAGAGTTATATGCCAGTGTGATTGCATGTTATTATATGTTGTGATTTATTGCGATATGTGATATGCATGATTCAGAGTTACAGAGTTGGGACTTTCAGGTCCCTAGAGTTAGGGCCAGAGGGCCCATAGAGAGTTGGGGCTGGAGGGCCCCACTGAGACACATTGACCAGAGGGTCAACAGAGTTACAGCCTTGAGTGGCTATTATGTGTTATTGTGGTGTTTTGGGGAACTCACTAAGCTTATGCTTAAAGTGTTCAGTGTTATGTGTTTCAGGTACCAGTGATGACCGCGGGAAGGCGCCGGCTTGATTCGTACACACACATGGGATTTGATGTATTTTGATCTTGGGAGATATTTTGTGAAACAAAAACATGATACTATGACATTTTATGAATGAATGGTTTTGTTAAAAATGTGGTTACAATTGCGAAAAATTGTTTTAATTTTTACGGTGTTACAAGTTGGTATCAGAGCCTTGGTTTGAGAGATTCGGATGCATCTTCTGGCATATCTGAACTCAAAATGAGGACTTGAGGAAATTTTTTTGGTAACAAAGTAAAATTTTGAAAGAGTAAAAAGAGTTTTAGGACAAACAGTGCAGAGCCGTGTGTACGATCAGCCAGCGCTCGAACGGTGATTTCCCAAAATACCCTTACAATAAGTGTTATAAGATATGTTATGCTATGTGATGAACTATGTTATACATGCTAGAGTAGACTAGGAATTCTTATTAGGACTAGAGTGGCATGATATGTGATGCCTTAGTCTAGGGATTTTGTTGCTAGAGATACTTGAGAGTGTTTAGATAGCAGTGAAGAGCTTATGAGAGATTTGCTAGTGAGTAGCACATGATTAGAGAGAGTAGAGTACTTGGGAATTGGGACTCTGGGAGGAGGACTTGGGGTGAATGCTGATGCGGTGTGGACGGTAGTATTGGGCCCGTACTACTGAAGTCACCGGGTCAGTGCACGGTTCAAGTAAGAATCCTTAGAGTACCAATGAAAAGTAGGGGGAGTATTCGAGTGTGAGTATGCACGAGCGAGTCCCTAATATTTTTATGTGTATTTCAGAGAGAGAGAGGGAGATCATGGTTGGGACGCGCCACACACCAGGGACCAACGATACGAGGGATGAGGAGATCCGTAGGATCATCCATGAGGAGGTGGCTGCGGCCATCAGGGCAGAGATACCAGAGATGTTCGGGTCTATCAAGACCACACTGATAGAGACATTTGATGAGAGATACGCTGCTCTTTCCGAGGCTGATGTTGCTGCGGCCACTGCAGCTATAGCTGCGACTAGACCGCAGGGTGGTGATGCGTTGCTGTTCCGAGAGTTCAGCAACACAAAACCACCGGAGTTTGACGGGACCCAGGACCCGATTGCGGCGATGAGATGGATTTCAGACATAGAGGGGTGTTTCTTTACTTGCTCATCTCCTGAGCATTTGAGAGTCCGGTTCGCGCTGAACCAGCTTCGCTTGAGGGCGAAGGACTGGTGGAAGTTTGTGACGGCGCACTATACGCCTGCTAAGCTTGCAGCATTGACCTGGGAGAGGTTCACTGCTATGTTCCGAGATGAGTACGTTCCCCAGGTGGAGAGGGAGTGTTTGGCACAGGAGTTTCTGACCCTCAAGCAGGGTACTGAGTCTGTTACGGTGATTACGAGGATGTTTCATGAGCGGGCGATATTCTGCCCCGAGCACGTGTCCTCCGAGCAGGCACGTATGAGTCGATATTTGAGCATTCTAAGGAGGGACATATGTGAGTTCGTGGCGAACTCGACGTACCGGACATTTGCCGAGCTTCAGGCAAATGCCCGGAAGAGTGAGATAGAGCTGGAGACTCAGGCTAGGGAGGAGGCTGAGTCTCAGGGGAGGGATCGGCGACCGGTGCAGTCTCAGCCGGTAGCCAAGCGGGCCAAGCCCACCGATTCGAGATCAGGGAGCCATAGGGGCCGCACTTATGGCAAGTGCGGCAAGAGCCATGACGGGGTGTGCAGAGCAGGGTCTTGCTACAAATATGGCAAGGAGGGGCATATGGCCAAGGACTGCCCCAAAGGGTTTGCAGTATGTTTTCACTGCAACCAGACCGGACACCGGAAAGCAGAGTGTCCGCAATTGCGGGGATCAGCATAGGGAGCACCTCAGGGATCTGCCCCTGCCGCCATCAGAGCTACCGAGAGTTGTCCAGTGAAGGCCGAGGCACCGAGGGCACGAGGGAGAGCCTTTCAGTTGACCGCGGAGGAGGTCCGCGCAGCGCCCGATGTCGTGGCTGGTATGTATTCTTTCATGTATTTATTTTGATGTTGAGATTTTGTGCTTATATTATGTTATGCATAGGTACTTTTCTTGTGAATTATGTACCTGCCTTGGTGTTATTTGACTCGGGTGCGAGTCGGTCTTTTGTATCTTTGGCTTTTAGTTAGCATATCAGTGTTAGTCGTGAGGCGTTGAGTCGACCTCTGAGGGTTTCCATAGCTGGCGAGAGAGTGATATATGCCACAGAGGTGATCCGAGGGTGCGTATTCGAGATTTTCAGTGTTGAGTTCCCGATTGATTTGGATCCTATCGCGATGGGTGATGTTTGTGTCATTGTGGGCATGGACTGGTTGAGCAGATTCGGAGCGGTTATCGACTGCGAGCGACAGCTGATGACCATACGGGACCCTAGTGGGGGAGTTCTTACGGTGTACGGCGAGGGTACACGTTCTGGGTCAGCATTTTGTTCGGCCGCTAGAGTGAGGCAGTGTCTACAGCAAGGCTGTAAGGGCTTTGTGGCGTATGTGATGGATACGCGGGTTGATTCAGAGAGACCGAGGTCAGTTGAAGAGGTTCCGATAGTGCGTGAGTTCCCGGACGTATTTCCAGAGGAGTTGTCGGGTGTGCCTCCCATGAGGCAAGTGGAGTTCAGTATCGATTTGGTTCTGGGGGTCACGCCTATCGCCAAGGTGCCCTATCGCCTTGCACCTCCAGAGATGCAAGAGTTATCCTCGCAGCTTCAGGAGCTGCTGGGAAAGGGGTTTATTCGGCCGAGCAGCTCGCCGTGGGGAGCGCCTATCCTTTTTGTCAAAAAGAAGGATGGTTCACACCGGATGTGCATTGATTACCGGGAGTTGAACAAGCTGACGGTCAAGAACCGTTACCCGTTGCCGAGGATCGATGATTTGTTCGATCAGTTGCAGGGAGCATCTTGGTTCTCCAAGATGGATTTGAGGTCTGTGTATCATCAGGTAAGGGTACGAGATGAGGACATCTAGAAGACAGCGTTTAGGACTCGTTATGGGCATTACGAGTTTGTGGTGATGCCTTTCGGACTGACCAATGCCCCGACAGTGTTCATGGATCTCATGAACAGAGTGTGCAGGCCGATGTTGGATCGGTCGGTGATCGTGTTCATCAACGATATTTTGGTATATTCGAGATCTAGGGATCAGCATGAGGATCATTTGAGGGAGATCCTCGGAGTACTGAGATCGGAGAGGCTTTACGCCAAATTCTCCAAGTGTGATTTCTAGTTGCGAGAGGTCCAGTTCCTAGGGCACCTCGTTAACCAGAAGGGGATATTGGTCGACCCGGCCAAGGTGGAGGCAGTAATGAGTTGGGAGGTTCCGAGGTCACCCTCTGAGATCAGGAGTTTCTTAGGGTTGGCAGGCTATTATCGAAGATTTATCAGGGATTTCTCCAAGATCGTCGTGCCACTCACCAGGTTAACCCGGAAGGGTGTCGCTTTTTCATGGGGCCCAGAGCAACAGACCTCCTTTGAGACGCTTCGCCAGAGGCTATGTGAAGCCCCAGTGTTAGCCCTCCCAGAGGGAATGGAGGACTTTGTGGTGTATTGTGATGCGTCGATCTTGGGGTTGGGAGCGGTGCTGATGCAGAAAGGGCATGCGATAGCATACGCATCGATGCAGTTGAAGCCTCATGAGACGAGGTATCCCACCCACGATCTAGAGTTGGGGGAAGTGGTGTTCGCCCTCAAGATTTGGCGTCACTATCTATACGAGGTTCGGTGTACGATATACACGGACCACAAGAGCCTGAAGTATTTGATGGATCAGCCCAACCTAAATATGCGACAGAGGAGGTGGTTGGACGTGGTCAAGGATTATGATTGTGAGATCCTGTACCACCCGGGCAAGGATAATATTGTAGCCGATGCACTGAGCCGCAGGGCGGAGAGCACCCCATTGCGAGATGTATGTTTGATATTGACCGTGATAGCTCCGGTGTTGGACACCATTCGTGGGGCACAGGCTGAGGTTGAGCAGCCTGAGAGACAGAAGAGAGAGCGAGTTGTTGGGTTAGTATCGGAGTTCGTTACCGATAGTCGGGGGCTTATGACATTTCAGGGGCGTATCTGGGTACTGTTTGTGGGAGGGACGCGTACCATTTTGATGGAAGAGGCTCATCGGTCAAAGTTCTCGATCCATCTTGGGGCCACTAAGATGTATTTAGACCCGAAGAGGGAGTATTGGTGGCCCTGTGTGAAGAGGGATGTCGCATGGTT
This sequence comes from Lactuca serriola, assembly GCF_051521515.1. NCBI lineage: Eukaryota > Viridiplantae > Streptophyta > Magnoliopsida > Asterales > Asteraceae > Lactuca > Lactuca serriola. The sequence goes on along the minus strand of NC_136412.1, from coordinate 218,838,003 downwards.
TGTTGAGAGGTGCTTAACATGTCATAGGGTTAAGGCCGAGCACCAGAGACCGCATGGTAAGTTGCAGCCTTTGGAGGTTCCCGAATGGAAGTGGGAACAGATTACCATGGATTTTATCACCAAATTGCCAAGGACTGCTAGGGGAGTCGATGCAATTTGGGTGATTGTGGACATATTGAAAAAGAGCGCCCACTTCCTTGCTATCAGTGAGAGCTCTTCCGCAGAGAAGTTGGCAGAGATGTACGTGAGGGAAGTGGTATCGCGGCATGGAGTGCCGATCTCGATTGTGTCAGACCGAGATGTGCGTTTCACTTCCAGATTTTGGAAGAAATTTCACGAGGAATTGGGTACTAGGATACATTTTAGTACCGCATATCACCCCCAGACTAACGGACAAAGTGAGCGGACGATTCAGACGCTCGAGGATACGCTTCGGGCATGTGTGTTGGATTTCAGGGGAGTTGGGACACATATTTGCCCTTGGCAGAGTTTTCTTACAACAACAGCCATCATTCGAGCATCGAAATGCCACCCTTTGAGCTGTTGCATGGGAGGAGGTGTCGGACCCCCATTTGTTGGGGAGAGGTCGGGCAGCGTGTTATGGGTAGTACCGAGATCGTGCTACAGACGACTGAGCAGATACAGCAGGTCCGGCAAAGGTTATTGATCACTCAGAGTCGTCAGAAGAGTTATGCAGACAGGCGCCGGTCCGAGCTCGAGTTCCAGGTCGGCGACTTTGTTCTCCTGAAGGTCTCTCCTTGGAAAGGAGTGATCCGATTCAGGAAGATGGGCAAGTTGGGGCCCCGTTATATCGGTCCTTTTCGAGTGATTGCAAGGGTAGGCAGGTTAGCCTACCGATTGGAGCTACCGACAGAGTTAGGTCAGATCCATGACACTTTCCACGTGTCGCAGTTGCGGAAGTGTATAGCCGATAAGTCGGCAGTGGTACCATTGGAGGATATTCAGGTGGAGGCGAGCCTGAATTATGTTGAGAGACCGGTAGCAATCAGAGATCGGAAGATCAAGGTTTTAAGGAACAAGGAAGTACCTTTGGTTTTGGTTTAGTGGCAACATCGGAAGGGGTCCGAGATGACTTGGGAGTCAGAGTCGGAGATGCGAGGGCAGCATCCAGAGTTGTTCGAGGAATGAGACTTCAAGGGCGAAGTCTGGTTCTATTGGGGGATAATTGTAACACCCCGAGATTCATGTACATTTCTTTCATCCTTGTTCTTTGTTGATTGGACATGTTTAGTCCTTGAGTGGTGGGTTAGTAGCAAGTGAGTACGCTGGGCGTACCAGAGGGGTACGATGCGCGTACTCATGCGCTTAATTTGGACGCGGAGTCGCCAAGGTATGCTGGGCGTACCTAGAGTTACGCCGGGCGTACCCGGCCCAGGTGCAAAAACCCTAATCCATCTTGTGCACTATTTAAAGGGTGTTATGGCTCATTTCCCAGCCTCCATATCAGTGAGTGAAACCCTAAAAGAGAGCCCCATCGTCCTTAGTGTGTGAGAGTGTTGATTTGAGCTTTTTGGTGCTTTAGTGACTTAGTGAAGAAGAAGGAAGGGAGTTCTTGGAAGCTAAAGCTTGAGGTGTCACTTTGGATCTGAGATCTACAGAGAAAAGGGCTACACTTGGAGGTATAAAGTTCAAAACTTTCCTCTTCTTTAGGTTGTTGTAGTATGTGCCCTTTTTAGGGCTAAAAACCCCAAAGGTGGAGACTTTATGAGTGTAAAGTGCTCCATGGTCCGAGATCTGTCCCCTTTCAGTGTTATTGGTGATTTAGAGCCATAAAGTTTCCATCTTGGATGTTAGTTTGAAGTCATGCATGTGTATTTATCCTTCTAGAGTTGAAGGTGGGATCATTGTGAGAGTTGGTGACTTGTTCAACCATGCAAAGGCTTAAAGTCATCAACTTTATGGATTAAGGGCTTAGATGGGGTCAGATCTAAAATATGGGCGTAGGTCTTAACTGTTTAAGACCTCAAGAGCTAAAGGGATGAAGCAGGGGAGTACGTCGTGCGTAATCCCTAGTACGCGCCGCGTACTGGGTGGCACTCCCCGATTCTGAGGTGCAGCCGGGTACGCTCAGCGTACACATCTGGTACGCACAGCGTAACCCGGAGAGTTGACTTTTGGTTGACTTTTAGGGAATGGTCTATTGTGGGTCCTTTGAGTTATGAGAGGGGTAAAATAGTCTTTTACCCTTCTGAGAGTGTCATAAGAGAGCGTAGTCTAGCCTTTGAGAGTTATATTAAATAGAGTGTTTATTTCATATGATTAGGCGGAGGCTAGGCTAGCGTTTACCGAGTCAGAGATTTACCGAGATACCCGAGGTGAGTCTTCTCACTATACTTTACCTAGTGCGGTAAAAGAGTTATGAGACAGAGTACTATAGAGTTATATGCCAGTGTGATTGCATGTTATTATATGTTGTGATTTATTGCGATATGTGATATGCATGATTCAGAGTTACAGAGTTGGGACTTTCGGGTCCCTAGAGTTAGGGCCAGAGGGCCCATAGAGAGTTGGGGCTGGAGGGCCCCACTGAGACACATTGACCAGAGGGTCAACAGAGTTACAGCCTCGAGTGGCTATTATGTGTTATTGTGGTGTTTTGGGGAACTCACTAAGCTTATGCTTAAAGTGTTCAGTGTTATGTGTTTCAGGTACCAGTGATGACCGCGGGAAGGCGCCGGCTTGATTCGTACACACACATGGGATTTGATGTATTTTGATCTTGGGAGATATTTTGTGAAACAAAAACATGATACTATGACATTTTATGAATGAATGGTTTTGTTAAAAATGTGGTTACAATTGCGAAAAATTGTTTTAATTTTTACGGTGTTACAAGTTGGTATCAGAGCCTTGGTTTGAGAGATTCGGATGCATCTTCTGGCATATCTGAACTCAAAATGAGGACTTGAGGAAATTTTTTTGGTAACAAAGTAAAATTTTGAAAGAGTAAAAAGAGTTTTAGGACAAACAGTGCAGAGCCGTGTGTACGATCAGCCAGCGCTCGAACGGTGATTTCCCAAAATACCCTTACAATAAGTGTTATAAGATATGTTATGCTATGTGATGAACTATGTTATACATGCTAGAGTAGACTAGGAATTCTTATTAGGACTAGAGTGGCATGATATGTGATGCCTTAGTCTAGGGATTTTGTTGCTAGAGATACTTGAGAGTGTTTAGATAGCAGTGAAGAGCTTATGAGAGATTTCCTAGTGAGTAGCACATGATTAGAGAGAGTAGAGTACTTGGGAATTGGGACTCTGGGAGGAGGACTTGGGGTGAATGCTGATGCGGTGTGGACGGTAGTATTGGGCCCGTACTACTGAAGTCACCGGGTCAGTGCACGGTTCAAGTAAGAATCCTTAGAGTACCAATGAAAAGTAGGGGGAGTATTCGAGTGTGAGTATGCACGAGCGAGTCCCTAATATTTTTATGTGTATTTCAGAGAGAGAGAGGGAGATCATGGTTGGGACGCGCCACACACCAGGGACCAACGATACGAGGGATGAGGAGATCCGTAGGATCATCCATGAGGAGGTGGCTGCGGCCATCAGGGCAGAGATACCAGAGATGTTCGGGTCTATCAAGACCACACTGATAGAGACATTTGATGAGAGATACGCTGCTCTTTCCGAGGCTGATGTTGCTGCGGCCACTGCAGCTATAGCTGCGACTAGACCGCAGGGTGGTGATGCGTTGCTGTTCCGAGAGTTCAGCAACACAAAACCACCGGAGTTTGACGGGACCCAGGACCCGATTGCGGCGATGAGATGGATTTCAGACATAGAGGGGTGTTTCTTTACTTGCTCATCTCCTGAGCATTTGAGAGTCCGGTTCGCGCTGAACCAGCTTCGCTTGAGGGCGAAGGACTGGTGGAAGTTTGTGACGGCGCACTATACGCCTGCTAAGCTTGCAGCATTGACCTGGGAGAGGTTCACTGCTATGTTCCGAGATGAGTACGTTCCCCAGGTGGAGAGGGAGTGTTTGGCACAGGAGTTTCTGACCCTCAAGCAGGGTACTGAGTCTGTTACGGTGATTACGAGGATGTTTCATGAGCGGGCGATATTCTGCCCCGAGCACGTGTCCTCCGAGCAGGCACGTATGAGTCGATATTTGAGCATTCTAAGGAGGGACATATGTGAGTTCGTGGCGAACTCGACGTACCGGACATTTGCCGAGCTTCAGGCAAATGCCCGGAAGAGTGAGATAGAGCTGGAGACTCAGGCTAGGGAGGAGGCTGAGTCTCAGGGGAGGGATCGGCGACCGGTGCAGTCTCAGCCGGTAGCCAAGCGGGCCAAGCCCACCGATTCGAGATCAGGGAGCCAGAGGGGCCGCACTTATGGCAAGTGCGGCAAGAGCCATGACGGGGTGTACAGAGCAGGGTCTTGCTACAAATATGGCAAGGAGGGCATATGGCCAAGGACTGCCCCAAGGGGTTTGCAGTATGTTTTCACTGCAACCAGACCGGACACCGGAAAGCAGAGTGTCCGCAATTGCGGGGATCAGCACAGGGAGCACCTCAGGGATCTGCCCCTGCCGCCATCAGAAGTCAGATTATGGGCCAAGGGCAGTTTGGGCTCAGGAAGGGCCATATGTGAAGTAGGCCCAATTTAGTATAATTGGGCCAGTTGTGGGCCTTTAATGGGTCATTGATGGATTTAGAAGAATTAAAGGTTTGGGGCCTTGGTTATGACCCACACCATAGTAGGGCTAAAATAGTCATTTTACCCATCAAAAGATTCCCCTTTTTGACTTAGTGTTTGACTTGTCATGATAGCCGGAGAGCAGCCGGGACAGCAGTCGGGGATCTTTCACTCGAGTTTTCAGCAGTCAGCATTTCGAGGTAAGTTTCCTTCCAGTAGAACGGGTCTAAGGCCACAATGTCAACCCGTTTAGCTAGCAATAGTTTCCGGACTTTGTTCCGATGCAGTAGTTAGTATGTTTGATGCCTTCGTGGCTCAAACAGGATTTATGTGTTATGTGTTCCGGGCTACGGCCTGATGCAGTATGCAATGTATGTGTGTTCATGCTAGTTGATATGTTATGCTTTGTTCAGTTAGTTCCGGACTTCGGTTCGATGCAGGGGACTGGGTCCCAGTCAGTTTCCGGACTTCGGTCCGATGCAGGGGGCAAGGCCCCAGTTAGTCCAGACTTCGGTCCGATGCAAGGGACAAGGTCCCAGTCAGTTTCCGGACTTCGGTCTGACGCAGGGGGCAAGGCCCCAGTTAGTCCGGACCTCGGTCCGATGCAGTAGGCAAGGCCCAGTATGTGCTTTATATGTTATTGTATGGTATGTGGTAGATTGGGGAGCTCACTAAGCTTCGTGCTTACGGTTTCAGTTTTTGGTTTCAGGTACTCAGTTTTCAAAAGAGGAGCTCGGAGAGGTTGCAGTGCACACACCATAGTCAGTTAGCCTGGGAATGTTTTACTCTGATAATGAGATTATGTTTTGAATTAATACTCGAAAATTATGTTATGACTTATGATACGGTTTTTATAAATATGGTTTTAGTAATGTTTTAAAAGAAATTTTTAGTCGTGATTTTTGGGTCGTTACAAGTTGGTATCAGAGCCTTGGTTTGAGGGATTCGGATACACTTCGCGTGTGTCTAAACTCAAACTAAGGAAACGGTAAAATGTTTTGAAAAGAAAAACATTTTCGAAAAGATTTTTTTTCTAGAAAAAGCGAAAATAATTTTTTTTAGAAAGAAAAGAACTTTGAAAAGAGAAAAAGGGTGTGGTGCATGCAACCAGCCGAGCTCAAGTAAGTACTCCCAAATTACCCATACAAGTTTATGTTATCAGTTTCAGTTTCAGTTTCAGATCAGTTCAGTTTCAGTTTCAGTAGAACAGCATGCTAGTATAGGACTAAAGATCTAGGAGGATGCCTTATGTGCCTACTTATTGTGTCGAGCTTGAGAAGAATTGCATGCTAGTATTGAGTAGACAGTAGTAGGATAGCATGTGTAGGTTATGCCTGATAGTATGAGCTTAGTATTGTATGCTAGTACAATTTCTTGTTATGAGAATAGTTTTGCATGGATATGTTTCCTTTATCCGAATGTTGCTTGCTTTGTGCTTTGTGGGACTCTGAGTCAGGGCCAGCTTTATTAGTAATTAAACAAGGATAGGGCTTAGGGCCCCCACTTTTAAGGGGCCCCATTTAACCCAAATACCCAATACATGTCCATATCTAAATTTGAATCGCCAGGCCTCAAAAACTCTATATATCTCTTCTACAAGCGATGATTCTTCTTCTTCTTCTCCATTGTCGAAATCTGATTAACAATTCTAGAAAACTCTATACATCTCTTCTCCAAGCGATGATTCTTCTTCTCCATTGTCGAAATCATATTAACGATTCTAGGCTTCTTCTTCTCGATTCTTGAACACTCTGAACCGCTGAAATGCGTTACAATATGCTCTTCTTCTTCCTTATCCATTCTAGGCTTCTCCATAACTGATTACTCCATTGTTAAAAAAAATCGGATGATTCAAGTCTATCACAGAAACGGTATGTGCACTTTTTTCACATTTTAGTTTTTATTTCCATTATTTGTCATCTGATTATCTAATTAGGGTTAATATATAAAGTCGATTTAGGGTTAATACTTTTTAGTTATTATTTTTTCAGTTATCTGATTTTTGAGTCCATTGTTCATTGATTACAACAAATTCCTATATAATTCTATTCTTAAATCTATTTTCTATAATTTCAGTTTTTATTTTTTTCACAGAAGCGGTATTTTTTTCAAGCGAAAAAGAGAAAATATAAACAACAACAGGATGATTCAATTGCAAAATCAGATCATTAAAAGATATGATTATCAAGCGAAAAAAAGAGAACGAATATGAACATTTTCTCTGTTTTCAGTTTTTATTTTTTCACTAAAACAATATTTTTTTCCTGTTTTCCAGATTTGAGTTTTCCAGTTTCCATTATCTTCTATAGTTATATTCTCAAATCTCAATTTAGTAGGCTACATGCATAATAACATTAAGTATTAAGTATAGTAAATACCAAAGGGCCCCAAATTTTTCGTTCGCTTAGAGCCCCCAAACGGGTTGAGCCGCCCCTGCTCTGAGTGATGGGAGTTAGCCATTAGGTGAATACGTCACATCACATGTGATCAGGGTTGAATAATCTCAGAGTGCTGGATTTGGCCATACTGCGTAGCTCTCGTATGAGTCTAACCGTTGTAGGGACGAGTCTTTTACTCGAAGGATTATCCGAGCCTCATTGCATGTGATGGTATTCAGGTGGTGGCTAATTGGCATTACAAGGAGGCCTTCAGCAGCTGAGGACTGCTTTGGGTGGAGTCAGAGGTTCCCTAGGGCAAGCCTAGGAAGGTAGTAGCAGAGATCAGTAGCAGGAGAGTGACTTGGTGGAGTTAAGGTAACTCTTGAGGAAAGTACGGATAGATGTGGAAGGTAGTATGGGCCCGTACTATTGAAAGCAGAGGATCCGTACTCGAGTCAAGAGGGGCCGAGACAAGACCAGGGAACTTGTAGAGTGTGTGAGAGATCCCTCAGCAGCGGTGTGTATATTGATCGGGAAGTGTTATATTTTCAGCATGGTGACATTGCGCGAGTTACCAGTTAGCAGTTCAGGTACCGAAGGGGGGGGGGTCTGGCTCGGACTCCGGAGCCAGGCAGCTTGATGATCAGATGAGGGATTTCATTTCCGCAGAGATCATGCGCAACATCATTAATCAGACTCCAGTGATTTTCGGCTTTGTTAAAGAGGCCATTGTGGAGCTTATGGACAATCATCTCGAGGCCTTTAGGGCCGGGATAGTTTCAGGACAGATTGGGGTTCGTCTAGAGCCCGATGCTTATGGAGATCAGGGATCCATCAGGGAGGGAGATCCCATTTCTAGTTTTTGCCATCAGGGGACAAGAGTGAGTGGGGCACCATGTCTCCAAGAGAGGCCTCTGCATGATTGGATAGTTGAGGAGGTCTCGCGAGCCCTTCGCGAGGATCTCCCCGGCATGGTCGTGAGGATCACTGCTAGGTTGATCGCGAAGCTCTAGGAGCAGACAACTGTTGTTCAGATGACGGATGGGGTCAATAAGGTAACACAGGAGCGAGAGACGGGCAGGGAGTCGGAAAGGAAGAGGAAAACGAATGAGACTCCGGTAGCCACAGGTTCAGGCAAGAGGCCCAAGGGGTCGGATTCGAGATCGAGGGACTATCAGAGCCGCAGTCGATACGGGAAGTGTGGTAGCATGCACAAGGGTGCGTGCAGGCATAGAAGTGGTGACGATGTTGGATGTTTCAAGTGCGGCCGGATTGGCCATTTTAGCAGAGATTGTACTGTTACCATCGCCCAGGAACTTGACCCGATATGTTTCCATTGCAGTCGGAGGGGCTACAAGAAGGCCCACTGTCCGAGTTTGTATACAGCAGAGCAGGTGATAGCTCCTGCCCCTGTGACTTCGAGTACCATCAGCGGTTGCCGGGGCCGGGCACGGGCACCCACGGCTCGGAGCAGAGTATTCCGGATGATTTCAACAAGGATTCGGGCAGCACTGGATGTTGGGGGTGTTGGGGTATTATATTACCTGCTTGTGACGGAGTTTTATGCCATCTGCATACCTTGGGATTAGAATGGTGAATTGGAGGTCGTCCCCTTTAGATCAGGTTACTTCAAATGCGGTGACTGTAGCATGTATGTGTAAGATTCAGTAGTGCCTCACTACTTGCGGAAGGTGTTAGTCGGGTAATGATCAGTTATATTCTCAATAGTGACAATCCAGAGCTTCTAGTGGAGTATCTAGCGGTCAGTAAGGAAGTGGGTTAGAGATGTTCACACTAAACGCAAGTTCTCGGGATGCAGCCACTAAGTAGATACAGTGAAGGATTGAAGAGTGCTCGTTTAGTTAAGCAGGAATGGTTTGGATCTGGTAAGGGTTAGTTGGAGCGCAAACAGAGGTAAACGTGGGCGGGCAGCGGATTGCCCCTTTTCATGGAAGGAAGGTTGGGGAATCCTTTCGACCAGTGAGCAGTGAGGAGTTAGCCGGATCCAAGTGTGGGAGAACCCTCCGAGTATACAAGGATAAGGGCACGTAGAACCAGAATGAGTACGCGGCCTCTGAGAAGAAAAGATAGTAGCACAACGATGGATGGATTGAGGAGTTCAGGATTGGGAGTTTGAGGAACTTCCCAACAGTTAGTTCATGTAATCGAGATGGTTAGTAGCTGGTTGGGAATCCAGGATTGGAGGACCGCCTGTAGGGCTCTAGTGAGTCGGAATGAGGATCTTGAGAAAGGTTAACAAGAGATGATTTCGTGTTAGTAGTCAGTGGCAGAGACGACATCCAGGGTTGTGTGGATTCAGGAGTTGGGGGTTTGGAAACTTCCCAACGATAGTTGCATGTATCCGGATTAGTAGATGGTTGGCTTGGGAACCAAGCCGAAGAATTCCTTGACGGAACGCTAAGTGTATCAAGGATATAAGATGTCGAGGTTGATGCAGCATTCGATGACTAAGGGCTGGTTTTGAGAAATCAGAATGAGGAATCGCTAGCAGGACTAGGGATAATCAGGATGTCCTCGGAATAGTAGTTAGTAAAGTAGTCAGATAGTCGTAGAGTGCTGTAAGTCTACGGGGGTAGCCGTAGCATTCACTAGCAGTCAGGTAGTAGTAGAGTGTTGTAAGTCTACGGGGGTAGCCGTAGCATTCACTAGCAATCAGATAGTAGTAGAGTGTTGTAAGTCTACGCGGGTAGCCGTAGCATTCACTAGCAGTCAGATTGTAGTAGAGTGTTGTAAGTCTACAGGGGTAGCCGTAGCATTCACTAGCAGTCAGATAGTAGTAGAGTATTGTAAGTCTACGGGGGTAGCCATAACATTCACTAGCAGTCAGATAGTAGTAGATTGTTGTAAGTCTACGGGGGTAGCCGTAGCATTCACTAGCAGTCAGATAGTAGTAGAGTGTTGTAAATCTGCGGGGGTAGCCGTAGCATTCACTAGCAGTCAGATAGTAGTAGAGTGTTGTAAGTCTGCAGGGGTAGCCGTAGCATTCACTAGCAGCCAGATAGTATTAGAGAGTTGTAAGCCTGGGGATGTAGCCATAACATTCGTCAGGTTATTAGTCAGCATGAGCGCATTGTTTGGACGCAGGGGAAGCAGTAGTACCCACCAGTTCGGGTGCAGCAGTGAGGATATGGGAATCTACGGGTTAGATTTCGGATTTCCCAAATGGTTCAGTTATGGTTAAGTCGGCGATTTGTCAGCAGATCGTCACCTCAGTTATGAGATCAGGGAAGCAGTGGACCGTTTAGGTTCGTGTATGATAAGGGCTACCGTTATTCTGGGAGCCGTCATTTTTAGTCTTGGATATGATGATGTCAAGATGTGACGTTTGGACCCGGTCGGTGGGATCGGGAGGTTGTTATGGTCACAGTGACAGGATGACTAGAGGAAACTAGTTCCAGAGAAAGATTTCGTTCAGAAGTCGTAGGAACGACTAAGTAAGGAGTCCTTGGGCTCCACAGTTGAGTTGGAACTCGGTGTTGCAGATTACCGACGAATGATTGGAGACGAGGAAGGTCTCGAGATATTTTGGGAAGCATCCATATAGCAGTTCAGTATTTCAGGCAGTTCAGTGTTTCAGGCAGTTCAGTGTTTCAGGCAGTTCAGAGTTTCAGATAGTTTCAATGTTATGGATAGTATTAGTACTTGTGTCAGAATGCAAGTGATGACAGTATAGTTGGCTGAATTGGAAATGGCAAGTTCCTCTCAGCAAGATCAGTTGAGTCATCTGCCAAGTATAAGTGATATGTAAGGATAATTAGGCAGGTAGCCTTTCTTTCAGGATGCAAGACTCGAGTTATTGGAAGTCGAGTAGTCAGATGAGATAAGCAGGCTGGTTCCAGCAGCATCGATTCAGTATGGGTGGCAGAGTGGATAGAACAATTATAGATAGTCGAAGTATCTTCAAAAGTCGTTGGAAGCGACTAGGAGATTGCGATGGGGTGTAGTGATCGGTGGGAGACCGGTAACCCAGATATCGGCAGATTAGTTGGACCTGGGTGGTCTCAGTGCATCCGGTAGGCGGATGGAGGGCGACAGAGTTTTCAGTCAGGGGTAGTAACGATAAGGGAAGTATGGTAAGAGGCAGCAAGTTGACAGAGGGTGCTACACCTGTCGCAGCAGGGTTGGATAATCTCAAAGGGGAAGGTTTGACCTTGTTGCGCAGCTCTTGTATGAGTCTTAACCGTTGCAGGGATGAATCTTTCACTCGAAGGATTGTCTGATCCATTCGCTGGGACGGGTGCTCAGCACTAAGTTATGGAAATAAGAAGCATTTAGTATGTGCCAGCAATAGTGACCAGCACTGAGAGTGGCTGGAGTGATGAACAAAAGGGTTAGAGTCACCAGGCAGGGTGTGGGAGGCGGATTGCAGGTCAGTTGGCCATAGCAGACTTCGAGGACGAAGTCTAGTTTAAGTGGGGGAGAGTTGTAACACCCTGCTCTAAAATATTCATTTATGGAATTTCCGAGGCCAAGACCAAGGGCGTTTTAGTCCTTTATTAAATTTAGAGGTATTATTCGAGAAGTTTTCGGGCCGAAGTGTGTTGTTAGAAATGTAGGGTTTCTCGTCACCTTTCCGTGGATATAAAGTTCATCAGAAACGGATCTAGAATGAAGGAGTTATGACACTTTGAAGATTTGGCATGAATGGCCCTTATAGCGAAAAGTTTGCATGGAAGGCCATGCATGAGTGTTTAGTGCACGCGTGTTTAGCTGAGTACGCCCAGCGTAAGGCTGGTGTACACCCAACTTAAAGGGGCAAAAGATCGCGGGTCCTATAGGCGTACCCGGCGTACGGGAGTTACGCCCAGCGTACGCTAACAGCTTAAAAACCCTAATTCTTGGGCAAGCACTATATAAAGGACATTATAGCTCCAACCCTAGCCCCCATATCAGTCTCCCCAACCTCAGAAGGAACCCTAGAACGTGCCTTCCTTCATTTTATGAGATCTTGACCTTGGAGAACCTATTTTGGTGGATTAAAGCTTGGAAGCAAAGAGAAGAAGGTTGGCAAGGAGGAACCTTTGAAGCTAGAGCTTGTAGATCTGGGATAAGTGCTTCATTTCGGACCTCTGCAAGGTAAAAAGTCTTGAGCTTGATGATTAACCTCTTAGATCTCCTTAGTACAAGTTTATGGACCTTTTTGGTCCCAAGATTGGGACTTTATGACTTAAGCTCGTTTCTAAGACCAGGGTTGCCTCCCTTAGAGTCATATGAGTCCCATAAGCAGTAAAGTTCAGATCTTTATGGTCCCAATGAGCTCATGCATGAGATCTATCCTTGGTTTTAGAGGTGTATGGTCACCTTTTTGAGTTTGAGTGTATTTGGTGGATTGCAAGGCACCAAGTTAGTAACTTTATGGACTAAGACATCAGTAAGGATCTGGATCTAAGTTAGTAGCGTCTGGAGTGGAGCATTAAGCACTTAATGGTAAAGTGCCTTAACAGGATGATTACGCCGACCGTAAGTGAAGGTACGTCCCGCGTACTCGCTAGCAGGCTAGTACGCTTAGCGTACAATGGAGTACGGCCACCGTACTCAGCATAGTTGGGTTTTGAGCATTTGGGCCTCGGTGTGGGCTGTGATTTGGACTATAGGTCATTGGGCCTTAGTGGGCCAGCAGAAGTTAGATTATGGTCCAAGGGCAGTTTGGGCTCAAGAAGGGCCATATGTGAAGTAGGCCCAATTTAGTATAATTGAGCCAGTAGTGGGCCTTTAATGGGCCATTGATGGACTTAGAAGAATTAAAGGTTTGGGGCCTTGGTTATGACCCACACCATAGTAGGGGTAAAATAGTCATTTTACCCATCAAAAGATTCCCATTTTTGACTTAGTGTTTGACTTGTCATGATAGCCGGAGAGCAGCCGGGACAGCAGTCGGGGATCTTTCACTCGAGTTTTCAGCAGTTAGCATTTCGAGGTGAGTTTCCTTCCAGTAGGAACGGGTCTAAGGCCACAATGCCAGCCCGTTTAGCTAGCAGTAGTTTCCGGACTTCGGTCCGATGCAGTAGTTAGTATGTTTGATGCCTTCGTGGCTGAAACATGATTTATGTGTTATGTGTTCTGGGCTACGGCCCGATGCAGTATGCAGTATATGTGTGTTCATGCTAGTTGATATGTTATGCTTTGTTCAGTTAGTTCTGGACTTCGGTCCGATGCAGTTAGTCCGGACTTCGGTCCGATGCAGGGGACAAGGTCCCAGTCAGTTTCCGGACTTCGGTCCGATGCAGGGGGTAATGCCCCAGTTAGTCCGAACCTCGGTCCGATGCAGTGGGCAAGGCCCAGTATGTGCTTTATATGTTATTGTATGGTATGCGGTAGATTGGGGGAGCTCACTAAGCTTCGTGCTTACGGTTTCAGTTTTTGGTTTCAGGTACTCAGTTTTCAAAAGAGGAGCTCGGAGAGGTTGCAGTGCACACACCATAGTCAATTAGCCTGGGAATGTTTTACTCTGATAATGAGATTGTGTTTTGAATTAATACTCGAAAATTATGTTATGACTTATGATACGGTTTTTATAAATATGGTTTTAGTAATGTTTTAAAAAAAAAAATTAGTCGTGATTTTTGGGTCATTACACATAAAAACTATAGAAACCGGTTGACCCGGCGGTTGAACCGGTTAAACTGGTTGAACCGGGAACCGGTCACTATACCGGTTCAATTAAAAAACCGATTTTTAAAACATTGATTAAACCTACTATTTTATGTATTTTTGAATTGTTTTTGGAAGGATTGATTCGAATAAATTGGATTGATACCCCTTACTCTAAATGAATCAATATCAGGTAACCTACTAAAAAAACTCGTTGCGTAACTTATTTTGGCGTGTCTTAAGATTGAAATCTTTAAAGAAATTAGAGGATCGAGACTTTTAGAAGACATGACTTGTGGGGAGTTTGGAATATGTTTTGATACCTATTGTTACCTCGAATTTCTAAAATAACAAATATTTTGATAACTGTTAAGACCATTTGCTATTCTGCAAGATTTATTAAAAGCTTTAAACTTTATCTTTTATTTTTAAAACTAAAATTGATTTTAAACGTATGATTTTTATAATACCCATATGAGGATGTTAGACTCTTGAACATGCATAGTGTATAATTTGTAAGCCATGTTGGTGTAGTCCTTTCTATATTGCTTGCAACCGTTAATAACATTAAATATTTTTTTTATTCTAATATTGTATTTAATTAATTAACTTTATTTATATGTTAATTAATTATTATGTTTTTTTTGGAACAACAGGCATTCATTAAAATAAGAAACTAGCCAGGGGCTAGAAGATTGAGTACAAAAGAGGACAAAAAAAAAACGACAATACAAGGTATCAAAAAAGATTATAGCCTACCATAACATTCGAGGATTGGGTCACTGCACCAATTTGCCCACCTTAAATTTTGCCGTCACCTTAAATTTTGGTACCTGTTCGGCTGACTGACGGGTAGCGAATACTCCGGAGTATTCTATGAGTACTCGGATTTCGTAATTCATGTAGAAATATTTTTAGAGAAATTATATATGCCAAAATCACAAGTTAAAATCATAATTTGATTGAAATATATAACAAAATTAGAAACATATGAATACACAAAAACTGAAAAACATACAATGGTCTCACTTCGTAAATAATTACTGAAAAAATAATATATATATATATATATATATATATATATATATATATATATATATATATATATATATAATCACATGTGTATGGTTAAATAATAAATCATTAAATATATTATACATATTAATCACTAAGTTGACCAAGTTTTACAACACAGCTCGTTTCAGTAAGGGTTGATCGAGGAGTACTCGGATTCTATAACTCGCATCGGTAAGGGGCCGAGCAGAAAGTATTCGGTCGATTAATCGGCCAACTCCACGAGTTTTACAACACTGAAAACTAATAAAATAGTAAATATGATATATTCGACCTACTTTATAATATCTAAACTATTTAAAGTAAATGTTTAATATTTATTTTTATTCAAAATATAAGTAGTTACATAAATTAAGGAGAATTTCGTATATACTCTTATTAAACAACAAAATATCATATTTATCTAACCAAAAATATAAATATCATATTTATCCTTCATATCTTCAAAATATCATATTTGTCCAAAAAAAAATTAACATTGTATAATAAATTTAAATATTTTGTTGAAGTAATAGACTATTATACTATTCATAAATTCCCCAACAATCATTGACTGATTGAATTTCAAAATCTCTTCTAAAAGAATCGATTGAGGTATATTTGGAACGAAACCAAAAGTGCTCAATCTATCTATGAAACATCTCAAAAAAAAAAAAAATATGAGTAATGAAAGTTATGTATGTAACTCACTTGGTTTGAATTTTAGCATCATTAAATCCTACTTACAAGTAATGAACAAATTGTCGAGTGAATCCAATCTTTATCAAATCAATTCTGAAAATCCATTACTTGTTAAAGTATTATTTGATTCAATAACAAATTCAATTCTAAACCCATATTACAATTGTCTCCCTGACATTCAAAACCCTAAAAAACCGTTGATATTATATACAAAGATTTGAAAAAAAGAATAACCACCATTGTTGTTCCAAAAATCACTTCAATTAACTTTATTTCGAATGAGCGTCTGAAAGTTGATTTGAAAATTTATGAAGAGGGTATAATAGTAAATCAATATATATATATATATATATATATATATATATATATATATATATATATATATAATAATTAAAAAATATATTTAAAATAAAATTAGGTAAATATGATATTTTGAAATTTATGAAAGATAAATATGATATTTTAAAGTTTATAAAGGGTAAATATGATAGGATAAATATGATATTTTGATTTTTTGTTGGGTAATATGATATTTTGATTCTTTATAAATTATTAATCTGTTGTCTAAAAAAAGTTATATAAATTATTAAAAAATTATTAATTATAAATAATATAATATTTCTTAGAAGAAATAATAATTATTGATTTCTCCTAAGGAGAGCCACATTAAAAAGAATATTATTATGTTAAAATATCTGCATTTTAGAGACAGTTTGCACATATTTTGGCATATAACAATTTGTACATTACATAAATAAGTTTTCTTTCCTATCAAATTAACTTTTTATTGTTTGTACGGTTTAATAACACCCACAAATGCATGGGACCCTGCCTGAAACGCATATATTGTGAATAAATTGCACGCATAAATTCTTGGACCCAGTCGGATTTTAAAGAAATATATTTTTGAATAATTGCAATAAATTTTCTCGTTGGCACAAAAATAGAGTACCGTCCTAGTGTATAATTCAAAGAGAACTCAAATATTTTCGAGAGAAAGTCAAATATCTTTCTATCTTTTATTTTTATTAATCTTTTTATTCATTAGATTAAGATAAATATCAATTATTTTTATTAATCTTTTTATTCATTAGATTAAGATAAATATCAAAATTAAGAAATGAGAAAAAAAATAATTAATGAATTTCAAATGTTATTTTTTATAGAAATAGGAAGATAAATAAGAACAGGATAAAATATTTTTAACTGATACCCACCACAAGTAAAAGAAGTTCAAGTGCTACTAACTCAGGTGTGAATGATTTACTTAACAAGGCTCAACTCAAATGTCTAGATCTCACTCGAGATCAAATTATGTATATAATGATTGGGATGCGTCACAGAGTTGCTGGTACCTTTCCACGCGACTACAAGTTCCCTTCGGATGTTGATTTTGATGCATTTCTTTCCGATGCTAACAACGAGTTTAACAAGTCTACTTTTCAGATGACCTGATGATGTTCCCACTCACACTGATGATCCATCGGCCAAGGTTGTAGAAAAGATTTTGAGTGCAGATGTGCCTGATTCCAAGAAAAATCCGGATGAGCCTCCTCGGAATGTTGATGCTGGTAAAGAACTGAGTGTAGGTGTGTCCGGTTCAAAGTTATATTCAGATGAGCCTCCTTAGATCAAGAATGAAGGTACATGATATGTTCCCGAATCCACTTCGGTTTTAGAGGATCCTCCTTCTAGTGATGCCGACTTATTTGTAAAGATGATGTTTGAAGGTGGTGATATCAATATCACCAATGTGCTTCCTTCATGTTCAAACTTTCAATTCCTCCAAGCTTCCACCTCCAAACCCTAAATAAAATTTGACTTCCAATCGCCTTCGAACGATATGGACCTAGGTAACGGTGGCAAAGATCATCAAGCGAAAGCACTTCCGGTTAGTGGTGCAAGTGGTGGCATTCCTGATGATGGTGGTGGTGATAGTAATGATGAGCGAAGCAAATCTAGCGAAGGATGCAGTTCGGATACTGGATCATCGGACGAGCACATTGTAGATCCCTTCGCTTTGTTGGAAATGTGAGAAAATATTGATCATGTTGATAACAAGGTCGATACTGTGAATGCTCGGGTTGGTGCCCTCAATTCGAAATTGGATTTAGTCCTTAAACCCATTTTCGAAGTCCAAGATGTCACCCCTTCGCTTCAAGAACGAGAACAATAGTTGGATCAACTTGTAACATCATAAAAATGCAAGGTAAAAATTTCATATTATAATTGACCAAAACCAACATCCATTCAAAGTCACTATCAGTTGAACTCCACGTCGTGGCCATCCTTTGGCCACGTTGTGGCCTACAAGTCTAAACCCGATCAGAATCCAACTCAAACAAGTTGAAAAAGGCCTTAGACGATCTCCATGTTGTGGCCTCCCATTGGCCAAGTCGTGGCATAATAAGGACAAAATAGTCGATCCACCCCCAATCACCACACCATGTCGGTTGAATGCCAAGTTGTGGGAACTGGGTTTTAAACAACTTGTTGAATTAAGTTGTTTCCTTCGACCCCAAGACCTTCAAAGCTCATAACTGGTCCATAATATCGTCTAGATGGATAAAGTTTCTAACTTTATCCATTAAGACCACTCAAGAGGTCAAGATCTCAAACCTTAGGTTCCAAAAAGGCAAAACATGACATGGACTCAACCATTAAGCACTTATTCTTTAAAGTCGTTAGTCCATCTTCTCTAGAAGGGTTTTAAACACCAAAACTAACATAAAAGTTGGTGTTTTATATACATGCATGTCTTGACTTCATATTAGGTCAAATAAAGGACTTATGACCAAAACTTCATGCATGGCTTCAAAATTCACTCTTACTTCAGATCCAAAGCATCAAACACCCGAAAGTCCCAGAGATTCAAAAAGGCGTAATCTTTATGAGATCTCACCACCCCAACCTTTCTAGACATGATGATCATGGGACAAAACCAAAGATCTAGCAACCTAATAACATAACAATTAAGCCTTTAATAATTACAAAGGTCCAAAATATGTGTTAGAAAATAAAGATGATGCTTGCAAGGTGAACCAATACTCCAAAAGGGCTTCCTTCTCCTTAAAGAGGCCAAAAACACCAC
Organism: Lactuca serriola; assembly: GCF_051521515.1. Classification (NCBI taxonomy): domain Eukaryota; kingdom Viridiplantae; phylum Streptophyta; class Magnoliopsida; order Asterales; family Asteraceae; genus Lactuca; species Lactuca serriola. The sequence goes on along the minus strand of NC_136412.1, from coordinate 218,819,503 downwards.
AAGTTTCTTCAAAAATGAGATCAGGGAGGTTAGAACTGATTAGGGTTTCAAAAGAGAGTCTTGGATGCTAAGGGTGAGAAAACCCTAACTCACATATTCCTTAACTATGGCTTAAGACTCGTAAATTAGGGATTATGTCTTCAGATGGCTATTACATCATGGCAAAAATACTGCCATGTCATGGTGACTTACTTAAATGAAGTCCGTGAATAGTCTTGGTATGCCACGTCGTCGTAGTGCCTTCACCATGTCGTGGCAACCCAAAAATTAATTTAAATTAAACTGAATTAAATACCTCAAGAGTCCGGATGTTACAACTCTCCCCCTTGGGTTCCATGTCTATTTGGAACCCTTCCTGCAAATAACTCAGGGTAATGATCTCTCATCTCCTCCTTAGGTTCCATGTCCATTCGGAACCCTTACTGTGCCTCCATTGCAATTTCACCAACTATACTACCTTGTTGTGCAAGGCCTTGGTCTTATTGTCAAGAGTCGCAACTGGTTTCTCCACATAATTCAAGCGATCGTCCACCTGAATATTATCCAAAAGAACTATTGTGGAATCATCAGACAAACACTTACGCAGTTGAGAGACATGGAACGTGATGTGGATCTGGATGAGCTCATCTAGAAGATCCAATCGATATGCAACCTTGCCAATGCGGGGGATAATCCTAAAGGGGCCGATGTATCGGGGACCCAATTTGCCTTACTTCCGGAATCGAATGACACCCTTCCAAGGTGACACCTTCAGAAGCACATAATATCCCACCTGAAACTCGAGGTTTGATCTCCGGTTCGCATAACTCTTCTGGAAACTTTATGCAGTCTGAAGCCTACCGTGCACTTGTTGTATCAACTTAGTAGTCCTGAGTATAACCCCGGTACTCCCCATAACTCGTTTTCTGACCTCGCTCCAACAAATCGTCGTCCGATACTTTCTCCCATAAAGTATATCCATGGGAGACCGGTTGATACTGGCGTGATAATTGTTTTTGTAGGAGAACTCGGCCAAGAGTTGATATGTATCACGACTCCCAACAAAATCCAACATACATGCCCGAAGCATATCCTCAAGTTTCTGAATCGCCTGCTCGCTCTGTTCGTCAGTATGGGGATGATAAGTTGGACTAATGTATAACTAAGTACCCAACTCCTCATGATATTTCCTCCAAAACCCGGAGTTGAAACAAACATCCCGCTCTGAGATCACAAAAACCGGTGCCCCGTGTCGTTTTACTACCTCCCGATTGTATATATCGACTAACTTCTCCATAGAGATACTCTCCTGAATAGGAATAAAGTGTGAACTCTTGGTCAATTGATCTAGAATTACCCAAATTGAATCCTCCCCACGAGTCGTCTGTGGAAACTTTGTGATGAAGTCCATAATAATCTACTCCCATTTCCACATTGGAATATCCAATGACTACATCTTGTCGTGAGGTCTCTGGTGTTCGGTCTTGACTTTCCGACAAGTCTAGCACCTCTCTATATTCCAAGCCACGTTCCCCTTTATGCTGGGCCACCAATAGTTAAGTCTAAGATCCCTCTACATCTTTTTTCACTAGGATGAACCGAAAACTTCGATTTGTGAGCCTCTTCCACCAAAAATGTGTCGTGCACCTCCCAAATAAGGAACCCAAATCCTCTTATTCAAAGTCATCAAACCACGGTTGTCATAATCAAAAGACGACCTGACCCACGATTCACTCACTCTTCCAGTATTCCTCCTTTATAGCCTTGACCCAGGCCTCACGAATCTGTTCCAATAGTGGGGTAACAATTGTCATCCTCAGACATAGAGCTCGAATAGGTGCACTAATCTCCTTGCAAATCAACGCATCAACCACCACATTGGCCTTCCTGTGGTGATACAAAATCTCACTATCGTAATCATTCACTACATCAAGCTACATACACCGCCTCATATTCAGATTTAGCTGATCCATCAAATACCTCAAACTCTTGTGATCCGTGTAGATAGAACAACAAACCCCATAAGGGTAATGTCACCAAATATTGAGGGTGAAAACCATAGCCCCCAGCTCCAAAATAGCATATGTCGCCTCATACGACTTTAACTGCCTCGAAGAATAAGCAATCATGCAACTCCTCTGCATAAGCACTGCACCCAAATCTGTGATCGAAACATCACAATAAACCAAAAAATCATCCACACCCTCGGGTAGATTCAAAATTGGAGCCTCACATAACTTCTTCCTCAAGGTCTCAAATGTCTCCGGCTGCTCAGGCCCCTAACAAAAAGTGACAGTCTTCTTCGTCAATCTAGTCAATAGGACCACGATCTTGGAGAAATTCTCAATGAACCTATGGTAATACCCTACTAAACCAAGGAAACCATCGGATTGACCAATATACCTTCTGGTTGACAAGGTGCCCTAAAAACTACACCTCACGCAACTAGAACTCGTACTTGTGGAATTTGGCATAAAGCATCTCCCTTCTCAGAGTCTCAAGAACCTCCCGCAAATGATCCTCATTCCGCTCCTTAGTCTTAGAATAGAGCAAGATATTCACAAACTAATCTAACATCAACCAACAAACACGATTCATCATATCCATGAATGTTATCGAAGTATTGGTGAGCCCAAAAGGCAACACCACAAACTCGTAATGACCATAACGAGTCCTAAATGTTGTCTTCTGAACATCCTCATCCTAAGCCCTCAGCTGATAATAACCCGAACATAGATTGATCTTGGAGAACCAAGACGCACCCTGTAGTTGATCGAACAAATCATCGATCCTCGTGAGTGGGCATCAGTTCTTCACTGTCAACTTGTTCAACTCTCGGTAGTTAATGCACATCCTATATGTGTTGGATTAATGTCTAAGTCCATAACTATAATTGGTAAGACTTGACCCGACCCGGCATGGTCCATTTGGGTTACATGGCATCATGCACTTGGATAGACTATAATGAGAGAAATAAGACACTTATGGTTATTAATATATTATAAGTTCTAGTATATTAATAATAAGAATAATAAGATTATTTCATTAGTATTGATCAAGAATTAATCTAGGATTAATTAAGTGATCAAAAGAAGACTAATTAAATATATGGGTTGATTGTGTAAATCATCCATACTTGTATAGTGGGCTAATGCTCCATGGATAATCAAGTTGGGCTAAAACCCATAGGATGGTCCATGGATGCTCCATGGTGTATTTGAACCCATGGATCCAAGGAAATGGAAAGTCATGACAATTAGGGTTTACCCTAATTGTAACACTATATAAAGATCTTATTCTTGATAAAATCGGCGACTATTATGATTCTAGAGAAGGGCTAGCCGATTTCATGAAGTGTAGATTTCTCTCAAGTTATTCCAAGTGTATTTGGTGTTGTGTGAACCATTTGAGGTATCACACTTGGGGCACTAGGCACTCAAGCTTCATGAAGACTTTCTACATGAAAGAGGTATGTATTCTATCTTGTTATATTCATTATTTTATATGCTAGGTTAGGATAATACCTTGGATGTTCATATTTGTATGTATAATAGAGAAAACATAGATCCAAGGTATTTAGGGTTGCATGTACACTTAGGAGTGTTAGAATGCTCAAAACCCAACAGTGGTATCAGAGCCAAGGCTTGTTTTCTCTTATACTTGATGCAAATTGCTGAAAAATGCTGAAAAACTCGATTTTCTGGCTTTCTGGGCACTGGACTCGCCGAGTCCACTGATGAACTCGCCGAGTCCATGAGTAAAATCATCCTACTCGCCGAGTAGGTTCATGCACTCGACGAGTAGGAGCCCCAGACAGCATATATTCGACTTTTTTGGCTAGAAATGGACTAGGAACATTACCCTAAGATGTTTTTGAACTTATAAACCTGTTTTTGATGTGGTAATGTTCATGCTAATCCAATTTCAAAGATAATTGTCAATAGATTCATGTTTTGTATTAGTTTAAGGTTTAGACTAATTACATGAAAAAGTTTGATTTGAATTATCTTGTTCTTATGAGTTGCTTAGATTAATAGAAAGTTGAGTGAAATAGTTGTTTTCAATCCAAATTAATCTAAGAGTTGATTCTAAAATGTGTTTTTGTAACTTGTCCTCAAGTTATATGAAAAGTCACATTTAAGTTTCATAAAACTCATAAAAGTTGGCAAAGGTTACAAAAATGAAGAGTCTAGTTCTAATTAAATGGTTTTATGACTCCATAACTTGTCCTCAAGTTATGGAGGACCAAGAGTCTCTTCATTAAATAATAAATAAATAAAAGTGTAACCTTAATTAATTCCATAAGTTATAAAATAAAGAAAAGTTAATTCTTTTATTAGTTTAAAGTCTTCCATAACTTGTCCTCAAGTTATGGAACTTGAAGAGTTTTTGGATTAAAACTACTTTAAACACATAAGTTATGGAATTAATTAGTTTTGAATAGTTTCAAAACTTGCCCTCAAGTTTTGGAATTTGAAAAGTTTTCACTTATGAATACTTTAATTCCAAGTTAGCCCTTAGAATTTTAAAGAGTTAAAATTCAACCCTTATACTTTATAATATTATAAGTTAATAAAATTCACTTATATATATGTATAAGAGTAAAGTCAGTCTTACCGCTAGTATGCCTCATTCACGAAGCCGATCTATAAGGTGGGTATAAGGTTGTTGCCTATAAAATGGCAACTTAATGGGTGTCCACTCTCACCCACCGCTTGCTTGACTGGTGGAGGGTCGTTAGCCAAACGGGTTTGACAGGACTATAATTATCCCTTCATTAAAAGTATTAATGATAAATACTAAGTAACTAAACTCTTAATAATACCCAATCTTAGTTACTTAGGAAAAATGTGAATAAGGTGCTAATCCATGAAATTACACTTTGCACTTAAGTCGGTTAGTGGAGCGTGTGTGGTTAACCGACACACTACCCCGTATTTAACAAGGTAGGCAAAGGGTAACTTAATGTTTATCATAGTATCGATGGAGTGTGTGTGGTTAACCGGCACATCGATTGAGGGGTGAACACTTAAGGGTACCAAGTAATTTGCATGGTTACTTCACACCTTGTTTTGTGATCCTCGGCATCCCAGTCACAAAACCTGAAGGGCACACTCGAGATTGAAACATGCCATTGAACAGTTCAATGAATCTCAAAAGATCTAGGAGTTTCAAAACCAATTAAAACCTAATAATACATTTCGTTTATCTTGGTGGAAATTGGTGAATCGTCATTCACCTACCTTCAAATATTTTATAGCTTGGATTACGGCATACCTCTTCTAAGTTATAAAATAGTTTGTTGGGTCCTAGCCTTAATATTTCATATTGGGTGTCATATTAAGGACTTAAGATCAACTATCTTGAATATCTCCCAAAAGATGTCTGGTTTAGACAGTTATGATCTTCCTAAATCTCTTGAAACAAGCTTTCCTAAATGAAGATGATGTCCCATGGAAATCATACTTTTTTCACCTCCTCCAATTATTCTCCCTAACCCACAAGTTTAAGGTCACTCAAGCCCTATTGGCAAGGCAAGGTCTAGGTGTGGTCACATCTTGGAGATGTAGTCACATATTGACAAGCCGGGAGAGTTGGGTGTCAAAGTCTTGAGAAAGTTGGTGGCTCAATCACTTTCTAAGTCACATAGTGAGTTCTTTTGGAACACCTATGAAACAGACTATGACAAGACCCTTAATGATCTTATCTATTTGCTAAGATCAACTTCCTTAAAACTTGATGGACATTGACAATAGTGACACAGGAAATCCAGGAAAGCATTCTCTTCCCAATGGAAAGGGATCGGCCATAGTCAACTTGGTTGACCAAATGATAAAGAGAAAAGCTAAGTCTGTGATAGTCCCGTGTACCATTATCAAAGGGTCCATATGTTTATATTGCCAAAGAAAGGGGCATTGGTTGCGAATCTGCCAAATTTACCTAAGGATGTTGAAGTCAATAAGTTTGACTCTACTTCAGGTAAAGTCCACTATCTAACTCTACTAAGTTTCTATTCTGAGATTCGTGATACATGATGTGACTGGGTCACATGGTGATGTTTTAAGAATCAAAGAAAAGTAAAGGAACTTAAAGAAATAATATGTTGAATCTGATCGCGTAGATGGATTTCTATCGCGTAGTTTGAAGATCGGATTCTAGAGCTACTTCTTAGGAGTTATGAGATATTGCTTAGGAATAGATAACAACAAGTTTTCATATGGATTGTAAGGATAAGTTTTTTTCCGCAAAGTTTTAAAATAAAAGAAAAATTTTGATTTTATTTATTTTAAAATATCCTTACAATGGCATTTGAGGAAAAATTGTTGCTTATATGATTCCATTAATAGCAAGAGTGGAAATATGAAATTGATTCTTTCATTTGTGGTAATGTCTAAATTTACCAAATAAGGAAAGATTCTCATCACCCAAGTTTCAATTGGACCGGAACTTGGAATCATGCAAGTTGTATAGCATGATGAATGAGAACTTTCAAGTATTGGAAAATTAAGACTAATTACTTGTTCACATGGATGTGTGAGTCAAGTGAAGGACTAAGGGATCGAGTACACATTCTTGTGCACTGGTCAAGTCCACCACAAAAGATTGATAGAACTATTCGTCATAGTTTACAAAAGCTCAGTAAATATGATTATACTTACAAGCTTAAGTGTAACTCTGAGACATTGGAAAAGGTTCCAATGTATGGCAGAGCGAATAAGAAGAATCAAATTAGGCAGAAGGATAAAAGTTTCTCAAATCTGAAAAGATGGGAGAGTACTTTAGTATCAATTTTTGTGATCATCTTAATGATTAAGAAACCATAACACAATTAGTTCTCTAAGGAAATCTTAGTGCATTCTTATGACTAAGAAGAGGAACTTGAATTGTTGAAGTGGTTAAATCAAGAAGATGAGTCATACTTCGTTCCAATACAAGTCTTAGAGTCATACTCCAAGATTGTATCTTGAGTGACATGTCTTAAAGAAGGTTTAAAACACTTTTCAAATGTGAGAGTAAAAGATTTCTACTCTTGTACATTTGAAATTGGTAAGTTGTGATGTTTTGGATAAAACAAAGACCAACTTAGGCCAATTTTGTGAAGTGTTTGTCTTGATTAGAATCCACACTATCTCTTGGATGTTTGACAAGGGAGTCTTATATGTCAAGAGGACAGTGGGAGTCTTAAAGGTCTTGAAAGTCTCGAGAACTAATCAAAAATAAAACCTGAAGTTCTTCACTAGCACACGACTTGAGGTTTATAACCTATCGTGTTGACATATTATGTGCCCATTCCAGTTAAAGTTGGCTTTGCATATGAGTTCTTAGAGTTCTCAATTTGTTGCACAACAACTTGGAAGCAATGGCAGGCCTTTGAGCTGCCAAGTGGCAAGAAGTTAAGATTGCACAAGTTCAATCCATATGAGTTTGGATTTGTCATTATCCTTGTCTTGTGACTATGGTTTTGACAATTCACATGGATAAGAACACTACACCATTAAATCTAAGTGTCATAAGGTTTCTCTTCGATTCATGAAAATGATGGTAAGGAAACTCTTTCACTAAGTAGATTTTGAGTAGATAGCAATTGTGCGAATGACAAAAGGTCTAAACATTATGATTACGGCATCCCTCTTCATAATTGTTTAGACACACATGTGAGCTATCTAAGAGAGGTGTATGATATTGATAAAGTCTTATCAAGGCAATCTAGTATCAGAAATCTGAACTTTGGTAAGAAAGTCAATAAAGTATTGATTTCTAGAAGTTCAGTTGATTTCTGGGTACATGTCAAAGCTAGTGGGAGCATAAGTGTTATGCTAATAATCATCATGTTAGTGGGAGCATGATAATTATGATAAGTATTACAAGTTATCAATGTTAATTATAGAAAACAAAAGTTTCAATTCGTGAGGTTGCAGGGGTTGAAAAAGTAGTTTTGCTATAATTAAGGGAGAGGAAATTATATTTCATCTCAAATTTAAAAGCTTAGATTGAGGTCTTAATCGTATTTAGTCAAGAATATATATGAATTTCATGTTGGGATGGGTCAACATAAGGAAATTCTATATATGGGTTCATTATTTGCGTTCTAAAATTCGATTATGATTACGGCATCCCTTTTCATAATCTGAATTATGAGAACTTGGCAAATAGAAATGGAAATATTATAGCAAAAGACTGGTTTAGTCTTTACGTGAGACATCATGAATCGTGTCCCATATGCTTCGGATATAGGATCGATTACATGTGATATATTCACTCTTTCCAAGTTTTTCCAAATGCCTGGGGCATGAAGAAGGGAAAAAGGTCTATAAATTGATATGACTAAAATGATTAAGCAATTGTTGAGGACAATCTAAGGTTTACCAAAGATTGGTTGCTCAAGGATAGTTGGAAGTATAGTATTAATTCTGGAAGGACCATATTGACATAATCTGTAAGAAGGCAACTCTTGTTCAGAAGTGATAGTCAAAACGGAATATGGAAATGCTTCAAAGTTAAAAAGTATTCAATCTGTATGATTAGGAAACTTAATGCAAGAAGGATGTTTCCAATGAGTTGATCTCCTTTGGAATACTCTGTAATGATTGTTGTCAAGTCTTTGTGAATTTGTGCATAATCATTACAAGAGGATCAATGCATATAAGTTTAGAATCTAACAGATTTCAGTAAATGGCATGAATTTGGAATTCTTGCATTTGCAGTAAGGATTTGGGACTGTGAAAAGAGAATCATTGAAGTTATGTTCAATGGATCTAGTTCACAAAGTAAAGATCATAGACAAACATAGTATGCATACTTGGTGTATGGCATGCCTAGTGTTTAGAAAACATAGTGTACATGCTTGGAGCATGGGACAACTATTGTTTTAAATTCAAGAATAAAGTTGATAGCTGAAACAGTATACAATGAATAATGTGTAATCATATGGTGATAAATAAAAGGTGTTTTATTTATGTTCATAGGTTTTGATACCATATTGGATTCAATTATTATTGTGTTTCACTTTGCATGTTTTGACTTCCCGAATAAACTGGGTTATTCTTCCGGAATGACTAAATTATTCAAACCATCCACTTTCGGTCATATGTTGGAAGTAGATATGAATTAAGACTGTCATGGGTTGGCTTGTAGAGGTCTAAGGTGTTGGACAAAGGGCTACAACACTCATGAGTGCTCATAAGTTCTGAGTATTGGATTCAACCCGCGCTCATTGGAATCACTTCATGGATTTTATCACGAGTGATCATGAGACGATAATATCTTATATTCTTCAAACCTAGAGATATGAGTTGTTACTATGAGTTGGTTGTACATTGATTGCACGAAAACGCATTTGGTAACTCGGTGCTATAAAACGTGTCTTTGTGTATGATTCAACAAGTAGTAGAACAAGCCATATGAGTCGAAGTTTATCCATTCCTTTTAACTTCGGGATAAAAGCGATATCTGTGGGCCCCTCGATGATTTGATGATGACAAATGGAAGTGCTCGGCCGGGCCAGGACTGATTTGATTTGTTCAATTAGTCGGTCGTCATAAATCGGAAATCGGGAAACAACAAATGGACAGAGAGAATGATTATAATCCATGTCTCAATCCATATGATATCTAGAATTGAGGAATATATGATCCCTTATCTAATGGACAAGTCATTGACAAAGGTCAGAGTTCATCGACAAGGTCAGAGTTCGACAGAAGCTTTTGAGAGCTACGATTGCTAGTTGGTTCCTGAAGTCATACGCAATAATAGTTTTAGACTTATCCAAGTGGGAGACTGTTGGATTAATGTTTAAGTCCATAACTATAATTGGTAAGACTTGACCCGACCCAGCATGGTCCATTTGGGTTGCATGGCATCATGCACTTGGATAGACTATAATGAGAGAAATAAGACACTTATGGTTATTAATATATTATAAGTTCTAGTATATTAATAATAAGAATAATAAGATTATTTAATTAGTATTGATCAAGAATTAATCTAGGATTAATTAAGTGATCAAAAGAAGACTAATTAAATATATGGGTTGATTGTGTAAATCATCCATACTTGTATAGTGGGCTAATGCTCCATGGATAATCAAGTTGGGCTAAAACCCATAGGATGGTCCATGGATGCTCCATGGTGTATTTGAACCCATGGATCCAAGGAAATGGAAAGTCATGACAATTAGGGTTTACCCTAATTGTAACACTATATAAAGATCTTATTCTTGACAAAATCGGCGACTAGTATGATTCTAGAGAAGGGCTAGCCGATTTCATGAAGTGTAGATTTCTCTCAAGTTATTCCAAGTGTATTTGGTGTTGTGTGAACCATTTGAGGTGTCACACTTGGGGCACTAGGCACTCAAGCTTCATGAAGACTTTCTACATGAAAGAGCTATGTATTCTATCTTGTTATATTCATTATTTTATATGCTAGATTAGGATAATACCTTGGATGTTCATATTTGTATGTATAATAGAGAAAACAAAGATCCAAGGTATTTAGGGTTGCATGTACACTTAGGAGTGTTAGAATGCTCAAAACCCAACAATATGAACCGTCCTTCTTCTTCACAAACAGGATCGGTGCTCCCCATGGCGAATTACTTGGCCTGATGAATCCCTTGTCTAATAGCTCTTGAAGCTGTGTAAACAACTCCTACATCTTTGGAGGTGCTAAACGATAGGTGCCTTGGCTATCAGATCCACATCGGGAACTAATACATAACTCAACCTGACTCTCAGGAGGCACTCTTGTCAAATCCTCAGGAAACACATCAGGATAATCCCTAACAATAGGCACATCATCAACGGTCATCTTCCCCTCAACCCGAGTATCCAACACATACGCCAAAAACCCAGAACATCCATGCTAAAGGTATCTCCTAGCTCTAGCAGCTAAATAGAGAGTCGGTCCACGCTGTGCACCCTCGCCACGAACAACTAGTTCTCCCCCATTTGGGGTTCTCACTATCAATAACATATGTCGGTAGTCAATCATAGCCCCATAAAGGCTCAACCAGTCCGTACCCACAACCACCTTCATCTCGCAAAACGGAATGGGAACCAAGTAGATTGGATATTTCTCACTGAAAACCTCCAAAATACAACCTCGATGAACCCCCTAAACTCTCATTGGACAATCATCAGCAATCTCAATCTCCAATGGGCAATCTAGTTCACCAAGACAATTGTCAAACCTCTTGTTGAGCGTAAGAAAGAGAAAAGATCGGGTAGCACCCGAATCAAAAAGAACCAAAGCAAGCAACCCATTCACCACGAACGTCCCTAAACACCACAACATGAAACATAAGCATATACAATAACAAAAGAGAATAATAAATGGAAAACATACATGTGACTACATCACGATTCGTACGCACCTCCTCTGTTGTCAGCTGAAAAGCCCTGCTCTTCCCCACAGGGGGCGTTGTCTTACCCTCATGGCCATCTGTGATCCTCAGTGTAGTTGGAACTGGTACCGCCACTGCTCCTCCCATCAACCTCGGAAAATCGACCTTCCTGTGGCCCGTCTAATTGCAATGAAAACAAATCATATCTGATCCTTGGGAACAATTGAAGGTTTGTATCGATCAGATACACTCAAGTATAAATAAAAATGATTAAACAAGCTAAGAACAATATTAAACAGAAAAACAAAAGAGCACAAGTAATCACAAAGATGCTTTCACTAAGAAATATTGTTATCACCAAGAGAACAAGGTCACAAAGACGGTCACCAAGACTTGAATTAGGGATTCACCCTAAAGTTGATTATATATGATTACAATAACTAAAATCCTACTAATGAATGGATGTATACCTATCTAAGTAAAGGTCTGATCCTACTCACTAAGATTACGAATCAGACATCTATATATATATATATATATATATATATATATATATATATATATATATACATATAACTGTCTAATATACATAAGTTACTTAGATTATGAAGTTCACACAGATGTTAATAAGATCTAGTGTTGGCGTAGTGTTGACGTTGGCACTGGCATTGGCGGTCAGCATGTGATGTTTGACTCATCAGATCATAAGGTGTGACCTTAGAATCCCCCATATTTGGTGATGTCAAAAGTAATCTTTAACAACTTCTTCACCCCCCCCCCCTACCTGAGGAAATGAATGTGTTTGAGAAACACTTTGAAAACTTCTTCTATATCTTCTCTTGAGAAGATGTATGAACCTCCTCCTCAGATAAACAATAGATGAGTTTTGCTCCCCTTAGATGTATAATCCTCTTGTTTCAAGAGTGTTTGCTATTAGAATGATCACATCAGAACGTGATATTTCTCCCCCTTTTAGCATCAACAGAATGTCAGAGTCATAATGATAGTAGTAGGACCAGCAAGACATAGAAGTAGCGGAAACAATCAACATATCATGAGTTGCAGCTGGTAATCAAGTGAGATTGTGATGTCTCCTAATAGTATGTGTTTGAACTTTCATTCATTAACATAGTGTTGCACGATCTTATTAGAGTATGATTTTATACGCTAAATCATTAATTTCTTTTATTAGAAGAATAAGGGGTGAGATAGGAATGATGCGTGTAATACATTCCGGTATATAATATACCCATCGTAAAAGAGTGTCAAAATTTTATCAGTGTATGGAAAATAAAATGAATCACTAACTTCTTTAAAAGAAGATTTGTTGGGAAAGAATGGGTAGGTGCGTGTAATATATCATGGACAATAATATACCCATCGACACAGATTTTTCGAATTTTCATCAACATCTGGCTTAATACGCTGAATCACAAAATTCTAAAGAAGAATATAAGTTGAGAATGGATTAGTGCGTGTAATAAGCTATGGTACATAGCCTAATCTTCAACACAAACGTTTCAAGTTCTCATCAGCATATGGTATGTTATATTGAATCATAAAGCTTTTAAGAAAAAAATTATGGGCAAGAAGAGGTTGATGTGTGTGATAGCCTATGATACATAGACTAACCATCGGCATAGAGTTTTAAACTTTTATTAGTGTGTCGTGTATCACAGTGAATCGTTAAGTTTTCTTAAGAAGATATTGGGGAGAAAATGGAGTGTTTCAATCACGTTGAGGTGAAATCGGTGTGAATTATAAACATTGTAAGCTTATCAACGACAAGTGGTTTATCTTATTTATCATAAAGTTAAGTTTCAGTATAGAAATTATATTTCACTATCAATTAATTTAATATGATACAAGACAAAAATGGTAAAGATATAATAGTGAAGGGATGGTCAACAAATTAATAGTTAAAAATTAATATACAACTTTTTCATAGGACCTTTACGTAGCCTTTTTCAGGAGAATCATAACGTTGATGCTAGAAAATCTTTTGATTTAAAAGCTCATGAATTAGTTTCCTTTGTTTGAGATATCTCCCCCTTCAATACATTCTATAAAAGAGTGCACAAACAAGAACAAGGGCATCAATACCTAATACGATTCACAACAAACCTAGAGTGAAGATGACTTTAATCATTGAAGTGTTGCAGATAGATTCCAAGCTTCATGTTCACCAAAAACAAGAGAAGAACATGAACCAACCAACAAGTTAATTTGTTCTAATATGTATAACCAACGAGTTGACAAGATCAACACGAGGGCACTCGAGTTTTTATCAGATTATGAGTCAGTAGATGAAAGTAAGACTCATTGTAATTATGATGGCTTCTTGCATCTATAACAGTGAGTGGAGGAGAAAGATGGCATTGTAAAAAAGAAGAATACTCGCTACCAATATTCTTCTCAACGAATAGAGCATTCAGAACATTCTGAATGACCCCAACTCTTTCTAACTCAGGAAGGAAGAGGTGCAGTATTGACAGATCTAAAAATAGAGAATAGAGAAACGAAAATACTTGTAAGCATTAGATGAAAAACTTAAGCAAATTATGTAAATTTCTTTAACTAAAGCATAATAAAAGAAGCACTTATTTTTGTGTTTTTGAGTTTTAAGAAAAAAAACAAAAGCAAAGTTATTTTAATCGAGTTAGAAGATGATCAAGTCATTGAAATCATGCCAATATATGCAATAACTTTATTTAGGGTCTTTTCATCCAATGCCTTAGTGAAAATGTCAGCCAATTTTCCTTTTTAAACTATGTACCTGATGAAGTGATGACGAATGTCAATGTGCTTGGTCTTGGAATGTTGCACCGAGTTTTGTATCATCTGAATGGCGTTGGTGTTGTCACAACAAATGGTAGTTTTTGAAAAGTTGAGACCATAGTCTAAGATTTGATTTTGAATCCAAAGACTCTGATCACAAAACCTTCCAGTGGCTACATATCCAACTTCAACAGTAGAGCAAGTCCTTGATGTTTGCTTATTGTTGGACCAACTTACAAGCCTATATCCCAACATTTGAGCCCCCTGAATTACTTTTTCGATCAATACCACATCCACCATGATATGAATCAGTGTTTCCCACTAACTTGAACTGCAAATCATGAGGATACAATAACCTAAGATTAGGTGTATTCCTCAAGTAACGAAAGATCCTTTTTACATCGAGAAGATGGTATTCCTTTAGATAAGCTTAATATCAAGCACACAAGTGTTGCACCTTTAATGGAGTCACAAAAACCCAATGAAACGGATGAGAGGAAAGAGGTGGAAAAGTTGGCTAGGGTTTCTCTTAGAATGCATTGGCCGAAAATTCCATATGGCGGGGTTCCTTTATAGCTGTGGGCTACTAGGGTTTCTGGAGGAAACCCTAATTCCTGCTTAAGTCTTAAGCAGCCCATGGAATCCTCCTTATGAGGCCTTGGACAAAATCTATATGGCTTCCCTATAGGATTTCGTCCACTCCTAATTAAGTAGTCCAATAGCCCAGTTCTGCAACTATCAATGATTTGCAAAACAATCTCTCCATTATTAATCAGTTCCTTTAATCTCAAAATTAATATCAAATTAATTTTTGATTAAATACTAATTAATAATATGATTTCCAAATAATATATTAATAAAATCATTTTATCTTTGTCAGGGCTTTGGCCTCTTCCCCCCTCCCCCCTTGATAAAATCATTTTAAGTACCAATTTATTATTTTAAATAATAAATCCTACTCTCTCTCCACTAGTCATCCTGTCAAGTTGCATGAGTGAAGGCAACCCAAAAGGACCATGCTCCAATCAAATCAAGTACATACTAATTATAGTTATGTGCTTAGACACCTAATCCAACAGCGTATATGCCACAAGCGTTGTGATACAACCACAGGTACCGTTACGAATATGGTCAATCGTATGCAAGCCCCTATCACATGTAGCACACAATGGACAGTGGAGCACCTGCATATCCACACATGAACGAGTCAGTATCAAGCATTAGCTTGGCATTTTGCTTCGGATGCTTTCAAAAATTTCATCAATTGGGGTTGAATGCTGATTTGTCACGAGAGAAAAAACCGTGTGAGAGTTTGAAGTTGACACTTGAGAGCCATGACTTTTAATAAGTGTGGGGTGTGCGTTGATATTTGGAGGGATTTTTATTTCGAAGAGTGGCGTTTCCAACTATACATTGATTCTATGGCATGGAAGAATTGTTCCCACACCATAGAGTTTTATTTCGATGCGAGATAGAAGTATCATCCCGGCTGCCACGACATGGTTGGCACTTTCCTATGTCGTGGGGGAGTTTTTCATCGCAAGAAGGAAGTTGCCATTCTAGATACTACGACATGGCCAACACTTACCACGTCATGGCCGTGCTATTATTTGTGATATGAGTTTTTCCTCACTCGACGACATGACGTGGTCGACACTTTCCCACATCATGGATATTACACATTGCATTTATTTGCAATCTTTTGCACCACATTTTAGAAGTTGGCGTTCTTGGTTTTATTTACCGGCATACTCAGAAGCAGCAGTTCCAGTTTTCAGCACATTTATGGAGCAACTTTTAGCAGCCCCATTCGATCTCGCCACAACTACCCCAGGGGAGTCTGTTCCTTTTTCTCCCTTTTTACTGTTTTTATTAGTTTTAGCATACAATGAGGGCATTGTATAAAATAAGTGTGGGGAGGGGGTCGAAAAAGCAATTTAAATTGAAAAATTAAAAAATAGTTAAAAATTTATAAACTTGAAATAATAGTTTAATTTAGAAAATCTAGTGATAATTTAAAATTTTGCTAATATTGTATGGGATGATCCAATGAGAACCCAAATGTTTACTTGAGCTTACACATGTTATAGTGTATTTGTGGCTTCCCATTTCCTAGTGAAAAGCCATGAGATATGAAAGGTAATCTGGTAGTTTATATGGCATAATATTTTTTGCAGCCTAAACCTGAAATCTATCCAGGAAAGCTTATTTAGTCATTGCACTTAGACTAATACTCTAACCAATAAGGGTTGAAGTTAAGCGCCCCTGCTTAAGCATGTAGGTTTTTAGTGAAAAAAAAGTGAGTTACAAGTGGAAAAAAAAGAGAGAGAAATTACCAAAAAGTTGAAGAATTTTGGAGCAATTAAAGTGAGAATTTGAAGATCAAAATTCCAAAAGTTCAAAAGTTGAAGATACCAAAAATCCAAAAGGTGGTGAATTCAAAGAAATCAATATCAAATATTCAAAGGAATAGAAGAATTCCAAGAGCTTCATTGTGGTATCTTAAAGTTGTAATTTCTAGATTATGTATGCTTGGGTAGCTTTACAAA
This sequence comes from Lactuca serriola, assembly GCF_051521515.1. NCBI lineage: Eukaryota > Viridiplantae > Streptophyta > Magnoliopsida > Asterales > Asteraceae > Lactuca > Lactuca serriola. The sequence goes on along the minus strand of NC_136412.1, from coordinate 218,802,853 downwards.
AATACCTTGAGGTTAAGAAAGATTTCTGAGGATTGATTTGGAGGGTTGCAGAAATGAGTACCGTATAAACTAAGGGGTGAAGGTTCATAAGGATTGTGAGTATTTAGGAGTGGGAAGTTCTTAGGATTTATAGACACAAATACATGCATTGCGGTCTTGGGATAATGGTTGGGTTTAAAATGGATTGTTCTATGTGATATTGGTGAAATAATAAAAGTCAGTTTGCTTGGGGGCAAGCAAAGGCTAAGTTTGGGGTATTTTGATATGTGTATTTTTATATATATTTATGTATAACATATCTTAATATTTTATCCTTTATTATTATTATTTAGAACTAAAATATACTTAATATGCTTTGAAATATTTAATTACAGTTAAAATGGGAGATGGAATGCAATAGAAAGAGAATGGAGCTGAAAAGATGCAAAAAGGATATTGTTGGCAGATTGACCCCTCTTCAGTGTTTTGGGTATATATGATGACTCATAATTCCAATTGATAAGATTCAAAATGTTCTGAAAACTAGACGAAATTTCCTACGACTTATGTGAGAGGGCCTTTTTGCTAATTTGGAACTTATCTTATCCAAAATCGGCCTTGAAGATGAAGCATAAAAGCTGGACGGAAATTCCCTCTAAGTTACTTGTTCCCCAAGCACCACTTACCTTATTTTTATTTGCTTAATCCCTAAGCCACATTAGTTTCCTTATTCCAATCCAACTCTAATATTCCATATTAATTCCATATCCATTCAACTATAAATACCCCATATCATTCCACCATTTTGAATAATCTATGATATTCCACTTCGACTTATGCGACAAGAAAACTTCATAGTTGCCGTTTTGAGGGTCTAGAAGGCGGCCGGAAGGCCACTAAGCTGACGGGAACGAAGATCTGAAGGATTAGAGAGCAGATTCGTGTCGGTAATCATGTAGTTTGTTATCGTGACCATATTTAGCATTCCACTGTGATACTACTATGTTTTTACTTTCTGATTTTGGTATCAAAACCATTTGCTTTGTGTTTATGATTAGATTAAACCTTGATTTATGGATTAATTGCTATTTGGATTGTTTTATTCATGTTTAATTTATCTTGTTGAGCTTGTTAAAAGATCCTCATGTGTTAATGATAATTATTTTATGTTAATAATCAAGTTTATTGAGTTGTATGAACATCTTCTTAATTGCTTGAATCATATAGTTTCGTGAAAACAAGATTGTATGCCTAGTATTAGTGAACATGAACCTAGGGTTAACTCGGAAATAAGTAAGTTAATGTGTGAGCCTTGTTTGATGACCATCAACAAGAGGTTAAATTGAATTAGTAATTTGATTAACTATTATTACAAGTCTTGCTTGATACGAACTGAACACTAGGAAACATGTTAGTTTAATCAACTGATCACTGTTTGAATTAACTTGTTTGCTAAATGATTAGTAATAGTGAACGCGAATCTAATCATTTTAGGAATCGGTGAACGTGAATAAATGAGTTTGTGTATGCAATTGTCTATGCTTTTAAGGTGTAATTTATCTAAACCAAAGTACCTGAAGAGATTTGTTTTCCTGTTAGTTTATCAAGATTTGTTAATTAATTGTTCGTCTGAGAATTAATAAACCATTTCTTTACTGCTTTCGTGTGTTTTGTAACCTATAATCAAATATTTTAAATTAATTCACTACCGTTCCCCTTGTGTTCGACACTGTTGCTTATCAAAGCTATACTATACTCGATCGGGTTCACTGCCTGTAAGATGTGGTTTAGATGCGATAAAATAGGAATTATAAATAAATAAAAAACTAGTGCATTAAATATTCACATCAAGAGTGCAACGATGGAACCATGAAAAACAGAGCAGACATTCAAGACATTCTTCCCGCAGATTCCGCCCGTTCATCAAAGACGATCCGAGGAGCCACAGGTCGGAAGTACACGCCGTAGAAAAAAACCCGCAGCGGACGGAGAAAGAAAAAAGCAAATATTACTAATACCACAAGAGAAAAATGTACGACACAAGAGAATGCATGATACTCAAATGAGAAGTAATGGACAAGCAATTGAACGGAGACCTAACAGAAATAGCAAAGGTATTACGGTCAAAGTTTTAAGCTAACCAAAAAGATGGAAGAACCCGCAAGGAAGCAAGCAAACAACCAATAAAAAAAGAGGAGATTCTCACAATAACAGGACCCAAGGCTCAAGACGAGTACTAATAGCAGGCGAAAGGCTATGTGATCCCACCCAGAGGCACTCTAAACATCAGTTTCTCACCATCGGACCTGCGAGAGTATATCAAGGGGGGAGGAGAAGTGATTACCATCTTTCTCGATGTAGAGCTGGGGCATCATCCCTTGGGCCCTCCAAGCAGCACTCATCCCAACCGCAGCAAGCATGTGGTCATCCCAATCCTTGCTGTTAACACAAATGGTCTTCAATGCTTGCGCCACAGTGACGCTGGCCCCAAACAGTTCCGACCCTCGATCCGAAAAATGTTTAAGCGAGGATAATCAAAACCCACAAGATTGCAATTCACCCAGAGCCACCAATCCTACCTATTCTTCTTCGGAGCTTTATGGTTGATGATGAAGGCACGAACACCCTGCCTTTGGGAAAAGGTCCGAACACCGGATTGTGTAGAAGAATTGAAGGAAGCTTTGAAGACCCAAAATTGTGGTAGAACTCCAAAAACCGACATACGAGTTCAAAGCCAACGATCTTGTTAACAGAGTTTGGAGTCATATCTTCCACACAAAATCCATATTAGCGCATTATCTCGTCAAAGAAATCTGTTGTCGGCAGCCTCAGACCGACCTCAAAGATCAGATTAGGGACCCCGACCTTCCCGTCTGGTGAACGAGAAATTATCGCCCCTTTCCGAGGATACTCCACACCGTGCTCGGGAAGAAAACCAAACCGCTCTTGAAGAGCGGCGAACTCGCTTAAAGAAGGAACGATCCCGATATTCAAGTCAGCTATGGTTTGTCGAAGAAATAGAAATAGAAGAGAAAAGGAAAAGAGGTAGCAGAAGTGAAAAGAACCAGGAAAAGTAAGTTCGAATCAAATGGGGGAAGTTTTAAATGCAGATGGGAAGCCCAACCGGTTACAATGAGGAAAATTGTCTGCGAAAACGCCTCTGTCACGTCAGCAGTCATCAGAAACAATCCCCGCCGAACGCGTGTCCAGATCCAAGCTAGAACAACTCAGCTACCCTAAGCCAACGTTGGCGTCTACTAGCCTAAGGGACTTGTTGACGTATCCCACCAGGAATCCGTCAAAGATAACGGAACCACTAGTTTAACAGATGGATAGGCCAAGGAGCAACGCGTGACTAGCATCGAGCCTTTTCCTTCGCCTTTGAGACCCCGTATCCGTTCCTTGGTGCCCAAGCACCAAGGATAACGTTGAAGACAAAACAGTACCAAGAGTTCCTCGGAGCGACAGGTGTAGTGCTCTAGACGCCGCTTCTGGTAGAATCTGCACCAATAGCAAACAACCACCTATGGAACACGACCCTCCAATCAGAAGCCATCAGCCCCTACCATTCCTGAAACGGTAGAAGATACTGTCGGGGATCTGTTCTCCCTAACCACAGGTATAAAAGGCACCCCTTTCCTTCCAAGAGAAAGGGACAATATCGAAAACCCATTAACACTCTCTTTACACTTTTAACCCTCTCACTCTCAGACCCTCATTGACTTGATCGTTGGAGCCTTGTTCCCAGACGGCGACCGACGGTCTTATCTTCTTTGTTGTGATCTACAGGCTCTTCATTCCCACCCTCAAAAAGACATAGTTAAGCCGGTGAAATATCACAAACACTAACATAGCATAAACATGGGTCGGTATTGGTGTCTTCGTCCCGCTAAACCTAGTGAGGGAAACTCACCTCGAAAAGCTTAATGAAACGAATGATCCCTGATTGTTGGCCCTACAACTCCCCGATCTACAATTGCCAAATAAAAACTAAATAACATTTGGGATCTACATCTTAACCAAAAATCTCTACTTGGGGGCAAAAAGATCATTTTACCCCTAACCTAGCTTGGTCCAAGAATGAAGTCCATAACCACAATCAAATGGGCCCAAAATATGGCCCAATTTCCAATTGGGCCCAATTCCTTCACATGGGCCTTAGCCTAAAACCCAATAACATACTTGGCCCCAAAACAACCAAAATCAGATGGCCCAACTAAACCCTAACCTTCCAAGCCCAAACAAAGGCCCAAACCAAAAGTCCATTATCGAAATCCTATAAGAGTGAGTACGTTGGGTGTACTTAGCTGGTACGCTAAGCGTACTGCATCGAGGTCTTGTACGTTGCGCATACAGGCTTGTACACCCGACATACTCAACCAATTCAGGTAACTTCGAGTTTAAGCTCTTAAATCGTTAAGACTTTGCTCTAGGATGTAGATATGACCCCTTTAAGTTGAAATACCACGTAAATTTGCTAACTTTACATCCAGGCATGACCATAAGAAGCTCTAAAGCTCAAAAAGGACTTAGTGAAGGACTTAATGGATGCATGAAGCCCCTAAACTCCATAAAGTTGGCACCTTTATGCCAAAAGAGTACATGAAGACCTTGGATCTGAAAGATTAAGCTTTGGGATGTACTAATCCTAATATCTATACAAACCATGGCTAAACACATTACTATATAACTAAGAAGGAGATCTAAGCATCTAGCAACCAAGATAAGAACTTGATACCTCAAACTTCTTACAAAATGGGTAGAGGTTCTGGATCCAAGACCTCCTCTTCAGGCTAAGCAACTTCTAGCTTCTTCAACTCCTTTAAAATGCACAAAAATGAACACTTAAAGCTCTCCAAAATCTCACACACTCAACAATGGAAGATAAGACTTGATTTTAGGGTTTCTGGACAAAGGAGGCTGATAGGGAGGCCAACACATGGGACTTAATGACATTACATCACTCAACAATGGAAGATAAGACTTGATTTTAGGGTTTCTGGATAGAGGAGGCTGATAGGGAGGCAAACACATGGGACTTAATGACATTACATAGGGCTTGCACCCTAAAATTAGGGTTTTGGGGTCTGACCACGTACGTTACACGTATGTGCATGGCTCCGCGATCCTTTTGATCCTTCTACGCCCTGCGTACACCAACGTACGGCCTCAGCGAAGCCCACTCATGAAGGCCCAATCCTCTAAGCCCAACAATAACTTACATGATTAAAATAATTAAATAAATGATTAAAATGAATAATACCTTGGAACCATCAGGCGTTACAAATCAAGAATCATTCAGCCATATATATAATTCTCTTTGTTCTTAAATTCCTTCACTGTTCATATTCTATTTTATTATTTAGTTACTTGAATATTTTTTTGTTATATCTTCAAGGATTGACTGGTTATATATATCCAAACTTGACTAGAAAGATTATTTACCTCCATTGTTGTGTTGATCTGAAGGTTTGAGTTCTCAAACCTTGTCCTTAAGATATATTTGTATATCTCTCTATCCTTACAGTCGGGAATAGAGAAAGGTTTAAATGGCTCTGTATTTAAGTATATGTATGTGCGTGTAGTTTAAGTTACATGTGAAGTGGGAAAAAGAAGATCGAGGGTGGAGGTAGGGGAGGTAAGGTGAGGGTGGGGTTTTCTTTTCAAATGAGAGAGAGAGAGAGAGGGAGGTGGGCCCAATGGATTTTAATTTCTTTTTTCCTTTTCTTATTTAAAATAGATTTTAAAAAAATCAAAAATATATTAAAAAGGGTAAATTAGTATTTTTTGAGTAAGGGGCTATTTGTTAAAAGTTTGAAACCATATGGATTATTTTTTAAAAGTTTTGAAACCACAAAAACTATTTATAAGATTTTTTGAATTTAGAAACTATATCCCAAATTTCTAGAAAATACAAGACCATTTATAAGGTTTTGTATAATAATAATAATAATAATAATAATAATAAATCAGTTATTGTTTTTATTAACAAAAGACAAAATTTAGAAAAAAAAAAAAAAAAAACAACAAAAGAAAAACTATCAAATCAGAAGGGGTGCCATTTTAATTCGTACCCAAATGTACCTAATTTAAATTAATTTGAAATATACCTACTTAAATCGATCAAACATAAGACTTATTTGTTTTTTTTTATAGTTTTATGCTTAGAGAATTCCATGGATTTATAAGCTGACCATCAGTGTGGAATGTTCGACATTATCTTTACATAATTATGAATCGAACATAACATAAGCTACAAAAAGACTTGGGTATCAAACGTGGCCATATCTATAAGTAATCCGTCATCTAAATAGCTAGGTAACTACTAGGTTGGCGACATATATAATTTGGTCTACACACTGATCGACAACCTTTCTGTTTTAGCAAAAGACATTATCCATTGCTAATGTCACAGACTTCACTAAACCAAAGTTTAAAGAAGCAAAAGAACGTATGGATTTGTAACAGATTGTCAAAGAATATATATATATATATATATATATATATATATATATATATATATATATATATATATTATATATATATATATATATATATATATATATATATATATATATAGCAAAGAATAACGATGAACAACTTTTGTTTAAGTTTCTCACACTATATATATGCGGGAAGGTGGTGGTGGAGGGTGATGGTACATAGTGGATGGTGGTGGTGAAGGATGATGGCAGTGGTGGTGGCGGTTTGGTTAATTTGGTTTTGTAAACCATTAGAACAATTCCAGATATGGTTATGTGTTTTAAAATAAAAATGTAAAATTTTAATAAACAAATATAATAAAAACAATGCTGTACCACATAAACACCTACATGGATTCCAAGTGGAAAAACTATCCAACAAAAGCATGCACCTACATAAGGTCATCACTATAATGTCATAACGATATAATATTAACAAAAAAGTTAAATGATCATATATAAGTGTAAAAAATTAGAGCGACTAAATATATACTTGTTTGAAATAGTTGGATGGTGGATTGCAACATAAACCTTAAAAAATTATCTCAAATATTCAACAAATAGTAACTTATTTTATTAAAACTGAAATAGATCAAAATTAAATGAAAACAAAAACATACAATACCATTATGCACCACTATATATGTATATGACATAACTATACACTAAGACGTAAGTTCATCTCTATATTTTTGTGCGTCTCTTCCACATGGCTTTCCTTCCATCTTTGTTCATTCTCTTTTTGGTTATCATTCTCCTTTCTGTTCTTGTTTTTCGTTACAAACCTCAAAACTTAAAAACACTTGTCCATAGAAATTTGGTGCTTCTTGGTATGATACCAGCAGTCCTCACAAACTTGCACCAACTGCATGATTTGGCCACTATTTATCTGAAACGAAGTGGTGGCACTTTCATGTTTAAAGGTCCATGGTTCACCAACATGGATATGCTCGTTACAACGGATCCATTAGATATCCATCACATTTTAAGCAAGAACTTCCCTAATTATCCTAAAGGCCAAAATTTCCGTAAAATGTTTGATATCCTTGGAGATGGAATCTTTAATGCCGATGGACATATGTGGGAGATCCAGCGCAAAACCACCATGTCCCTCTTAAGGCAGCCCAACTTTCAAAGTGTTTTTGAAGCGATTGTCTGGAATAAGGTGGAAAGCGGGCTTTTACCAGTGCTAGAATCAATTTGCGAACTAGGCAAAGAGGTGGATTTGCAGGATATATTTCAAAGGTTCACTTTTGACACTATATGCAGGTTGCTCTTAGACTATGACCCGAAAAGCCTTTCTGTTGATTTCCCATCCCTTCCGTGTGAGAAGTCCATGACAGATATTCAAGAAGGTATATTTTACAGACATTTTATGCCACCGTTTCTTTGGAAATTGCAACAACTACTAAGAATCGGGAATGAGAAGAAGTTGAGTGAAGCATGCAATGTTCTTGATCACTTTTTATACAAGTGCATTGCTAGATTACAAAATGAGTCGAGCAACATTGAGAATGAACATGGGGAAGAAAACGTTGGACTAGGAACATCGCTGATTAGAGAATTCAAAGACCAAACCGGTAGTTGTGGAGATCACAACAAGTTTTTAAGGGATACCCTAGGTACCCTAGTGGGTGCAGGGAAAGATACAACTAGTACCACTCTCTCATGGTTTTTCTATCTCGTTGCAAAAAATCCAATTGTAGAGGACAAGATTCGAGAGGAGATTCACAGGTTTATGGAGGTGAAAGTAGATGATCGAAAATGGAATTCGAAAGAGTTAAGCAAACTGGTTTATCTTCATGGGGCTCTATGCGAAGCCTTGAGGCTTTATCCACCTATTCCTTTTAACCACAAAATTCCATTACAACCGGATATCCTTCCAAGTGGCCATAAGGTTAGTAAAAAAACCAAGATTATTCTATATCATTATGGCATGGGCAGGATGAAAAAAATATGGGGTCAGGATTGCATGGAATTTAAGCCTGAAAGATGGATATTAGAGGGAGGAGGGATGAAATATGAGCCATATTACAAATTCCCGGCATTTAATGGAGGTCCGAGGACTTGTTTAGGTAAGGATATGAGTTTCACTCAGCTGAAGATAGTGGCATCTACGATCATTTATAGTTATCATATTGAGTTGGTGGAAGGTCACCCGGTGTTTCCAAGCGCTTCCATAGTACTTCAGATGAAGCATGGGTTGAAGGTAAAGTTAACAAAAATAAGTGAAGTGGATATTAGTTCCAAACATTCTTGAAAGACCAAAAACCTCTGATGTGAAATTATGATGTTTTGTTTGGTTTATGAACTTATCATGGCTTAAGTAAATCCTAGTGGATATATAGTCATCTAGTTAGGAAGCGTCTTGATAGAAGTTAAAAGTTGCTTTGTACGTACCTTGGACTTGGATTTCAGTTTGTCAATCAATGTTAGGAAGTGTCTTGATTTTTTGCTTATTTTTTTTTAATTGCAAGAGTTTCAATTGCTTTGTAGATTTTTTTTTTCTTTTTTCTGTGGCAAAAGTTCTATCATTGGTTTTGTTTAACTGTCGATTTTTCTATCGTACTTATGTTGATGTGTTCAGTTTTTAGCATATTACTATTCGGCTATGTTCTATCCATAGAAATTATCCAATTAATTTATAAGTTTTATATTTGGATCGAATCCAAATTCAAAACCGAAATAAAGATGAAAATATATATGTTGTTGTTTGTATGTAATGCAAATAAAAACGAAAATATATTGTTGTGACTTGCACTCAAATGAAAATATGTTGATATTAGTTGCACTAAATTGGCGACCGGAGTGGAATAAGGATGAAGGTACATTGCTATTACATGTGTGACCCAATTTCAGTCTCAAATAAATAAGTCAACAAAATATATTTTGCAATCATCACGTAATTTTAATCTCGATTAAAGAATCCAACAAAAAATGACTTATAACTAAATAACAACAATCTTGAACCCCTAGACAAAATTACATAAATGGTCCGTATAGTTTACAAATATTGGCAACTTTAGTTCAAATTTGCATTTCGTTATGTGAATCATTCTTGTGGTTTCATTTTATTGTATGGTTGGTCATTTAGTCGTTTAAATCTAACTTTTGACATGTTATTTTTTTTTTTAATGCCCTTGAACCAAATTTGAAAAATACAATGAATCATTAGGACCATTTATGTTACTTATTCAATATATCTTTATTTTTCATTGTATTTTTCTAAGATTTTTCAAGCAAAATCAATGACAAAAGAACTAAAAAAACCTAATTATCATCAATTTGGGTTTGGTTGGTTTTCTTCGAGTGGAGCCCGTATGATGTGAATTATCAATTGATATTGTATTCTTTTATAAATCTAAGTTTAAAATATCATTTATATCTTTGTAAACTTTCAAAATATTATATATATCCATATTATTATTTTAGTCAATTTGAATAAATTTAAAATATCATATATACATAAAGGACATCTTGTTTATATGGATCTTGATGCTCTTAATTTTTAGGTTAATGTTTGTGCGGTCGTCTAAAATAGAAATCATCAAGTACGGAAGTAGTATGTTATTGTCGTTTAAGTGAGATTTGTTTTATATAGATATGAATGCATTCAAATGTTGTTGAGGTGAATCCTTAAATGGTATTAGAGGGATTCATTTGCCCTGTTAAAAATTAACGAAAACCATTGCATAGTTATCGAGGTGATAGTGACAGTCAATATGTATTTTAGGCGTGTCAATGAAATATAGTGATTTTTTTATTCTACTCTGCAATTTATATTTAATCAAGAATTTTAACATGATTTCGCAGTTAAGAAATTTACAATAAAATATATTTTATACAAAATTACATAAATGGTTTTTGTGGTTTATCAAATGTCACAATTTCAGTATCTGTTAATTTTTTTTTTATGGAAATAGTCCTCATGGTCTCTTAAACTTATATGGTTTGTGCATGAGCTCCGTGAAATGACTTATATTTAATCAAGAATTTTAACATGATTACATAGTCAAGATATTTACAAAAGTATCAATAAAATATATTTTATACAAAATTACATAAATGGTCTCTATGGTTTACCAAATGATACAATTTCAGTATCTGTTAATTTTGTTTTTTTACGGACATGGTCCTTATGGTCTCTAAAACTTATATGGTTGGTCCATGAGCCATGTGAAATGACTTATATGCCCCTCTAAATCGTTTTTATCTTTTTTCCCTTATTTCATTTACATTAAAAAGGAAAAATAAAATAAAATAGATATCACCCACCCCCACCCCTTTTCCCACATCCACTTAGACACACATAACTTACAAATACAACTAAAAACCACATAAAATTCATGGTATACTGAAACCTTCGACCACCGCCATTACTCACTTCAACATCGTCATTGTGAAAATCAGCACCACCCTTATGAAATTAACATCGCCACATGTGAAATCAAGATCTTGATCATTTATATTTTTCTCCTTTCATCAACCTTCTCTACTGCACCACTTTTCCTTCCCCTCACAACTCCACTAAATTTATAAGGAGCAAGTGACACCGAAGATGTATCTCCATTTTTCTTCCCAATCCATCTAGTGAAACTAACAAAGATCCTCCAACAACTATAACCCCTACAACCATTCCCCCATCATACCATTTTTTAAATAAGATTATCGTTTATTATCGGATCATAAAGACCCAAGATTCCATTCATGATATGTTTGTTGGGTGAAACTGCTTCCATGGGAGATCCATAAGAAACCTTGGTTTGCTATGGGAAAAGTTGTTGCGAGTTTGATCTAACTCTATTGACATTCAAAGGTAAATTAATAGGTTACAATGAAATCTAGTTACTATTCCAACATAAAGACTAATGCCCTTATTCTTGATCTTTATATAGACCTGCAATTAATTCCATGCCAAAGAAAAGAACACACAAATGTTATTGAGATATGTTCTTTGTATACATATCTGCAATCGGTTCCTTACAACCTTTGATACAGAAGTGGATATGTAACACCCAGTTTCCAGAACGGATCGGTTTATGGCATCAAGGGGTCAAGGGCATGACTTTTGGGTAAAGTGGGTATCACGACGTGACCATGAGGAGGTCACGATGTGACACGTGGAAATGAGAGTCATGACATGACAATATAATGCTCACGTCGTGAGGCCAGTTGCAGCCCATGCCTACAAATTTTTAGGGTTATTTCCATATTCAAGGATCTTATCTCATAACCTAGGGTATCTTTTTCAGCCTCCCTTCATTTCAAACGAAACCCTAGCCCCATCCTTGAGTTCTTAAGCATTTGGTGGTGTTTTGGTGACTCGAAGAAGAAAGGATCACCTTTGGTGCATAGATCCATCTTGCAAGCTTTATTGGCATCTTCTAGCAACCTCTCTGGACCCTTGTGAGTATTCAAGCTTCATCCTTTATGGTTCCTTGATGCTAGATCTATAGTTTTATGCATTATGGTTCATGATTAGATGTGTTAGAGTGTTGGGACTCCATAAAGTAGGAAACTTTATGGGTACTTAGAGTCCCTTGGTGATTATATGTAGTAGATCTGAAGTTTGGCTGATGTTTGAGCTCATGTTGAGGTTTTGACCTCCTTTTCTTCATAAAATGATCTAACTTGAGCTCAAGTCTTGCATTGGACATGCAAGAGCTTAAAGCATCTACTTTTATGGCTTTTGGGGTGTAAGGAAGTCTTCTAGAGGTGGTAGATTAGTGGCTTAATGGATTAAGGGGTTCAATTCATCAACATACCATGCAGTTAGTTCTTACGACGTGAGGCTATGTATGTCATGTCATGAGGATCAAAGGACCGCGACTATTTTTTTATTTAAGTGGCTCACGACGTGACCAATAGATTGTCACGTCGTGAGGAGCAGTTGACCTGTTGATCGTTGACTTTTGTTGAATTTTTCCCAGTTTGACTTTGAGTCAAACTTGAAGGATTTGGGCTATTGATTAAGATTCTGACATGACTTGGTGCTAGAGGGATTGTGGGAGCAAGTAGCACCAAAAGGGGAGTGTGTCGTAGTGTCTTGGGTTCTTCGTTTAAGGTGAGTTTTCCGCAATGTACCCATGGGTCGAAGGCACCAATGTCGCCCCACTACTTTTGGTTATGTATCCGGGTGGATAACATATTGTGGCGTTGTAGTGAGTTGTTAGATATATTTACATCCTTATATGTTAGGATGTAGTTGTAGTGGTATGTTAGTTATAGTACCAGTAGGTTGATTATCGTCAAGTGGAATGCCCTAAGGATCATATGTAGCCATGTAGGATAGCGTGAGAACCCTTGATCTAGGCTTTCTTGCATGTTCCTTGTTTGGTTTTGACTCTAGAGTAGGATTAACTATTTGGGTGGCTATCTCGCCTCTGATTATGTATGGCTAAGCACCCCATGGAGATTTGCTGGTAGTGGAGCAGTGTGCTGTGAGGGGTCTAGTATGCGGTAGTGAGTCTTCTTATTACTTTAACTATGTGGTATTTAAGTATTTGACCATATATATCTTTATTGTTGTTTGATTCTTTGTCTAAATTGTATTGCTGATAATCCCTGGATTGCTAATAATACCCAGTGTTGCTGATAACTCGTGAACATGTTGTTAATTTACAGGGTGTGCTGTTAGCCCACTAGGATTGTTGATAATCCCTAGGGTTGTTGATAACCCATAACTGTTTATTATGTTGTGATGTACGTATATTTTGGGGGAACTCATTAATCTTTGTGCTTACCCAGCGGTTATTGTTTACAAGTATCATCAGTAATCATGGAAAGGCAAAGGCATACATTCATCAGCAGCAATGAATATTTCATGTTTACTATAATACTTTGATTTTAAACAATGTACTTTGGAACAGTTGGTTTTCTTAACTTGTATTTTGAAAATGAGAAATTTTTCCTTAATTAAAAATTAAAATTTTGGTTGTGAAAATGGTACGTGTAACGACCCAAATTTTCACGTCCAAAAATTTCGTTTATAAAACATTACGTAGAAAACATTAATAATTAAAACATTGTTTAATTGAACCATTTCACATCGAAAACCAAATTGAAATCCACAACATTTGATTAACCAAAATATCAGAGTGTCAATCCCAGAATAAACTCGTAACTGCAGAAACAAGAGAGTGTGTGTGACATGCTGCTACCGCGCCGACTCCTTTCCCCTAGCTGAGGAGGTACATGAAACCAAAACTGAAAACGTAAGCACAAAGCTTAGTGAATTCCCCCACTGTACCCCATACCATATAACCACATAACATACATAAATTGTCAGGCATATCTGGGTGCCCGACCTACCCCTTCGGTCCTCTCGACCGGACGTTGCCTAGCATACCTGGGTGCTGGCCTCCCCTTCGGTCCTCTCGACCGGATACTGCCTAGCATATCTGGGTGCTGGCCTCCCCTTCGGTCATCTCGACCGGATACTGCCTAGCATATCTGGGTGCTGGCCTCCCCTTCGGTCCTCTCGACCGGATACTAGGGAACTATTTCTCCCCCTCTACTACTACCACATAACATGTATCACAGTATCAGAATCTATCTAGTATGGCTGGGTATGACTACCCCTTCGGCCCTACTGACCGGATATCTTGAGGGCTATCTCCCCTTACTGTCACTGGCATATAACATCATCTCATACTAGCACATAAACATAACACAAGTAGTAGTAATCCCTAGATGAATATCACAAAGACAATCATCTACACACAACTCCTACTGGTGAGCCGGCGTTGTGGCCGTAGACCCACCGCTACTGGAAGGTAACTCACCTCGAAGTAGCTGTTGATTTGGTCGGGAACTGACTGCCTACTGCTGCTCTAGAAATCCTCCGGCTGCAATTCCCACAACATACTCAATCAATTGTTGCTAACTGTCCTTTGGGTAAAATGACCATTTTACCCCTGATCATGTCATAAGTCAAAGTCAGAGTCAACTTTCAGTTGACCCGACTTGCCGAGTTGGCTCTCCAACTCGCCGAGTCCCTAACCAATTGATTGTCCTGGATCCCGTCCCTACTCGTCGAGTTAAGCGTTGACTCGACGAGTTCTTCTTCTAAACTGAGATTCAAGTCCTTCATCCTACTCGCCGAGTTGTATGAACAACTCGTCGAGTTCATCTTCATCCGATGAACACTTATGTTGTGACTCGCCGAGTTGTATGAACAACTCGCCGAGTCTGTTCTTGATCTAAGGAGATTGCCTTGAACTCGCCGAGTCAGGGCATGGACTCGCCGAGTTCCTCCATGGATGAGTTTGGCTTCCAACTCACTGAGTCACACCCCGTGACTCACTACTCACACTCGACACAACGAAAAGGGGACAACTCGAAGACTCGCAAGCAGACTTGCCGAGTCGGATGAACGACTCGCCGAGTCGGATGAACGACTCGCCGAGTCGTCGCCATGCAATCACTATATACGCGATTTTGCTCGATTCCAGTCTATGCCATTCACAGATCAGGGTTCCTAGAGCATGAATGACTCGTAAAGTTTCCAACTTTACGTGTAGATACTCACCAATGAGGGATTTAGGGCTCAAAATGCCTCAAAAGGGTAGATCTAGGGTGAACAAGCAATATGGGTCCATAAAGGCAACGGATCTGAGCTCCTGGAGCTCAATCATGCCTAGATCTAAAGGCCAATCAACTTATTACGAATTATATTGCACATACAAGCTTGGGGAAGGGCTCAAGAAAGACTTAATGGAATAATAAGCATAGAATCATAGGGAAAACGGGTTATACCTCAAGGGAATCACTGAGAGGACACTAAGATGCTTGGCTTCCTTCCCTTCCTCTTGATCTACTCCTCTTCCTTCTCAAATCCTTCAAGAACACACAAGGATGCTTCAAACTCTCACGGGAATAAGCTTTGAACGAGGGTTAGGGGCTCTGAGGGTGAATGGGGTTGGCTTGGGGCGGAAATGAAAGATTAAATAGGGTGCAAACCCTTGGAAATTAGGGTTTCATCGGACAACGCGGACTCGCCGAGTCGCCAACTTAACCGCGTCCCAAGTCTCGTCTCTACTCGGCGAGTCGGGCCTCCAACCCGCCAAGTCCAAGGCCAAAATACAAAATACTTAGATAAATCTTGCATACCAGGAACCAGGTGCTACAGTACGTTACAAGTTGGTATTAGAGCCTCATTTTAAAGGATTTGGATGAACACTCGTGGCATTCCAAACTTAAACTATGAAGTTAAGAGTTTTTATAAACCTTTTTAAAATAGATTCGTTTCAAGAGCATAAAAGAGAATATGTGATGTGCACAGTCAGCCGGAGCTCGGAAAAAGTGATTTCCCAAAGTATCCATGCTTGCTTTATATATGTTGTGTTTGAGTTGTTGTTATATGTGTTTTAGTATGATGTGCATGCTATAAGTTAGACTAAGGATCTACTCAGGATTGCATGCTAGAGTGCCTATTTAGGATAGATGCCTTTTTTCTAATGTATGAGTTGTTAAATATGCAGGATAGTGAGTTGACATTGGTAGAAGTTTATGTGGCAGCTGATAGCAAGGTGGGAGTGAGTATTGCTAGTGATCTTATGATAGTGCTAGAGTCTGCTAGTATGAGTACTTATGTATGAGGAAGTCTAAGTTAGGAATCTAGGAAATTTGTGGTGGCTTTTCGAAGCATATGGGTATGCTAATACAACTTACAATGGTGGAGTTCCTAGAAAAGCATTCTAGTGTGTGCTCGTACGTGAGAAGAATCCTAGAATTAGAGAGTCTATGATAGGTGGTAGTGTATGTATCTAAGATTAATAGTGGTCTGGTATAATGGCTTAGAGACTTTGAGGCAATTCTCAGGACACGTACGGATAGGTGTGGAAGGTAGTAGGGGGCCATACTACTGAAAGCATAGGATTCGTATGGAGATCGTGAAGTTTTAAAAAGGTTTCTACAGAACTAAGAAAGGGTAGATAGTATGGTATAGCATTAGTGTAATTGCATTCGTTCTTGTCATTATCGGCCTGTCGGCTATGATTGTTCAGAATGAGATCGGTAAATTGTTTTGCCCGTGGAAGTTTGGATCAAGTTTTTGTAGACCAGTGTAAGTTAGTTGATTCAAAGGTCTCATTGGCCTTGCATGAAGTAGTGTCAAACTGAGTCGTAAGACTCAATGAGGAAGCTGCTATGACGATCGACTCGAGGATTGTAGCATAAGGTTGAGGGTCAGCCGATGGCAAAGGATGTTACTTTCTATAACCGGGTTGTGTCTTTCATGCCTCCTGTGCTCGAGAGAGGAGGGAGATCGAATGTGGGTCATTTAATGGTTGAGATATGAGATGGTGATCCCCTCATCGGTGCTATTATAATAAGGTGAAGTTTAGTTCGTAGTAAATCGTCTCTATTAGTAGCGAAGGGTTGCTTTAGACTCGATGCAACATCTTGTTTTGAGGTACTTTCACTTTTGACCCTTATATTGATATGTATTACATTTTGGTCCTTAAAATGTAAGATTTATGGCTAGGAGTATTGCAATTTTTGGAACTATGGGGTGGAGCCACGTATGCTAAGCGTATGTTTGCGTATACATGGCGTACGGGGTGAAGTCTCAAACCCTAATATTTAGGGTTTGGACCCTATTTATTCTTCATTACTCTAAAACATGGCTCCTTTCATCAGCCTCCATCCTCACAAAACATTTTTGCAAACCCTAATCTACCTTGTGATCATTTTTAAGCTTGTGTGTGTTTTCTGTCTTTGAAGAAAAAAGAGGGAAGTAGAGACCATCGTAGAGGAGTGAAGCACCTTAGATCCAAAATCACATCATCCTGTGACATCACTTGGAGGTATAAATTCTGAAATCGGTGAAGCTATACTCAGATCTTGTTTTGGGCTTGATTTTATGTTCTTTTGGTATTGTAAGATTGATATTATGAGTAAGGGTTATTCTAATCCGTTTGAGTTGTCCTTTCAGAGTTTTTGGAGCCTCCTGAGTCATAAAAATGTAATATTGGATGTTCTTTTTCCTCCATGCAAGTGTTGAGGTGTCTTAATGGAATAAGAAGTTAGGTTTTTAGCTCTTGGGACTTGCCTAGCCATGGAAAGTCATAAAGGTGGAAACTTTATGATTGGATCCTTGTTTTGAGCCTAGATCTGTATTTGAAAGGAAAAAGTCTTAATGAATTAAGCATGACTTAAAGGGAAAGTTGGTTGTGGAGTATGTTGGGCATGCTTCAGAGTACGCTAAGCGTACTCCCTTAACCCCCCCGATGATAGAACGTGAGTACGTTGGGTGTATAACTCAGTACATTGGCTATACTCAGCTGGGTCGAATCGGTTGACTTTTTGGAATTTTGGATTTTACCTAATTTTAATCAAGTTTGACCTAGGGGTATTTTGGGTATCTTGAATTGTGTTTGAGAATTGGTCATTTAGATGGATAAGTGACAGTTAGAGTTGAGATTCAGAGTCGGAACCTCATCAACTATTGTTCAAATTAAGAGGTTAGTCTGCCTCACTTTACTTGTGGGTCGAAGGCACCAAGATCGGCCCATTGGATTGAATATCCTATTATATGATAGTATGTTATTATGTTGTAGAGATCTGTTAAATCAGTATCATGGTATATAGGATGTTAGCATGAGGCAGTGATTTGTAGATCTGCCTGTTTTATTGGTTGACTGGTTATATGTTTATCTGTTATGTATATGTCGACATGTTAGGTTTCGTTGGGTTGAGGCGGTCCTACTTTGTGCTAAATGCAAAGATACTCGGGTCGGACCGGATAGACTGTAGGCCCTACGAGGTGGTCTAGTCATGCTGAAGGCCCGGAGAGCGGTCCAGATAGGTTGTGGGCCATGCGAGGGGTCTAGTCATGTCGAAGGCTCGGAGAGCGGTCCATATAGGTTGTAGGCCCTGTGAGGTGGTCCAGTCAGACTGAAGGCCCAGAGAGCATTCCGGATAGGCTATAGGCCTTGTGAGACGGTCCAGTCATGCTGAAGGCTCGGAGAGCGGTCCAGATAGGTTGTAGGCCTGCGAGGTGGTCCAGTCATGCCAAGGACTTGGAGAGCGGTCTAGATAGGTTGTAGGCCCCATGAGCGGTTCAGTTAGGCTAAAGGCTCATTTATGCATGTTGTTGTTTGTTATGGGTGGTACTTTGGGGGAACTCACTAAGCGTTGGCTTACAATTTTTTGTTATGGTTTCAGGTACTTCCGAGGATCTTGTGAAGGCGAAGGCGTGACCATACACATCCTGATTTTTATGTTGTTGATCTTGGGAAACTCTGAATTTAAATAATATTTTGGAAACCATGGTTTTGTAAACACGTTTACTAGTAAATGGGTTGTTTTGAAAAGTTTAAATTGGTTTTGATTTTTTAGACGTTACAAGTTGGTATTAGAGCCTTGGTTTGATCGTATTGAATGAACACTCATATGAATCCATTCTCAAACTAAGGAAATGCAAAGGTTTTAAAAATGTTTTTCAAAATTGTTTTCAACAATAATCAAGAAAGGATGTGATGTGTACTATTAACCAGAGCCAGTAAGTAGACCCCAAATTACCACATTGTTATATGCTATTATGTTTATGGTAGAACAACATGCTAGTTGTAGGATAGGGATTTTCAGGAATTGCATGATATAATTGTCTGATGTATGATGCCCTATTTTCCTATAGAGTTTTCTTGCTCATTGTTATATGACTCTTTCGGGTGTGAATTAACTATTAATTTAATACGCTAAGTCACATGCTGCATGGGTTAAATAATTTTAGAATGAAGGGTTTGGCCCTATTGCGGAACTCTTGTATGAGTCCAACCGTTGTAGGTTTGAATCTTTTAAGCTAGTATTATGTAAGTTATGTCGCATGTGATTGTATTCAAGCAGTAGTTAGTTGGCACATAGGCTTTTGATGTCCAAACAAGTCAATATTAAAACATCACACCATAAATGAGTAACCTACAATAGTAAAAACCCAAAAAGTAGTCAAACTCTGAGTTCTGATAATAGCTATGAAGCTTCAAAATGCATATATTCGTATAAATTTTGTGACAAATTAGAAAAGAGTTTATGTAGTTTGTTACAGACAATCTGATCAAAGTTTTATGATGTATATCAATTTTAAACTTGATAATCAACCAATTTACATCATAAAGCAATTCTACGACTAACTCTTTAACAAAATCAACATATCGATCAGTCCGTACAACACAATATATATTTACCTTAGTGATAAAAGTTTCATGTTCTTCAGCCTTTTGAGCGATCTTAACAACTTGTTTTGATAAGATCTCCTTCGTTCTCTTTTCTTTGAGCAACTTTCTAACACAAACAAACAAATTCCCAATTCAAAACTTAGAAATATTATGTAAACAATCTACAAAAACAAACAAAATCGAACTCATAATCATACCATGGATCGATCTTTTAACCTCTGCTTCACTCCTTGAAACCGATGCCCATTCAATTGATAATCATCCGCATCTTTAGTGCTCGACATGTTTTATTTCTCTTGAGATGTTGAAAGAGGTTACTCGATTGAAGTAATTAAGAAAATTTGCTCACACTTGTCGTTGCCTTCGATGTTAAATGGAGAAGAAGATCTCGAAGTGAAAGAGATAGATCTACAGATCAAATCAAACTACAATTAAGAGCTTGAAATCCAGCAAAGCAGAGAGAGAGAGAGAGAGAGAGAGAGAGAGAGAGAGAGAGAAAGAGAGAGAGAGAGGAGTTTATCAAGATACCTGCAAACAATATCGAAGATCATGATAGAAAATGAAGAATACTTGCTAAATTTCAACATTTGTTATGAGCAATCAGGGACGGGGTGAGCAATCAGAACTCGGAACATACCAATTCAGAGAGCTAGCAGGGGTAGTGTCAAGGCAGAGCTATAGGAGTACCTGTAAGAACCAAGCGGAGCTGCAAAGGCCCCGACGTGTTTACCTTCTTCGCCTCTTAGCTGCCTCACTGCCAATGAATGGATGAACAACGAATTCGAAGTATACAATTACGAATTAAGGTTAGGTTACGTTCTTCATTCAATATGTTGTTGTTGCAGGCTTGCAAGGTGCAAGTTGTGACCGACTAACTTATAGGAATTTAGCGGGCTTCACAATCAGTTTCATAGTTCTCACTTCACAAATAATGAATTGGGCTGGCCTGATAATTAATAGAGTTTGTGTCCTGTGCGTTTTACACATCTATGATTTTTATATAAAAATTAATATATATTAAATTAAAAGTAAATATAATTGCATATAAAAAATTAATTTGTATATATATAAATTCTACGGTCCGGTTCGGTTCTTATACGGTTTGAAAATTTTGAAACTGTAAGCCAAACCGTTCATTACGGTTTGAAAAGTTTGAAGTGGTAAGCAAAACTGTAAAGAAAAATACAAACCGCCAACCCAAACCGATGATTGGTTTCACAGTTTCAAACCAGACCGTGAACACCCCTAGTATGTAGTGCTCATGTGGTGTTTTTGCAAGTGTTGGGGGAGTATCATTATGAGTGATTATAGATGTAGCATGTCAGTTTGGAAGGATAGTCACTTTCGAGAGAGTGAGGATAGGATATATGCATATCCTAGTTGTTGTATTGGTTTTGGGTGGTTGTGATGATCATTTAGACAAATACGGATTGGTATAGAAGCTAGTTATTGAACACATAACATTCCAAAAATGAAACAAATGTCTTTGCCATCTTAACCACAACAAATTTTATTATTATATGGACATGTAGATATATACATCAATAAAAAATTGTCATCTTAACTACAACAAATTTTATTATTATATGGACACGGTAGATATATGCATCAATAAAAATAAATTCATAAATATTGGAGCCCCAAATGGTTATTGGGCCCGAATATGTTGCTCAATTTGTCCTATCTTCTGGGTCCGGCCTACCAATAGGAAACATCGTCCTGTGTCCTAGCTTGTTATTGTCGGCAAGGTGCCAACGAAATGTTTTTGCCGTTGAAATTTGAGACTTTTTTTTTTGCATTTATATACACATCAACTTCTCATCATTTGTACTACTCGTCTTTAAATGCAGTCTCCTCTAAACAATTTTTACATTCAAAATGTCTTCCTACAACTAAAGAAATAACCAAAATGTTCCCGACTCTTCCACCTTAAATGTTTCCAATTCAAATTTAAGTTACAATCAGTCATGTTATTTTTTATTTTTAGTTTTTATTTACGTAATTTTCTTTCTTTTGGTTAATAGAAACTTAAGTTTTATTTTAATTATTATTCATGTTTTTATTAACAAGTAAAATAAATTTTACATTTAAAGAAAAAGTTGGATGATAAGGATGACAAACCACATTCTACTCATAGGAAAAAAAAAAAAAAATACTAATAATGACAAAATTTATGTGACAACCGACAACCTATTTTTATGATTTTTGGCTATTGTTGAAAAATCTTTGAAAAAATGGTCATTACAAGTCATTTTCTCTTAAAAAAAATCAAAATTTTCTAACTATCTTACTTTAGAGATTAATTTTTTATTTATCTTAAGACATATAATCATCTATCAAAATTTGTGCTAAAAAACAGATTTTTTATTTTTTGAAAATTTATTAATCCAATTTTCATACAAATAGCGTGTTAAGATTTTGGCCCATATTTGGTTGTGAATGGGATAGAAACTGTCGTGTCCTTCCGTATTGGAATCCATTTCTCATTCCATTTTATCACATTGCCAAACAATTCGTTTCTATTAATTTTTGCCCCAAATCTCATGTATTTTTATCTATTTGTTACAAACAGGTTATTACAAAAATCTATGTATGCCAATTAAAATGAATGATTAAAATTGATAATCACCATATATGCTGATAATCAACCACCATTTAAACTGATAATGAGACACCATATTAACATCTTTATTTGTATGTTCATTAAAAATTTCAAATAGATTTTTCGCATTATAATTTAACATCTACAAAAACAACCCTTGATTCATATTTGAATAAATTGCATAAATTGATAATCAAAATTTGCTTATTTTGTCGTTTAAAATCATCATTTTTTTTTCTCCCAAAATAAAGGCTGGAATTTCAATTATTTAAGATAATGAATTTAAACCAGATTTTATTACAAATAATTTTTTTTTATATTATTTAGTCATTCTTGGTTTTGATATTTTTTAATGAGAAATCTTCGAAAAAATTCTAACATTTTATCTTAATTTACGAAAAAGTCCCAAACTAAAATTTGTTTACGAAAAAACATAAATTGTAAGTAAAAATGACAGATTTGACCATTTTCCGGTTTACCGGTTTCATTAATTATCTGGTTTCATTAAAGTCTTGTTATTTTATCATAATTTACAAATAAATACAAACTAAAATTTAATGATGATTTGACCATTTTCTTCTTGTAACATACATTTTACCGATTTCATTGCTCACCTGGACGCCTAGTCGTTAAATGAGCTGATAAAATGGATATATTAGGTTATATAATGCTATATTGACCATAAAACTTGATATACTGATCTTTTTAGGAACATAAATGCATCAAAAAAAAGACTGCAATAATTATGAGTTGCTAACCAAATTACTTGTAACCCAAAATTTTAGAAAATAAAATAAAATAAAAAATGAGAATTTGTATTAATTACCAAAATAGGTATGTGAGGCAATTCACTGTTCATTCCATGTAAGCATAGTCATTTTTTAAGTTTTCATACTTGGGTTCTTTTTACATTTTTCTCCCTTTATTTTTTTTTTTTATATTTTATACCCTGAACTAATTTTGATATAACAATTTTTATCCTTATAGTTTTAAAATTTATATATATTTATATTTTTTCTCCTTAATTAATTTTTATTTAACAGTTTTCACACATTATAATTTTAAAGTTAAATTATTAGTATTTTATACATTATAATGTCAATTGTTTGTATCCATATTTTATTTTGATATTTTTGTGCTCCACTTTACATGATTTAATTATCTCAATGATATATATAGTATCAAACTACATTTTTTAACATACCGGATCTTCCGCAGCAACAGACGGATAGTCTAAACCCTAGTTTATATAATTGGTTAACTTAAATAAATAAAAATTGCTTATTTTTATTACGATTTCGAAACAATTAAAAAATAAAAAAACAATAAAACCAAACTTATGAAGAAACTCTCTCAACTCCTGCAGGACCTGGTCATACAAAACCTTACTCAGTCGTCATCATCACTATGCACCTTCAACCCCACTCTCCCGCAAAACCAAAAACTCACACATCGTCTTTCTCTCTCTAGAAACTAGAATCTAATATATTCTCTACTCTACTCTCTCTCTCTCTCTCTCTCTCTCTCTAGAGACCTGATTGATTGCGAAATAGTTACTTTATTCCATGTCTTAGTCTTTAAGTTTATCGTCAACGAAGAGTCAAACCATGGGGCACATTAGCGAGAACATTAATGTCATGGGAGCATTCGAAGCGATGTCGATCGGCAGCACAATTTTTAATGGGGGAAACGAAGAAGACGAGGGATCGACTATGTCGGAAACCCAATTGCCGCAAACCGGAAAGGATCCGAGAAGAATTGCGAGAGGGTATGCCAGTTTGTGCTTTAGTTTTTGCTTTGTTATTTGATTTTTCTTTACTAATTCTTCATAGTATCTTCATTTGTTTACTTTTGATTAGTGATAGAATATAGTTTATATCTTTCACAACTACCACATTATAGTTTTTTTTTTTTGTTATTTATTTCTTTATTTATGTTTTTTTTTCTTGAAATTATGTTCTTGTTAAATATATACTTTTGAATGTGAAATTCATTACTTCATCAGTTTATTCCGTGATTTTTTTTTCTTTTTAAAAAAAAAAATTACATGTTCTTTGGGTAAAAAGTCATAAGAAATTCTTGATTTTAGATATCTTTTTTACTTAAAATTCTTATTTGTATGTATAGAGTCAAATTCCCTGGGTAAGAAAAGGCTTATGGCGTTTTATTTGTAAATATTTATGTAATTATGTTTAGTGTGTTTCTTGTTATGAAAGAGAAGAACAATCATGTTCTTAATTTTATATTAATTATTACTTCATTCATAAGAATCGTATAATTGGGTTCTTATCTATTTTCTTAAATATACATGGATGCTATCTTCTTTAATTTATTGCATAAAGTTCTTTAATTAGTTACATAATTATAATTCTTGGCTTATAATATCATGTTACTTATTAAATATTGTGTGTTAAAAGTTGATTATCGGATCATTTAATTAGTTCACATATCTTTCAGACATCATTTATCCAGTGCATATGTTGAGAACAGAGGAAAATTGTGTTACAGAATGATATGAATTTTTGAATCAAAAGATTTCATGGTTACTCTTTTATATTGTTCCCCTTTGTTTTTTTATTGCAGTTACCAGATTGAATTATGTCAAAAGGCTTTAATGGAGAACATTATAGTGTATTTAGAAACAGGTTGTGGCAAAACCCACATTGCTGTTTTACTTATTTATGAGATCAAACGCCAGATGAACAAGTCCCAAAAGGAGATATGCATTTTTCTTGCTCCCACTGTGGCTCTTGTTGAACAAGTTAGTAACTTTCCTTTGTTTCCTTCTTTACCCTTTGTTCCTTTCTTTTTTCCTTTAAAAAGTGTTGTTTGATATATTTGAGAAGCTTTTCACTTTTACTACTAGTATGTGGCCTTGATGATGAAAATTGAAGACTTAGAACCAATAATTATTCATTTTGACTGGTCAAACTTAGATTTTATTGTGAAATATTCTTCTTGTTCCTTATCATACTTTGTTTATGCAGCAAGCCAAGGTTATAAAAGATTCTTTAGATGTAGAAGTTGGAATCTATTGTGGGAGTTCTAATCGTTTGAAGGGTCATCATGATTGGGAGAAGGAATTGGAACAACACGAGGTTTGTTGCTTTAATTTGACAAAGGGTATATTTGTAATTTCAACATCGAAATTATTGACTCTTGATCTTGATAATGTACAGGTCTTTGTTATGACCCCACAAATCTTGTTGCATAATTTATCACACTGCTTCATTAGGATTGAGCACATTGCCCTTCTTATATTTGATGAGTGCCATTATGCACAAGTTGAAAGCAATCATCCTTATGCTGAAATCATGAAGGTAATAATTAATTACATGTTTCTTGATGTTTCTCTTTCATGCTTTGAATATATTTTGGTCAATGCATTTGAGTTTTTTTTTTTTTTTTTTTTTTTTTTTTTTTTGAATTGATGCAGATATTTTACAAACCAGGTGTTGCTAAACTTCCCCGTATATTTGGCATGACTGCATCACCAATATTTGGAAAAGGTAATATGATCATGTTTGGCATATTTTTGTATTGTATATTAGATAGGTAAAAATATTTACTTCATCTAAATGTTTAGCGTATCATTATTGTCTTATTAGGTGCTTCAATTGGTAGTCTTGAGACCTTACTTCATGCCAAGGTGTGTCATCTATGTCACAAGATTCATTTTCTGCCGATAATTATTCATTTTTCACAATAATTAAATTAATGAAAACTGATTTAAATTCAACATTTTCATTATCGAACATTTTTATAGGTTTATACTGTTGAAGCTAGGGAAGAGCTAGATCGATTTGTGTCATCCCCTAAAGTTAATGTCTACTATTATGGCACTACCATAAGCAATTCATTAAGCCCTCATGTTACTTATTCTGCAAGACTTGAAACGATAAAGGCTGAGGTAAAATCTATTTTATGTCTTTTTTCGATTAAATTTTTGCTCAATTATACAATTAACAACCCATTGCTAATTATGTGTTTTATTTGCATATTAGTGTATGTTAGCTTTGATCACAAAGATTGAGGATCCTTCTATTCTTAAGAACACCAAAAAGGCACTTCAACGTCTTCATGGAAATCTATTGTTTTGTCTTGAAAATCTTGGCCTTTGGGGAGCATTACAAGTAAGTTCTCATTGCACTATTGGTCATACTTGTGATTTTGTTTATAAACCCTAAACTCTAAACCACTAAATATGATTTTGTTTCAAATTGTGAAGGCATGTCGGATTTTATTGAAAGGAGATCTGGTTGAGAGAAATGAAGTTATCGAGGTAAATGAGGAATGTAGTGATGATATTCTATGTGGAAGTTTTCTATCACAAGTTGCTTCATACTTCACTTCCGAATGCAAAAAAGGTACATTTTCTTTTTTCCAAAAAGCATTTCTCCTTTAAGTTGTTCTTTCTGCATTAAGTCAAAAAGAAGCACTCATATATAAGCTTCTTCTAGATCACCCTATTGAAGCAAACTGCATGGAAGCTGATTTATCATCCGTGGAGGCTTTGAAAGTTCCGGATTTCTCTTGGAAGCTCTTACGACTTATCCAAATTCTTTCCAATTTTAGGTTTGTAACACATGGGAAGAAAAAGCAATCAACTTTTGAAACTCTTTTTTCACCACTAAACAATCTTTTTTACATATATATGTTGTTATTCCCAGGGCAATACCGGATATGAAATGTATAATATTTGTGAATAGAATCATAACCGCTAGATCGTTAGCATATGTCCTTCAACAACTTAGGTTTTTGTCCGCATGGAGGTGTAGTTACCTTGTTGGGGTCCACTCAGGGCTCAGAAATATTTCACGAAAAAGCACAAACGCCATTTTAGAGAAGTTTCGTTCTGGTGAGGTATGCATTATGCTACTTTACACCTATTTTGTTTCTTTACATAAAGAGGTCATGTCACAGCGTGTCAGTGTCACGGTCAGTGTCTGTTATGTTATGTTATGTCATGTCATGCATAACAAGTGGAGCCTCATTTTACAAATATGTTTTTGCATAAAGAGGTAATTTAGGGTTTTGTTATGGCAGTTGAATTTGTTAGTAGCAACAAAAGTGGGAGAGGAAGGGCTTGATATCCAAACATGTTGTCTTGTTATAAGATTTGATCTTCCGGAAACCGTTGCTAGTTTTATACAATCAAGAGGTCGTGCACGCATGCCACAATCTGAATACGCCTTTTTGGTAGATAGGTAACACCCTTTTCTTTTTTTGGTTTTAATATAAACCCTACCCCTATATTCTATATCTTAAACTATAACATATTTGCAGGGGGAACCAAAAAGAGATGAATTTGATACAGAACTTCACCAAGGATGAAGCCAATATGAACAATCAAATATCTTCACGATCATCAACTGTGAAATATGTTGATTTTGAGGAGAAAACATATACAGTTGATTCAACTGGTGCCACCATTAGTTCAGGATCTAGTGTCTCGTTACTTCACCGATATTGCTCCAAACTCCCACATGATGAGTAAGATTTTCTTTTCTACATCTTTGGAACCATAAGTTTCTTGCATTTATTTGCATGTTAATATATTCTAGAGTAAATTACATTTTTGTCCCCCAGGTATAGCTGATATTTGCAAATTTTGTCCCCAAAAAGTTTTCTTTTGCGACTTTTGTCCTTATTTGAGGTTTTTGTAACGCTTTTGGTCCTTGTAGTTGTTACAAGTAAATTAGCTAGTTTATGCTTGTGTTACTAATCAACATTCTAAACTTAGTAATTTTATTTTTATGTATAGATTCTTCAACCCTAAGCCACGGCTATATTACTTTGATGATGCGGAGGGAACAGTTTGTTACATAATTCTTCCCGCAAATGCCCCTATCCACCAAATCATAAGTTTGCCTCAACCATCTCGTGAAGCTGCAAAAAAAGACGCCTGTTTAAAAGCATGCCAACAGTTGCATCAATTGGGTGCCTTAACCAACTACCTCTTACCCGATGATGAAGTTGATGAAGACACCCAAGATTCTTCTGATTCTGATTCCGATTCCGATGAGGGTTAGTTTCATAAATGAAACAAGTTATAATCTTTATTTAATAGTAAATCTTTATTTAATTTAATGAAATCTGTGAACAGAGGATAACTCACGAAGAGAGCTCCATGAGATGCTTGTTCCCTCTGCTCTTCGAGAACCCTGGATTAAATCCAAACGTACAATGATTCGTCTCAACTCCTACTTTATAAAATTTAGCCCTTCTCCTGCTGATAGACTTTATAAAGATTTTGGTCTTTTTTTAAAAGCACCAATCCCTCAAGAGGCCGAAAGAATGAAACTTGATCTCCATTTGGCTAAGGGTCGATCTGTCTTGACCGAAATCGTGCCATGTGGCGCTTTCACATTCAACAACAACGAGGTAATCATATTACAGTGTCAATATCAGTGTCAGTGTTAGTGTCAGTGTTAATAATATATCTATGATAATTTATTTATACAGATTGTGTTAGCGGAGAGGTTCCAAGAGATGTGGCTAAAGGCGATAGTGGACAAGTCGGATTTTGCTTCCAGTTTTGTCCCTTTAGGAAAAGATGATGTCAGCAATTCCGTCTCGACATTCTACTTAATGCTACCTGTGACTGTTGACCGAGGAGGATCGATGAGTGTTGACTGGAAGCTGATTACAAGATGTTTATCATCACCGATTTTTAAATCTCCACGAGATATTGCGTTTGATCAACATCAACCTTTTTGTTTGGATGATTGTTTGTATCTTGCAAATGGGCCCACACGGATTGATGACATAGTGAATAGTTTGGCTTATGTTCCATGCAAAGATACGTTTTTCTTTGTCTCGGATGTTCTTCATGACAAGGACGCGTTCAATCTTTTTAAAGAAGACACAAATTATGTTGACCACTATGCGGAAGTGTACGTCTTTGCCTTTTCCAATTGTAAATTTACGTAATTGCCCCTTGTGAGAATCGAGTTATTTACTACTTTCCTAATTTATGAACAGATTCGGTATCAAAATGTCGCACCCCAACCAACCTCTTTTAAAAGCCAAACAACTCTTTCGATTGGACAACTTGTTGAGGAAGAGAGGGAATGCTGGTAAAGCTGTAAACCAGTTTTTAATTATGTCTTCTTCTAAACCCTAAACCCTAAACCCTGATCCTGATATTTGAAACAGAGCCACGAGAAAAGGAGGAGCATTTTGTAGAGATACCTCCTGAAATATGTGTTGTGAAAATTCTTGGTTTTTCAAAGGACATTGGAAGTTCATTGTCATTATTGCCTTCAATTGTACACCGATTGGAAAGCTTTCTTGTTGCAATTGAACTGAGGCATAGGCTCTCTGCTTCATTCCCAGAAGGCTCACAAGTTTCTGCAGATCGTGTATGGATACTTGATAATACTTTCGTTTGTTCTTATTACACCATTGTTTCCTCTTTTTTATGAGCTAAAGAGATTATTGTGTTTTGGATTTATCAGATTTTTGAAGCAATTACTACAGAGAGATGCAATGAACGGTTTTCTCTTGAAAGACTCGAGGTGTTAGGTGATGCGTTTCTCAAATTTGCAGTTGGTAGACACCTCTTTTTGTTGAATCATGCCCTTGATGAAGGACAACTTACAAGAAAACGTTCCAATATGGTTAACAATTCTCATTTATTCAAGCTTGCATTATCCAACAATCTGCATGTAAGACTGTTTCTTTTTCTTTTCCTCTTAAATGTTATTTTTTGAAAACATTTGATGAAATTTTTGTCCAGGTTTATGTACGTGATCAACCATTCGAGCCTTTCCATTTCTACCCTTTGGGTCGAAGATGTTCAAAAATATGCACAGAAGCCACAAGAGTCAGCATCCATTCTTCACATGAGAGCAATTTAACCACAGGTGTAACCACTGAAGTTAGATGCAATAAAGGTCATCATTGGTTACAAAAGAAAACCGTTGCAGATGTTGTGGAAGCTCTTGTTGGAGCTTTTATAGTTGATAGTGGTTTTAAAGCTGCAATTGCTTTTCTTAAGTGGATTGGTATCCCAGTGGACTTCAAAGACTCTCATGTTGCTGATATTTGTGCTTCCAGTGCTATCTTTACTGCACTCAGTGACCAAATTGACATTCCTACCCTTGAAAGTCTTTTAGGCTATCAGTTTCATCATAAAGGTCTTCTCTTACAGGCCTTCTTACATCCATCTTACCATAACAATTATGGTGGTTGCTATCAGGTAAACACCACAAGGCACAATCTCAACCTATTTCTTGCATGTAACTCTATATTTTTACCTTAAACTTGATCAAATGGGGTACTTATGATAACATTTTAACAGAGATTGGAGTTTCTTGGAGATGCTGTATTGGATTACTTGATCACCTCTTATCTTTATTCGGTATACCCAAACTTGAAACCCGGTCAACTCACCGATTTAAGATCCCTTTCAGTCAACAATAATTCATTTGCGGGTATTGCTGTAAATCGATCTTTCTACACATACATGCTATGTGATTCCAATAGTCTTGTCCTGTCTGTGGATAAATATGCCAAATTTTTCAAGACTTCTGCATCAAAAAACGGTGTAGTAGAAACCGTTTCATGTCCTAAGGTAACTTACTATGCTTAAATATTTCATTATATCTTGTATTATAATTAATAATTTTTTTATTTTTCAGGCTCTTGGTGATTTGGTGGAGTCTTGTGTTGGAGCCATTCTACTTGATTCAGGGTTTGATTTGGATGTGGTTTGGAACATAATGATCTCGTTTCTTGATCCTGTGATGAAATTTTCCGCCTTGCAGCTTAATCCAGTTAGAGAACTTCAAGAACTTTGTCAATATTATAATTGGGAATTGACGTTTCCGTCCCTAAAGAAAGACGGGGCGTTTACGGTTGAAGCAATCGTTGATGGAATTGGAGTTAGTGACACTGCTTCTGCTACAAATTTTAATAAAAAAACCGCCAAGAGAATCGCGTGTCAGAAACTGTATTTGTCGTTGAAGGTAAAAAGACCAGTATACCCTTGGGTTCTTTTACATGGTTTTCTTACGTGGGTTTATGGTGTTACAGGACAAAGGTTATAAGACGAAAGTGAAGTCGTTAGAGGAAATCTTGAAATCGAGTAAAAAAATGGAGGCGAAACTGATTGGATACGATGAAATCCCGACAGATATTGATGTTTCACGTGCCAATCAAGCTGTGGACTTGAACTCGGATAAAGTTAGGAATATTCCCATAGAAGGGCATTCTCGTCATTTAAATTCTTCAGTTAAAAGCAGTAGCAGTATTAGACGGTTGTCACAGCCCACGCCTCAAAGAAGCCCTTCATCCTCAGACGTCAGTGATAGCAATTCACAAACTCCTTCAGGTTAAAAAAAAATAATAATTTTGTCTCACTGACAGACATCTGTCTGAGTCCCAGTCCAATCTGTTCTGTCATGTCATGTCATGTAATATCCGGTTTCTTTTCAGGTGACGGGGTGAAGAAATCATCGGCAAAATCACATTTATACGAAATTTGTGCTATCAACTGTTGGAAACCACCTTTGTTTGAATGTTTCCAAGAAATGGGACCCGCCCACCTCAAACAGTAAGTTGAAGCGCATCATGGGTCAATCTGCAACAAGTGTTGTATACTTATATACATGTTTTTTTTTGTATTGTTTTTTCATTTAGGTTTGCATTCAAAGTGACAGTGATAATTGAAGAAGCCTCTAATACAGTCTTGGAGTGTGTAGGAGATCATCGCACTAAAAAGAAAGATGCGGCTGAGTTTGCAGCTCAAGGGGTAATTTGGTACTTAAAGCAAGTCGGGTATTTACAAAATTAGGATCTGGTATTTTTCTATTTTGATCAATGTATGCATATATATAAAACTGGATGTAGTGTAGTGGTAGTTATGACTTGTGTGAGGCAAAGGGTATACATATAGTATAGAGCCCTGTATACACACACACAAAGTCGAGTGTTCCATTTATGAAGCTGTATGCCTAATCTTCATACAATTATGAATGATGTGATGTGTTGTCTTCCTTCTTGTGTATTGGAAGAAGTAGTTAAAAAGAGTTTTTGGTGAAATTTGTAGTTTATTCAACAGTTTCAGTTTTAAAGAAATGTCTGCTTAAGGTCGTAGTGTAGATGTTATCTGTTTATTTGTAAGGTGATTTTGGTTAGCAGTGAAAAATCATTATTGGTATGTATCTGTATGTGTTTGATTGCCCAAAAAATATTGAGTTGGTTTATACTTTATACATAAGATTTCAGGATTATTTTTAAGACCAGGGCCTTGGGTTCAACCATTTAAATGGTTTTTAATTGCAACTTCAACCATTTTAATGGGATCAATTAAAGAGTGAAAGAGTTCTACCATAGTGGTGAAATGGTAGGCATTTGATACTCTTTATAAACCAACATTTTAGTTACGGCACAATTTGATCTAAAGTAGTTTTGATCTAAAGTAGTTCACTAGATGATTTATGTTATTGAAATAGTCTTCATAAATCAATGAATATATGTGCTAATAATTTGTTCCACTCCAATCATCCTCACTATAACCAATAGAAATAACTATTGTCTAGAATCTATAATTTCCATCTCAAAGCACTTATTTGTGCTCGTATGGATGAAATTCTTGTGAAATTTCATTTACAAGTGAATTTGAAGGGTGTTGTAATTGGCACCCGAATTACACATGTCAAAACCATCCGTCATGTTGTTAAATTTATCAGAGCAATTAATCCGTCATCATGTTTTGTTAATTTTGGTATATTTTTAATTATGTAAAGTGTCAGTAGAAGGATTGTTATTTTTATTTATGTAATTAAATAGAAGTGTCGGTAGAATAATTATTAAGTATCAGTTGTGATGTAACATAAAGTGTGTAAACTTCAATAGTCTAGGGGGCTATAATGTAAATATGTATGTCGTATTGCAATCAAACGATTGCAACAATAATTGTAACCGCCTCTCTTGAGCCTATAAATAGGGTCTTTGCCCAAATGAAATAAACAAGCTAAGTTTGAGTGTTTAAGACTTGAGTTGATCTCAATTGTCTTCTCTGTTGAAATAGTTTTCCTATTTCTGAATAGCAGAGTTCTATCCAAATTATTCACATAATCATCCAATCATTCATAATAATTATTCTACCGACACTTCTATTTAATTACATAACAATCCTTCTACCGACACTTTATATAATGAAAAATATAATAATTCCTTCCACATTGAAAGGACAGGTGTCTTCAATAATGACTTTTCGTCATTGCTTACGTCATTCCTCCCGCCTCCAAAAAGATATTATTGAAGCCATTATTGAAGACATCTGTCCTTTCAATGTGGAAGAGATTATTATATTTTTCATTATATAAAGTGTCGGTAGAAGGATTGTTATGTAATTAAATAGAAGTGTCGGTAGAATAATTATTAAGCGTCAGTTGATGTAACATAAAGTGTGTTACCCTCAATAGTCTAGGGGGCTATAATGTAAATATGTATGTCGTATTGCAATCAAACGATTGCAACAATAATCGTAACCGGCTCTCTTAAGCCTATAAATAGGGCATTTGCCCAAATGAAATAAACAAGCTACTGGTTATCTCCCTTTTTTCTTCACACGCTTTTTTTTTTTGAAATTGTAATGTTCTTATTTTCTTCGATTAACTAATAATTATTAATATACATATATTAAATTATCAAGAAAAAAAGCAATAACTAAATAAAAAAGAGACACAAGTAATATAAAGAAAAAAAGTATAACGATAGCTATAAATCTATATTAGTTATTTTTAAATAACTATTATACTTAATAAAACATAAATTATTTATTTCTAAACAACTATTATACTTAATTACATAAATTATAACAAAGCATAATGTCTGAGGATTGACGATGGAACGACGCTAAGGTTTTCATATTATTTTTAGAAACTATGTTTTTATAGTGTTTTGGAAACTATATTTTTATAGCCTTTAACACATGAGTTTTTATATTACTTTTGGAACAAAGTTTGATATTATATTCTAATCCCAAAATGAAAATTTAGTTTGAAATTTGTGACGTTACATAGATATTGTTGCATCGGTTGGTAATTAAAGTTACAAGGTCAATATCATTGACTATTAAATTTACAAGGTCAATATCATTGACTCAATTGATTTGATTGACTTTAGGAGGTGCAACTAGCAATGATGGTATTTATAGTAGTATCCAAACAAAACACATTATAAATTAAGTAAACTATAAAAGTGATAATTAGATTTACGAAAATTTACATCATGTCGTATGAAATTGCTGTTGGAGTCGGAAATAACAAAGCTACATCAATTGCATCTAGCAAATCATTTAATTTGTTGTCGGATTTGCATATACATATTCCAAATTGTAGCAATACGGGTTATTTTGCTAACTTCCTCAAATGGTAATGACAAATCAGAAACAGGGTCGGCCCAAATACACGGGCGACATGGGCTTGGCCCAGGGCAACAAATTTAAAAGGGCATCAAAATAGTCCAGTTGTCTAGTATATATATAATAATGGCCCAAACATTTAGCCCATGTTGTTTATCTGTGGAATATATCAGTTTACTAAAGAGAAAAAAGGGACACACTGATTGCCAAATAATCATCTAGCATGCACATAGAGAAACCAAACGTCGCCTGGTGCCTAGAAACGCAGTGTCGTTGGCCTCGTTCGCTGGAGAAATTAATGCCCTACCTTGAATACGTCTCCCATAATGTAAGAACATTTTTCTCTATTTTCACCTCTAGTCGATAAATCGATTATAGATACCTTTCAAATCTTAATTTCTTATTATTAATTAATATTTAGGCCCGATTTTACAACAATTTCTCTAATATGGTCCGATTTAAGGTGTGATTTTGTCTAATCTGATACAAGAAACTCAGTTCTGAAGTTTTGGTTTAATGAGTGTTTCACTGTTTTGGGTGTGAATTGTGATTTGATTCTTGTTGGTTGTTTTAGAGAATCAAAAATCAAATTAAGGTTAGATGAGTTCATTTTTCATTCGAAATCTATGTTACTTTCTTATTTATATGATTACTTTTTATTTTATCTTAATTCATCTCTATTTGATTACATGGAAAAAGTCCAAACTTGGTGAGTTTATTCGAATTTTATGTTTATTTAGGTTTGTTTCAAAAATCTGATTAATTTCTTATGTATCTGATTTCTTATATATCGAAATTTTGGTTTGTATTTTCGTATTGGATTTCTTTATTGCTTCTGAAATCAGATTGGGTAATTTCTCTACTGGCTTCTACAAGTTTGAGCTCCAAATTAGATTTGTATATGTTGTTTTGAGAAATCAGATTTTAAGATTTTGGTGAGTTTAAATTCATTTTTGTTTGTGTTCAATGTTTTCTATATAAACAACTTTTCTTAACTTCTGTGTTATTGTTTATGTGATATGAAGTAGGGGCTATATTTCAGATATGAAGTAGGAGCTATATTTCCGATTTTGTTGTCTAATGTGGTGGTTGCGTATACTTCATTGTTGACAGTTTCAATTGTGTGCTTCCATGGAACAAAAAATTCGAAATTGAAGCTTTTCAAAACGTATCTCCGAAGTACCATAACTCAAGAAAGATTTAAAGGATTAACAATTTTAAGTATCGAAAGTGATTTATTTACAAAATATTGATTATTGTAAAATAGACGTTTTCACTTCAAAAAAAATGCATGAACCTCGTTTTAGGTGATTTCTATAAGGTTCTGTTTGTATTATTTGTTTAATTATAAAAATAACTACACGTTTTATTTTATAAATCCTTTATATATTCTTTTTTGGTATCGTACCTTATATATAAAAGGGCATAAGTTTTTTTCTCGTCCCGGGTAATAAAAAACAATGAACCGGTCCTGATCAGAACTACAAACTTTTGAAGCGACACAAGAACTAGATTCGCATCCCCGTATTTTTCTATTATTTGGAATCATAAGATCATAGATTTAAAAGTATGATGGAATTCTAGAGAGATTTTAACTTTTAAGAGACAATAGTGATCGGGTCCGCCTAATAGCCATCGGGAGACTGATATGGACCCGGTCCGCCTAATAGCCATCGAGAGACCAATGTTTTAAAACCCAGACTGACCCGGTCGGTTCAACCAGTTGAACCGTGACCCAGGGTAGAAGGCGGGTCAATTAAGAACGGTTTTTTTTGTAAAAATACGGACCGGATCAAACCGGCCGGGTTTCTCCTAAACCGCGGTTCGCCGCTTATGTTGAATCGCTTAAAACCGGGTTGATCCGTTTTAATAAAGTTTGGATAGTTTGATACAAGTAGCGAACACCAAATTATTGGTTTTATATGTTTTTCAATATTTAAACTATTTAGATATCAAATTATTGGTTTTATATGTTTTTGCATTATGCAAGAAAGTAAAAATATATAAAAATAGAAAAAGATCATAAACCGAGTTGACCCAGCGGTTCAACCGATTGACCCGTGAACCGGTCATCACACCGGGTCAACTAAAAGCCCGGGTTTTAAAACATGGCGGGTGACTGATATGGACCGATACCGGTTCGACTTGAGACCGATAGAGACCGGCGGTTCGTTGTATTTGGAGATCGGACCCGGACTGGAAGTCCGGCCGCTTAGAGTAGTAACTGGTAGTTAGGGTCATCCTATCTTCAAACCAGACCCCTCGTCGGAGGGATTACGCCGGCGGAGGCGACGACCACTATCAAAAGTCGTAGAAGATGCTGTCTTTGCATTCAAATTTTTCGGTAATAGGCAAAACCTCACAACTTATGCGTATTGGAAAACACCAATCTCCGGTGGTGGCTTTTTCTTCTTCCTCTCGTCTTCATCAACAGTCTCTCAGGTAAATATGGTCTGATTGTAATATCTTTAAGTGTCCGTTGCAGATTACTTGTTAACGTTAAGACCTACTAAAATCGCCGTGGTTGAAGCCAAAAAACTGATAATCATTGAAGTAAAAGCTTCTTTAAGCTACAAAACCTAAATTGCGCGTCCTAATTTTGAGCTTCATAGTCGCAATTGGACTAGTTATAACAAACTGAACTCTTATTAAGAAACGATTTTTTGTAAATTAGAATTTAAGTTTGGAGCGTAATGAAGCAGTGTTTATGTTCATGTGTAGATATGCTGTACTTGGTGCGGGGTTTGCTGGATTATCAGTAGCATGGCACTTGCTGGAAGTACACACTTTTTCTCTCCTCTGTATATGTGTCTGATAATTGAAAGTTTTGAATTAAGAAGCTTGAGTTGTTTATAGAAATTGAAGAATATAACATGCATTTTCATGAAAATTGAAGAATAAAGTTCCAATTTCTCAATGTTTTTTCAGCATAGTCCTATCGAGTTGCACATTTCCATAGATGTTCTTGATGAGGTTGGAATTGGGGGTGGTGCTTCTGGAGTGTCTGGAGGACTCCTTCATCCTTATTCTCCTAAAGGTCTCCATCATTTCACCACTACATATTCCATTCATTTTTTAGCTATATGTCTCTTTTCTATTTTGATATTTGGATAAGTCTGTTTCTGTAGTTAAGCCTTTATGGAGGGCAGCTGAGTGCTGGGAAGAGAGTTTAAAGCTTTTAAGAATTGCTGAAACAGCAATACAGACCAAGGAATCAAGCTTCAACAATGGAGAAATTGCTCATAGTTCTTATGAATTTATTGCACGAAGAAGGTTTTGCCCTCAATTCTCTCAGAATTTCTGTATAACAGTTGTTAGAATCATCATTCACACAGATAATAATAGTTGTAGGAACTAGGAAATGAAAGATAAAGATCATACAAACACGATTTATATCATTTGATACAAAAACATGGATAAGATAGAAAAACTTACATCTCTAACTACCATTGTGATTTTTCATAAGAATTTTGGTCCAAAAGTTGTGCTTTGGTGTACATATCTAACAAGTATAAGCTACAATTGAATTTATTCACTCCAGGGGTATCCTTAGACCAGCAGTCAGCTTGAAGAACATGAGCATAATGAATGAAGTAAGTTCTCCAAATTGTAAATACAACACACAGTGCAATACAGTACTTCTATTGATTTGTTAATTAGCATCCTACTTTCATTTCATCCTATTACAACCTTATACTTTGAAAAATCTACCAAATTATAGCAATGTCATCCAAATACAAAGCAATTCCAACTATTATAAAAGGCTAGAATTTCCAAAGAACGAAAAAAATTATTGAAAGTACAATGCTATAGTTGAGTAGATTTTTCAAAACACAATGCCTTAATAAGAATGTAATAGAAAGAAACTAAAGTAAGCTTTTTAAAATACATATATACATTTGAAAGTATGTTGCTTTTTCTCTTAATAGGCACATAATAATTAATTTTTTCCTACTAGTAGAATGCTCAGAACTCCCTTGCCAGTTGCAGAATACAGTCTATCAATGAAGATGCAGCCCAGATATTAATGCCTAACATATGTGTACCTTCCAATTTGGCCTTTCATATGCAAGGTGCTATAAATATACATCCCCAACCCTATCTTGAGGTATGGAAACTTTAATATAATATAATATATACACATATTTATTTTTAACCACTTACCATTGTTTCTTGTATCCTTTTTATTGATTGCATAGAAATTTCACTTTGATTAGGCCCTATATGTAGCTTGTGAAGCTCTAGCTAGAGACATGTCCAGTGTGGGCCCCGGTGAAAAAGATATAAACTTTCACAAGAAATCTATTGACAATCTCCTTCAACTAGAAGGTAAGTAACATATGTGATAAAAAAAAAATTAGTTCCTTTCTATAAATGTCATGTAATACTGTGTTGCTGATTTTCTTGTTAAATAGATGCACATAAGTAGGAAAAATTGTGTTGTACTTTATTTATTAAATATTTCCATAACTGGTAAATAAATGTAAGTACATTGTCTATATTGATAAAAAGAGTAAAGTATGTTACTATTTTCTTCTCATAAGTAATATGTTTACATGATCCATTTTAGGGGAATATGATGCAGTTATCGTATGTCTGGGCGCCAGATCCACTTTCCTTCCAGAACTTTCCGGAAGGCTGCCATTGAGGACTTGCAGAGGTGTCACTGCCCACTTCCATCTGCCTGAAAACATCGGGTATTAATATATTAATCTGCACTAAAAAAAGATTGATTTTATATTAAAAATTGAACATGTTGTTAATAAAAATATGTTTCAGAGAAGAAATCCCTGAACATAGCCCCTCGATTTTATCAGACGCATGGCTTGCGATCCAGAATCCACGAAATTTACATGTGGGGTCCACATGGGACTGGAAATCTTGCAACTATTCACAGAAAGTGTCGATGGAAGAAGCTTCTAGAGCTTTGGAAGAACTTTTACCTAAAGCATCTGCGGTATATCCGAGCTTAAGAAAATGGGTTTTTTATGGAGCATCCGCGGGCCTAAGAGCAATGCCACCTCTCACAGGTAACGGATCTCTTCCACTTTTAGGGCGTATAGATGATTTCATCACTCAAAATCATTCGAGTAAATTCTGGTTATTTTCAGGCCTCGGATCTCGAGGTCTTTTGTATCATGCTTGGCTCGGGAAATTAATGGCACA
Organism: Lactuca serriola; assembly: GCF_051521515.1. NCBI lineage: Eukaryota > Viridiplantae > Streptophyta > Magnoliopsida > Asterales > Asteraceae > Lactuca > Lactuca serriola. The sequence continues at coordinate 218,763,070 of NC_136412.1, read as the reverse complement.
AGCTGTAATTTCTTGTGATGAGGGTGTAATACCCCAAGAATTCACCTCATGGAGACCAAAGTTATGATACTATTAGTACTTTCTGTTCAAGTTTGGTGGGAATTGGAAATTTAGTTATAAATATAATGATTGATTGTGATTGAAGATAAGTATTTACAAACACAAAAAAGTATTAGATACAGAATTTACATTACAATACTCTTTGGTTCTGTTATGCATTACCCACTTTCACTTGTAGTTTCCTCTTCATCTACACCAGTCAAAATCCCAGTTGTCTACCCTTAAGACTTTCCTACTACCAGATACAACAACAAATAGGACATCAAAAGTTAACAAAAAAAAATATTCACATTTCTTGCTGAATTCCTTTCTTTTCCTATTATAACTTCCTCAGACTTTTCCTAGCGTAGTACTAGTACTAGTGTGGTGGTTTGTGGTGGTGTTTTGTGGGTACGGGTGGCCAATCCCTTCACAACCACCATTGACTTTACGCCGTGTGGCGGTGTTGGATATTGACTATTTGACTATTTTCCATTCAATGATTTATGGATGATGAACTTGAGGATGTCTAGAGGGATGTAGGTGATGATGCTGAAGAGCCAGATTACTCCCGCCCACCGCCATCCAACTCCTTTCATTTCCGCAAAATCCCAGTCTGAATATACGGCAAGCATTGTAGCCACCTGTAAAAACATAAATTTTTTTACAAATATGGGTAGTGAGAGGGTAGTTTGGTCTTTTAATTAAAAAAAACGATGTTATTTTGGTCCTTACTATTTGGGCTAGAGCGAATGCGAGTAAGAGCAAGAAGCCAGGGCGCTCGACAAATGACCAACTCTGCGACCTGGTCACGAAGATGAGGGCTTGGCTAATGATGCTCACTTGTAGGTAAACTGCCGCCGTGATTTCGTCCTCATTTCCGATGAGCGAGTGAACACCAAAAAGCCTCTAAAATATTATAAATAAATTAAATACGTTAAAAATGTCAAATCTGTAAGTAGATAAAAAAAAAAGTTATAACAACCTGTCCCACAGCCAACATGGGGAAGGTAAATCAGTGTACAGAAAAAGTATACGACTTACCGGGAAGAAGTTGGTTCTTGATGTGAGACAAAAAAAGAGGACGGTTACGAGTGCGAGATAGGATCCGAGGACAATACCGGTGGCGAAGATTTCGTTAAGCTTCCAAGAATCTGGGACAGGTGACGGCTTGACCCGATCGGTGGATATTGTCATGATGGTGCTATCGTTAAGGAGTGCGATAATAAGGATCATGAATGGCGAGAAGTCGAACCTCCATATGAGTGTGAGGAGCATGAACCCCATCACGATACGGATGGTGATTGTGACTGCATAGATCGTGTAGTTTTTCATCCTTTGGAAGATGGCTCGGCTTGTTAATACTGCATCCACGATCACGCCAAGCCCAGGCTCGGTCAGGATTATATCGGAGGCGCTCCTTGCAGCATCTGTGGCGTCGGCCACTGCGATTCCGATGTCGGCTCGCTTGAGTGCGGGTGCATCGTTCACACCGTCTCCGGTCATACCGCATATGTGATTCCTTTGTTGTAACCTCTTGACAATCTCGTACTTGTGCTCTATAAGATCGGAGAAATTTACGTTAATTTGCAACTGTAAATGACATGACAAAACAAGAACAAGAACAGAACATGTTGTACTGCATTTGACATGTATTGGACTGGTCTTTGTGCATCTCTACTTAGAGTTATGGATTATTAGTTACCGGGGAAAACTCCGGCGAAGCCATCGGCTTTCTCAATGAGGTCATCAATGGAAGCATCGTTGCCACCTTGTCCAAGAAGTGAAGAAGACGGATACATGTCGGACCCCATGCCAAGTCTTCTACCGGTTTCTTTACCAATAGCAAGTTGATCTCCGGTTATCATTTTAACTTTAACACCAAGTTCCAAAGCCTTTCGAATAGTCTCAGCACTGTCGTGTCTTGGTGGATCAAAAAGAGGCAATAATCCAACAAACTCCCATGGTGAACCTGCACTCTCTTTCGACTTCTCTGGCACGGTTTGACGAGCAACTCCCAATGATCGAAGACCTCGGTTTGCGTACCCCTCGATGACATCATTAGCCCGCTTCAGTGTTTCGCCCTTGAGCTCACAAAGTTGGATGATCTAGATAATATTTAACCGTCATCCGTTAGCAATTTGAAAACTGAATATTAAAGGGAAAAATTCAGAAATAAAAAACTTTGTAGTTTTACATTTTTATCGATTTAATCACGTAACTATTTTACATAGTGATTTATCAGTCATGTTTTGACTTAAAAAAGCTTTTTTAGAGTCACAAAGATTATATATTTGTTTTTATTGTCTTTTCGATTTTCCATTAAACAATTGTTATAATCATCTTAAAGAAAACGATAATAGTTCAATGACTAAACCATTTTCTGTATTCATTCAATCAATTATAATTTTTAACCATTTAAAAGTCAGTTGCCCCGGCAAACTACCAATAAACACAACATAATTTTATTATCTTATTGGTTGTCTCTCAATTATTAATTATTATTTTTATCGATTTAACTATTGATTTATTGTTATATTGTTATGATTGTCCTAAAAGTTGTAGTTTACCCGTTAAAATGGTAAAATAGTAAAAGTAGTAGTTTACTCATTAGAAAAAAAAAAAGTTATAATGGTTTAATCACTTCGATATAATAATTAACCAGTTGAATCGATAAAATAGTAAAATTACAAATGTCTTTTTTTGTTGCATTTTGCTTGATATTAAATGCGATAGAGAATGCAGGATAAACAAGCGATTTATTAATCACAAAACTATTCAATTAATTTTTGTCGAGTTAGTCATCCATAAAAAAAAATTAAAGTTTAATAGCAAAATCCATATTGTTAAAATATGTTGCATTTTGCTGAAACCATATTACTGAAAAAATGGTTATTTTGAAAAAGAAGAAAATCTTATAATATTTTAATTAGTAAATAAAATAATGTAGTAACAAATCGATAAAGAAAAAATATATGTGTAAAAAACAATTGTTTTCTTGTATTTTGTCCAAATTAAATGCAACAGAAAAGACAAACAAAGAAAGTGATTCATTACTTCTTCGGGTGCACCCTTGCTAGATCGATGCCAATCCCCATGATCGTCAATGTAAGTGATGGCCGTACGCTTATCCACGGGATTAAACGGAAGAAAATGAACCTCTTTGATTCCCGCTCGTGCTTCTTTTGGGTCAGCCAACATGTTGACCATGGACGCATCAATCGCGTCCTGGTTTTCAGTCCTTGAAGCCCGAGCACCATACAATACCACCGTATCCTTGTCACAATCCTTGGAAAATACCTATTATTTGATTCCCAAATAATCATATAATCCGTGTTTGTCCAAGCTGATTATTGCAGCTTTAAGTTGCAATAATCAGATGATTAAAAAAAAATAAACACCAAAAGCGAACCTCGATTAAGTTCTTGTCGACACTCAATTTGTTAAGAGTGAGGGTGCCTGTTTTATCGCTACAAAGAATATCCATGCCTGCCATTTCCTCAATAGCAGTCATTCGCTTGGTGATGGCACCTTGTTGTGAAAGGTGGTGGGCCCCGATTGCCATTGTTACAGATAACACTGTAGGCATGGCAATCGGGATACCTCCAATCAGAAGAACCAATAGATTATCAATACCATCTCTATATGCTCTTTGTTGAATCGGATATATCACTATAATCTCGATCACCATTCCAACCGCAATTGAACATATACAGAAGTTACCAATGTCGGTTAATACCTAATCAACACGTGAAATTTCTAATAAGAAAAAAAAAATGATACATGCATTAAACACTTTTAACTTTACTTGGAAAAATGTCACGTGCAACAATTGATAAAAATATATAACATCTATATTATGTTAATACTTTTTTTTTTGTATTTTGGCATTAAAAAAGAAATGCAAGATGGAAAAATGTCACGTGCAACGTTGTACCTGTTGGAAATGACCAGATGGATTGGTGCTATCGACAAGGTGTGCAGCCTTGCCAAAAAACGTACGGACGCCGGTGGCGATGACAACAGCCTCAATCTCTCCCTGCTTACACGTCGACCCGGAATACACAGCGTCACCGGTGTTCTTAGTCACCGGCAGCGATTCTCCGGTAAGTGCAGCTTGGTCGATCTTTAACATGTCACCTTCAAGGAGACGAGCGTCGGCCGGAATAATATCTCCCAGCTTCACGCATATCATATCTCCGGGAACCAAGATAGAAGCCTCCTCTTCCCTCCATTTCCCGTTTCTCAAAATTTTACACTTCGGCGCCAGGCTCGCCATCAGGGCGGAGGCGGCGTTTCCGGCATTGTTTTCCTCGACAAAACTGATGGTTGCGTTGATCAGAAGAAGCACAACGATGCCTACAAAATCCGGCCAATCCGGCGGCCGACCACCACCATTGGCCAAAACGATCGCCATGATGGCTGCAATTTCCATCACCCATGAAAGGGGATTCCACATGAACCCTAGAAATTTGAGGATTTTGCTTTCCTTTTTCTCCTGGAGCTTATTGGGGCCAAATATTTCGAGCCTTCTCGCACCTTCATCGTCGCTCAACCCATCTCTGCTACACTTTAAGCTCTTGAACAATTCTTCGATAGGGATTTTCTCAAGATCAACTTCGTTATTTTTTATTTGATCCATGGAATTATCAGCCATGGTTATAGAAAATACTAAATTCAATTAAATGAAAAATAAAGCAATAAAGATGTTAAGATAAAATCGGGCCTCTCTAAAATCCCTCTTCAGAGAGGCTCCACCATGCTTGCGGACATAGTAGAGGCTTTTTTGAGGAGACGATGAGAGGGAATTGCAGAAGCCCCTTTTTATCTAAAAAAGAAATACTTGCTTCGTATCTTCTGGTTTTCAAGATGAGTCGCTTTTAGTTTCTTTCTTTCATCCCTGCAATTAGGAACTAGGGGTAATCCATTATTTGCTTCCAGGAAGCTCGGTCCTTCATTTACGTGTGAGGTTTTATTTGATATGTTTGATATTTTGTTAGGTTAGTATACCATGTAACAACATAACATGTGCTCATTCATTCATTAATTCATTCTATATTTTATATATATTTTCTGAGGTTTTTATTTCATATTTGATACGTTTGATTATTCTCCCTAGATTAATTTGTTCGTATGCAAGTCCTATTATTATGCATGGGATATCTATTTTGCATGTTATCTTTATTGTATTTGCGTGACATAATTATTACTATTAAATTTTCTAGCATGCAAATTAATAAGGTGGTGAAGTATGCATGCTTTACATATATATATAAGGTTTATTTATAACAACATTTATGTTTTTCTGTTTTTATCTGGCATGAATATTATGGGTACTATGTTTAACAAAAAAAAAAAAAATCTCATTCTATTTATTATCATGCAAAAATGAATTATCATCATAAATAGATTTTACAAATATGATTAATTTCAGTGTGGTGGTGGAAGTTGAAGCAAGTTATGGATGGCATAACCTAAACCATATTTGTTATCAAACCAAACATCTTATAAACTTTATTTTTGTTTTTACTAAACATTTTATTAAGTTATTCATTTCACATAGAAATTATAAATTTTGTTAATCTTAGGATATGTTTGGTTGTGGAAACTTTTTCTGTTTTTTTTTTTCTAATTTTCAAATGTAAATAAAAATTCTGAAAAACACATTTGGTTAATGCAGTTTTTAAAAAAAAATAAAAAAAAGATTTTTTTTTGTTTCAAATTGTATGTAAATTAGAAAAATAATTTTTATAGTTTTCAAATGATTTTAAATTTCTAGTATGGAAAAAGAAAACTCCATCGATTTCAACCAAAAGTATTTTGTAAAATTTTCGTTGAAAATTGAATATGAAAACTTAACTTTATTTTCTGAAAATGTTTTCTAAAAAAATAAAAGTAACTGTAGCATTTTTAATTCAAGATTAACAAATTTGTATGGTAGCAACTTCATTCTTTTAGATTATCTAAACATGCAACTTTTTCATTCCAACCGATGTCTTCACTTTCAAGGTCAAGTTGATTTTAGCTTTCATGAAGACTGTTTTTTTTTCTTTTTTTTTCTTTGAGATTTCTTTTAACGTCTTATTAAAACCATTTCGGTGAAAGTTTTTATTTTCAAAATAATCATTATCACAATCATTAAAACTTACAATATGGCTGTAACATCCCAAAAATCATAGATAAAAAAATTCATTTTAAAATTCAAACAAAACCATCAAATATCCATATCAAATCATTCAAATGTATGTCATAGTAAAATAGTCATCAGAATACAGTTCCCAAAATCATGAAAGTGCGGAAAACATGGGTGGATGCGATGCGATCATGTCGGGTCATTCCCTTTCTAGCTGAAAGTACTTTAAACCATAAACATAAAACTGTAAGCACAAAGTTTAGTGAGTTTCCCAAAATACCTCATACCATACATACATAACAGCCAAAACATAAATGGGTCTATTTCACCTCCTTCGGTCTCTTTCAACCAGTTCTGGGTCTATTTTACCCCCTTCGGTATATTTCAACCGGTATCGGGTCTATTTCACCCCTACATCTAAGCATACAATCATATCAGCAAGAGTCACAAAGATAACAAGCACATACAAGTATAACAGCAAGGGTCACAAAGACAATTATCATCCTACACACATAATCTAGTGGGCCGACATTGGTGCCTTCGACCCACGAGTACAGTGAAGGAACAGACAAACCATACTCCCAGGCTACTGCTACTATGGTTCCTTACACTAAACATTCCAAATTAACCCTAATAAATAATTAGGGTAATAACCCATAAAAGGTCTAGATCACCATTTAACATGCCAAGGTATAAAAGACCATTTTACCCCTTCCTTTAATGCGCCCCTCAACCCATTACCCAAGCCTAAAAGACCTAAGGTCCAACCAAGCCCAAGAGACCTAAAAACATGGACCAAAAGTTATAAGGCCCAATAATAACCCAAACAACCTAAAGCCTAAAAAGGGTTCCTGTTGAGTACGTTGAACGTACCACCAGTACGCCCGATGTACCAACTTTCACCGAAAAAGGAAAAGGGGGCTCAAGCGTGTATGCTTATGTACGCCTCGCGTACATCCCAGCTAGCCAAAACCTCATTAAGCAATTAATGTTTTAGGTCCAAACATCTAAATTGCAGATCCAACTCTTCGGGAATGCCTTAAACAATAAAGTCATCAGCTTGATGCCTTTGCATGGCTCCAAGAGACCCAACATGCATTTCTAACATTCTAACTTCATACTAAGACTATCAACTTATACATGGTGGAGCTTAACCCATCAAGATGGCATTTTTATGATTCTATAAGTCAATAAATACCAAGAAATGACCCAAACATGTTCTAGAGTAACTACAACTCACATGAACCAAAAACAAGGGACCAAACATGCCAACTCACATCAGCTTGATGCCTTTGCATGGCTCCAAGAGACCCAACATGCATTTCTAACATTCTAACTTCATACTAAGACTATCAACTTATACATGGTGGAGCTTAACCCATCAAGATGGCATTTTTATGATTCTATAAGTCAATAAATACCAAGAAATGACCCAAACATGTTCTAGAGTAACTACAACTCACATGAACCAAAAACAAGGGACCAAAACATGCCAAATATAATCCTAAATCTATATCTAAGCTAAGGAGTCATGTTAGATGCCATTTTATGTGTCTTATAGGGTAGTTTTCATTATCATTTTAGCATCATATTTTGTACATTGGCATGTAATTTATTTAAATAATATTCAGCTCATGTCTTTTGTTAGAATTCTCGTACTGCTCATATTTTTATGTCAATTTCAGATAGTTCGAGTGGAGCAGTGCTTTGGGAGCAGTTGGATGCGTGTTTGGATCTTAAAATGGAGCTTGGAACTTTTGGAGTATGTTGAGGAATGATTTCAAGGTGCTTTGGTCAAGAAACATTCGATTGAATTGATCACACGAAGATGGAATATACAATATCAAAGTTAAATGATGTTGTTGGCAGCTTTGACCCCCTGTCAGTATTTTGACCATATCTCGAGAACTGTAACTCCGATTGACACGATTCAAAATGATCTGAAAAGTAGACGAAATTTCGGACGTCATAGGCACAACCTGCATCGCAGGTTGTCTCCTTGTGAATGCAGGTGACCTTTTTGCGATCGCAAGTTTGGTCGTAGGTTGCCTTCGAGGTTCTTTTGTGCCCAAAATTCATCCGGAAGTGAAAACTCCCAACCTACGATCGCAGGTTGTCTCCTTGCGATCGCAGGTTGGCCAAAAAGTGTCAAAATAGCATCCTACTTCATTAAAACGACATCAGATGTGTTTATTTCAAAACCTGCGATCGCAGGTTTTGTACATGCGACCGCAGGTGCGCCGTTTTTGCTGTTGGACGTATAAAAAGACCCGGATAGCCTTCCAGCAACCTAATTTGGCGATTCCAGAGGTACCAGACGACGAAAATACGATTTTGAAGGCGATTTTCTTTGATTTCATCAATTTCTGAAGATCTGAAGAATGTGGATCATCTCCTTCAAGTAGATTAGTAAGATTAGTTGTTTGATGTTTCTTTTTATCTGTTTTGATCATATTTTAGTCATGTTTGGCTAAACCCTAGTTTTCAGTTCTGCATAAGACAAGTACTTTTCATGCGATTGATCATTAGATCTGATTTTGATTTGTGTTTCTATCTAGATTCTTCAGTTTTGTTCTTAATGAATGTTTGATTTTGATTGTTGTTAGTGTTATCACCTAGCTAGGGTTTTATCATTCCAGTTAATCAGTTAATAGAATCCGTAATTGTTCTTGTCAACTGATAAAAGTAACAAGTATCAGATTGGTTCTGTTTTGGGATTTAACTCTGGTATAAACTGTAGAAATCATATCATTACGCTTCCAAGCCTGTGAGAAGTATTGGATATTGCTAGGAATTTTACATAGATTATAATGCAACTTTTCTGATTTAATTAAGAGCTTATTTAATTGAACAGTAAAAAGTTAGGGTTAATTAAAGAGCTTGTTTTGGTTAACTAAATAAGGTAAAAGTGGAATTACTAGAGCTTGTTAGTTTTTCTCAGTACCAGCTTAGATAGAACGCATCTCAAATAACCAAGTCAATGTTGATTGCATGATTAGGAAAGTCGCAGCAGAGCTGAAATCGTTTTTATTATTGATTTTCGTTTAGTTTAATATCACTGCAATTTTAGTTTTTAGTTTAATTCAAATCCCCCTTTTAATAATTCTTGTCTTGACTAGATTGTGTCTGATGCAATAAGGCATTGACCATTAGGCTGTGTCCCTGAGGATTCGACCCTGTTTCCCTGTACTATATTTTTAGTGCTAGCAGCAGTGATAATTTATTTGCTTAATACGCGTGCGACAACGTGTTAACAAATTGGCGCCGTTGCCGGGGACACGGTGCTTTCTAATAGTTTTCTGCCAAGAATTTTTCGTTCAGGTACACCTTTAGTTTTTTATCCAGAAATCGAGCGAACTACAAGGAAACTGAAGAAAGAAGCAGCAAGAAAAAAACAATCAGATGGTCTCTTTAGTTCATCATCTTCCATACCCCCAGAAACCTCCACACCACAAAGCACTCCCTTGTGGAACGAATCAGATCCGTTTTTTCCAAAAGTACCCCCATCTTCTCCTCAAAACAGCCCATATAAAACTTACTCCCCACCCCCTTCTGTTAAAACTGAAACCACAGATTCTTTAGAAACCGGATCTGAAGACTTAGTTATGAGTGGAGACGAAGCAGAAAAGACCCTTAGAGAGTGGGCCACTCAAGAGGTCAACCAACAGCCCCTTTAATTACGTTTTGTGACATCCCCTAATTTCTCGGCCAGAAAAGACCGATTTAATTTATGTTTTTTAAAATAAAATCAGAGAAATCTTTTTAAAAGATGTTGCGGAATTGGTCCCCAAACAAAATATGATTAAAGTTTATCAAAACCCTTCATTAAGAAGGTATATGTTTTCCATATATATATATATATATATATATATATCAAAACCTCGGGATGTCATGTTCCGATACAGATCAAAAGCATAAACAATACATTATAAGCCTTTCAACAGTTATTTACAACTACTGACCTATAATCCAAAAATCTCTCGTCGTCCTCTGACTATGCTCGGGGTCCACTACCTGTAACATTAAAAGCTGAGTGGGTCAGGCTTGGGAGTCTGGTGAGCATATAGGGTTTTCAACCCACAATAATAATAAACTTACTAAGTTCATCAATCAACAATAACCCTGATTACGCGTTCCCGTTATCCTCACTTTATGTCCCTAAACACTTATCACAAGGGACCTAGCTTAAAAAATATCATCGGGATGGACACTACTGCTAAGGGGTTTCCTCAGCCATACATGTCCTAAAGGCAACCATGAGGGGGATGGAGTACAACGAATGAACACTCTCAGTTCATTAACATCTACAGGTTGCGGACCTGCTAATGTTTCCCACTAGACTATCTAGAAAGTCCGTGGTCGTCATCCAAACTCCGCTAGATGACTGTATCTCAAAACACATCGAGGCCTCTCATCAATTTTATTTTATCACACATCACTATCTACCCATGTTCTACCCAACATATTTATAGATAAAAATACTTATACAGTTTAAAACTTGTATAAAACATCAACTCAACAGTTACCTCAAATAAACAATTAATATATTTACACATAGCACGTATTACAAGGTAAATACTTCATATCTATGTGTAAAATGAAAGTGACTATACACTCACATGATTTGATGATAATCGGGCAGCAATTCGTTTCCTAAAACGATTGTTTCTAATAAAACCGGGAGTTTTATTGAGAAACCGGGCTTTGCAAAAGTCGGGCTTCGAAACCGAAAAGATAAATTTTTCGGGCTTCTCGGGCACTTCGTGGAGTATTCTGGGCTTTACAATCGATATCGGGGCTTTACGGGATGTTAAGATGAAGAAAATATGGGTTTAGGGGTTAAAATTGACAAATTTTCAAAGTTACCCGGGAGGTCTCGCACCCTTGTATTTATAGGGGAGAGCTTCTGATCGGACGGCTGAGAAGGAGCCACGCCTCGCAGATCCGAGGGTTCGCAGGGAAGGCTCGCACGAGGGTAGCATGTGCGAAGGGCTCGGTGTCGGCCTCTGATTGGACCGCGGTCTACTGGTCCACATGCGAGGTTCGGAGGCTAGGCGGTGCGAGGCTCAGTCCAGCTGCGAGCTTCGGATTGGGCCTTCCTTCGGTCGAATCAGAAGAGGACACGGGGCGACACGGGGCAGTCTCGCATGCGAGGGAAGGCAACACGTCTTTCCAGGTGGCTTCGGTGACTCAGCAGGTTCCGGATACGTGGCACATGCGAAGCGAGGACACGTGGCACTTCCGGGTGAAGCTTATCTATGAGAAACTTCTCGAATTTCGTGCCAAAATCTTCTAAAATTCATAACTTTAGCATACGAGCTCCGTTTTTGACGTTCTTTATATGCACGCGTAGCTAAAATTACGCTCTACAACTTCCGTTTAGACTTCATCGGCTAATTTTGACTTTAAATTTTATATTATTATTTTTAACAGACCGGGACAGGAAATCCGTTAAAAATTCATAACTTCTTCATCCGACGTCCGTTTTCGTCAGACTTTTTACCGTTATGCTCCTAATGATGAGACCTTCGATTCTCGTTTAGGTTGTGTCGGCTAAAAATCGCTCAATCTAAAATTCGAGTTTTTAGTTGTCTACTGCTAAGCTGAAACTTCGAAAAATCATAACTTCCTCATACGAAGTCAGATTTGGGCGTTCTTTTTATCGAACTTCTCGGTTACTACGACTTTCGTTTAGATTACTAAGGCTAAAAAGTATTTTATCAAAAACTCACTTTTTACGACATTCAGCACCGTGTCGGTTTTGTCGCGAAACTTCGACAGGTCATAACTTCTTCGTTATAACTCGGATTTTGGTATTCTTTATATCCCCGAAATCCTTGTTTCGACCACTACAACTTTATGTAAAGATATCGGGCTTATCTAACACTTTAATTTTGACGCTTATTTTTATTCTTAATTAATTAAACGCTAATAATTAAGCATAAAACACATAATTCACATAATTCATTTTCATTTCTTCAAAATGAGTTACAAAGGTTAACCTAGACTATCAACTCAATATAAATGTCTAGGCTAGAAACACGAGTGTTACACGTTTCCAGAAGCCCAGAACTTCGAACTTAAATCTGGGTTGATTCATCTTCTTCCCACTTTCAGAGGATTGGAAAACGAAGACCCACATAAATTCCTCAACGAATTTCATGTGGTTTGTTCAGGAACGAAGCCTCATGCTGTCACAGAAGACCAGATAAAGTTAAGGGCATTCCCCTTTTCACTTCAAGATTCTGCAAGAGAATGGTTGTATGAACTCCCATCAGGTTCCATCACCACTTGGACAGAACTCGCAAAGTTGTTTTTAGAGAAATACTTTCCAGAAACGCGAGTCTCCAGTCTCAGAAGAGAAATCCTTGGTATCAAACAAGGAAAAAGAGAAGCTTTACATACCTACTGGGAGAGATTCAAGAAGTTGTTGGTCCGTTGCCCCCAACATGGAATTAGTGATTACCAGCTCTATAATTGTTTTTGTGAAGGTCTAACACCCATGGAAAGACGGCTTATAAATGCTTCTGATGGTGGTTCTTTGGGTGACATGACTCCAACTGAAATCAGAGAGCTGATTGAGAAGCTGGCGATCGAGTCTAAACATTTCGGGAATGAAGACGAGTGGTATCCAGATCAGCCAAGAGGGGTCAAGGAAGTCAGCAATGTTCATCTGGAAGCTCAGATATCTGAATTGACAAAAGTTGTTATGCTCTTGACTAAAGAAAAAGCAGCTGCAAAGAAACAATGTGGGATTTGCTTAAAGACTGATCACCCTACAGATATGTGCCCAATATTGCAAGAGGATACAGTTGCAGTCAAAGCTGTCGGGGGCTACCAACAGAATTTTCAAAATAATTATCAACAGAAACAACAATTTTAGCCTCCACCTGGATTTCAGCAACAGCGAAATTTTCAGCAGCCAGGCTTTCAGCAAAATTTCCAAAATCAGAATTACCAGAATCAGAACACACATCAGCAACCCAGTAGTTCCAGCATGGCCTTAGAAGATATAGTGAAGAGTCTTGCTACGAGCACCTAAGCATTCCAGACCAAAACTAGAACTAGTATCAAGAATCTGGAGCAACAGGTGTCTTAACTTGCCACTTCTGTGGGTCGTCTGGAGTCTCAAGGAAAGTTACCAGGGCATACAGAAAATATTCCAAAGCACAATGTGAGTGCTATTTCCTTGAGAAGCAAAAATACATATAAAGGCCCAAGCTCATCTGAACCAGAAAACAAAGATGAAGAAGAGTTTGAAGAGGTTCTGATAGAAGAAGGAGATGTGGAATGGATAGAAAAAGAAGCTGAAGTTGAAGACTATGAAGAGTATGAAGAGGTGTTGGTTGAAGAAGAATCTAAAAAGCTGGAAGAAAAAGAAACTCCAACACTACCCAAGCCAATTCTAAAGGAGTACAAGTCATTACCTCCATTCCCATCAAGACTGAAGAGTACGAAGTGCGAAAGAGATGATGAATATATTATTGAAATTCTTCGCAATGTTGAGGTAAATATACCACTTTTAGATATTATAAAACATATCCCACGTTTTGCTAAGTTTCTGAAAATTTTATGTGTCTCAAAGAAAAAAATGAAATTTAATGAGATTGTAAAAGCTGGTGAAAATATCTCTTCCATTTTACAAAAAGGTTTACCTCCAAAGTGTAAGGATCCGGGGATTTTCTCAGTTCCTTGTAAATTGGGGAACCTTGATTTTCCAAAAGCCATGCTTGATTTAGGAATGATTTCAAGGTGCTTTGGTCAAGAAACATTCGATTGAATTGATCACACGAAGATAGAATATACAATATCAAAGTTCAAGGATGTTGCTGGCAGCTTTGACCCCCTGTCAGTATTTTGACCATATCTCGAGAACCGTAACTCCGATTGACGCGATTCAAAATGATTTGAAAAGTAGACGAAATTCCGGACGTCATAGGCACAACCTGCGATCGCAGGTTGTCTCCTTGTGATCGTAGGTGACCTTTTTGCGATCACAAGTTTGGTCGTAGGTTGCCTTCGAGGTTCTTTTGTGCCCAAAATTCATCCGGAAGTGAAAACTCACAACCTGCGATCGCAGGTTGGCCAAAAAGTGTCAAAATAGCATCCTACTTCATTAAAACGGCATCAGATGTGTTTATTTCAAAACCTGCGATCGCAGGTTTTGTACATGCGACCGCAGGTGCGCCGTTTTTGCTGTTGGACGTATAAAAAGACCCGGATAGCCTTCCAGCAACCTAATTTGGCGATTCCAGAGGTACCAGACGACGAAAATACGATTTTGAAGGCGATTTTCTTTGATTTCATCAATTTCTGAAGATCTGAAGAATGTGGATCATCTCCTTCAAGTAGATTAGTAAGATTAGTTGTTTGATGTTTCTTTTTATCTGTTTTGATCATATTTTAGTCATGTTTGGCTAAACCCTAGTTTTCAGTTCTGCATAAGACAAGTACTTTTCATGCGATTGATCATTAGATCTGATTTTGATTTGTGTTTCTATCTAGATTCTTCAGTTTTGTTCTTAATGAATGTTTGATTTTGATTGTTGTTAGTGTTATCACCTAGCTAGGGTTTTATCATTCCAGTTAATCAGTTAATAGAATCCGTAATTGTTCTTGTCAACTGATAAAAGTAACAAGTATCAGATTGGTTCTGTTTTGGGATTTAACTCTGGTATAAACTGTAGAAATCATATCATTACGCTTCCAAGCCTGTGAGAAGTATTGGATATTGCTGGGAATTTTACATAGATTATAATGCAACTTTTCTGATTTAATTAAGAGCTTATTTAATTGAACAGTAAAAAGTTAGGGTTAATTAAAGAGCTTGTTTTGGTTAACTAAATAAGGTAAAAGTGGAATTACTAGAGCTTGTTAGTTTTTCTCAGTACCAGCTTAGATAGAACGCATCTCAAATAACCAAGTCAATGTTGATTGCATGATTAGGAAAGTCGCAGCAGAGCTGAAATCGTTTTTATTATTGATTTTCGTTTAGTTTAATATCACTGCAATTTTAGTTTTTAGTTTAATTCAAATCCCCCTTTTAATAATTCTTGTCTTGACTAGATTGTGTCTGATGCAAAAAGGCATTGACCATTAGGCTGTGTCCCTGAGGATTCGACCCTGCTTCCCTGTGCTATATTTTTAGTGCAAGTAGCAGTGATAATTTATTTGCTTAATATGCGTGCGACAACGTGTTAACAAGTCATAATGCTTGAAGCTTTATACCTTCAGTAGCTTGCAAATGTGAAGAGAGTGTTGTATCTTCTAGCTTTAAGTAAACTAATCCTCCTCCAATGAGCTCTTCTTCTTCAAGATGCTCCAAACACACACAATAATCAAATCTCTGTAAAATTGGATTAAGGTTTCGAGATAATGCTTTTGGGGGACAATGGAGGTTAGTAATAAGAGAACCGTGGGGCATAAGGTGCTTAAATAGGGTCCAAACCCTAAAATTTAGGGTTTGCCCCTGGCTTAAGTACGCCCAGCATACCATATGTACGCCCAACGTATTAGGGGGAAGTCTCGTGTCCAAGCTTTGCCATGGTACACCTAGCGTACCATGATTACGCCCAGCGTACCTGACCCATGCATAAAATCAATATCCACTTAGAATTTAAGGAAATTTACCTGAAGACCGGGCGTTACAATAGATATCATCAAGATTCATTTATATTGAGGAAAAATCAAATATCCTTCTACATTTTGTTCTTACTATCTTCTTACATGTCACTATTTGTGACAACCCAAGTTGTTCCGTTACATTTCCCCGTTACTGTTAACGGAATATTCCAGTTTATAAAAGTTCCGTTAATTAGAGGTCGACAAATTTAATAAACATTTCAATTGTTTATGTTTATATGCCGTTAAGTCGTGATAAAAGGAAATAAAAATACATAACACATATTTCCATTTACTTGGAAAATATTAGTTTATTATCACAACCACTAAATCGGGTGCGACCAAAAGCCCCGTATAACGGCAGTATTGAATAGAATTCCACTGAGCTCCAACTCCCACCCATATATAAAGGGGAGTAAACTCCATTCGAAGCTTTTCCACCCTCTCTCTCTCTAGACTCGTTTTCGACCCGAATCCGCAACCAAACGTTTCCAAATCGTAAGTCCACTTACCCTAGCTTACTCTAAACATAATGATAAGTGTTTATAGATTAGAATTGGACCATTTAAGCTGTTGAAAAGGAGTTCACGGCCTAAGCTCCTCCTTAGGCCGTAAACACCTAAAATGAGGCCAAAATGACCCCAAAATGTCCCTAAAGGCTTGGAAATAAATTAAGGGATTAGCCTAGGAGTGTTTGAGCATGAAAACACATTGATTTAGGGCATAAAAGAGAGTTTACGGCCCAAGCACAAGCTTAGGTCGTAAACACCTCTAAACCTTGCAAAAGTGCCCCAAAAACACTCCAAAATCACCCTTAGGCTTCATACATAATTTAGGGACTTAGTATTTTGGGTTTAGACCATTTAAACTCAATGAAATGAAGGGGAAAAAGGAGTTTACAACCCAAGTATGTACCAAGGCCGTAAACACCCCTAAATGTGCCAAAAATGTGGTTTTTGCCCCCCCCCCCCCCAAATGGCCTTAGACTATTTTTATAAAATGTTAGAAATGATATTAGGGACTTGAAACTTCATTAAACTCAAGGAATGAGAGTTTACGGCCGTAAACTCCCTTAGGAGTTGTCCATAGGCCGTAAACTCCATTATAGTGCCCTTAAAGACCTTAAACTCACTCATGCCTTTTGGATTTGGACTTAGAATAATTCCATGAACAAGCTAGAAGCCTTAAACACACTAGAACCCTTCACCATGAGTTTATGGTCGTAAACTCATGGTGAGTAGTCCCTGGGTCGTAAACTAAGTGATAAGGGCTTACTCTCGGAGAGTAAACTCCATTCCTAAGCCATACACACCTTTAGACGCTACCCGGGACACCCAAACACTTATCTAAAGTGTTTTCCGCTCCTTTGAGCGTGTATATTTGTTAGTATTAAATATACTAATTGTATGTGAACATATGTTATCATATGTTAAATAGGTCATTGAGTGTGTTCGAGTCCTTGCGTGACACCGAACGCCCAACCGGCACCTTCGTCGGACCTACTTATACCAGGTGAGTTCATACCCCTGAATGAACCTTTTAAATGCTTTTAAATGTTTTATAGGGGGAATACAAGTTAAACATGCCAGTTATCATATCAATCACATGTGATTGATAACCCGCATGCACAAGATTTTACTACACTGTACACTGTTTTACCGAGTAGGATACTACAATGTTTTCAAAAAGGTTTACATTTGTTTCAAAACTCTTACTTATATTGTTTTATCTAAATTCATTTTAAACGGGTTTATAAAGGTTCCAAAGATTTCTAAAGGTTTATAAACTTATTTTACCAAAGAATACCAAGTGTGATTTTCCCTGAGTATAAAGGTTTTTCCAAGGTTTTCATCGAAGTTCCCTTTCACGACGTATACTCTTACTTGTTAGTTACTGCTGCTTCACTTATACTTATTTTATACTCCTACTTGGTAACGCTTTCACTTCTTGAAGCGCTTATACCTGTTATTGCCTCTATTTCACTTATACTGGTAGTCACTTATACCGATAGACACTCTTACTTCACCAGTTGTCGCTTCTACTTCACTTATACTTGATAACGTTTCCACTTCGTGATACACTTATACATGTTGGACGCTTATACTTATTCACACTCTTACGTAGTGATACGCTTCCACTTCACTTATACTTGATATCGCTTCTACTTTACTTAAACTCGATACGTTCCTACTTCACGTGTTGCCGTTTCTATTTCGTGAAACACTTACTTTTGGCCCGCTTATACTTCACGATATGAATCCACTTGTTGCACACTCAAGCGTAGTTAGATGTATGTCTATGCTTGTCTAGATGCATATAAGTAATGAATGAAGGACTTAGGAAGGCTTGTCCGCCCTATTTCCTTTTCTTCGTTGAGATGTGGTATGGTGGGATCGGATGTCCATCCGAAGGTCGTTTGATTTATTAGTTATATATTATGTACACAAGCATAGACATATGGTTTTACTTCAGTCAGTTCAGTTGTGAGTCTCTACCTCTAGTTCAGCACTTACGTTAGAAACCCACTATTTGGAAGTCTCTACCCACTAATTGGGATGCATCTTCAGGACACGGCCTTCTCCGTCGTCTAGTTGGTAACCAGAGTCTCCTGTAGGGAGAGCGGACATTGTGTGTATAGATCTATACGGGATTGACACCCCCGCACCCTGACTGCTAGCTATAGTCCACGGCCCACCAAGCCAAGGGGTGACAAATGTCATATTTATAGACGCTTGTAGGGCGTCTGGTACTCTAGTGTCGGTTAATATGGTTACGAGTATCCCGGGTTACCTTAAAATTCATGGTCTTAAGGTAACGGTATTTCACCAGAAATTTACACTGTATGCTGGTAACTCATTTTCAGAGTCACACTGTTTTGACCTTGCAAGACGTATCCTTCATTTGATACTGTCTGGGGTCTGTTTTCTCTGTTTTAGACCTTACTAGATGCGTCATTCATTTGATGTTGTCTGGGGTCTGTATTCACTGTATTCACTGTTTTGACCTTACAAGACGTATCTTTCATTTGATACTATCTGGGGTCTGTTTTAACTGTTCTGACCTTACAAGACATATCTTTCATTTGATACTGTCTCGGGTCTGTATTCACTGTTTGAGACCTTACCAGCAGTACCTTTCATTTGGTACCTTCTGGGGTCTGTGTCTTCATTTGTTAGACTGAACCAGGCGTGTCGTTCGTTCGATACTTTCCTGGAGTCTATGATTCCTTGCCTTAGTCAGCAGTCCTCACTGCTGAGGCATATGATATTCCCTGATGTCGTTTGCTTTCCTCAATAATCAAATTCAGTATTTTGATAATGATAGCAACTTAGGGAAAACTACTTTTTACCACACAACACTGACCAGTCTTGGTAGAAGGCTGCTTTATTAAAGAAAATATAGGACTTTCTGGAAAGAACTCTAATACACAGTAAACACTTAAACTACTGCTTTATAAAGTTATTTGAATAAATGTCACTAAATACTTATGAACTCACCAGCATTTGTAAAAATGTTGATACTTGCTTTTCAAATAACTTGTATTCTCAGGTCAGCAATTAGACAGGTACACCCCTGGAGCTGTTGATGAAGATAGCTTAGTACCACGCTATATTTATTCTATTACTTGTATTTCTTTGATGTATTAATGTAACCTTGTAAAAACTATTACTATTAATGCAATGTTTTGTTATACTTTGATTACTATAATGCATGTGTTGTGATACTTGACATGACGTCATCCACCCCAGAACGTTTCCGCCGTTCCGG
Organism: Lactuca serriola; assembly: GCF_051521515.1. Classification (NCBI taxonomy): domain Eukaryota; kingdom Viridiplantae; phylum Streptophyta; class Magnoliopsida; order Asterales; family Asteraceae; genus Lactuca; species Lactuca serriola. Next base: position 218,743,509 of record NC_136412.1, on the reverse strand, counting down.
TTTTGGGGTGTGACACTATTTTATATTAATAGGAAGATGGATAGGAACAAAATGTAGGATGGTATTTAATTTATCATATACTAGGGATAAGAATATGTTTCCTTATGATTAGTCATTAAACAAAGAGATTTGATTCGTATATAACAAACTAGTTTATAATCCATGAGAACCACGGTTATAAAATTAATTAAATTTTCATATTAAAAAGTCAAAATTATTAATCAGTCATTTTAAATAAATTATTGTTTAAGAGATGTTTTTTTAGTTATATAAAATTATAATCGTTGATTTAAATAAATACGTGGAGTTATATCACCTTATCATGTGTATTAATTTAATTTAATTTTTTAATCTAATGTTATTAATTTAACATAATTAAAGTGAAAATTTTTAATTTTGAAATTTAAAATGGAGAATTAATTATTAATTTAAGGAAATTAAAGTGAGAAAATTAAAATTTGAAAATTGAAATGAATAATTAATAGGTTGACAATTGGCATGATAGGTGACATATAATATTAATGAGGAGTTCTATTATTATGACATTTGTCAATAGGAGAATAGATCTATTCATTTATTAGAATAGGAATATTTTTTTTCCATACATAACAATTTGTGCATTAAAGTATTGTATTGCACAACTTTATAAAACATAAATTTTTGTGTATAGAGAAAAATGGTTGTATACGAATCATTTCCATTAAACAAATTGTATTCTTCATCTTCATTGTCACTTAACCAAGTATCTCCTCCGACAAAAAAAACATTTTTTCATCTCTCATTTTTTTATTTTTTTTTTATGGGAACATTTTCTTCCTTCTCTGCTTTACAATGCTAGCTTGAAGAGCTAGTAACTTCTCCCTTTTTATGTTTGTCTCCTCATGATTTAAAACTAACTTGTGAACTTTCAAGATACCAACCAACTCATCCATTTTAATAGTTTTGAGATTTCTTGTCTTCTAGAACCATAACCTTGGGAATCCATTCGAAAAGGAGAGTCTAAGTATCTTTCTAATGTAGACTTCATTTTGATAGCTTTTCTCAAACTCTTCAACAAACTTGATCTAAACGGTGGTGGGTGATAGGAGTGACCGCCTCAGGCTTATTACTCCAAGGGGTGTAAAAATTTCATGGGTTGTGTAATATTAGTATATAATTAAATTACTAGTCTACTTTTACCGGAAAAAAAAAAACAAGATAAATTAATTATTGGATGCATGAATGAGCATATTATAATTATCGTTGTTCATAAAGAAGATGGGTAGGTGCAACCAAAAGTAAGGGATATCGAATCAACTAATATAAACCGACGAACTATGAGAGAGAGAGAGACCTGACCTGAAGCACAATGTAAAAATTTCAATGTATAGAACGTGAGGTGCCTAAATAAACTTTCTTTTAATCAAAAATTTATTTTACAATAAATTATAATTTAAGATACGATCAAACTTTTAAAAAATCTTTTGATTTGTAGATTAAACTTTTTCATCTATTGGTTTTAAAATTAGAAAAGATAGGGTTTAAAAGTCATTCTCTAAAATCTCTTATTTTTAATACCTTAAAGAATAGATTTTGTTAGGAAAATGTTGTCAAAAAATCTCCACTTAAGTATTCCAAGAATATTTAGTCAAATATTTAAATTCTAGATTTTTTATGCATTTGGCATTCGCAATACCTTTGAGACAATGCATCACTTTCCAATAAAACACTTTCCTATACCATGACTATCTAATTTCTTAGCTTTCTATATTCAAATAGTGTCGAAAAGTGGAAACAAAAAACTTCAACTCGCACATGAATCAAACAAAACATAGGCAAATACTTTTTATGCTGAAAAAAATGTATGTAAGACTATGATAGGTATCTCCTATGTTTCCTTTGTGGTAGGTATATGCACTTCCTGTCTTCTTTTAGCTCAAAGTATTTATTTTTGTTTCTCCACTTTTAAAAGTGTTCCCCATCGACTCTATTGTAAACCCCTATACTTTCCACTCTTCAGTAGAGAAATAGTATGCAAACATTGCCTTTCCATGAAATTTGTTTGTACTCTTGGGACAATATTAGAAGAACCTTGTTGTAGTTATCCTATTTATACTTTTCCTTGGTTCTTGTTTGATTTTTATGGAAATGCTAAAATCCACAATACGAGCTTCAAAGTCTCATTCGGATCTCGCATTGGTACTACATTGGATAAAGAATTTAATACACCTAAGAGCTTATGGTATATTGTTGATAATTCTAATTTATCCAATTGACTTAATTACTCTAATGTTTATAACGAAAATTGTGAAAATTTCCTTTGAGTTTATCCATGACATAACATTTCAAGCGATGAGTGATCAGACACATTGTGTGTCATTGTGCTTGAAGAATATTAGCTTACAAATTTAATGAACTAACTGAAAAGTTAGTTTTTAGCTTATAAACTACCAATAAACTATCTCAAATAGCTTATTAAAAATCCAAATTATAAGTTATGTACTAAATTGCATTAATCAATCATTAAGCTAACTTAATAACTTATGCACACCAAATCTCATATATAAGACACATGTTTTGTTGATGTTGCAAGTCACCACTCATCATCAAATGTGGCCAAACCAGAAAAAAAAATTGATATATGAATTTATAAAAAGTGGTTAATTTTGTGTTTATGGTTTCACAGACGTCAAACATTATAATATTATTCTTTCTATTAAAGATTACTATTGATTTGTCAAAAAATCAGAGACACAAACTCTCTGCAAAGATTTTCCTTTGATTATCAAAAACAGCAAGTTTAGATCAAAACAACAAATGGCCTAACATCATTTAAGATACATGATAAACAAGGTCAAATCAAAAACATCTTCAAATTCCAAGAAATTAAAAACATTAAACTCAAATCCACTTTAAGCTAAATATTGAAAAACAAGAAAAAAAATCTTGATTGAATTAAACAAAATAGCACCTCAAAATCCAAGCTTGGTTCTACGCCAATGCCTGCGCTTTGCATTGTACCTGAATCAAACAAACAGATGTCAACAAAAAAATACAAAAGCAAAATCATAAATTGGGATTTCAGAATGATGATGAAAGTTGGAGAAATTAATTTGACCTGATCGTGTTGTCAGTCCTCATGCGAATCCAGTGAGGAATGGGCCTGTTCTGCCTCATCTTCTTTGCGAGCTTCTTCTTGATCATGAATGATTTGTGTGAAGGCTGTTTCAAAATTAAACATTTTTATGATTGTTCATATGAATTCTATGAGCTCAAAGATAAACACTCATGGAATGCTCGAACCAGAGCTAACAGAGCATCTCATTTTCTATATGCTTTTAGCTCATTGCAACAATCGATATACAGCAAATTTAGGTCAAACTCACAGAATCTGCGATGGAGATTACATTCTCGAATTTATATTACACTACAGCGATGAAACCTCAAGTTATTAATGATCTCTTTTGTAACCTTAAACGAACAACCGCAAACCGTAAAATTCTAAAACCCTAAGTAACGAAAAACAAGAGTCTAAAATCTTCATCTAAGGTAGTGGTTTCTTATAACCAAAACAGAAGTACGTTTACATAATTTCAACTTCTGAAATTGATCTAAAAGGAAGAAACTGTCTACGATTTGTAGTTACGATCAGCAATTTTTAACATGAGGTTGAAGAAAAGATAGAATAGATTACCATGGCGTTCGTCTTCGGAGAGCACAAGAGCTCTACTTCTTCGGATCTTCTCTGGTTCGCTTAAGATGGTGGCCGCTATGACAGAGGTTATATGTAGCTAGGGTTTTGTTCTGGTTTTGGGTGGGCTATGTCGAAGAAGCCCAATTAGGGTTTAAACTTTAAAATGGTCGATTTTGAAAAATGAATAAATAAATAAATAAGTTAGTAATTTTTATTTGAAAGAAATAATTTTTTAATCAGTATATTCTTTAAAACAAATTTTGGCTGAATAACGAGTAATTATTTTTACTTCTAAAGACTACATTTCACTTGTTCAAAAGGCCATATGTATCTCTATGGATAAAATGTAAATAACTGCGATCAATTTTTTCTTAATTTTTAATTTCATAATCCAAATTTAAAAATCAATAACACCATAAAAGTCTTTACTTTTATAACAAACAATTCCAATATATGGTGATGAGATAGATTTCATGATTGATGACTAAAACTATTGAGATTTTAGTTTAACAATACGTAAATGCATTTGACCACAAGTCTTCATTAAAAATAAAATTAACAAAGTCTTTTTTTGCAATCTAAACAAAGTATTTTCTTATGTACATAATTTGAGTGTAGTGTTTAGTCTCTTAAAGAATCCTAACTAGACTATTTTTTTCAAATTTAAATTGAAAATTAATTATATTTTTTTTAATTATATAATTTATTTACTTTGTAGTTAATTATATTCAATATATACTTTAGATTAAATAACTTGGTAACCTATTTTAGATTTAACAAAAGATAAGTGTTATGTAACATGTTAAATACGCACTTTTCATTATGTAAATTGTTTTGTCATATTTGCTATGTTTATATATATTAAAACCGAAACCTGATGATGTCACACTCAACAATCAGGACCATTTATTGGGTTTCCTTGATTGATTTCAACCTTTGCATCGTTCTCCATATTTCTGATGATGTCATCATAACAAAACAATTCCCTATTGATTGAACGTATTACAAATTCTATTGATTACAAACGTTCGTGTGTAATGAATACTTTCCATGTTGAAAGAGATAAATCAGCCACCTAATTAGCGTTTTTTTATAAGTCGCTTTCATTACAAACGTTCGTGTGTAATGAATACTTTCCATGATTGCAACATATTTGATTGAAATCCTTTCTGAGTCGCTTCCTCAAGGTCGGCTATTACGTTGTTACATTGTCTGTTGATTAGGGTTCTATATTGTTAATTATCTTTTCATTCTGATTGATTTTCACCATGATTAATCTTAACCAATAGAGTTATCGGTTGATTCTAATCATGTTCTCTCTCAAACACGGGAACTTAATAAGCATTTGTTATATGTAGGCGCTTGAAGACGATTACGAAGATAGAGTTCTGATTACTCATTCATCGATTCAGTTGGTACTATAAGAATGTTATTACAGGTAATATATTCACAAAATTCAAAATCCTTCCCAAGTTTGAATTCACTGATTTTTATCTTTGCTTCTATTGGATTCGATGAAGATGGTGTGTGCTTTTTTTTTTCTCTCTCTCTACTACATACACACTCATCTTTAAAACATGTTCTTACTTAAAGGATATGTTGGTTTGGGGTTTGGGGGCTGAAAATGAGGCTGAGGGAACGAGAATATGATGCTTAAATAGGGCACCAAGTCCTAAAATTAGGGTTTCCCAACCCAGACCAGACTCGCCAAGTCGGCCACTTAATCTGCGACATGGAACTTGCTCCGACTCGTCGAGTTCTTCCTTGGACTCAACGAGTTGACTCATTGACTTAGGGCTTTTCCTTCCCAAATTTGGCCTCTTGGATTCCGGGTGTTACAATTTTCATGATATATTAACATATCATTTATTTCAATTCATTAATCAAAAAATAAATCAAAACTCTCTCTCCAAATATCATCCTGTCTAGTTGCTAGTTTTGAGGGCAACCCAAAAGGATTGTGCTACTATCAACTTAAATGCATACCAATTATAGTTATGGGCTTGGACACCTAATCCAATAATAGTGGGGGCGTTTTCTAGTGAGTTAAGCATGGCGTAACTAATTATCTTACGTAGAGCATAACTGTGCAAAGTAAAAACCCTAATTTTGGGGTTTTGAGTCGTATTTAAGGACTTTAACCCCTTGGGGTCCTTCTTATCATCAACCTCAACCCTCTTGAGCCTACAACTCGAAACCCTAACCATCTTGTGAGGATTTTGAAGCATTTTAGTGTTCCTTGTGTTTTAAGAAAAAGGATATCATTGAAGGTGTGCTTGAGGAGTCCAAAGCTTGTTGGTCCATTTGTTTAATCCCTTTAGATTCTTGATCTTCATGTCCTTTGGTTCCATAATATTGGGTCTTGTGAGTATAAGCTACTCCAGACATTGTGGTTGTCATTTCTTGTGGTTTATGAATTTAAGGAGTCATAAAAATGGGATCTTATATGTCTTTATTCATCCATGCAAGAGTTTTTAGACATTAGAAGGTGTTAGGAAGCTAGAGTTTGGACTTGAGCTCTATCTAGCCATGCAAATGCATAAAGTTAGGAACTTTATCACTCTAGACGTTTATCAGGACCATGTATGAGAAATGGATGATTGGTCTTTATGGAGTAAGAGCTAAAAAAAGGAAATGGCTTAACAACATAAGTAGGTAGAGCGTACTCTCATTATGCAGGGCGTAAGTCAACTGGTGACCGTTGACTTTTTGACCAGTTTGACCCTTGGTCAACTGTGAGGGGTTGAGGATTTGGAAGGGCAAAATGGTCTTGTGCCTAAATGGGGATTAACATTGACTTTTGGACTTGTTAAGTAGGATATTACCTTAATTGCTAATTAGGGTTTGGTTTTGGATATGTTTAGTGGGAGAGACTTTAGCACCAGCGACTCGTGTGTGAGATCTATCTGTTACCGATCGAGGTGAGTTTTTTCTTACTATACTCATGTGTCGAAGGCACCAATATTGGCCCACTAGGTTGTATAATGTATCCTGATATATATGATGTTGCTATGGTGTAGTAATTTGTTAGATTGGTAGATCTGCCTAATTATATGTTTGCTAGTTATATGTTTATTTATTGCATATATCGATATAATATGGTTGGGTTGAGGTGGTATTGCTTTGTGCTGTACGCCAACAAACCTGGGAGCAATCCATACATAAGCTGAGGGACATGAGGGAAATCCAGACTTATGATGTGGGCTTAGGAGCAATCCAAACATGAGATGAGGGTCGGGAGAGCAATCTAGACTTATGTTGTGGACTCAGGGGTAATCTAATATGATGACTGTGGACCCAAGGATAATCTAGTCCGATAACTGTGGACCTAGTGTGCAGGGCAATCCAGTCTGATGACTGTGGGGCGAGGGGTATCCAATATGATAACTGTGGACCCAACATACACGTTTGTATATGTTTATTGTGTGGAATATTTTGGGAAATTCACTAAGCTTTATGCTTACGATTTTATGTTTATGGTTTCCGATATTTTTGTTTTCAAAAAGGTCCGACCTGATCGCACTACATCCCCTGAAGATTTATGTGACATCCGGATTCCCAGGTATATTATTTTATTTAATTATTTTGGAGTTTGTGGAGGAACTCGGCGAGTTGGTGCCAAGACTCGCCGAGTATGGTCGCGGATGTTCATCCGGGTTCACTTCCGGACTTGGCGAGTCCATTCGAGGACTCGACGAGTCAACGTTGTTTAATGAAACCCTAATTCCCCGGGTTTGGGGCCTATTTAAGGGCATTTATAGCCTCTCATTGTGGCTACCAGTCCCTTGAGAGAACCCTAAGTGAGCCAAATCGTTGTGAGGAAGAAGAAGTCACATTTGATCCTTGTACCTTTGGTTTAGCAAGAAGAAGGTGACCAAGAGCAAGAGGATGTGCGATTCTAGCAGTTTCAGAGTTCAGAGACTTCATTTTGAGGTAATAGTTCGAACCTTCTCCAGTTTTGGTGTTGATCATTAGAGATAGGGTTTTCTAACCCCTTTTTAGAGTGGTTATGTGGAGCAAATGGTCTCTCTTCGAGTTTGTGCCTTGGATCTGGACTCAAGGAGGTCCAGAGACCTTAACCCTTGGAGCTTTATGAATCAGTTTGGGGTTATTGGACTTAGGTTGCCATTTTTGGGACTAAATCACCATTTCATGCCTTGTTATTCATATATAAGCATCAATATTCAGACTTTACGTGGCATTCATGCTTGGGAAGGCCAGATCTATGGCATAGGGGCACAGATCTGACCTCAGGAGGTCAATAGAGTTGTGCATGGCATGAACTCGCTGAGTTGTTCTTGAGACTCGGTGAGTAGAGTTAGGGTTTCACGTAAATTACTCAGTGAATAGACTTGCCGAGTTGGAGGATGACTCAGTGAGTCAAAAGGGGATTAGAGGACTGGAGTTCAAGGCGGTACTCGCCGAGTTCTTCTTGAGACTCGGCGAGTTGAGTCGGGGTGGCCCCGCGATTCATGCCTGGTGTGACTCGTTGAGCATAGGGAGGGACTCGACGTACCAAGCGGGACAAAGAGTTAGTGGACATGTGTGTACTCGCCGAGTCACCGGAGTGCACTCGGCGAGTTGGGTCAAAGTTTGACCGTTGACTTTTGTTGACTTTTAGGGTTTGGTCAACAATGGAGTCCTTGTGTCAAGAGGGGGTAAAATAGTCTTTTACCCTTCTGAGGGTGCCAATAGAGGGTTGAGTCTAGTCTCGAGAGTTATATTTATGAGAGTATTTACTTTATTTGAATAGGCGGAGGCTAGGCAATATTTCTACCGAGTCAAAGATTTACCGAGATGCCTGAGGTGAGTCTTCTCATTATACTTTACTTAGTGTGGTAACAGAGTTATGTGATAGAGTATTCTAGAGTTATGTGTCAGTGTAATTACATGTTATTTATGTGTTGTGATTTATTGTGATATGTGATATGCATGATTCAGAGTTACAGAGTTAGGACCTTCGGGTCCATAGAGTTAGGGCCAGAGGGCCCACAGAGAGTTGGGGCTGGAGGGCCCCACCGAGACACATTGACCTAAGGGTCGACAGAGTTACAGCCTCGAGTGGCTATTATGTGTTAGAGTGGTATTTTGGGGAACTCACTAAGCATTTATGCTTACAGTGTTATGTGTTATGTGTTTCAGGTACCAGCAATGATCGCAGAAAGGCGCCGACATGATTCGTACACACGCATATTGGAGTTTATATATTTGATCTTGAGTTTTGTACTGATATAATGTTGACACAATGTTTTTATTTATGTTTACAAATGATATTTTATGGATTTTTCAAAAGTGAAAAATTGTTCAAATTTTTACGGTGTTACAATTTATTCCACACTGAATGTTTACAAATTACTCTGATGTTTTGAAAATACCTTGACTCTAATCGTTTTTAGAGCAATGAATGAATAATTTAACTTATTTAAAATGCAAACAAATTTACTATGATTTTTAGGACGTTACAACTGTCCATGATATTTTGGTAGATTCAGTGAGTACAACAACATATTTAATTAATAGAGGACCCTCAGTCCCTATATGGTTCAGAATTCCATAAGGGTAATGGAAGAGTCGTGAGATTTCGCTCAATTACTTGAAAGTATTTGGTTGTGTCTTAAATGTGAAGATCAAAGATTCCGAAAATATACAAGCTCGAGGCAAAGGCAAGGAAATGCACCTTTACATGCTACAGTTTAGATGACATGGATTATTGCTTTTGGGATAACCAAAACAAAAAGGGTTATTAAAAGTGAGGATGCAGTCGTTAACAAGAATGCCCCTATATAAGGATGAGATTGCAGCAAGCTCCAATAGAGAAAAGCAACCATGAAATAAAGATCAATTTAAGTTCGATGAAATCTTAGAATACGACATTGTAAAACCTATCAATACTTATGAGATATGTGAAAGTTGAGGAAGCATTTCGAACTTAGATGAACCTGTAGATAGTGAGAGTACTGAGAGTCCATAGGATGAGGTTACATAAATGAGTATGGATCTCTTGTTATTCGAAGATCCACTAGAGAAAGAATAACTCTAGTAAGGTATTATCCTTTACCAAGCTACATGTTACTGACATACAATGGTGGACTTGAATCTTATATAGGGGATTTGAGAATGAAAGACTTCATACGGTGGAAGAAGGCCATAAAAGTATAATGGTCAATATGTGCATACTTCCATTTATAAACCATCTAACTTTAACCTAACTTGATTATTTGTGAAATCGTTAAACACTAAGTTGACTCGACCATTTATAAAATCAAACAACTCCTACCTACAACCTATGTGACACGACTCTTTATGAATCCAAGCAAAAATAAAATCACATCAAACCTCGAAATTTAAACTAATAAACCGAAAAAAATAAATATAAATACCACAAAATCCAATTGATCTAGATTAAGGGCGTGTTTGGCAAAAGTAGCTGTTAGCTGGAAGCGGGTAGTGGTTAGCTGCTAGCGTGTAGCTGGTAGCGGGAAGCTGTAGCTTTTATTTGTTATATTAATGTTTGGCAAAAGTAGCTGGAAGCTTTTGAAATATATAAAATTACATAAAAGGACAACTGATTAAAAATAAAAAATATATAAATATATTTTTAAGGGTAATTATGGAAATTGATTTCAAAAGCTCCGGAACGTTTTGTTAAAAGCTACATGAAGTAGCTTTTAGAATCGGAGCGTTTTGTTAAAACTAAAAGCTAAACGCTCGTACTGCAAAACGAAGCTTTTTGTTTAAACTAGAGCGTTTTGTTAAAAACTAAAAGTTAGAAGCTCCCAAACGCTTCTAAAAGCTCTGTATCAAACACGCTTTAAGACGGTAAGACCCGACTAAAATATAAGAAAAAAAAAGGGTAAAAAAAACCCCTATGAGGACCCGAAGGGAATTCTCAAACCTTTCCCCTCTCTTATAAAACCCACTGTGTAGTCTCTGGTCTCTACATAGGCATTGCAGTTCGTCTTCGTAGCTCGAACATAGCAAATCCAAAACCCTCAAAACTCTCCAAAACACTCTCTCCTATCAAATGCTCTAACCGCTATATTTCCGATTTAATTTTGTAAAATTCATTTCGTAATCAACAATGCCTCGCGCTTCGAAGAGGAAATCGGACGCCGTAAAATCATCTCTTGCCGAACCTGGTCAGTAATCTGGATATTTTGTAAAACGATACACTTCTTCCATATTTTTCTTGCGTTAATTGTGACGCTACCGAAATTGCATGAAACCCGTGCTTCATATTCTTATATGCGTAGGTTTGTTATAATCGGGTCGATACTGATCGAATTTTGAAATTATGTTGGCGGTTTGATTGCAGAAATTGAGTTCTTAACTTGATTAATTAGAGGTTTAAGTGATGGGAGTCCGCCTTTGTGAAATTGAACGCTACGAAAGTATTAAAAAGCGTTTGAATAGAATTATTTATTAGGGATATAACGAGAATGTGGAGTGTAGAATTACAACCAATCACTGAAACGAGGAAGAAATTGATCTCCTAAAAATCTTTGTTAAATTGATCTGGTGCTTGATAGCATTAGATTGATAGATTGAGTAAAGAAAACCAGGAACAAATTTATGCAGTTGTGTTGTAGTACATTATATTGCAGGGTTTATCATGGGATTGGTTGAGAATATTGTTGATCTTAATGTACAATTTTTTCACACCACCTATTACTATACTGATTTGTTTAGGTTTAGCCTTTCCATTTCAAAGGATTTAAGTTCATCTTCATGGAGTTTAAACGTACACCTAGTGAAATTTGTACATTTGCAGGCATTGTTCAATATATTCTTATTTTTTTTTTCTCAACTGTTCTCCAGCCCCAAAGAAAGCCACAAAGGAAGTGGAACGGATAGACAACTTCTTTGCATCATATGCTAATACTTCAATAGGCATGATTGAGTAAGTATAAATTTGTTTCTTTTAACTATTTCTCTTTACCATCATCATTATTAAAAACTCTTTTGGTCAAATTTTTATTGGATCATTTGTACTTTTTATTGTGGATTTCTTATAGTTTGTTTTGTCTGTAATAGTCCAGAAGGGGTTGAGAAGCTCTGCTCAGATCTATCAGTTGAGCACACTGATGTCAGAATCTTGATGCTTGCTTGGTATGTTTCTTTTCTTTTTTTTTTTTTTTTTTTTTTTCTAATGAAATTGAATCTTTTAAGGTAATTCATTTATTGATAGTTAAAGATATTCCAGGAAAATGAATGCTAAGAAGCAGGGATACTTTACACAGGTATGCCACAGGTGTGTTTTATAAGTTTACTTAGTTTCTTACATCAAAGAGTATAAATCTTTCCTAATCTAATTCAATGCATTTTTGCCCCTTTTTATATAACATGTTTTAATATTTAAGAAAATGGTGTTTTTCGAAAAATGCTTCTCAATTTATCTTATCAGGAAGAATGGAGAACAGGCCTCAAATCTCTTCGTGCTGACACTCTTAAAAAGCTAAAGAAAGAACTCTCCGAGTTGGAGAGAGAGGTATTTTTACATGTTTACCCCTCGTAATCATTCGTATAAATATTTATATTTCAACTCCAAATAGTATCTAGTATCTAACTTTCTGTTCTTTATGAAGGTTGCTAAGCCAAACAACTTCGAAGATTTCTATCGCTTCTCCTTTCGTTACTGCTTAACAGGTAATCTTTATGTTTTTTATTTTTTTGAACTCCAAATAGCATCTCAAATACCATTTTATTTTTATAACATATTTGTATCATTTTACATATTTCAGAAGATAAACAAAAGAGCTTAGACATCGAGAGTGTTTGTGTATTACTTGATCTTGTTTTAGGGCCCTATTTCCGACTTCAGATTGATTCATTCTGTGACTACTTAAAGGTTTGTGGTTAATTCTGATTTGACTTTTTTTGTGTTATGGATGTGATTTTGTTTAAAATCATTGATCTCTTTGTGTTATGTTTTGAATTTTGATAGATACAAAAGGAGTATAAGGTGGTTAACATGGATCAATGGACTAACTTTTTTCGTTTTTGTCAAGAGGTACTCAACTTATCTTTTATTTTGTGGATTTTATGATGGAATTGGAATTGGAGATTCCATTTTGGTTGTCAAATGGATGGAATTCAATTCCATCGGAATCCTTCAAATACCATGTTGGATGGATTTTACCATTTGTAGGGGAGGGTGGAAGGAATTTAAATTTTCTTCTTTCTTATTTATTAAAAGACCAAAATACCCTCGTTATATGTATTTTGACTATTTGGATTTGGGGTGTGATTTGTATGTGTGCAGATAAAGTTTCCAGAGCTTGAAAATTATGATGCTTGTCAAGCATGGCCATTGATTCTTGACAATTTTGTAGAATGGTTGAGAGAAAAGTCAAACCACCCTTAATATGTATAATGCTGGTTATACAAGGTAATTTCTACAAGGGTATTTATGTATTTTCATTCATTTATTTATTACATATTTATAGCACCTCACACTCATTTCGTCCTACTGAATTATAGCAATGTCATCCAAATACAAAACAAATTTAAATGATATACAATAGCTAGGTAGAATGTTTCAAATGATAAGATATTTTTTAAAAAAGTACAATGCTTAAATAAGTAAAGAATCAAAAGTGTCAATTTTGGTATTTCTGACATTTAGTTCTATATAGGAACATAATAACTGTGTGTTTTATTGGCAGGAATTTTATAGAGATGATGTCAATTTTGGAGAGAAATGAGAATACTTTTTTGCAAGTGTGCTTTGTTACTTTGTTGTGCCAAAAATGGCTCCTACTCTTTGAATGTTTGTTCGTAGCATAAGAATTTGATTTTTTTTTTACTCAGTACTAAATGAAATGTTAATTTCGTATACATTTTTTTTTTCTTTCTGAAATTGGGCAAAAAATATATGTTTTGTTTCAAATATTCTAACCATTCGTGCAACTACCACTTTAAAACAAACTGTTTTCTTCTTCTCATTCCGTTCTTGCTCTGATTCATGTTTATAGCAGTTTTTTATTTGATAAAAGTGACAATTGGTCGAATGCCTCTTGGCAAAAATGGGAAAAAGTTGTTGATCCATGTTTATCACCTTGTACTCTTATGATAAAAACATGTATCTTCTTTACTCTTCAATTTGAGCACATATCAAAGTATAGTCAGCCAATGAATTCCTAGTGAGAATACCTGATATTGATTCATTCTAAGTAAATAATATTGACAATCATTTCGCTAGAGTCAAAACTCCAAAAATTAGGGGGTGTTTGGGAAAACTTTTTAAGCCTAAAAGATCTTTTTGTAAAAGTTCTTTTTATAAAAGTTCTTTTGAAGAAACAAAAGCCAAAAGTGGGTTTTAAAAAGTGTTTGGGTGATATTTTTTGACTTTTGAGTGTGATTTAGTTTTAAAAGTTCAAAAGTTACAAAAAATCACATTTTCTTGACTTTTGAAAACTCACCAGTTTCTTCTTTACAAAAAGTTATTTGAAAAGAACTTTTGCATCATCCAAACATCTTTATATTTTTTTAGAAAAGTTAAAAGACAAAAGTCATTTAAAAAGTTTTCCCAAACACCCTAATAGAAAACTAACAAAGTTTTCAAAAACTCAATAATATCAAGGCAAGGGTACAACGAACCCAAATTCAAGTCAAAATGGTTTATTAACTCATATTTCAAAGCCAAATGGTTTACTAACACATAATCCAATATCGTGTTCCAATGCAAAGAATATGCTAAAAATGGTTAGCCAAATTGATCAAAGGGTCTCCAACAATTCATAATCAAACTGAGATAATTTAATCAACAATTATAATAATGCAATATGCATATATCCCATAGACAGTTAATTATACACGTTCTAAACATACACCTTGGAATTATGTAAGAACGAATCATTCTAAAAAATACATATCCCACGCCCATTCAAATGTCGCTAGGTCACTTATGAACCATCACATAAGTGTCACACTGGGAGCGGTAACCATATCATAAAGCTTGGAAATGTTTGAAAGTTAACGGAACGTGCTTGGAAATGATTGGAAGCTTTGTAGCCAGGGGCGGATCCAAGGGGATCCCAGGGTAGCTTGGATACCCGTCAATTTTTTTCGGTAGTGTAATTTTTGTTTACGTATCCCTCAAAAAAATTTCGGTATAGTGTATATATACGTATCCCTCCACTTATAAACATAAACAAATAGTTGGTTTGTTGGTTAAGGCGTTAATTTATTCAAGCAAAGGTCTTGAAGCAAAGGTCTCGAGGTCAATTCTTGCTTCTTATATATTCTTTGTTTATTTTTGTTTTATTTTCCCAGCTATTCTATCCCACATCGCTAAACACATGTAAACTCAGCCATTTTTTTCTATTATATAAACTTGTTATGCTCATGCTTTATTTGATATCTACTTTGAGTCCCACATCGATTCAAATATCAAAATATATTTCAACTTCATTTTATATAACAAGACTTGAGGTTAGCTAATGCTTCGATTAAGATTTGAGTTTAAAACCGAAACCGAACCGGGAAAACCCAAGTACCCCGGGAAAAAAATTAGGTTACCCTAAAAAAATTGGGATACCCCTTTATATTGATCCTGGCTTCGCCACTGTTTGTAGCAACATGGATCTGTGGAGACTTTGCATTAATGCTGGAAACATTAACATTTTATTTTTATGGTGTTTTAAGTTTATATATTGTTTACGTTCCAATACTTAGTCTATTTTTATGTTAAAAGGTTTATTTATAGTTGATTTATTGGTTGAGAAATAATAGCATATGATAAAATTTTCGGATATCCATATTCACATCCAAAAATTCGGATATCCAAAATTTCAGATATAAATAATACATCGAGCGGCATTTGAACACCCCTCCTATTGTATGACATAAAAAACTATTGAAGGACTATATGTAAAAGTTTCAAAGCTTGAGGGGTTTAACCGTAACATTTTTCAGATATAAGTCGTGGCAGTTTATATACGGCCGTACGACCACGAGATTACGATCCTCTATGTTCTCCGCCGCGTTGCTGCACACGCCAATTCCGACGATTCTCTTCGGTTCCTCCAGCCAATCGCCGTCGCCACCGACCTTTTCGGCGTCTTACTCTTCTAAGCTAGGCTGCAATATTCGTTTATCCATGGCCTCCTCCGTCAGGATAGTCATCGTCGGAGACGTTGTGAGCTTCGTTGTGTGTTAATTATTACGTGCTAATCGATGGATTTTTAGCTATTAATTATCTGTAATTGTTGGATTTTGAAGCATGATGATTGGAATCTCGAAGAAGATTCAAAGGCTCTTGAGCTATTGCGGGTAATTATGTCCTTCAACTGCTTTAATTTCCACATTCCATCTTTTACTAAGTTTGGCTTAATTTTGTTTTATTACAGCTCAATATGAACTAATCAACTCCTTTTTTTTCCCTAAAACAAGTATATAATTTTTATGAATTCCAAATTCGAAACGATATAAGACTGCTTGAGGTGGTTCTTATGCATATAATTCATAGTAGGAATGGATCCACAGCTACTTCTTCTGTGGATCATTCCAAACATTAATTGATTCTTTCATAAGTATTATGCATGTGTGTGGGTGTGTATTCTACCTTTGAACAAAATAACGAATTTATCTCATTTTCACTCATGAATTTATTGTTATGCTTATGCATTTTTCTATTGTTAGTTAATAGTTGTTGTTTGAAATTGCAGCCAGATTTGGTGCTATTTACAGGCAGGTTTTTCGTGCAGAGCTTTTTTTTTCTTCTAGATTTATCTGGCAAGATTTCTTTCATTTTTGCTTTCAAAGCAATTTCTTTATGAATTCAATGTCTAGTTATAATATAATCTTTATATTGGTGCTCTTTTCTTTAATCATCTTCTTCTGGTTTTCTTTGCCCAGGTGATTTTGGTAATGAAAATGTTAAACTTGTTAGAAGCATTGCAGCACTCAAAATGCCCAAAGCAGCTATTCTAGGGAACCATGATGCCTGGAATACACAAAGTTTTTCTGAAAAGTAAGTATTAGGCTAATCATTAAAGTGCAACAGCTGCCACTGGACTATAACAGGAATACCATTTTTACCACTACCGATTTTATTCCCAAATTCAGTTACTGGCCAACATTCTGGAGCTGAAAGAACCAACTTAACAATTCTGTTTGTAAAAATCATCAATATTTAAAAGGGCATTATGGTAATTTTATACCTTCTTTGAAAAGAATAAAGTGCTTGCCATACACGGGTGAAAGAAAAAAAAAAAAAAGAGGAGGGGGATTTAAAATACTGATACTAAAAGTAAAGAAACACCTATACTACTCCACAATGTCATTGGAGAAAGAAACATACACCATGGCATCCATCCCTGAATTTTGTAATTTACTGGAAATTTGGAAATGTTTCTTATACATTCATAGTGAGGTTAAAGCCTCATTTATATGAAAATATTACCTAACTAGGAAATTGAATAAAAGAAAGCATCACAATACATCATATGAGTTAAAGTCAAATTTCATCCCTAATTCAAGAAAATAGCTATGAGTTAGTACTCAATAAGCTTGAAATCATGTTATTATAGCTTCCATTCATCGCTATACACCATAAATTCGACACAAACCTCAATCACCATAGTTAGGGTTTACAACCACATCAGTTGTAATTCATAGAATTAATTAGTATATTTTGTCAACAATTATGCACCTCCAAACTCAAACAGATTATCTTTTAGATATGATAGCTCACAAAATCTTATGTTGATCAAAATACGCTTCACTAACAGTCTAACACACTCAGTACCAAATTTTAATTCTAATCAACGTGTAACAATTATATTTACTCTTAACTATATTAAAGAATATCAATCAACAACTCGAGAGATTCACAGAATACATAAGTTAGTTTTATCACACATAAGTTCATATTAACAAGAGTCAAGAGTTTGAGTATCCTCAAACTAACTCAGTTAGTTTTATATGTCAAAAACCCATCCCCAAAATCAAATACAAATTTCACACCTCAAGGGCTCAAGGACACCTTAAGGTTCAAATTTAGGTACCCATCTAATTATTTAACAATTCTTTTGTAAATAATAATAATAATTTAGACAATTTTTAATAAAATGCATTATCAACTTCTGATATATTTATCTTCATAATTTATAATTGGTATGTAAATAAAGACTAGAAAAGTAAGAAATCTTCTAACTCTGTCCATTCATTTATTTTGAAGGGGGAAAGATGCTGTCCAACTTCAGCTGGAAAGGTGAGAGCTTTACTTATTCCCAGTCTTGAAGTTTTTTATCTTATTTCTAAGCTCAAAAACGTACATGACTCAGTATTCTCATATAACAATCATGTTTAATACAATATCATATATTCTTTTTTTTTTTAAAAAAAAAAAAAGAAAAGAATCCATTGTATAATTATATTGTGACAATTGACAATTGAGATCCAGTTTTGGGGAAGAGCATGTTGGTTACCAAAGATTGGACTTCCATTCATTGAAGCTTAGTGTTGTTGGAGGACGACCCTTTTCTTGTGGAGGTGAAAGGCTCTTTAGAAAACAACTTTTGAATAAAAGGTGTGTTTGCTTTTAAGTTTTTCAGTAGGATGCTATAACACAGAAATAAATGGAAGTAGGTTGCTATTTCTTTCATTCAAACTTCTGTTGCTAATATTTGAAAGAACCTATTAGATATGGAGTTCACAACATGAACGAAAGTGCAAAGAAAATCTGTGAAGCTGCTGTAGGGACACCAAAGGATCATTCCATCATTCTTCTTGCTCACAACGGGCCCACAGGTACGCCATTTTCTCAAACATATAAATGTCGGTCTCATGGTCAAACGGTGAAAATCAATTTTGCAAAATTTTATTGTTTTGTATGTTGAGGGCTTGGGTCCAACATGAATGACATTTGTGGAAGAGATTGGGTGCGTGGAGGTGGAGACCATGGTGATCCAGGTATAGCAAACATACTTTCATTTATTAAGGGGCAAAACGGTCATTTACTCCTCTCATTAATCATGGTGTACAGATTTAGCTGTTGCTATATCTCAACTTAAAAGTAGCAGTAGCACCAAATATTCCATTCCAGTGGTTGTGTTTGGACACATGCATAAGGAGCTGGCATTTGGAAATGGTCAACGTAAAATGATTGTGGTTGGGGGTGGGGATGACAACACCATATACCTAAACGGGGCCATTGTTCCTAGGGTCAAAAGATTCTCTCACAACACACTTCGAGCCTTTACTTTAATAGACTCAAAACAAGGACAACTAGAAAAAATCACCCAAACTTGGGTTTCAGTTTCATTAACCCAAGATACCACCACTATTGAGGAGGAACATATTTTATTTACTAATAACAACATACCCACTACATCTTCTATATAATTTATGAATAAGTGAACTTTTAGGGTGTTATGATGGGCAGGTGGAGATGAGATGACATGAAAGTAGTGACCCACCTAGACAAATGTTGAAAGGTGAAATGAAAAGTATTAAAGGTGATGGGGGGGTCAATTGTGTAACTAATTTTTAAGTGTTGACTCATTCCTTTTGAATAACTACACCAACTTTACTTTACTTTTACTTTATTTCTTATTGTTTAAGTTTGATAGTACACTCTTTTTAATCATGCAAAATGTTCTTTAAAATAAGCTCATCCTCCAAGGATTTGGTAAATGGTATCTTTTTTTGTTATTGGTAATGATATTCAGAGATAATTCACCACATTGACCGACCACAAAGGAAAAACATATATTACATTGTAACAACCTATTACGGACATATAACCATGATTTTCATAAATGCATTATGAATTTCCAATACAATATTTCCGAAGTAAACATTTTCAAATACCTAATTTTGAAGAATATGTTCGAAAATCAGATTACATATCTTCCAAAACATGTGAAGCATTTTTTTTTATTCAACATCGTTTTGCATAAACAGAAGTACAATTTATCTTTGTTTTATTTTCAAAATACTTTTGTTAAAAGCGTGAAGTTAGTATCTTTAAAAAACAAGAACTAGTTCGCAAATCTAAAAAGTTATTTTCGAAACTATTTCTAAATGATATGCATTATGTTTTTTTAATAGAACAATTTGAAATCGCATGTGCATTGAAAGATTGTCAAAACAAAAGAAATATAATCCGCGAATAAAGTATTCATGTCTTTGACCTAATGTCGTTAGGTTCTTGGACTACCACCTACAACGAGAGTTAGAGGTCTTTAGGTTCTGACGCATTTTCATCCGAATTGATATCGAACGAGAAATAGATATAAATTCCTAAATTTTTGTTACTATTGTTATCTACTCTACCATCTACATACATCCAACCATGGGAAACCATCCATGTACACCCAACCATGGTTTCAGAGTTGTTTTTTAGCCTTTATTACATATTCTAAATAGTGGTCAAATCGTAGGTAAGAACCAAATTGGAAAGTTGGATTCCACATTGTTTTAGTACTTTGCGACTCCAATATTGCATATCATAATTAATTCATGCATTACAAACCATATGTAGTGCATCATTTGTTGTAACTGCTTCATAGATTTCTTCTTGGCCGAATGATTTCTCTTGTTTTGATAATCTCTTTAAAAAGGAATTTGAATAACACTTATGTGTATGTCCCAACACACCTAACTCAAAAGGTTTTAATGGCCACCTACATACATTGCAATTGGTACCATTTGGAACAACGCTCCACCATGGTCGGTACCAGAAAAATTTAAGTCGAGGCGGTTCTTGGAGTCGATACTCCTCTCTCTTTTCTCTCCTCTCAACTTGTACCTTGTACTTGTATATTTGTATCATATTATGTAGGATGGGAGGATTCCATTTCTTGGGTTGGGAGGGTTGAAAGTGAGAGAGAAGAGAAAAAAATGATATGACGCCTATGTGACATCACGTTTGGAAGGATTTTACTCCTACTATGCTAATAGACTGAAAATGTATCCTTAAGTAGATAAAAAATATAAATATTTCAAAATTATAAGATTTGAGTTCTTTATGTTACAAAATTGATTCCTTAAATCTTAATGAGTTCAAAAATTATAACACGAGTTCGCAAATTCTGATAATGTTCTTTTCGAAATTACTTTAGTCTTGTAATCAGATTTCGAAAGCCATAGGCCATTTCAACAAATCT
The DNA here is from genome assembly GCF_051521515.1 of Lactuca serriola. Classification (NCBI taxonomy): domain Eukaryota; kingdom Viridiplantae; phylum Streptophyta; class Magnoliopsida; order Asterales; family Asteraceae; genus Lactuca; species Lactuca serriola. The sequence continues at coordinate 218,722,722 of NC_136412.1, read as the reverse complement.
TATTTCCGAACCATATTCCAAATTAACTTCGAAATATTTCATGCATAACCTTTTTGTCATAAATCAATTTAGGAATAAGGCCATATTTGAAAACCGTGGTCATATGTTGATATTTCCGTAATAAGTGGTCATATGTTGATTTTTCCAGGTCAACATCTCTAATATCAATTTCTTAGAAGATGGAATTTTTTTTATTTTTATTCTTATTTATTATTATTTTTTAAATTTCATTATATTAATCTTATTTACACTTCAATACCTAATAATGGCTTAATGAACTCGTTATTGTATTAAATATCGGGATGTTAGTTTGCAAAGGAATAAAAAGAAGAAACTCTTGTCATCTTTGGCTTTGTTCAAGGCATCGGCTTTTGTTAGGACACCAACTTCCATATATATATTTTTTGCTTTTTGACCTAGTCAATTTTGACCTTTTAAGTTTTAAATAAATTTAATAAGTTCTTTTTTTTTTTTTTTTTTTTTTTTTTTTTTTTTTTATAACAAATACATGTATTTTTTTTTACAAAAAGGAATTGAAGGAAGATTACAATCTACCATTTACAAACTTGAGTTACTTTCCTCTAGAATTGTGGAGTACATTTACACTTTTTAAGCTATATGTGATTTGATTTTTCTTTTGAATTATGGTGTTTTCAGGTTATATTTAACCATTTTTGTTTCTTTATCTCCAAATATAGAAAAAAATAATGCATCTTTAAATACACTCTTCAACCATCTACTTTCAACAATTAGTCTAAAAATTGGTTCAACTTTATACATACTTTATTTAGTTAGATGAATTTATTTACTAAACTGATAAATAAAAATTTCTATCTAATTTATTTATAGCTGAATACAAAATGATTAAAATTCAACATATACAACTTGAAAATCAGTAATTATGTTTCTTCATCTTTATTTTGCTTATGCCTGAGCAAGGAATTCGTAAAATTTAGTTGTTATTGCTTTCAATGGTTGTTTCGGTTTGATATCCGTCTTCAACGATCATATTTTATATTATATCGCACATTAACATTATATATTATAGTGTAGATTTTTTCCAGGGGGATGTGGTCCTATATATTTTTCGGTGTGAAATGCATGTTCGACAATTTTTTCTATATGCTTCACGCATCTTCATGAATAACCATAATTAGGCCTTGATATTATGAGTGATTTATACTAGGGTAGACTATTCCAAATATATACTATGAGATAACTAATTTATTTTCGTAAACTATTGTTGTAAGGAAAAAAATTGAAAAACTAGAGCAATTATTGTACAATCTCATTTGATCGTTTTTTTTTCCACATGGGTCCCTAAAGTAGTCTTTGGTCCACATTTAGTCCCTATTACATGCTATTGTCCATTACATGTAATTGTTTGCCCAATATAGCATATGACACGTAGATGATGATGTGGCAAGAATGTCCGTAAGGGTCCTTGAAATTGTATTTTTCCCATTTCTTTCTTTGGCCGATTTGATCTCTGCAATACCATTTCATCCTAATCGACTCGAATGAGCTACAGTAATAAAAATTGAATATTAAAGAAACTCTCCATGGAGATGTAAATGGAAAGGAATCAAAGATTAAAATTACTTGGAGTAAGAATAACATAGGTCGAAGGTTTAGGGATTGCCCTAATTGGATGGTCATGTCATCTTTCTTATTTTTTTTAATAGAATTATGTTAATTTATTATCCAATATGTAGGATCCAAGTAAGAAATACAAGTACTTCAATTGGATTGACTTCAAACTTCCACATGTGCATTATGTGGATATATGAAGAAATTGAAGGCAAAACCAATGAAGAAATGTATTTGAAGCTTAAAGGTGTGGGAAATGAGTTGACTTCATACAAAAACTAAGATTGAAAGCATGGATAAAGAAATGGCTCTACATAAGTCCAAGATTGATCTTGATCTTAAAAAATGAGAATGAAATTAGAAGACAAGAAGTCCAACATAATTAGAAGTTTATGGATTCTATTGTAGGAGTGTAATTGTAGTGATTTCCTTTTACTTATTTATGTAACCGGTTCATGTAATGTAACATGTAGTTTGATGTTAATGGAACATTTTATTTTGGTATACTTGGTTTGCCATTAAGTTCATACAAAGCACAATGCTATATGTTAAGTTATGGAGCCTGATAATCCGTTTGACTTCATAGGATAGTTTATGTATTAGTTTCGACATCGAAATTTGAAGCTGTAGAGTAGGACCAACGTTGTAGAGTGGTTACGCAATGATAAAGTAAGGATGTGGTGTCCAACATACCATAACTACGGTATCTCCACTCAACAATTACGGTATCTCGATGGGTAGCTATGGTGCCCGATCAATGTGCCAAAGTCAACGATGTTTTTTAGGCCTAGCCCACAAAAAGATTTAGGTCAACTCGTTCATATAAATATATCTCTTTGTATAAATCTAACCCTAAGATCGAAAGCATGTGTGACGACTATTATTAATTAAATTTCTTTCTATTTTTCTGTGGACATAGGTCGGTTTCTCTAATCAAGTGAAACACGTAAATCCTTATGTTTTTTATATTATCCAAATCTTTAATTGTTGTATGATTGTGTTTATGTTTATCGAAGTGCTTAATCATATTAACGGGGATAAAGATTAATCTAGACGTCTCATTGTGATAAACCAAAATATGCACATATATTAAATCTTGAAGAAATTCAAGATGCAAGACTCCAAAACAATTCATACATATGCAACATAGTTTAAGATTGATCTAAACTCAGTGTCTTAGTTCCAATGTGAAGCTAGATAATTTGAGTCCAATATGCTTCAACTATATGATCGATTATCTATGTTATGTATGAGGCCTAATGTGTCATATGCCTTAAGCATGACAAGTCGATATCATGCCCATCGGATGGCAGTCAAGAGCATTCTCAAGTATATGAGAAGAAAAGAAGACATGTTCTTGATATATTGCAGTAAAGAAGAGATAAGAGTAAAGAGTTACACTTGTGCAAGTTTTTCAAACTGAAAAAGACAATTCATGTTTACAATCAGGATTTGTGTTATTATTGAACGGAGAAATAATGATTCAATGAATTTCCAAGTTATATATTGTAACTAATTGATTTTTTAACTTATGGTAATTAATTGGTATGTATAATACCTAACCGGATATTATGATATGATTGATCTTGATATTTATGGTGATTTATTATTTTTATGACTAACTGTTTCAATTTTTTTTATCATTTTTATTATCATGTGATTCACTACAAATAACTTTTATACTTTATCAATTTGATTTTTGTGGATTATATTTAATCATTACAAATAACTTTTAAACTCTATCAATTTGATTTTTTTGGATTATATTTAATCATTTTAATTATTATAACTCGTCAACTTCCAATAATTTGGTACATTTAAAATTGATTCCTATATGTTTACCATGAGAACGAAGAGAGACATGTTTGAAATAACAATGTAAAATAGACAAAATTAACCACTAAAAGTACGTTGTTATTTGTAAAGAATTCCAAGAGAATTGGAGAGGCATCACAAAGAGGGTGTGATAGTTTCAATGGCAATCACTCAAAAAAGGATGTCATACTTAAGAACTTAGCTAGACGTAGAAGGGTAGAATCAAAAGATTGATCAAGTAGAAATTCATTTCCATAGAATTTGACATTTCTATTTTGATAACACCATGATTTGAGATTATGTAAGAAAAATATCATTTTTGATTGGAAGCATAACCCTTAAGAGTACACATGAGAGATCTATGTTCAAAATTGCTCATTGGAATTTTGGCAGAAATCATAAGCGTCCAATAATTTTGATATAAGTGTATGATATTATAGTTTTGTAAAGATACTCATGACTCATACTAAAGTTTAAGCATGATGACAAAAGTCTATTACCGATGTATATAACTATAAGAACCCTATAATCTCAAAATTGTATAGAAAAGGGAACATCATGTATGTCCGTAGATACCCTCATGATTAGATGAAAAATGAAGTTGGTTAGCAATTTTTTTTTTCATGATGTGAACAAATACTTTGTATTTTGAAAAAAAAAAAGACATTAGAGGAAGAATTTTTTTAAAAATATAAATGATTATTCTGAAAACTTTAAAAAATATAAATGGTTTTTTCTATAAATAAATAAATAAAATAAAATAGTACTTTTAGATAAATGGTTACAAATATAAATACTTTTCCAAAAATTTCTATAATTCATATAGTAACATACACATTGCTTTAAATCGTTGAAATTTAATATGATGTACAAACTTCCCTGTCGCTATTTGGCTTTACATTGGAGCTTTAATGCAACAAAGCCTGCGAAACCTAGACGAACTTTAATGCAACAAAGTCTAAAGCAAGATGACTTAAAATAGAGATCATCGCCATTGTCTATTCGTCATTATCCACATCATTCCCTGTTCATCTTTTCTTTCATAAATTTCTTCAGATCGTTTAATTTTGTCTTACGCCACTCAAACACAAAATCCACATCCAACATTTCCTATTAAAGATTTTCTTATTCAAAAATCGTTTCAATTTTCGTAAGATTTTGAGGTAAACCATTCAAACCCAGATAGAATCAGGGGTTTTTCAGTTTATTGGGCGAATTAATGATCTTCATGAGGTGGGTTTTTGTTCTTCAATGGGAAATGTAACCTCAAACGTTGCTGCAAAATTTGCATTTTTCCCACCTTACCCACCAACGTATGATGTTTTCAAAGACGAAGATGATTCAACAAATGGGGAAACAAAGCTTGTTTTTACAGGAATTACAGCAGATAGAAACGTTGATGTTCATTTGCTTGATACAAAGGGCGGGAACAAAATTGTTGCTACCTTCTGGAAACATCCTTTTGGGAGGTTCACCCTTTTGTACTCTCATGGCAACGCTGCTGATTTGGGTCAAATGAAAGAGCTCTTTCTTGAGCTTAGAGCTCACCTCAGAGTCAATATTATGAGGTATTTCAAAAATATGTTTCAGTTTTTGTAACTTTTCTTCATGTGTCTTTGTTTTTCGATTTTAGGGACGATAATCAAATGACAATTTCTCAAACTTTGATTTCTTTAATGTTTATTGTTATAGAAATAAGTTTCAATCATGTTACTACGGTTTGTTTCTTGGTTTTATTAGGGATGATAATCATGCGTATTTCTGAAACTGTGTTTATATGTGTTTGTTTCTTGGTTTTAGGGATGATAATCAAATGGGTATTTTGAAACTTCCATTTCTTAAATGTTTATAGCTGCAAAAATATGTTTCGATTGTGCTCATATGTGTTTGGTTCTTCGTTTTTGGGATGATGATCAAAATATTGGGGTTTTTAGTTAGTTTAATGTTTATTCTTAGGGTTTTTCTTGGACACCTTTATGTTTAATATATGTGTAATTGCTAGTAATAAATTAAAATTGTTTAATCATATAACAACATTTTGTGCTAATTTACTCCATCTATATATATGCTTATATTGCAGTTATGATTATTCAGGATATGGAGCCTCCACCGGCAAGGTAAGCTAAGATTCAAGATGATTTTGGTTTTGGTTTTGGTTTTGGTTTTTTCTTCCGTTATGTTACTGTTGAAGGGTATTTTAGACATTTAACCAATAATCATTTTTTTTTTTTTTGTGTTTTTAGCCATCTGAATTCAATACATACTATGACATAGAGGCTGTTTACAATTGTTTAAAAAACAATTATGGAATCAAGCAAGAAGACATGATCTTATATGGACAATCGGTTGGTAGTGGGCCCACGTTACACCTGGCTTCTCGCCTACAAAAATTGAGAGGTGTTGTTCTTCATAGTGCTATTCTTTCAGGAATACGCGTTCTCTATCCTGTCAAAATGACATTCTGGTTCGATATTTTTAAGGTAATTCCCAAATTGCCCTTCAACTATTTGTCCACCAATTCACTCGGCTTCACTTAGTTCATCCTTTTTTGTTTTGTTTTTGATACAGAATATCGACAAAGTACAGAAAGTCAACTGCCCGGTTTTGGTCATACATGTAAGTAAAGTAACTACATAAATCATATAATAGCCAAGAATCTTTTATTTTGGTTACTTTTTATGTCATTTGTTTCATTGTTGATGTTTTGAATGATATATAGGGTACAAAGGATGATATTGTTGATTTTTCACATGGGAAAAGATTATGGGAACTTGCAAAAGACAAATATGATCCATTGTGGGTCCAAGGTGGAGGCCATTCTAACCTTGAAAGTTTCCCTGAATACATAAAACACATGCGCAAGTTTATAAACACAATGGAGAAACTCTCCTCAAAGCAGAATAAACAACGCGTTTCTTCAGTCCCAAATATCAAACAAGTCAAACACAACAGATGCTTGAGATTTGGAAGAAGATGATGAAATAATGATCATGGATAATCAAATCTTTTCGTATATCTCTTTGATTCGTGTTTTTAAAAAGATCCATGTGTTTTCGTGTTTATGTTTGTGTATTTGATCACGAGTGTAATTAGATTCTTTATGGAGATGTTAGATTTGTTGTTATGGCAATGAAAATTTTAAAGTTTGAAAGCAAGATTGGAAATGAATCAAGAATGTGATGTTTTGATAAAATTTAAATAGGGTTTTTAGAGAAAACCAATCATCATTCTTATGAGTTACGAATATATTAACGAGAACAATACAAATTCTGCATGAATCAGTAACTTTGAATCGATAAGGTAATTTTTAACGATTGCACCTACTTGAGTCGATTTTAGTTATAATTTATACTGAACTGGTCAAGAGATAAAAACCATTTTATATTAAAAAATTTCAAACTTAACGGAATTCTTGGCATATTTCTTTGATCTGTCCAATTTATTACCTCTATACGCATAAAGTGTGGAATTGCATATTCTTTACAAGAGAAGAGTAATGAATTTGATAACAAAACCAATTCTGTGAGCATCATGTGCTAAAAGAATTTGAGGTCCTTAAGTGGCATTGGTAGACGGTAATTGGTAAGTCAAGATTCTTGATTTAGGCGACAAGAAATTTTGACTTTATTTATAAATTAAACAAGATTCTCAATGCATGACCTGGATTTGTTCTTCCAACTTGTGCGTCTTAAGTAACTCCCACTAACTGTGTGGCCAATCCCTGCCCATATATATATATATATATATATATATATATATATATATATATATATATATATATATATATATATATATATATATATATATATATATATAGTTATATATATACTAGTTGTGATACACGTATAATATACGGGTTGATTAAAACAAAATATTAAGTACAAATAATTAAACAACAAGTTTTATTTGAATTTGAAATTTGAAATAAGTATAATTAAAAAAAATGAAAAAATTAAATTAAAATTAAATGTTTAGTTGTCAGATCCGTATATTAAATGTGTTAATTATAACAAAATTTTAAAATGGAAGGTTTCAATTGTAAATTTAATTAAAATTGAAACTGAAGTTTGAAATTTGAAATTAATATAGTTATTATGGTATATTTAATTTATAGAAACTAAATTAATGATATATATATATATTCAATAATGATAAATGAAGTAAATGACAAGTAGAAAATAAATATCTCAAAATTATGACAAAATGACATGTGGTATAATACATGAGAGTGTGATAAGTGGCAAAAAAAAAAAAACTTTCATTTATTAGAGATGATATATATATATATATATATATATATATATATATATATACTTATGTTATTATATTCAAAGTAATTATTGTGTTATTGTATGCACAAATGTGGACAATCATTTTACTTATTTTAAGAAAATGATTAATACATATTATTTAATTAAATATAATTGAAAAATATCATCTAATTTAATTAGAAGGGTATTTTAGTCAACGTATATTTAATAAAGAAATTTACATATTTTAAGGGATTAAAGATTCTATTAATTTTAAAAATCCGATTTTACAAATTATAAAGTTTTTAGTTCGGATATTCTGACAAAATATGTTTGAGTATGTTCAAAAATAAAAATATTCTTGAACCATAAAATAATAAAAATATTCTTGAATATATTTCTTGATCATGACTTTAAAAATTTCTTGTAGAATAACAAAATTCTCGAACCATCAATTGAAGAATTAAAACAAAAATTACATTAATTCTTATAGAATACATGTAGCAATTGCTAAGAATTACATTTATTTTTAAATAATAAAACTAAAAAAACTTTCAAAACGGAAAAGAGAACATCAAAATTTAAGGACGCTAATAAATTCTAAAAGAATAATGTTGCTTAGAATCACTTTCAACTATGTCATTTTAAATGACTTAGTTTTAAACAAACAAATACAATTTCATTCTCTTAATTTTGTTTTAATATAATACCATTGAAATGAGTTAAATTATGGAATGAAAAATATCAATTGTATATTTTTTATTGCAAAACATCATTGAAGTTTATAGGGAAAATAAAAAATCAATACTTTTTAACGAATATAACTCAAATGTTGTGTCCTTCAATTGAAAAACTATATTGAATGATTTGTGAAAAACTTGATTGAGTTATTGCTTGTTCTTCTTTTATTTTTTTATTTTATTAGTTTTCATTTAAAATTTAATTGGGTTGATTAAATGGTCATGCCTTTTAATTAAGTTCTTAGACACAATTAAGAAAAAGAACATAAATTTGATGGGTTTAGTATGTCACATGATTAAGGAAGAATAGTAAACGGAATATCATGATTAGTTGATATATATATGGATCAAAACTACATAGTTTGGAGGGTTCTATATATAAACTTAGGTACATAACAACCACATATTCCCTAAGCCCTATATGTGTGTGTGTGTATATATATATATATATATATATATATATATATATATATATATATATATATATATATATATATATATATTTGAGACCATGTTAATTTTGTGAGACATGTAGATGTCATTCTAGCCATTCATCTTTGAGATCAAAAAATAAAAATAAAAAATCTAAAATGAAAAATAAAAGAAAAAATTAAAAGAATTCTTTTTTTAAAATATTATTCTTGTCATTTAATTTACCGAAAAAATTAAAAATAATAATAAAAATAAAAATTACCATTTTTTTTGAAATATATAATAGAATATTACACTGTAAATATTCAAATATAATTATTAGAATGTTACAATATTCTACTAGAATTATTAGATATGTTAAAATATTCTAATATTCTACTAAAATTGTTAGAACTGTTAGAATATTCTAATATTCTGTTAGAATTGTTTCAATATTTATAGTCTAATATTCTAGTAGAATATTTAAATATACTAACAATTTTGTTTTAATATTTATACTGTAATACTCTATTAGAATATTTCACGTATATTTAGAAAAAAACGGCAATTCCTTTATTTATTTATTTATTTATTGAATAATATAAATGACGAAAATAATATTTAAAAATTAAATTTTTTTTATTTATTTCGCATTTTAAAAATATTTTTTTTAATCTCCAAAATGAATGCTAGGATTGCGTCCCCATGTATCAACATGGAACTCCATTTTAGTGAGCGAACAAACGAACTAAAATTTGGTCAATCCTAATGATTTGTCGATTACATATAAAAATCTTATCGGAAAACCACGACAACCTACGATTTTTACATGAACTAACAAGATACAAAACGATTACAGTCCATATTCAAATATTTATGAAGAAATTTGGTCAATTTGCACTGAATGCGAAACAAGTACGAAAAAAAGAGTGCATAAATCAAATGCATAAGATGTTTTTTAAGTTTACTTGAAATTAATAAGTTTCAATCTACGTTATCGAACAATGTTACCATACGAATCCTTCCTGATATCCACATCACACTTCATGATAGAATTATAAGTGGTCTCATGAATCCCATTAGCTTCCATTTCGATCGTGGATGGTTGCAACTGAACCTTAGGACACCTGAAAAAACAGATAGTAATCACCTACATCACTTTAACAAAGTAGAAACGAGTTGGCGGGAATTCAATCACAATGTTGAATATTATGTATCGTTTCTTTAACAAAGTAAAAACATATAGTAATCACCTACCCCTTGGCTCTATCGACTGGATATGGGGACTATTCCCCTTACTATCACAATACATCATATTAGGATAGCACATAATCATAACAGATAACAATATACCAGATAATTATCACGAAGACAATTATCTATGTTATAACTCTTACTAGTGGGCTGACCTTGGTGCCTTAGACCCACTTCTACTAGAAGGTAACTCACCTCTATGTCGTGAAGTGTATGAACTGTCCTCGCTGTCGGGATCAACTCTTCTCAATTCCTACACATAATAATCTTCCTTACTTACCATTTCATGGTCAACGCAGGTCAAAGACAAAGTCAAAGTCCACACCTTGGTCAAAGTCAACTTTTGGTCAAAGTCAACAGCTGGTTGACTCGACTCACCGAGTTGGTCCACCAACTCGTCGAGTTCCACAACTCAGAGATTCTTAACTTCACGATCTGAATCGTCGAGTTGCCCTCCAACTTGCCGAGTTTCTCCTTACAGTAAATTACATGAATAGTCCCTATGGTTTGGGGCAATTTGCGTACTTGGTCCCTAACTTATTTTTTTAACTTGGAAGGTCCCTACTATTTGTTTTTGTTACGTGCTTGGTCCCTACTATTTTTTTGTTACACGTTTGGTCCCTGTTTTACCTAAAAAGACTATTATTTAAATAGGAAAAAAATGGTGAGATAGGTAAGGTAAGTTGAGGGGGTGGGTTTAGGGGTGTGTTTATTTAATATAAATTAAAAAATCAAGGCCAAAATAGTCCTTTTAGGTAAGATATGGACCAAGCGCGTAACAAAAACAAACAATAGGGACCTTCCGAGTTAAAAAAAAAGAAGTTAGGGACCAAATGCGGAAATTACACTAAACCATAGGGACCATTCGTGTAATTTACTATTTTCCTTATGGCAGAATCGGGACTTTCCAATTGAACTCGTTGAGTCCTTCCTTGGACTCGTCGAGTTCATCTTCATCTTGGTTGGGACATTGCCTTGAACTCGCTGAGTTCATCCTTGACCTCGTCGAGTCCTTTGATCCTCAAGTCCATAATCATGTTAATCTTGTTGAGTCCCCTCCTAGACTTAACCAGATTCCTTAGGAACATAAGAGGTTGGGGAACCAATACCCGACTCACCGAGTCCTATGAGCAACTCGGCGAGTCCCCGAAGGTCCATGTCCTTATAATCGGTTTCAGTTGAGCTCATTGCATCCAAAGTGTAGATTTGACCTCCTAGGGTCGATTTAACATGTAAAGTCACAAAATTTACGTCCATGCATGGGTCTTCAAGCCCAAAAGGTCCAAATATGGAGTCTACAAGATGCATGGGGCTCTTATGGCAATAAAGTTGGCACCTTTATGCCATGAGAACTCTCCTAGGTTTAAGATTTGAAGTCATCACTCTATATTATACTCTAAACCCGAAGGTGAATTAGAAATGCCCCAAAAATGACAAGATTCAAGCCCTAAACAGGATCTAACAAATGGGTAGTCAAGGTTGAAGCTTTTTACCTTGAATAAGCTGGAAATGAAGCAAAACCTCTGGATCTACTTGCTTCTTCTAGAACCCCCAAGCTTCCACTTCTTTCTTCAAGCGGAAACCAGATGTTACAACTCTCCCTCACTTATTTCAGACTTCGTCCTCGAAGTCCGCTGTGGCATCCGAAAAAAGCTCGGGGTAGTTCTCTCTCATCTCGTCCTCCGGCTCCCAAGTTCATTCCGAGCCCTGTGGTGCTGCCATTGCACCTTTACCAGCTCCACCCTTTTGTTTCTCAGGTCCTTCGACTTCCTGTCGAGGATAGCTACTAGTCGCTCAATGTAGTTCAGACTGTCATCCACCTAAATGTCCTATAAAGGCACCACTGCGGAGTCATCGACCAGACACTTCCGTAGCTGGAGAGATTTCTCATACTTAGAGAGATTTGGGAGAGATTTGACATACGTGGAGAGATTCGGGAGATATTTCACATACTTGGAGAGATTTCTCATACTTAGAGAGATTTGGGAGAGATTTGACAAACATGGAGAGATTTGGGAGAGATTTCACATACTTGGAGAGATTCGGGAGAGATTTCACATACTTAGAGAGATTTGGGAGAGATTCTAAATAGATAGAGATAGAGTGAAAACTATTGAGAGAGGTTTCGTGTGTGACATTTGGGAGTGCCCGGCTTCGCAACGCAAGGTTCGTAAACCCCGTTAAGCCATGCTTAAGGGTCCTACACACTCCTGATGGGTATGCAACATTGTTTTATCGGTTTGGTTCATTACTTAACGTAGTTTTAGGTTAATGAAATCTAGATACACGAACTTTTCAATTGATGATTTCTCATACTTAGAATAATGAGTTGTACAGTAATTACATAATGTAAACCCTAGTACACAAGGGTTAGTTGAGTTGACCAGTTTGACTTGTTGACTTTATTTGACTTTGACTTGGCCAGAATTTGATGGTTGTCACATCATCCCTCCGTTAGAGGGAATTTCGTCCCGAAATTAGCACTTTGACCGGGACTTCACGAAATTGGAGAAAAGATGGGGGAAACTTTTCGTAGTACAAGAATTTGCTATGACGGGGACCAATCCGCCTGATATTAGGTGGCGACCTTGAAATTTCTTATCGTAAAAGGAGTTTATTGTTTTGGAATGATAGAGTATTCTATGTGAGACTTTATTCTCTCCGCTTTATACTTGGTATTACAACTTCAAATATTTCAGGTTGTAGTTAGTGAGTACTGGCATTACGAATGTTTCAACCAACTGTGAAGAAATTTGCATTATAAGTCCTACCAGCTCTTTTATAATCGCTTGGTGTAAACTAGTCGTATATCATTAAGATCGCAAGGGCATTCACATGGGTGACCCCGCCTTAAACCCAAAACCAAACAAGGAACAGGAAATGACGCGGAATCACACATTCTAAGCCAATAGAATCTTAATAATATATGACCCTAATGTTTACACTAGCCATCATAGATTCTCTAGTAAAAACTCTGTGTTTTTATATAGACGATAAGACCTATTCGGTTTTTTCCGTGTTCTCGAGATGCTTTCAGCCTTTCTCGAATTTGTACTAAGTTATAAGTGATTTCTCCTCGGAGCGCTGCATAGGGTCTGCTTTAGTGTTTCTCATTTAATTAGATCAGTGGGGAACTTATGGGTTCGGTTTACACGACTAGACTTATTCGGATGATAGGATGTTCACTTGCACTTCTAGATAACCTTGACCCGAAGTTCATGACAGGACTCGTACTTGGTCCATCTATCATTAACTTGTGCATATATGTCGTATGTAGTTAAGGTTGGAAAGATAGTTGGATGGGTGACTCTGCCCCAAGCCCACAACCAGACAAGGAATAGGAAATAGGGTGGAATCAAACATCCAACGTCCGTAGAATCTTAATTATACATTATCCTCGCGTATATACTTAGTAGTGATAGACTAACCGTATTCGTCCCAAGCTTCTGTGCTTGAACTTTATCTGCTGCTTGAAGGGTCTCCTGGAAATACTTGTAGTAAGGTTTTGGAAGGTACAATATTCCTCTGGTGAGTTTTTTGGGGTTTCCCAGTGAGAGATGACCCGGAGGTCCGTGCTGGATGTGTTTATGGGTGACGAAGGTTTCGATATTCGGCGGGTTAGATGAACGGTCCTTTTGTAGCCGTTAAATCGGGAAGGTGAGGACTATACCAATCGAAATTGAATGGTGACAACAGTATCTTTTTAGGTAAAACATGTGTTAAGCTATATTCGGAAGAAGTGCTCATTAGAGTGATAGAGTATCTTGTGTTTCTTTTCAGTGTGTTCCGTTTTGTTCGATACTATTATTATTGTAGATGATTCATACCCCAGTGTCTAGCACTGGTAGTGAGTTGCGCCATGACAGCTGCCACGGCTGCCGTGACTGCAGCTTGAAAAGTAGCAGAGTCTATCTGCAGGGTTGGCGCCTTGCTAGTTGGTTGGTTACCTCTTGGTGAAGACATAACTCTATTTCACGATGAAAAACGACTTCGTGAGTGGAGATAATTATCTCAAGTGCATTCTTACGATTTATATTCACATATATAAATTTTTGCACATTACTGTATTATTCTTAGTGTTTCTGCTAACGTTCCTGAGACGAAATTATGGTAGTGGGTAGAAGTAGGTTTCATACGGGCGTTAAGCTTTAATCATCTTGGGATCATGTTTGTCCCAAACACACCTGGCTGAGGAGTTTTTGATGGGACCCGATTCATTAATGCTGGTACGATCGCACCCTATAGGTCTATGAAGAAGGCACCCCTCAATCATAATGTTTAAGGGAGAGACGGTAATGAATCTTTTAGAATGGCTATACGTCGCGAGTTTTCTAACTAAGTTTATCTTAGTTCAATTTGTAACATATTTCGGTTTTTTTTATGGTGTTCTAAAAACAATTCATGATGAGAGTCTATATATGATAAACTTATGTGTTTTAGTAGTTCTGTATCCAAGTGAAACCTTGTAATTTGACCCAAGCTAGGTCCTTATTATGACCAATTGATGTATGCTTAGTTATATAATTAAGACTAAATAGACCTTCGAGTCTGTTAGGTATGTTCTAAGCCCATCTTGTTAATATGATTCTAGTAATTATGGTTTCAGCGAAAATTTTTGACCTCGATGCAGGTCTGTCTCACATCCACGCAAGGAAAAGTTTTGATAGCAACTAGATCTCTTGATTAGTATGAATACTTAAATTGTAGTGTCGTGCTTTCACCTAGAATAGAATAGCACCAACACATACTCATTAACATAATTTACAAAGTCTTGTGAGCGGTATGAACTTACTCACGACGATCCGTCCCTTGTGAGTTGTGATGCCTGAGGCAAAGTCGATACACCTTGCAGCTTTGCCAATCGACGCTTGGCTGCAATCATCCTCTCTTTGAATGCCGTGTGTCTACCCTGTTACTCTCTTGTCTCTGTCCGAGTGGCGATAAGGTCCTGAAAAGAGAGTTGGTCTCTGAAATAGTAGTCTCTTCCAGAGTCTCGGGTACGTGAGACGGTGGGGTCCGTAGTAGCGCACAGTTTTCGAACTCGGTTTGCAGTCTCATTGTTTTAATCCCCGATGTTCGTGATCTGCCGGGTCTTCGCCGGGAGGACTCTGTCAGTCGGTCCCCCGTGGTTGAGGTCATAGTACCCTCATTGGTCTCCACATGGTGATTGCTGTCATTGCTGTCGACTTCAACCCTCGATCACGGTTGCCCAACGGGGCACAGGTTCGATGTAGTCGAAACGGTTTGCAGAAACCCTAGCTATGCATGGAGGGTTGATTACCTCTGGTTCCGCTTCTGATTCTTCTCATAGCCATTCACCATTTCTCGGGTTGGGAAAGTAGGGGTCGCCTGGTAAGTAGGATCTTGCTATGTTATACGTGCGAGAATAGGAGTGGAAGAGATAATTAATAGGCGTCTAACTCTATAATTAATTACTTATGGGGGTAATCCTTATCAGTCATGTCTATAATTACATAGTGCATACCAGTTATACATAATCTGAGATAGAATAGACCTTCGAATAAATGACTCTACTCTAAATCCAAAACCAAACAAGGAACAGGAAGTAGAGCAATAGTCATAGATTATGAGTCTATAATATCTTCAATTATGTATAACCTTAGCGTACACACTCACTCGTTAAGGACCTACTAATAGGGGTCTTTAGTTTTCACATAAGTTGGTTATAGTATTACAAAATACTCCTATAGTATTTTAATGTTTGACTTATGCTTTTCAATGTTTGTTTGTAGATAGAATTGGTAAGTTTTAAGACTTGTTGCAACACCACAACCATTCTTGGGCATATGCTAATCACTTTTGGGTCAGACATAGTTGATCAGGCTATGTCATTCCCAGACCTGACTATACATCCCCAAGCCTACTTGTGCCATTCGACAATCATTACTTTTGTTTTGTTCTAGAACTATGCTGACCTTAATATGTATGCATGCATGTATACTTTTAACCAGAAACTATTTATTTCTAAAAGTATAGTTATTTGAAAATGTTAAATCAGAGAACTTAGTCCCAATGCATTTATAGTTTGTATATCTTATATGGTTCAATATACTTAGTTCACTATAAACAATGCTCTGATACCAATCTGTCACACCCCTAAACCAAGGATGGCGGAAACGTTCGGGGGTGGAGGACTTCATGTATAGTATCACAACAACGAGTATAATAGTGCTCATAGTAAATACAACCAACATATATATAATTGAAAAAGTTACACCGAAGTATAGGTTTACATGTTTCAAATCAATTACATTATGATGACAAAATGAACTGTTTGACGATTTAACGTCCCATCCTCAAAATGTTGTTGGTTTTCCTGTTTCACTGATTTCCTGAGAATACAAGTAGTTTTGAAAAAGTGTCAACAATTAAGTTGGTGAGTTCATAAGAGTTTTGTTTGAGAATGAAACTGTTTTCTTTATATAAACAATAAAGTATGTTTCTAGAAAATCCAATATTTTCTTTATCAATTGCGAAATGAATGTTTCTATGTTATGCGATAGTTGAACCCTAGAAAGACCCGTAGATTCCTCCTATAATCACTCAGTGTATATAAGTTATATAAGATTTAAATTAAATAAACCGTCAAATATAATGGGTATGTCCTGTATCCACAACCAAACAAGGAACAAGAAGAAAGGTGGGCCCACCAATTCTAAGTCGATTATGAATGAATTATTATATAACTCTAGCATATACACTTAGCAATTATAGCCAAAGCCTAACAATTCTAGATGAATGTAGTTTTAACAGAATTATGTTTCCAAAGAAAATCCAATATTTTCCTTATAAGAGTTAGGTAGTCCTAAATCACAGGACCGAAAGTAAACAAGTATTTTCCTTACTTAAAGATACAAAATTGATTTTAAATCGGCATAAAACCCATTTTGATATGAAAGTGTACAAGTGTTTTTCCATACTTAAAGTAATTCATGTGAGTTAAATCGACATAACTCGCTAATTTAAAAGTAGAACCCGTAAATCTTAAGATTTGTTAATACCACATGTGAGCTATTATAACCATGCTAGACTCGGATGGCCTCGTAATACGATGTTCTTTAGGCGTCGCCGTTAAATGACACTTGTCACCTCAGACCTGCCGGTTTAGTTGTTGCAAGCAGCTCAGGTGTGGGTTTGTCAGACCCAATATAGATCTATACACAACTATCACGCTCTCCCTACAAGAGACTCTGGTTATAATTTACAGGACTTTTGATTTTGTTAACATGAAGGTAACACGAAGGGAATGACTCACAAATTTATTCATTAACATATTTACGTGAACTAAACTGAAAACCTTTGGTAAATAAGTTTGAAAAGTAAATGATACATAAACTATACATATTATAGTTTATCCAAAACGTTTGTAAGGTAAAAGAACTCCTTTTATGAAAATACATTAATGCTATGAGTCCATAAACTATTACTATTATGTAGTAGGTGAAAAACCCATTCGTTTTGAGAGTAAAACCTTTCTCATGTAGTAAAATCCATAAACTATGCTTATTGAAGTTTATTATATGTGTTCGAAATGAATTAGTAAACCTTATCATGAATGACTAAATTTCAGTTTATGATGTTAAACTAACAAGATATTACATTCAATATTTAGAACTTATTGTTATACACTTTGCTCAACATAATACAAAGTGTTATGAAAGTTATAAGCTGTTAACTAGTTTTTAGCCTTTCAACACTGTTTTAGAAAAATCATAGAAAAATCATACGAAGTCAAAAACTGAATCCGTAAATTCTAAGAGTTCATAAAATGTGTCTAGTTTATCCATAACTTTTTTATTATGATTTCTGGAAGTCTTTAACTTGGGTTAAAATGTCCATATTCACATACTGGTCCGGATTTGTTCTTGAAATGATAGGCTATTTTGTAAAAATCACCATAAATCGTAGAAAAATCGTATGGAGATGTGCAAGTAGTCATTGTAAAGGTATAAACCTGAACTATTTGCATCTAATGAAGTTTTGAAAACTAAATGTTTAAGTTGACCAAAACAGTCCGTGAATGGAGTTAAACTTTCTTGATGAAAGCTGTTGGAAACGTTTAGTTGTGATCTTGGTGTTTTAACTTGTATCCCCCCTCCCTTAAAACTTAAGAAAACATGAAAATATAGGGGTATGAACTCACCTTATATGATTTCAGTAGATGGATGATGGAGAAAGGTAGTGTTCCACTCAAGAACACTAAGAAGATGTCTTGAAGGTTCGAAGATCTAACATGAATGTGATGATGTTTGTGTAAAATATCTATGATTTGAGTAGAAGGAAGTGAAATAATTATATGGAGGATGAGTATACTTACCAAAAGTAGAAGAAAATCCTTGGAAATCTCGAAATTGAGAGAGAAGAGTTGAGAGAAAAGTGTTTGATCTTTTGGTGGATATGAGAGAAAATAAGTGAAGTGAGGAGAGAGGGTGAGTTTTCCCAGCTCTTAGAACGTGAAAATGGATGGAAATGATGATAAAGTACAAGGATGTGACTAGGTATGGTGGGAGGAGTGTGGCTGGTCATGGAGTGGGTGTGGGGGTGGTTGCTTATGTCATTAACTAAAGGAAAGTCAACACTCCACGTCTTGTACTTCACCCTCTCTTCTTGGATAAGGTTTTATCCCCAAAAACATGATTAATTAATAAATATGGGGCCTTATATGTCAAAATAAAGTTTTGGGTGAAAATCCTACGTTAAAATGATGAAAAACGGGTTTAAAATGAAATCGTGGTCGAAAACCGGGAAGAAATGCTCTTTCTGCGAGGCTTCTCGCATGGGGGGCCGAAGGTGGCTAGGTTCGGTCCTTAGAAGGTTGGGACCGAAGTCGCGGGTGAGTCAGGAGGCGAAATGGAGCGAAGCTGGTCAGTTCGGTTCGTCCGAGGTTAGGGCCTGAGAGGGAGGGTTCGGTTCGGTCTGCTGAAGTTCGGTCCGAGGTGGTGTAGTTCGCTTCTGACATCTTCGCTTCTGACACCTTCGCTTCTGACACCTTCGCTTCTGACATGTTCGGTTCCTAAGAGGGTTCAGCTCCTTAAGAGGGTTCTGCCCTATAGAGTGGGTTTCGGGTCCTTAAGCCTATTTTACTCGTTTTTACCCCGTTTCAAGCCGTTTTTCACCCGGTTAAGGGTCGGGATGACCCGAAAGACTATAAAAAGTTTAAGGAACTTTTGATAGAGATTTGGGAGAGATTTCATATACTTGGAGAGATTTCTCATACTTAGAGAGATTTGACAAACGTGGAGAGATTTAGGAGAGATTTCACATACTTGGAGAGATTTGGGTGAGATTTCACATACTTGGAGAGATTTGGGAGAGATTTCACATACTTAGAGAGATTTGGGAGAGATTCTAAATAGAGAGAGAGATAGAGTGAAAACGATTGAGAGAGGTTTCGTGTGTGACATTTGTGAGTTCCCGGCTTTGCAACGCAAGGTTCATAAACTCGTTAAGCGATGCTTAAGGGTCCTACACAGTCCTGATGGGTATGCAACATTGTTTTATCGGTTTGGTTCATTACTTAACACAATTTTAGGTTAATGAAATCTAGGTACACGAACTTTTCAATTGATGATTTCTCATACTTAGAATAACGAGTTGTACAGTAACTACATAACGTAAAACCTAGTACACAAGGGGTAGTTGAGTTGACCGGTTTGACTTGTTGACTTTATTTGACTTTGACTTGACCAGAATTTGACGGTTGTCTCATGCATAAACACTATCGGAGGGTCTCAAACGCCCTCTGCTGTGACATCCCCATTATCACGGCCAGAAAAGACCGATTTTGTTTATCCTTTGTATAAATCAGAGTACTTCTTTTCATAAAAATGTTGCGGAATTTGTTCCCAGAAAAACACGATAAATACGTTATTAAAATATTTTCGAAGAAACGTATTTTTATTCATCTTAAAACGTTTGGGATGTCATCGTTAATACATAAACATAAGCATAAACAGAACTTACAATTATTTACACTAGTGATCTACATCTCTTTAAATCTCTCAGTGTAATGTCACTTCATATCTCCACCTGTGATGTAAATAAACTGAGTGGGTCAGGTTGGGAAACCTGGTGAGTACATAGGGTTTTCAACCCACAATAATATAGTTATTATGTTTAAACAATCAAATAATCAACCCAATTACCCATCCCCATTATCTTCTTTTAGTCTTCCCTAAAGATATTATCTCAAGGGTCATCTCCTATATCATATTTACTTCTCATCTCCTTACATCGTATTTCCTTATATGATTGTTCCTATGAACTTTACCTAAGGATCATCGCCTACATTGCATAGACAATACTAATCCGGGGATTACTCCCTCAATATGTGTCTAGCAAGAGTTAGGGTATCATCGCATGATTACGCAGCCACAACATTGCCTGGACTTGTAAATCATGATAAGGGTTAGTCTATCATCGCATGAATACGTAGCCACAACATCGCCTGGACTCGTACTTCATAATAAGGGTTAGACTATCATCGCATGAATACGTAGTTACAACATCGCCTGAACTCGTAATTCATCACCTACAGGTTACTAGCCTGCTGGTGTTTCCACGGGGTTGTCTATAATAGTCCGTGGTCGCCATCTATACTTTGGTAGATGACTACATCTCCAAATTGTTGGACAAGGTTGTAGTATCCTACATCACCGATTCATAATCACCTATCTATCCTCACCTAATTATAATCACCTATCTCTCATTATTTTATTTCATCACTCACCAACTATTTCATCTACCCATGTTTTATCCCAACATATTTGTAGATATAAAATAAATATACAATTTAAATCCTTTAAAACATGTATAAAACGTTCATCCAGCATAAACAGCAAGTATTCAGATAATATGCACACATAGCACGTAGTTTATATAAAATACTTCATATCTATGTGTAAGATGAAAGGGACTATGCACTCACCTGAGTAGGTGGTGACTCAGCACTCGAACAACGCTTCGATACTCTTAAAACGATTTTCCTTCGATAAAACCTAGTACTAATACCATTAGGGTTTAGTCTAACGATAACAGCGACAAATTAATTAGTCTGACTATTATTAAGCGTTAATAACGCTCAATATAACTCATAATAATAGCCCAAATAATTATTATAAGTTCTTAATAATGTTACTATATTAAAACATAAGCTATACTAAAGATAGGATATGCGTAGCTCACTTACAGCGGGTTTTCTCGAAAACCGGGCTTCGCTGGAGCAGCGTTCCCAAGCCGAAAGGCTCTTTTCTCGGGACTCCGGGAGCCTCGGGGCTTCCTTCGGGTGCTAGGGGGTTTACCTAGGCTTTTAGGGGGGGTTAGGGAGGCTAGAGAGAGAAACTAGAGAGAGAAAGTGAGTTTGGGAGGTGTGAAGAGAAGGCTAGACCCGACACCTCTATTTATAGTGCAAAAATCTGATGGACTCGCCAAGTAGGGGGGACCTACTCGCCGAGTTGGTCCATGTGGTGGCCTTCTGGTGGTGCCACGTGTCCAATTATGGTGGTGCCACGTCACCCCTTATCACGTATCAGCCTTCGAACTTAGGAAAATCATAACTCTCGCATACGAGCTCCGTTTTTGACGTTCTTTATATCCACGCATAGGTAAAATCAAGATCTACAACTTTCATTTAGACTCTGTTGGCTAATTCTCAACCGATCTCAAATTTAACAATAGGAGGAGTTTAGACTGTTAAATGACCGCGAAGAATTCATAACTCCTTCATACGAACTCCGTTTTCGTCCGTCTTTTTACCGTTGAGTTCCTATTAATGAGATCTTCAACTCTCATTTAGTTCATGTAATCCAAAAACCGCTCGAACTAAAATTCAAGTTTCGGGCCGTGCACTGCTAAGCCGAATCTTAGAAAAATCATAACTTCCTCATACGAAGTCAGATTTGGGTGTTCTTTTTATCGAGGCTCTTAGTTTAACATATTCTAAAACTTTTGTTTAGATTGCTAAAGCTAAATCTCTCTCTATCGTAAATTCACTATTTACGCTTCCCGGTGCCGTGCCGGTTTTGCCGTAAAACTTCGACGGGCCATAACTTCTTCGTTTTAACTCGGATTTCGGCGTTCTTTATATGTACGGAAACCTTGTGACATACTCTAAAACTTGGTTAAGATTATTTATTCTAAATAATCTTTTGTCGAAAAGTCGTTTTCGACCCCTATTGCCTCTAATTTGACTAGCCCGGATCTACGGGCGTTACAATTATCTCCCCCTTAGGATGATTACGTCCCGGAATCATCAACGAAACAGGGTCATATATTGAATCTATACGTCATCTCTTCATCCTAGGTAATAATTATCACTTCTACATTCCTTCAAGTCTATCTCTTAAACTCATTGGCTGTAAGAGTACTCGATCGTGCACCTGCTCTCTACCTCAGGCTAGACTCCCAATTATGACCTTCAAGTTACAATCTCGATCCTTACTGGATACGAACTTGAGATGATTTCTTTTATTACTACTATGGATCGATGTGTCATATTCTAATGACCTATCATCGTATGTTGCAACACTTAGACTTAGGTCTCTTAGAGTTAAATTCTAAAACAGATTATGCCTACCTTCATGTTCTAATGTGATATAATCACACTTTAACATTAGGCATTTCTAGCTACCAACTTCTTTAACAACGAGCGCGATATTTCTATTGATCGCTTTGATTTCAATCGTTTGGTTTAAGTTGGACGCTACATCGATCTTGATTTTCTAAACCACATATCATACTTAGCGTAGTCGGACTCAATTCGATATGACCACTAGGGTCGGAATATCAACAATCTTCTTAGTCATTACCGAAACAATGGTAACGACATACTTGAATAAAATGAAATCAATTACTAGCTTCTTGGTAACCTTGTGACTTTCCCTGATCCAAGTGTGAGTCTTGTGCTTCCGGTAGTATAGGCCTCTACTACCATTCACACCTACTCATACTCGTCCCAAGTATTGTCTCGCAGTTTCCCAAGTCACCATACAACAAATCACACAACAACTTAACACATCAGATAACAAAACAAAGGTTTTATATTATTTCTTGAAACGATTACATAGGTGTTCAAGTTCACCCTAGACTATGCCTCTACTAGGCTACATCATACGAAACTATGGCTACTGAATAATCCGATCTTCGGGTAAGAAGTCTTCATTCTTGATTCCTCGCATTGTTGTCTGCTTCATTGAGGATCATGTGAAATGCCCTTGGTTTTGGCGGTGCATTTGGTCTTGCAGCTTCGTTTTTCTTTGGACAGTTCTTTGAAATATGCCCATCATTTCCACATTCGTAGCACTTCTTGTTGTCGAATGTACAGTCTCTGGAATAGTGACCGATCCTACCACACTTATAGCACGTCACTTCACCATCGCATCTTCCGAAGTGCTTCTTCTTGCACTTCTCACACCACTTGGCTTCATTCCTTCGGTCGTCCAGGTTAGACTTCGAGAACTTTCCCTTATTATCAGGTATTGAGGATCCTTCCAACTTCCTCTTCTCACCAACTTCAACTTTCTCCAGACCCTTTTCTCTTATTTGGGTCTCAACATTCTTGGCTGCCCAGATGGCGGCTTTCAAAGTGGTTGCTTGTTTAACCATTGGACCAAAGTCTGCTGGTAATCCATGGGCAAACTTATTAACCTTGGAGAGTTCAGTTGGAACTAGATAAGGAACAAGCTTCATTTTCTCCGTAAAACTTGCAGCATACTCGATGACACTCATCTTTCCCTTCTTTAGATTCTGAAACTCGTTGTTGATTTCCAGAAGATCCTGTTCAGAGCAGTACTGCATTTTTAGCTGCACCAGAAAATCCTCCCATGACATCTTGCTCGCTTTTCCTTTGGGCATTGAATCAGCTAGTAGCTTCTACCAGCTTAGTACTCTAGATTCCAACAGAGGAACCGCGAGAGCGGTCTTTTGCCTATTGCTACACTCACAACTCTCAAACATTGTCTCCATCTCGGAGATCCAGTTTATGACTTCCACCGGCGTCGGGCTTCCAGATAGACTCGGTGGTTTGGACGCCATGAAATCCTTGTATTTGCATCCACGTCCATCATTTCCTCCATCCTAGTGGTTTTGCCTAACTATTGGTGGGTTGGCTTGACCAACAGTCCCACTGTAGTTTCCCTCCTCAGTCTGCCCTTCGTTCAACTCGGGCTGTTCGATCTGAATGGTCGCTTCCTCTCGATTTTGCTGGAGCAAACGCCCGGTTTCCTCCATTTGACGATCCAACATCGCTTGGATCATCGCTTGCACTCCGGCCATTGTGACTGGCTCAGCAGCGGCTTCCATCACCGGTATTTGCTCAATCACTGGGGGTTGGTTTCTGTTCCCATTTGCATTCACGTTTCCGCTACGGGTTCTTGCCATCTTGATCTATACACCGAATAAGGTGAATCTAGATCTTTACTTAGGATTGACGGTTAAATCATCCTTATCACTCCGAAACGTTTATATGCTAGTTCTAATATCGTAGTCGTACGTTTAGAATCCTAAACACATAAAGTTTCCAGATCCGGTCGGCAACAGACCATAGATCCGAACAACTAACAACATATCAGGCACAAGTATTTAGCACATAAAAGCATTTTAGGCACAATTCCTAAAATAAGCTAGTGCTCACACCTCACAATCATCGCTTAGCATTCTAAGTTTAAGTCTAGAAATAAATGCATATTCCTAGTTTGCTTAAACTAATGCTCTGATACCAACTGTGACATCCCCATTATCACGGCCAGAAAAGATCGATTTTGTTTATGCTTCGTAAAAATCAGAGTACTTCTTTTCATAAAAATGTTGCGGAATTTGTTCCCAGAAAACCACGATAAATACGTTATTAAAATATTTTCGAAGAAACGTATTTTTATTCATCTTAAAACGTTTGGGATGTCATCGTTAATACAGAAACATAAGCATAAACAGAACTTACAATTATTTACACTAGTGATCTACATCTCTTTAAATCTCTCAGTGTAATGTCACTTCATATCGCCACCTGTGATGTAAATAAACTGAGTGGGTCAGGTTGGGAATCCTGGTGAGTACATAGGGTTTTCAACCCACAATAATATAGTTATTATGTTTAAACAATCAAACAATCAACCCAATTACCCATCCCCATTATCTTCTTTTAGCCTTCCCTAAAGATATTATCTCAAGGGTCATCTCCTATATCATATTTACTTCTCATCTCCTTACATCGTATTTCCTTATATGATTGTTCCTACGAACTTTACCTAAGGATCATCGCCTACATTGCATAGACAATACTAATCAGGGGATTACTCCCTCAATATGTGTCTAGCAAGAGTTAGGGTATCATCGCATGATTACGCAGCCACAACATCGCCTGGACTTGTAAATCATGATAAGGGTTAGTCTATCATCGCATGAATACGTAGCCACAACATCGCCTGGACTCGTACTTCATAATAAGGGTTAGACTATCATCGCATGAATACGTAGTTACAACATCGCCTGAACTCGTAATTCATCACCTACAGGTTACTAGCCTGCTGGTGTTTCCACGGGGTTGTCTATAATAGTCCGTGGTCGCCATCTATACTCTGGTAGATGACTACATCTCCAAATTGTAGGACAAGGTGGTAGTATCCTACATCACCGATTCATAATCACCTATCTATCCTCACCTAATTATAATCACCTATCTCTCATTATTTTATTTCATCACTCACCAACTATTTCATCTACCCATGTTTTATCCCAACATATTTGTAGATATAAAATAAATATACAATTTAAATCCTTTAAAACATGTATAAAACGTTCATCCAGCATAAACAGCAAGTATTCAGATAATATGCACACATAGCACGTAGTTTATATAAAATACTTCATATCTATGTGTAAGATGAAAGAGACTATGCACTCACCTGAGTAGGTGGTGACTCAGCACTCGAACAGCGCTTCGATACTCTCAAAACGATTTTCCTTCGATAAAACCTAGTACCAATACCATTAGGGTTTAGTCTAATGATAACATCGACAAATTAATTAGTCTGACTATTATTAAGCATTAATAACGCTCAATATAACTCATAATAATAGCCCAAATAATTATTATAAGTTCTTAATAATGTTACTATATTAAAACATAAGCTATACTAAAGATAAGATAGGCGTAGCTCACTTACAACGGGTTTTCTCGAAAACCGGGCTTCGCTGGAGCAGCGTTCCCAAGCCGAAAGGCTCTTTTCTCGGGACTCCGGGAGCCTCGGGGCTTCCTTCGGGTGCTAGGGGGTTTACCTAGGCTTTTAGGGGGGTTAGGGAGGCTAGAGAGAGAAAGTGAGTTTGGGAGGTGTGAAGAGAAGGCTAGACCCGACACCTCTGTTTATAGTGCAAAAATCTGATGGACTCGCCGAGTAGGGGGGACCTACTCACCGAGTTGGTCCATGTGGTGGCCTTCTGGTGGTGCCACGTGTCCAATTATGGTGGTGCCACGTCACCCCTTATCACGTATCAGCCTTCGAACTTAGGAAAATCATAACTCTCGCATACGAGCTCCGTTTTTGACGTTCTTTATATCCACGTGTAGGTAAAATCAAGATCTACAACTTTCATTTAGACTCCATCGGCTAATTCTCGACCGATCTCAAATTTAACAGTAGGAGGAGTTTAGACTGTTAAATGACCGCGAAGAATTCGTAACTCCTTCATATGAACTCCGTTTTCGTCTGTCTTTTTACCGTTTAGTTCCTATTAATGAGATCTTCAACTCTCATTTAGGTCGCGTAAGCCAAAAACCGCTCGAACTAAAATTCGAGTTTCGGGCCGTGCACTACTAAGCCGAATCTTAGAAAAATCATAACTTCCTCATACGAAGTCAGATTTGGGCGTTCTTTTTATCGACGCTCTTAGTTTAACATATTCTACAACTTTTGTTTAGATTGCTAAAGCTAAATCTCGCTCTATCGTAAATTCACTGTTTACGCTTCCCGGTGCCGTGCCGGTTTTGCCGTAAAACTTCGACGGACCATAACTTCTTCGTTATAACTCGGATTTCGGCGTTCTTTATATGTACGGAAACCTTGTGACATACTCTAAAACTTGGTTAAGATTATTTATTCTAAATAATCTTTTGTCGAAAAGTCGTTTTCGACCCCTATTGCCTCTAATTTGACTAGCCCGGATCTACGGGCGTTACATCTGCTGCTTAGGGCCCCACCGGAAATCCACCCCTTCCTCGTCAGACGAGTAAGGGGTACGATAATCTTGGAGAAATTACGAATGAATCTCCGATAATACCTTGCTAAACCCAAGAAACTCCTGATATCAGAGGGAGATTTTGGGGTCTCCTACTGCATAACCGCCTCCACCTTGGCCGGATCGACCAGAATCCCCTCCTGGTTAACGAGGTGTTCGAGGAACTGTACCTCCCGTAACCAAAACTCGCATTTCAAGAACTTGGCATACAACCGTTCTCGCCTCAGAACTTCCAGCAGCTCAATGAGATGCTCCTCATGCTGCTCTCGAGTGTTGGAGTACACCAAGATATCATCTATAAACACAATGACCGAGCGACCAAGCATCGGTCTGCATACTCGGTTCATCAGATCCATGAACACTGCTGGCGCGTTGGTGAGTCCAAACGGCATCACCACGAACTTGTAATGACCATAACGAGTCCGAAATGCGGTCTTCTCCATGTCTTCCTCCCTTACCTTGACCTGGTGATATCCCGATCTCAAATCAATCTTGGAAAACCAAGATGCCCCTTGCAGTTGATCGAAAAGATCGTCTATCCTCGGAAGCGGATAACGGTTCTTCACTGTTAACTTGTTCAACTCCCTATAGTCAATGCACATCCTGTGCGAGCCGTCCTTCTTCCTAACGAAAAGGATCGGTGCTCCCCAGGGTGAATTACTCGGACGAATAAACTACTTACCCAGCAGTTCCTGCAACTGAGATGACAACTCCTGCATCTCTGGCGGTGCCAGTCGGTATGGCGCCTTAGCGATAGGGGCCGCACCTGGCACTAGGTCAATCCTGAACTCAACCTGCCTCTCCGGAGGCACTCCGGGTAACTCCTCTGGAAACACATCAACAAACTGCCTCACCACCGGAACCTCAGAAACTGAGAGTTACTCTCTAACCCGCGTATCTACGACATACGCCAAATAACCGGCACACCCGTGCTGATTATACTGCCGAGCCCTGGCTGCCGAACAAAACCCTGATCCTAACCTGGTGCCCTCACCATATACTACAAGTTCTCCCCCACTTGGGGTTCGAACCACCACCCGCTGCCCCTCACAGTCGATCATGGCGCCAAAACGGCTAAGCCAATCCATCCCTATAATCACGCCTACATCCCTCATGGGAATAGGAATCAAATCTATCAGGAAGGGCACCCCGAAAATCTGCAACTCGCATCCCCGGAAGACCAAAGAAGCAGAGACCCCGTGCTCGTTGGCGATCGAAACTCGCAACGCACACTCAAGATCATCTATCGGCACACTGAACCCTCTAGAGAAGGTCTGAGATACAAACGATCGACTCGCCCCCGAGTCAAATAATACCAAAGAGAGCAAAGAATTCACTAAAAACGTACCTAATCACAGGTACAATCAATAAGCATAACACGAATACATTGACTGAGACAAAGAATAGAAAACGTACCAGCAACCACATCCGGTGCTGACTTGGCCTCCTCGGCTGTGAGCTGGAAGGCGCAACCCTGAGCCTTCGGAGGCTCCACCTTGACTGGCCTCCCATCTCCAATCCTCCCAGCAGCTGGCATGGAACCCTGCGCCGGCTTGGCGGTGAGCTGCGGACAGTTGGTCTTCACATGACCATCCCAATGACAATGGTAACAAATCCTCATATCTGCTGGAGGGGCGGACTGATGACAATCCCTGGCATAGTGCCCCTCCTTGCCACATTTGTGGCACCCACCTCCTGCTCGAAAAACCCCCGAATGAGCCTTGCCACACTTTCCACAAGTGCGACTCTGATGACCCCCGGACTGTGTATCAGCGGTTTTAGAACGCTTAGGCACCGTCTAAGACTATGTCGGTGCCTGACGCTACTCCTTCAGCTCTAGCTCTATCTCCAACTCACACCGCCGCGTGGCTTCCTGAAGGTCCAGGAGGGTCTCATATCGCTGAGTAGACACAAACTGTCGAATATCAGTCTTGAGCATACTCAGATAACGAGTCATATGAGACTGCTCTGAAGAAAACTCCAGGCAAAACATAGCCCTCTCCGTGAACATACGGGTGATCTCCATCACAGACTCCCCATCCTGTCTCAAAGTAAAAAACTCCTGCGCAAGCCGCTTCCGCTCAACGCGTGGAACGTAGCGGGTGCAGAACATATCTCTCAACTGCTCCCAAGTAACAGCAGCCCGCTGATCATCAGTATACGACCTAGTCATCAGCCTCCACCAGTCCTTTGCCCCAAGCCTCAGCAGGTTCAGGGCACACCTGAACTTTTGGTCAGCAGGACATGAGCACGTGAAGAAACAACTCTCCACGTCGGATAACCACCTCATAGCCCTAATCGCATCCTGTGTACCATCAAACGTCGGGGGCTTCGTATTATCGAAGTCCCGGTACTGGAAAGCCCTGCTTGCTCCCCCTCCAACCCCTGCCACGGTTACAGCCAAAGTGGCTGCAACGGTAGCTGTCTCTGCTAGAGCTGCATATCCCTCATCAAAATACTCAACCATCGCGGTCTTAATCGACCCAAACATCTCTGGCAGTTACGCTCGGAACGCGGCAGCAATCTCGTCGTGCATGATCTCCTTGATCCTGGCATCCAACTCCTCGGTCCCTATCTGAACCACTATCTCAGGTGCTACCGGCACCTCCAACTCTCCATCTCCCAACCCCGATCCTAATCCTGATCCTGATCCGGATCCTGAAGCAACACATCTCGTCACCACCATATTGGAATATATACATACAAGTCATCAGATAAATAACATAATGTCGGGAGACCAAAACCCCAAAAACCCCAGGGGTTGTGATTTCCTTGCAACGCGTATGGGTCCTGTGCTTTCAGTAGTACGGGCCCATACTACCTTCCACACCTACCCATATTTGTCTCAAGTATCATCACAACGCCCTAACAATATCATCAACATAGGAATGTGCCTAACCCTCACTTCTAGGGGAATACCAAATATCTCGCATCTAGCCTCACCACTTATCACAACTCTCACATCCATGAAACTTCCATCATCCCGTGCAGCGACGGTGCACGCTAGCTACACGTAACGCTGGACCCCATAGACTTTCAAATATCTAATCCTACACTAAGGTCGAATCATACATTCTCAGGCTATAAGATGTTGATTATACACAGCCGTTATGCATACACCAAACATCTACAGTTATGATGTCAATTCCATATACAAGAAACCCTAGGCTAATAGGCATCATATAATCAGGCAAGGCTATCATGCGATTCCTGAAGATCCCTAGCCTAACACTAGCATGTTGTTCTAACATATCAGAATATCAAATAACCGTATGGTATTTTGGGGTTCACTTACAGGCTCTGGCTGATCGTACCCTCTTCATCCTCCATCCTTATTTTGAAAACCGTTTTAAAAATTATGTTCCGAAAATCTCCTTGATTTGAGACTGGATTCACACGAGTGTTCCTCCAATTCACTCAAACCAAGGCTCTGATACCAACTTGTAACATCCATAAATTTCACGCCAAATTTAAACTTTTTCAATCATAAATAAAAACCGTAAAGCATCGTTTATAGAAATGTTTTCAAATCATTTTCCATCAGAGTGTCCCAAAAATCATAACATAAGGATGAGGAGCGGTACGGTCACGCCTTCGCCTTTCCATGGACTCCTGAAGTACCTGAAACAATAAACTGAAAACTGTAAGCCCGAGGGCTTAGTGAGCTACCCCCAAAATACCAATACCACACTGACAATACCATATCAATAATAATCAATCAATAATCATGCATACTGGGCCATCGGCCTGACTGGACCGCCCTACCGGGCCTACAGCCTGTCTGAATCTATCCCGAGCCTTCAGCATGACTAGTCCGCCACTTGGCCTACAGTCTCCCCGGACCGCTCATAGGGTATGTTGGCCTTCAGCACAAAGCAGGACCGCCTCAACCCAACCAACAAGCAAATAACCATGTGTGCATAGCTATCATATACTGGCATATACAAACATCAAGCATATCTATCTCACTGATCGTAATCATAGAATTCTCCTGTAACTAGAATACCGACCTATCAGGTCAATAACACACCAATCCCTACGGATCATAAAAGCATAACATACTGTCTACCTCGATTTCGAACTAACAAATCATAACCACATGCAACATACCATAACAATTACAACTAAAGGGCCGACCATGGTGCCGTAGACCCTATCGATATAATGAGGATAACTCACCTCGCAGATGTCGACACGAAAGGTAAACTCCAACTCTCGGATCACTTGACACAGGTTCCACCACCTATCATCATAGTACATCATACTTATAAGTCCTTAACCTTACAAGGTACTCCATAAACCACTAGCCAACCCTTGTTCAAAGTCAAAGTCCTCAATCAAGGTCAACAGTCCATGTTAACCTTAACTCGCCGAGTACCCTTGGCTACTCGCCGAGTTCCCTAAAGTACATTCCAACTTGCCGAGTCATCGGAGTGACTCGTCGAGTTCCTATGATCCTCGATCAAACTTAAGGTCACACGTCGAGTTCCCTCCTTGCAACTCGACAGATACACACGCATACAAAATCTAGGGAAAACTCATCCGACTCGCCGAGTTGTTCTTCAACTCGTCGAGTCTTATGGTGATCTTCATCGGGCTCTTCGAGTTGTTCATCCAACTCGTCGAGTCCAAGGCCATCTTCATATGACTCGCCGAGTCATCTTGTGACTCGCCGAGTCCATTCAGTTCTTTTTTCCATACAAACTTGATTTGAGCCATGCAGCGGCCCCAAATCACAGATCCAAGCTTCTAGGGCATACTTATCATGTAAAGTTGGAAAGTTTACGTGCATACATGGCTATAAAAGCTCTAAATGTCTATTTTAAGTTCTTAATGAAGCTTCAAGTCTAAGAGGGACCTCAATCACAACCAATACAACAACTTTATGATTCTAGCATCCAAGGAGGGTCCATATCTGAAGTTATAACCTCAGATCTAGCCCATAGCTTATCCTTTCAACTTAATACTTCACCAAAACCCTAAAACTCAACAATGGAAGAGATTCACCAGAAGAAAGGTGATTTGGTTACCTCCAGAAGATGATGACTGAGATAAGAGCTGATTTCCACACTCCACTTTCTCCAATACCCTTCTCCTCTAAGCCTTCTCTCTCCAAAATCCTCTTTTCAAGCTTCAATAACATAATAGCACACACACACACGTATTAGGGTTTTAAGGGCTCTTAAAGACTGCAAGGAGGCCAAAGGAGGCTAAGGCTCCTTTAAATAGGGGTGCAAACCTCGGGATTTAGGGTTCCATCTGCCAGCTCCTACTCACCGAGTCCCAAAGTGGACTCGTCGAGTAGGTCACTTAACACGCGGTCCCACCCATTTGCTACTCGACGAGTAGGTCGACCGACTCGTCGAGTAGGGCTTCATCCAATAATTCTTATGTAATGAATACCTGAGAATTGGGGCGTTACATTGTAGCTTGTAGTTCTTGGCCTTTTAAGAGCTTAGTACCTCAAATGTAATACCTTTAAAAAGTCACAAACACCAAAAGCAAATGGAGGATTATGAGAGTGAGGTTAGGAGGCACCAAAACGGTTAGGGTTTCATCTTGGAACATAAGTGCCGATTTTGGGAGTGCAAGGGTTAGTATTTATAATGTGGAATCCCTAGGGTTTCATCTTGGAAACCCTAATTCATATAATTAGGCCTTAATCAATCCAATAACCCATATGATAGGCCCTTTGGACTAAATCTTCATTGAGTCTCACATAGATTTAGTCCATCCCTAATCCACATGGATCAGTAGCCCAAACTATAACTATTACTGATTTACCTAATCAGTCCCCGTTAATTTAATCAGTCTCTTTTGATCACTAAATTAATTCCAAATTAATTCCTGATCAATACCAATTAAATAATATGATTTCTCAATTAATATATTATTCATATAATACATTAATAAATCACAAATAACCTGTTTTCTCAAATATCCATCCTATCAAATTGTTCTACTGAAGGAAACCCAAAAGGACCATGCTATAATCGGGTCAAGTGCATACCAATTATAGTTATGGGCTTAGACAGCTAATCCAACAATGTCCCACTTGGATAAGTCTAATAACTATAACTGCCAATGTAACTTCAAAACCCAATTAGCAATCGTAGCTCTCAAAAGTTGTTGTCGAACTCTGATGTGACAATCGTCAATTTCCGATCAAGTCAAAGTCAACCGGTCAACTCATTTAACCCTTGTATATTAGGGCTTACACTATGTACTATTGTGCAACTCACTATTTTAATAAGAAGTTATCACTTGGAAAGTTCATTCGTTCAGAAATTTCAAACCCTAATCAGGGTAAGTGATGAAACTATTCGATACAACGTCATTTCATATCCCTTGGGGGCATAAAACCATCATAACTAAGCTTAACGAGGTGTACGAACCTTGTATTGCAAAGCTAAACACCCAAAAAGGTCATAAACAAAGTCTCTCTAAACCTCTCCTAAATCTCTCTACGTATGTGAAATCTCTCCCAAATCTCTCTAAGTATGTAAAACCTCTCCCAAATCTCTCTAAGTATGTGAAATCTCTCCCAAATCTCTCTAAGTATGTGAAACCTCTCCTAAATCTCTCTAAGTATGTCAAATCTCTCCCAAATCTCTCCAAGTATGTGAAATCTCTCCCAAATCTCTGCAAGTATGTGAAATCTCTCCTAAATCTCTCTAAGTATGAGAAATCTCTCCAAGTATGTGAAATCTCTCCCAAATCTCTCTAAGTATGAGAAATCTCTCCAAGTATGTGAAATCTCTCCCAAATCTCTCCAAGTATGTGAAATCTCTCCTAAATCTCTCCAAGTATGTGAAATCTCTCCCAAATCTCTATAAGTATGAGAAATCTCTCCAAGTATGTGAAATCTCTCCTAAATCTCTCCAAGTATGTGAAATCTCTCCCAAATCTCTCTATGTACCTTTCTTAGTCGAAAACAGGCCAAAACCGAAGGAGAAAACCTAAAAGGAGCCTCTTCGAGTTTCCTACAAACAACCAATGATAACCAAAAGGAAGTGGAAGCAGATAGCCAAGAACTTCACAACCAAGTTACCCAAGTCAAAGGGTAGTCTCGATACCCTTTGGGTAATTGATAATAGGATGACCAAATCTGGGCACTTCCTACCAATCGAAGGAACCAACAAGATGGAGAAATTGACTAAAACGTACATCAAAGAGATTATATGACCGCATGGTCTGTCAATATCCATTATCTCTGACATAGATAGTAGATTCATTTCGCGACTCTAGCAACCCTTACAGGGAACTAGGCTAGACTTGAGTATGGCCTACCATCCACAAACCGACGGACAAAGCGAGCGAACCATACAAACACTAGAAGACATGTTAAGAGCCTTTGTGATAGACTTTGGTAAAGCATGGGATACCCACTTACCGCTTATCGAATTCTCCTACAATAACAGCTATCACTCTAGTATCAAGGTCGCTCCATTCGAATCTCTTTATGGTCGCAAGTGCAGATCACCTCTGTGTTGGGCAGAAGTGGGGGACACGCAGCTAACTAGAGGGCAAGTCCCTAATAGCGCCCCCACTGGTCCTGAAATCATAAGGGAAACCATAGAAAAGATCGTTCAAATACGAGAAAGACTAAAAGCATCTCGTGACCGACAAAAGAGTTATGCCGATAAACGACGCAAACCATTAGAGTTCCAGGTTGGAGACCGTGTGCTATTAAAAGTCTCACCCTGGAAGGGTATGATACGTTTTGGTAAACATGGGAAGCTAAACCCTAGGTACATCGGGCCGTTTGAAATCCTTGCCAGGATTGGTCCCGTGGCGTACAAATTCCGACTACCACAAGAACTTAATAACATACACCCTACCTTCCATGTATCAAACTTGAAAAAGTGCCTATCCGACGAGACCCTTGTAATACCACTCGAGGAAATCGAAGTTAACGAGAATCTCCACTTCGTGGAAGAACCGGTTGAAATCATGGATCGGGAGATCAAAAGAACAAAGCAAAGTCGTATTCCCATTGTGAAGGTCCGTTGGAATGCTAAACGAGGACCCGAATTCACTTGGGAACGCGGGGATCTAATGAAACAAAAATACCCACATCTCTTCCCAAATTCTTGAAGTCCCAGGCAAAACGCTAATTTCGGGACGAAATTCCTTTTAACGGGGGGATGATGTGACAACCGTCAATTTCCGATCAAGTCAAAGTCAACCGGTCAACTTATTTAACCCTTGTATATTAGGGCTTACATTATGTACTATTGTGCAACTCACTATTTTAATAAGAAGTTATCACTTGAAAAGTTCATTCGTTCAGAAATTTCAAACCCTAATGAGGGTAAGTGATGAAACTATTCGATAAAACGTCATTTCATATCCCTCGGGGGAATAAAACCATCATAACTAAGCTTAATGGGGTGTACGAACCTTGTGTTGAAAAGCTAAACACCCAAAAAGGTCATAAACAAAGTCTCTCTCAACTTCTCCCAAATCTCTCTAAATATGTGAGATCTCTCCTAAATCTCTCTAAGTATGTGAAACCTCTCCCAAATCTCTTTAAGTACGTGAAATCTCTCCCAAATCTCTTTAAGTATGTGAAACCTCTCCCAAATCTCTCTAAGTATGTGAAATCTCTCCTAAATCTCTCCAAGTATGTGAAATCTCTCCCAAATCTCTCCAAGTATGTGAAATCTCTCCCAAATCTCTCTAAGTATGAGAAATCTCTCCAAGTATGTGAAATCTCTCCCAAATCTCTCCAAGTATGTGAAATCTCTCCCGAATCTCTCTAAGTATGAGAAATCTCTCCAAGTATGTGAAATCTCTCCCAAATCTCTCCAAGTATGTGAAATCTCTCCAAGTATGTGAAATATCTCCCAAATCTCTCTAAGTATGAGAAATCTCTCCAAGTATGTGAAATCTCTCCTAAATCTCTCTATGTACCTTCCTCAGTCGAAAACAACCCAAAACCGATGGAGAAAACCCAAAAGGACCCTCTTGGTCCGGATACCTTCTAAGAAACCAAGAAGCTTCTCACTCCGGATCTCCCTTAATCCGGACTACCCTCCTGCTTCGGAACATCCTTCTGACTCCGGAACATCTGGGGCGGATCGGACCTCCAACTGAACCGGACACATTTCGCTCCTCGGATCCAAGAACGAAGCATTGGACCTCGCCCAGCGCCTCCGGAATCCACTGTTCACCCGCTTCGGAACCTCGCAGCCTAAGCCTCTCCTCCAGAATTTTGGCATTAGCTCCGGAATACTTAAAGGAGCTCCGAAAATTTTGTGGTGACTCTGAATTTCACCCATTCACTCCGGATTTTTACCAATTTTGAACTTTTTATTGTTTTCAAGTGATTTTTGCTCCGGAAATTTCCTTAGACATTTATTTTTATAATTTTAAACACTCCAAACTTATATTTTTATATATAAGACCCTATATTATCATATTTTAAACCATATTTTGGGAAATGATCGTAAACCAAGGACAATATCTATTGGGTGAGATATTTTGTATTTGTGTTAAAGTGTTGATTTCCCTTAGAGTGTGACACAAGCTATCCCCCATACCCACTTAGGACAACCCCCAATCACTATTTACCCCTACCTAGTCAATATTTGTCCTTTCACATCTCTCCTCCAGCTGGTAACTTGATCAAAAGTTGGAAACTCCTATCTCTCCTTCCACTTTACTCACACTCTCACCAAGAAACAAACACTTATCTCTCATTTCCCTCTCTTAGAACTCGAGACTCCAAGGCTGCCTTTGAACTTCTCACCCTCATTCAATAAGTATTCTCATCCTACATTGAACATTCTTTACTCCTTTCAACTTATGAATCTCTCATAACCAATGTCACCATAAATGTTCTTAGATCTTCAACTCTCCAAGCTTTTATCAAGTGTTCTTGACTTAGAAACCCTTTCTCTTCAGCATACATCTAAGGAAATCACTCAAGGTGAGTTCATACCCCTATCTTTTCACGTTTTTCTTAAGTTTTAAGGGGGGGGGGGGGGGGGGGAGGAATACAAGTTAAAACACCAAGAACACAACTAAACTCATCCAACAGCTTTCATCAGAAAAGTTTAACTCCATTCACGGAACAGAAAAGATATAACTAGTGAATTGTTATTAACTCATTTACACCTTGTAACTTGCTAAGCAAGGTGTGTATTATCATATATAAATACTTGTTGGTTATATTATGTGTCTTTTACCTCATTACAGAGGTTTACATCATATGTAAAAAGGATTTCTAGCATTACAAAACGTTTTTAATAAGCTATAATATGTATAGTTTATGTTTTGTATACATTACAAACGTTTATGATAAACTATGGTAAATATAGTTTATGTTTCATATACATTATAAACACGTTTCCATTGACACAACAAACACATTTCAGAAGGTTATATTACCACAGAAAAAGGTTTTACACTCACGCACACTACACGTAAACTTGTTAACGTAAATTGTGAGACATTCTTCTCAGTACTCCTAGAGTACAGGTTAAAATTCCTGGTAGTTATAACCAGAGTCTCTTGTAGGGAGAACGTGATAGTTGTGTATAGATCTATATTGGGTCTAACAAACCCACACCTGAGCTGCATGCAACAGCTAGACCGGCAGGTCTAAGGTGACAAGTGTCATTATATTTTTCGACGCCTGAGAAACGTCGTGGCAGGTTCATTAGTCATAGTATGGTTATAACGACTCACATAGGGAGTTAACAACACATAAATTTTACGGGGATTTTCTATAATCAAAAAGGGTTTTATGTCGATTTAAAAATCACCTTTTATATCAATAAGTATGGATATTACTTGTACATTTCGGTCTTGATATTTAAGACTACACAACACTCTTGTAAGGAAAATATTGGATTTTTCTTGGTAACACACAACTCATTATAAAGATCGGTTTCCAAACTCTTCATCTAAAAAGCTTATGAACTCACAAACTTAATTGTTGACACTTTTTCAAAACTAGTATTCTCAGGAAATCAACGAAACCAGGTAACCACAAGCTTTTGAGGATGGAATGCTACGACGTTGAACAACTATTTTTATATCATGTTGTAATCAATCATTGAAATATGTAACACTTGAAACCATGTAATTCTTTTCTGATTATATTTATGATTGGTTGTATTTACTTTGAGCACTATTATACTCATTGTTGTGATACTATACATGAAGTCCTCCACCCCTGAGCGTTTCCGCCATCCTCGGTTTGGGGGTGTGACATCTTATCTTATCAGTAACACGTCCTTTAGATAAGGGATCAAATATTCCTCCATTCTACAAGATATCATATGGACTGAGACATGGATTATAATCATTCTCTCTGTCCATTTGTTGTTTCCCGATTTCCGACTTACGACGACTGACAATCAGACTACAATTGAACACATCAACTTAGTCTAGGCTTGGCCAAGCGCTTAGGGTGTCATTACTAAATCATCGAGGGGCCCATATATATCGCTTTTATCCCACACTGGGTAAAAGGAACGGATAAACGTCAACTCATATGCTTGCTTAAAGTACTCATCAGATCACACACAACAATGTGTTTTATAACACCAAGTTACCGATGCGTTTACGCATCATCAATGTGCAACCAACTAGCAAACTGCAACTCATATGTCTTTGTTTCAAGAATATAAGATATTATCGTCTCACAATCACTCGTGATAGAATCCATGAAGTGATTCAGATGAGCATAGGTTTAATCCAATACGCAAATCTTATTACAGGAGTACTCATGAACACTGCAACAAATTTGTGCTATGTATAAACACTTAGACAATCTACAGTCGGATTCATGACAATCTTACCTCATTACTTACTTCCAAAGTATGACTGACTGTGGATGTTTGAATAATCTTATTATTCGGGAAGTCAAAACATGTAGAGTGAAACACAAGAATAATTTAATCCAATATGGTCTCAAAACTTTTGAATATAAATAAAACACTTATTATTTTATCACCATATTGATTACACATTATTCATTGTATAATGTTTCGACTAATCAACTTAATCTTGAATTAAAACAACAGTTATCCTATGCTCCAAGCATGCACACTATGTTTGCCTATGGTCATTACCTTGTGAAATAGATCAATTGAACACATTTCCAATGATACTCATTCATAGTTCCCTAATCCTTATTATAAGTGTGAGAATACAAAATTCTTGCCACTACTAGAATCTTGTTAGATCTAAACTCACATGCAATGATCCTTTTGTAATGTCAAGGCACTGAAGTCACAGAGACTTTGTCAATGATATTACAAAACATTCCATTGGAGACTTGTTACAGAACAATTCCATGGAGATGAAGTCTCACATTCAGGGTACATTCCTCTAAACATCCTTCTTGCATAAAAGTTTCTAACCTACACATAGATTCTTAATATCTAACTCTCAATATGGAAACATTTCCATGTTTACCATGTGACAACTCATTCTTAATAGAATCCTATCTATTCATAATAATGTCAATATGGTCCATTCATTACTATACTTCCAGCCGCCCACAAGCCACCAATCCTTAGCGAACCTTGGATCGTCCTTGGCAGTTGTTTAACTACTTTAGTCATATCCGGTTCTGGTCCTTTTCCCTCTTAATGCCCTAGGCATTTGGAATAGACAGAACGGTCAAATATTACAACATATGCAATCGATCCTATACCCGAAGCATATGGGATACAATTTATAATGTCTTACATAAATACATGATACTTGACCAGTCCTTTGCTATAATATTGCCATATTTAGAATATCCAATATTGATACATTTCAACCTGTTATTCATATATGCTCATGACTAAGTTTGATCTAAACTTTTAGATTCGAAATAAAGTATAAGTATCCTCTCCCTTACTATAGCAAAACAGCTTTTCAAACTCTGCAACTTTGCAAATCAACCTTTGTTTCCTATAAATAGCATTGCTAACTCGGAAAACCTATCATAATGATTATGCTCCCACTGGCATAACAATTATGTCCTTAATAGCATAACACTTATGCTCCCACTAGCTTTGACATGTACCCAAAAATCAGTTGGACTTCTAGACATCAATACTTATTGACTTTCTTACCAAAGTTCAGATTTCTGATACAAGATGCTTCGATAAGACTTTATCTAGGCTTCCCAAACTCATACACATTTCCTTAGATAGTTCGTATGTATGTCTAAGCTATCTTAGAAATTACAACAGTAAGTCCCGAATGTTCAGACTATTTGCCAATTCTCATAATTCGAACTATGAAGAGGGATGTCGTAATCGTAATTGAATTTGAGAATGCAATTAACATAACTGCTATCTCTTTAAATCTACTTAGTGAAATCGTTTCCTCACAATCCCTTTATGAAGCAGAGAGAAACCTTTGCCACTTAGATTTTATGATGTATGTGCTCCTATCCATGTGAATTTGTCATAACCATAGCAAAACCGAACTCATATGGACTGAACTTGTTCAATCTTAATTTCTTGCCATTTGGTAGCACAAGGTCCTACCATTGCCTCCAAGTTATTGAGTAGCTCACCAACACAAATCAATGTACTTTCACTGATCAAGGTGCTTTGCCTTATACAATTAAACGAAGACTCATAGAACTCACATGCATAGTCAACTCACATGATTAGTTATTGAAACTATTCAAGATCATTAAGACTCCCACTAACCTCTTGACATATAAGATTCCCTTGTCATGAAACATTCATAGACATATAAATATTCAAGAGTTAATGTGGGTTCTTATCAAGAAAAAACTTCATACAATTGGTCTTAGTTGGTCTTTGTTTTATCCAAAACATCACAACTACCAATTCGAACTATGCAAGAGTAAGAAACATTTCTACTCCATATTTGATGAGTGTTATAAACCTTCTTAAGATTATGTCACTCAAGGTACAATCTTGGAGTATCACTCTAAGATTTGATTTTGGAACGAAGTACGACTCATCTTTCTTGATTTAACCATTTCAATAATTCCCGATTCCTCTTCTTAGTCATACTTATGTACTAAGGTGTCCTTAGAGGATCAATTGCTACATAGTTCCATAATCATTAGGATGATCATAAAACATGATACTAAAGTGATCTCCTTTCCTTTCAAATTGGAGAAACTTTCATCTTTCTGCCTAATTGATTATTCTTATTCGTTCTGCATTTACTTTGAAACTTATCAAGGTATTAGAATTATACTTAAACTTGTAAGCATAACCATATTTACGGAACCATTAGTAAATCATGGCGAATAGCCTTTATCATTCTTTGTGGTGGATCTGACTTATACACATTAATGTGCACTAGATCCTCGAGTATTTCACTTGACTCACATACATATGTGAACAAGGAACCAGTCATAATTTTCCCAAGTACCAAGATTTTCATACATCATATTATTCAAATTACATGATTCCAAGTTTCTGTCCAATTGAAATTTGGGCGATGAGAATCTTTCCTTATTTAGAAAATTACGACACTACCACAATTGATATAACTGAGAATCAAACCATTTTCAACATTGCTATTAATAGAAACATACAAACAACAATTTTCACAAATGTCATTTCAAGGAAACATAAAATAAGATAAAATCAAAATTTTCTTTATTTATAAAATGCGGAAAACTTGTCGTTATAATGCAAATTCAAATGAAAACTATGTTACTAAATATTCCTAAGCAATCTATCATAACTCCTATGCAGCAGCTCAAAAATCTGATCATCGAACCATGCGATCAAAATCCATCTATTCGCAACCAGATTCAGCTTACTCTTCCTTTAAGCTTCCTTTCTTTTCTATGATCCTACAAAACATCAAAATGCAATCTTATCACATCATGTATTAAGAATCTATAAATAGGAACATAATAGAGTTAGATAGTGGACTTACCTGAAGTAGAGTCATACATTTTGACTTTATCGTCCTTGCGATCCTTCAGGTAGATACGACATTTTCCTATCCAATGCCCATTCTCTTGGCAATAGAAACAAACAGATTCTTTCGGAATGGCGCATGGGATTATCTCAGATTCGGCCTTTCTCTTATGATCAAACTTTTCGACCATGGCCGATTTCTCTCCCTTAGGAGAAGAAACCATTTCTGTATTATCACCTTTGCCATTTTTAGGGTCCATGGAAATTTGGGATGCCGAATTTCCATTCAAATTTGCTTGACCAGTGTGCCAAATCATTGCTGATTCGGCAGCAATTAGCAAATATGTAAGATCGATAAGGGTCACATCGTGATCTGTCATATAGTAGTCTTTAGCAAACTTACCATACGACTCAGGAAATGATTGAAGAACCAAGTCAACAGGCAACTTTCTCAGGAAAATGACACCCAACATTCCCAACCTGTCAATATGCAACTTCATCTCCAAGATGTGAGCACATACAAACTTTCCACCTTTATGTTTGCTTGCCAATAAGGTTTGAGTGACCTTGAACTTTTCAAGTTGACAAACATGTGAGTCAAGGAGAATTATTGGAGGAAGTCGAGGAAGTGAAGTATGATTTCTAGTTCCTTGATCAAAACGTGGAACATCATCTTCATGAGGAAAACTTTTTCCAAAAGATTCGGGAAGACCATAGTTGTCAAAACTAGACATCTCTAAAAGGGAGAAATTTAAGTTAGTTGATTTAATCCTTGATATAATAGCCAAATGAAATATTAAGGCTAGGACCCAACACAATAATTCACAATTCGGAAGAGGGATGCCATAATTCAATTGTAAATTATTTGTCGGTAAGTAAATGACGATTTACCAATTTCACCATGAAAATGAAATTTAAACCAATTAAGTTTTAGATGAAATTCCTAGATCTTTTGAGACTCATTGAACTTTTTCAATGGCATGTTTAATCTCGATTATTCCCTTCAAGTTTGTGACTGAGATACCGAGGATCACAAACAAGGTGTGAATAACCATGCAAATTAGCTTGGTACTCTCGAAGTCATTTATCACCTAATCAATGTGTCAGTTAACCACACACGCTTCATTGATTTATGATAACCTACGAGCTACCCATTGCCATCCTTCATTAGTCTCATATTAGTGTGCCGGCTAACCACACACGCTCCACTAACGACCAACAAGGTGCAATGTGCAATTTCATGGGTTAGCATC
Source organism: Lactuca serriola (assembly GCF_051521515.1). NCBI lineage: Eukaryota > Viridiplantae > Streptophyta > Magnoliopsida > Asterales > Asteraceae > Lactuca > Lactuca serriola. The sequence goes on along the minus strand of NC_136412.1, from coordinate 218,679,289 downwards.
AAATTCACATTTTTTCTTAAGTAACTAAGATTGGGAATTTATAAAAGGTTTAGTTACTTGTATTTTCATTATACTTGTTAATGAGAATGTCAAATCCTACCTGTTCGGCTAACGACCCTCCACTAGTTAGGATTGCGGTGGGTAAGAGTGTATACCTAATGTCGGTCATTTTATATGCCGCCTCCTTAAACACCCCTTATAGACCAACTTCGTGAATGATGCCTACTAACGGTAAGACTGACTTTTAACTTATATATATATATATATATATATATATATATATATATATATATATATATATATATATATATATATATATATATATATAAAATATAATATTGGATTTTTAATTTTATATAGTATAAGGGTGTATTTTTAACCGTTAAAGTACTAGGAGGTTTAATCAATTAAATAAATTAGACTTTTAATTCAATTAAAACTTTAAACCATTCTATTATGGATTTATTAATACTCTATTAATTAACCTTTTAATTAATTATCAACAAGGCCATAATTAAAACTTTTAATTCTAAATTTAAATTATGAAACCAAAAGGATGTATTTTAAACATTTAAAATACTCGGGTTTTACAACTTAATATTTCACAATTAAAACTTTTAATCAAATTTTAAATTCCAAAACTTGAGGGAATGTTTTTGAAACTTTTCAAAACCTCTTAGATCAAATTTATAAACAATTAAATTAATCATATAATTTATCTATATCACAAAATTTGACCTAGCCTAATTTCATATAGCAAGATGATTCAAATCAAATTCTACAAATAATTAATATTTCTTCTTTCACAAAATCGAGCAATTATCTTCAAATTTTACAATCATTATTCAATTGGATGAGGATAATCATTACCTTATCAGAAAAATTGAATTTTACCAGTCAAAATAGTTTGTGGTAACGATCCAAATCCAAATCTGGCCAAAAACTCGAAAAATCTGCCAACAGATGATCCAAGTTGTCGAGTCAGGGAATGGAATCGTCGAGTTGGCTCAACTCATCGGGTCTCATTATGGACTCGTCGAGTTCATGATGCAGATAGCAGATTTCAATTTGCTTCTGCTTTGAACAAATAACCAATGCATCAATATAACAGAAAACACCCTCGGCTCTGATACCACTGATGGGTTTTAAGCACTACAACAATCCTATGGTACACATACAACCCTAGTGCTTTGGATCTAAGTTTTCTCAAGTTATACATGCAATTTCATTTCATCCAAAGCATATACCCTAACTAGCATACAAAAGGAGATTTACAACATAAATCAAGTTAGATGAAAACCTCTTAGTTGTAGCAAGTAGTTCTTGTCCTTTCAAGAGTTTAGTACCTCAAATGTGATACCTCTAATAAGTCACAAACACAAAAAGCAAATTGAGGATTATGAGAGTGAGGCTAGGAGGCACCAAAACAGCTAGGGTAGCATCTTGGAACACAAGTGCCGATTTTGGGAGTGCAAGGGTTAGTATTTATAGTGTAGAATCCCTAGGGTTTCATCGTGGAAACCCTAATTCATATGATTAGGCCTTAATCAATCCAATAATCCATATGATAGGCCCTTTGGACTAAATATTCATGGACTCTCACATAGATTTAGTCCATCCCTAATCAACATGGATCATTAGCCCAAACTATAACTATTACTGATTTACGTAATCAGTCCCGTTAATTTAATCAGGCTCTTTTGATCATTAAATTAATTCCTGATCAATACCAATTAAACAATATGATTTATCAATTAATATATTATTCATATAATATATTAATAAATCACAAATAACCTTTTTTCTCAAATATCCATCCTATCAAATTGCTCCGGTGAAGGCAACCCAAAAGGACCATGCTACTATCGGGTCAAGTACATACCAATTATAGTTATGGACTTAGACACCTAATCCATCACATACATTCCTTTATGGTCGTTTAGGTCAGAACATCCCTTCTTCGTACGTCGATTTTCGGCACTTTCGTCTTCCCGTCTTAGAAATTTGTTAACTTTCTTTATTATTTCCTCTGCGTTCGCCCAGTCTCTTCCCACCATCTTCCTAAACAACTCTCCTTCTAACAATCTATATGTGAACACCGTAATGATCATCAGGTCATCTGTGTTTGGCATTTTTCGACTGATATCGTTGAACCTTTTGAAATAAGCCTTATTGGACTCCCCTTCCCTTTCTCTATAGGAGAATATTGCATGGGCTAATTGTTGAAACCTTCTTTTTTGTATGAAACGGTTGCAAAAATTCGTGAAATGTTCTTCAAAACTCCCGATGCTTCGGGGTGGGAGACTTGCCAACCAATATCATGCTGACACTACAAGAAAAATAGCCTTTTATGACGTGCAATGTGTGTCGTAAAAGGCTCAGACGGCGCGCAAATGCGTGTCAAGGAAGGCCCTGTCATAACGAGAGACGACACGCTTTTTCGCGTCGTCTATTTACGACGCGCATTTACGACGTGCGTTTACGACACGTATTGCGTATCAAGGAAGGCCCTGTCATAAAGGAAGATGACACGCATTTGCGTGTCATAACCTTACGACGCGCATTTACGACTCGCATTGCGTATCATTAAAGCCCCTGTCAAGAAAGGCCATGTCAGAAGTGAAGATGACACACATTTTTGCATATCATAATTTTAAATGTTTAAAAAAATATTATTTATAGATTTACTAATTTTCAAATTAAATTTGTACTTAATGTCTCATAATAGAAAAAAAATATCATATACAAAAAATACAATCTATTGCATAAAATTTAATGTCTTACAAATAATCGTTCCATGGAAAGATAAAACAAATCAATAGAAGTTGTAACAAAAATTTACAAAGTAATAATATACAAGAAATATAAATAAAATATACCCTCAAATGCTTTTAAAAGTCTAATCTCCATGTCAGCTCTTCAACTCACTTCTCCAGTTTTTCCTTAGCTTCTCTAAGGGCTCCAACATCTCTTGTTTCATATATCATGTCAAAAAATTCTTTATGTCATTGGTTTGCCACCAGGTGTACCAGGTAAAAATATTAAACTCGGTGTTATGGGCGGCTGTCCACCGGGCATGGATGGCAAGTAAGGGCTTGAAGCATTACCTTAAACCAAAAAACTTTTATTAATCACACAATCACATAATGAGCTTTAATATAGGAATCTTTATGTTACCAAAGGTGAAAACCATATACGAGGGAGGGTGATTCTCTTTAATCACTAATCTTAAAGGAATCATTCATATTTGTTTCATGGACTATTTTCAATTATAAGGATAAGAAGGACATTTACACCATTTGTATAGACGATAGATAAGAACTAGTCCCTGTTCACCTTGTTCACTGACAATACTATCCTTATCCCTCGGTAACCTTCTCATCATGTTTAAAAAATTGATGATTCTGATTTGAGTTCATAGAAAAATCTCCTGTTCTGTTAGTATTAAACATTATTATTATAAACATCAAGGTGTTATTTCTGTCCGAGTCTGTTTCTATTCTAGATTAAATAAACCATCTAATTAATGAAATGAAATGACCATTTTACCTTTTCGAAAGAAGAGTTGGGAGGAAAGAAAAAAAGAAGGGAAAACAGGCATAGAATTAGTGTTTTAATACATTAAGCCTGAATTTTTGGCTTAACCCATCAAATCATTATGTGTAGAATAAATCAAGATTAAGTTCTTAACCCATTAAGCCCATTAAGTAAAAAAAAAACAACCCCTTAATCTAATAATATATATAGTATAAAAATGGATGTTTCTTTTTCACTTCTTGTATCTGATAATATATTAATATATACCTATGTATTAATAATTTGGATATAATGAATAATTTGGAATTAAATTCGATTTTGAGCAAGAAAATGACCTTCCTTGGGGACGTGTACTTTTTTCACTATTGTCCTTTGGTAAGCTTGTTTCTTCATCATCATCCTCTGAGATAAGAAAACAAGGATCATGAGTTAACAAATACTAAAGCTTCATCACAATTACAAATCAATTACTTAAGCATACGTTCATCATGTTTTGTTTGTGTTGCTTGCTGTCAAAATATACATGAAATTTTGATTAATAAGATAATTTATGTGAATAAACTTTAAAAAAAAAGAGTGAGAACAGGCTTACGTGAAGAAAATTGTAGAACTTACCACTTTCAACTTTTTGAGAATATTATCAACTTGTGTAGTATCAGATCCCCATTTTTTTGGCTTATCTAAACCAACACCTGTTTTGCATTCAAGTTAGTGGCAAAAAAAAACTTCATCTATTGTTGGCAAAATTTTAAATTCAAGTTAGCTCCTAAGCTTGTTGAATAGTCATCTGTTGTTGGCAAAATTTTGTAACAAAATAATAAATATACAGCAACATATATAAAATTTATGTTCATAATATTTGGAACGGGAAACAAATAAAAATAATAATCAGTTGCAGCTTGTTATACCTTCTTACATGTAGTTATTGGATCATCTGAATAAAATAGAGGTTATCCAACAAGCATCTCATACATTATCGCACCTAGTGACCACCTGCAATAATAGTAATAATTAAAAACAATCATGAAATAAAAGAAAATGACAAAAATATCCTCAGCAAATAGTAATAAAACACTAACATACTTTACTGCACCTAGTGACCACCTGCATTACATGTAGTTATTGGATCATTTGAATAAAATGGACTGAAACTATAATTTTACATTTCAGTTATTAAGTTGTTGCTTCGACAAAACTGAAAAAGTCAAACTTTTATTTTATTAAAAATTCATTGGTTTGAATTTGATTAAAAGACATAATCTGAAGCAACAGGCATCAGGAGCTGCTGCTAGTTACTCCAAATTTGTGAGTTGTGAGATGAGAAAAGCTGAAGCACTTTTAAAGGTGAATGATTGATTGATTAATAATCTAGAACCATTTTTGTAATGAGAATATGTTGAGTTACGAGTTATTTTGTATTGTAGGTTATTCTGTCCCCTGTTGACTCGGTGGCAAATACATACAATGCACTACTACCTGAGGGAACCCCCTCTGAGTTCCAACGAATCCTAGACCTCAAGTTTACCTTCTACTTCTACTTCTAATCATATTATAAGTGTCACATCATGTGTCACATCTTTCTTTCCCTATTCCTATTAACTGTTGATCTCTGGATACATTACAATTACATATGATGTTCAAAAAATACTAGTCTTTCTTGAAATAAAACAACATATATAAACAAAGGCAAATTTGTAAAAATAATTAAATCGCCACAGCAGTAGCTCCTCCTCCTTCGGTGGTGGTGACGGTGATGAGTCGGCAAGGTGGTGCTTGTTCTTATGGTGCAGTAATGATGAGTAGTGCATCAAGAGAAGATGTGCTGACAAGAGTAGCAGCGCTAGGTAGAGGTGCTGCCATCACTGGTTTTAAACACTTCCTTGCTCTCACTGAAGCCGCAAAAGACTAAAATGATGGTCCTTTCAGAAAACTCTTCAATGCATGACCATTACATGTGGACTAGACTTTTTGTTAGATTAAATACAATTTACTAGTGTATACCATACCTAGAAGTTTATTTCTTCTAACTCATCAAACATGGAACAAAAGGAAAGGCATGGCGTTCTCGTTTTTATTAATAAGGCTTACCAACAAAGCAATTTTCCCATAAAGTAATTTGTCCCCTGTTCTACTTCCGTTCTCCCCTGTTAATCTGTATTTTTTTTCATCTTCTATACCTTGCTAATTTCCAGATTGTATTCTTACAGGAGCTAGTCGCACTCTAGGGCTTGTATTACTGAAACTCAAAGGCCTAGAAGATAAAGTGTAAATTATCGAATTGATCCTCACAGACATCAATATTTGGTAACCATTATCAGATTAGAAGCCACGATATAAAGAAAAAGGAGAAATTAAAGGGATAAATATTGAAAAAATAAAGATACATGTGAATATGATCAAATGAAGCATTTCTCACTTCATAAAAGATATGTAAGAGGTGCTAAAGACTTAATGATATCTGGGGAATTTCATCGAACACTTGGTGTTCGTCTAAACACCATGGAAAGACAAAGGTAAATTGCAGAAATCAAACACATAAATCACAAAAATGGAGTATAGGAGTTGATAATTCATTGAAATATGAACAAAAACAGAAACAATAGATATGCACAATGGATTAAAATAATAAATCGAGAAGTAAAAAAAACAGATGAACATAAGTCAATTTAGGGATGGAAGTTACCACTATGAAGGCCTGAACATGTTTACTCCTTTCTCTCTCTCTCTCTCTCCCTCTCTCTCTCTCTTCTCGTTAAGCTGTTGGCGAGACTTGGTTGGCGAACCCTTTGGCGGAAGATAGCGGGCGGTGTTTAGCGCCCTTAGCAACCCATGACGACCTTCCTAACGACGCCCACTCCTTTGAGCCTGATAATCATATCGAGAGTGCTAGATTCAGATTCACTTTCTATTCAAAATGTCCAATTTTTTTTGCAGGATACGGTCCAAATTTTTACATAGGAGCCACCAAATCATTCAAAAGTAGAAAAAGATATGTGAAGAAACGAAAAAATAAATTGATTACCTGGGTCTCTAACGCAGAAGTTTCAAAGGTGATGACGAGATGCAATCGGGAAGTTAATGGAGCAATGTTACAGTTCTTCGTCTGTGTGTTTTTCGATTTATCTGTGGGGAATCTGAAACAAACGAGAATCAAGATTTGCATTCCTAATATTGAGACTTGAGAGTATAATTAGGGCTTTTTCTAACAATTTCAACATTAAGTGGGAGATATGGTGGTTCCGGTGGGTAGAAGTAAGTGAGGGAAGAAGTAGGCGACAGTCAATGTCGGCAGTGGGAAGGAAGGAGCGTCCATAATTTGGGCAAGAGGAAAGGAGGAAAAAAAAGAAGGCGGGGGGTTTTTAATTTTTTCTGAATTTCATTTCCCCCTACTATTAAAGGATGGAACACGCGTTCCATTAAAATTTATAAAGCGACATCCTTAGACGACACGCATTTTATTATAGGTACCCTCCGTGTTTTTTTTGTTTAGACACTAATTTAAGGGCATGTAATAATGCGTGTCCTCTATTGTTAAATTTTTTGAAGAGATGACACTTTTTAATGTCACTCTCTTTTGTGTAACATAAATCAACGAGTGTCATGGTTTGCGCGTCATAAAAGGGTATTTTTCTTGTAGTGTGACCCATTAAGAGTACCCGTGGAATACATACTCCATAGCTTAGGATATAAGGGAAACATTTTGATTGATTTCTAGAAGTTTTCAACATCGTCTTGCGGGTACCCAGAACCATCGTAAGGTTTTACCCTGGGACCCTTTAACCCTATCGGAATCAGAGTATTATTTATTTCATCGGTGAATGGATGACCTAAAGTTCCATCCTCCAGCCATGGTATAGTGTTCCTTAGTATATCAATATTTCTAGGAAGTTCTTTTTTGGTTCGTTGTTTCTCTTTTTATCTTCACTCCTTCCTTTACTTCACCTAATTTTGGAATCACTTAACTAATCTGTGTGGATGGATACTAATCCCATTCTTTATCCCTCATTTCTTTCTTATGATTCTCCTTTTCTTCACTTTTCTTTTTCATTGCTTTGTATCGTTTAAAGTCTTAAAAATCCTCCAACGCCTTGTCTTCATTCTCATGCTTTTTTGAAGTACCAGCCATATTGCATTTCTTGACAATAGTTGTCACTTGAGGTGTTTCCACATACGCTTCCAAATCTTGCATTGTTTGCAACAGAATTTCCCCTTCATCTAAATTTTCAATGGTGTTGCGGGTGGTGACCATTCATTTCGAGTCTGACGGATGGCGCTATTACACCCTCGTCCTGGTGGCAGAAACACTGAGCGGCGCGACTTTCAGATTTGTTGGATTCCTAGAAGAGGCCTTTGTGTTGAGTTTCAATTCCTTTTTTATAGTCTGACAGTCATTTGTACTATGTGGTTAGTATTTTATCTATGTGGCTTAACCTAGGAATACATGTGATTTTGAGACGGTCAATTCAATGTTGTTGGGTTCATAGGTTTGGTAAGTATTAAAATACTTTTTGATGTTCTTAAGTCAGCACTCATTTGTAACCTCAACCTACGTTAGCGTGTTAGCGTTTTTCTAGTGTTTTTGGTAGTAGGATTCAGATAGTTTAGTGAGTACATGTGAATCCTGATTTGAATAGAAGTTGTGTATTTTACTCGTTGCCTTATCTTAAGGTTAGTATTAGATAATATTCTCCTAATAATTCTTTTTTTGTGTTGAAGGCACTATTTCTCAAGGCGTTCCTCAAGAATAGTGGATGTTATGTTCGAAATCGTTTCCTCGATTTGGTGTGAACTATCACTACACATGGTTTAATGGTAGTTTTAGTTTTAGTTTAACCTAAACTCACTTCCTTGAGTTTGTGAGTACTATCAGTACTTCCATAGGAAGTTTCCTAGTGGCAATTTAAGATAGTTGATAGTTGGTTGGCCTAAACTCACTTCCTCGAGTTTATGAGTACTATTGCTTCTTCCATAGGTAGGTTGCTAATGGGAGTCTAAGATAGTTGAGAGTTGGTTGACCTATACTTGCTTCCTCGAGTTTGTGAGTACTATCACAACTTAAATATATTCTTAATACTAGTTTATGATAGCTAGTTTTAGTTTGACAAAGTTACGATGAGTTCCTATAATCGAGTTATGACTATTGATCCTGAAATAAATAACATGACGCTTCATCGAACGCCATTGTTGTAAGAAAGTTATGTGTGCTTCGACTTGTCGTCAGGTTGTAGCTAGCAACCATATGTGGGAGTGTTAATCCCATATAGATCTATACATATATCTCTCTCTCATTTAAGAATTAACGATTATAGGTCGGGCGCTAGATGAATATAAATCAACATGTTGATGAATCGTGTCTCATCTAACTCTTGCCGTGGGGGCCTCCCCTAGCCGGTCGTGTTGTTATTTGCGTTGTGTTTTATATGGTATACTCATTATATATATATATATATATATATATATATATATATATATATATATATATATATATATAATGTGTTTAGCATAGTTGAGAATTTGGACAGAGTAACACTAGGTACTAAGCTTATCCAAAGGTGGCAAAACCAATGAGTTTCAATGTTTCCTAGCACCTGGCCAGCGCGATAACTAAGTATGATCTTATCTATCATAGTGTTTCAACTTAACAACTAGGCATAATATTAGCTAAAGAGTTTAGGCAAAGTAACTACCGACCTAATATTATCCTAATGCTACGGGCATAATTATCTAACCATAATTAGTGATAACTACTTAATGTTGTAATTTAGACATGTATCCCCCCTCCCCCCGGAAACAGTTGAAAATGGTGCCGTGAACTCACCTGATAGTTAAGAAACCATTGACGTAGAGTAGAGATCCACAAGCCGGGACTTCGAGAAACATTTGGGATAATGGCACAAGAATGGAGATAGAAAGAGATTGAGTGAGAGGGGTGAGGAGAATGGTCTGTCAAAGCTTGCTATTTATAGCAGGGTTTAGGGTGCGCACCGCACATTTTGCGCCGGGAAATTGCATGCGAATCGTACGATCATGCCACATGTCGTCTACTTAGTGTGCCACGTTATCCCGAATCCCAATGAAATTATGTGTCAGTGCGCGCGGTTGTAAGGTCACACCTTATGATCTAATGAGTCAAACACTCTACTTTATCTGTCAGCATCAACGTCTTCTCAACCACCAGTGCCAGCATATGAAGCTTATCAGCATCAGCGAGTAGTATAGTTATTCTATGTAATCTTTTATGTATTAGCTAATGATACAGATAAGTATAGTATAGATATCAGATCCGGTATGTTTGTTATGAAGACCGATTCTTAGTATAAATAAGATACAATCCCTAAAATCATGGGATTCACATGTATAGATTAGTAAATAATCTACATTATGGTAAAACCTAATGTAAATAGTTCGGCTTTGTATCATTTGTCTTTGTGAAAACCCATCTTCTTGGTGAAGACAAAACCCTTTCTTGGTGAACAACAATTTGGAGAACTCTTTGTGTTTATTACTTTATGTTCTTTGTTTTTATTAGATTAGTTTACTTTCATTCTTTATACTTGAAGTGTATCCGATCGCTACAAACCCTCAACTGGTATTAGAGCAGGTTTTTGATACACTCAAGTAATAATGTTGAATCCTAAATCCTTTGGTCTCAACAAAATTCCTTCTTTTGACGAACACAATTTCACCATGTGGAAGACAAAGGCCATGGTTGTTCTTGAAACCATTGACTATGAGATGATAATTTTTTTTAAAAATGGTCCTCATGTTCCTTTGTACCAACCCATGGCCAACAATTCCCCCATTGGCCCACTGAAACAAAAGCCAGAAATGAGTTATGATGACGATGACAAGAGACTGCTTAGTCTCGATGTGAAACCTAGGGCTGCTATTGGAAAACTCTCTTCCCTACCACGTGTATCATCTCATACAGAATTGTGAGTAAGCTCAAAAGATGATGGATATGCTGAGAGTAGCTTATGAAGGCACCATGGAAGTTCAGGCCACAACCATCAACAACCTAAATCGGAGATATGAGCATTTCTTTGCTCAACAAGGTGAGTCACTTACCCAAAACTTCAATAGGTTTAACTATTTGGTTAATGATATGCACATGCTAGGAATCGTCAATCATTCATCTCAGTTGGTTCTTAAGTTTCTCAATTCTCTTGGGAAAATATGGGAACCACACGTTGATGTTCTTAGGAATGGCGAAAAGGTCGACACCAAGGATCTGAACTCCTTGTGCCGTAATCTGCAAAATTTTAAAGAGACCAAAGCTCTTCGTAAAGAAATCATGAAGGAATAAAGCAAGGAAAATTTTGTTGCTCTAGTGTCTCGCAAGGAAGAAATGAAGCACATCAGTGAATTAGATAATTCAGATCGGGATGAGGAAAGTGACAAAGATATCACTGATGAACTTGTTTCTAGCATTGCTCTTATTGTCAATGCTATGAAGAAAGCGGATTAAACTGGATTTGAAGAAATCAGTTTAAAGGAAGCAGTTCAACAAGGAGATCCACTTCAGAGAAGAGAAACTCAGGTAATTGCTTCAATTATGGAGGCCTTGTTCATTTTGCTAGCGATTTTAAGGAGAATAAAGAAGCTCAAAGTACAGAGAACTATGAAGTTTTGTACAAGAAGTTGTTGGGTCACATGAAGAAGAAAAACATCTCTCTGCCGAAATCCTTCATTGAAAAACAAGAAAGAGGATCATGAAGAATGGGTGGAAGAAGAGGAGACATCTGAAAATGAGGGGCTAAATCTTAAGGGTCGTGTAGCACTTATCAATGATTCCCCTGATGGCATATGTGACACTGATAGTTCTCATGTTGTCAAAGGATCAAGTCCAAATCTAGGACAAACTTGGTACTTAGACAGTGGAAGTCCTAGACGCAGGACCGGTTACAAATCCTTAATAGATTTTACAAAGAATGCAGGTTGAATGGTGATATTTGGTGACAATAGTGGAAGAGCTGTTACAGGTGTTGGAACTTTTGAATGTAGGACGATTAAGTTGGAGGATGTGTTTTATGTCGACAGTCTGAAAGGCAGCTTCATCTCCATCAGTCAACTTTGTGATGTTGGTTATAAAGTTCTTTTCAATCGCCATGAGGGAAAGGTGTTTGATTCTAAGAACAAAATTGTGCTTATTACATCTAGAGACAACAATGTTTATATTGTTTGATTTTGTTTGTTTAGACATTGCTACTTTTTATGCTTCGCTATCTTTAAACTGATGAACACACGCTACTATATTTTTATTTATTGTTATAACCTTTTGCTTCAAAAAATTCATTTTAATTTATTTTACCAAACGAGTATACATTGTACATATATGTTGCTACTAACATTGCCAATGTTCGTTATACTCTTCTTATCTGTATGTGTTAGAAACTTCTTTCATTAACTAATTTCTAGAGACGTTGTCATTAACTCTCAATCACCTCAAAGATCCAATTGCGTCTTCAACAAAACAGTGATCCCACCTTCTCTTCCTTCATGGATCACAATTAATGAAACCTTCGAGTATTGCCTTGGTGACTCTCATAACTCAAAGGTCACAAATATTGGATCCTTCTAACTCGTTGGTTACAAAGACTAGTTCATGTTCTTCTTTTGTTCTTAGTGATCATGAAGCTTGGAATTAATCTGCAGAATCTCAACAAATAAAGGCATTCTCTCTCTTTGTTTACTGTGAATTGTGTTTTTGTGTGATATGGTTGACCTTTTTTGTTCTCTTTTATATCCAAAATTCAAAGTGGTAGATATATCGGAAAATGGAAGTGCATTTATGACCATTCAATTCTAAAGATTTGATAGAACGAGTCTTTATCACCTTTCTGAAAAAGTTGCACATATTTCGTTGTTTAGAATATTTTCTTTTTTGATTAACTCTTTTTTTTGTATTTGTATATTATGTTTTAAGGGAATCTGATGGAGTATTTTCTAAGACTAGTATGCAACGTTTGACACCTCATCGTCCCTAGAAGCATGCTGTTGTATGTGAAAAAATTTCTTTAACTTTCTCATCAGCGAGACCATCTGCTAAGAACATTGAGTCACCCCTCATGCTGATTGTTTAGCATTATCTAAACCTTCTAAGTGAGATTACTTGTTCCAAATAAAAAATTGATAAAAGGTCAGGGTGTTTATTTTTAGTTAACTATCCTACCTGACCTTGTCCCGGGAATCATGTTTGTCGTATGCATCAAGTCTCATGTTCTGCTGAAACATTGAGCATAACTCAATGTCTTACACTGATTGCGTAGTCATCAGCATAAGAGTTACTTGTATGGTCCTTAAATGACAAAGGGTTATTCATGTCCCCTACCTCCTAGTCTGAGGTATAACATGGTACCATTATGAGTTAACAGTGAATCTTTGATTCTAGACTGCAACTTACTCGATGATATGGAAGTTTAAACCGCTTCTTGTTGATGAGTTAAATTTTTTATGATTCACGCCGATTCCACCTCAGCATGACTGAAACAATCCATTCTTTCCTTTATCTTTTTAATAAAATTTGATGATCCACTGTGTTATACCACACTACTAGAAAAACAGCCTTTTACGACGCTCATTGCGTGTCGTAAAACGCTCAGACGACGCACAAATGCGCATCAAGGAAGGCCCTGTCATAAAGAGAGACGACACGCATTTACGACGCTCATTTATGACACGCATTTACGACACGTGTTTATGACACGCAATGCGTATCAAGGAAGGCCCTGTCATAAAGGAAGACGACACGCATTTGTGTGTCGTAACCTTACAACGTGCGTGTTAATGACACACAATGCGTATCAAGGAAGCCCCTGTCATAAATGAGGACGACACACATTTTTGCGTGTCATAATTTTAAAAAACATTATATATTTTTGATAGATTTACTAATTTTCAAATTAAATAACACATTACAAGTCTCATAATATAAAATAAAATACCATAAACAATGAAGATAATTCATTGCACTAATATGTCAAATACAAATAATCATTCCAATAGTAAGTAAATGTAACACATTGCTAATATTCCATAATATTATTATAGAAAAAAGAACATGTACAACATTAAAAGAAGCCCATGACTAAATTCTCCTTTGACAATCTCCTTTGAAAATTTCCTTTCTAAATGAATAACATGAATACAGGAACTTTGAGAGGCTGCAAGGCACTAATATGTCAACGCTTCTCTCTGAAGCTCCTGGAACTCCAAGTGAGCCTAAAAGAGGATTTGCAAGCCTTGAATCCATTAAGTGTGGTCTGATCTCCAGTGAACAGACTCTTCTCATTCCAATTCCTGTTAAGTAACTTGGTCTAGGTGGACTAACAGGTAGAGTTCTAAAAGTCAAAGGCAGATGACCTAAAAAAAAGATAAACTTTTGATTAAAAAAGAAAAGGAGAATGAAAAAAGATAAGGAATTAAGAGACTATTGACCTCAAGATCAGCAAACTCGAACCATGGGCAACAATCCAAGATTTCACAAACAAAAACAACTGTGTCTCTTACAAGAAACACTGCATCTACTTCAAGCATATCAGAAACCTTCATAAACTAAAGCACATAATTATTCCATGTCTTTGTACAAATAGATGACTCCTTCCACAGTCTTGGAAGGATTCTTTTGATTCAAAACATACATTCTGTATTTCACCCAAAAGTTCTTATCTGGGTCAGTCCCAACAGATTGATCACTCTCCAGGTATATGCATATTGTGTCAAAAGACTCATATACCCCTGCATTATGAAAACATGATTGTTACTATACAGACAAACCCCTCTCTAACATATTTGGTTATAAAACTAAAAACTATACATACTGCGTTATGAAAACAAGACGAAGCTCGCATCCACCAGCTTGAAAGAATCTACTAAATATCTTATGGGTTTCCATTATATCTCATTCATAATAATAATAATAATAATAATAATAATAATAATAATAATAATAATAATAATAATCATAATAATCATAATAATAATAATAATAATAATAATCATAATAATAATAATAATAATAATAATCATAATAATAATAATCATAATAATCATAATAATAATAATAATCATAATCATAATAATCATAATAATCATAATAATAATAATAATAATAATAATAATAATAATAATAATATTAATAATAATAATAATAATAATAATAATAATAATAATAATAATAATAACAACAATTATATGTATATACCTTGTAATACTAGAGTGCCCTATTAAGATCACGAGACTCCATGAAAAGGCCAGCAAGGTTTGACCAAGCAATAGCAAAAGTTGGTTGAATACTCCTTTCAACAAGAAGTTCCCCTTCTGAATAGCTCGTAAAGATATTCGGACAAGTAAAGATAGAATGCAGAGATAGACAAAACTTAAGTCCACTTTTGCCCCTGGATCATTGTATTGTAAGCCACTGAAGTTCAAATGACATAAATATATAGACGTTAATTTCTTAAAACTATTAACTTTAAATTCCATATCACTTACCATGCTATGAGAAAGGCAGAAAGATAATATGTAGTATTGAGTAGCTCGTAGGATAGTATCCTTGAAATTCCATATCTCCAAAGTTTTTTCAATATCTTGAGAGAATTCCATGGAAAAGAATAATATCAACAAAAAATGTTTCTTTTTAGGTTTGCCTTTGTAAAACTGATAAATGACAATCCATGTCATAGCCTGATAATATTGAGCAATAGTGATGAAAGACAAGAAGCTTGTACTCTGATGACGAGGATGACATGACTTTCATTTTTTTCTTCTAAATCTAAACAGAACATGTGGAATGTTCAGAAGCCTTGCACTAGAATTATTTTCCCATATGTAGAATTGCTATTGAGTAGACATAATTCCATTGATCAATACCTTCGATAGAGCTGCTGGCAAAATCTGATAGTCTATAAGGCTTACCTTGAAGTGAAGAGTTAACAATTAGAAAAATGATAAAATTTAAACTGTAAATTAACATATAGTTAACAATGCTAACATCACTCTGAATCTAGAATTTATTCCTAATTTTGATATAAGCATGTAAACCCTAAAAGAACGTCTAGATAACTGAATATCATCCATCAAAATCAATACCATTAACACTTCCTAACGATTACAACAATCAAATATGTAAAATTGGCTCAGATTTCGATAAAATATCAAACAATTCAATCAATGTGGCACATTCAAATATGGAAATTGTTATAGTTTGTAGGAACATCATGTAAAAAGGAAATAATCAAACTCACATCACCACCACGCACACACCGGAGTTGTATATATTAACCTGATTAGTAGGACTCAGGAGTGGACGCAAATGACTGGTAATCGATTGATTAATCAATTCTCGCTTCATTGCTCGCTGTATGATGCTTTTGCCGACTGCCTTCCCTTCGCGTGCCTTCCTTTTCTTTGCATTTGGGCCTGATTCATTAATGTAGTATTAAAAAAAAAGCCCCATGAAAGAAATGGGCCCTGTGCACATGCCCATATTGCCCCTCCTTATCACCGGCCCTACAGATTACAAGTTGCTTCAGGAAAGTTAGAACTCTCCATAATCCATTTGCATTGTTCCTCAATACTCAATGCTTCAGGGATGAAATAGAAACCTGACAACACATAGTTATCAAGTATCAAGTATATGTATAAACAAATTAACCACATAACATAACTATAAGAGAATGGAGAAGAAATATCAAGAGAAAAAAAGGGGAGAATGGAGAAGAAATATTGAGAGAAAAAAAAGAGCGAGAATTTAGGTGGTCGAGAATGAGGGACCATCAACTTACCTGATGGGGAGGAACAACAAAGATATATTGCGATTTATTTTTGGAGGAGGCACGACCAACTTTAACTTAGATGATGCTTGAATCGTACCTATCTAGTGCTTCATTAGTTCATAGATGGTGATAGGGAGAAGTTGTAAAACCCTAAATCTCCTTATTGTATGTCTGACACAAGAACAATGTAACGAGCCCTAAATCATAGTCTTGTGAGCGTGAGGATCCGAAAATGGTTGGCTCTTAAACAAATGCTTGTAAACTTGAGCAATCGTTGCAGTATCGGGGAGGTGAGGTGAGCTCGAGGATGCCGACAGGAAGAGGTGAGCGTAGGTCGCCGATGGGAATAGGTGAGTGGAGATGAGCAGAAGTGCGCAGATGTAGCGAACAGAGATCACCTTTTTAAAAAAACCCTAGATCCCCCGCGACCTTGTTATAAGAAGCATGTTCATTTTTAAGAATTATAAAGCGACATGCCTGCACGACGCACTTTTTTAATGGGTGCCCTCCGTGTTTTTTAATTATAAAGCGACATGCCTGCACGACATGCTTTTTTTAATGGGTGCCCTCCTTGTTTTTTTTTCAGACACTAATTTTAGGTCACGCAAAAATGCGTAACCTAAATCCTTCATATTTTTTGGGAGATGACATTATTTTTAACGCACACACTTTTGCGTATCGTAAATCACCGCGTGTCATTGTTCGCGCGTCATTAAAGGCCTATATTCTAGTAGTGCCACACACTGATAAAAGTTTGAAACTCTGTGTCCATGGTTAGTCTATGTACCGTAGGCTATCACACGCACCAACTCATTCTTGCCATTATATTCTTCTTTAAAGCTTTATGATTCAGCATAATGTACCATAGGATGGGAGCTTGCCAAATATATGTTGACGGTTAAGCTAAAACATCACATCTTATCACACGCATCATACCACTCTTGCCCTTTTCTTCTAATAAAAGTGATTAATGAGTCAGCATATGAAACCACACAGATGAAATCTTGCAATACGATGTCAGTGAATGGTAGTGTAAGCCCACACTATCAGGAGGCCTCACAAACTTACTGGGTGACCATCATAAATTTACTCATTGATCGCTTATGCTGATGTCCATTGCCGCTGATGACATGTCTCACTGATGTATCTTTCTTATCTCAATGGTAACTTTTTGGATAACAATTAAAACATCCATCTTTATCTTGGGATATGAGATTTTTACTGCGAATATATTTTCATTCATGATTACTTAAAAAGGAAGAAACTTTTTGGGTATAAATTGGGAACTCTCCATCCTAGGTCACTTTTACAAGCTATTCAAGCAATTTGCTCTTTCTCTCTCGAAAAAGTATCTCTCAACCATGTTCTCTCTCAAAGCTTTCACTATGTCAAAGCCTCTGTATGAGTTTTCCCCCAATGTCAATGTCGTCAAAGGCCCTCATGCCCCTGACTTTCCTATCATCATTCAATCGACCAATGTGGCATTCTCGGATGAAATCCCAAAGCAGTTCATAAAACCAGGAATCGAAGATTTCGTCAACTACTTCAAGAGTTGTCCTCTTCCATATGCATTCTGTGACTTCCCGGATCCATTCTACCCTAAACAAGTATGTGATTTCTACTATTCATTTTCTATTGATACTAGGGGTGTAAATGAGCCGAGCCGAGCCCGAACATACCCAAGCTCGGCTTGAGCTCGTTTGATTGTATGTTGGCTCGAGCTCGAGCTCGGCTCGTTTCGAGCCCAATTTCAAAGCTCGTACTCGGCTCGTAGGAAAAATAAGAAGCTCGAGCTCGGCTCGGGCTCGGCTCGTTTAGTTTGTCATGCGAGCCTAAATGAGCTTAGGCTCGACTCGAGCTCGTTTATGGTTTTTGGGCTCGTTTAATTTATTATCATATATTCAAGGGAATAATCCAAATTCTAACTTCAAAACAGACATTCATAGATTCTCCATTTGCATTGATTTAATGTCTAAAATATAACCAAATAAAAGAACATAAAGAGTAAAAGCTCAAATTACAAAAATAGTAGTTAAACTCCTAATTATTGAACGACTAGAAATAGAAAAATCTTCCTTTATGCAACTTCACTCCTCAGATACACAAAACCTGCAAAATGTACAAAGGAATCATTTTTTGAAATATTTTTCAGATTAAGAATTTGTTGTTTAACACATCTAATTACCTTCAGTTACTTTGTGTTCACCTCAGGCAGTAAAACCTCAATAGGAAACTCCTCCTTCTACAAAATAAAAAGGTTGACAATTAATAATTTAAACTATTAAAATAACAATTATAATGTGGTTTTGATTTTTTTTTCAAATATACCTTTAATTTTTTCTTGACTCCATGAACTTGCCTAATCCAATCTCCTCCGCAAATCAACATTTGTACCGTGTCGGACCCCAATGAAGCTCGATATGGATCAATAACTCTACCGCCGGCACTAAAAGTTGCTTCAGATGCAACCGTAGAAATTGGGATTGCAAGTACATCTCTAGCCATCAATGATAAAACACGGTACTTTAACTTGTGCACATTCCACCACTCTAAAGCATTAAATGATTCCATTCCTGTTTGTCCTTTCTCCCTATAAACACCTTCTTCTAAATACATATCAAGCTCTGACTTTTCTGGTCTCTCCAAATCTGCAGTCTTTATGAACTCTCCAAATGCCTCCCATCCAGATCCAAGTGATGTACCTTCATTCAACCCTAAAACATTTCTTTCATGTTCGCTTCCATGTGTTGCAGATTCCCTAACTAATGTGTCATGCATCTCTAAATACTCCGAATACATTTCATAAAGTGCATTCTTCACTTCTTTAATGTTCTCGTCTGAATTTTGATAAAGTGTTGGAAAGCAAAATTCAACCAACTTCATCTTGAACCGTGGATCTAACACAGAAGCTATTGCCATTACAAGGTGACACTCACCCCAATACTTGTCAAACTTTTCCTTCATTTTCTTCACCATATCACGAATAAAATCGTTTGTAGATAATGAACCTTTATCAAGAGTTTGCTTCACTCTAAACACTTCAATTAGATATAAATTAGCAGTAGGATAATCACTGCCCGAGATGATATTCGTGCACACCTAAGCATAATCGTTGGATTTAGTCAACAAAGAAAATCATTTATTAATAAAATATTATGCATATTAAACACAAACCTTAAAAACCTTCAAAATTTCACATACGCTTTGAACATTTTCCCAATCTTCGTCAGTTGGCAAGTGATGAAAATGTGGTTCATACTCTGCATACCTGAGAAAACCACAATTAAAGTGTTAGTGAATATGAACATGTGTTAAAAACTTTAAGGTATATTTGAGTATACCTTGGGAAAGCATCTTTGAACTTTAAAGCCATGCACAACATATCATAGGTTGAATTCCATCGTGTTGGAACATCAAGCATTAACTTCCGATCACGTATTTGCATTTGATGTGCAGCCTTTGAAAAATTTAGACGTCTACCCTCCGAATTGTTAATATACTTTATACCCTCACGAACATCACCGATGATATGATCAATTATTGCAAGACCATCTTTCACTAGAAGATTCAATATGTGTGCGCAACATCGTATATGAAACAATCTACCACCACATGAAAGTTTTCTTACACGCGAAAAAGTTTCTTTCAATCTTCTTAAAGCTTTGTCATTATAAGTTGCGTTGTCAACTGAGATGGTGAAAATCTTATCTTTAATTTCCCACTCTTGCAAACACTTGTAAATACCATCGGCAATATCAACCGCAGTACGAGGAGGAGGAACATGTACAAAACTTAATACACGTTTCTGTAATCTGTAGAAAAACGTTGAGATATAATTAAAATATGATAGAAAGAAAAAGATAAATAATTAAATATTAAAATTGAGCAAGTTGTTAAACCTCCAATTATGATCTACAAAATGTGCAGTAATAACCATATACTCAATTTTCTGATGCGAGGACTTCCAACAATCAGTTGTTAAACTGATTTTAGAGGCAGCTTTTGTAAGGGCTTTCAACCTTTTCTTCTCATGCTCGTATACCTTAAAACAGTCTGACGTAATTGTAACTCTGCTTAATTTCTCAAACAATGGAGTAGCTGTCTTCATCATTTTCACAAACATTACATCTTCCACAGTAGCAAACGGTTGCTCAGTACTTAGTATCCAATTAGCTATGGCCTCCCTCATCTTGTTTTCATCATATTTTGTATCCGGTCCGATCAATGGTGGCACAAAATCCACATCACACCCACTAGGTTGAAAATTTAGTATTTGTTGGTTTTTTAGCGATTGTTTATGGGGGATGTAGCTGTTTAGGTGTCTTTTATATGATGATGTAGGACCTGAACCAGTAATAGCCAACCTTGACTTACAATGTTTGCATTCGGCTTTTTTCTTACCATCCCGGAGTGTAACTACAACAAAGTCGTCCCATACTTTTGATGTTTTTTTCCGTTTTCTTGTTAATTGTACTTCATCTTCATCGGTTTCGTTATTTTTTTCTCTCACACTTTCATTTTCATTAGGGATTTGACTAGTTGTTTCTTCATTTGGAGTGGTTGTGTGATCCATACCATGTACTGATTGTGATGACGGATTATCAATCCCAACACCTGTTACAACCCCCATTCCTTTGTTTGGACTTAATAGGTTTGTTGTAGACCCTCCATCATCCATTGAATCTTCATAAGAAAACAATACAAATCATAGATGCATCAATTTGAAATAATATTTATGCAACAATAAACAACTCACTGGAACACCATGAACACCAACAAGTACACATAATATTTATGCAAAAGTAAATAACTCAATGTGATTTGAAAAATATGTGTGTCATTTTCTAGCATTTGGTCAAACATTAGGGTCAAAAATGTGAATTGAAAACATCCAACATGTGATCACGTTGCCATTTCCAAACAAGTGAATTAATATGATTATATGAGCATCTTACAGTTAAGAAAAGAAAAGAAAACTAAGTATATGAACTTTTGAGGAGTGCCAATTTTAATTACATTACTGATACCAATCAATTTGTGGAGTGCCGATTTTACTAATACCAATCAATGGAGTGCCGATTTTACTAATACCAATCAATTTGAGGAGTGCCGATTTTAATATAAACTGCTTACAAACAGGTACCTTTTGATTTGAGGAGTGCCGATTTTAATTACAAAAATTGACAAACAGGTTATTTGCTTAGTGCTTACAATCGATTCATTCAATCACATTACTGATACCAATCGATTCAATATAAACTGCGATGGAATGAAATATTATTAATACCTCTTGGCTGTTGAGTGTTGTCTGTTGAGAACGAGATGGATTCGGGAGGGCAACGTCGACCGCAGACCGTCGTATACTCAATCAGTCAATTGATACATCCACTGGATTCAGAAATCAATTGTTACGTACTTACAATCGATCGTCAATTGGAAATCATGGATTAATTATCGTCGCCCTAGATGGTAAATGGGTAATGGCATGTTCGACCGTCGTAGGCTCGTAGTCGTAGGGTATATGCCGTATGCGTGTGTGGAGTAAGGGGAATGTCGGCAAAGGCGGTTGGTTTGCTTTCAATTCATATAAAGATTAAAGAAATTAAGGAAACACATTATTAATAATATAAATATATAATATAAGGAGTGAAAAATATATTTATATTATAATTTATATAGGCTCGTCTAAGCTCATGAGCCCTAGTCGAGCTCGGTTTAAAAGCTCGGGCTCGAGCTCGTTTAATAAATGAGCCCCGAATAAAGCTCAGGCTCGGCTCAGGCTCGTTTAAATCGAGTTCGAGTCGAATTTTTAACGAGTCGATTCCGAGTAGCTCACGAGTAGCTCGGCTCACTTACACCCCTAATTGATACTGATGCTCAAACTATTACTGGAACCATTAGACATGGTCAATACAGGGTTACTATTGATGTGGAATCCTTTCGAGCCGCTCTTCGTCTTCCTTGATTTGAAAGTTACTCTGAAACTCCCTCTAAAGAAAGTTGCAAATCTGTTCGTGAAAAATTAGGGTATAATTTCAAACTTCAAGGCCTCACTCATGATCCATATAAGAACACTCTTTGTCATTGTTTTAATGTAGGATGGAAGTACTTAACATGTGTGATTCGCAAATGTCTTGGGCACAAGACTGGGAGTTTGGATCAATTGAATCTCTTTTAGAAAAGGATCTTATATTCTATTATGTACAAAAAAGACTGGATTTTTCTCAACATTTTCTTGATCAAATGATTGACTGCATTACTGGGAACAAGAAGCCATTGTATGTTCCTTATCCTTGTTGGCTTGGACTAATCTTGTCTCGAGATGTAGGCTATGTTTAAATTCATGGGATTATCATTCCAATTCCTGCCCTTTCCTCAAAGATTATTAATTCCGCTCCATCGGAAGGTGAGTTGCCTATTACTATGAGAAAGCAAAAATGGATTGAAAAACCCTATGTGGTTGAATCCTCAGACTTTGAAGAGGATGATGAAAATGATGATGGTTTTCCAAAATCTGGTAATAAAGAAGGGGCTGATGAGGAAGAAGACATTGATAAAGATAAAGAAGAATCAGCCGCTTATAAGGGATAATACTTTACTCAGGGGCTGAATTATACTTCAAGGAACTCTCCTCCAAGGATGAACAAGCACATTCGATTCCCATTTACACCTTCACCCACTCCCTCTATAGATGATGTTGCACAACGTGGGTCAACCCCTCCTTTTATGGAAATTGTTGAGCCAATGATTCAAGATGTAAATTCTCGAAAGATAACATATCATTATCCTCAAGCTAAGATTGTTCCTCTTATGTCAACTCCTATCACGACTAATGCCTTTCATCAGGATAATTAGGAAGAATCTAGCTCCAACTTTCAATCTGTTGTGCTTTCCCAACTCTCTCAATTGTGTAGATTACTCAATTTTTGGGAAAAAGGTTGAGTAAATTTTAAAGGCATGTGGCTACAATGAAGCGACTCATTGCTTTGGTGATGATGATGATGATGATGATGATGATATGGTTGTTGATGACACTCCACCAAACTCTCCAGGTGATAACCTTCCTCCACCTCCACCTTCATCAATAAATCTACCTCCACCACCTCCTCTACCATCTTACTCTTCTCCTCGTACTCCTTCACCTCCTCCTAACTCTCCTCCCTAATTTGATGCTGCCATAAAGGGTGAGAATAATCAAAGGGATCCATATCAGCAAATGAAAATTGTGGTAAGTGCACCAACTCCATCTGAGCCTGAGATGTTTGAAACAGGAAGGTCTGAAGTTGTTCAAAAGGAAATTGTTATTGCTGATACTCTAGATGCTAATGCAACAACTGATGATCACCCATTTTTATCACTGGTGACCAATCAGAGACCGATGACTATGAAGGGTTTCTTGATCTTGGTTTCATGCCACAAACTGTTGTTCCTTTGAATGTTATCTACCTTGATTATTACTCCGAGGGGGAGATTTCTCAAGAGTTTCCTTGAGCAACTAATAGTGACAATGATTCTAACAATGATCAGCTCAATCCTCAGAAGAGGAAGGCTTCATTCTCAGGGGGAACTCATGACGTTGAAGCATGAAACTCTTCTGTTGCTACTGTTGGTGATCCTTTAGCACCTCTTCCTAAAAAGAAAATCAAGCTCATTTTTTATCTAAATGAATTAGAAAAAACATGGAGATTACCTATTGAGGAATTTAGAGAAATCATGTTAGAATATAATGTTCTTGTTCGACAGGAAAAAGAAGCTAGTAAAGGAGAGCATCTGTCTGCTAAACTTTCTTAATCCCTTGCCTCCACTGATGAAAGTTCTAACGATCAAGTCAAGAAAATTAAATTTTTCAATAACGGTGTGGTGAAACAACATAAGGTTTTAGACCTAAATGATAGGATAGACAGGAAAAAGTTTGGAGATGTTCTTACTCGCAGATCAAAGCCTGATCCTATTATTAAAGTAAGACATACCAAATGTAGACACGATTCACTAAAGCTTCATCTGGTCAGGAAGAAAATTGAGTATAATTACATTGAAGTTGTATTTTCTTGTGAGCTAGTTAAATTTTGCTATAGTGAGTGGATGCAAATTCAAGAAATCATTGACAAACACAAGGGTATTCATGCTCAGGAAGTGAAGATGGGAATTTAGCAACTTCTTAGTAAAGTCAAGAAGCTTAACCTTGTGTCATCAGCAATTCCATCTAGATCTTCCTCCTTAAGAAGAACAGGTGCTCCCAAACAATCAAAAAATACAAAGTTTTTTCTTCCTTATGGTACTAGGTACATCAACAATAAACTGTCATCGGGTGTTGAACCAGTCCAATACATGTTCCTTCTAGAACTAGAGCATGGGATATTTTAACTTGACTGTCAGAATCAAATGTGCTTTCAACGCACTGATGATCTTCCTTCTGCTCCCACTGAACATTTGTTTCATCTTCGCTTGGAAGGACATGGTCATTTTGAACGGGAAAGAGGATATCGCGTGCCGATACCTCTTGAGCTTAGTTGAAGACTGGATGAACTTAAAATTGATCAATTCAGATGGTTCAAGCTTCATATCTTGAAAGAAGCTGACAAATTTTACAATGGATCTTTTGATGAATCTGAAGAAGATTAGTTTTGACATCATTAGATATGGGGAGACTGTAAGGTCACACCATATGCTCTAATGAGTCAAACACTATACACTATCTGTCAACATCAACTGCTTCTAAACTACCAGCACCAATGTATAAAGCTTATCAACACCAGAGAGTAGTATAGTGATTCTATGTAATCTTTTGTATATTAGGCAGTGATATAGATAAGTATAGAATAGATAGCAGATCCGATATCTTTTTTTGAAGATTGGTTCTTAGTTTAGATAAAATACAATCCCTTAAATCATGGGATTAACTTGCATAATGTATATAATCTACATTAGGGTAAACCCTAATGTAGAGAGTTCGACTTTGTGTAAATCGCCTTCATAACAACCTGTCTTCTTGGTGAAGAAAAAACCCTTTCTTGGCGAAAGAACAATTTGGATAACTATATGTGTTATTTACTTTCTGTTCTTTGTTTTTCTTAGATTACTTTACTTTCATTCTTTATACTTGAAGTGCATCCGATCGATACAAACCTTTAGCGGCACACTGCACACGAACGCACGTGACAAGATAATTCAACTTTGAAATTCGTAACTTTGGCATACGAACTCCATTTTCAATGACTCTTATACATTCTCGTAGATCTTTTCATTCTTTACAATGTTCCTTTTGGTCGTTTTGGCTAGTTTTGACTTTCTTTTTTCGACGTGTTTTTATTATTGTTAAAAATCATATATTCCTCATATGATCTCTGCTTTAAGCATTCTTTTCTTCATAATTCCTACTTTATTTAGTACTACATTTGTCTAGTTGGTGACACTTCCCAAAATTCGACCAATCTCCTTGTAGTTTTTGACATTGTAACTTTTTAAGTACGACATACATTTATTTCCTATAAATGTCATATCCCACTCAAACTGTGTTGGATGCTTGCGGAATATACATTTCTGGAACGGCGGTAGCGTGTAGAATCTAAATATGTTAACTTGCTCACAAGGTGACGCTACTTTTTGCGCACTTATTTTGGAGCCTATGGTTTTGACGTTAATAAGAGTGATGGTTGAACTTTTAATGTCTACAAGTCCATTTTATCGTGTTTTGTTGTTCTACTGTGGAGGACGATTTGGGGGCGTATTTCCTGGGTTGTTACATCCTCCCCTATTGAAGGAAATTTCATCCTCGAAATTCAATTTTTTGTGTTTAGCGCGGATGCACTATATGTATTTTTACGTATTGTTTTATGTAGAGTAGTAACTAAATATTTATGCTTTAGCTTTATAGAGAGTAATAGACTCCCTAGGGTTCACCTTTCGCAGTGAAGTTTTAGTACCAATTTGATTTTCGTTGTCAAAGTTTAGAGAGTGTGTCATCAGAAAAGTACTTTTCGATACATATTGATAGTGATATTTCCCTTAGACAAGTAATTTATGGGACATAGAGTGGTAGTGACATCATTCAAATACTTATTGTAACATAGAGTGGTAGTGACATCAGCCAAGTACTTACTGGAACATAGAGTGGTAGTGACATCAGTCAAGTACTTAGTGGAACATAGAGTGGTAGTGACATCAGTCAAGTACTTACTAGAGCATAGAGTGGTAATGACATCAGTCAAGTACTTACTGGAACATTGAGTGGTAGTGAAATCAACCAAGTACTTACTGGAACATAGAATGGTAGTGACATCGGTCAGGTACTTACTAGAACATAAAGTGGTAGTGACATCAGTCAAGTACTTACTAGAACATAGAGTGGTAGTTACATCAGTCAAGTACTTACGGGAACATAAAACTGAAGATATCGAGTCCTTGTGATGTCTTGAAAGGCTTTCGAATTAATTCATTTGGGAATTTCCAAGGGATTCCTAGTGTTACTACGAGTTCTACTTAATGTTAACTAATACTCTAGGGGAATATTGTTACATACTGCCAAAGTTAAACGATTTTTCGACCATGTGATTTTTCTTTACTATGATTAGACTCAGACGAGAGCTGCGCATTAGATTTAAATCATATTTTCTAAAACTATCTAATTCTATAATCATGCAACCTACATATCCTCCTAATTATTAACAACATAAGTTTCTTAGCTTTTATCAGTTTTGAGTTTTAGCATGCGTTTAAATCTAGTGTTCACAAAACTATATCGTCATTTTAGCTTTTGGAATTTATTCCTAGAGCGTAGCCTTAGAGAGGAGTATTCTCTTCTTTAAGGTTTGTTTTTGCAATGAGGTTGGGATCTATTTCGAGTTCTTTCAAGTATTTGTTGGTTAATGGGGGGTTGGGAAGTAGTTAGATTTATATTCCTACCTGTATTTTGTTTTACTCCAAGAGGAAACCTATTCCTATTTGTTTTACACCAAGAGGAAATCTATTCCTTTTTGTTTTACACCAAAAGGAAATCAATTCCTATTTTGTTTTACACCAAGAGGAAATCCATTCCTATTTTGTTTCACACGAAGAGGAAATCCATTCCTATTTTGTTTCACACTAAGAGGAAATCCATTCCTATTTTGTTTCACACTAAGAGGAAATCCATTCTTATTTTGTTTTACAATGCGAGTAAATCTAAAGTTTTTGTTGATCAATTATGCTAAGGTTTTCTTGAACCTCTACTTTTTTGTTTCACGATCTCGGCATTTCTATCTTAAGGGTGCTTATGTGTTTTGCTTTGAGGTGTGGTTTTTGGGTTTCTTTTCTAAATGATTTTGTGCTAAATGTGGTGATCCTTTTTAATCCTAATAAGAGTTCGTGCGCTTTTGGGGTTCTATCTTTTTTGTGCCTCTTCGTTTTCTCAAATACATATCATAGTCTAGTGGGAAACTTTTATACTTATACTAGACTTGAAATGTGTTTCAACTTCTAGGTTACTCCTGTGGTAGAATCCTACTCTTATCCAGTCATGCTTACTTTGCTGAAGGGTGCAGTATTTATCCCTAAGATTCAAATCTTAATATTCTACCAACTAATTGATATACTATAGGTTATAATTCGAACCTAATTCTTTCTTGACATTGTTGGGGGTTCATCAAATGGTTTCTATTGACTTTTCCTAAAGGTTTAAGCTAGTTGTTTCTTTGTCCTTGTGGACAGATTCTTAATGGTTGCTAATAAATTTCTGGTAGATATTTCTTGATTTCTACTTTGCTAAGGATGTTTTCCTAACATTATTTTGTTGGGTTTAAATTTTTGTGTATTTAAATTTCTTAGCAACCCGTCTGCTTATCGCTTACTAGGCAGGGTTGTTCATTTCTTTCGTTGTTGGTTTATGCCCCTTTTTGGTGCATCTAAAGCTCGTTTTAAACTTGAGGGATGATTTTTTAGGTAAACTTCTAGGATTTTTGGATCGGAAAGGGTTGGACTAATTACCTCTAAAAAAAATTAAAAAAATATATGTAATATAACCATAAGAGTATGTATATATGTCTAGAAATTAAAGGTATTGTGTAGAATACCTATATGTTATTGCACATAGATCAGTACTAGTAGAGAAAGATTAAATGGTATCTTGATGATACATATATATGGATTGTCCATGGGAAAAATGTTATCTGATAAGTCTCATAACAAATGTAGAGATGTAGAAATAGAAGGTTCCTTCAGGTATAAGAGATGGAGGTTCCTTTAGGGACAAAGGTAGAGGTTCCTCTGGAGATGGGAGCATGGTTCCTTCGGGGATAAGAGTTAGAGGTTCCTTCAGGGATGAGAGATAGATGTTCCTTTAGGGACAAGAGTAAGGTTCCTTCGGGGACGGGAGTAAGGTTCATTCGGAGAAGAGAGTAAGGTTCCTTTGGGGATGAGAGTAAGGTTCCTTCGTGGACGAGAGTAAGGTTCCCTTGGGGATAAGAGTATGGTTCCTTTGAGGAAAAAGTGTATGATTCCTTCGGGAATGAGATTATGTCCATATAGGGAAAGAGATGATGATTCCCTTTAGGAGTGTAGATATATGACTCCTACAGGAATCCAGATTGTGTATGGTTAGAGAAGTTAGAGGAAGATTCCTTGAGAGGAAAAAGATAAGAGAGTTCTTTGTAAGAGCTAAAAGATAATATATGAGGCATTAAGAGTAAGGAATCCATGAGGGATTAAAGATTAATAAGAAAGATTAAGGATCTGTGAGGGATCATAAGAGAAATGGTAAGATCGGGTGAGTATGTCTGACAAAGTAATGGGAAGTTGTTCCCTTAGAGTAGAGTATGAGATGTGACTATTGGGTCTAGATGAATTTAGAATGTTGAGGAATTAGAGATAAGAATAGAGAAGATCAAGAGTAGAGATAAGACAAGGATAAA
Organism: Lactuca serriola; assembly: GCF_051521515.1. Classification (NCBI taxonomy): domain Eukaryota; kingdom Viridiplantae; phylum Streptophyta; class Magnoliopsida; order Asterales; family Asteraceae; genus Lactuca; species Lactuca serriola. Next base: position 218,650,092 of record NC_136412.1, on the reverse strand, counting down.
GACAAAGACAGAGCATGAGTACATTATTAGAAGAGGATAAGAGAAGAGTATGAGAAAAAGAGTAGATGACAGCGAAATAGATAAATAAATGAGAAGAATGTCAGTATACAATATAAAGAGTAAGATTTAGATTGAATAGAATGAGAAAGAAGAGCAAGAAGAATGATTAGAAAATATGCAAGAATAAGTTACTTAGACTTTTACCATTAAATGACTTAATTCATCATCCTAATCATGTATGTTAAAGTCGGCTTAACACACAATGGAAATTTTAGAATTTGGAATACTTAAAATTTCTTCTTCCAAACCAAGGTCGGCAATAGACCTTAAACTTTCTCAAGTAATAGCAATATAAGCAAGAAACCTAAGGCATGCTATATTCATTTATCATTTAACACATATTAGAATATAAGGCATGTCTCCTCTAATATTCTAGTGCTTGTGTCCATTTAGGTATTCAACCTAAAATATACTAGATACACATTGTATCATCACGCCTTAGTAATCCATGTTTAAGTCTAGAAATTCTCAAAATTCCTAGTTCACTTAAACTAATTCTCTAAAAAATTTTGAAATAACTTAATATCTTAAAATACTATGGTTTCTCACTACCCAATACCCCACTTAAATCATTCCTATGGTTTGTATCCATATACTTACAATGAATCCGTTCATATATTGAACTTCCAACGGTTTAAGTCTAAATACCAATCCGTGGTATTTAGTTCACTTAAACTACTGCTCTGATACCATTAATTTAAAAACCCTTAACTTTCATACTAAAGACATTGTTACTCCAAGTTACTCCAAAACATGCTACATGCATATTTATAAACAATATTTACATTGATAGTTTGATTACAAAAGACTGGATACAAACCGACTAAGTTTTAGTATATTACATAACTACCCAGGATATTATAGTTTTATACATACACGAACACTAATTACAAAGGTAACAGTATTATCTATTCAAAATCTTCTAACAGTATATGTCTATACAGGATGCTTATAACCTGCAAATATTAAACACTGAGAGGGGTAAGCGGTGACGCTTAGTGAGTTTAATAATAGATACAATATAACGTGATGCCATATATATACTTCAATATGGCAGAAGCAAAGGGAACAATGAACAACAAACGCATATGTGAATCATGCGAAAGCTTTCGATATCAAATTAATGAAACATAACAATTTCAATACTTGATATACATCAATAACGCTTCGGCCCAAATGGCATAGAAGATATACAAGTCCTGATTAAAAAATAACAATTTCAATACTTGAAAATATGATTTTCTCGGGAACTTTGGAGCGTCGGGACGTGCTTCGGGTGTCGGGGATGATACAGGAACTTCAGGGGGTTAAAAGTAGGCTAAAAGGGAGTATAGAGTGAAAGAGGAATGAAAAGTATCAACCATTTCCAGAGAGCTTCACTTTCTATATATAGGCTGAATTTCGAGGTTATCGACGTGAATCATGCTTGTTCACGTCGTGAGTTTGATCCCAGTCATCCCCTAGGCTTTTCATGTGTCTTCTAGGCTTGATAGGTGTCATTCAAGTAGTTCATGTCATGAATTTCTATGATTCACGTCGTGAATGTACTCAGATCTCGAACTTTGTGCTCCAAACTTCAAAAATCTATATCTTTCGCATACGAGCTCTGTTTTTGACGTTCTTTATATCCACGCTTAGGTGAAGTTAGGCTCTACAACTTTCGTTTAGACTCTGTTGGCTAATTTAACTTCATTTTTAATATTATATATTTAACAGGCCGAGACAGGAAAAGTCTTTTAAAAATTCATTACTTCTTCATCTGATGTCCGTTTTTGTCTGTCTTTTTACCGTTGTACTACTATTAACGAGACCTTCGATTCTCGTTTAGGTTGAGTCGGCTAAAAATCACTCGATCTTTATTTCGAGTTTTTAGCTGTCTACTACTATGCCGAAACTTAGAAAAATTATAACTTCCTCATACAAAGTCAGATTTTGACGTTCTTTTTATGAAAATTCTCGGTTTAATGAATACTACAACTTTCATTTAGATCATATAGGTTAAAAAGTAGTTTATCAAAAACTCACTTTTTACATCACACGGCGTCGTGCCGGTTCTGTCGTAAAACTTCAATAAGTCATAACTTCTTCGTTATAACTTGGATTTTGATGAGGTTTTCGCCTAAACGTTTTCAACGAGATTCTTTACAACTTACAATAACATTATTTTTTCTTATTTACAAATTTATATTTTCGTTAATTTCGATATTTGACTATTGATTGGAATCCCATAAGACTTCCAATAATTTCCGAATGATTCTAAACATAGTTTTACATCAATTCTCATAAAAACTATCGTGTTAGAACTCAACGCTTAATATCATATGATATTTCATTATATTATTCACTTTTAAAATTACATAATACAATAACCGAACGTGTATGTTACATTCTATCCCTATCTAAACATCTCTTTATGCACCTATCTTTCTTCTATGTATCTCTCTATCTCTAACTATTCTCCTTTTCTCTCTCTCCTTTTATATACATTTTTATTCTCCTTTTATCTTTATATCTCTATCTCTTTTCACTTTCTATCTATCTCTAATCTTTCTCTTCTCTTTCGGGACACATGCCCTAACCATTTTCCATATAATAGGACAGATCATCTTCATAATGATAACCATGATATCATTCTCTTTTCATACATAGCATCACTTTACATAGAGAGCCAATTCTAATGTCATTTTGCAAAATGACCATTCATTCTTTATTCTTGACATACTTCGCCCAAATCCTCTTGGTTGGTCAATCTACTAAACTCCTTCTCTTTGGTTCTTTATCTATACATAAATATAGTCATGTAACTAAAATCTCTTAACAAATTTTTTAAAGAAACCAATTCATACTCTATCTCTTAGTCATGTACTACAACACCGATGATAAACATATATGACCTAAGTGCTCATCATGAATAGTGGTCCTAAATATTATGGTTCTATTCATCTCCCACATATTAAGTTTAGATATGTATATACCAAACCTAATTCACTTAAAATATGGCTCTGATACTAATTGTAATGACCCGAATTTTTGCATCTAAATATATGGGGATTTATGAGAGTTTTCTACAAAAAATGCAGAACTATATACTTTCAAAAACATTTTATATCCAATGATATTATCGAATATACAATGAATCATAAACATAAAATTCAAGAAACAAGGAAATATGAAGAATAAAATCTACTTCTAGTCAAAGTCCTTATGCTTCTATATCCTCTCGTACATCAGCTACTACTTAATCCTACAACACATGACAATTTTACATACATTAGACCATAGGTCTGGTGAGTTATATCATACTCTGATTTTAACTCATCATACTCTACTTCTATTATTTCTTTCTTTTCATACTATATCGTTCTTCTCTTTTTTCTCATACTCTTTAACACTAATATCATATTCTCATACTATAATCTTCTATTCTTTCCCCTTTCCATACTCTTCTACTCTATACCCATATTTTCATCTCATATACTATGTTCTCATCTCAACTCATCATGTTTTGTGTCATATCATCTCATTTATTCTTCTCACCTTATTTATTTACTATTCTTGTACTCATCTCATACTTTATCTTATCGATTCTCACAGTCTTACTCTATCTTCATCTCATTTCATAACCTTCTTCCAATCTATCTACACCTCATATCATACCCTTTTTTCATCACTTCTCATACTCTATTTCTTCCTTCATGTACCTTCTCATCTCTCTTCTTTCTATCTCATCTCTATTCTCACTTTTCCCTTCTACTCTCATTTATACCTAAACGTTCTATGAAAGATCTAGTATGCTCAAGAATCATATTGAAGTGATATTGCTAATTAACATATGACCCTAAGGGTCACACTAACAACAACTTGATACAGTTGATTATTTATTAGAAATTAATTTTTAATAAATATTCAATAAAATCTTATAATTAATTGGAAATTATTTATTTGTTGGAAATCATAATTTTCATTAGCAAGTAACATAATATATCATATGATATAATTTATTAAGTCGTGTACATCTTTTTGGACTAGAAAGACGTTTTATCTTTATCCCAAAAGTTAAGTTTTATATTTTATAAGAGCGTTTAAAATTTTTATAAAACTTTGACTTTCTTTTATAAAACCTGTAACTAGTTAGACAAGTTATGGGCTTTTGATTAAATAAAGGGAAAGTAAGACATGTCTAAAAGCATGAGGGGACACTTAGACTTTGGGAGACATGATATGCTTAAAGTGCTAAGGGCCTAAGGATAAAGAATTAACTTTATGAAGTGAGAAATTATTCATTTTGGCATGCATAATTTCGAAATCCTCTCTATCTCTCTCATTCTCTCTTTCTTTTGAAGATCAAAGTTCAAGTTACTTGCATTTTTACTCTCTTGACGTTCATAATTTGGTTATGAGCTTCAAGCTTAAGAGATTAAGAGTTTGTTACGAGACCAACATCTTAAATCAAGTTGAAAACTTGTTGGTGTCTCTACAATTCATCATTGTTCATAAACTTCCAAGCCTCCCAAGAGGATCCAAAGAATTACAAAGGTTGTTATTTAATTCTTCTTCTTCTGTGGTGGTTGTTTTCTTTCCAAACTTTGCAAGATTATCCATGGTTGGTTATAAACTTGTTTTATGTTATTCAAATTATCAAGTCTTCCGTTGCCAAATATTATGTTTTTGAATAAAAACCCAACAATTGGTACCAATTGCAAGTTTGGTTAGATTTTTTTATTTTTGGAAATCTTGGTTTTTGGAGAATATGGATAACTTGGTTTTGTATAAAAACAAGTTCGTACATATTTTCTATGACAACTTTATAATTGTTATTTATAAGTGACAAAAGTTCCACGCATCTTTTGTCATTTAAAGTTGTTTTAGAAAAACAAATGTTGTTTTATGTGTGTGTTGATATATATGATGTGCATAAACTAGCCAATGACCATTGTGTTCTTGTGTTGTGTTGGTTGTTTTATAAAAGTGGTTGTAATAATTTATTTATTCATATAGTATGTAATAAATTAAATAGATTAGTTTTCTTGGTTTATTTTTGTAAGTAATAGATTAGGTTCTTAGAATTAATTTATTTGTACAAAAATGTAACAATAGATTAAGTTGGAGCCATTTTTTGAAGACAAAAGACCCATTTTCAAAGTTAAAATGTGTGTACGATTTTCAGTGACAGCTTCTTAAAACTATCGCAAATTTTTTTTTTCTAAAGGGAAGTTGAACTTTTAGCAACAATTGCTGAATTTTAGCTTTCAAGAAGTTCTTCAAATCTTTTGCAAACAAATGGTGTTTACTCAAGTGAGAGCTTCTACAACAACATTACAAGAAGTTTTTTGGTCCCTTAAAATGTCCTTTTAAAAACGCACTTGGGATTTTTTGTGTTGGCTCACAAAAAATGTCATTAGTTGGTTATGTTTATGCACATATATTTTTTGCATGTTTGTGTTGTTTATTTTATGCAATTATTATGTGTGGTTGATAAATTAGTTTTTCACATGTTAAAATAATTTTTGGACAAAACAAAAATAACATGGAGTTTGTTTTTCAAAATTTATAGTATGGACATAAGATGTAACAAGGTGTTTTAAAATAAAATTCGGTTTAATAAAAACATTAATAACGTCAATTTTTGAAATACTCAAATATAAGTTTTAAAATGGTGATTTTGTAACTTATACAAATCCAAATATATAAGTAATAAAAGGAAGTTTTATTAAAGATATAAAAAGTTCAAATGTACTTAAACTTAATACCAGTCATTAAAATTGAATCGTGTCGAGTTATATAAAAAAAACTAGCTTTTTATATAGAACCAAATTGGTACCATGGCTTATTATATGCATATTATAACCATGATATCATATGTTTTTAAAACTAGAATTATAAAACATATAAAAGACCATTTTTCCAACCTCAAATCTATGCAATCCTTTTTGAAGAGCACTCGCACATCTCTTGTATGCACTAGTGGGATAAAGGATACCTAACCGCTTAGTGTTATCTTTTGATGGTCGTGGTGTACTCACGATTTCTATAACTAAGTTATAGGCCGATTACACATGTTTTTCAAATTAGATGATTTGATCGGAAATTTTGTGATAAAGGATACCTAAGCAAAAGAGTTCTGAGGTATATAGATGAGATCAAACATGTCTAATTAAATTTGTTATTAGCAATACCATAAATCTAGGAATTATATAGTAAGATATAATTGATAATTGATATTTACTGGGTTAAATTCAAATAAAATGGATAAATGATACCTAATCATTTATTTGTTTTGCAACTTGGATCCTAGACTTTGATAATTAATGTTTTTGGAAACTAAAAGGGTATTAATTATTAAAGAGTTTAAATATTGAAAATACTAAATGAATTTTGTTAAAAATTTTTAGTTAAATAATCCATTCTCATTACGATGAAATTTTCATTTTCTTTAATGACTTAATGAAACAATAACATTCAATAGATACAACTTAATTAAATGAATGGGTTCATGTCTCAAGAGACAATCTCATGAGAGATATGAAATTGTATACTCTTAAAGGTCCTGGTCCTAAACTATTTGCTTTGAGCAATAAGCCTAAACATTATACCTAGTAATGATATTATTGTGATGCTAAAGATGTTTCTAACATCAAACTAGGAATAGTATAAGGCCCAAAAGAGTCACCTTGTGCGATCCAGGAGGACCATGTTTTATGGACTAAACACATTTAAGCTCAAGAAATCCAATAAGGCCTATATAGATGGATCTTGTTTCTTTTGTGAAGAAACTGGACACTAGAAGAGGATCTGCTCCTCTTATCTGGAAAGAAAGTATGGAAGAGACTACTTCAGGTATCTACTAGATAGAACTCATACTTTTCATATAACAATTACGTATTGGTACTTAAATGTTAATCTAATATTTATAAAGGGTTTGCAGATATTTATAGAAGAGTAACCAGCTAAGCACAATCAAGTTGGAACAACACTTTCGGAGTTGAGCTTATTAATTATGTTAGGAACATAATGTACTTGTAATATAAAACAATGTTTGATTTGGAACAATGTATGTTTTAGTTTAGCTTGTCTAAATATATGTCTAAGGTTAATTTATGAATGATTGAGTATTTACTTAAATCATTTTTCATAATGATCACATTCATATTCGGAAATGATTAAAATTCTATTTATGAGACTAGATCTCTTAATATGAATTATAAAGTAAATAACAATGTCTTATAAATAACAAGTTATATATCCAAAAAGCTTTTGACTTAAACTTGTTTAAATCAAACTCATCTTTGACATTGTTATCTTTATTATATAAATGACATTCACATATTCCAACTTCAAGAAATGGATCTTTGAAGGCAAATAATGTAGTTTATTTGACATATGTAAATCTTATATATATATATATATATATATATATATATATATATATATATATATATATAAGGATTCCTAATGATATTTTCAGTAAGTAGTAGAGAAAATAAATTATTAAGGAACTATATATGGTTGTGTATGACTTCCTTTCTAATACATGTCTAAGCTTTAGCACAAGATACCAAATCAACTTTATTAATAACTATAGTAGTTTCAATTATATTTTACATTGTAAAGCATAATTGTGAAATCTTGGTTTAATTTTTCAAGTATAAAGTTGAGATACAAACCAGTAAAGACTATCTAAAGCTTTAATGATAATAAAGGTTGAATTAAATCTTACTTGGTATGATTTACTTTCTGATTGGCAGAAATTTCCTCCTTTTATTTCCTTGGGGTAACACCTAGAACAATATCAAATGTACCTTGAGTAAAACACCAACTAATAAGTAGATAATAACAATTTCTCTATAAGATTTTGTATGGAAAGGCTTCATCCCTATCTTACTTAAATGTTTTATGGATTTGAAGCTTATGCTGGACTAAATCTTCTAAACCCAAAATCTACAAAATACATATTTGTATATGATAATCTAAATGTGGCTTAGATTATTATATGCAAACCCACCAATAATAATTTCTCTTATTCTTGTGAAAGCTAAGTTAATAGAAAACAAGCTTCTAATGACAAAGTAAGTGGGAGGTACATGGAAATTGAACCAACTCAAGAACCATAACCTAATGTAGTTACAATTGGCATTAGTTTTAAAAATGTTTTTTAAACTTGAATAATAACTATTCATAAACAACTTATTCATATTAGTGGTATAAATCATATATGACTTGAGAAATGTGGAATCTCTCATTGACGAGCTTTTCTTGATGATTTTTGGCAAATCCATCAAATACCAAGATGTTATGTCAGATCTCGAATCTTATAAATGACAAAGTGCCATTAACATGAGATGTAATCCATGTAAAATAATCAAGTATGGTCTTGATTAAACTTTTTCTCTATATCAAGTCTAGAAGGAGTAAGTGATTCTTCTAGAAAGAATACATTACATGAATAACAATACACATTTAAAGCAAGACTTGTTATAAATGGATTTTATCATACTCATTTCATTGACCATGGTCCTTATAATGCTCTTGACATTGACTATGATCAAACTTTTTTCACAAGTAGCTATGATTATATCAACAAAGATATTATTTACTATAAATTCATATTCATAATATGAGATATAGGAAATAGATTCAAGAAAGACCGTTTTTCTTAATAGACATCTACTAGAATATATATATATATATATATATATATATATATATATATATATATATACTAACCTGTAAGTTTTCTTAATCCATGTTATCCTAACAAAATGTGTAGAGCTTAAGGTCCACTTTTGGATATAAAGAAAACATCTCAATGTTTTTATCATCAATTTAATATGAAACTATAAGGTATGTTTTTATATAAAATTGAATAGAACACGAGTGTTTACTAAGAACTAGTGGGAGAATAGTGACATTCCTAATCTTGTATGAATGAAACATACTTAATCATGAGAAATTACATTCTGACCATGCTAGGTATTTTTCATCTTGACTCAGTATGTGTTTATAAAATGAAAGACTTAGGAAGAACAAGACACATTCTTGGAATTTAAAATCTATAAAGATAGATAAAATGAATGTTAAAAGTTTTTTTTATCCTTATGCATATATTGATAATATATTGAAAGATATCAATATAACAGATTCCTTTGGATGAACGTTAACATTGTCACATGGCATTAATTTTGAGTCAACCTCAAAATCACCTAGCTCATAGGTTTGAACTAGCTAAAATGATTTATATTTGATTTGCTTGGCAAATGAATCCATCATTTATGTCATATTATGTATAAGACCTAGTATATGATCATGCTATAAGCATATCATAATATACCAATTGAATACATGGTTAAGTCACCAGATGATTATAGGAACATTTCAAGAGTGTTTTAGAAGAAGTAAGAGAATGTATATGAGACAACTAGTTTAGAATAAAATCTTTATGTAAAGAGCTACATAAGATTTTGATTTCTAAGAAAATATGGATAATTATGAATTATAATTGGATTTTGACTTTTTTGTGGGATGAAGAGTAATTTTTGTTGGAATGAGGTCCAACCAAAACCAAATGAAACAATATACTACCAAATAGGAAATACACTACTCTTATATGTTGAAATCTAATATGATCAGATGAATGAGCTCGTTGAAAAACTATGTTAATTTATGTCATTCAAGGATTAAATTGAAGTCTTTATCATGTCGAGAGTATACTTAATCAAAATAAGAGACTCTATGTCATGAAAGAACATCAATCATATACTCCAAGATATTTAACTATACCTAGTGTAAAGTCAAATAAATAGATGATAATATTTGCAGAATTCACACAAATTAAGTTTAGTTGAACCCATTAATAAAGTCCTTTTAAGCTAAGTATGAATGGTCACACTTCATCTATAAGACTTTATTATTCTAGAAATGGGATTTTGATTTGGATTTAGTATTTGGATATTGGAACATCGTGACAACAACTATTATATAACATTTTGATATATTGGGATATGATCATAACATCAATACTTGTTGTGTTCTATATTAACATGTTTAATCCATGAATAATCTTATTATTCTAAAGGTTCATAGTCGGTTATAATTGTGGGAGAAAATATGAAGTAAGAGTAATAAGAATTGGATTGGTCGACTTTCATCGGAAGAAGGTAGGCAATGGGTTGTAACCAAGTTTTGGGGCTAGGTCTTAAAGGATTAAGGACTGAAAATGAAGTTTTGGCTAAATGGGTGAGTATGTTGTGCGTACAAGCAGGTATGCTCCCCTCAAGCAAGTACGATGCACGTACGTACTTAGTACTCCCGCATACTCAGTCGGGTGGGCTTCGTATATTTAGACTTCAGATTTGGGCTTTTCTTTGGGATTAATGGCTTGGGGCCAAGTTGGGCCACATGAATGAAAGAGCTTAGATTAAAAAAAATAATGGGCCTTAAGGTAGGCTCCATGGAAGGATTTAGGCCCAGTTTGGAAAAATGGGCCATATATGGGCCTTGGATGGATATTTGATCTTCAGGCTTTTAGATTGAAAGTTTGGGTTTAAGTCTTGGACCAAAAATAGATAGGGGTAAAATGGTATTTTTACCCTAAGTGTGGGAGCAGGGGTATAGTTTTGACTCTAATGGTTAATTGGATGTTTTTGGTTATTGATAGCTCAAGGATTCATCAGACGAGCAGCCAGGGATTTTCCTGTGAGGATCAGCAGTCGATGTGAGTTTCCTTACTGGGTTTAGCGGGTCGAAGGTACCAATGCCGTCCCATGATTATGCTATGTTAGTATGTTAGTTGTCTGTGTGACTCTACATGTGTTGTGTGCTTATATGTTTATCGGGCCTGGCCCAATGCTCGGCGGGCCCCAATGACCATTTTGTATATTGTGTATCTTTGTTATTGTTGCATGTGTATGTGTTTATTTGATATATGTTATATGTATGTCGGGCGGGGCCCGATCTATTTATCAAGCGAAGCTCGATGCTAGGCGGGGTCTGATGTCGGGCGGGGCCTATTATATGTTATTATGTATGGTATGTGGTATTTTAGGGAACTCACTAAGCTTTGGACTTATGGTTTCAGTTTATGTTGCTGGTACTTCCAGTTATGATTTTCAGTTTATGTTTTTGGTACTTTCGGTTCCAAGGGGAAAAGCTCGGGATGACTGCATCGCATACACCACATGGTTTCGGCTTTTAAGATATTACTCTGATTGATATGACATTTGATACACTTACTTTCAATTGGGTTGTATGGATAATGTTTTGGAATACTGTTTTATTAAATTAAAATGAAATTTTTGGATCATGTTTTTGGGACGTTATTATATATATATATATATATATATATATATATATATATATATATATATATATGTGTGTGTGTGTGTGTGTGTGTGTATAACACCTTCTTTTCGGGTATGTTTATATTTAATCCAAGTATTTAAGGATGGAGGGTTTGGTGAAGGAAGCGAAAGTTCGACGCGAACTAGTCTGGGTCACAACGCGGCCTAAATGACCTTCGCAGCGCAACGACGCTATTTGCACAAAACCATAAATCTTGGATTTTAGACCCTATTTAAGGGCTCTAACTTATAGGGTTCCGTTATTTCACCAACCTCCACTTCCAGAACCCTGATTTTCAAAACCGTAAACCCTCTCCTCTATTTTTGTGTTCGTGATGTTTTTAAGAGAAACTTAAAGAAGAGGCAAGTGGTGTATGTGCGTAACAAGCTAGATCCAGCCTTCTTTTTATTTTCTAGACCATTGTAAGTATTAACGTTCCAAGGTTGACATGTTTCTTTCTTAGAACTTGTGATTTAGATGAAGTTGTGGTTATTTTTGGTCCCTTTTGTCACATTTCTATGGAGTAGGAAAGTCTAAGTTCCCAATGGTTGTTTAAGTCGGTTTTCTGGACACATTGTGGTGAAAAGATATGAATTTTGATCTTCTCTTTGAGTCATCCAATGATTGGTTACTGTTTTGGACTCTTTAGAGATAAGGTTTGATATTAGATTTGTTTGAGCCAAATGCATTGATAAAGTTGGAAACGTTATCCATTAAGACCTTTATATGTTTCAGATCTGAGAGTTATGACTCTTGGATATAGGGGATTAAACACTTAATGGATGATTCTGATCAACAAAGAATCATAATGCAACCTTTTGGATGGTCGCGATCCACATATGGAATAAATCGTAACTATTTTGTCACGTAGTTGTAGTGACGCAACCAAGGGTTGGTCGCGGTTCATTGATCGTTGATCGTTGACTTTTTGACAAGTTTGACTTGTTGTCAAACTTTGATGGAATTGAGTATTTTACTAAGTATTGGTCTCAGATTGGTATTAGGTGTTTCGTGCTAGTTGTTTCGATGTAGAGGTTGTTGTTGAGATTTTGTTGGTAGATTCATGTGAGTTTTCTCACTTTATTGTGTGTGGCATTGAATGTCTAGTATGATAGGTTGTATTGGGTATTTTTAGAGTACAACTACGTGTTTAGGATGGTGATACTATTTGCTTGGTATATGTGAATTCTAGGGGATGATGGTCATACATCTACAAGATCACTATAATGGTAGTAGGAAGTTCAACATGTCTTTTGGATGATGGTCTTGTGCCTATAGGCCCTGCCCTTTCAGGTGTTGACTATGAGCTAATCACGGTTGGAAGTTCAATAGGTCTTGAGGATGATGGTCTTATGCCTATATGCCCACTGAGGTGTTGAATAAGAACCATTATGGGTGGAAATTCTACTGGTCTTTGTGATGATGGCGTTGTGTTTCTATAGGCCCTATGATGTGTAGAGTATGATCCTTGTATGTATGCATTGATTGTGTAATGTGATATGTGGTATTTTAGGGAACTCGCTAAGCTTTATGCTTACAATTATGGATTAAATATTTTCCAGGTTGTTCTGATGTCGGAAGGAAGGGCCAAGGTTAATTGTATCTTACGCACATCACCGTCGTTTTATGAATTAGACTTTCATTGATCTTATGATACTACTTTTTTTTGGAAAGCTATATTTTATATTAATTGAACAAAAAGGGCCTTTATATTATTTTTGGAAATACAGTTTAATATTATATTCTATTAAAAAAAATGATTTGAAATTTGAAACATTACAAAAACAGTGAAGATGTATTTCAAGGAAGAACTAAAAAGATTCACATATGTCCATGGGAAATATGGTGTTGCTAGACATTTATAATTGTCTATGGAGTTGGCTTATATTGTCCCTTATATAAGTATGAGTTTGTTGAAATTAATATACAATCAACAAAAATTGTATTGTTGTTTGTATGTGAATGTACGGAGGCACACAATTAAAAGAGCCAATGGAATAGATAAATAGTACATATGTATAATGTATAAACTTTGTTATTTACCAACTATAAAATAAATAAAAATAAAATATTTGTTATTTGTTAAGACAAAACGGAGTAGGGATGTCAAACCCCCGTGAGACCCCGATCCCGTATGTGACTAAATTTTTAAAAAAACCGGGAGTGGGGGCAAAATTAAACCTCACTTATTTTCGGGACCGGGGTCGGGAGTTGGTATTTCCACCCCGTACTCCCGCAGGGGCCCCGGTTGTACATTTATGTAAAAAATATATATTTAATATAAAATACATATACAAAATAGATTTTTTAATTTTAGGTTTAGGTTAGGTTTTACTTTCCCGTTTCCAATTAATTGATATTGAAGAGGTAGTGAATCGATCATATAATTTTGGATATGTAAGTATTTTATATTTGTAATATTAGATTTGTCGTATTTTATATTTATAAGATTGTTAGAATTGTCATTTTGTAATGTTGGATTTTTAATTTTTAGTTTCAAAAATATTAGGTTTTAAGCTTTTAAAGTTGTTAAAAATAATCTTTTTAGCCTAAACCAAAGTAGTTGTTTAGCAAAAAAAAAAATCGAATTTTAAGCCTATAAACCGGGGGAACGGGGGCGGAACCGGGAGTGATGGAGGTAACCGGGGGGCGGGACCGGGGGCTATGTAAACGCGAGAGCCGGGGGTGGGACCGGGAGCGAGGGCACCAACTGATTTCGGGGGTGGGAGCGGGGGCAGTTATTTCCGCTCTCGTTTGGTTCCGTTGACATCCCTAAAACGGTAGATGACAATTTTAGAACTTGTAATAATCTACTATAATAAATGAAGTTTTTTTTTGCCACTTTTCATACTCTCATTCAATTTGCCACATGTAATTTTTTGGTAATTTTAAACTAATTTTTATTCCACTTGTCATTTTATGGTTTTTCTATTTTATTAAATGTCAAATATTATTTAAATCTAATAATAAATGCATATCAATTTCATTAATGGATTTTCCTTCTAATTTTAAAATTAATAAATTAAAGTTTTATTAATTTCCTTTATTTTTTTATTTAAATTATTTGTTTAAATTTAAAAGAGAAAAAAAAACACTTTAATTTTTATAATTCAATATTTTTCTCACTTTTCTTATAAATTCAAACTTCTCAAATATTTTGAATTTTATATTAATTTTTTTTAAATAAACTCATGTGATACATGAGTATCACACCTAATAATGAATATGTAACACGGACAAAACGGTAATTGTAGCAAAGATGTGACACATAAAAATTTACAATTAAACAACAGACTAAATCTACAATAAAACATACAAATAAACATCGTTAAAAAGATTCATTTTCAAACTTTGACATGAATAAATATAAACTCTAGGATTTTCATAATTTACTCCAAATAGTATATTTCAATCTTACTATAATATTTGTTTAATTTGGGTAATTTTAAAAAATCAATACATTTTCTTTTCTTAGATTGAGGAGAGTGCATGGGTTCAACACCCTCCTCGGCAATGTCAATGTGGCTGGGCAAACACCGGTCTGCTTTCTCGACATGTTGAGGCTTGCATCTAACTGCCAAATCAATGTCCAAACATAAAGAAATGAATAATCGTTGGTAATATTAGATAATATAAGGTTATGTGAGTTCTGAATAGGACGTGAGTGGTAAATACATGTCACTACTTTATGTTGCTTCCAATAGGAATGTTGGAAAGTGCTCTCTTTATATGAGCATGCATAATTTCATTAACCTTTATATAAAATAATTTAATCCACTTTATATATATATATATATATATATATATATATATATATATATATATATATATATATATATATATATATATATATATATCCTTCCTAATAAATAAAAAACTTTTTGTCACATGTAACACTCTCATTGATTTGGCCATATTTCATTTTATGGTTATTTTCAATTAAATTTTTTTTCACATGACATTTTGTGGTTTTTTTTATTTTATTAATTTTCACATAATATTTAAATGTAATAATTGCAATAAATATAATAATAAATGCATATAAATTCCATTGATTGACTTCTTTATAATTTCAAATTTTCTAAATTAAAGTTTCATTAGTTTTCATTGTTTATTTATCTAAATTATTTGTTTAATTTAAAAGAAAAAACAAACAATTTAATTTTAATAATTCAATATTTTTCTATTTTTTTTCTTATAAATTCAAACTTCTCAAATGTTTAGAATTTCATATTTTTCTTTAATATGAACCCATGTAGTACATATGTCTTACACCTATATATATATATATATATATATATATATATATATATATATATATATATATATATATATATATATATATATATATACACTATGTGTAAAATCCGTGTAATATACGGGTTGTTTAAAAAAAGATTAAATATTAAAATGTAAACAATAAATATTTTTTAAAATAAAATTTTAAATAAAGAATGAAAAACATATTAATTACAATTTATTATCACATTTATTACATTTAATATTTTACATATATAGCCATAAATATTATGTGACTTTAATTTTAAAAATTGAAAAATCTAGAAATTGACATGTGAATTTTATTTTATTTTAAAAATATCATAAAATGATAAGTGTCAAAACTTATGAAAGATTAACATGTGACAAAAATGATCTTCATTTATTATAGTAGATATTCGGTTGGGTTTAATAAAGAACCATTTTAAACCATAGAACTAAGAAATTAATATTTTCTTAACTTTTAAGCAAATTTTTCATGAAAAGAAAATCTAAAAATATAGATATTCATAACTTTTATCCTCCATCCATTGATATCAAATTTGAAAAAAAAAATTAAAAAAAATTGATCTGCTCAGATTTATACTGTGAATTTGTTCAGATTCACTCTGTGAAATCTATGCAAATTCACATTGTGAATCTATACAGATTCACACTGTGAATTTATGCAGATCCATACAGTGAATTTATACAAAATTAATGATATATAGTGCATATTCATAATGTAAATTTGAACAAATAAAAAAAGTTATATATATATATATATATATATATATATATATATATATATATATATATATATATATATATATATATCAAATTTGATATCAATGGAAAAAAGATAAAAAGTTATGAATTTCTATATTTTTTGAATTTTCTTTCGATAAATAATATCTAACACTTGAAAAAATAATGGTTCATTGGTTCTATGATTTAAAATGGTTCATTGTTGAGCTTTTCTCTCTCAATCTCTATTTATCTATCTATCTATCTATCTATCTCTCTCTCTCTCTCTCTCTCTCTCTCTATATATATATATATATATATATATATATATATATATATATATATATATATATATATATATATATATATATATATATATATATATATAAGAGGGCTCATGCGAAAAAAAAAAACAATTTGCGAAAACGCGAAAAGAATGAAAATTTATGAGACTGTGTAACCCCGACCTTATATTTTAGACAATAATTCATCCAAATTTTGAACTACATGATAATAATCGTGATACATGAGAGATTTTTTCATATTAGCAAAACATATTTTTTTGACTTTTTATTATGAAAACTTGAATTTAAAAATAGTTAAGGACGTGAAAAAAAAGGAGAAACGGTTGTTAAAACTATCTTTAAATCTATATTACCATAACACCCTCCCATGAAAACTTATTATCTTGCTAATAAATTTAATTTCTAAAGTATATGTGTCTGATTTTTATTAGATAAAATCTGTTTTTGCATTTTTGCAAATATTATCTTTTTGCATAACCTACTTCTATATATATATATATATATATATATATATATATATATATATATATATATATATATATATATATATATATAGAAGTAGGTTATGCAAAAAGATAATATTTGCAAAAATGCAAAAACAGATTTTATCTAATAAAAATCAGACACATATACTTTAGAAATTAAATTTATTAGCAAGATAATAAGTTTTCATGGGAGGGTGTTATGTATATATATATATATATATATATATATATATATATATATATATATATATATATATATATATATATATATATATATACAAAACTTCAATTGAAAAATAAAAATGTTGAGAATGAAGGAATCGATTTCAGCTGATCATTTATATTTGCGGCAAAATCTCTCATTGTGCCCGTGGAAAGAGAAAATGAATACACATGTGTTTCCAACAAAACATGTTTTTTTTTAATTATGTTAATCCCTTACCTTAATATATACAAAAATATAGTTCTTTTTTTTATTGAGCTATTTTTATTGAAAACATATTTTAAATATATCAAAATTCATAATTTTTTATTCTCTATAAACAAACATCCATATTGATATAGTTTTAAGATAAAATAATTTTTTGTTATAGTTTCTGTTCTCGTTATTCATAAGTGAATAAAAATGCATCTGATTTTATTATAGTACATTCATTAATCACTTATGAATAAAAAGTAAGCTTATTTTTTTATAGTTTAACTATCATTCATAGATAAATGAAATATGTATTTGCTCTTCTCACAATATATATTCATAGATGAATAACACATTTATCATAATTTTGTTAAGGTTCATTTGTTATTCATATGTGATTAATGAGTTCGAATTTTCAAAACACTTTGTCTTTTCTTAATATACTACTTATTCATATATAACAAATGAACAGTAACAAAAATCAAATAAATGTTTTATTCATGTATAAATATAACATATTACGATAGTTAATACACGTTTTATTTATATATGAATATAAGATGTGATGAAATATGATGTAAAAAATATATTTTAGGTAAGGAAACTTTATTACGTGTTATATTCATTTATAAATGACGCTACAACTGTAAAAAAAAAAAAATTAAGTATACGCTTTTACTCATAAGTGAATAATGAATGTATTGTGATGAAAATCTGATGTATTTTTATTCACTTAAGAACAACGATAGTTGAAACGATAAAAAAATAAAATTTTTATTTTATCTTAAAACTATATCAATATGGATGTCTATTTATACAGAATAAAAAATTATGAATTTTGATATATTTAAAATAATTTTTTGATAAAAATAGAAAAAAAAACTATGTTTTCGTAACATCCAGATTTTGCGGGAATGAGATTTTAAGGGATTTCATGCAATTAAAGAAGCCTACTCGACGAGTTAGAGACCCCAACTCGCCGTGTAGGGATTAGTCAGGCAACGTGATTTATGATGTCTACTCAACGAGTTGGTGGATCCAACTCGACGAGTAGGAGCTGAATGGGAAAACCCTAATTTTTAGGGGTTTCATCCTATTTAATGGACTTAACCCGCATCTTTTGGCCTCCCTTATCACCTCATTATCTAGAGAAGGAAAACCTAGCCGTTCTTCACCATACCTTTGTGCTTGTAAGGCTAAGAGAGTGTTTTTGGTGCATTTGTTGAAGAAGTTTGAAGGTGGAAAAGCTTGGAATGGGAAGGAGCTTGTAGATCCAGCATCTACATCGTTTTGGCAACCATTTGAAGGTAACAAGTTGTTACCTTGATCATTCTGGTGTTAGATCTCTTATTCTTGGGTTTAAGGCCATTTTTTGCATATTAGTGGATCATTTCCGGTTTTGGGCATGATCTGAAGTTGTAACTTCAGATATGGACTCCTCTAACCCCTTATAGTCATAAAGTTCTAGTCTTTGGCAACTTATGGCCTTCTCCTTACCTAGAACTTCTTATTTGGCTTAGTTTTGGCCTTTAAAACCTTCCATGCACGTAAAGTTTGCAACTTTACGTGGTAACTATGCCCTATGAAGCTAGATCTACCATTTGGAGCTTTGGAGTAGCTTGAGATCAACGGGATAAGAAGTAGAATGCATGAACTTGACGAGTTGGATAAGCCAAATCAACGAGACGAGACGGGTTTCCCCGTTTTTTGGATTCGGCATAAACTCGACGAGTTAGTAAGAAGACTTGACGAATAGATAGGGTTTTTCCGGACCTTCTGGACGTTGCATGGACTCGACTAGTTGGATAGCCAACTCGGCGAGTCGACTCTGATTTTTTGTGACTCTCTGAGTTCTGAAGGAACTCGACGAGTCTGTAGGTTGCACTCGACAAGTTGCGTCAATATGGACTGTTAACCTTGACCATTGACTTTAGCTTTGACCAAGGGTTGACCAGTTTGACTTTTGGGGGTATTTTATTAATGTGGGAATTTATGAAAGTGGATCATTGGTGGATGTAGGTGTTTGATTTGGAGCTGTATTTGGGGTAGTTTGACATTTATCATCCCGAGCTACTTATGAGGTGAGTTGTCCTCACTATATTAACAGGGTCGAAGGCACCAATGTCGGCTCTTTTCAGATTTGTATCTGGGTTTATTGCATGATATGCTTATTGATTTGCATTCTGATAGTTAGGATGGTGATATGCTTTGTAACCTGGTAGGTCGGTATCGTGGTATATAGGATAATGCTATGTTAGTGACCGGTTAGGTCGGTATCCTGATATATAGGATGATGCTATGATTAGTGATATGTTAGATTGGTTTGACTGTTATATATATGCTAGTGTATGATATTTAGGTGCACATGATTGTTTGATTTGGGGGTTGGGTTGAGGCGGACCTGCTTTTTGTTGAAAGCCAACATAACCAGGGTGGACCAGATAGACTGCAAGCCCGAGAGAGCATACTAGTCAGGCCGAAGGCCCGGCAAGTAGTCCGGATAGGCTGAAGGCCCTGAGAGGTAGTTCGGATAGGCTGAAGGCCCTGAGAGGCAATCCAGACGTGCTGATGGCTGGGAGAGCGATCCAGATAGACTGATGTCCCTGCTAGGCGGTCCAGTAAGGCTGATGGCTCATTATGCATGTTGCTTGTTTATGTGATATTGATATGGTTTGTTGGTATTTTGGGGGAACTTACTAAGCTTCGGGCTTATAGTTGTTGATAATGTTTCAGGTACTTTTGAAGATTGTGGGAAGGCGAAGGTGTGATCGTGCACCTCATGATTTGATTCTGGGATACTCTGACATGGAACCATTTTGAAAACAAATTTGTAATAAGTATTGGTATTTGAAATTTTTAAAAAATTTAAAAATCAACATGATTTTTATGGGTGTTACAAGTTGGTATCAGAGCCTTGGTTTGAGTGAATTAGAGGAAACACTCATGTGTCTCCAGTCTCAAACTAAGGACAAGATTTTAAAATGATTTTTTCAAATGGTTTTCAAAATACTAAAGGAGGATGCAAGTGTACGACCAGTCGAAGCCAGTAAGTAGACCCTAAAATACCTTACGAATTATTTGATGTTGTGATATGATAGAACAACATGCTAATACTAGGCTAGGGATCTTTAGGGATTACATGATAAAACTGCCTGATTATATGATGCCTGATAGCCTAGGGTTTTTCCTTATATGAAATTAACATCATTACTTTAGTTGCTTAGTGTATGCATCATGGTCATACATAATTAAGATCTTATAGCCTGATAATGTTTAGTTTGGACTTATTTCCTGTTCTTATCTGATTAAGGGCTTAATGTAGGATCAGGTATTCGAAAATCTATAGGGTCCAATGTTATGTATGGCTAGCATACACGAGTGCTGCAGGGATGGTGGAAGTTTCATGGTTGAGTTGTGTGGGGTCTGTAGGCCAGTTATGAGATATTTAGCCTTCTTCTAGGAGTGAGGATTGAGCGCTCGTCATGCATAAATATATTGTTAGGGCATTGTGATGATACGTGAGACAAATATGGGTAGGTGTGGAAGGTAGTATGGGCTCGTACTATTGAACGCACAAGACCCATACACGTAGCAAGGAAGTCACAACCCCTAGGGTTTTGTTGGTAGTTGATTTCCATTGTTACACGGAATTTCTGATATCTTCCTGATATGTATTAACAGTATGGTGGTTACGAGACGATTTGAGGCCGAATCCGGGTCAGGATCAGGAGCTGGCAGCCAGGATAGGCCAACGTTGACAGCGGATCGCGTCAGGGAGGTTATCCGGGAGGAGGTGGTCGAGATTGTTCGGGGTCAGATTCCGGAGATGTTTGGGTCTATTAAGTCCGCCATGGTTGAGTACTTTGAAGAGCGTTATGCAGTCATTGCTAAGACGGTTGTCGCAGCAACTTCAACAGCTGTAACGACGGCAAGGGGAGGAGCTAGCGGGCAGGATAAGCTGGTATTATATGTTAATCAAATACGGGAGATGATTCTCATGGAGGTATCTCAGATTTTTCAAGAAGAATTATTCGGTTTCGTGAACCGGGTCACCGCCAGGGTGATCGCCAAGCTCGGGGAGCAAATTGCAGTCCTGCAAACTATGAGAGACGTTGCTACTGGGATGACTACTGGGGGAGTGTCGGTTGGAGGGTCACAACTAGAAAAGAGGAGGAGGGATTTTTCAGCAGAGGACGAAGAGTAGGAGGCTACTGACATGGGTATTGGAAGTCAGGAGGGTCAGGAGGTGTTTGGCAAGTGTGGGGGAACCTACGAATTTGCTTGACACAAATTCAGGTGCTACAAGTGCGGAGAGAGAGAGAGAGAGAGAGAGAGAGAGAGAAAGAGAGAGAGAGAGAGAGAGAGAAAGAGAGAATATGCAACGAGATTGAAAGAAGAATCAGATATGCTTTCACTGTCACCCGCCAGGTCATTTCAGGTCTAGCTTTCCTACGTTGGGGGCGGAAGGAATTCGGATTCCAACGGTCATCGTCCCTCAGGAGGTTAAAGTCGAGATGCAAGAAATCGCAGGTATGTAATTGGAAACCCCTATTTCGTAATAATATTATCGTCAAATTATCTTTGATTGGTATTTGTCTTGCCTTGGAATCTCGTTGAATATGGGTAAGCAGCAACTTCGGGTTAGTTACCTGTTTTGTCTTATGTATGTGTGGCGGAACTTCATGAGTTGTTAGGTCACTAGAAGTGTCAAGAGAATATTATTATCAAAGCATTGTAGGTAGTTAGAGTTCAGGGATTCATTAGAGGATGGGAAGTAGAATGGTTGATTGATGGATTGGAATTTTATCATCTATGGCAAGGGTTGTACCCTTTCATTTTTTGTGAGTTCACAGGAGTGAGCAGGATGATGACCCCAGGGTCAGGTGGTATTTCTAGCCGGGGTCCACTGGTCACAGGGGTTGGCGGCAGTATCTCAGCGCTGGTAAGCGCAGGTGTGTCAATGTGGCATGAGTATCTTGCGAGGCAAGTTAGGTACCATATTCTCTGGTAGACCGGGTGTCGGATTGTCATTTAGATAGAAAACAGGGACTAGTTAATGTCACCTGGGATTGAAGGGGAGAATTAAGGATTCTCAAATGGGACATCAACCATTGAAGGTTTTTTCTGTTGTTATCCGGATAACGGTTTCTAGAGAGGTGGGGCGATCAAGCAGGAGGTTAAGGGTTTCCCCAAGTACAGATATGGAGGCGATCTTTTCGAGTATATCTGCAGGTGTTTAAGGTAGCATTGGGGGTTTGCTTTGAATTACGTGTATGGTTAGGTCAGGATTACAGTCTGCGAATTGAATCGAGAGTTCGAACCCCAAGTGGGGGAGAGGTGGTTATTTATGGAAAGGGCACCATGATGGGTTCAAGGTTTTGCTCAACAGACCTAGGGCGATCTGGATAGACTGAAGGCCAACGGGGCGTACCAGTCAGGCCGAAGTCTTGGAGAAAAGTCTAGATGGGTTGAAGGCCCGAAGAGGCGGTCCAGACATGTTGAATGTTCTGAGAATGGTCCAGATAGGCTGAAGGCCCGGAGAGGTGGTCCAATCATGCTGAAGACTTTATATGTATTTTTTTTGGACTACATTTTGGTATTGAGCATGCTGCTTTGTGATGATAACCAGTGGGACCGTATGTTGTCTGTGCTTGCTGGTTATCACTTATGGAATGCCCTTAGGGACTATCGATGGTCATGAGGGAGAGCCTGAAAACTCTTGTGCTGTAACTTGTTCTATAAGGGAATCATGCACGGTAGGGTTTCGGAGTCCGACTTAGATCAAGAGTTCAAGTGTTTTCCCTCTAAGGATTGTATGCAACGTTTTTTATGAAAGAATTTATTGGGTAGCAACCATGCAGGGCTCAGTGGTGTTGGGGAATGTCGTCGAGGTCTGTGTGTTATCGAAAGCGTTCCAGTCATAGGTTGTGGGTCTAATAATCGTAAAGATTCATTCCTTCTGCTTGTGGTGTTCTTGAGATTGACGTGTTGATGGGGGCCTAGCGAGTCATAAGTCTGTTGGTTGGACAAAGAAAGCAGTAAGGACTGAGGGGAGTATTAGTCATGTATTAGAACGAATCTGGGAAATGTTTGCCCCGTATTCCTACATGTTCGCAAGTTGTTGTTAAGGATCGGATGCAATGTGGAAATTCTTGGTTAATCATCATCTCTCGTTGCTCCGGAGATTGGTAATGGAATGGTAAAGAGTCAAAGGTTATACTAAGGTTTTGGTGTATCATATGGATTCGAATCGTGAAAGGTTCGCTATTGACCTGTTTGAGGATCTTTTCTGCATAATTTGTGGTAGTTTCGGTCAGAAACTTGGAATGGATTCGTGGACAGCCATTTCGAGATGGCTTATAATAGAAACTTGCATCGGGCATCGCAAGTGTATCCGTGTGAGGCATGCATTCTGAAGGCCAGTAAGGTAAATGAGGGAATTTTTGTTTGTGTTTGTGGGCTGAATCATGAGTTGTAGGCGAAAGGTATGATATCATCTACGGGAAATCGAGGGTTGCTAGGTTAGAGCGTCCCTGTCTTTCAGGTTCTGAGAACCGAGTTAGATCTTTCTCCCGATTATCTATGGCAACACATCGTGTTGGGAGGGTTGAGGCGGTCCTACTCTATGCAGTAGGCCAAGATACCCGGTGTGGGCCGACGATAAGTCATAAGCACATAGACTCAGGAGGAGCAGTAGGGTTGAGGCAGTAGGCCAAGATACCCGGTGCGGGCTGACTGTAAGTCGTAGGCACAAAACCCAAGAAGAGCAATAGGGTTGAGGCAGTAGGCCAAGATACCCGGTGCGGGTTGACTGTAAGTCGTAGGCACGGAGGCCAGGAGGAGCGGTGGGGTTGAGGCGGTAAGCCGAAAAACCATGAGGATTTCAATCTGCTGGTTGATTGGATTCAACATATTAATATTCCAGCCCGAGGCTGATTGGGCCAGTCATAGGTGTTTGTTGTTATGTGTTAGCAGTTGATTGTTATTGTATGTAGATTCGGGAGCTGAAGGAAGCATTATCCTGCCAGCACAATACAAGTTCTTCTCCTACTTTGCCTCCCGTAGTCCGTGTTATCTCCGAGAATTCGGGCATCGAATGAGTTCCCTTGAAAGAATATATAATCTCTTCTCCAGTAGAGAATTATCAGCAGCCGCGTATGGTCCGTGATTGTGCTAGGGGAAGGACTCCAGGTTCTCAAGGAGTGATCCGCTTCAGGATGAAGGGAATTTAGGTTCCCGATACATCGGGCCATTTCAGGTCTTTCCAGGGTTGGCAAGGCAGCGTATCGACTAGGTCTCCCAGAGGAGCTCATTTAGATTCATAGCATTTCCTATGTTTTGCAATTGCGAAAGTGTGTGTATGGCGAGGATGTCGTGGCATCATTGGATGATCTTCAGGGCGATGAGCACCTGAACTACGCCGAGAGGTCGGTGGCCATCTTGGGAACAAGAGGTAAAGGTTCTGTGTAGCAAGGAGGTACCTTGGTAAAGTTACAAGTGGCAGCATCGGAGGGGATCCGGGTAGGTATGGGAGCCGGAGGCTGGAATGCAAAAGCATTGTATGGATTTGTCCATTATAGCAGGCTTCGAGGACGAATCCTAGTTCATGTGGGGGAGAGGCGTAACATCCTGATTTCCAGAAATGAGATTTTAAGGGATTTCATGCAATTAAAAAAGCCTACTTGACGAGTTGGAGGCCCCAACTCGTCGTGCAGGGATTAGTCAGGCCGCGTGATTTATGAGGTCTACTTGACGAGTTGGTGGACCCCAACTCGATGAGTAGGAACTAAATGGGAAAACCCTAATTTTTAGGGTTTGCACCCTATTTAAAGGACTTAACCTGCATCTTTTGGCCTCCTTTATCACCTCGTTACCCAGCGAAGGAAACCCTAGTTGTTCTCACCATACCTTTGTGCTTGTGAGGCTAAGAGAGTGTTTTGGTGCATTTGTTGAAGAAGTTTGAAGGTGGAAAAGCTTGGAACGGGAAGGAGCTCGTAGATACAACATCTACATCGTTTTGGCTACCATTTGAAGGTAACAAGCTGTTACCTTGATCATTCTAGTGTTAGATCTCCTTATTCTTGGGTTTAAGGCCATTTTTCGCATATTAGTGGATCATTTATGGTTTTGGGCATGATCTGAAGTTGTAACTTCAGATCTGGACTCCTCTAGCCCTTTATGGTCATAAAGTTTTAGTCTTTTGCAAGTTATGGCCATCTCCTTACCTATAACTTCTTCTTTGGCTTGGTTTTGGCCTTTAAGACCTTCCATGCACGTAAAGTTTGAAACTTTACATGGTAACTATGCCCTATGAGGCTAGATCTACTATTTGGAGCTTTGGAGTAGCTTGAAAACATCTGGATAAGAAGTAGACTGCATGAACTCGACGAGTTAGATAAGCCAAATTGACAACTCGAGACGAGTTTCCCCGTATTCTGGATTCGACGAGTTAGTAAGAAGACTCGACGAGTAGATAGGGTTTTTCCGGAGCTTTTAGACTTTGCATGGACTAAACGAGTTGGATAGCCAACTCGGCGAGTCGAATCTGATTTTTTGCGACTCTCTGACTTCTAAAGGAACTCGACGAGTTTGTAGGTTGAACTCGACGAGTTGGCTCAACATGGACTGTTAACCTTGATCATTGACTTTGACTTTGACCAGGGGTTGACCAAATTGACTTTTGGGGTTATTTTAGTAATGTGGGAATTTATGAAATTGGATCATTGGTAGATGTAGGTGTTTGAGTTGGAGATGTATTTGGGGGAGTTTGACATTTTTCATCCCGATACTTGTGAGGTGAGTTGTCCTCACTATACTAACAGGGTCGAAGGCAACAATGTTGGCCCTTGTCGGAATTGTATCCGGGTTTATCGCATGATATGCTTATTGATTTGCATCCTGGTAGTTAAGATGGTGATATGCTTAGTGACCTAGTAGGTCGGTATCCTGGTATATAGGATAATGCTACGTTAGTGACCGGTTAGGTCAGTATCGTGGTATATAGGATGATGCTATGATTAGTGATCTTTTAGATCGGTTTGACTATTATATATATATATATATATATATATATATATATATATATATATATATATATATGTAGCGTATGATATTTATGTGCGCATGATTGTTTGATTTGGGGTTGGGTTGAGGCGGATGTGCTTTGTGCTGAAGGCTAACATACCCAGCGCGGACCGGATAGACTGCAGGCCTGGGAGGGCATACTAGTCAGGTCGAAGGCCCGTCGAGCGGTCCGGATAAGTAGAAGGCCCTGAGAGGCGGTCCAGACGTGTCGATGGCTCAGAGAGTGGTCCATATATATTGATGGCCCTGCGAGGTAGTCAAGTCAGGCTGATGTCTCATTATGCATGTTGTTTGTTTATATGATATTGATATGGTTTGTATGGCGTTGGTATTTTGTGGGAATTCACTATGCTTCAAGCTTACAATTGTTGACTATGTTTCAGGTACTTCTGATGATCGCGGGAAGGCGAAGGCGTGATCGTGCACCTCCTTATGTTTTTATGATTTGATTCTGTGATACTCTGACATGGAACCATTTTGAAAACAAATTTATAATTATTAATGGTATTTGAATATTTTAAAAAGTTTTAAATTGGCATGATTTTTATGGGTGTTACAGTTTTTGTATATAATAAGATAATGATTAGCATAGTTTAAGGAAATATGTTTGGTTTGAAAACACACGTGTATCCTTTGCTCATTTTCACTGGTACGCTCAAGTGTTTTGCGGCAAAATAAATGTGGCTGAGATTAATTCTCTCATTCTCCATTTTTTTTCAATTGAATCTTCCTTTCTCTCTCTCTCTCTCTATGTATATATATATATATATATATATATATATATATATATATATCATGGTTCAAAAAAACGCGTCAAGATGCGCCATGGCGCATGGTGTGACCTAACCGTTATGAAAACGTCTAAAGCGGGTTTGTTAAGCGTGATGTCCAAATAACGTGTCAAGGTGCACCTTATCGCGTTATGGCGAGAGTTTTTTTTTTCAAGGCGTAAGTTTTTTTTTTTGTTTTTTCTGATCGGCCCTAAAATAATTGAGTTTTTGTTAACTTTTTTATACTAAATATTAATATAACACTTCTAAAAACTTGATATATTTGATAAAATCCAATAATTATATGATTTATCCTTTTTAATTTATATAATATAGTCACGCCTTGAAAAAACATCATGGCTCGCCAAGGCTTGCTATGTCTTAACTTTGACATTGCCGTCAAGCTCACAGCTCACATTATTTAGAAACTTGATATATATATATATATATATATATATATATATATATATATATATATATATATATATATATATATATATATATATATATAATCGTTAGGATCATTTGTAAGTAGACATGCATTATGTGAATGTCTAACTTAATATCAACCAATCGTTTTAAAAACGAGAATATTAGTAAAATAATAAATAATTAATTAATTGTTTTTAAATTAAAGATAAAAATTAGGAAAGTATTCTCTCTCTCTCTCTCTCTCTCTCTCTCTCTCTCTCTCTCTCTCTCTCTCTCTCTCTCTCTCTCTCTGTCATATCATGTGTTTTTCCTTTATAGGACTCAATCAATTTCTTCTTTTTTATCTTGTCTCTGGCCATTACTTTTAACGTCTCTCATTATCATTCAAATTATGTCTCCGTTGTTCACTCATTGTCACTGTCGTTCGTTACACTAACGTCCTCTCCTCTATAGGCATTATCATTTTCTCTCCCGAGTGACCTATAAATCGTTGCTCTCTTCTCTCCCTTGACCAGCCCTCGAAGTTGCAAAAACGGTTCCGTCTCAAATTAGTTGGGAGGGATCTGATAATACGTTCGATACCTCTCCTTCTTTTTCTCGATGTAGGTCTAAGATAAAGAACAAAATAGTGATACCCACTCCTCCTCTGGTGTCTTGATTACAACCGTCTTCTCTCAAAATCGATCACAATTCCTTCTCTCTCATGAATCCAAATTACAGATTCATTATCAAAATGATGAGGATTGGTGGTTGGTTTAGATCGTGATGAAGGTGGGCATTGGCGTGTGTTTATTGTTCTCATAAAAGGTGGTCATTAGCTAGGTTACAGTAGTTGTAATTTTATAATTTTCTTTTAATATGTGGGTTTTCTTTTGATGTGTGTCTTTATTGTAGTGTTACTAACCAGATTCTTTCAAGTGTATTTTCCTTCAATTCATGTGCAAGCGGAGTTTGAGTTTTGGCCGGTTCCACTTCTATTTTGTTGATACTCTCCTCCAGTCTCCCATACTGTTTACTTGATTCCGCCATCCCAAATTGTTCTTATCATTGTAACATCCCAAATTTAAAACGAATTTTTCATTTTAAAACTCAAGAAAAGCATACCAATTTTAATCTCAAAAGTAAAAATCTAATTTTTTTTCAACATATAATCAGAGTTATAGGAATAAAGTCAAGAATGTAGAAAATCTCTATAACATAACAACATATGCGAAGTAATCACATCACGCCATTCCCTTAGCTACAAGAAGCACCTGAAATATTTAAAATTAAAACCGTTAGCACAAAGCTTAATTAGTTCTCCAAAATACCACATACCAAACTATTAACGGGCCTAGCCTAATAGTTTACGTGGGCCCATCCCAACAAGCATGTATGCATACAACAACTAGTTACACATACATCAAGCATATATCGTCACCCAATATTCTACATAATATAGTGAGAAAACTCATCTGAATCAGAAGCTTGATATCAAACTTTCTAACTCTCGTACTAACAACTATAAAAATCACCTAAATCAATCAGAGCTCACATCTCAGTCTAAACCTCATAATCTCTAAATTTGACCAAAAGTCAAATTGGTCAAAATTCATTAGTCAACAATCAAAGTCAACTGTCAACCACCACTAACCACAGTCGCGGCTGGATCTTGCAACCTACGATGCGACCAACCAATCATTGCACCATGTTTAACATCAAACACAACTTAATTCATTAAGATCTTAACTGTTAATCCAGAGCTCTAAAGCTCAGATCTAGATCGACTCAAGCCATGTTGTAGCACTCGAGTCGCCATGTATGAAGTTAATGATTCATTCTATTATAATTCAAGTAAAAAGGTGGTGGAGGACTCGTGAGTCCGTTGGACGTACAATTGGTATGTACGGCATATTCATTGCATGCGCATCATTGGGAGATCCCCCGGCGTACGCTGGGTGTACCCATGCGTACGTTGGGTGTACTCAAGTCAGGGGCAAACCCTACTTTTTAGGTTTTGCACCCTATTTAAAGAACTTATGTCCCTCAAATCTATTACCCTCTCAACCTCCACTTCCCTTTTCATGTCAATCTCGAACCCTGGCCTTCTTGAGTGCATCTTTGAGCTTACATTGAGTGTTTTGGTGTTCTTTGGTGGTTTGGAAGAAGAAAGAGGTTTGGAAGAAGCAAATGAGAAGAAGGAGATTGTAGATCCAGAGTTTGTGCAGCATTTGTAGCTTATTGAAGGTATAAAGTTTGAACCTTGATCATTACAAGTTTAGATCTAAGCTTAGGGTAGAATAAAGCATCTTTTGGTCCCATAGCTTGGTTTCTTGGAGTATGAGCAACTCCAGGCCATTTGAGCTGTCCTTTTGGACTCTTGGAAGTTTCTTGACTCATAAAAATCGGATCTTGGTGGTTAAAACTCAACCATGCAAGTTTTATTAACCATCCAAGTGAGTTAATGGACTTAATTCTTGGTTTGAGCCCCATCCATGCATGTAAAAGCATAAAGTTTGCAACTTTATGGCTTAAGACATTATTTTGAATGTGGATCTAAGTTTTAGATGTAAAGGTTAATGGATTAAGTTTTGGGAATGATAATGGGCTAACTGGCCAGTACGTTGGGCATACTCTAAAGTACGATACGCGTATTGGGTCAGTGCCCCAACTCCGGATGATGAGTAGCGTACATTGGGTGTATGAGCCATGTACGTCGTGCATGCACAGTCTGTGGACTTAGATGATTTTTGGGCTCGTTTAAGGATATGCTTTTGGGCTTGTTTAGGTTGGCCCTTTGGCCAACCTGTTGTAGTAGAAAATTTTTGGGCCTAAGGCCATGTGTGGTGTTCTTGGTCCATATTGGGCCTTAGAGGCCTTATAGTTGGGCATGGATGCCTTTTTGGACCATGTATGGATTTTGGCCTTGGAGGGAGGGAGGCCCAATGAGGCAAGGATAAAGAAGCCCTTTTCGCCTTAAGTCAAGAATTAGGGTTTGGACCTTCGAATTAGAATGTGGCCTAATTTCTAATTAGGGTTTTATGCTTATGTGTTGGGGAGAGTATTTCGCGAGTAATCTGCCGAGTGCGATTTGATATCTTCAGTTTGAGGTGAGTCTTCCTTCGATGTATCTGTGGGTTAAAGGTACCAATGTCTGCCCACTAATTTATGATATAGTGTGATGATTGTCTTTGTGACAATTGTCAATTATGCCTATATTTGCTTGATGACTCTGTGATTTATGTGGTAGTAGTAGGGGTGAAATAAATCTGATATCTAGTTGAAATACACCGAAGGGGATTGCAAGAACCCAGATATGCTTGGTAGTATCTGGTTGAAAAAAGACTGAAGGGGTAGGCAAGCACCCATATATGCTTGATAGTATCCGGTTGAAATAGACCGAAGGGGTAGGCAAACACCCAGATATGTTTGGCAGTATGTTTGTTTGGTATGTGGTATTTTGGGGGAACTCACTAAGCTTTGTGCATACAGTTTTCAGTTTCTATTTCGGGTATTTCCAGTTCGAAAGGGACCGTCCCGACCCGATCGCACCACATCACCCTATGATTTCCGCATTTAGAGATTATGGGAATTTGTACTTTGATAACATGTTACTATGATACTCTTTTGACTATTTTGATATTAGCACTCTATGTTTGAATGAAATTAAAAGCAAAAAGATTTATCCATATGTTTGGGATGTTACACATGTACTGTCACACCCCAAAACCGGAACGGCGGAAACGTTCTGGGGTGGATGACATCATGTCAAGTATCACAACATATGCAGTATAGTAAATCAAAGTACAACAACCATTGCATTAATAGTAATAGTTTTACATGGTTTACATTACATAGAAGCATCAAAGTAATACAAGTAATAATATAAGTGTAGCTTGGTACTAAACTGTCTTCATCAAAAGCTCCGGGGATGTACCTGTCTATTGCTGACCTGAGAATACAAGTTATTTGAAAAGTGAGTATCAGCATTTTTTACAAATGCTGGTGAGTTCATAAGTATTTAGTGTCATTTATTTCAAATAACTTTATAAAAAGTAGTAGTTTTAGAGTCTACAGTGTATTAGAGTTCTTTCCAGAAAATCCTATATTTTCTAATTAAAAGCAGTCTTCTACCAAGATTGGACGGAGTTATGTTGTAAAAAGTAGTTTTCCCTTAAACACTATCATTATCAAACTACGGGATTTGATTTTAAAGAAAGTAGGAGAATATCAGGGAAAATAACATATGCCTCAGTAGTGAAGACTGCTGACTAAGGCAAAAGGAATCATAAACTCCAGGAGAGTATCGAATGAACGACACGCCTGGCTCAGTCTAACAAAAGGAGACACAGACCCCAGATGGTATCAAATGAAACATACAGCTAGCAAGGTCTAAAAAAGTGAATACAGACCCTAGACAGTATCAAATGAAAGATACAGCTAGCACGATCTAAAACAGTGAATATAGACCCTAGACAGTATCAAATGAAAGATACAGCTAGCACGGTCCAAAACAGTGAATACAAACCCTAGACAGTATCAAATGAAAGATACATCTAGTAGGGTCTAAAACAGTGAATACAGACCCTAGCCAGTATCAAATGAAAGATACAGCTAGCACGGTCTAAAACAATGAATACTGAGTTTGTATTTCCAGCATACAGTGTTAAATACCGTTACCTTAAGAACATGAATTATAAGGTAACATGGAGATACTCGTAACCATACTAATCGAAACTAGAGTACTTGACGCCCTGCAAGCGTCGGTTTAAGTATGAAATTTGTCACCCCTTGGCTTGGTAGGCCATGGACTGTAGCTAGCAGTCAGGGTGCGGGGGTGTCAATCCTGTATAGATCTATACACACAATGTCCGCTCTCCCTACAAGAGACTCTGGTTACCAACTAGACAACAGAGAAGGCCGTGTCCTGAAGATGTATCCCAAACAATGAATTCTAATGAAAGTGCTGGACTAGTAGTAGAGACTCATAACTGAACTGACCGACGTAAAACCCATATGTCTATACATGTATACATGATATATAACTAATGATCAAATGACTTTCGGATGGATCTCCGATCCCACCAGACCACATCTCAATGAAGAAAAGGAAATAGGGCGAACTAACCTTCCTAAGTCCTTTAATCATTATTTATATAACTATACAAGTACAAGCATACATTTATCTAAGTGGAAGTGTTAACAAGTATAAGTGAAGTAGGAGAGTTAACAAGTAAAAGTGAAGTAGAAGCATTAACAAGTAAAAGTGAAGTAGAAGCGTTAACAAGTAAAAGTGAAGTAGAAGCGTTAACAAGTATAAGCGTATCGTGAAGTAGAAGCGTATCGTGAAGTATAAGCGTATCGTGAAGTATAAGCGTATCGTGAAGTATAAGCGTATCGTGAAGTATAAGAGTATCGTGAAGTAGGAGCGTTTCACTAAGTAGAAGTGTTTCACAAAGTAAAAGCGTATCACTAAGTGGGAGCATTAACTAAGTATAAGTGAAGCAGTAGTATCTTAACCAGGTAGGAGTATAAAAACATGTAAGAAAACTTTGGAAAACCTTTATACTTAAGAAAATCACGACTTAGTATTCTTTTGTAAAATAAGTTTGAAAACCTTTTTAAAACCTTTCGTAAACGATTTTTAAATGAAACTTAAATAAAACATTCAGCACGGGAGTCAATTTGAGGAAAACTTTGAACAAGTAAAGACGTTATAGAAAACCATTTACAGTATCATACTTGGTAAAACAGTTAACAGTGTAATAAATCCTTGTGCATGCGGGTTATCAATCTCATGTGATTGATATGATAACTGGCATGTTTAACTTGTATTCCCCCCCCCCCCCATAAAACATGTAAAAACATTTAAAAAGGTTCATTAAGGGGTATGAACTCACCTGTTGTAAGTGGATCGAACGAAGGTGACGGTTGGGTGCTCGGTGTCAAGTAAAGACTTGAACACACCTAGTGACCTATTAACATATTATATCATATGTTTACATACAATTAGTATATATAGTACTAATTAAATAATTATATGCATCCTAAAGTGCGGAAAACACTTTGGTTAAGTGCTAGGGGTGTCCCGGGTAACATTTAAGGGTGTGTATGGCTTGGATAAGGAGTTTACTCTCCTAAAAACTCACTTTAAGTGAGTTCACGATTGGGAGGCCACATCCCCAATGAGTTTACGGCCATAAACTCATGGGAGGAGTGTTTTTGAATGATTTCAAGTCCCATGTGGTTCTAGAAATGGTTTTAAGAAATTGTACAAGGCTATAGGGGAGTTTAAGGGTCCAAGAGTTTACTCCCTAGGAGTTTACGGCCCAAAGGCCACTCCTTGGGAGTTTACGGCCGTAAACCCTATGGTTTAGGGTAGTAAACTCTCATACACCCCTTTCCTTGATTTCTAGGCCTTTGCTTTAATTCTAACATTTTCTAGTGAAGGTATAAGGCTCTTTAGGGGGCTTAAACTCCCATTCTGTATGAATTAGGGGAGTTTAAGGCCTAAGCACATGCTTGGGCCGTGAACTCTATTTTACCCCACAAATGCATGTGTTTAATTACTCCTTACCCGAAATAGCAAGTCCCTAAGCCATATATTAAGTCCAAGGGTGGTTTGGAAGTGTTTTGGACTTGATTTACAAGTTTAGAGGGTGTTTACGGCCTAAGCATGTGCTTGGGTCGTAAACCCTCTTTTATGCTCTAAAAATTGTTGTTTTGAGGTTCAAACACTTCTAGGCTTAATCCTAATTTAGTTTCCAACCTTAAGGAGGAGTTTTAGGGCAAGTTTGACATCATTTTAGGGGTTTACGGCCCTAGAGTGTTCTTGGGCCGTAAACTCCTTATTCCTTGCCTTCTTGGACGATTTTTGAGCTATAATGACATGCAATGGATTGTAAACAAGCTAGGGTACAAGAACTTACGATTTAGAGGCGGAAACTCGCGGATTTGAGGCGTAATCGGGCTTGAGAGAGAGAGTAGAGTGAGGAAATGGGTTTAGGGTGGTAAAAGCTTCAAATGGAGTACCCAACTCCCTATATATACCTTGGGTGTTGCACCCGATATACGACTACTCGATACTATAGCTTACCGAGGTTTAAGCTTTTTACCCGGGTTAAATGGTCGTAATAAAAATTAACTTTTTTCAATTAAATGGAAATGTAAATTACGTGTTTTTATTTATTTTATCACGGCGATAACGACATAAAATATAAATAAATAAAACATTTATTTATTAGACGACCTCAAATTAATGGAACTTTTATAAAATGGAATATTCCGTTAACGGAAACGGGGTAATATAACGGAATAAACTTTGGGTTGTCACATCATCCCCTCGTTAGAGGTAATTTCGTCCCGAAATTCAGATTTAGGCAAGGGAGTAGGTATGAATGACCATGTAGAGGCAGGAGGGTACTTCCTATTCAGTTTGCCTTACACTCCCAAGTGATCTCTGGCTTGTGTCTGTCATTTAAACAGACCATCACTTACAGGATGTGGATTCCGTCTCGTGCAGTTAGTGATTTCCTACAGGTATGTCTACGAAATTAGGGTTCTCAATGGTTTCTATCAAGATGTGTGGGATACAGAAGTGACGTCGGGTAAACACTTATCAAGTCTAGAAACTTGTGGGATTTCCGAAAGTAGTAGTGGTCTGATGAGGGTTGGACCAATCTCCGTAAAGGATCTCGGATGGTCCAAAGCTCTCGGAAGGGTAGAGCTTTTCAGTACTCAGAACATAGTGTACTTCTATGGCGAGATCATCACTGGCGTGATTTCCATTCCGAAGTTCCAAATGTTCCCTCTCATACTGGAAGTGTAGTCCTTCAGGTTGGTTCTTAGGAAGCTCGGGTTGTCCTTGAATTCGTGTTCCTACTTTTTGGCTTTCAAAGGTTTTCTGGATCATCAGGTAGTTTGCATGTCTACGGGTATCTGTTTGTTGTAGAGTGGTTATCTCCATCTTGTGCAAAATGAACCTGCACTACTGATTCTTGAGATATTTCCAACGAAAACCCTCAGGGTCGAGGAGATAAGGTTTCACCAGACGAGTGTTGGACTATTCTGGGTAGGTGGTTCTACTATCTCTACATGAGATAGTATTCTCGGAACACCATTCAGTCTAGTGAATCTCTAAGACATGCCCTTTTCTCTAAGGTGTTGGTTTATTCTAGTAGCAAAAAGTGTGTGTTCTTGTATAACCCATCGACTAACACCTAGACTGGTGTCTAGTCTATAATCTCTTCGGGATCTGGGTTATAAGGCTTAACGCAACCTACTTTTGCACTTTATTCAAGCATTCTTGGCTGCAGAGGTTATCCTGTGGTTCTTGGCATTCTAGTGTTCGCTTCGGAGAATGCAGTCTATCGTCTACAGGGCGACGGTGACTTCCTCCATGTAAGGCGGCGGAGGGTCCTAGGCACTACTCGTCGGTAACGGGATGGACGAAGTGCCTGAGTATGCGAACATCCTCAACAACTACTCTTCTGAAGGTTCTGAGTTTTCTCGGTCTAGGTCAAATCTAGTGAGTATAGGGTTCCATCACTCGGAACTTTAATCTCCTCATTCACTCTTCTCAGAGTTTAACTTATCGTATCTTCCAGGGATACGGGATATCCGCTGAGATGCTTAATTCATGGGATTAAGCGCGAGTGGATGGTCGTAGTCAATGTCGTTGACTCTTACGACTTAGATTTCCTTACCAACCGAGGGTGTTAGCTAATATGCTGGCTTAACTGGGATGACAACAAATTTCGGATTTGTGGTCATCATAGTAGCTCAACCCACCGTGGTTCACTTGACTCTATCTCCTATTCTACGGAGTTGGATGAAGGGTCTTTCTAGGGAATCTATGAGCTATGCTTCGGGTGGTTATCGTCTTCTGGAATGCCTGCAGTGTCTTTTCGCTTCGGTTTCGATCTATCTAAGAAGGGTTGGTTAACAGCGCGCGGTACCCCTCTTCTGGGTACTTCGGAAGGTTCGAGGTAAGAATGACAACTGACGGATCGCATTAGGTTTGATTATCTGTATTATGTTTAGGTTCGGAAGAACCTTTGTTCGCCGAAATGGCTATGGAGAAAGTTCTTTTTACACAACACTTAGAGATTTACACATGATTGCACGAAGTCGAACCATAATTGATAGAGGCGTCGAAGTTGGCACACTTCGACATGATACAGTAGGAGGGTCGATAGAGTCATGTGCCGAACAAGCACACAAGTTCTAGGCGTCTCGGGTTTCGTCCTGTGTATCACTGTCGCAGATACTTGGACCGATAGAGTTGACGCGGAACTATAGAGAGTCTTAAGTGTTTCTAAGTAGAGTACCTTCTCATCAATGGATTCTCACGAGGCATTTCTATAATCGCCTAACATATACTAGTCATGTATAATTAAGGTGGGGAGGACTGTTAACTGAGCGACTCCGCCTTAAATCCACAACCAAACGAGTAACAGGAAATGATGCGGCATTCACTCACTCTAGGTCTATCCACCTCAATTATACATGGCCGTAACGTATATACTTAGCCATTAAAGTTTTACCTAATGAAAATTTTAAATTTTATAACCGTGCTGCGACTTTCGCCTTAATAGGGAAGTATTTACATTTGAATTAGCCTTTAAATGTTTCTGGTTAGTTATCTGAGATTGAGAGACGTACCAAAAATCCACCGGGTTCCTTGATGCTTCTCCCTAAGCAGTAGAGTTAGACTCCTCCTGTGTCTTTGTTGTTTCCTTCGGTTGGACAGTCCTTCTTGAAGTGTCCAATCTCACCACATAGATAGCAAACTGGATTGGCCGCCACATTGGTGGTTGATGTAATAAACTCAACCGGGGTTCTGCAGACGCGAGCAGTATGCCCCTTCATGTTGCACCTAGCACAAAAGAGTTCCCGACATATACCATGATGATGGTAGCTACACTTGCCGCAGTGGGGAAGGCTTCCTAGGTATGGTCTTCTTGAAGTCGGGATGGAAAGGCTGGCAGGAGCACTGACCGTCTTGGCTCACTGCCCTTCAGCAGGTCCTTGAGCCGAGGTACTTCCCTCCTCGATCTTAAGTTTTCTCTTCAGTGCATTTAGTTGAGGTTCTTGGGTGGCTGGGTACACATAGGTTGGTTGTTGCTGTCCACTACTAGGATCAGAATTTCTGATAGGGCTCTTGCTAACATTGGTGTTGTTAGCATTCAGCTGAGCCATGACAGCTGCAACGGCTGCCGAGACTGCAGCCTAGAAGGTAGCTTCATCGAATAGGAGAGTCGGTTTCTTGCCAGCGGATGGGTTACGCTTCCTTGGAGGCATGGTTTTTCCTACACGGAAAGGAACACAAGCTGATGAGAGACAATGGTTAACCCTGTACGTAACTGTCCTTACTGTATTAGGCATGAATTTTCCCGTGCCTCGGATGTTGGTTGTCTGAGTGTCGACCTACATCCCTATGATGTAGTCCTGGTATTCAAGGTAGGAGTATGAGTATCGGAAAAAGCCATAAGATGGGAGTCGTTCCTACTAAGTTACCTTTATATTGGGAAAGGTTTCACTCTCCGGCTTGGAAAGATTTGAGAACAATTCGGAACGAAAACCGCGGGAAGAAAGGCTCATGAAGACTTATGGCTAAACATCCCCCTGTTGAAGGGAATTTCGTCCCGAAATTAGAATTTAGGCAAGGAAGTATGTACGAATGATCGAGTCGTGAGGAGGAAACATCCTAATCGATTGGTTCTAGCGCACCTAAGTGAAGTCGGGTTCTCGGTTGGCATACCAATGAACCTTCACTAACTGGCGACGGCGTTGCTTCGTCTGCTTGACCTCTCGGTCGAGGGTCACTACGGTTCTAATACGAAGGCGAGGATCTCGAAGAGTGGACTTACAAGAGTCCTAACGGAAAGGTGTGGTTTCACGATCGAGACGCAAAGAGTAGGATGTACGTTACTGAGTTCGCGGAGTAGGTCTAGTTTGTGCGAGGCACAGGACTGATTCTGATAAGAATCTCGGAGGTCCTAACTATATTGGATTTAGCTTTCCACGCGATACGAAGCGTATTAAACCATTCCCAGAGTGAGTTCTTCCAAAGAACTTGGACACTCACTTGGAATTCCAAAGGTTCCTTTTCTTGCTTAACTTCCCAGTCAAAGGCCACCCCTTGCTGGGTCAAAGTCGTACGGGTTTCTGTAATTTGCGAGGAGTTCTGAATGAACTCAGATGGTAGGTCGGTAAGACCTAGAATTTGGCGAATGACTGTCGGCATCTCTGGTGTCGACAAATGCTCAACGGCTTTGACAAATTGAAAGAGTACTCAAAATTTCCCACATTACAACAGTGTGTCATAGAAATTTGACTCTTCAATTTCAAAACTCGTGCCTAAAGAACTTCGCTAAAGTTCCTCTGTAGGAAATGTTTCCATGGGTTCCTTCTTACTACAAGGGTAGATAAGTAAGTCATTACATGGAGAAATGACGAACTGATCCAAGTAAGAAAGACGTACCCTATTCGTTTAGCTCATGAAAGCTATGGGCGTATTGGTCCTATCCGAAGGGTATCACTACGGACTCGAAGTGTCCGCATCGAATTCGGAAGATAGTCTTCCGGACATCCTTCCCTAACACTCGAACTGGTGATATTCGGATCTCAGATCCATTTCTGAAAGTAATTCTTTCCTTGCGTTTGCTCAACCATTTCATCTATGCGAGGCAGAGATAACGATTTCTATGAAAATCTTGACGGAGTCCTCGATATCCGAGGCACATACGATGCAATCCGCTGATCTCTGGGAGAATAAGACTGGGGTTTCTCCAGGGTGAGAAGCCTAGTCTTCTTATTCTATCGCTGTGCAGTTCGTTAAGTTGTTTGTACTGTTCTAGTATCTCCGTGGGTGTTTAGACTATAGGGTGATTTGTTTACAAGAGTCGTACTGGGTTCTATGTTTGTTCACATGAAGATGTGATTACTCGTAGGCTTAAGCAGTTCTCCGTCCTGAAGTTTATATTAGAATTCATACATGGTTCACAATCACCATTTCGTGTATACGAGTCGTATATAATTAAGATTGAAAAGGTAGTCGAATAACTGATTCTTCTTTAAGCTCACATCCCATCCGGGAAAAAGAAGTTAAAGTGGAATCATCAATTCTAAACCTGTAGAACCTTGATTATATATCACTCTTATGCATACATTCCTCAGTGATAGATCAATCGTATAAATCCTTGGATTGAACTTGACGTACTACACGAGTGGTACTTCGGAGGTTTCTTCGGAAAAGAAAAGAACTATGAGGTACTC
Organism: Lactuca serriola; assembly: GCF_051521515.1. Classification (NCBI taxonomy): domain Eukaryota; kingdom Viridiplantae; phylum Streptophyta; class Magnoliopsida; order Asterales; family Asteraceae; genus Lactuca; species Lactuca serriola. The sequence goes on along the minus strand of NC_136412.1, from coordinate 218,609,942 downwards.
CATGCATGAGTACTTCGGTGTTCTGATATAACGGCTTCGTTGGAAAAGCGATCTAGAAGAAAGAGGTGTACGTATGAAGCTGTTTTTGTGAGGATCAAATTAAATCGAGTCGTATGATAATGTCAGAATCATACTGAAACTTAAAGACATTAGATTTGAACATAAGACGTTTACAGACAAAACACAACCGTGCAACCATGAACAGAGTTACAGTACTTTAGACTTACATCAAGACCATTGTTGCGAATAAGGTATACTACAAAAGCCAAGTATACGCAGCACAAGCATCCTTATACAGACAGGATCTCGCAAAAAGGTAAGACTCTAGTTGCACTAGTTATGGATAGTTTATAAGTCTGCTACAACGAAACGCCTTAATTACATTAACATGGGTTCCGGAGCAGGCTCTCCTGCAGCTGTGATCCTGAGAATTTTCCCGTCTGCGCAAGAGTTCTGCGTTATCGGGCAATCCTTCTTGAGGTGCCCAATTTCACCGCATTGGTGACATATCTGGACAGCACCCACATCAGTGGAGGAAGTGAAGTGTCGAGTAGGAGTTATGGGCACAAGGTTGCTTTCGTTGATCTTCTCTTTTGGGCAATTTCTGTAATAGTGCCCTGCCTCACCACAACTATAGCAAACTAGGCTTGCTCCAGTGGTGGAGGTAGTTCTACAGAAACGAGCAATGTGTCCCATCTTGTTGCAATTTTTGCATTGCCAGGCTCGGCAAATTCCCTTGTGATGGTGGTTGCATCGGTCGCACTTCGGGAGTGTTCCTTTATATGGTCTACTCGGTACTGGGATGGCAGAGGTTTCTACTTGTGGTTGTTGCCTGGCAATTCTCTGAAATCGTTTGCGTTCCACTTTGGCTTGACGTTTTCTTTTCTTGAACTCTGAATTGTTGTTTTGGGTGGTGGCGACTGTTACTATTTGTTGATTCCTCGGATCGTTAACACGATCGGGATTGTCAACTCCTTTTTCAGCCTTGTTTGCGTTGGCAGTGCTGCGATTTGCCAGGACTGCTGTCACGGCAGCCATCACTGCAGCTGTAACGGTGGTTTGAAAAGTAGCGGCGTCCATAGGAAAAGTAGAGGTCTCGTTGCTTGGCTGGTTGTTTCCAGATGACGACATGATCCTGTAACACGAAAGATAAGGATTTTGTGAGCGATTCTGGTTGACCCTTGAGGTACCTAGATTGTTCATGTAAAGGGTACGACTATGTTCTCGAAAGTTTGACCTACATCCCTATGATGCAGTCCTAGTACAGAATGGAAGTGAGTTTGTAGAATGGTCTCAAGACGTTTGTCGTTCAAGTCGAGGCATCGTGGGTTGGTGACTAACAAGATCCAACCACTGAAAGAGACTTGGAAATGTCTCCGGACCTAACTTGCTATAGTCCAATGACTTGACTAAAGCAGGTTTCAGATAGACTCCAATGAGAGTATGATAAGAGTACTTGAATAAAGAATGACACAGAAGTTAGTTGACTGTCAATATCTTTGATATTCACGACATAAAGATTCGGGAAAATAACCTTGTAAAGGTCTTACATCATATCCAGAGAAGATAGTTCTTGACAGCATAAAGACCTAACCATAGTACTTACGGTACAAGATAATTTCATAGAAATTGCCACATCGGGCATAGACAGAAAACGATTCCTTTTAATAAGGAAAATAAAGTAAAGAATCTACTACTGACGACAGTCACCCCTCAGGTGAACTCTCAGTTCAGCCAGTGCTTGCAGTAGGGTTTCATGTTTTCTCTCTGATATCTCGCGAGTATCTTCTAGACGAATGGTGCAGAGGGTATGCATTCTCGCATCAGCAACAACTTCGGTAATCTGATGTAGGGCTGTCTTGCCTTGAATCTCATTTCGGGCCACTCTACGGACCAAGATTGGCAAGACTCTATCTACTGAGCCCCCATTTCTCAATTCGTAAAAGCTTCGGTCGCCATCAAATGGCATAGGCTGATATTGTCCTTGGCTCCATGTTTCCAAGCATTCCACTCACTCAGGGTCGGGCCATGAAAAGCTGGACGAGGGTTTGGAATTGGGACGGGAGTTGCCTGGGGTAGGTTCTCAACCTCTGGTTCAGAGTTAGCATCGTCCAAAAGGTTTTCATCTTGGTGATCATTCAAAGGGATATGATGATCATTCTCTGGTTCTTCTTCAAACCATCCAGCAATGACCTTATTCGGAAGGTACTTGTTGCCGAGGGGATGGAGTCCAGCTATGTTTTCTATGCGAGAATTTAGGGTAAGAGAATAATTATTAGACGAACTATCTAGATAATTATTTAGAAAACCTTCATCAGTTACATCGCTATTTGTGAAGTGCATACCAGCTATGTGTAATCTAAACAGGATAGACCTTCGAATAAGTGACCTTAATTCCAAATTCACACAGAATAGGGGTAAGGCAAAATTTTCACAGATTCTAAGTCTATAACATCCTAATTACATATAGCCTTAGTGTATCCACTTAGCAACTATCAACTTAGTAATGAAGATCCCGTTTTAGTTCTCAAGTATAAAGTATTTATAGTAACACCAAATACTCCTATAGTATTTTAATTTTAATGTTATGTTCTATTGTTCTCATTGTGGTAGGGTTGGTAAGATTTTAGCATTGTTGCAACCACACAATTAAACTTAGGTACATGCTAGTCAACCCTCGGATAATATAGGTGATCAGGCTATATCTTCCCAGTTTTGACCATATGTCTCTAAGCCCACTTGTGTTGCCCAACAATCGTAATTCTTTTGTACTGTCCTAGTGACACTGATTTTAGTATGAATGCAGCATGTATACTTACTTAAATATTTTATTATTTAAAGTATAAACTCTTGGTCAGAGTATTTTTAATCCCTTATGTATTTATAGTTAGTATATCTTTTATGGGTTGATATACTTAATTCACTATAAACAATGCTCTGATACCAATCTGTCACACCCCAAAACCAAGAACGGCGGAAACGTTCTGGGGCGGAGGACGTCATGTATAATATCACAACAATGTAAAGTAGTAAACAAGCAACAACATCATCCATTGCATTAATAATATAATTATTATACAAATGTGTTCTGTCAAATTTTGATAAACACTAAAGCATAAATCAAAATGAAAGATGAGTCTTGAACAAGCTCCATCTTCCTTTCTCCTTGCATCGGTACCTGTCTATGATGACCTGAGGATACAAGTAATTTTGAAAGCGAGTATCAGCTTTGAAGCTGGTGAGATCATAAGTATTCTAGTGTCTTAATTTGTATGTAAGAATTTGTATGTAAGAATTTGTAAGTATTGAAAATGTATGTAAATCGTAAGTATTGAAAATGTATGAAAAACAACTGTAAACGTTTGACAAACTCTAGAAATCCCTATGATTTCCTACTATTATAACAGGGAGTCTTCTACCAAGACTTAACTGATCTTTATGTAGCCTTCTACCAAGGCATCTAGTGTATGTGTGTGCGTCTTTAGAAAGAACGTGTATTTTCCCAAGTCTGACTATCATTAACCAAAAAATATAGTTTCTACATTACCGTGCTTCGTGTGAATTTTCATGAAGCGAATGTAATGGGAAAAGAAATAGTACTATGGTGTAGTGTCGAACTACAACCGTACCTATTACCTTAAATCTAGGGTACTACTTCCAAGTACTATAGTATTTGATATAAATAACTACATCGGTACTCAACTGCCTTATTTGAGGGATAAGGTATAATGTGATGTCTGGATCCCAGGCTATACGCTCCCTTATCAAAGGGATTTGTGGACCTACCCATGACCCTGCATGTATGCAAGCATGAGCATCCACATTACTATGATCATGTATACTCGATATAACGATCACAATTGCGTTTTGATTCATCGGTATAATTAGATCCTGAACTTGTTCCATGCTATAGCACCTAGTGACGTCTGTCCTATGTATATGTAAGCGTACTCATGTGAGTGTGATCATGTAATTGTACTTATGTAAGTGTGATCATGTAATAGTATAGTAATGTAATGTAATGTTCCACATGTGCTAGCTGTAATGGGTGTTCTCTCTATCTAGCAAGTATAGTAATGTACTGTAATGTTCTAGAAAGTATTGACTCATGAATGAACTGACTCATTGTATGATATCGTGTTCTAGTAATAGTTCTAGTATCTTCCTAAACTACCCATATGGTAGCTTACTAGTAATCTAATTGGTACGTATGGACATGGATGTATACCCTTGCTACCCAAGGGCATTGGATGAACTGGAAGGGCCTTTATGACTATATATGTACACATGATATATAACTAATATTTAAACGACCTTCGGACGAGTACCCGATATCCCACCAGACCACATCTCAAGCGCGAAAAGGAAATAGGGTGGATAGCCTTCCTAAGTCTTTTAAACATTTCTTATATAACTATACATATAAAGGCATGCAATTTATAATATAAAAGCATAAATAAGTTTTGTAAAACATTTGAAACATAATTATTATCTTAAGAAAAGATCGACTTGATGTCAATCTATAAATCAATTTGAAGGCATGGGTTTGATAAAACGGTTTAGTATAAAGAAACATTTGTTTGAAACACAATTGTAAATAAGTTTTAAATGTAATATACAGAGTAAAATGTACAGTGTAATAAAGAGTTTAAAACATATAAAATGTTTATAAAAATCATTTGAAGGAAACTGTTTGGTAAAACGGCTAATGAGTAGCCAATCATTTGAAAGCTGCTTATTAATCATATGTGATTGATATAATAATTAGCATAATTCTACTTGTACCCCCCCCCCCCATAAAACATTTAAAAACAGTTTAAAACATTGATTAAGGGGTATGAACTCACCTGCATTAGGTGACTGGAATTGAATGGACAGTTATCATAAGGAAGGATCGGACAAGTGCTTGGTGTCAAGTGAAGACTTTAGACACACACAATGATCCTAATTACATATGAAGACATATTTATATAAATAATTAGTGATTAAAACACTAATTATACAAGTATAAACATTTTAACGCGAGGAAAACACTTTTGGTCAAGTGCTAGGAGGCTAATGGGTTGCAACATAGGAGTGTAATACCTCAAATGGGAGTTTAAGGTCTAATGACCATATTCTTTGGAGTTTCCGGCCCAGGGGAGTAAATTCCTGGCCGTAAACTCTACATTGGGTCATTAATTGAGGCTTAAAGTTGTTACAACTCAAGTGTTAAATTGTTCCAAGGTTTAAACAAGTGTTTGGGTGTCATTTGACCCCTTTATAGGGGTTTACGGCCCAAGAGCTTGTCTTGGCCGTAAACTCCTTAACACATGTGATTCCTTATGTTTTCTAGGCTATAAACACTTTAGAGTACATGTCCAAATTCAAGCCTAAGCCTTAGGAAGTGTTTGTGGCATCAAAACACCCCTATTTATAGTTTTCAGCCCATGAACCAATTTGCCATGTGTTTGCGGCTGTGAACACCCCTAGGTGTTGGTATTTTGATTGCTTTGGGTCTTAGACACATCAAGGTAATGTGCTATGCTAGTCGATTGGTTCAATGAAGGCATTTAGGGTACTTTGGCAACCAAAAATGGAGTTCACGGCCCTAAAATATCTTGGGTTGTAAACACCCTTCTCTTGGTGTTTTAGTGGTGTTTGCTAGCCCCAAACACACTCGGGTACTTGTCCTGATTTGTCTCTTGGCTTAAGGAAGGTTTTCAAGGCATTTTGACCCTTAAACATGGAGTTCACGGCCCAAGAAGCTCCTTGGCCGTGAACTCACTTTCATCATAGGTTTTAATTGCTTTTGGTGTCCTAAACATGCAATGGTGGGTTCTAGTTCGAGTTCTAAAGCTTTGAGGGACTTTGGGACACCTTAGGACCTTAAAATGGAGTTTACTCCCCAAGTGTTCTTGGGCGGTAAACTCCCAAATCTTGGTGTCTTGTTCCGATTTTGGTGTTTTCTAGCATACAAGTCTAAGGTAGTTACAATTCACGGGGAAAGGACTAGGTAGCATTTAAGCCACTTATCGGAGTTTACTCTCCAAGAACGTTCTTGGGCGGTAAACTCCCGAATCTCACAGATTTCATATGCAATTGGTGTTTCTAAACGCAATCTAAGCTATATAACATAACTAGATCGAAGTACTCACAATTTGGGATAAAAATCCGAAGATCCATGAGAGAGAATTTTGACTTTTCTCTAATTGGAATTCAACAAATGAACCAATTTGGTTCAGAATTCTATTTATAGTCCGGAGATATTTTTGGCAGAAAATATTTTTATTCCTGGAACGAACTCTAATGTCCTAGAGTATTGGAATAACAGTGTTGCACAAAACCCTAGTGCATCCACTCTCCTAATATATCCTTAAGTGTAATATCCTGAAAACTGCCAAACTTATACTCGAAATCTGAGTTTTCACTATAACTGCTCTACTTCTATTGGCTTCAAATGGTTTGTTCAGAATGGAAATTTCGGGTTGTCACACTTAGCTCACTATAAATAATGCTCTGATACTAATCTGTCACACCCCAAAACCGGAACGGCGGAAACGTTCTGGGGTAGATGACGTCATATCAAGTATCACAACATATGCAGTATAGTAAATCAAAGTACAACAACCATTGCATTAATAGTAATAGTTTTACATGGTTTACATTACATAGAAGCATCAAAGTAATACAAGTAATAATATAAGTGTAGCTTGGTACTAAACTGTCTTCATCAAAAGCTCCGGGGATGTACGTGTCTATTGCTGACCTGAGAATACAAGTTATTTGAAAAGCGAGTATAAGCATTTTTTACAAATGCTGGTGAGTTCATAAGTATTTAGTGTCATTTATTTCAAATAACTTTATAAAAAGTAGTAGTTTTAGAGTCTACAGTGTATTAGAGTTCTTTCCAGAAAATCCCATATTTTCTAATTAAAATCAGTCTTCTACCAAGACTGGACGGAGTTATGTTGTAAAAAGTAGTTTTCCCTTAAACACTATCATTATCAAACTACGGGATTCGATTTTAAAGAAAGTAGGAAAATATCAGGGAAAATAACATATGCCTCAGCAGTGAAGACTGCTGACTAAGGCAAAAGGAATCATAAACTCCAGGAGAGTATCGAATGAACGACACGCCTGGCTCAGTCTAACAAAAGGAGACACAGACCCCAGACGGTATCAAATGAAACATACAGCTAGCAAGGTCTAAAACAGTGAATACAGACCCTAGACAGTATCAAATGAAAGATACAGCTAACACGGTCTAAAACAGTGAATACAGACCCTAGACAGTATCAAATGAAAGATACAACTAGCACGGTCCAAAACAGTGAATACAGACCCTAGACAATATCAAATGAAAGATACAACTAGTAGGGTCTAAAACAGTGAATACAGACCCTAGCCAGTATCAAATGAAAGATACAGCTAGCACGGTCTAAAACAGTGAATATTGAGATTGTATTTCCAGCATACAGTGTTAAATACCGTTACCTTAAGACCATGAATTATAAGGAAACATGGAGATACTCGTAACCAAACTAATCGACACTAGAGTACTTGACGCCCTGCAAGCGTCGGTGTAAGTATGACATTTGTCACCCCTTGGCTTGGTAGGCAGTGGACTGTAGCTAGCAGTCAGGGTGCGGGGGTGTCAATCTCGTATAGATCTATACACACAATGTCTGCTCTCCCTACAAGAGACTTTGGTTACCAACTAGACAACAGAGAAGGCCGTGTCCTGAAGATGCATCCCAAACAGTGAATTCTAATGAAAGTGCTGGACTAGTAGTAGAGACTCATAACTGAACTGACCGATGTAAAACCCATATGTCTATACATGTATACATGATATATAACTAATGATCAAATGACTTTCGGATGGATCTCCGATCCCACCAGACCACATCTCAACGAAGAAAAGGAAATAGGGCGAACTAGCCTTCCTAAGTCCTTTAATCATTATTTATATAACTATACAAGTACAGGCATACATTTATCCAAGTGGAAGCGTTAACAAGTATAAGTGAAGTAGGAGCGTTAACAAGTAAAAGTGAAGTAGAAGCGTTAACAAGTAAAAGTGAAGTAGAAGCGTTAACAAGTAAAAGTGAAGTAGAAGCGTTAACAAGTATAAGCGTATCGTGAAGCAGAAGCGTATCGTGAAGTATAAGCGTATCGTGAAGTATAAGCGTATCGTGAAGTAGGAGCGTTTCACTAAGTAGAAGTGTTTCACAAAGTAAAAGCGTATCATGAAGTTGGAGCATTAACTAAGTATAAGTGAAGCAGTAGTATCTTAACCAGGTAGGAGTATAAAAACATGTAAGAAAATTTTGATGAAAACTTTGGAAAACCTTTATACTTAAGAAAATCACGGCTTGGTATTCTTTTGTAAAATAAGTTTGAAAACCGTTTTAAAACCTTTCGTAAACGAGTTTTAAATGAAACTTAAATAAAACATTCAGCATGGGAGTCAATTTGAGGAAAGCTTTGAACAAGTAAAGACGTTATAGTAAACCATTTACAGTATCATACTTGGTAAAACAGTTAACAGTGTAATTAATCCTTGTGCATGCGGGTTATCAATCTCATGTGATTGATATGATAACTGGCATGTTTAACTTGTATCCCCCCTAAAACATGTAAAAACATTTAAAAAGGTTCATTAAGGGGTATGAACTCACCTGTTGTAAGTGGATCGAACGAAGGTGACGGTTGGGTACTCGGTGTCAAGTAAAGACTTGAACACACCTAGTGACCTATTAACATATGATATCATATGTTTACATACAATTAGTATATATAATACTAATTAAATAAGTATACGCATCCTAAAGTGCGGAAAACACTTTGGTTAAGTGCTAAGGGTGTCCCGGGTAACAATTAAGGGTGTGTATGGCTTGGATAAGGAGTTTACTCTCCTAAAAACTCACTTTAATTGAGTTCACGGTTGGGAGGCCACATCCCCCATGAGTTTACGGTCGTAAACTCAGGGGAGGAGTGTTTTTGAATGATTTCAAGTCCCATGTGGTTCTAGAAATGGTTTTAAGAAATTGTACAAGGCTATAGGGGTGTTTAAGGGTCCAAGAGTTTACTCCCTTGGAGTTTATGACCCAAAGGCCACTCCTTGGGAGTTTACGGCCCTAAACCCTATGGTTTAGGGTAGTAAACTCTCATACACCCCTTTCCTTGATTTCTAGGCCTTTGCTTTAATTCTAACATTTTCTAGTGAAGGTATAAGGCTCTTTAGGGGGCTTAAACTCCCATTCTGTATGAATTAGGGGAGTTTACGGCCTAAGCACATGCTTGGGCCGTGAACTCTATTTTACCCCACAAATGCATGTGTTTAATTACTCCTAACCCGAAATAGCAAGTCCCTAAGCCATATATTAAGTCCAAGGGTGGTTTGGAAGTGTTTTGGACTTGATTTACAAGTTTAGAGGGTGTTTACGGCCTAAGCATGTGCTTGGGTCGTAAACCCTCTTTTATGCTCTAAAAATTGTTGTTTTGAGGTTCAAACACTTCTAGGCTTAATCCTAATTTAGTTTCCAACCTCAAGGAGGAGTTTTAGGGCAAGTTTGGCATCATTTTAGGGGTTTACGGCCCTAAAGTGTTCTTGGGTCATAAACTCCTTACTCCTTGCCTTCTTGGATGATTTTTGAGCTATAATGACATGCAATGGATTGTAAACAAGCTAGGGTACAAGAACTTACAATTAGGAGGCGGAAACTCGCGGATTTGAGGCGAAATCGGGCTTGAGAGAGAGAGAGAGAGAGAGTAGAGGGAGGAAATGGGTTTAGGGTGGTAAAAGCTTCAAATGGAGTACCCAACTCCCTATATATACCTTGGGTGTTGCACCCGGTATACGACTACCCGATACTATAGCTTACCGAGGTTTAAGCTTTTTACCCGGGTTAAATGGTCGTAATAAAAATTAACTTTTTCCAATTAAATGGAAATTTAATAGCGTTTTTTTATTTATTTTATCACGACGATAATGACATAAAATATAAATAAATAAAACATTTATTTATTTGACGACCTCAAATTAACGGAACTTTTATAAAATGAAATATTCCGTTAACGGAAACGGGGTAATATAACGGAATAAACTTTGGGTTGTCACATGTATGGATAAAGTTTCCAACTTTATCCATTCCTTGACCTTTAATAACCTAGATCTAGAACCCTAACTTCACTAAGGGACTAGATTATTCACCAATAATCATTGCATGGATGAGATGAGTGCAAGCATTTCATTTTCTTGCACTCCAAGGTTCAGAAAATAACCATAACTTTTTCAAAGATTCTAGAGTCACCCTAACTTCAAGAATCATGTGGTTTATGGGCCAAAAATTAAAGAACAACCTAGACCTACATAAAGGAAACATAAAGATGGAAGATTTAATACACACAAAAGGTCCAGAAGAAATCTAGTTTGACGTAGAAGATTTAGAACAACACCTTCTTCTACCAAAGATCTCCTTAGCCGCCTTTACGCTAAGTAAAGGTTGAAATCAATAAAAGAACACAAAGGAAGGATAGGGTTTGGAGAGAGGGGTGTTTCTGATAATGGAGGGTGAGAATGGGGGTAACCATAAACACCTCATTCCTTAAACAAGGCTCAAAATCCAAGACTTAGGGTTTTAAGCTGTAGCAACCACCGCGTCGCGGACAGGCACTGGGCTACATTGCCACTTAAATGACGTGTTCGTGCTGCGATGGGTATCTACCAATGCATCGTGGTAAGTCAAAAACTCAAATCCCCAAACTTAAATTAAGATAATCTTAAAGTATCGCATACCTAAATCTAGATGTTACAATCATCTTAGAGTAAGTTATTGTTTTTTCTAATCTCGTATGATAATTTTATTTTCAAATGATTATTCTGTCATATTGGAATTTTTTATGAAATAGTATCTACCATCTATCTTGATATGTTGGGTTGTTGAATTAATAAAAAAAATAATAATAATGTTTTCTGAATTCATTTATGAAATTGGGTTAGGTTCCTCGTATAGATACCAAGAAATCCAATTTGAATTTCTAGAATATAACAAGATTAAGCATGATATATACGAAAAGGTGCATTGTAACACAATTTGTGAAAAATAACTTTGTGTTTTTTATCATTCTTATGAAAAAGTGCATTGTGGATGTTTATAAATTTTGTCCAAGTTTTTAATTGTGTAATTTTCATTTTTTATGTTCACATTCTTTTAAGAATGTGAAATTTCATTCGAACAATTGGGTTTTTCGATGTTAAGTTTTTCATATGGTACTTCGCATTCTTTAAAAAAAATGAGTAAAATGTTATCATTTAGTTTACATTCTTAAATATATTTTAGGTGTGTAAGAGATGTTTGTAAATACTTCAAATGATAGAAATTATTATTAAGATACCCACATAAATACTTTAAGAAAGTAAATGATAATGTGGGAAAATTTCATATGCTATTATTAATTGACATTTTTTTGTTTTATTATGCAGGGTAAATTGTGACAATTGTTGGTGACCTTGATCTTGTTATGTTAAAGTATTTTGATTACACCCGTTTTGAACCACTTTAAGTGTTTGATAATGACGTTGTCTTTCAGAGAATAAAAGAAGGATAAAAAAGGTTCAAACGTCTTGATTTGTAGGCTTCACATAAGCAATCTAGATTTAAGAGGAAAGTTCTTTGCAGAAATGCTACAAATTATCACAGTTTTCTTGTTTTGATGTAAACAATTTAGTAATATCTACATATTGCATGTTATTCCATTGTAATAACATACACTCTAAGATCATAGACGTTCATTCTTTCCGTTCCATGGTCATAATTTTGTTATACTATTTGCTAAAGATAAATGATCATATTCTTTACGTGTGTGTATCTTTATATATATATATATATATATATATATATATATATATATATATATATATATATATATATATATATATATATATATATATATATATATATATATAACAATGTTCTTATAGCCCTATTCTTTACGTATGTAAAAAGAAGGCTTTACCTTATACGTATATTATTATTTGTTGTTGACTCAATAAATAATTATTTACTATCAACTATATATAATACATTCCTTTTATTAATTATTATATTTTTTTAAAAATATGTGATTGTTGCTTATTATTATGTTTTGTCGAAAAAAAAATTAACTATTTTAATTTAAAATGTTTTACTTAAAAAACCACGCTAAATATTTTTTTGAAAAATGTAAAATGTTTTGAAATTTAAATGGATGTTGACAAATACATTGTATGCATGCAATTTGTAACACACAAATTGTATTAAAGAAAACAAACTAAGGTTTTTAGTTTAAATGTTTATTTATAACTTAAAATACATTTTTTAGAGTTTGAAATTGATAAGTGTTACAAATATATGTAGGTGTACAATTTATTTGTAACATTAGAAAAAAATCAATATTTTTTACTAGAATATGAATTATCCTTCCACCTTAGTTAGTTGATAAATGGAAAGTTTTGCATTTGCAAGTATACACTAGCATCCACTTCCCAAGTATTTGATGTTGACAAGGTTTGGATGAAGTAGGAAATATTATCAAGAAACTTGATACCTATCAAGTGACTTTTCAAGTTGTACTGGTGTTGTTATTTAGAAGTAGTATATTTTCTAATTGAAACAAAATGGTTGGAAGCATATTAATGTTATGGAATATTTTCTTTAGATTATGTTATAATGGTTTTCTTTTTATCAAAGATTTCATCTTTTTCGAAGAATGTCCCTTTATTTTTGAAAACCATCCTAATGATATTTATGAAACATATATACATAAAAATATTTTAATCATACATGTGATGTCTATTTTTTAATTATGAATAAAAAACTACTTTTCTATAACATTACGCTTCTTGAACACACTAACAATATATGCATGAACAATATCTCATTTGGATGAGATTTTAAAATCAACTTAATCCGAAGTCATTTGGTTCATATGAATCTTGTTGTATGTTGAAAGAAGACTAGGGCCTTTTACTCGTTGAAGTGGGATTTTTAAGGATGTGTTGGGATTTATATACAAACAAATCCAAAAAAAAATTCAATATAACGATACATTGAAGTCATATAGAACCATATTTAAGGAAGATATAACTACTTTTTCCCTTTTGTTTGTATATAAACCAATTTAAACATGAACATGAAGATTTAAATAGCTCAAAGTGTTACCAAAATTAAGTAGAGGATCAACTCCGTGAGGCTAAAAACCGTTTGATTATATCATATTGGTGTGGACGTGCGTTTTCAAATTATATGTCGAATGTGAGACTGTTTCATACTCCAATCCACCTAGAAAGTCACATTTAATGAAATGTTTTGAATGAAATAATTATACCCTATTATATATATTTTGATACATGATGAATCTAACCATTCTCCTCATTCGTTAAGTTTAGTGTCTTGTAGTACGAATTATGTATTCTCGAATGATTGCAATTAAGAAAGATAATCAACAAACTATAATTGTTATGAGTTTTGGATTAGATACCAAAAAATGTCTTGATTGACAATATGGAACTTTAAAGACCATGTTCGACATATTGCTTATGTAGTTCCTAGTTTTCTAATATTATGAATGATTTGTCTATTAGACTCTGCACAAATACTTGATCTATTGTTCTCTTCTTACAATAGGAAAGTGGGAGCTTAATACATCTTGCATGAATCAAGAACATCTTATCAAACTCCACATAATAATTGTTTTAGTGGTCTTTTTCTAACAAAAGGAAAGTATGAGCTAGATATATCTTGAGTGAATCTAAGAACTTGATTATATATCACCTTCCATAAATATTAATGTGCACTTGATGTAAACAAAACGCAATAGATTACCAACATGCATTCAAGTTTCTCGTAGAAGTCTATATCAAAGTAGGAAATACAAATTCCATGTATATTTTTAAAGTTCTAAATTGAAGGATTCATGAAAACACTAGACTTTCTTAAATCATTCTTATGAAGAGAAAATTATCATATATGACAAGATGTCCTTAATAGTAATGTTGCAAGTGTTTATTGGAGTTAGTCAAAGAATTGTTGATAACATAAATATGATGTGTGATTGGCACACAAATTATATGTAGTTGTTTTGAAACTAACTGAAAGTCAGTCTATATATGGAAATACTATAATCACTTAAAGCATTCATATGAAGGGCAATATGATCGGGATGATGTAAAAGCTATCAAAACCGGTAATTCATTGAATAAACAGGTTTCCTTTACTAAATTTGGCTGTTATTTTGATGTAATTTTCTGTGAATTGGAATGCATGTAAACTATTTCATGTTTTGCTTTAACGAGATGACAATTGAACATGCTACTGCAAGTGACTGAATGGTATGTTAAATGGGATTTGATAATGAAATTCCAAGTGAAAAAAATCAATGGTTTTGATTGATGTTATTTGTTTTTTACAACTATGGATGGATTTGGTTGGTATTAAATTGCTAGAGGTTTTCTGTTGGAACTATAATGAAGATACGAATAGAAAGATCAGGAGCTTCTACTCTTCCTAGAAGAACATTTTTAATAATGGGCAAAAGGGTATTTATTGGAGATCTTTTATCTCTTGCAAGCTCAATCTTTTTCCTGAGAGGTGGGGTCTTCAAAACTGGAAAGTCAAAATTAGAGAAGAAAGATGGAAAAGAGTTTTAATACTAGCAATAATTTGGTAATATCTTTTATACAATCTTTTTCCAAGCCAAGGCATGAACATGATGAGATAACACGAAAAAAGGGTTTGGGAGAAAATCATATATTGACAAGTTTCTTAGTAGAGATGGTGATAAATACTAGTAATAATTTGGTAATATCTATTGTACAATTAATTACCTTATAAGGATCCATTGACAAAGTGAGCAAAATTGGATTAACTTATCAAAACTTAATTACTGCATAATTATGCTAGTTTTTTTATTTTTTTGAGCTTTTCAAGTACTAAAAAATATGCTATTTTTTGACATTTCTAATATGACATGATGCAGGTGTTATTGAGGGGGAATTCACAAGAGAGTTGTTACATTGATTTGATATTAATTTTATAAAAATCTTGTTTGTTGCATGCCAAAATATGTAGTTCTTCATCTTGAGGGTTTTTTTCAAACAAAAGAGATAAATCTTTAATTTCTTTATTTTTACCCTAGGTTGAATGTTTATATAAAAAATATTGTTTGAGGGTAATATAGTCATTTTGCACAGTCAAACAGATGCAAAATCAAACGACAATTTTTAGTCAAAACTTCTAACCCAGTCAACTTTAACCAAGTTAGCAACTATCAAGTGATCCCTTAATTTGTTTGGGGGTCGTGTTATTTCATCTAGCAAAATTATTGTAACATCCAAAAATACGACCCAAAAATTTTGTTTAATAATACTAAAAATCACATCCTCGATAACATACCAACAAAAACTGCGGAACAAGCATCCCAAAAGATCACAACAAATGTAACATAACAACTGTATCAAAACATATCACAGTTTCAAATGAAAACTCTCAGGATAAGAAAAACTGAAACTGTGGTGTGTGCGATGCTATCATCACGAGCTCTTCCCCTTGCTAGCGGAAGTACCTGAAACCAAAAACTGAAACTGTAAGCATGAAGCTTAGTGAGCTCCCCCGAACTACCACATATCATACCATGATACAGATAACACGTATTGGGCACTGCCCACTACATCGGGCCCCGCCCGGCATAAGACCAAAATCTGGAATAACTTGGGCCCCGCCCACTGCATCAGGCCCCGCCCGGCATCGGAACGAAGTCCGGAATAACTGGATATAACATATCATGAACATATAACATAATCACATTTTGTATCGGGCTTGCCCGACATACTACACATAACAAAACATGCATGAATCACGAAGACATCAAACATACATACTACTGCATCGGACCAAGGTCTGGAACTACTGCTAACTAAACGGGAAGGAAACTCACCTTGTAACTCTAACTGCTGAGATGCTAAATCCGAATCTGGATGACTGCTGCTCCGGAGTTCTCCGGCTACAATTTCCATAAACACTAAATCAGATACCAATAACTGAACTGAGGGTATAATGACCATTTTACCCCTTATAAAAGTCAAAGTCCTTAGTCAAGGTCAACTGTCCATGTTGACCTTAACTCGCCGAGTACTCGAGGCTACTTGCCGAGTTCCTTGAAACTCCTTCCCACTCGTCGAGTCACCGGGGTGACTCGTCGAGTTCTTACGATTTCCGATCGAAACATTAAGGTTACTCGTCGGGTTTCCTTCTAGCAACACGACGGATACACACGCATTCATAACTTGGGGAAAACTCATCCGACTCGCCGATTTGTTCATACAACTCGTCGAGTCTATGGCAATCTTCATCGGACTCTCCGAGTTGGTCATCCTACTCATCGAGTCCACGGCTATCTTCATATGACTCACCGAGTCAACCCTGCAACTCGTCGATTCCATTTAGTCCTTTTTCTACACAGACTTGTTTTGAGCCATACAACGGCTCCAAATCACAGATCCAAGCTTCTAGGGCATGCTTTTCACGTAAAGTTGCAAACTTTACGTGCATGCATAGCTACAAAGGCTCTAAATGCCTAATTTAGGTTCTTTATGAAGCTTCATGCTTAAGAGGTACCTCAATCATGAACAAGACTACAACTTTATGCTTCTAGAATCCAAGGAGGGTCCAGATCTGAAGTTACAACTTCAGATCTAGCCCATAGCTCATCTTATCAACTTAACATTTCACAAAAGAAACCCTAGAGCTCAACCAATAGAAGAGATCTACAAGGAAATGGCGATTTGGGTACCTCTAAAAGATGATAACTGAGAGTCATGTGCTTTCCCTGATCCAAGTGTGAGTCTTGTGCTTCCGGTAGTATAGGCCTCTACTACCTTTCACACCTACTCATACTCGTCCCAAGTATTGTCCCGCAGTTCACCCAAGTCACCATACAAGAAAATTATATAACAACTTGACACATTAGATAACAAAACTAGGTTTTCTATTATTCCTTGAAACAATTACATAGGTGTTCAAGTTCAACCTATACTATGCCTCTAATAGGCTACACCACGTGGTACTACTTACAAGACTACTTCATAGATCCTCATTCCTGATCCCTTTCATTTCCATCTTCTTCGTCGAGGATCATATGGAACGCTATTGCCTTCGGTTTTGGTGGAATGTTTGGTCTTACCGCCTCCTTCTTTTTCGGGCAATTCTTAGCAACATGCCCTTCTTCACGGTATTCATAACACACCCATTTGTTGGTGGTGCACTCGTTGGCATAATGTCCGGTCTTCCCACACTTTTAGCAAGTCACTTCCTCGCTACATTTCCCAAAGTGATCCTTCTTGCACTTCTCGCACCATTTCACTTTGTTTCCTCCTCCGCTAAACTCCTTTGAACCAGACTTGATCTTCTTATTAGGCCTCGTAGACCCCTCAAACTTCCTCTTTTCGCCAACCTCAATCTTGTTGGCAGCTCTTCCCTTAATCATATCCTCCACAGACTTGGCAGCCCAGATAGCTGCCTCCAGAGTAGGTGTCTGACGCACTGGCACCGCATACTCCCATGGAAGTCCCGTTGCGTACTTTTCGATTTTCTTCAGCTCATCCGGAACAAGACGCAAGGCGAATTCCATCTTCTCTGTGAAGTTGTTAGTGTATTCATCAATTGACATGCTTCCTTTCTTCAAGGTTAGGAACTGGTTCTCTAGCTCGAGTAAGTTTTGAGTTGAGCAGTACTTTCGTTTAAATTGCACCAAAAATCCTGCCCATGTCAGTTGCAGGGGCTTGTTGGGGCTTAAAGTCTTCCCCAAGGTATTCTACCAACGTACATTGCCTCCTCGAAACTGACGCACTACAAACATGGTCTGTAGTTTTCCTCTGCAACCGCACGTCATGAAGGCTAAATCCATCTCCAAGATCCAATCCATGACCCCGATCGGATCTTCCTTTCCCATGAAATTCGATGGCTTGCAAGTCAGAAAATCCTTGTACTTGCATCCATTTCTCTTGACTCCGTCATCTTGGTTGTTTTGTTGAACTATTGGTGGGTTGACTTGACCAACAGTCCCACTGTAGTTTCCCTCCTCATTCTGCCCTTTGTTCAATTCGGGTTGTTCGATCTGAATAGTCGCTTCCTCTCAATTTTGTTGGAGCAAACGTCTGGTTTCCTCCATTTGAAAATCCAACATCGCCTGGATCATCGCTTGCACTCCGGCCATCGTTATTGGCTCAGCAACGGCTTCCACAACCGGTATTTGCTCAATCACTGGGGGCTGATCTCGGTTCCCATTTGCATTCATGTTTCCGCTACGGGTCCTTGCCATCTTGATCTATACACCAAATAAGGTGAATCTAGATCTTTATTTAGGATTGACGTTTAAATCATCCTTATCACTCCGAAACGTTAATATGCTAGTTCTAATATCGTATTCGTACGTTTAGAATCCTAAACACATAAGGTATCCAAATCCGGTCAGCAACAGACCATAGATCCGATCAAACTATAGCATAACAAATCATTTAGCACGTAAAAGCAATTTAGCCATCATTCCTAAAATAAGCTAGTGCTTGTGTCTATTCAGGTATATTACCTAAATCTATTAGACACACTCCTCACAATCATTGCTTAGCATTCTAAGTTTAAGTCTAGAAATAAATTCCATATTCCTAGTTCGCTTAAACTAATGCTCTGATACCAACTGTAACATCCCCATTTTCACGGCCAGAAAAGACCGATTTTGTTTATGCTTTGTTTAAAAATCAGAGTAATATTTTAAATAAAAGTGTTGTGGAATTTGTCCCAAAACAATATATGATAAAGATTTATCAAAAGCATTTCCGTAGAAATGTATTTCATTAAAAAGACTCGGGATGTCCTGTTCGATACAGATCATAAGCATAAACAATACAATATAGGCCTTACTACATTATTCCGTATTTACAGGCCTAAAATCCATTAATCTCTCATCCCAAGACATCACATCTATGCTCATGCGCCACTACCTGTAATAAAAGAAACTGAGTGGGTCAGGCTTGGGAGCCTGGTGAGCACATAGGGTTTTCAACCCACAATAATTAAGTTTATTAACTTTATCAAACCAAACAAACCCGATTACTCGTTCCCGTTATCCTCACTTTACGTCCCTAAAACATCTAAAACAAGGGACCTAGTCTAAGGACTATCATCGAGATAGACACTACTGATAAGGGGATTCCTCATCAATAAATGTCCTTAAGGCAACCATGTGGGGGATGGAGTACATCTGGTGAGCACATAGTTCAAATAAACACCTACAGGTTGCGAGTCTGCTAGTGTTCCACTAGACTGTCTAGAATACTCCGTGATCGTCATCTATACTCCGCTAGATGACTGGATCATCAATAACATCTATAACGAGGCCTATCATTATTTCATTTTATCACACAGCAACTAACACATCTACCCATGTTTTACCCCAACATTTTCGTAGATATAAAATACATATACAGTTTAAATCATTGAAAACATGTATAAAAATGTTCATCCAGCATAGATAGCAAGTATTCAGATAATATGCACACATAGCACGTAATTTATATAAAATACTTCATATCTATGTGTACGCTGAAAGTAACTATGCACTCACCTGAAAAAGGTGGTGATTCTGCCTTCGAGCAGCGCTTCGTTATCTCAAAGCAATTATCCCTCGATAAAACCTAGTATCAATACCACTAGGGTTTAGTCTAACGTTGACCGTGATTAATTAATAGTCTAGCTATTATTATTATTATTATTATTATTATTATTATTATTATTATTATTATTATTATTATTATTATTATTATTATTATATAAGCGTTAAACAACACTCTATATAACTCATAATAATAGCCCAAATAAATATTTTAAGGTCCTAATAATGTTACTATATTAAAACATAAGCTATACTAAAGATAGGTTAGGTACAACTCACTTACAGCGGGTTTCCTTGGAAATCGGGCTCCACCGGAGAAGCGTTTTTGAGCCGAAAGGCTCTTTTCTCGAGGCTTCGGGAGCCTCGGGGCTTCCTTCGGGTGCTAGGGGGTTTACCTAGACTTTAGGGGGGCTTAGGGAGCTTAGAGAGAGAGTGTAGAGAGAGAAAGAAGGTTTAAGAGGTGTGAAGAAATGAGAAAACCCGGCACTTGTATTTATAGGGTGAAATCCTTACGGACTTGACGAGTAGGAGGACGTACTCGCCGAGTTGGTGCCACGTGTCATTATCTGATGGCTTTCCTTGGAGAGAAGCAATGGTTGTGATCGCGCCACGTCACCCAATATAGCGTATCAGCCTTCAAACTTAGAAAAATCATAACTCTCGCATACGAGCTCCGTTTTCGACGTTTTTTTTTTCAACGCGTAGGAAAAATCAAGATCTACAACTTTCATTTAGACTCCGTCGGCTAATTCTCGACCAATCTTAAATTTAACAATAGGAGACGTTTAGACTGTTAAATGACCGCGAAGAATTCGTAACTCCTTCATACGGACTCCGTTTTCGTCTATCTTTTTACTGTTGAGTTCCTATTATTGAGATCTCCAACTCTCATTTAGGTCGCGTAAGCCAAAAACCGCTCGAACTAAAATTCGAGTTTCTGGCCGTGCACTGCTAAGCCGAACCTTAGAAAAATCATAACCTTTTCATACGAAGTCAGATTTGGGCGTTCTTTTTATGGATTTTCTCGGTTTAACATATTCTACGACTTTCGTTTAAATCACTAAGGCTAAAAAGTCCTCCATCGTAAATTCACTATTTACGTCTCCCGGTGCCATACCGGTTTTGCCGTAAAACTTCGGTGGGCCATAACTTCTTCGTTATAACTCGGATTTTGGCGTTCTTTATATCCCCGAAATCCTTGTTTCGACCACTACAACTTTATGTAAATATATCGGACTTATCTCACACTTTAATTTTGACGCTTATTTTTATTCTTTATATGTACGGAAACCTTGAGACATATTCTAAAACTTGGTTAAGATTATTTATTCTAAATAATCTTTTGTCGAAAAGTCGTTTTCGATCCCTATTGCCTCTAAATTGACTAGCCCGGATCTACGGGCCTTACAATTCAGGCCGCTATCAACCTGGATATCCTCCAAGGGCACAACTGTTGACTCGTCCACCAAGCACTTCCTCAACTGAGAAACATGGAAGGTGTTGCGGATCTGGCTAAGCTCTGCTGGAAGATCCAACCGATAAGTAACCCGACCCACCCGGGCCAAAACCCTAAAAGGACCAATAAACTTGGGGCCCAACTTGCCCCTCTTCCGGAACCTGATAACACCCTTCCAGGGTGATACCTTCAGGAGGACCATATCGCTCACCTGAAACTCCAAGTCCGAACGCCTCCTGTCGGCGTAACTCTTATGCCTACTTTGCGCAGTCTACAGTCTACCGCGAACCTGTTGGATCTACTTTGTGGTCTTGAGCACCACTTCGGTGCTCCCGATGACTCGTTGACCGACCTCACCCCAACAACTCAGGGTCCTACACTTCCTCCCGTAGAGCATCTCGAAGGGAGGGCGGTCAATGCTGGCGTGGTAACTGTTGTTATATGAAAATTCCGCTAATGGGAGATACATGTCCTACTTGCCACCAAAATCTAAAACACATGCCCGAAGCATGTCCTCGAGAGTCTGAATCGTCCGCTCACTCTGCCCATCTGTCTGGGGGTGGAACGCGGTATTGAAATAGAGACGAGTACCCATCTCGTCGTGGAACCGCTTCCAGAATCTGGAAGTAAAACGGACGTCTCGGTCTAACACTACCGAAACAGGCACTCCATGTCATGCCACCACCTCGTGCACGTAGATATCGGCTAGCTTCTCAGCCGATATGCTCTCCTGGATCGGTATAAAATGGGCACTCTTCGTCAACCGATCCACAATAACCCAAATCGAATCCACCCACGTGTAGTCCTGGGAAGCTTAGTGATAAAATCCATAGTGATGTCCTCCCATTTCCATAAGGGAATGCATAACGGCTGCATCTTGCTATGGGGTCTCTGGTGCTCTGCCATGACCTTCCTGCAGGTCAGGCATCTCTCCACATACCAGGCGACATCCCGCTTCATGCAGGGCCACCAATAGTCGGGTTGAAGATCTCTATACATCTTCGTCGCCCCTGGGTGGATGGAAAATCGAGACTTATGGGCCTCGTCCATCAACACCTGTTGTACTCCGCCCCAGTACGGTACCCACAATCTCCCATGAAGAGTCAACAATCCCTAGCTGTCATAATCAAAGGAAGCTACTCGGCCCATGATCCACTCACACTTCTGTCTCTCCTCCTTGAGGCCCTCGACATGTGCCTCCCTGATCTGCTCCAATAATGGAGTAATCACGGTCATTCTCAGACATATATCCTTGACCGGGGCTACTGCCGCCTTGTGGCTCAGAGCGTTGGCCACTACGTTGGCCTTCCCTGGGTGATAAAAGATCTCGCACTCGTAGTCCTTCACCATGTCTCACCACCGTCGCTGCCTCATGTTTAGATTCGGATGGTCCATGAGGTACGTCGGGCTCTTGTGATCTGTGTAAATTGTACAACGGACCCCATAGAGGTAATGTCTCCAAATCTTGAGGGCAAAAACCACTACCCCCAGCTCTAAATCGTGTGTCAGATAGTTAGCCTCGTGAGGCTTCAACTGTCTAGAGGCATAAGCTATCACATGCCCTCGTTGCATCAAGACTACTCCCATACATGTGATCGAAGCATCACAATAGACTACAAAGCCATCCACTCCTTCTGGCAGGGTAAGAATCGGTGCCTTGCACAACCGTTGTCTGAGGGTCTCAAATGTTGCCTGCTGCTCAGGCCCCTAGCAAAACACCACCGACTTCCTAGTCAGTCGGGTAAGTGGAACTGCTATCTTGGAAAAATCCTGGATGAATCTCCTATAGTACCCTACCAACCCTAGGAAGCTCCAAATCTCAGATGGAGACCTCGGAACCTCCCACTGCATCACGGCCTTTATCTTGGCCGGATCCACCAGTATCCTCTTCTGGTTGACGAGGTGTCCAAGGAACTGCACCTCGCGCAACCAGAACTCACACTTGGAGAACTTCGCGAAAAGTCTCTCCCTCCTAAAAGTCTCTAGCACCTCCCTCAGGTGCTCCTGAGTCTTGGAATAAACCAAGATATCATCAATGAACACCATCACAGACCGATCCAGCATCGGCCTGCATACGCAGTTCATGAGATCCATGAACGCGGCTGGAGCATTAGTGAGCCCAAACGGCATCACCACAAACTCGTAATGACCATAACGGGTCCTAAAAGTTGTCTTCTGAACATCCTCGCCTCTGACTTGCATCTGATGATAACCGGAGCGCAGATCAATCTTCGAAAACCCAGATGCTCCCTGAAGCTGATCGAACAAGTCATCTATCCTCGGGAGTGGGTAACGGTTCTTCACTGTTACCTTGTTCAACTCCCGATAATCTATACACATACGGTGCGAACCATCCTTCTTCTTCACAAACAGGATCGGGGCTCCCCATGGTGAACTGCTAGGTCTGATGAAACCCTTGTCTAGCAGCTCCTGCAGCTGCGTAGACAACTCCTGCATCTCTGGAGGAGCCAACCGATACGACGCTTTGGCTATCAGAGCAGCACCCAGAACCAAGTCAATCCGAAACTCAACCTGTCTCTCCGGAGGTATCCCAGACAAATCCTCCGGTAATACATCCGGGTAGTCTCGCACTTCCGGTAAATTGTCAACAGTCGCCTTGCCCTTCTCCCGGGCATCCAAAACATAGGCGACGTACCCCGTGCAACCCTGCTAGAAGTAGCGTCGAGCTCTCGCTGCCGAACAAAGAATCGGTCCGCGCTGTGGCCTCTCACCCTGAATCACTAACTCTCCCCCACTAGGGGTGCGGACCCTCACTAACTGTAGCTCACAATCAATCACTACCCATTGGGGATCAGCCAATCCAACCCACTATAACCTTATTCCCTCGCAGGGGATGTAACATCCTAGAAATTTAGAAGTAAAGTTGAAGGGCTAAAAGTGTAAATAAGAAGGTCGACTCGGCGATTCGATGGATAGACTCGACGAGTCGAGTCGCGTTGCGGGTCACATGTTAAGTGACCAACTCGGCGAGTCGCATGGGTGGACTCGACGAGTTGGTGTTGTATGGAGAAAACCCTAATCCCGGGGGGTTGAGCCCTATATAAAAAACATAATACCCTCTCCCCAGCCTCTTTACTCTCCCTTGAAGTCCAGAAACCCTAGTATTCGTTTGTGAGAGAGTTAGAGAGCATTTGGATCTTGAAGGAGTGTTATTGAAGAGATCCTTGAAGATTAAGAGGCTTGGAGCAAGGGGCTTTGCAAGGCTTTGGCTTATTCTTCTGTTGGAGTCTTCTCTTGAGGTAATGATTCGTTGCTTGAGCTGTTATCCATCTAGATCTATCATTTGTGGGATTTTTGTGAGTATATCTAGTGCTATCTTGAGTTTGGAGGTTGGATCTGTGGTTGCTACCTCAGATCTAGAGTAGTGATGATCCAAAAGAGCATAAAGTCCTTGTTCAAGAGTTGTTGATGAAGCCTTTTGGTCCCAAACCCTAGCCCAAGAGTGTATTATGCTTAGATCTCTTTGGATTCACGTAAAG
This sequence comes from Lactuca serriola, assembly GCF_051521515.1. Classification (NCBI taxonomy): domain Eukaryota; kingdom Viridiplantae; phylum Streptophyta; class Magnoliopsida; order Asterales; family Asteraceae; genus Lactuca; species Lactuca serriola. The sequence continues at coordinate 218,585,294 of NC_136412.1, read as the reverse complement.
TTTGCAACTTTACGTGAGGAACAGCTTGTAGAAGGGTAGATCTATGGATTGGAGCCCCTGCATGGCTTGGAAAGCCACTAAATGGATTAAGAGCTAGTGGTACTCGGCGAGTTTCTTGAAGATAGGCAGAAACTCGGCGAGTTGGTTGAAGATAGCCTTGGACTTGACGAGTCTATTCTTGGACTCGGCGAGTCTGGTCGTGAGGTCCTCACCTTTCCTGGTTGAGCTGTGAATCGGTGAGTCGAGGGACGACTCGGTGAGTTAAGCAGGAAGTGACTCAGAGTTCGTGGGACTCGGCGAGTCTTGGGGCGACTCGGCGAGTTGGGTCGCGATATGGGAGTTTTCAGAGCATAGGGACTCGACGAGTCAGTGGGCTGACTCGGCGAGTAGAGCCAGTCGGGAAGTTTGACCTTGACTGAGGACTTTGTCTTTGACCAAGAGTTTCCCAGTTGGCTTCCAGGGGTATTTTGGTAATTATTGGTATTTATTTAGTTCAGTCTTTTGGTATTATCAGTGATGGAGTTCGTGTCGGAGGTTGGAGCAGCATGATCTTATCTTTTCAGTGAGTAGTTACGAGGTGAGTTATCTTCACTATATCAACAGGGTCTAAGGCACCAAGGTCGTCCCTTTATCGGATTGTAATTCGAGTATCGTTGTTATGTTATTGCTTTGTTATGTTTGCATCCTGGTAGTTAGGATGGTATATGTTAGAGACCTGGTTAAGGTCGGTATCCTGTTATAAAGGATAATGCTATGCTAGTGACCGGTTAGGTCGGTATCCTGGTTAGGATGATGTTATGTTATGTGATATGCTAGATCAGTTTGATTGGATGCGTATTGTTATATGATTGTATGTTTATGTGCACATGGTTGTTGGACTGGGGTTGGGTTGAGGCGGGTCCTGCTTTGTGTTGTAGGCAAACATACCCAGGGCGGACCGGTTATCCCGAAGGCCCAGCGAGCGTTCCGGATAGGCTGTAGGCCCCACAAGGGCGGACCAGACGTGTCGAGGCTCGGAGAGTGGACCAGGCCGACTGAAGGCCCGGTGCGGGCGGACCAGTCATACTGTAGACTCAGAGAGTGGACCAGGTGGGTTGAAGGCCCGGTGCGGGCGGACCAACCACATTGCAGACTCGATGGATATGGCTAGACTCAGAGGGTGGACGAGGTGGACTGAAGGTCTGGTGTGGTGTACTAGTCACACAGCAGACCCGAAGTGCATGGCTATTCTGTTCGGTTATGATATGTTATGCATGGTATATGTGGTTGGTATTTTGGGGGTATCTCACTAAGCTTTCAGGCTTACAATTGTGGTTTAATGTTTTTCAGGTACTTCAGGAGATCGTGGCAAGGCGAAGGCGTGATTGTACTGCTCCTCATGTTTATGTTTTATGATATGGTTCTGGGAAGACTCTGATAATAATTGTATTGAAAACCTTTTTGTAATGACTTAACGAAACCGGTTTGTTTTTGAAAAGTTTAAATTGGCTTGAATTTTTAGAGCGTTACAGGGGAATAGGAACCAAATCCACTGAAAATTGCTCATCAAATAGCTGCAACGAACAAGCCCTATGTACTCTCGCAACCCTGACGGTCCTGTCATCATCTATCTCCACCTCGAGTAGGCAATCCAGCTCCCCCGGAGCTCTGCTAAACCTCTTGCTGAGCGCAAGCGAAACAAATGATCAGGTAGCCCCCGAATCAAACAATATTGTAGCTGAGATGTCGTTCACTAAGAACGACCCTATACGCAAATACATATACAACATTAAGAACAATCAATAATAAATGCAGAGTTAAAAGGAAATACATACCCATCACCACATCAGGAGTAACTCGCGCCTCCTCTGCTGTCATCTGAAAAGCTCTACTCTTCGCCACTTGCGCATCGGCCCAACCCTAACGACCGTCTGTAATCCTCAAAGTAGCAGGGGCAGGTGCCGACACCTTCCCTGCTGTGGCTAAGCTCGGACACTGGGACTTTTTATGCCCCCTATGATTGCAATCAAAGCAAATCAGATCTGATGCTATGGTGGTGGTAGAAGTAGTTGTACTGTCTCTGCTCATGTGCCCAGTCCGGCCGCACTTAAAGCAGTCGGGACTCCCTGCCTTGCACACCCCATCGTGCACTCTCCCACACTTGCCACACCGACTGTGGCTCTGCTGTCCCCTGGACCTACGATCTGACACCTTGGGCTTTTTTCCCGAACTCCCAGTGCCAGATACCGCCTCTAGCTTCCTCTTCTTCTTCATCTCTAGATCAATCTCTCTCTCACGAGCCCTAGCAATCATGTCATCCATCGTTTTACAGCTGGACTAACTCACAAACTGGTGGATATCACTCTGTAACATCTCATGATAATGGGCCTTCTTCATTTCCTCATCAGCTGCATACTGAGGAACGAGAAGATCCCTCTCCCTGAACTTGGCGGTAATCTCCGCCACTGTCTCTGTAGTCTGGGTGAGATCCTGAAACTCCCTGGCTAACTGGTGCACCTCGATAACCGGTGCAAACTCGGCTCTAAACCTGGTAGTAAAATCATCCCAAGTCATCGCATCAAGTGTTGTGTCATCCCCAATGACATGTCCAATCTCCTCCCACCAATCTCATGCCCTGTCCTTCAGAAGACAGGATGCTAGTCTGACCTTGTCCCCCTCAGGACATCTGCTGGTGCGGAAGGCATTGGCGACATCTGCCAACCACCTAGTACTCGCTATGGGGTCCCGCACCCCATGATAGACAGGAGCTCCACAGGCTCTGAACTCCCTGAAAGTAAGCGTCTGCGACACCATCATGGTCGCCACCTCAGCACGGAAGGTGCTCAACCTCTCATCCATTAGCTCCAAAATACTCTCCTTGATCGAACCAAATATCACAGGAGTATACTCGAGTATGATGCGAGTAATCTCTGAAGAGAGAAACTCCCTAGTCTGATCATCCAAATGCTCAGCTCCCAAGCCTGGTCCTGATCCCTCGTCGGCACCTAAACTGCCGACTGCTGGTCTCGGGCGCAAATCCACCATTCTGAAACACATAACGACAACGTCAAAAATACTGATATATCTCGAGGTATCACTATTACTACAAGTTTCCTGGTTTCGCCTCGGCCTTCCTTGATTCAAGTACAGATCCTCTACTTTCAGTAGTATGGACCCCTACTACCTTCCACATCTATCTGTACCTTCCTCAAGAACTGCCTCGACTCCACCAAGTCCCTTCTACTACCACTGCTGATCTCATGCTAATCTCGTCCTAGGCTTGCCCTAGGGTAATCACCAACCCACTCTCCGCCATCAGCTGCATAAGAAATCCCCATTTCCTTCCCCTAACTAGCTCGCGAATACTATCACATATCAATCAGACTAGATAATTCATCGAATGAGAGATCCTACCCTATAACGGTTGGACTCAAACGAGAGCTGCGAAATAGAGCTAGACCTCACCTTCTGAAATTATTTAGTCCTGGCAATATGTAACTTAACATACTCATTTACTAATCAGTGAAAGACAACTAGAACTCCTAAAAGCACAAAGCAAGCAGCATTCGGGCATCGAGTACATAATCAAGCGTATACCACTCTGGCTATCATACTGACTAATCTGCACTAGCATACAATGCTAAGCTCATACTATCAGGCATAACCTAACCAGGCTATCCTACTGCTATCCACTCAATACTAGCATGCAATTCTCATAAAGTTGAAACACATATAGTAGGCACATAAGGCATCCTCCTAGATCCTCAATCCTATTCTAGCATGTTGTTCTAATGAAACTGAAACTGATAATCACAACATAAGCTTGTATGGTTAATTTGGGAGTACTTACTTGTGCTCGGCTGATCGCATGCACCACACCCTTTTTTAAGAAAACTCTTTTTCTTTCTATGTTCTTTTCAAAATTTCTTTTCGAAAACGTTTCTCTTAAAAAAAATCTTTCACCATTTCCTTAGTTTGAGTTCAGACACACTCGAAAGTATGCCTGAATCCCTCAAACCAAGGCTCTGATACCAACTTGTAACATCCAAAAATACGACCCAAAAATTTTTGTTTAATAATACTAAAAATCACATCCTCGAAAACATACCAACAAAAACTGCGGAACAAGCATCCCAAAAGTTCACAACAAATGTAACATAACAACTGTATCAAAACATATCACAGTTTCAAATGAAAACTCACAGGATAAGAAAAACTGAAATTGTGGTGTGTGCGATGCCATCATCCCGAGCTCTTCCCCTCGCTAGCGGAAGTACCTGAAACCAAAAACTGAAACTATAAGCACGAAGCTTAGTGAGCTCCCCCGAACTACCACATATCATACCATGATACAGATAACACATACTGGGCCCCGCCCACTGCATCGGGCCCTGTCCGGCATCAGACCGAAATCCGGAATAACTTGGGCCCCGCCCACTACATCAGGCCCCGCCCGGTATCGGACCGAAGTCCGGAATAACTTGGGCCGCGCCCACTGCATCGGGACCCGCTCGGCATCGGATCGAAGTCCAGAATAACTTGGGCCCCTCCCATTGCATCGGTCCCCGCCCGGCATCAGACCGAAGTCCGAAATAACTGGATATAACATATCATGAACATATAGCATAATCACATTCTGTATCGGGCTTGCCTAACATACTACACATAACAAAACATCCATGAGTCACGAAGACATCAAGCATACATACTACTGCATCGGACCAAGGTCCAGAACTACTGCTAACTAAATGGGCCGGCATTGTGGTCGTAGACCCGTTCCTACTGGAAAGAAACTCACCTCGTAACTCTAACTGCTGAGATGCTAAATCCGAAGCTGGATGACTGCTGCTTTGGAATTCTCCGGCTATAATTTCCATAAACACTAAATCAGACACCGATAACTGAACTGAGGGTATAATGACCATTTTACCCCTGATCAAAGTCAAATTCCTTAGTCAAGGTCAACAGTCCATGTTGACCTTAACTCGCCGAGTACTCAAGGCCACTCGTCGAGTTCCTTGAAACTCCTTCCACTCACCGAGTCACCGGGGTGACTCGCTGAGTTCTTATGATTTCTGATCGAAACCTTAAGGCTACTCGTCGGGTTTCCTTCTAGCAACATGACGGATACACACACATTCATAACTTGGGGAAAACTCATCCGACTTGTCGAGTTGTTCATACAACTCGTCGAGTCTATGGCAATCTTCATCAGACTCGCCGAGTTGCTCATCCTACTCATCGAGTCCATGGCTATCTTCATATGACTCGCCGAGTCAACCCTACGACTCGTCGATTCCATTCAGTCCTTTTTCTACACAGACTTGTTTCGAGCCATGCAGTGGCTCCAAATCACAGATCCAAGCTTCTAGGGCATGCTTTTCACGTAAAGTTGCAAACTTTACGTGCATGCATAGCTACAAAGGCTCTAAATGCCTAATTTAGGTTCTTCATGAAGCTTCATGCTCAAGAGGTACCTCAATCATGACCAAGACTACAACTTTATGCTTCTAGAATCCAAGGAGGGTCCAGATCTGAAGTTACAACTTCAGATCTAGCCCATAGCTCATCTTATCAACTTAACATTTCACAAAAGAAGTCGTAGAACTCAACCAATAGAAGAGATCTACAAGGAAACGGCGATTTGGGTACCTCTAGAAGATGATAACTGAGATAAGTGTTGTTTCCCACACTCTACTTGCTCCAATTCTCTTCTCCTCCAAGCCTTCTCCCTCCAAAGATCCTCTTTCAAGCTTCAACACACAAAGATTAGGGTCTCACAAAACTCTCTAGAACTGCAAAAAGGCCCAAAGGAGGCTGGGGTTCCTTTAAATAGGGTGTAAAACCCCGAGATTTAGGGTTTCATCTGCTAGCTCCTACTCGCCGAGTCCCAATATGGACTCGTCGAGTAGGTCACTTATCATGCGATCCCGCCCCGATGCTACTCGACGCGTAGGGCAACCAACTCGTCGAGTAGGACCTAACCCAAGAATTCTTATTTAACCCATACCTGAGGATCGGGGCATTACAATTATGTTGTATTTTACATGTTCATTTTCTTTGAGTTTTTCTAACATGTACTTAGTTATATATGGTTATTGGAGTAATTATATGTAAGACTATTGTAAAGGACTTAGATACATCTAGGGATAGACAAGATCCACATGTATTTATAGAGATGAATATTGGATCAGCCTACTTTGAGATTACACTTCATGGATCGTCTTCATTATCTTGTAAAAAAAATGCATTAAGTTTATGTTAGCCTATGACCTGGGATGTAAGTAGGTTCTAACTAAGTGTAGTGTTTTACACAGAAGCACACCAAACTACGTTATGAAACATAATAGTTTAAAGACTACAACCAGGTATGACGTGAAAATTATAACGAACACAAACATTTAATATAGGGTTTGTTCCTGTAAAAGTATAGATCGTGATATTTGAAAGGGTCCTTTGGTAGGTAGGGTAAGATATAGTGTATGGTCATACCCGGATTTTCCATGTTGAATTATATATATTTTTTATCTAATCTGACTCTGCACACCGAAAACTTATGTTAAGCAAACAAGTGCTTAAAATTTATGTCGCATGCTCCATAAAGCCAAAAAAATGAGAAATAACAAACAATGTTGTAACATCCCAATGTCAAGGTAATTTCAGTTTCAACCATATGTTTGAATAATATTGCATTTTATCCATTGGGATTGAAAAAGATTGCAAAATGGTCCGCAATATGGTAATTTTGTCCAAGTGTAGTACGCTGAGCGTATGTTGTGTACGCTAGGCGTACTAGGGCGTACACTGGGCGTACACCTCGTACGTGGGGCGTACATGAAGAATGTGCAAACCCTAATTTTTAGGATTTGTTCCATATATAAACCTCATTATAGCCTCATGTCTCATTTCTTCACCAGCCTCTCTCTGTGAAAAACAACCCCAAGCAAACACTAAGTGTGAAGAGTGCATTTTAAGTCCATTGGAGTGTTTTGGAGGTGTTCTTAAAGAAGAAGAAGAAGTTAGTGAGAAGAGCTTGGAGCTTGGAAGCATCTTGGATCTGAGCTTTTCTTCTTGTTAGCAACCTCCACGAGGTATAAAGTTTGCAACTTGATCACTCCATCTTGTAGATCTAGACATTTCTTCCTTTAAGACACTTTTTGTCCCAAATGTAACGCCCCATTCCTGGTACGTTGCTTCCGTGGCATTTATTTAGAAGTTTTTGAGAGGGAATCGACGAGTCTATGGCCCGACTCGTCGAGTAGGGACGAGATTTCGAGCACGTGTTAGTCGGCGACTCGGCGAGTCCATATTCGGGACTCGGCGAGTCTGCCTGCCAGGTAGAAACCCTAAATCCCCGGGTTTGCACCCTATTTAAACCACCTTATGAGCCCCCAAACTCGTCCCCTTCACCCTCAGAGCATCATTTAGCAAACCCTAATCGTTTCCTTGGTTATTTGTGCATTTCTTCTGTTAATCTTGAAGTTTTGAAGAGAAGAAGGAGGCTAGATCCAAAGGAGAAGAAGAAGATCCAAGGTCTTGCTCCCATTTCAGAGTTCATTGAGGTATTAGCCGAATTCCTGCTGTTTCTATGAATGATTTCTCTTTAACAAGCATATTTAGCCTCTTTTAGCCATTTCTTAGCTTGTTCTTAGTAGAGAGATCACATTAGATTGATTAGCCTTCGGATCTAGCCATGTTTCAGTTCCAAAATCGTAGATCTATCACCTTTATGGAGCCATTTTGCATGATAACCCTAGATCTACTCTTCTAAGTGCCTTTTTAGCCTTTATCTCCTTTTTCATGTGTTATACACGTAAAGTTGGAAACTTTACGTGATAAATCAGCCTTAGAAACTCATATCTATAATTTGTTTGAAGTGGTGTTGAGCAGAATCGAGTTCTTAGGATCTGCATGCATGTGACTCGGCGAGTCGTTCTTCGGACTCGGTGAGTCAGGTCGCGAGTCCCCGATTTTTACCCCTTTGAGTGATTCCAAGTGGAGGCCAGTGAGCAGTAGGATGGACTCAGTGAGTCGGAGGTTAGACTCAGTAATGGAGGAACTCGACGAGTTGTTCATACAACTCGGCGAGTCCAAGGCAATCTGCTTAGCTCAAGAACAACTCGTCGAGTTGTTCATATGACTCGGCGAGTCGGATGCAGATTGTCTGAGTTTTTGAATCGAGAGAGTACTCGTCGAGTCGATGCCATACTCGACGAGTAGCCACGAGTAGGGTTGAGAAGTGAGACTAGAGACTCGGCGAGTTAGGTCAACTGTAGGTTGAATTTGACCGGGAGAGTTGACTTTGACCAAGGGTAAAAGAGTCATTTTACCCCAGTGCAGTGATTAGCATTTGACTGAGTGTGTTTATGGAATTGTAGCCGGGGAGATACCGGAGCAGCAACAGTTAGCTTCCAGAGCCATACACACAGCAGCCAGTTCACGAGGTGAGTTTCCTTCCAGTAGGAACGGGTCTAAGGCCACAATGCTGGCTCGTTCAGTTAGCAGTAGTTTTTGGATTTCTGTCCAATGCAGTAGTTAGTATGTTTGACGCCTCCGTGGCTCAGACAGGATTTATGTGTTTATGCTAGATGATATATTATGCTATGCCGTGTTCAGTTAGTCCGGATTTCGGTCCGATGTAGGGTACGGGGGTCCCAGTCAGTTTCGGACTTCGGTCCGATGTAGGGGACGGGGGTCCCAGTCAGTTTTGGACTTCGGTCCGATGTAGGGGACGGGAGTCCCAGTCAGTTTCGGACTTCGGTCCGATGTAGGGGACGGGGGTCCCAGTCAGTGGGCAAGGCCCAGTATGTGCTTTTTATGTATTGTATGGTATGTGGTAATTTGGGGGAACTCACTAAGCTTCGTGCTTACAGTTTCAGTTTTGGTTTCAGGTACTTCCGCAAGCAAAGGGAAGAGCTCGTGATGATGGCATTGCACACACCACAGCTTCAGTTTTTGTCCTGGCAGTTGATTCAGTTTCTTGATATGTTTGGATATAGTTGTGATACAGTTTTTCTCACAGTATTTTATCATGGTTTTTGAAATACGCAACGTATGGTTTTGTTATGTGATACTTGGTTTCATGGTTTTGTTATAATAAAAATTGAAATTTTTGGGTCGTTTCAAGTTGGTATCAGAGCCTTGGTTTGAGGGATTCGGATACACCTTCGGGCGTATCTGAACTCAAACTAAGGGATAGGTGAAAAGATTTTCAAAAAGGAAAAATGTTTTCGAATGAAATCTTGAAAAGCACTTAGAAAGAAAAGAATTTTTAAACAAGATAAGGGTGTGGTGCATGCGATTAGCCGAGCTCAAGTAAGTACTCCCAAGCTACCCATACAAGTTTATTTATTATGATAAATTGTTTCAGTTTCAGTAGAACAGCATGCTAGTATAGGACTAAGGATCTAGGAAGATGCCTTATGTGCCTGTTATATGTGTTCCAGCTTTATGAGAATTGCATGCTAATATCGAGTAGACAGTAGTAGGATAGCCTGTTTAGGTTATGCCTGGTAGCGCGAGCTTAGCATTGTATGCTAGTATAGTTTCTCGTTATGAGAGTAGATTTGCTTGAGTAGTCTCCGGTGTCCGAATGCTGCTTGCTTCGTGCTTTGTAGAACTCTTGGTGATGAGAGTTAGCCATTAGGTGAATACGTCACATCACATGTAATCAGGGTTGAATAATCTTAGAGTGATGGATTTGGCCCTATTGCGCAGCTCTCGTTTGAGTCTAACCGTTATAGGGACGAGCCTTTTACTCGAAGGATTATCCGAGCCTCATCACATGTGATGGTATTCAGGTGATGGCTAATTCGCATTGCAGGGAGGTCTTCAGCAGTTGAGGACTGGTTTGAGTGGAGTCAGAGATTTCCCTAGGGCAAGCCTAGGATAAGAGTAGCAGAGATCAGTAGTAGTAGAAGTGACTTGGTGGAGTCAAGGTAACTCTTGAGGAAAGTACAGATAGATGTGGAAGGTAGTATTGGCCCGTACTACTGAAAGCAGAGGATCCATACTCGAATCAAGGAAGGCCGAGACAAGACCAGGAAGCTAGTAGTAGTATCAATGATCCCTTGAGATATTTCAGTTTTCTGATGTTGCTATGATGTGTTTCAGAATGGTGGTTTTGCGTTCTAGGCCAGCAGTCGGCAGTGGAGGTGCCGGGGAGGGATCACGATCAGGCTCAGGGGGCGAGCGCATGGATGAGCAGACCAAAGAGTTTCTTTCTTCAGAGATTACCCGTATCATTTTGGAGCAGACTCCTGTGATCTTCGGTTCGATCAAGGAGGGTATCCTAGAGCTGATGGATGAGAGGTTGGGCACCTTCCGTGCCGAGGTGGCGGCCATGATGGGGTCGCGCACACTTATGTTAAGGGAGTTCAGGGCATGTGGAGCTCCAGATTATCACGGGGCGCAGGACCCCATAGCGAGTACTAGATGGTTGGCAGATGTGGCCAACGCGTTCCGCACGAGCAGGTGTCCCGAGGGGGACAAGGTTAGATTGGCGTCCTGTCTTCTGAAGGACAGGGCACGGGATTGGTGGGAAGAGATCGAACATACCATTAGAGATGATGCAGCGTTGGATGCCATGACCTGGGCTGATTTCTCTACCAGGTTCAGGGCGGATTTTGCACCAGTTATTGAGGTGCAGCAGTTAGCCAAAGAGTTTCAGGACCTCACCCTGACTACAGAGACCGTGGCGGAGATTACCGCCAAGTTCAGGGAGAGGGCTCTTCTTGTTCCTCAGTATGCAGCCGATGAGGAGATGAAGAAGGCCCGTTATCATGAGATGTTGCGGAGCGATATCTGCCAGTTTGTGAGCCGGTCCAGCTGTAAAATGCTGGACGACATGATTGCTAGGGCTCGAGAGAGGGAGATTAATCTCGAGTTGGAGAAGAAGAGGAAACCAGAGGCGGTTTCGGGTTCAGGAGGTTCGGGCAAAAAGCCCAAGGTTTCAGATCACAGATCCAGGATTCAGCCGAGCCATGGTCGATGTGGCAAGTGTGGGAGGATGCACGATGGGGTGTGCAAGGCAGGGAATTCTGGCTACTTCAAGTGCGGTCGGACTGGGCATTTGAGCAGGGATTGTACGACCCCTACTACTGCCGTTGCAGCATCAGATCTGATTTGCTTTCAGTGCAATCAGAGGGGACATAAAAAGTCCCAGTGCCCGAGTTTAGCCGCAGTAGGGAAGGTGGCTGCACCTGCCCCTGCTACTTTGAGGATTACAGATGGCCGCCAGGGCCGAGCCGAGGCGCCAGTGGCAAAGAGTAGGGCTTTTCAGATGACAGTAGAGGAGGCGCGAGCGACTCCTGATGTGGTGACGGGTATGTATTTTCCCTTCATCTCTTTATTATTATTGGTTGATTATTGCTTATGATTATATGTTTTTATATAGGGTCGTTCTCTGTGAACGGCATTTCTGCTATGGTATTATTCGATTCGGGGGCTACCCGATCATTTGTATCGCTTGCGCTTAGCAAGAGATTTGGTAGAGCTCCAGGGGAGCTGGATTGTCCACTAGAGGTTGAGATAGCGGATGACAGGACCGTGAGGGTCGCCAGAGTGCATAGAGGGTGTTCTCTTCAGTTGTTCGACGAGCAGTTTTCGGTGGACCTAGTTCCTATTCCCCTGCGAGGGAATAAGGTTATAGTAGGCATGGATTGGTTGAGTCCCAATGGGGCGGTGATTGATTGTGAACTGCAGCTAGTGAGGGTTCGCACTCCCAGTGGGGGAGAGTTAGTGATTCAGGGCCAGAGGCCACAGCACGGACCGACCTTTTGTTCCGCCGCAAGGGCGAGGCGCTATTTTCAGCAGGGTTGCGCTGGTTATGTAGCTTATGCCTTGGATGCCCAGGAGAAGGGCAAGACGACAGTTGATGATGTTCCGGTAGTGCGAGACTTCCCGGATGTATTTCCCGAGGATTTACCGGGAATACCTCCTGAGAGGCAGGTTGAGTTTAGGATCGACCTGATTCCTGGCGCGGCTCCGATAGCCAAGGCACCGTACCGTCTAGCTCCCCCTGAGATGCAGGAGTTGTCCACGCAGCTGCAGGAGCTGCTAGACAAGGGTTTCATTCGGCCGAGCAGTTCGCCTTGGGGAGCGCCGATCCTGTTTGTGAGGAAGAAGGATGGGTCGCACCGTATGTGTAAAGATTACCGAGAGTTGAATAAGGTAACGGTAAAGAACCGCTACCCACTTCCGAGGATAGATGATTTGTTTGACCAGCTTCAGGGAGCGTCTTGGTTCTCCAAGATCGACCTACGCTCCGGATATCATCAGATGCGGGTTAGGGATGAGGATGTGCAGAACACTGCTTTCAGGACCAGGTATGGTCATTATGAGTTTGTGGTGATGCCATTTGGGCTCACCAATGCTCCAGCCGCGTTCATGGATCTCATGAATCGCGTGTGTAGACCGATGCTGGATCGGTCAGTGATAGTATTCATAGATGATATCTTGGTGTATTCCAAGACGCAGGAGCAGCACGAGGAGCAACTGAGGGAGGTGCTAGAAGTTTTGAGGAGGGAGAGACTTTTCGCAAAGTTCTCCAAGTGCGAGTTCTGGTTGCGCGAGGTGCAGTTCCTTGGTCACCTCGTCAACCAGAAGGGTATTTTGGTGGATCCGGCCAAGATAGAGGCCGTGATGCAGTGGGAGGTCCCGAAGTCTCCATCCGAGATTTGGAGCTTCCTAGGGTTGGCAGGGTATTACCGGAGGTTCATTCAGGATTTCTCCAAGATAGCAGTGCCGCTCACCCGACTGACCAAGAAGTCGGTGGTATTTCGTTGGGGGCCTGAGCAGCAGGTAGCGTTCGAGACTCTAAGGCAGAGATTGTGCGAGGCTCCGATTCTTACCTTGCCAGAGGGAGTAGAGGACTTTGTAGTCTACTGTGATGCCTCAATCACAGGTATGGGAGCAGTGTTGATGCAGCGAGGTCATGTGATAGCTTACGCCTCGAGGCAGTTGAAGCCTCACGAGGCTAACTATCCTACCCATGATTTAGAGCTGAGGGCGGTTGTGTTTGCCCTCAAGATTTGGAGACATTATCTTTATGGGGTCCGTTGTACTATCTACACGGATCACAAGAGTTTGAGGTACCTTATGGATCAGCCGAGTCTGAACATGAGGCACAGGAGGTGGTTGGATGTGCTGAAGGATTATGATTGTGAGATCCTTTACCATCCAGGGAAGGCCAACGTGGTGGCCGACGCCCTAAGCCGCAAGGTGTCGGCAGCCCCTATCAGAGATTTGTGTTTGAGGATGACAGTGATTACTCCGTTGTTGGAATGGATCAGGGAGGCTTAGGTTGAGGGCCTCAAGGAGGAGAGGCAAAAGTGTGAGAGGATAGTGGGCCGAGTAGCTTCGTTTGATTATGACAGTCGGGGATTCCTGACGCTTCATGGGAGAGTGTGGGTACCGTACTGGGGTGGGGTACGGTAGGTGTTGATGGACGAGGCTCATAAGTCTCGATTTTCTATCCACCCAGGGGCGACGAAGATGTATAGAGATCTTAGACCCGATTATTGGTGGCCCTGCATGAAGCGGGATGTCGCCTGGTATGTTGAGAGGTGCCTGACCTGCAGGAAGGTCAAGGCGGAGCACCAGAGGCGTCATGGCAAGATGCAGCCGTTAGATATTCCCGTGTGGAAATGGGAGGACATCACCATGGATTTTATCACCAAGCTTCCCAGGACCGCACGAGGAGTAGATTCGATATGAGTAGTAGTGGATCGGTTGAGGAAGAGTGCTCATTTTATCCCGATCCAGGAGAGTATATCGGCAGAAAAATTAGCCGATATCTATGTGCGTGAGATCGTGGCACGTCAAGGAGTGTCGGTATCGGTGGTGTCAGACCGAGATGTCCGTTTTTCATCCAGATTCTGGAAGCGGTTTCACGACGAGATGGGTACTCGTCTCCATTTCAGCACCGCTATCCACCCTCAGACGGACGGGCAGATCGAGAGGACGATTCAGACTCTCGAGGACATGCTCAGGGCATGTGTTCTAGACTTCGGTGGCAATTAGGATACGTATCTTCCGTTAGCGGAATTTTCATATAACAACAGTTATCATGCGAGCATTGATCGACCTCCCTTTGAGATGCTTTATGGGAGAAAGTGTAGGACCCCGATTTGTTGGGGCACGGTCGGTCAGCAGGTCGTTGGGAGCACAGAGGTGGTGCTCAAGATGACCGAGTTGATTCAGCAGGTCCGTAGTAGACTGCAGATTGCGCAGAGTCGGCAGAAGAGCTACGCCGACAGGAGGCGTTCAGACTTGGAGTTCCGGGTGGGCGATATGGTCCTTCTGAAGGTCTCACCCTGGAAGGGTGTCATCAGGTTTCGGAAGAGGGGCAACCTGGGCCCCAGGTTCATTGGTCCTTTCAGGGTTTTGGCCCGAGTGGGTCGGGTTGCTTATCGGCTGGATCTTCTAGTAGAGCTTAGCCAGATCCACAACATTTTCCATGTGTCTCAGTTGAGGAAGTGTTTGGTGGATGAGTCAGCAGTTGTTCCACTAGAGGATATTCAGGTTGATAGCAGCCTGAATTATATTGAGAGGCCGGTCGCGATTCTAGACCGGAAGACAAAGACCTTGAGGAACAAGGCAATTCAGTTAGTGAAGGTGCAGTGGCAGCACCGGAAGGGGTCTGAGTGGACGTGGGAGGCTGAGGAGGAAATGAGAGAGCACTACCCGGAGTAATTTGCAGATTCATCCGTAGCAGACTTCGAGGACGAAGTCTGAGACAAGTGGGGGAGAATTGTAATGCCCCATTCCTGGTACGTTGCTTCCGTGGCATTTATTTAGAAGTTTTTGAGAGGGACTCGACGAGTCTATGGCCCGACTCGTCGAGTAGGGACGAGATTTCGAGCACGTGTTAGTCGGCGACTCGGCGAGTCCATATTCGGGACTCGGCGAGTCTGCCTGCCAGGTAGAAACCCTAAATCCCCGGGTTTGCACCCTATTTAAACCACCTTATGAGCCCCCAAACTCGTCCTCTTCACCCTCAGAGCATCATTTAGCAAACCCTAATCGTTTCCTTGGTTATTTGTGCATTTCTTGTGTGAATCTTGAAGTTTTGAAGAGAAGAAGGAGGCTAGATCCAAAGGAGAAGAAGAAGATCCAAGGTCTTGATCCCATTTCAGAGTTCATTGAGGTATTAGCCGAATTCCTGCTGTTTCTATGAATGATTTCTCTTTAACAAGCATATTTAGCCTCTTTTAGCCATTTCTTAGCTTGTTCTTAGTAGAGAGATCACATTAGATTGATTAGCCTTCGGATCTAGCCATGTTTCAGTTCCAAAATCGTAGATCTATCACCTTTATGGAGCCATTTTGCATGATAACCCTAGATCTACTCTTCTAAGTGCCTTTTTAGCCTTTATCTCCTTTTTCATGTGTTGTACACGTAAAGTTGGAAACTTTACGTGGTAAATCAGCCTTAGAAACTCAGATCTATAATTTGTTTGTGGTGGTGTTGAGCAGAATCGAGTTCTTAGGATCTGCATGCATGTGACTCGGCGAGTCGTTCTTCGGACTCGGCGAGTCAGGTCGCGAGTCCCCGATTTTTACCCCTTTGAGTGATTCCGAGTGGAGGCCAGTGAGCAGTAGGATGGACTCAGTGAGTCGGAGGTTAGACTCAGTAATGGAGGAACTCGACGAGTTGTTCATACAACTTGGCGAGTCCAAGGCAATCTGCTTAGCTCAAGAACAACTCGTCGAGTTGTTCATATGACTAGGCGAGTCGGATGCAGATTGTCTGAGTTTTTGAATCGAGAGGGTACTCGTTGAGTCGATGCCATACTCGACAAGTAGCCATGAGTAAGGTTGAGAAGTGAGACTAGAGACTCGGCGAGTTGGCGGTCCAACTCGGCGAGTCAGGTCAACTGTAGGTTGACTTTGACTGGGAGAGTTGACTTTGACCAAGGGTAAAAGAGTCATTTTACCCCAGTGCAGTGATTAGCATTTGACTGAGTGTGTTTATGGAATTGTAGCCGGGGAGATACCGGAGCAGCAGCAGTTAGCTTCCAGAGCCATACACACAGCAGCCAGTTCACGAGGTGAGTTTCCTTCCAGTAGGAACGGGTCTAAGGCCACAATGTCGGCCCGTTCAGTTAGCAGTAGTTTTTGGATTTCGGTCCAATGCAGTGGTTAGTATGTTTGACACCTCCGTGGCTCAGACAGGATTTATGTGTTTATGCTAGATGATATGTTATGCTATGTCGTGTTCAGTTAGTCCGGATTTCGGTCCGATGTAGGGGACGGGGGTCCCAGTCAGTTTCGGACTTCGGTCCGATGTAGGGGACGGGAGTCCCAGTCAGTTTCGGACTTCGGTCCGATGTATGGGACGGGGGTCCCAGTCAGTTTCGGACTTCGGTCCGATGTAGGGGACGGGGGTCCCAGTCAGTGAGCAAGGCCCAGTATGTGCTTTTTATGTATTGTATGGTATGTGGTAGTTTGGGGGAGCTCACTAAGCTTCGTGCTTACAGTTTCAGTTTTGGTTTCAGGTACTTCCGCAAGCAAAGGGAAGAGCTCGGGATGATGGCATCGCACACACCACAGCTTCAGTTTTTGTCCTGGCAGTTGATTCAGTTTCTTGATATGTTTGGATATAGTTGTGATACAGTTTTTCTCACAGTATTTTATCATGGTTTTTGAAATATGCAACGTATGGTTTTGTTATGTGATACTTGGTTTCATGGTTTTGTTATAATAAAAATTGAAATTTTTGGGTCGTATTTTTGGGTCGTTTCACCAAATATGGTGATTTTTTAGCATGGAATGTTCTTGAACCAATAAGTCATCCTTTCAGACCTTAGTAGGGGTCTTAAGTCATAAAAATGTGGTCTTGATGGTTAGTTTTGCTCCATGCATGCTATAGAAGGTCTTAATGCATTAAGATGTTGAGAATTTGTTTTTTAAGAACTTAATGGACATGCAAAGTCATAAAGTTGGAAGCTTTATGATTCTTGAGGATATATTGGCCTTGGATCTGATTTTGGACGTGAAGATCTGAAGTATTAAGTTCTTAATGTGGAAAGGGTTGAACTGGCACATACAATGGGAATACAAAGTGGTATGATGCACGTACGTGGTCAGCGCCCCATAAGATGGTCAACCACCGAGTACGCCTCACGTACAGAAGAGTACGCCCAACGCACTCGGCTGAGTCGACTCGGTCGGGTTGACTCGGCTAGGTGTTGACTTGACTTCTGACTGTTGTCCAGGTTTGAACAAGGATATTTTAGGGAAAATATTATTAATGGATAATGTTGTGACATTTAGGAGTTGGGCTGAGCCAGTATTTGGGAGCAAAGTAACGATATACTATTCGTCAGATTTTGGGATGAGTTTTCCTCACTGTACTTACGGGTCGAAGGCACCAAGGCCGACCCATTGGATTGATATCCTGTTATACATTGACTTACGATATGTTGAGTGTAGGATAGGCCTGTATGATTATATGATAGTTGTTGATATGCGTTGATCGGTAGATCTGTAGGACTACCTGTGATTTCTGGCTGCATGATTATATGTTTGTTGATTTTGTTGTTATCTATTATATGTCGACATATTGTGTTAGGTTGAGACTTTACTACTTTGTGCGTGAGTCAACAGACCGGGGGTATTCCATCCCAATGGCTGAGTGGACCCGCGGGTATTCCAGTCCAATGACTGAGTGAACCTGTTGTATATTGGCATTCCAGTCCGATCACTGATTAGGCCAGGGGTAATCCAGATCGATGGCTGTGGACCCGGTAGTATTCCAGTCGATGACTGATTAGACTCGTCATGATTATTTGTATATGATATGTGTATTGTGTGGTGGTACTTTGGGGGAAACTCACTAAGTGTTGGCTTACAATGTTTGGTTATGGTTTTAGGTACTTCCGAGGATTGTGGGAAGGTGAAGGTGTGACCGTACACATCCTGATTTTATGTTGTTGATCTTGGGAGACTCTGTTTTGAAAAATGTTTTGAAAACAATGGTTTTGTAAACACTTTTCTTAGTAAATTGGTTGATTTGAAAAGTTTACATTGGTTGTGATTTTTAAGATGTTACAAATGCATTCACCCATTAAAATTGGATGGTGGTTTGCAAAGATAATAAACCCATATATAGTTTTGGGAGTGACATGCTGTTAAACGTTTAGCATTTTTTGTATAGTCACTTGGTTTATTGCTTGCATAAATTGGAATCTGTTGAAAAGAGTGTACAAGAAATAAATAAATTAATATACTACTAATTATGTGTGAGACTATTAAATGATGTGAAATAAATAAACAAATTACCATACTAATGATTATATGGGTATACTATGATATCACATACTAAAATACATATAAGATCCATAATAAATAATAAATATTTATTAGATAAATTATATTTATTTATCAGGAAAATAAATAAGAAAATAAAATAGTTTATGTATTATTTATTAATAAAAAAATTAAATAAAAGAGTTTTATTTATTAAATAAAAGAATTAATCTAAGAAGCCAAAGTAATTAACTATGGATTAGACTCATCATTTTGGGCTACTAAAGGTTTAAAATCCTTACCCACTTAATACTTATATCTAATGAGGTAATTAACATGATTACTGAATTATGTAAAACCTTTTTATATTCATAACTAGGCGAATGCCTGCACGTTGCGCAGAAGCATCAATATAGCTGAAATCTTTACAAATATATGTTTTTTTAAATATAACAATAATGTTGTTAAATTTGATATAATAATTTGTATACTAAGTGAATATAACATATTGATTATTTTAAATTATATGATAATATATACATCTATTAAAACTGTTTAATCTCAATCTTTTGAATGATCTCTACTCGTGGGTTACTCATGAATAAAATTAACTATAATATATGGTTTAATGTTATTTATAGTTGTTGTTATTCTTAATTAATTTTTTAAAATTTATTTGCTTAAAGTTTTAATTTCTATCATTGTAATTATTTAAAACATCAAATTTTTTTATTATTTTAAAGGTAACAATATAATCATTTATATAGAGTTATTTTTAACTATTGTTATTGTAAGTTATTTTAAGCTACTTATTTAAAAAATTTTAACGATTATAAAAATATCTTTAGGAAATATTTTAGTTAAATTGATATTACAATTTAGTTTTTGCATTTAGCACTATAATTTATCACTTTTAACTAATCACAAAATATTCTTTGGGTATTTTATGTGGAATTGAAATTTATATTAAAGTTGACCCCGTAATGTTATATTTAAATTAATAATTTAAGTATTCTGTCCAAATTGTTCAAAAGTTGTAGCTTTAAACTGATAATGGTTTACATACGACAACATATTAAATCTAATAAATTAATTATAATATGTTAAAAGTTAAAGACATAACTTTATAAGTAGAAATAAAAATATTATTTAATATTGAAATTTAGTTTATTTATAATTACATTTTAGGTTTGATACTTATTTAGTTATTAACCTACTTATAATCATTATTAGAAAGTCAATACAAATTATCATTTTTAACTATTTACAATTTAAGTATTTTATACAAATTGTTCAAAAGTTATAACTTTAAAATGATAATGGTTTATATACAACATCATATTAGACCTAATAAATCTCTAAATATTATTAAAAGAGAACCCTTAATTCACCAATGAAGCAATCAAGACCCTTGATTGTATTTCAATCATATGATTTTAACCATTAGATCAAATTGATGACATCATCTTCTCAAAATAGAATTCAAACATTTAATTATAGAATCTTTAAATTTACCAATTACATTTCAAACACAATTACATTAAATTATAGAATCTATTCATATTTAATTATAGAATCTATTCATACTTTCAAAAATATATTTCACAATTCGGGCATAATTACATTTAATTATAGAATCTTTAAAATCGGCAATTATGTTATCAATTAAAGCATATCATTCTATTTATATATGAGACATCAGTTTCTCCATAAATCTAGCCAAAAACATGAATAACTGCCCCCATCTTTCTCCTCTATTTTTTCTCTTAAACCAGAATTCCTTAATCCAATGGTTGTGCTTCAATTTATGCTTTGTGTGTTCATAACAGAATGTAGCACCATAAGGTGGTTCCTTTTTCTCATGTATTCTTAGAATTTGCGTATTGCCTCTTCCTTGCATCTACAATTGTCATACCTTTGCTTTGGCTTCACACAAATCTCTACAAACTGAAGCAAGCATCTCCTTCAAGACATCTTTTGACGATCTATGTCATCATTAACCCTAATTAATATTGTTCATAATTTAATTCAAATATTTATAGTTTTTGGCTTCAAAATTTAAACCTGATTAGTTTTTTCTTTTTAAAAAAACTCATTAAATAAGAATATCAATAATTATGTTATCTTTAATATATATTAAAACAAAAATCTTATGATATCATCTGAAACAATCTGGGTCATTGACTGCATTTCAATCTTATGTTTTCCACCATTATATCAAATTGGTGACATTATCTTCCCCAAATAGAATGTATTTAATTCTAATAAATGCTTTCCAATTGTCAAACAGAATTAACTTAAATCCATTGAAATAGAATGTATTTAATTTTAATAAATTTTCCCCTATTTTAAATCTTGAATTTCCGGTTATAAAGGTTTTAAAATAGTCAACTTTAAAAACATATTATTGGAAACCATTTCAATTAAGGCATTAAATATCAACCATTAATATAAATCCGTTTATATTAGCAAACCATTAATATAAAATCCATTTTTATTAGGAAACCATTAATACCAAAAAATCATATTCAAATTATCACATACATATATGATTCATCCTTGAATTTGCGGCTCACATTTATTTTCGATCATTACTTTTCTTCAAACCTTCTCCTACAACATCATTCTTATTGTTTATCACTTCCATCATCATTATCTGCTTCAAACCTTCATTGTTGTGCATTAGAAGATCAGTACCTTCTTTCGCTTTTTTATATTTTTTTCGATTATTTTTTGTTCCCGTATCAAATATATGTATTCATATTATATTTTGATATTCTTTGTCACAGCTTACATGAAATCGATTAACATCATTCAGTCTATATTAAGCCAAAGAAAACAAAAATGTATAATTTTTCATATTAAATTCTTAACCTATTAACTGGGACTCGATACTCAACAACCTCTACAAACTGCAATAGCTATGTGATTTTTTTTTACAATTTATAGCAACATACTGATGGGTTTTAGGTAAAACAAATAAACTAGAAAACAATTCCTAAGTTCACATGCAACCTACTTTGGATCTATGTTTTATCTATTGAACATACAACTTTGAATTGCAAAACAAGAACCCTAGAGGAGAGAGGCTATAATCGAAATTTACAAACTAGGGTTTAGTAATTACATACCTTTCAATTGTTATAGTAAACAATTGATGATTCCCTTGATCTTGATCTTGATCCTTTTGGAAGCTTAGCACCACAAGTGTAATGCCTCTAATGGAATCACACCCAAACTAGCAAGAAGGAAAGTAGAGGAGAGAGGGAAGAGGGAGTATGCAAAATTTCGGCCCTTAGGGTTTCTTCAAAAGAAAAGAGTGGCCAAAACATGAACCAGGAGGCTCCTTATATAGCTGAGGGATCTAGGGTTTAGGGAAAACCCTAGTTATCCTTTGCTTAGGGCCTAAGCAAACCCAAGGGACTTATCCAAGCCCCTATGGATGAAATTATTAGGGTTTCCCCTAAAGATTTCGTCCACCCTTATCCAAGGGGGTTCTAGAGCCTTCCACTCAACTATTAGATAATTGCAAACTAGTCCCTGCACCTTATAATTAATTCTTTTAACCCCGAAATTAATTCTAATTAATTTCTGGCTAACAATTAATTAAACAAAATGATTTCTTATTAATATATTAATCTTTTAACATATTAATAAATTCATTTATATTAATTTATTAATCTTATAATAAATTAATATCTCTCCTTTCATAATTTCCTTGTCCGGTTGCTAGGTTTGAGGGCAACCCAAAAGGACTGTGCTGCTATCAATTCAAGTACACACCAATTATAGTTATGGGCTTAGACACCTAATCCAACAGTCTCCCACTTGGATAAGTCTGTAACTATAATTGCTAGTATGCCTTCTAAATTTGACCAGCAAATTGTAGCTTCCAAAAAGCTGCTGCCGAACTCTGACCCAGTCAGTTACGTGTCCTAAGATAAGTGATCATATAATCCTTCGTTCTGCTAGATATCCCTAGACAAAATACATGGAATGCAATCAACCTCTTTATCCAGAATCTATGTTTCCCGATTCCTGATTAGTGATGATGTAGGACTTCTAATTGAACACATCAATTTAGTCCTGGCTGGGCCCAGCACATAAGTCAACACCAAATCATCGAGGGGCCCACAGATATCGCTTTTTCCCATTAAGGAAAAAAGAACGAATAAACATTGACTCATATGCTTGTATCTTTTACTCATCAAACCATACATGATAATATGTTTTATAACACCAAGTTACTGATGCGTTTTCGTATTACCAATGCATAGCCGACTTGCAAATTACAACTCATATATCTCTGTTTCAAGATTATAAGATATTATCGTCTCAGTATTACTCGTGATGAATTCCATGAAGTAATACTCTAAGCGAGGGTTTATCCAATACTCAAATCTCAATTTCTGAGTACTCATGAACGTTGCAGCAAAATCTATTGCCATGTCTATCCTTAGACAATCTACAATCCAGTTCATGACAGTCTTGATTCACTACTTACTTCCAAAAGTACGAGCGACCGTGGAGTTTGAATAATCTTATTATTCGGGAAGTAAAACATGCAAAAAATGAAACACAATAATTGACAAAAGGTAGAACCCAAACTTATAAATAATACTTTATTATTTAATCACCAAAAGTCAATTACATTTACTTTGTTACAAGTTTCAGAACAAAACTAATCTAACTACTAAAACTAATATCATATTTCAGTCCTATGCTCCGAGCATGTTGAATATGCTTAGCCCTACTCAGACCCTTTGTGAGGGGATCTGCTGGGTTATCTTCAGATGACACCCTCTTCACTATAAGATGACCTTCTTCTACTCTATGTTTGATGAAATGGTACTTTCTGTCGATATGTCTGGTTTTACCATGATCTCTCGATTCCTTTGTCAAGGCAACCGCTCCTTCATTATCGCAGAACAGTTCCATAGGCTCCTGGATGGTTGGAACAACTCCGAGATCCCCGATGAAGTTCCTCAACCAAGCTGCTTCTTTCGACGCTTCACTTGTTGCTATGTACTCTGATTCACAAGTAGAATCAGCCACCGTATCTTGCTTGGAACTCTTCCAAGTAACTGCTCCTCCATTTAATAAGAATACCCAGCCTGACTGAGAACGGAAGTTATCTCTATCCGTCTGAAAGCTGGCATCACTATAACCATCTACTCTCAAAGTATCATTGCCACCAAGTACAAGGACCCAGTCCTTCGTTCTTCGCAAATACTTGAGTATATTCTTCACGGCTATCCAGTGAGCTCTACCTGGGTTTCCCTGATAGCGACTGACCATGCTCAAAGCAAATGCCACATCAGGGCGAGTACATGTCATAGCGTACATGATCGATCCGACAGCGGAAGCATAAGGTACACGACTCATGTCATCTATTTCCTCATCTGTACTCGGGCATTGAGTCTTACTCAATTTGGTATTGCTCTGGATAGGTAGCTCTCCCTTCTTGGAATTTTCCATACTAAACCTCTTTAGTACCTTATCCAAGTATGTGCTCTGACTAAGTCCAATTAGTCTCTTCTTTCTATCTCTCAATATTCTAATCCCAAGAATATAGGCGGCTTCTCCTAGGTCTTTCATGGCAAAACACTTTCCAAGCCAAGACTTAACTTCATTCAAGGTTGGAACGTCGTTACCAATGAGTAATATGTCATCGACATATAACACCAGAAAAGTTACTATACTCCCACTAGCCTTGATATACACACAAAACTCATCTTCACTTCTAGAGAAACCAAACTCTTTGACTTTCTCATGGAAGCAAAGATTCCAGTTGCGAGATGCTTGTTTCAATCCATAAATGGATTTCTCAAGCTTGCATACCCTATTAGGAAACTTTGCATCAACAAAACCCTCTGGCTGACTCATGTAAACATCCTCAGCCAACTTCCCGTTAAGGAAGGCAGTCTTGACATCCATCTGCCAGATTTCATAGTCATGAAAGGCAGCTATGGCGAGCAATATCCTAATAGATTTAATCTTAGCCACCGGAGAAAAAGTCTCATCATAGTCAACCCCTGGGGTTTGAGTGAAACCTTTTGCAACCAGTCGAGCCTTGAACGTATGCACATTCCCATCCATGTTTGTCTTCTTCTTGAAGATCCATTTGCACCCAACTGTCTTCCGACCTGGTGCACTATCAACCAAATTCCAAACTTGGTTGTCATACATGGACTTAATCTCGCTGTCCATTGCTTCTTTCCACTTGGACGCCTCTGGGCCTGCCATTGCTTCCTTATAAGTGACTGGTTCATCTAAGTTTACCAGTGTTCTATCACTTATGAATGTGTCACCATCTGAAGTAATATGAAAAACATACAACTCAGGTGGCACACTCACCCTAGTGGATCTTCGAAGCGGTAATGATTTATCAACCGGTTCAACAGAAACTGTTTCCTCTGGTTGAGTGCTAGTGTCATCTAAGGTTCCTTCATTGGTTGACTCTTGAATCTCTTCAAGGTCAATGGTACTCCCACTGTCCTCTTTGAATATGAGCTCTCTTTCTAAAAAGACTCCTCTTCGAGCTACAAACACCACGTTTTCACTAGGTCTGTAGAACAAATATCCAAAAGACTGCTTTAGGTAACCAATGAAAACACATTTCTCACTTCTAGCTGCTAGCTTGTCGTGAGTCTCTCATCTTACGAAAGCTTCACAACCCCAGACTTTAATATGTGCTAACGAGGGAACTTTCCCTGTCCACATTTCGTGAGGTGTTTTGGCAACATTCTTTGTAGGGACAAGATTGAGGATGTGGGCGGCTGTCTCTAAGGCATACCCCCAGAAGTAAATAGGAAGCGAGGCACGACTCATCATAGAACGAACCATGTCTAACAAGGTTCGATTACGCCTCTCAGCTACACCATTTAACTGTGGTGTCCTAGGAGGAGTCAATTGTGAGACTATCCCACATTCTTTCAGATAGTCGTTGAACTCGGTACTAAGATACTCCCCGCCTCTATCGGATCTAAGTATCTTGATCTTTCTGCCCAATTGATTTTCGACTTCATGCTTAAACTCTTTGAACTTTTCAAATGTTTCTGACTTATGTTTGATCAAGTAGATGTAACCATATCTGCTATAATCGTCAGTGAAAGTCACATAGAATCGATTAGCATCCCTCATGGTTGATCTGAAGGGCCCACACACATCTGTGTGTATGAGATCCAACAGACCTTCACCTCTTTCACAAGACCCTGTGAATGGTGATTTTGTCATCTTTCCCAAAAGACAAGATTCACACATATCATTTGATTTTAGGTCAAATGATTCCAACACTCCATCCTTTTGGAGTTGGGCTATGCGTTTCTTGTTAATGTGTCCAAGACGACAATGCCACAAGCATGCCTTGTCTACACTATTAGACAAGTCAATATTAAGTACACTATTTCCTAAGCTATCAACACAAGTCACTGTTTCATACACACCATCACAAGGTAAAGCTTCAAACACAAAAACACCATTCTTATAAACAGAAATTGAACCATTCAAATCATTAAAAGAATATTTAAAACCTTGTCTGAACAATGCATGAAATGAAATAATGTTTCTCGTCATCTCAGACGAATAGCAACAATTTATTAAGTCTAATCTAACATCATTACTAAGCAATAGTTGATAAACTCCGATCTTGGTCATTAGTGAAGACTTTCTGTTCCCCATGATCAAGTTTATCCTCCCATGCTCTATCTCTTCACTTTCCTTTAGCCCCTGCAAATCAGAACAGATATGAAAACCACATCCTGTATCAAGGACCCATGAACGAGAAGATAATGAGTTATTAGCAGAAATAGTGTAAATACCAGCCGAAGATGGCTTCACTTTGCCATCCTTGATATCTTGCAGATATTGTGGGCAAGATATCTTCCAATGCCCCTTTTGATTGCAGTAAAAGCAAATGGCCTCTTTTGGATCAGAAACATGGGGAGTGGAACCATTGGGCTTAGCCTTCGGGCCATTACTAGATGACACAGCTTGAGCCTTGCTCTTCCAGTTTTGCTTGGGAGGACCTTTCCTCTTCTTCCCCTTTCCCTGTCCAATGGCCAAGACAGGGGCACTTGTAGGTGTGGAGGGTATACTTTTACCCTTCATCCCTGCCTCAGCTGTCTGCAACAAGTTGTGCAATTGGGCCAAAGTCTGCTCAGTGTTGTTCAAATGGTAAGTTAAGATAAATTGACCATAACAGTCAGGCAACGAGTTCAAGACCATGTCAATGGCCAATTCCTCATCGAAGTGAATGTTGAGCTTGACCAAACGCTCTATGTAGCGTTGCATTCTTTGCACATGAGATACAACCGATTCCCCCTCTTTCATACTCTTCGGGAGTGGCTTTTGACTCATCAAGTTCTTTGAGCTCCTTTTCAAGGACATACTCTTTGTCCTCGAATCTAAGCGCCATCTTGATGTTACGCATCCAATCGTTATAGTTGGAGCCATCCATAACGACTTTGGAGCAGATGTTTAGTAGAGAGAAGTTGTGGCTGGAGGATGATGAAGCAGAAGTGTTTCCAGGAGTAGACATCTGAAAAGAAAGATAGTTTTTGTTAGATTACAAGACACCTCAATATAATAACCCAAAGATATCATATCAAGGTTAGGACCCAACTATAACGATTTACAACTTAGAAATGGGATGCCGAGATCCAAGTTCAAATCTCATAAAGGTAGGTGAATGACGATTCACAAATTCCACCATTAGACAAAATAAACGAAGTGAAATTCCTAATTCTTTTGAGATACATTAAAACTATTTAATGGCATGTTTTAATCTCGGATTATGCTCTACTATTTGTGACTAGGATACCGAGGATCACAAACTAGATGTGAATAACCATGCAAATGTGCTTGGTAACCTTATTTTCTTTATCATTAACTATTAATGTGCCGGTAAACCACACACGCTCCATCAAAATGATAATTATAAGATACCCATTACTACTATTTATTAGTGCATTTTAGTGTGCCGGTTAACCACACACGCTCCATTAACGACCAATAAAGCATAATGTGCAATTTCATGGATTAGCATACTTTTCACATTTTTCCTAAAGTAACTAGAGTTGGGATTTTGAAAAATAGTGTTCTAGTACTTTCTTTAATAGCATTATACTTTTAATGGAAGTAGTTGTCCTATCAAATCCGTTCTGCTAACGACCCTCCACTAATCAAGGAAGCGGTGGGTGAGAGTGGACACCCATTCAACTACCATTTTATAGGCAGTTTCCTTATACCCCCTTATAGACTAGCTTCGTGAATGAGGCATACTAGCGATTTGACTGACCATATTCTTATACATATATAATATTTAACTTTTAATTATAATATATATATATATATATATATATATATATATATATATATATAAGGTGTGTTTTAAAACATTTTAAAACTCCAAGGGTTTATATAAATTTTTTTCGAAATTTAAACTATTAAATTTTAAATTTAAATAAACCAATTAATTAGATTTAATATTTATCTATTAATTAACTTTTAATTTATTTATTAAATCTTGTAAGGATTATCTAATTAAATTAAACAATTAATTTAATCCTAATCCATATCCCTTCTAGATTTCGAAAATATGGGGATAAGATAATTTCCTTATTTTTCTTAATTATCGAATAAGGCAACTATTATCCAAAACAAGGAAACCCTAATCTTTATAGCATATTTCGAAATTTCCAAGGGAGTAGGCTAGGGTTTTCAAAACCCTAACCCTAATTTCGATTAGGGGTTCTTTGGAGGCTAGGGTTTTCAAAAACCCTTTGATCCACAACCCTAAAAATCGAAAAAATGGCCTTTAGGGTTTAATAGCTATAAACCCTAATTTGCAATTCAACAATTATAACAATTCAATTTAAAACAAACAAAGGCTCTGATACCACTGATGGGTTTTAGGTAAAACAAATAAACTAGAAAACAATTCCTAAGTTCACATGCAACCTACTTTGGATCTATGTTTTATCTATTGAACATACAACTTTGAATTGCAAAACAAGAACCCTAGAGGAGAGAGGCTATAATCGAAATTTACAAACTAGGGTTTAGTAATTACATACCTTTCAATTGTTATAGTAAACAATTGATGATTCCCTTGATCTTGATCTTGATCCTTTTGGAAGCTTAGCACCACAAGTGTAATGCCTCTAATGGAATCACACCCAAACTAGCAAGAAGGAAAGTAGAGGAGAGAGGGAAGAGGGAGTATGCAAAATTTCGGCCCTTAGGGTTTCTTCAAAAGAAAAGAGTGGCCAAAACATGAACCAGGAGGCTCCTTATATAGCTGAGGGATCTAGGGTTTAGGGAAAACCCTAGTTATCCTTTGCTTAGGGCCTAAGCTAACCCAAGGGCCTTATCCAAGCCCCTATGGATGAAATTATTAGGGTTTCCCCTAAAGATTTCGTCCACCCTTATCCAAGGGGGTTCTAGAGCCTTCCACTCAACTATTAGATAATTGCAAACTAGTCCCTGCACCTTATAATTAATTCTTTTAACCCCGAAATTAATTCTAATTAATTTCTGGCTAACAATTAATTAAACAAAATGATTTCTTATTAATATATTAATCTTTTAACATATTAATAAATTCATTTATATTAATTTATTAATCTTATAATAAATTAATATCTCTCCTTTCATAATTTCCTTGTCCGGTTGCTAGGTTTGAGGGCAACCCAAAAGGACTGTGCTGCTATCAATTCAAGTACATACCAATTATATTTATGGGCTTAGACACCTAATCCAACACATGCATACCATGAAAAAAGAACTTTTAATTAAAACTACAACTTAGCTTTTTCTCGGTAACAACAATATACAACACTTACTATCAACACACTTACTATCAACATCGTTTTCTACCGGTTTCTCTAAATATTAACATATGAACCATATCGAAAGTAGGCTAAGGAGTTAGAATCTAAACTAGGAATGATCTTATTTCCTTGAATATCATATTTATGGTATTATAGAAATTTTTTTATTTGATTGTAGAATCAAATTGCATAATTACAATTAACATTGTTTTTATTAAACTTTGTATGTAGGTATGAAACAACAATAAGTATATTTTTGAAGGAACATTGTTCAAAATAATTTGTATAATCTAAATACATGTTAATTTAGTTCATTTCTATACTTTCCTATAACATTGGATTTTGTCATGTTACATTCAAAATATGGGTTATTAGAACAAACACCTTAGGTGTTTGACGAAATGTCTCAAAGAATCTGACACAAGTTCTCTACGCTCACCTCACAACCATGTATAAATTTTGGTTTTTTTTCTAGATTTTTAGCATCATGTGTTTTTTATGTTTCCAACTTTGTAGTGTTACATGTTTTTTTGTCTCATCCTCAGGTTTTTCTATCTCTGATTGGGCTTCATTTTTTATATTTATTGTAAACTATCGATTCAATCTATGTCACTTTGTTATGATTTTTATCAACGTGATAAGATTCTAATAAATTGTCCATTTCTTGATCTTTTAGAAAAAGATGTTCTAACTGGATTATCATCTACGACCGTGGTATTCTATTTTGTTGATGAAGCGATCTATGATTTGGCCATAATGGTTTTTACGGATTATGTTTGGACTGATAATTATTCTTGTCATAAAAAAAATACATCCAACAAAAAGTGAAAGATAATTTTTTAAATTAATACCATCATTTAACTTTAAAGGATTTTTTTCAACTTTGATGGCAGGTAACAGAGTTTTGGCTGAAATTTTCAATTTTGTCGGAATATAACAGGTTATGACTTAAATAATAATATTAGATATTTGGGCAATCAGGTTTTCTTCGGTTCTTAAATTATTTTGCAGAAAGTGGTCTAATTTGGTATTATTGATCTCACAAAAGGCAAGTCTCATGTCTCTTTTAGCATATCCATTGAGTTTAATAGTTTATTGTTCATATTTGTTTTTTTAAAAAAATGTTAAATCTTGTTTTAGTAAATGCAAGTCAGCAGGAAGTAAAGGTGCAAGAAGAGAAAAATATTAAATATGGGATGATCATGGTTATTTCAAACCAAAATAAATTTCTAAAGTAACAAATGCTAAATTTAAAAGATAAACACTTGTAATGCAGAATACATATTATACTTTCCAAATAAGTAACCAAAAACTAACCTCATCCCCAAATAAATTACATATTAACTAACATCAATAAATTATGATTATAGTGTCTTGATTTTTAATTATACATTATAGAGAGTCGGTTAATATGTAGTCATTATTTTTATATTTGTATCGGTTTTGAACTACAAAAACTATATTCAAATAATAAAAATGAAATGTAACATATACAATGGTAATAATGCAAAAATAACCTTCAAATTTGGTTTGATACAAAAAAATAGTCTAAAACTTATTTCTAAAAGCAACAAGAAAAAACAACGAACTTTCAAAAAGAAATGAGAAATTACAATGAACTTTTAAAAACTATCAAGAATGTATAATATAGGATGATAATAATGCTTAAAAACACCGAGTTTGGTCTGATGCGAAAAAAGTAACTTTATATGAAAGTATGATTGCAGTAATACTAAAAGAACCTATATGTTTTTTATCTGATGCAAAAGTGGTCGAAACATACTTCTAAATTGGCAAGAAATAGCAATGAACTTTTAATTCATCTTGAATAACCATTTAATAGTTATATGTGAAAGAATCATTGTCATAAAATAAAAATAAAAAATCATCATTTGTTTAAATTGTTTAATTCGTCTCATAATAACAAGTAAGTTGTGTGCCAATTATGTATTTTGACATTTTCAATGAGTAATGGGTAATATCTAAATCGAGCAAGCATAAATGTTTTTATATTTCTTTGTTAGAGTTTTTTTTATATTTAATATTGTATGTGTGTGTGTGTGGTGGTGGTGGGGGGGGGGGGGGGGGGGGTTATGTGTTTCATTTCAAATAAACATAAATAAGTTGCTATTTTTTAAAATAAACAATTCTATTTCGAAATATAACCATAAAATAACAATGTTTTTTGAAAGTACTTTGTCAAACGTTGGATTATACTTGCGTAGAGCCGTTTTTGCACATAGTTAAACTATGTGTAGCTGTTTCCGGTATCACAAGTAAAAAAAGGTTTGAAGGTACTTTGTGGCGATAAAGGTCGTTCAACTAATAAAACAAAAAATGTTGTCTACAAAGAGGTCCTTCAACGACTATATATATTTACCAACCTCAGTGTATTTTATACACATTTCAATAATATCAATAACCCTGATTTTTTTTTATAATTATTTTGCAATATCTATATACATTTATATTTTATTTATGTGTTCCCCGCGTTTAACGCGGGTCATAATCTAGTTAAGTATAATATGTTAAAAGTTAAAAACATAACTTTATAAGTAGAAGAAAATATATTCTTTTAATATTGAAATTTAGTTTATATATGATTACCCTTTAGGTTTTATATTTATTTAACCTTATTAACCAACTTATAATCATTATTAGAAAGAAATTAAAAAATCATGGGAGTTTCAAATGAATGTGGTGAAAAAAAATGAATGGGGGTTTCAAATGAATGTGATGAAAGGAAAAATGCTTACTTTATAAGTATATAATGATGATGATTCATTCCTTATCAGTCTCCCTATTTCCTAGTTTGCCACCCAAGATCCAAAGTCGGTAAATCCATTCGGTTTTATCTTAAAGGCATTATATGGGGCTTTATTTTTGTGATTGAAGATATATCAATCATTTGGATTAGCTTATGTGGATACATGAACATGTTTTGATTGTTATCTCCTATATAAAATGTCTTATGCTCCAAGGATATGATTTCTAAACCTCATATGGTAGCTTTGTGTTGATAATATTTGTCTAATTTGATTCACAAATTTAAGGTTAAATTTTTGAATTTATAGTTTTTATTTATTTATTTATTTATTTTGTAAATGTATTTTCTACGATTGTTTTAGATTACATCAAACCCAACACGAGTTGTCACATACATTTTAATAATATTGATACACCAATATTGGTGGTGCCTTCATGTATGATACTAATCACTAGACTGCCTGGACTTTTTGTATAAATTTTTTTCTCGGTGTTATAGTGGCCTCATTAGAAGAATAAATGAATGGTCATTAACAATCCTCTTCAATCCAAGGTGCAAGTTTTCAGTAGAGTGTAATTCACACTATGACTACATGTACATTAATTCTTGTAATCACTTTGTTTGTCTCATTGTGCGGTAACAAGAATTTGTAGAGAACTATTCACTAAAATAACAATGAGATTCTCACATGTAGAGATCTTTATAAGATGCTTGTTTCCCTCTTCTACAACTAAAAAAACAATACAAACAAATAAAAATAGTACTTATTCAGCAAAACCGGAGAGATGCAAACAATGTAAAATCAATAATCATTTAATAACTTACTTTATGTAGTAAATCATTTTTTTCATCTATATTGGCTTCTTCTACCAAGGGAGTCTCGTGAAATTTAAGGGCCTATACGATAAATAAAAATGGTTCCTTAAATATAAACTTTTTTTACAGGCAAAATTTGTTAATATTATAGTAAATCTATGAAATGTTATAAAGACAATCGAAATAAAAGAATGATAGGCTAGACATTTTGGACTTTCAAACATGTTGTAAGAGACTTATTTATATTTGAATTAAATATAAGAGTATAGTTAATATCTAAAAAACATATTTTATATTTAAATTAAATAGATGGATGTTAAATGTCATACACAAAAACCAAATTGTGAATAAAACGGATTACAATGATGTTAATGTGTATTTGGAGAATTGAGGGGGTGATTTGTAAATTCAGGCAAGTACAAACGAAAAGACAATATTTAACGTACCATTAATGAATCTTCACTCTTGAAAACGAAATTAGGAACAAGACCTTCGAAAAAAAAGAAAAAAAGAGAAATTAAATATCTTATTATTTTTGTTCTTATAAATCCTCTTACCAAATTAAATAGTTATCTTGTATAATATATTTATTTAATCAAACTTAATGATATTTTAATATACTAATACGAGACAATTTAAAACAAAAGGAAAACAAAGTATAATATACTCGAACACGGATTAATATTGAGGGATTGGATTTAAGACTCGTCTATTAGCCAACTAAACTAAAAGTTGTTTATTCTTTGTAGTTACAAAAACTAATATATATATTTCATATTAACTATTTAAATTCGTTAAAAATTAAGGACTTACTTTTTTGGGGGCCCATCTCTTGCACTCCTTAGACCGGAGAGTATGGAAGGGGAGCTTCCTTTATTTTTTACTAGTTGTGAAACCCGTATATTATACGGGTTGATTAAAACAAAATGTTAAATAGAAATGATGAGAAGTTTATTTGAATTTGAAATTTGAAATAAATAAAAATTATGAGAAAAAAACATGCAAAAAATAAATAAATAAAAATTATTATTTAGTTATCAGACCCGTATACTAAACAGGTTAATTATAACAAAATGTTAAACACAAAGGTTTAAACAGTAAATTTATTTGAAATTGAAATTTAAAATTTAAAATTTGAAATTAATATCATTATGGTAGGTTTAATTTATGGAAACTAATTAATAATATATTAGAAAAATGGAAAATGAAATAATTGACAAGTG
The DNA here is from genome assembly GCF_051521515.1 of Lactuca serriola. NCBI lineage: Eukaryota > Viridiplantae > Streptophyta > Magnoliopsida > Asterales > Asteraceae > Lactuca > Lactuca serriola. The sequence goes on along the minus strand of NC_136412.1, from coordinate 218,551,426 downwards.
GAAAATAAATATATCTCTAAATTATGACAAAATGACATGTGGCAAATTGAATGAGAGAATGACATATGGCAAAATCATTCTTATTTATTAGGGTAGATGGGTCATACCTCTCTTTCCCTCATTTTTCTTTCCCTCACTAAAACTCAAGGAATGGGTGGGAAGCTCTTCCCTCATTTTTTTTATTAAATAAATTTAATTTGTTATGATTTATAATTTTTAAATTAATACTAAAAATAAAATTTAATTAAAAATAAAAAGCATTTCATTAATTAAAATAAAAATTACATTAAACCTAATATTTAAATAAGTAGAAAAATAAAAAAATAAAAACGCAAAAAAAAAACCCACAACATAGAAAACATAATTAATATTCTAATTTTATTTAAACCAAAATACGTCACTCGGAATCATCATCTTCGTCATCACCCTCATCGTCCTCGTCATCGCCTTGATCGTCTTCATCATTCTCCCCAGCGTCACTATCATCGTCGAAATCTTCACTCTCGACGAACATATCAGAATCCTCGTCTGATTCGTCAAACAAATCATCGTGAGAAAACTCTAACGGGAGCTGAATATGAGCCCTATAAATGTGCTCCACCAAATCAGCACGAAAGGCGTGATGAATGTCGTGATTATGTGCTTCTCTTCTATTCACCCTATACTCTTGTGTACCAACGGCTACTCCTTCGACATTTGGCAAAATTTCATTTTCGTTGTACCGGCATATCGTTCTTCCTTCGTCTTCAAGAATCATATTATGCAATATGATACATGCATACGTTACGTGCTGTAACCTTATCACCTCATATGACCTTGCCCGACCGTTAGTACTTGCCAACGTCTCTTAAGTACACCAAATGTTCGCTCCATGATATGGGCATATTTAGTTATAAAATTCATGCATTATCTTAATATTTTATGTTGTTTTTGTCTCATTTAATAAACAAAAGGTACTTAATTAGCTTAATATTTCAATTTCAGCAATAAAAGACATGCTCGGAAGGAAAAGGAAGCGGAACTAGCGATTGGAGGCTTGGATCTTAGATTTTGAAGAAAGAAGGATGTTGCTGGACAGCTTGACCCCTCGTCAGTGTTTTGGCCATATCTCATGAACCGTAACTCTGATTGACGAGATTCAAAATGTTCTGAAAACTAGACACAATTTCGGACGACTTTCGTGTTTTGAGAAAATGCTGATTCCAAACGGACTCGACGAGTAGGCCATACACTCGACGAGTTACTTCGAACTTTCGCGATTCTGGACGAGTCACCTCTGTTTTGTGATGGACTCGCCGAGTAGGTCACTGGACTCGACGATTCACCTCTGTTTTGTGAAAATCTATATAAAGGGACTTTCAGATCGATACCCTAGGATATAGATGAACCCTTGGAGGCCAATTGTCGACTAAAGGTGTTGTTGGAGCGTGGGAAGCTAAGGAATCAACCCTACATTCAATTTTAAGGAGAATCAAGTCAAAATCAAGTTTACTCTTACCTAATCTCTTGTTTGAACTATGTTTTTACCAATTGATTTCGTTTTTGAGCTTGTTTTTGTTATAATCATGAGCTAAAATTCATAACTTCTGTTTAGGTAGATGAATTTGTGAACATGGATTGATTATTTGATTAGGATTAATTTTAATTGGTGATTATGTTTTACTAAGCTTGTTAAAGAACCTTATGTGTTAACAATAACTATTCTTCTGTTAATAAATTAGTAATTAAGTTGTATGAACATCTCTTAGTTATTAATTTCATATGATTTATTGTGACCACATAGTTGTATGTCTAGGAATAGCGAATGTGAAACTAGAATTAACTAGAAGATAGGTAAGTTAATGTGTGAGCTTGTTTGATGAACATCAGCAAGAGGTTAATTGAAGGTCCAATTTAATTAACCATTACAAGTCTTATTTAACCCGAATCAATAACTAGGAAATCCGTTAATTTAGACAACTGGCCACTGCTTGAGTTAATTTGTTTCCTAAGGATTAGTAATAGCGAACGTGAAACTAATCATCTTAGTCGGTAGCCAATGAAGAATTAATCCGATACATTGAAATCGTCCATGGGAACAAATGAGTCGAACCTAAACAAAAGTCCTCTTTATTATTGAATTTAGTTGATTTTTATTTGCTTAGCTTTTAGTTTCTTAGTTTAAGTTCTAGTTAATTGTTTAAGTTTCTAGTCTTGCAAAACTAGAGAAAACCCTCTTTCTATTACTTGTTTTATTTAGATAATATTAGGATTTCTTTTAATTGTTTACCGTTCCCTGTGTTCGATACCCTACTTACCTGAACTAAACTGCTAATCGATAGGTACACTGCCTTTCGTGTGTTCGTCTTTGTGTTTAAGTTAATAGGATTAAAACGAGTTGGTTTTACACACATCAAGTTTTTGGCATCGTTGCCGGGGAACGGCTCTAAATAGTTAATTTTATTTGCTAATTGTTATCATATATTTTTATTTTTTTTATATAGTTTAATTTTTATTTATTATTTATTTTCCAAATCTCGATGCTTTTGATGCTTTTCTTGAGGAAGTAGTACATGAAATTGAGCAAGAAGATGAGGAGTGTGGATCGGATGAAGATTTGAAGAAATTTGATAGATGGTTAGATAACATCTTGTCTAACGATCAAGAACAACTTGAGTCACAAGAGCTAAAGTTACAAGATGAAGAATTTAATCCAGAAAGAGATTTGGAGGAGCTGGAAAGGTTGCTAGCAGAGAGGTCGGAGGAAGAACAAAAACAAGCTGAATTGCAGGAACCAACCCGTGGTTTGACCATTACCACGACATGGTCCCCTGTTCTTCCGGTTTGTGTTTCGAAGCATGGGGTGACGATTCCAACTTTGGAGAAAGTTCTAAATCACGATCCATTTATGATTAGTATCCCACCGGTTCCAAACCTTGTCAATATTCTTGGGTTTTATGAATTCAAGCTCGTTTGGCCAATTTTTGAAGCAAAGAGTCGAATTTTACAAATTGGTCCAAATAAAATATTAAATGCAATGGATGGATGGACATTGATTTTATTGGAAGTTTATTAAGTTGAGAGTCCAGCTAAAGACTCGCACAAAAAGAAGCGCTTGCGGGAGGCAACCCGTCATTAGAGTTTTCTTTTCTTTTTCTTTCTAAACTTCTAGTGTTTAAGGATAATTTAGGATTTTTTTATTTTAATGTTTTTTTGGTTTTTGTTTTTGATCTTTTCAGTTTGAGTGTAAGGATTGCATGCGAGAGGCTAGAGTCAAGGCTGACGAAGCGAGAAATCGAGTCTAGGCGAGAGAGGAAACGAAGTTTTGAGTCAAACTATGAGTCCAATTGATAGAAGGGTTATAGAGTGTTTATTCCCTGAAGAAAAATGAGGGAAATTATTAGTTTATATAACCCCCATACATTAGAAACGGACTTGGGCAGAATAAAATTTTTGTCACACAACGGTCTACTCGCCGAGTGCATCTTATGGACTCGACGAGTCCATGTGAAATTTTGCGACTTTTCTGCCAGTCAAGCTATAACTCGGCGAGTTAGCATATCTACTCGACGAGTCACTCTTTAATTATATTTTCAAGATTTGACCACATTTGATACGGGCATTGGTTCTTTTCTTTGGAGATCATTTTCCGAGCATTTCCAAGAATTTTTCCCTTATAATTGGAGCTATACCACACGAGATTTTGACACCCAAGACATGGATGAGCTGTTCCCATGTCTAAAGTCAATTGAAGATGGAGCTTAAAGACGAAATATCAACTTCACACTACTATCCCAGGGGAGTTTGTTCCAATTCTCTCTTTATTTTATTGTTCTTTATCATGCATAATATGCAATGGGGACATTGCAAAAATTAAGTGTGGGGTAGGGGGTTGGTTAAATTAGTTAAAATTTTAGTTAATTTTTGAAAATCTTGAAATTTTAGTTAATTTTGAAATTTTTGCATTAAAATTGCTAGGGCTAATTTAGAAAATTTTGGTAAAGCAATTAGGGATCATGCTAGTATTATATTTGATGATTCTATGAAGACCTAAATGTTTAGTTGAGCCAATATACGTTCTAGTGCATTTGTGGCCTCTTTTATTCTAGTGAAATCATGGGACAACACAACCTCGCTTAGTTTGAGGGATGCAATATGTTTAGCATCGTGTACCAGAAATGTATCCAGGAAAATTTTTATCTTTAACCAATAAAAGTTGAAATTGAGCGCCCCTGCTTATGCATGTAGGTTTTGAGTGAAAAAAAAGTGAGATACATGTAAAAAAGAGAGAAATTACCAAAAAGTTGAAAGAGTTTTGGAGTTGTCAAAGTGAAAATCCGAAGAGCAAAATTCAAAAGTTGAAGATACCAAAAATCAAACAACGAAGGTGGTGAATTCAAAGAAATCAAAGATCAAATTATCAAGAAAGTGAAGAATTCAAAAGAGCTCCATATTGGTATCAAAAAAAGTTGTAATTTTTTCTAGATTATGTATGCTTGGGTTGCTTGACCAAAAATACCTTGAGGTTAGGAAGTTTTCTGCAGATGGATTCGGAGGGATGCATAAAATGAGCATTGTTCAAAAGAAGTGGGCTAGTGTTTATGAGGATTGTGAGTATTTAGAGTATGGGGGGTTCCTTAGGAAAAATTTTAGACACAAATGCATGCATTGCGGGGACAACCGTATAGGAAGTACTCTCTTACCTCTACTTGGCCATTCATACCTACTTCCTTGCCTAGACCTGAATTTCGGGACGAAATTCCCTCTAACGGGGGGATGATGTGACAACCCAAGTTGTCCCGTTACATTTCCCCGTTACCGTTAACGGAATATTCCAGTTTATAAAAGTTCTGTTAATTAGAGGTCGTCAATTTAATAAACATTCCATTTATTTACATTTAATATGTCGTTAAGTCGTGATAAAAGGAAATAAAAACACATAACACACATTTCCATTTATTTGGAAAATGTTAAGTTTTATTATTACGACCACTAAATCGGATGCGACCAAAAGCCCCGTTTAACGGCAGTATTGGGTAGAATTACATTGAGCTCCAACTCCCACCTATATATAAAGGGGAGTAAACTCCATTTGGAGCTTTTCCACCCTCTCTCTCTATACTCTCTCTCTCTCTAGACTCGTTTTCGACCCGAATCCGCAACCAAACGCTTCCAAATCGTAAGTCCGCTTACCCTAGCTTATTCTAAACATATGGATTCGTGTTTATGGCCTAGAGTTGGACCATTTAAGCTGTTGAAAAGGAGTTCACGGCCTAAGCTCCTCCTTAGGCCGTAAACCCCTTATATGTGGCCAAAATGACCCAAACTTGTCCCTTTAAGCCTAGGAACCAATTAAGGAACTTGTCTAGGAGTGTTTAATCATAAAAACACAATGATTTGAGGCATAAAAGAGATTTTACGGCCCAAGCACATGCTTAGGCCGTAAACACCTCTAATACATGCTAAAATGCCCCAAAACACTCCCAAACCACCCTTAGGCTTCATACATAATTTAGGGACTTGGTATTTTGGGTTTAGACCATTTAAACACAATGAAATGAAGGGGAAAAAGGATTTTATGGCCCAAGTATGTACCAAGGCCATAAACACCCCTAAATGTGCCAAAAATGTGGTTTTTGCCCCCCAAATGGCCTTAGACTATTTCTATAAAATGCTAGGAATGATTTAAGGGCTTAAACTCCAAAAGTTGTGGGTGTATGAGAGTTCACGGCCAAGCCATAGAGCTTACGACCGTAAACTCTCAAAGATTGGTCATTTGGACCATAAACCCTAAAGGAGTGCCCTCTTGGAACCCCAAACACCCCTATAGCCTTGAATAATTACTAAAAGTGATATAAGGGCTTGAAACTTCACAAAACTCAAGGAATAGGAGTTTACGGCCGTAAACTCCCTTAGGAGTTTTCCTTGGGCCGTAAACTCCCTAATGAAGCCTTAAAAGACCTTAAACTCACTCATGCCTTTTGGAATTGGACTTAGAAAAACTCCGTGAACAAGATAGAGCCTTAAAACACACTAGATACCCTCACCATGAGTTTACGGTCGTAAACTCATGGTGAGTAGTCCCTGGGCCATAAGCTAAGTATTAAGGGTTTACTCTCGGAGAGTAAACTCCATTCCTAAGTCATACACACCTTTAGACGCTACCCGGGACACCCAAACACTTAACCAAAGTGTTTTCCGCTCAGTTGAGTGCGTATACGTGTTTAATTAGTATTAAATATACTAATTGTATGTGAACATATGTTATCATATTTTAAATAGGTCATTGAGAGTGTTCGAGTCCTTACGTGACACCGAACGCCCAAACGGCACCTTCGTTGGACCTACTTACACCAGGTGAGTTCATACCCCTGAATGAACCTTTTAAATGTTTTTACATGTTTTATAGGGGGGGGGGGGGGGAATACAAGTTAAACATGCCAGTTATCATATCAATCACATGTGATTGATAACCCGCATGTACAAGATTTTACCACACTGTACACTGTTTAACCGAGTAGGACACTATACTGGTTTTCAAAAGAGATTTCAATTGTTTCAAAACTCATACTTATACTGTTTTACTTAAATTCATTTTAAACTGGTTTATAAAGGTTCCAAAGGTTTCTAAAGGTTTTCACACATATTTTACCAAGGAATACAAAATGCGATTTTTCCTAAGTTTAAAAGTTTTTCCAAGGTTTTCATGTATACTTTTACTTGTTAATCACTGTCGCTTCGCTTTCATTTATTGTAAACTCCTACTCGATAACGCTTTCACTTCGTGATGCGTTTATACTTGTTATTGTCTCTATTTCGCTTATACTTGATAGATGCTTTTACTTCACTTATCGTCGTTTCCACTTCGTGATACACTTATACTTGGTACACTTATACTTCACGATTCGATTTTCCCACTCTGTACACTTATACTTCACGACTCGGATATTCCACTGTACGCTTATACTTCACGACTCGGATATTCTACTGTACGCTTATACTTTACGACTCGGATATTCCACTGTATGCTTATACTTCACAAGTCGGTTATTCCACACTGTACACTTATACTTCACGATATGATTCCACTTGATACACACTCAAGCGTAGTTAGGTGTATGTATGTGCTTGTATAGATGCATATAAATAATGATTGAAGGACTTAGGAAGGCTTGTCCGCCCTATTTCCTTTTCTTCGTTGAGATGTGGTCTGGTGGGATCGAATGTCCATCCGAAGGTCGTTCGATTCATTAGTTATATATTATGTACACAAGAATAGACATATGGGTTTACTTCAGTCAGTTCAGTTATGAGTCTCTACCTCTAGTTCGACACTTACATTAGAAACCCACTATTTGGAAGTCTCTACCCACTATTTGGGATGCATCTTCAGGACACGGTCTTCTCCGTCGTCTAGTTGGTAACCAGAGTCTCCTGTAGGGAGAGCGGACATTGTGTGTATAGATCTATACGGGATTGACAACCCTACACCCAGACTGCTAGCTACAGTCCCGGCCTACCAAGCCAACGGGTGACAAATGTCACATCTTATAGATGCTTGTAGGGCGTGTGGAACTCTAGTCAGTATGGTTACGAGTATCCCGGGTTACCTTATAATTCATGGCTTTAAGGTAACGGTATTTCACCGGCAATTTACATTGTATGCTGGTAACTCATTTTCAGAGTCACACTGTTTTGACCTTACAAGACGTATCTTTCATTTGATACTGTTTGGGGTTTGTTTTCTCTGTTTTGACCTTACAAGACGTATCTTTCATTTGATACTGTCTGGGGTCTGTTTTCTCTGTTTTGACCTTACAAGACGTATCTTCCATTTGATACTGTCTGGGGTCTGTTTTCTCTGTTTTGACCTTACAAGACGTATCTTTCATTTGATACTGTCTGGGGTCTGCATTCACTGTTTGAGACCTTACCAGCTGTACCTTTCATTTGGTACCACCTGGGGTCTGTGTCTCTTTCTGTTAGACTGAGTCAGGCGTGTCGTTCGTTCGATACTCTCCTGCAGTCTATGATTCCTTTGCCTTAGTCAGCAGTCCTCACTGCTGAGGCATATGTTATTTCCCTGTTGTCTCTTGCTTCTTTAATAATCAAATTCAGTATTTTGATAATGATAGCAATTTAGGGAAAACTACTTTTACCACATAACCCTAACCAGTCTTGGTAGAAGGCTGCTTTTATTAAAAAATATATATAGGATTTCTGGAAAGAACTCTAATGCACTGTAAACACTTAAACTATTACTTCATAACGTTATTTGACTAAATGACACTAAATACTTATGAACTCACCAGCATTTGTAAAAATGCTGATACTCGCTTTTCAAATAACTTGTATTCTCAGGTCAGCAATTAGACAGGTACACCCCCGGAGCTGTTGATGAAGATGGCTTAGTACCTCACTATACTTATTATATTTACTTGTATTACTTTGATGTATTGTAATGTAACCATGTAAAACTATTATTATTAATGCAATGTTTTGTTGTACTTTGATTACTATATGCATGTGTTGTGATACTTGACATGACGTCATCCACCCCAGAACGTTTCCGTCGTTCCGGTTTTGGGGTGTGACAACTGGACTCGACGAGTCACCTCTATTTTGTGAAAATCTATATAAAGGGACTTTCAGATCGATACCCTAGGATATAGGTGAACCCTTGGAGGCCAATTGTCAACTAAAGGTGCTGTTGGAGCGTGGGAAGCTAAGGAATCAACCCTACATTCAATTTTAAGGAGAATCAAGTCAAAATCAAGTTTACTCTTACCTAATCTCTTGTTTGAACTATGTTTTTACCAATTGATTTCGTATTTGAGCTTGTTTTTGTTGTAATCATGAGCTAAAACTCATAACTTCTGTTTAGGTAGATGAATTTGTGAACATGGATTGATTATTTGATTAGGATTAATTTTAATTGGTGATTATGTTTTATTAAGCTTGTAAAGAACCTTATGTGTTAACAATAACTATTCTTCTGTTAATAAATCAGTAATTAAGTTGTATGAACATCTCTTAGTTATTAATTTCATATGATTTATTGTGACCACATAGTTGTATGTCTAGGAATAGCGAATGTGAAACTAGAATTAACTAGAAGATAGGTAAGTTAATGTGTGAGCTTGTTTGATGAACGTCAGCAAGAGGTTAATTGAAGGGTCAATTTAATTAACCATTACAAGTCTTATTTAACCCGAATCAATAACTAGGAAATCCGTTAATTTAGACAACTGACCACTGCTTGAGTTAATTTGTTTCCTAAGGATTAGTAATAGTGAACGTGAAACTAATCATCTTAGTCGGTAGCCAATGAAGAATTAATCTGATACATTGAAATCATCCATGGGAACAAATGAGTCGAACCTAAACAAAAGTCCTCTTTATTATTGAATTTAGTTGATTTTTATTTGCTTAGCTCTTAGTTTCTTAGTTTAAGTTCTAGTTAATTGTTTAAGTTTCTAGTCTTGCAAAACTAGAGAAAACCCTCTTTTCTATTACTTGTTTTATTTAGATAATATTAGCATTTCTTTTAATTGTTTACCGTTCCATATCTTCGATACCCTACTTACCTGAACTAAACTGCTAATCGATAAGTACACTGCCTTTCGTGTGTTCGTCTTTGTGTTTAAGTTAGTAGGATTAAAACTAGTTGGTTTTACACACATCACTCCACATCCTTCCTAGCTGACTCTTGCGCCTCTTTAAACTTTTTCCGTTTCTGATCGTTAGGACATGTAAACGATTTCACAAAAAACAGACAAGAGAGAATATATATACCGTCAGTAGGATAGTATCCACGCTTATATGCTACCCCATTTGCTTGAAAAGGTATATCGTGCGACTTTCCAAGGTAGATATCGTTGGATACCGGCGACTGGTCTAGCACATTGATTTCATTGTTTGCACCAGTTGGACCAAAGAATGCATGACATATCCAAAGATCATGTGATGCGATAGCCTCTAGAATGATCGTCAACTCTTTGTGGTCGCCTCTCATGTACTGACCACGCCATGCGTTAGGGCATAATGACCAACTCCAATGCATGCAATCGATACTACCTAGCATTTCCAGGGAATCCATGCTTGCCTTCATGCACCGTGTACAATTGGTGGATATCGTTGATAGTTGGTTTGCGCAAATATCGTTGCCCATAAACCAAACAGATCACTTTGCAGAACTTGTACACACACTCCTGTACGGTACACTCTGACATCCTAAAATACTCGTCCCATTTGTCTGCGTCCATGCCGTATGCTAGCTGACGAATTGAAGCCGTGCATTTTTGAATGGGAGAGAAACCTTTTTTCCACCTTGCATCCATTTTTCATTGGAAATATAGAAAGCGGCCTTCTAAATCGCCAACAATACGTAAGAATAGTTCCTTCCTCATCCGGAACCGACATCAAAACTTTACAGCGTAGATTGCGTCATCTGCAAAATAATCTTCTATAAGGTGATCGTGTCCGGCTTCGTGATTTCTACGCAACGACGGCTTTCTTGGGTTAGATCATGTACGTGATGTTTCGCCTAGTCGATAGTATGCAACTGTTTTCACCATGACGGAACCGATAAACTTAGCCTCCTTTACAGCCGTCGAATCAGATGACGAAGATGATGATATTTTGAATAATATTTTTAGAGAGAAATATAAGTTGTGGATTAAAAAAAAAAAGATAGAATGTTGTAGTATTTATAGGTTAAGAAAAGGAAAATAATATATATATATATATATATATATATATATATATATATATATATATATATATATATATATATAACGGTTATATAGCCGTTTGGAATAAAAATAAATAAATAAACAGCCAATCATGAGAAGAGAGAAAGAGAGAGAGTGTTGGACTCCCTCCCCCCACCTTTTTCCCGCGTTTCCTTTCCCGCACTCCCCGTGCGGTGTTTCTTCGTGCGGGATCGTTTCCCGCGGCTTCCCTGCTCACCACCCCGTCCGACCTTAGGGCTGCCCCTATCTCCTACAAACAATTTTTAAGAAAGTATCAACCTTTTTGAAATATATGTTGTATTGGTTTGTTTTTATCCACATCTTCAACCTCGACTTTATATAAAAATATTAACAGCCTCTCATGAGTGCTTAACGGTCTTATCCACGAGTTAGTTCAGAATTAATTGGACGTAATGTCGTTTTACGAGTAATAAATGACATTCATGAGAACTTAACGATCTTAATTCAGAAAGATAAAATCAGCTTCGCTAATTCACATTGACTCAAAACTCTTTTTAGTAAAAAAAAAGTTTTTTTTGTGTGTATAGTAGGTATCTTATTATGGTTTTCCGAATAAACCGTAATAAAAACTTTTGATTTAAAAATATTATTGCGTTACAAAATAGATATTAATGTTTTAAAAAGATTTTTAGGGAGGAGAATATTGTAGTCTTATGGACATTTTTTGGGCTCACAAGGACAACCTGCGACTAACGTGTCATGTGGGGCCCACAAAAGGGTGGACCCATCTTTTATAGGACCTCTAAACCAATCAGGAAACGAAACGCAGCCGTGATACGGTAAGCGCAACCCCACCACAGTGATATGTACCTTTCTGGTACGTCTAATTCCCTTTTAGACTGAGACTTATACCGAACCTATATATTTTTCTCACAAATATATATCACTTCATATAATGTTGGAGATGATAAATGTTTTTGTTTTTTTGTTTTGTTTCTGAATATTAATAACTATTATAACACGCCATATTCAAAATTAAAAATATCAAGTTACCTTAATAATTTGGACAAGCTCAACATATAGACATATGTAATATATATTCACTCATCTTATTCTAAACTTTTGCTGCAGAAAAAAAAAAAATATATATATATATATATATATATATATATATATATATATATATATATATATATATATATATATAACCACTGGAGATCCAGAACAAAATTTCAAGGTTCATTATATACATAAATAATAAAAAATAAAAATAAATATATAAAATACTGGATTTTCAAGGATTTTTGGGGGTTTTCAGATAAGTAGATGTCATACTTTTTCAGCAAAATATTGATTTACTGGGGTTAGTTTTGAAAAATTATTGGGTGGGACTCACTTCCAAGTGGGGCCATATACACCCCACTAGCCATAATCCAGTTATCGTTATCGATCTACACCGAGTTTTTACTCTTGTATGACCACTTGCATCTTTTGTTATGATATTAAAGTACAAATTATATGCTCCACATGGTTCAGAAGGTATTTTGCAGATTTACTAAGGTTAACAAAAAATGGTTATGCTGAGATTTAATCATCATATCCATAAAAGTAACAAACTGTTTTCGTTGCAATTGTTTGAATAATTGAATTGATGAAATTTGTCATGTTTTCTGTGTATGAAGTATCTTTAAATTTACTCATGATAAACAGAAGGTCAATGGTCAACTTCTTGCAAAAAGGGGCTTTAAGGATATATGATTAAGTGATACATTGAATTTGAGTAAATTACTAGCAATAACATGCGACAAAAAAAACTATCTTTATTTAGTCTTTTACAAAATCCAGTCACTTTTTTTTTTGTGTGTATACGTAGAGAGCATTATGTTGTATTTGTTTATACCATTTTTATTCCATCAATCAAATCTTAATTACTCTTTTATGTGCGTTAATTTTTGATTTTTTTTTAGTTATCATCATCTACCCTAATAAATAAGAATGATTTTGCCACATGTCATTCTCTCATTTAATTTGCCACATGTCATTTTGTCATAATTTAAAGATATATTTATTTTCCACTTGTCATTTATTTCATTTTCCATTTCTAATATATTATTAATTAATTTCCATAAATTAAACCTACCATAATGATATTAATTTTAAATTTCAATTTCAATTTCAAATAAATTTACAGTTTAAACCTTTGTTTTTAACATTTTGTTATAATTAACTTGTTTAGTATACGGGTCTGATAACTAAACAATAATTTTAATTTATTTATTTTTTGCATGCTTTTTTTTTCTCATAATTTTTATTTATTTCGAATTTCGAATACAAATAAACTTCTCATTTAATCGTTTCTATTTAACATTTTGTTTTAATCAACCCGTATAATATACGGATTTCACAACTAGTATATCAATAAAATATAAAACTAACGAAAAGAATTATACATAGAAAAATACACCATCTGAGCCGTTCAAGTTGATCCGTCCCAAAACCTACATGGAAGTCAAGCGCAAAACACTAGCCATATTTCGAGTGTGACAATGTTTAAACCTATAAAAAGTCTTTCATCAACCAGACTTCTATTACAGGGGCTAAGTTCATGTTTAATATATTTTTCAATAGTTTAATATGATAATTTTGTTTTATTTATTATTAATGAATAATTTGAATTAAGTTTTGTGGGTTACACTTAAATTTGTTAGAAAAAGAAAAAACAAGTAAATTGGAAACGACCCAAAGATTAAAACTTAAAGGGTATGAGTGACATGAAAATTCAAAGAAAATTTTATTGCAAATCGTGAAACCATGATTGATAAAATATGTCCATTAAATTATTAATCGAAGAGAAGTTAAATTGCAATTCGTGATATCATGATTGATGGGGAATAGTCGATTGACCCTTCATGCATGAAACACAAATTTCACTTGTATTTTGCTACGAAATTTCGTCTACTTCGATTTTTTGGTCTTCTCATGAGATTGATGTAATAGCCCGAAAACCAGGTACCCTTCTATTTATCCCTTCATCCTTATTATGTTCTCTGTTAGGGTTGCATGATTAGCGAGTACGCTGGGCATACAAGGTGTACGTTGCGCGTACTCGTGTGCTTCATTTGGACGCGTTCACCCTCAGGTACGCTGGGCATACCCAAGGTTACGCGGGGCGTAACCGGTCCAGACCTAAAAACCCTAATTCTTTTGGAGGGCTATAAAAGGAATGTGTGGCTCGACTTCTCAGCCACCATCCCTCAGAGAGAAACCCTAAAGAGAGTGTGCAACCGTTCTTAGGCCATTTGTGAGTATTCTAAGCTTGGTGGTGCCATTTTAAGGTAGAAAAGGAGAAGAGGAGCTCATTGGGGAAGGCTAGAAGTGGTATTCAAGTGTAGATCTGAGCTTAGCAAAGGTTGAGGCTTCATTTCAAGGTAAAAAGCTCGGATCTTGTCCTATAGTTCTTGTAATATGCTTCATGTACTATTTTCTAGGGTTTTAGTCCCAAAGGTGGAGATTTTTGAGCAAATGGTCTCCATAAGCTTAGATCCTTCGTATTTTTGGTCTATTTTGAGTTGTAGACTCATAAAAATGCAATCTTGGTCGTGAAAATTGCACCATGCATGAGATCTAGGCCCTTGAGTTGGAATAGAGTGATGTTATGAAGTGTTGGAGCCTTTACAGCCATGCCAAGGCTTAAAGGTCTCGACTTTATGGGTATAGACGCATAAACAGAGCCGGATCTAGAAGTTGGAGTAATGGCTTAACCGATTAAGACCAGAAATGAGGAATGCTAAAGTCTGATGGTTACACTAGGCGTAACTTCCAGTACGCGCAGCGTACTGGGTGGAGACCCCGATCCATGGGTTGGCGATGTACGCCCCGCGTACTCGTAAGGTTGACTTTTGTTGACTTCTTAGGGTTTTGGTCAACATGAGGACTTTGGGTCAACGAGGGGTAAAATGGTCTTTTACCCTCTGAGGATTGGTGTTCAGGGGTAAAAGTGTTGTTATAGAAGTCTTTGAGTATTAATATGATATTTTTATGATTAGGCGAGGTAGAGTCGTCGTTGGATTTTGGGAGATAGCGAGTACGCGAGATCTTAGACTTTCCACGAGGTGAGTCTTCTCACTATACGTACCTTGAGTGGTATTCTGAGTTGACCAGAGGGTCTTATGTGCTATGTATGAGATTATGTGTTATATTTGAGATTTTATGCTATGTGTTATTTGTATGCTGTTTAACTATATAGACCGGACCGGAGGGTCCAACGATTCAGACCGGGCCAGAGGGCCCAATGAGCTATGACCGGACCGGAGGGTCCAACGAGCTGCGGGGTTGGAGGGTCCCGCTGAGACATCTTGACCGGAGGGTCGGGTTAGCCTCGAGAGGCGTATTTGTGGTATGTGGTATATTGGGGAACTCACTAAGAATTATGCTTACAGTTGTTGTGTTTGATGTCTTAGGTACCACCGAGGACCGTGTGAAGGCGACGGCTTGACTCGTACACACTCACGCCGATGGAGTTCACTTTTGAGAGATCTTGGGAATTTGTTTTGAAAACATTGTTGTTTCGGATTTGAAATTATGATGTGATATACATTTTGTGGTTTTAAAAATTAAAAATTTAATTGGAATTTTTCGTTGTTACAAGTTGGTATCAGAGCCTTGGTTTGAGGGATTCGGATGCACCTTCGGGCGTATTTGAACTCAAACCGAGGATTTGAGAAATTTTACAACCAAAACTGCAAATTTTCTAAAAAGAAAAAGAAGTTTTGGAAACAAGCAAAGTGGATGGTGTGTACGGTCAGCCAGCGCCCGAACGGTGAATCCCCAAAATACCCTTACATTATATGTTATAAGTTATGAGATATTATTTTATGCATGATAGAGAGGCTAGGTATTCCTATAAGGACTAGAGTGGCCTGATTTGTGATACCTTAGCCTAGGAGATTACTGCTGCTATGAGATACTTTGAGAGTGAGTAGGTAGCAGTGAGGAGCTCATGATAGGTCTACTGAGGGTAGCCAATGCATAGCGAGAGTAGAGTATTTACGACTTGGGATCCTAGGAGGAGGACTTGGATTGTATATTGATTCGATGGGGACAATAGTATTGGGCCCGTACTATTGAAAACACCGGATTAGTGCGCAGTCCAAGTAAGAATCCTTGGGGATACCAGGAGTGAGGATGTTTGAGTTATCGAGTGTGAGTATACTCGAGAGTATCCCTGATATTTCTTATGTTGTATTTCAGAGGTTGATCATGGTCGGGACATGCCATAACCCCGAGAGCAGTGGGGCGAGCGATAAGGAGATCCGTCGGATCATCCATGAGGAGGTGGCTGCTGCCATCAGAGCCGAGATTCCGGAGATGTTTGGGTCTATCAAGACCACACTGATCGAGACGTTTGACGAGCGTTACGCTGCTTTGACTGATGCTGCTGTTGCTGCAGCCACCGCAGCTGTTGCTGCTGCGAGACCTCAGGGTGGTGATTCGTTGCTATACCGAGAGTTTAGCAACACGAAACCACCGGAGTTCGATGGTACACAGGATCCGATCGCCGCTATGAGGTGGATCTCAGACATGGAGGGGTGTTTCTATACGTGCTCGTGTCGGAGCACTTGAGGGTGCGATTCGCACTCAACCAGCTTCGCTTGGGGGCGAAGGATTGGTGGAAATTCGTGACCGCGAGCTATTCTACAGCTGAGCTGACTGTAGTGACCTGGGAGAGGTTTACTACGATGTTTCATGACGAGTATGTTCCCTAGGTGGAGAGGGAACGTTTAGCTCAGGAGTTTCTGACCCTCAAGCAGGGGACAGAGTCGGTGACAGTGATTACGAGGATGTTTCATGAGCGGGCGTTGTTTTGCCCGGAGTTGGTATCCACTGAGCAGGCTCGCATGAGCCGTTATCTGAGTATTTTGAGGAGGGACATCCGCGAGTTCGTGGCGAACTCGACTTACCAGACATTTTCCGAGCTCCAGGCAAATGCCAGGAAGAGGGAGATCGAGCTTGAGACACAGGCGAGGGAGGAGACTGAGTTGCAGAGAGGTGATCGGCGACCGGCACAGTCGCAGCCGGCCGCCAAGCGGGCAAAGCCCGCTGATTCGAGGACAGGTAGTTCGAGGGGCCGCACTTGTGGGAAGTGCGGAAAGAGCCATGACGGGTCGTGCAAGACTGGGGTATGCTACAAATGCGGGAAGGAAGGACATTTTGCGAGGGACTGTCCGAAGGGGTTCTCGGTTTGCTTCCATTGCAACCAGACCGGCCATCGGAAGGCCGAGTGCCCCCAGCTTCAGAGATCAGCGCAGGGATCTGCACCTGTGGTTCGAGCTACCGAGACCCGGCCAGTGAAGGCCGAAGCACCGAAGGCTAGGGGGAGAGCCTTCCAGCTGACTGCGGAGGAGGTCCGCACAGCACCTGACGTCGTGGCGGGTATGTAATCTTTATCTATTTTATGTTGAGTTTATGCTATTGTAATTGCTATATGTAACGCTCGCAAATCCGGGCTAGTCAATTTAGAGGCAATAGGGGTCGAAAACGACTTTTCGACAAAAAGATTATTTAGAATAAATAATCTTAACCAAGTTGTAGAATATGCCACAAGGTTTCCGTACATATAAAGAACGCCGAAATCCGAGTTATAACGAAGAAGTTATGACCCGTCGACGTTTCGCGTCAGAACCGGCATGGTACCGGGAAGCGTAAATAGTGAATTTATGATAGAGTGAGATTTAGCCTTAGCGATCTAAACGAAAGTCGTAGAATATGTTAAACTAAGAACATCGATAAAAAGAACGCCCAAATCTGACTTCGTATGAAGAAGTTATGATTTTTCGAAGTTTCGAGTTAGCAGTGTACAACCCGAAATTTGAATATTAGATCGGGTGATTTTTAGCCGACACGACCTAAACGAGAATCGAAGATCTCGTTGAGAGTAGCGTAACGAGAAAAAGATGGGCGAAAACGGATGTCGGATGAAGAAGTTATGAGGATTTTAACGGACCAATCCTGTCCCGGCCTGTTAAAAATATAACTTTAAAAATAAAGTCAAAATTAGCCGACGGAGTCTAAACGAAAGTTGTAGAGTACGTCTCAACCTACGCGTGGATATAAATAACGTCAAAAACGGAGTTCGTATGAACGAGTTACAAATTATAATAGCATATTTACGTATTAAAATAAAGTATAAATCATATATACATACACACACATATATATACATATGTATATATCATTAGAAAGGTATCGACGAGGCGGTCATTATAAGACTAATGTTGAGTTCTTTCGATATTAGTTTAGTGCAAATATCGTTAAATCTATTTAAAATAGTATTATAAAGGGGTGTTTAGTTGTTTATATAACTATAAGGTCATTAAGTAATTATGGAGGGTAGTTTTTGTAAATTCAATTACTATAAATAAGAGGCTTGGGCTCTCATATTTCTTGCACCATTCTCTTGATTCAAGAGTCTTTCTCTCCTTATCCCCCGAGCATTTCGGTCCCTCGTGATTCGACTTCTCTTTCTGTAGTTTTAGTATAGTAAGGTGAGCGCTGAAGCGCTGCACGAATCTTTCTTAGAAAGATTCAGCGACGAAGTTCTGCCCCTGCAGAGCCCGACTCCTAGTTAAATCCCCTTGAAAGTAAGTTATGCTTACCCTATTTTAAATATAGTTTATATTTAAAATTAGTATTGTTATTATAAATTTATAATAAATATTTGAGCTATTATTATGACTGATATAAGTGTCGTTATAATATCTTTTAACTACTCGCGGTACGGGGAATCTGGTTTAAAGGGCCGCATAGGGTTGTTGGATTTCAGAAGTGCTATACGCCAAAATGATCCTGCCCTTCGGTGTTTTATGTCTGGCCCCTGTCTGTACATAGTAGTTGGAAAGTATTGTTTAAACGCTTATATAATAATAATAATAAGACTAATAATTAGTCACGGTAATATTAGACTAAAATCTAGTGGTGATAATACTAGGTTTCGTCAAAGGAAATTATTTTAAAGTAAACGAAGTGTTGTCCGAGTACCGAGTCACCACCTTCTTAAGTGAGTGCATAGTTACTTTCAGCTTACACATAGATATGAAGTATTTTATATAAATTACGTGTTATGTGTGCATATTATCTGAATACTTGCTATCTATGCTGGATGAACGTTTTATACATGTTTTCAATGATTTAAACTGTATATGTATTTTATATCTACAAAATGTGTTGGGTAAAACATAGGTAGATGTAATAGTTGCTGTGTGACAAAATAAAATAATGAGAGGCCTCGTTATAGCTGTTCTTGATGATCTAGTCATCTAGCGGAGTATAGATGACGACCACGGACTATTCTAGACAGTCCAGTGGAACACTAGCAGGCTCGCAACCTGTAGGTGTTTATTCGAACTGTGTGTTTATTCGAACTGTGTGTTCATTCGAACGTTATGAACTGTGTGCTCACCAGGTACACTCCATCCCAATGATAGTCCTTTAACTAAGTCCCTTGTGTTAGATGTTTTAGGGACGTAATGTGAGGATAACGGGAATGGGTAATTGGGTTGATTGCTTGATGTTTAAAAATAATAACTATATTATTGTGGGTTGAAAACCCTATGTGCTCACCAGGTTTCCCAACCTGACCCACTCAGTTTATTTATATCAAAGGTGTTGATATGAAGTGACATTACACTGAGAGATTTAAAGAGATGTAGATCACTAGTGTAAATAATTGTAAGTTCTGTTTATGCTTATGTTTCTATATTAACGATGACATCCCAAACGTTTTAAAATGAAATAAATACGTTTCTTCGAAAATGTTTTAATAACGTATTTACCATGTTTTTCTGGGAACAAATTCCGCAACATTTTTATAAAATGAAGTACTCTGATTTTTATAAAGCATAAACAAAATCGGTCTTTTCTGGCCGTGAAAATGGGGATGTCACAAGGTATGTGCTACCGAGGTGATACGTGGATGCATGCTGGAGATATTCGGGGTGGAGTTCCCGATTGATTTGATTCTGATCGCTATGGGGGATGTTTGTGTCATAGTGGGAATGGATTGGTTGAGCCGTTTTGGGGCATTCATAGATTGCGAGCGTCAGTTGGTGACGATCCGAGATCCTAGTGGGGGAGCGCTGACGGTTTACGGCGAAGGGACTCGTGGTGGTTCGGTTTTCTGTTCGGCCGCTAGAGCGAGACGGAGTTTGCAGCAGGGCTGCAAGGGGTTCGTAGCCTACGTGACAGATGTGCGAGAGGCCACTGGGAGGCCAAGTTCAGTGGATGAGGTGCCGATAGTGCGTGAGTTCCCGGATGTGTTTCCCAAGGAGTTGCCGGGTGTGCCTCTCGAGAGGCAGGTGGAGTTTCGTATCGATTTGGTTTCCGGGGTTGCGCCTATCGCTAAGGCGCCGTATTGGCTAGCACCACCAGAGATGCAGGAGTTATCCTCACAGCTGCAAGAGCTGTTGGGGAAAGGGTTCATCCGTCCCAGTAGCTCTCCCTGGGGAGCGCCGATCCTTTTTGTCAAGAAAAAGGATGGTTCACACCGGATGTGCATTGATTACCGGGAGTTGAACAAGTTGACGGTCAAGAACCGTTATCCATTACCGAGGATCGACGATCTATTTGATCAGCTGCAGGGGGCGTCTTGGTTCTCCAAGATTGACTTGAGATCGGGATATCATCAGATGAGAGTTCGGGATGAGGATATCCCGAAGACGGCGTTTAGGACTCGTTACGGGCATTACGAGTTCGTGGTGATGCCATTCGGGCTCACCAATGCACCAGCAGCATTCATGGATCTCATGAACAGGGTGTGTAGGCCGATGTTGGATCGATCAGTCATTGTATTCATTGATGACATTCTGGTGTATTCCAGGACCAGAGAGCAGCATGAGGAGCATTTGAGGGAGCTCCTCGGAGTACTGAGAGCGGAGAGACTTTTCGCTAAATTCTCCAAGTGTGATTTTTGGTTACGGGAGGTCCAGTTCTTAGGGCATCTCGTTAACCAGGATGGGATTTTAGTTGACCCGGCCAAGATCGAGGCTGTGATGAGTTGGGAGGTGCCGAGGTCACCTACGGAGATCAGGAGCTTCTTAGGGTTGGCAAGCTACTATCGGAGATTTATCAGAGATTTCTCCAAGATCGTCGTGCCACTTACCAAGTTGACCCGGAAGGGTGTTACTTTCTCATGGGGTCCAGAGCAGCAGACCTCGTTTGAGACCCTTCGCCAGAGGTTGTGCGAAGCCCTTGTGCTCGCACTACCGGAAGGGATGGAGGATTTCGTGGTGTACTGTGACGCATCGATATCAGGGTTGGGAGCGGTGTTGATGCAGAGAGGGCACGTGATCGCGTATGCATCGAGGCAGTTGAAGCCTCATGAGACGATATATCCCACCCACGATTTGGAGTTGGGGGCTGTAGTGTTTGCCCTCAAGATCCGGCGTCACTATTTGTATGGGGTTCGGTGTACGATATACACTGACCACAAGAGCTTAAAGTACTTGATGGATCATCCAAACCTGAATATGCGCCATAGGAGATGGTTGGATGTTGTGAAGGATTATGATTGTGAGATCTTGTACCACCCGGGCAAGGCTAATGTCATAGCTGACGCTTTGAGCCGCAGGTCGAAGAGCGCCTCGATCCGAGGCATTTGTATGAGGATGACGGTGATGACTCCGATATTGGACTCCATCCGAGGGGCCCAGGCTGAGGTTGCGAGACCAGAGAACCGAAAGCGGGAGCAGGTTGTTGGGCAGGTGTCGGAGTTCGTTACCGATAGTCGGGGGCTTATGACGTTTCAGGGTCGGATTTGGGTACCGTTTGTGGGCGGGACGCGTACCATTTTGATGGAGGAGGCTCATCGGTCGAAGTTCTCGATCCATCCCGGGGCTACCAAGATGTATTTGGACCTAAAGAAGGAGTATTGGTGGCCCTGCATGAAGAGGGATGTTGCTTGGTTCGTCGAGAGGTGCCTAACTTGTCGCCAAGTTAAGGCCGAGCACCAGCGTCCGCATGGTAAGCTGCAACCGTTGGAGATTCCCGAGTGGAAGTGGGAACAGGTTACCATGGATTTTATCACCAAATTGCCAAGGACTGCGAGAGGAGTCGGTGCAATTTGGGTGATTGTGGACAGGTTGACGAAGAGCGCTCATTTTCTTGCTATCAGTGAGAGCTCTTCTGCTGAGAGGTTGGCAGAGTTGTATGTGAGGGAGGTGGTATCGCGGCATGGGATTCCGTTGTCGATTGTTTCAGATCGAGATGTGCGATTTACTTCCAGATTTTGGAAGAAGTTCCACGAGGAGTTAGGTACGAGGCTACATTTCAGTACCGCATACCACCCGCAGACGGACGGACAGAGCGAGCGGACGATTCAGATGCTTGAGGACATGCTCCGAGCATGTGTTTTGGATTTTGGAGGGAGTTGGGACACCTATCTACCCTTGGCAGAGTTTTCGTACAACAACAGCCATCATTCGAGCATCGGTATGCCACCTTTTGAGCTGTTGTATGGGAGGAGATGTCGTACCCCTATTTGCTGGGGTGAGGTAGGGCAACGCGTGATGGGTAGTACGGAGATAGTTCTTCAGATGACTGAGCAGATCCAGCAGGTCAAGCAGAGGTTGTTGGCTGCTCAGAGTCGCCAGAAAAGTTATGCGGACAGGCGCAGGTCCGAACTCGAGTTTCAGGTTGGTGACCTTGTACTCCTAAAGGTCTCTCCTTGGAAAGGAGTACTACGATTCAGGAAGAGGGGCAAGTTGGGACCCCGATACATTGGACCCTTCAGGGTAATTGCTAGGGTAGGGAGGGTAGCCTACCGGTTGGATATACCTGTTGAATTGGGACAGATCCACGACACCTTTCATGTTTCTCAGTTGAGGAAATGCATCGCCGACGAGTCGGCCGTGGTGCCTTTGGATGACATTCAGGTGGATGCAGGCCTGAATTATGTGGAGAGGCCAGTGGCAATCAGGGATCGAAGGGTTAAGGTTCTGAGGAACAAGGAAGTACCCTTGGTACAAGTGCAGTGGCAACATTGGAAGGGGTCCGAGCTGACATGGGAGCCCGAGGCTGAGATGCGGGATCAGTATCCGGAGTTGTTTTCGGTATGATACTTCGGGGACGAAGTCTGGTTCTAGTGGGGGAGAATTGTAACAGCCTGAAAACCAGGTACCCTTCTATTTATCCCTTCATCCTTATTATGTTCTCTGTTAGGGTTGCATGATTAGCGAGTACGCTGGGCGTACAAGGTGTACGCTGCACGTACTCGTGCGCTTCATTTGGACGCGTTCACGCTCAGGTACGCTGGGCGTAACCGGTCCAGACCTAAAAACCCTAATTCTTTTGGAGGGCTATAAAAGGAATGTGTGGCTCGACTTCTCAGCCACCATCCCTCAGAGAGAAACCCTAAAGAGAGTGTGCAACCGTTCTTAGGCCATTTGTGAGTATTCTAAGCTTGGTGGTGCCATTTCAAGGTAGCAAAGGAGAAGAGGAGCTCATTGGGGAAGGCTAGAAGTGGTATTCAAGTGTAGATCTGAGCTTAGCAAAGGTTGAGGCTTCATTTCAAGGTAAAAAGCTCGGATCTTGTCCTATAGTTCTTGTAATATGCTTCATGTACCATTTTCTAGGGTTTTAGTCCCAAAGGTGGAGACTTTTGAGCAAATGGTCTCCATAAGCTTAGATCCTTCGTATTTCTAGTCTATTTTGAGTTGTAGACTCATAAAAATGCAATCTTGGTCGTGAACATTGCACCATGCATGAGATCTAGGCCCTTGAGTTGGAATAGAGTGATGTTATGAAGTGTTGGAGCCTTTACAGCCATGCCAAGGCTTAAAGGTCTCGACTTTATGGGTATAGACGCATAAACAGAGCCGGATCTAGAAGTTGGAGTAATGGCTTAACCGATTAAGACCAGAAATGAGGAATGCTAAAGTCTGATGGTTACGCTAGGCGTAACTTCCAGTACGCGCAACGTACTGGGTGGAGACCCCGATCCATGGGTTGGCGATGTACGCCCCGCGTACATCAAGCAGTACGCCCCGCATACTCGTAGGGTTGACTTTTGTTGACTTCTTAGGGTTTTGGTCAACATGAGGACTTTGGGTCAAGGAGGTGTAAAATGGTCTTTTACCCTCTGAGGATTGGTGTTAAGGGGTAAAAGTGTTGTTATGGAAGTCTTTAAGTATTAATATGATATTTTTATGATTAGGCGAGGTAGAGTCGTCGTTGGATTTTGGGAGATAGCGAGTACGCGAGATCTTAGACTTTCCACAAGGTGAGTCTTCTCACTATACGTACCTTGAGTGGTATTCTGAGTTGACCAGAGGGTCTTATGTGCTATGTATGAGATTATGTGTTATATTTGAGATTTTATGCTATGTGTTATTTGTATGCTTTATGACTATATAGACCGGACCGGAGGGTCCAACGATTCAGACCGGGCCAGAGGGCCCAATGAGCTATGACCGGATCGGAGGGTCCAACGAGCTGCGGGGCTGGAGGGTCCCGCTGAGACATCTTGACCGGAGGGTCGGGTTAGCCTCGAGAGGCGTATTTGTGGTATGTGGTATATTGGGGAACTCACTAAGCATTATGCTTACAGCTGTTGTGTTTGATGTCTCAGGTACCAGCGATGACCGTGGGAAGGCGACGGCTTAACTTGTACACACTCACACCGATGGAGTTCACTTTTGAGAGATCTTGGGAATTTGTTTTGAAAACACTGTTGTTTCGGATTTGAAATTATGATGTGATATACATTTTGTGGTTTTAAAAATTAAAAATTTAATTGGAATTTTTCGTTGTTACAATTGACATGTTCAAAAAATGACTCATTAACAACTTTCTTCAATCGAATCATTTTCATATATGTGGAGATAAAGAAAGTTGTGTGGGTTGTTGTACAATGTGACAATTACTATTATAAACTAATATCGAATCATTAGTAATATTCAAAGCAAACAAACCAACAAATAATATTGAGAATTATATGTTAATTTTGCGTGAATAATAAAATCTAATAATTAATATTTGTTTACGAAATTTTGTCCAAAAACAACAAATATGGTCCTTCGTGATCAGATCTATTTATAAGAAAAGTAGAAGAACGTCTTGTTTTCGGGTGAATTAAAAGACGGGACAGAAAACAGAAATTAGTTTGATGTTCGCTAATATTTGACTATTGAAACTTCATGGAATGACTCATGTCCTCTAAGTTTTTATGTCGCTCTAAGGTTGTAAATTTCTTAGTAAAACCCCATGATTTAATGCATATTATCATTCTATCCAATGGTTATCGAAGAACCGATGAACGAATATCAAATCATCAGAGAATCACAGAAGCACAATGCTTAATGAATTACTGAGAGAATAAAGAGTAGAGAAAGCAGCTCTTGATTTTAGGGGCGAGGAATACAGATCAAAAAGACTCATATTTATAGTTGCAGAAACACTAAGAGACTCCAAAAATTTGGGGCCGATGAGAACGACATATGTCATGCCAAGCCACATGTTTTCATATGAAGCTGACTAGGTCAAAACCTTAGTTGCGATTGTTTACACTCCAAGCAACATGTTTTTTGGAAGTTTATATAAGCTTCCATGCGCTTATCAATGAAGTTAACGTGCGGTCAACGTTGACAGTGTCGGCCCAACCCAAACTCTATTAAAAATAAAAGGTCTTCAACTCCTAACACTTTCACGAAGTTTACACATGGTTAATGCTGATTAGGTTAGTCCAACCTAATCCGACCCGAACCTTTTAAAAAACAAAAGCTCTTCAACTCCCAACAATCGACGTGTTGATCCATGGAGTGCAAAGTATGCCAAAATCACATAATTTACGTTGTCGACCTAGCTAGATGCGCTTGTGGGCTCTCTAGCGCTCCATAGCTTCTCTAAAGTAGCCAAGAACTAGGGAGTATAAGGGCTAGGGGTGTAAAATGGTTTCAGAGGATTTTAGGGGTGGAAAAATGAGAGAATGAGCAGCAAAACGCTGATATTTTTAGGAGTACAGGGGGAGCATCACGCTTCTTTTTGGGCGCATCGTTCCTTTTGGCCGATGTCTCTCTACTTACTGTTTGCCACGTACCAGGTCAGGATTTGCCCGCGTGGGCCCTTCTAGAAGCGTGCGCTGCGCGTATGCGTGTGTCACGAAACGTGAATTTTGTAAATTCCATTACTTCTTCATATAAACTCTGTTTTGGACGTTCTTTATATCCATATGTAGGTATTAGCAAGCTCCGTGTTTGACGTTCTTAATATCAATTATGTTAAAGATCCTTGTAGGTTTTAGCATTTGCTTGTATTAGATTAAAATTGTATTTTCCTTTGCCATTATAATTAATCTAGAAAGTATATAGAAAACCTCTCCGTGATTTGGTGGGAGAAAGTTGGCTTGGGCTAAATGGAAGAAAGTGATGGCTAGTAAAAATAGATGACAATCATGGATGAAAGTGAGTAATTTATTTTCTTTCGAAAACATTACTTTTTTAAATAGAAATAACGGTCCCTCGAAGATGACAATGTTCTATGGGTTCAAGTGATTAATTCTCTTTATCGCAAAGCTAGGAACTTAGAACAAACTTCAAATGAGGTTTTTATTTTTTTAAGATATCCATTGGGTTAATATTATTTGCGTTTCTATTCAGCATCAAAGTAGAGGCTTGGGTTTGAGTATGTTTTGCAATTTTAAAGTGGAACAATGATCAAAGACTAAGTTTTAGGAGCATGTTTGGTTGAGAGATACTCCACTAAAACAAAGATTTTCCTAGACTTTATTCATTCGATGAAAACAAACATTGTTTAGTTAAATATCGTTATAGATGGAGTTTTGGCGTTTTCTTTTTTGAAGAATGCTTGGGGCCAATTGATGAGGTCACAAGGTTTACATTTGTCTTATCTTTTTAGATCAACATGAAAGATCAGTGTCGAAATTACACCTCAATCATATTTTCGGTTTCTTCCATATATCTTTTTAGATAATGGCACTTTAGGGGCGTCTTCATCGAGTTTTCATCTCTCTGACACATTAGTTTCATTACTATTACTATTTCCGCCTTTAGTATGTTTTTTAAGTTCGAGTTTTCATCTCTCAGGCACATTAGTTTCATTACCATTACTATTTCTGCCTTTAATATGTTTTTTAAGTTGTTTCAAAAAAAATTTAAGTGTTTCAAAAAAGATAAATAGGAAGCAGGTTACCAAATAAAAATATAGATTTCCATCATATCTCTAAATATTATTAAAGGAGAACCCTTAATTTATCAATGAAGCAATCAGAGTCTTTGATTGTATTTCAATTATATGTTTCTCACCGTTAGATCAAATTGCTGACATCATCTTCCACAAATTTAATTTAAACATAATTACATTTAATTATATAATCTTTAAATTCAGTAATTATGTTATCAATTGAAACATATCAATCTATTTATATACAAGATATCAGTTTCTCTAATTAATATTGTTCCTGATTTAATTCCCTTATTTATAGTTTTTTTCTTCAAAATTCAAACCCGTTTTGTTTTGTTTGTTTTTTTTTTTAAAAAACTCATTAAATGAGCATATCAATAATTCGGTTACAAACATATAAAATCTTATCTAAGTCTGTTAAATCAACAAAATATTTGAAAGTCAAAATTAAAGTCAATATTATTCATAATTTATCTCCCAATATATACCACATAAAATGAATCAATTTGAGATAATAATTTGAATTTTAAAACTCATTAAATAAGCAAGTCAATTAATTTGAAATTATGAATCAATATAACTGATATCTTTCTTTTTTTCTAGATGAATAGTTGAAAATCTCCAAGAAAATATCTTCGGATCCCAATTTTTTTTGGAAAATAATGATTTCTTTATTCATAAACACCATATATATACGATTACATTGAAGTTGTTATTCTTACGGTTTTGAATTGAGTCCTACGATTTACAGTGTTCTTCTTCAGTGGTCTTCTTCTCTAATTCTTTTTGTCGGGTTCTTTCTTTACTTTGTTCTCTTTCTTCTTCTCCAATTTCTTACGTTTACTCTGTTTTTATTATATGTTATTACTCTATTTCTATTGAGAGGTCATGAAAACAATTGGTCAATCTACTTTAAGCATATTAGTTTCATTGAAACAATCTGAGCCCTTGATTGTATTTTAATCATATGTTTTCCACTCTTAGATCAAATTGTTAATAGAGTAAATTACATGAATTGTCCCTATAGTTTAAGGTAATTTACACGTTTGGTCCCTAACTTATTTTTGTAACTCGAAAGGTCCCCACTTTTTGTTTTTGTTACGCGTTTGGTCCCTGTCTTACATAAACAAATTATTTTGCCCTTGATTTTTTAATTTATTTAAATAAACACACTCTCAACCCCACCCCTCCCACCTTACCTTTTTTATCCCACCATTTTTCCATATTTAAATAATAGTCTTTTTACATAAGACAGGGACCAAGTGCGTAACAAAAACAAACAGTAGGGACCAAAATCATAACAAAAACAAATATTAGGGACTTTCCGAGTTAAAAAAATATGTTAGGGACCAAACACGCAAATTGCTCCACACCATAGGGACCATTCGTGTAATTTACTCTTGTTAGTATTATCTTTCTTAATTAGAATTCAAACACAAATACATTTAATAATAAAATCTTTAATTTTAGCAATTATGTTAAAAATTGAAGCATATCATTCTATTTAAGTACGAGATATCAGTTTTTTTAATTAATATTGTTCCTAATTTAACTCCCTTATAATTAATATTGTTCCACATTATGTTATAAATTGAAGCATATCATTCTATTTAAGTACGAGATATCAGTTTTTCTAATTAATATTGTTTCTAATTTAACTCCCTTATTTATAGTTTTTGGCTTGTAAATTCTAACACGTTTAGTTTTTTTTTTTCCTTTTTGAAAAAACTCATTTAATTGGTTATTAACCTATAAAATCTAATCTAATCCCATTAAATCAACAAAATATTTTAGAGTCAAAATCAAAGTCAATATTATTCATAGTTTATCTCCCAGTATATCCCACGTAAGTGAATCGGTTTGAGATAATGGTTTTAATTTTAAAACTCATTAAATAAGCAAGTCAATTAATTTGAAATTTTGAAACAATATAACATATATCTTCTTTTTTTTTTTTTTTTTTTTTTTTTTTTTTTTTTTTTTTTTTTTACAGATGAATAGCCGAAAATCTCCAACTTGATATCTTAGAGTCCCAATTTTTTTGGAAAATAATGATTTCCTTATTGAAAAACACCTTATATATACGATTACATTAAAAGTACATTGTTATTTTAAATTGTTTTTGTAAACATATAAAAAAAAGGTTAAAACTTCATAGTAAGTCTTTTTAGGCATATAAGTCAAAACTACGAATCTCTGAATTTTTTAATAACTTATATGTAAATACCAACTTCTTATTAGATACAAAATTGCTTTAAAAAATAATTTATATTACTATATATTGTTGTCCAATTAAAAAATATATATTTTAATAAAAAAATAATCAAATTTGAATGGTGTCATACTATACGATTAATGGTATATACTTATTGATATGTTTTCTGATGAGCATCAACAAAAATTATTTATACTTACTTTATTGTCAAGTTTGCATTATGAAGTTTTTTAAACGTACACCATTCATATTTGGATTATAAGAGTTTTATTTTATTTTTATAATTTTGGTTTTGATTACATACAAAACACTTTCTACATTATATGTTTTAGACTAAATTACATTCGATGTCGTTGCGTTATGTCAAAGTTACAAATTTCGTCTTTAAAACTATATTTTCACTCTGACCATATGATTTTGAATTGTTCCCGTGTTGTCTATTTTACTCAGTTCATATTACTTGGTTGAATAACATTTGTTTAACAATCATTGGTTTTTTCTCAAACAGAAATATGGCTCAAAGTAACAATACCTTCATATACCAACTTGATGTTTCAAAAAGTCAACTTATCATGAGAGTAAGAATAATCCGTCTCAATTTACCATTACAAAGACGTCGAAGAGAGGCGAAGACTAAGACATTTACATTTACAAAATAGAAGATTAAATCTATGTTTAAAATAAAAACTTTATTTCATCATCTAAAGCAATAAAGTCGTTTGATTGTTTTTCACTTACACATTTTCCACCCTTAGATCAATTTGCTTACATCATCTTGACTAATGTTTGGTCAAACACGCTGTCGATCAATGTTTCTGCTCAGACCTTCACCAATTTCCTCTATCCCTAAAATAAAATTCAAATCCTCCCCAAATTTAAAGCCGTAATTTATGCAGTGACCATCCTATATGTTTGCAAATCAACATGATATATCTTCTTAATTATTCTATTTTTTTCTTAGTGTACATCGATGATACCAAAATTCATCAAGGGAAAAACAATCACCTTGCATTTCAATCTTATTAATATAGTAAATACTTCTATTTTTGAAAGTAACAATCGGTCTTATACATGTTAAATTACAATTGCTCGATTACCAACTATCTAACTTAATAATTGTACATATTTATTCTTAACCCTACCCTTTTTATAATGACATTGATTAGATTTACTATAATTAAGTTTAAATTGCAGAGAATTTTACTTGAAAGTAATGAGCATTAGTTAATGTCTATATTGAAGCTTGATGATTCAAAACTCTAAATCTCTTAGTGGTAATATTCCACATACTTAATAATTAATTATTTTGACAAAAAAAATTTCCATTAACCTTGATAACAAATTTGTTGAATTAAGCATATTTTTATGATTATAAATTTGTTTTCTATACACACTTGTACTTATCATTTTGGAGATGAAAAAAAGATTAACCATGGCTATATTGAAAAGTGTCAAAAAGATCTTATTGCTCACACCTTTCTGACATGATCTTCAAATGTTCTTTGCTCCATTCTTTGTTTTTTATTTATATCGTTTTTGTGTATTTGATTTGTTTCTTCAAGAAACTCAGTTTTCCAGTAATTTTGTTAACAAATTTGTTGAATTAAGCATACTTTTATGATTATAAATTTGTCCATTTTCTATTGTTAAATCAAGTGTAAATGAATTTAGATAATTGTTAAATTTCATTTTCTATAATGTAATTTATGCACTAATTAATTAAATAATAGTACATGCCCAAGTGGTCGGGTACTTCCACGACAATAAGCAAACATGTAAATTATAAGCAATTTCACAATATTGTATTTTTTACTGACTTTAAATGAACAATTATTTCTTTCACTTGTTTTATATTCTTGATTACTTATATACGGTTGTAATAAAATAAAATTTTGATAAAATGAAAAAATTGTTCAGTGAAACCTTAAAATTTTGAAATTTGTTGGAAATTTGGTTATATGTCAATTTAGGCTTCTTTTTGTGTTTTCATGTTTGTTGATTTGGCTATGTATGGTTCATTTGAAGTTCCACTTCTCTACAAGAATGTTAAGGTTCACATCCAAGTGGAAACAATTACAACCGACAAGCATTCTAAATGATTTTTCACTTACATTAATAAAAAAATGTTACTTTAAATGGTGTGTTCTCATAGATGCCACACAGTTGTCACTATAAAGACCTTCTAGCGGTCTAAAAGAGAATCCTAGTGGCTCTATGAAGAATTTTGTTGTGTTTTCAATGGAGGATCACTCTGCCAACATTCGTTCTGTATAGTTCTTTCTCTTATTTTTGATATAGATGTGTGTCAAAAAAATTAGGTAGAAAGAGGTGTTCGTGATCATTAAAGATGAAATGTAAGATATAAGTTAAGAATATCATGTAAAGTGTAAATTATAGATTTGTAATATTTATTTCTATGAAAAATATGTTGTTAGATTGCTAGGTTACATATTTTGGGGTTTTTTTTTGTAATTTGATTTTGACAAGTTTGATCTAAATTTGAAAATTGAAGCAGAGATGAAAGATATGTGCTAACGATTTTGAATTTGTATTGCCTTCCAGAAACCAACTGTAGCCTCATAGACCATTCCATCATATCTCAATAGGTCTTAACATTTCCCCAAATTCAACTACAAAAAGTCATGGATGCACTTCTTGAATCAATCTTCTAAACTGAATTTCATTTGTTAGTTGGATGGAGTGACCAAAATACAAGATTTGTGACAGTTCATTATTATATATTAGTGTTAACCTTTGGCAAATTATGAAACTGATATTATATTTTTGTTCATAACATTTTCTTTTAGTAATAATTTCTTTGATAGGAAGATATGTATATCTGTTTGAGTGTAGCCTGAAAAATCATATTTTTATTCTTATAATGAAAAAAATACTTTAGAAATTGACCAAATTACAATGTTCGAATTTGATGTTTATAGTTATGGCAATGCACATTAATTGTAATGTTTAGCGAATTTCTTTGTGGAATTTAACATTGTTGCTACATATAATAAGTTATTGTTGATTTTGGTTTTACAGGGCCAATACGAAAAGATCCATATGTGCCTCCATGAGGGTTGGTATACCGAAAAAACTAAATTCATAAAACTACTATACAACATGTTTTAATTAAAGATTTGCATCGTGTTTTGATGAAACATAGATCACATGAATCATTTATGTTAAAAAATATTGTATTAAAAAATCAAATTGCTCTAATATATATAATAAGTTTGGTTTAAAAACTCTAAAAATAAATCTAACATTTTTTATTAAAATTTCACCTAAGACAATGTCAGCTATTAATGTGATATGTATTTAATTTATGTTCCCCGCGTTTAACGCGGGTCATAATCTAGTTGTATTGCAAAAGTAGATTATTATTATTTTCTTTAGTTATTTATATATTTGACACACAAGTTATTTACAATCATAAAACAATTGCTTTTGTTGTAGGAGCTTATAGTTGTTGTACGGAATTCCATATAGTAGATCAATAAATCAAACAATAAAACGTCCGAAATATAACAATTTTTTATCAGATTACCTCCTATATGGGCATTGAACGAGTTTACGTTAGCCATTCATATGGTACATTTTAACATTTAAAAAAATAGACGAAAAAAATGTTTATGGTAAATACAAAAATTACTCATTCTGCTTAATTTATATTTGGACCATAGTTTGACATGTTTAATTAAACCAACCTTTCTAGTTTTCATACGAAAAATTGATTAGTTGAAATTATCATAGGATATTAGGATATTAGTTATTCATAGCATAGAAAAATAGTACAAGAACTTTTATTATAAAAAATCATGATTATGAGTCATTTATGAACTTATGTAATAATTTATTTATAGAAAAGAACTAAAAACAAAATCAAACATAAACACACATGTTTACTCGGAACATGTCACATTTGGTAGGTCAAATGAATGGGGAAAATGACATTTGGTTATTTTATTATTTATAGTAGTATTATTATTGAAAATTATAAATAAATAAGCCTCTAATTAAGCACCATACCTAATCAAGCAAAGGTATTATTTGAGAGGGCTTTAAATGGCTAGTCTGTTGAACCTGCAAATGGCAATTTAATATAATTAGCATTTTAAACTTGATAGGATAATTACTCCAAGATTCTGTCCCTCCATTTCAATTACCATATTACCCTTCAAGACTTTTTATTAATTAAAGAAAACGTCTTTTCACCATAAAAGCGTTTTCTAATTAACATGTTTATTACTATGAGTTGCATATGATTAATGGATGGGTCCATTAGTATTATCAAAGCAAATGGACGGCTAGGATTGCTTAATAATTGGGTTTCTTTATTCTTCTTCTAATCCGGAATTTTAACAGATTAAGTGTATCTTCAAAATCTTATACTATATATTTTTACCCGATATCTCTCTATATATAAAATATAAAAAAACTAATATTTCTATTCAAATTAAAATTAAGCTTTCTTAGATAAAAACCGAATATGACTTGTTATGTTTTTAAGTTTTAACGTGTGTGTTGAGTGTCTGCCTTTTAACTAACTTGACGTTGAAGAGTTAATAATGTTTATTAAAAGATTCTGTTTTTACAACAAACTTATATCACCCAAAAGTTATAATAAAGCTTCCATATATATATCCATGAGAGGTAAAGATTCTAAGAAAGGGGAAAAAGAAAGTCTCCATTGTTTCTCAATAGAAACAAAGATGGAAATGTGTACATATACTAGATTATATGTATACATTGATATTACCCAAAATAATATTTTATTAAAAAGGGGCTTTTTTATTTCTGCAAAAAGAAGTAGATAAAAAAAAAAAAGCAAAAGACAAATCCAGAGAGAGAGAGAGAGAGAGAGAGAGTTTTTGATTCTGTGTATTGTTGCGTTGAAAGCCATTCAATCTGTTCTGGCCAAATTTCCCCCATCATTGTCAATATGTATTAAGCTCCAGTCCAAGTCACTATCTTGTTTTCTCTCTCTCCAAGATCCTGTTTCTCTCTCTATTATCTTTGAAATCATTCTTTTTTCTTTCTGGGGTGGTTTTGTTCGTCAACAAGGTGGTCAAACAGATGAAAAAAATCCAAACTTTCTGAATCTTGTGTGTTTCTTGAATCTTGTTTGATCTCTTTTTCATCATCTGGATTTGTGTTTCAAATAATTATAAAGAAAAAAACAACAAGAAGATGACTGTAGAGGAAATTAGAGGGTCTAACGAAATTGACAGATTTCCCATTGGGATGAGAGTTCTTGCTGTCGATGATGATCCAACTTGTTTGAAGTTATTAGATGGGCTTTTAAGGAAATGCCAATACCAAGGTTAGCTTCGTTTCAACTGTTGTTAAAAGATTATATTCTTTAAAGTGTTGACTCAATCATTTTAACTTTTTCAGGGTTTCAATCTTTATTTTTTATCCCTTTTCATGAAAAATTGAGTTAGGTTTCTGTTTAAAAAACATTTGATTTTGGATTTTGCAGTTACAACCACAAGTCAAGCCATAACAGCATTGAAGATGTTAAGAGAAAATCGAAACCGATTTGACCTTGTGATCAGTGATGTTCATATGCCGGACATGGATGGTTTCAAGCTTCTTGAACTCGTTGGTCTTGAAATGGACTTACCCGTTATCAGTAATTCACAAATTCCCACTTCAATTTCTTCAATTTCTCCAATTCCGAAGTCAAAATCGATGTGGGTTTTCTAATTTTTCTTTGAAATTGTCAACAGTGTTATCGGGAAACAGCGACCCGAAGCTTGTAATGAAGGGGATAACACATGGGGCTTGTGATTACCTTGTGAAACCGGTTCGTTTGGAGGAATTACGCAATATATGGCAACATGTGATTCGTAGAAAAGTGGAGTCAAAATCTCAATCGAAATCTGACAACCAAGATCGGCAGAATCATGGAGGTGAAGGTGGACAGGAAGCCGGAAGTGGAGATCTGAATGGGAAACTTAATCGGAAAAGAAAAGATGAAGATGACGATGGTGAAGATAATGGGAATGAAGATGACGATCCATCTTCGCAGAAGAAGCCACGTGTTGTTTGGTCTATTGATCTTCATAGAAAGTTCGTTGCTGCTGTTAATCAACTTGGAATCGAGAGTGAGCTTTTCTGTCTTTTTGTTCTTGTGTTCGTATCTAAACTTGTTTCATCGACACTCTTTGATGATTCCTTTTTTCTATTTTTATAACCAGAAGCTGTTCCTAAAAGGATCCTTGATTTGATGAATGTCGAAGGTCTTACTAGGGAAAATGTAGCAAGCCATCTCCAGGTTTGTTATTTTTACCATATTTCCTATTATAATGTTAGGGTTTTTTTGGTAATTTCAATTCCATTGTGGATTGATGTTTTTGAAGAAGTCTTGTGGGCCAGTTTAGGGTTGTTGGCACTGCACAATCTTTATGTACATGATTTACATCTTACACGATTATCGGTGTGGGCCATGGTCGTGATTCTGTGTGGGTCAGTTCAAGGGTTGTGGGTATCTGATTACAATTTACATCTCATATGATGTTGGACAGTATGGGCGAGCGCAGGGGTTGTTTTTGTTTGAAGAATAAAATATATTTTTACCTTATATACATGCGTTTGATTTGTAGAAATATCGGCTTTACTTGAAACGGATAAGTCAACAAGCTAACATGGTGGTGGCATTTGGGGGAAGCAAAGACGCGTCATCTTACATGCGAATGAGCTCACTGGAAGGACTCGGTGATTTCCGGACACTATCAGCTTCCGGAAGATTACCGGGACCCACATTATCATCGTATTCACCTTCCGGAATGCTCGGAAGACTCAATAGTGCAACTGGAATGACACTCCATAGCCTCACTTCACCTTCTATAATCCAACCAACCCACACCCAAAACTTAACCCATTCCATCAATTCCCTCAACAAATTTCAACCCGTTGTGTTACCAACACCACAAACTCAAACACACCAAAACACAAATCTTTTTCAATCCCCATTTGATCTTACTCATCATAAACCAAATAATAACACCCAAATCCCGGATTTCACTCCAATTGATGAATCTAGAATCTTTACTGGTTCTTTAAAGATGGGTTCCATGAGTTCAGAATCTTTCAACCTTGTTTCAAGTAGTTCCACCTTTCTTGATGTCCCAATCCCACCACCAATTGGGGATACTTTCCATGACCAATTGCCGCCTAATGGCGGCCTGAAATATGGTTACACCGCTGGATTTGGTTCGAGTAATATTACCACCACGGCCTCGGTGCCGCTTGAAGTTCAAAGCCAAAGGCAGGGGCAGTATGGGAAACAGAATTATGGGCAGTATTCGAGTAATGGTTTTAGCACGTTATCCGCCTCGGCACCACCACTAAGTGGTGGTTGTTTGGGCGGCAATGGTGCACTGACGACAGCTCCGGCTATGCAACATAACAGAGGGAGTGAGAGGTCAAGTACTGAACTGAAAATGGGACCCGGTCAAGAGTATTTATTGGAGCATTCGAAGATACTGAATGGTTTTGTTGCAAATAATGGTTATGACTCTTTGGATGATCTTATGAATGGAATGATGAAAAGGGTATATGGTCTTTTTTTTTTTTTTTTTTATTGTTCTAACTTTTTGAAAATAATGGTTACCCCTCATTTCTTTTATGACTTAAATTTTGATTGAGTTTGGCCCCTCAAAGATTCAAAATTCTGATTCTGGTCCTTCAAACTCTGTTTTTTTTATGCAGGAGCAGGACCCGACAATCATAATGGATGGAGAATATGGATTTGATCCTTATTCTTTCGGTTCATGTATATGATGATGATGATGATGGATAAAGTAATTAGCTCTCGACTCCTAGAGATCGATAAAACAAGGCTGCATCAAAAATTTAGGTTTTTTTTTTTTTATTAAATGAGAAGTTTGTATCAATATGTCATTTAATTTCCAGGACTATTTATGTCTTAGCTTCTTCATTATTATCTTTATCAACATATATCCATGTTTTCGTTTCATCATTCATGGGTACAACTGCAAACATGTTTTTTTTTTTTTTTTTAAAGTATTTCTTGAATCCGTTTATGGATGATGTACGTGTTTTTATGCATTACATACAAGTTATTGTAGAATTAAACTTGTTGATACCCTCTTAAAGTGGTTTTTCTTCAAGAAAACTTTTAAGCTTGTCAAGACCCTACTTATTGAGCAATTTATTGCATTATGAAGAAAAAAAAAGCTCTATAAAATCAATATTTAGTGTTACATAAATAAGTACTACTATTACTACTACTACTACACATGAGTCAACTATTTAAAGTCAATCAATCAAGCTGAACAAGTTGAGCTCTTCTTTCTGCAGCTTTCTTCCTTATGAAAATCCCCCACCGTAATGCAGCCTTGAGTTTAAGCCACCCAACAACCGCCTTCCCTGAACCACGCCCATGACCCACCGGACCCACCTGTGGTTCATGAGGGACATGGTTTTGATAACCGTATGAACCGTTGTCATAAACACCAAAAGTTGACCCGGTTACACCAACCCCAAAGCTTCTAAGTAGCTTTTGCATATCATCGGTTTCCAACATCTCTGAGCTTCTTAACCGGACTTCCTCCGAGAAAGAGTCACCGAACCCGTGTCCATCGTCTGGGCTCTGGCTCGACCAACCATCTGAACCGGTGAAGGTAGATGGTGCACCGGGCACATAGTCATAGTGGGTGGGTGGTGATGATTGGTGGGTGGTGGTGGTGGTTGATGAAACACCACCACCACCACCTAGTGTTTGTGTTTGATCGGAACTTATAAATGGATATTCAATCAAGTTGTGAGTAGGTGGTGAAGGGTAAGTTAATGCGCTTAAAACTTTCCCATCGTATTCTACCACTCTATTCCAATTCTCATATGCTCGTTTCACAAGTGAATCTACTGAAATCTGTTTTTCAAAAAAAAAAAAAATGAATCATCAATTTCTTTTGTAGAAAAGAAATAAGGAGAAAAGTGTTGTGTAGACCTTTTGGTTGTGGTTAAGTGATTCCAATGGAACAAATTGAGCATCTGAAATGAGACCTCTTAGCTCATAAATATGGTTGAAGATAGCACCAGTGGTGTGACCTAAATCTGCATAGTATACATACAACTTCCCTCCTAAAACACAAGTCTTTGCATGCTCAACTGTGTTTTCCCACATTCTATTTGACATTCCACTCCCTAGAATCTGTGCTCATTAACATATTAGAAACAAAGGGTGTGCAAAAGGTAACAAAAAAAAAAAGAATCTTACATTTCTCAGTCGTTGTGGATCCCTAACAAGAACACGGAGAAAATCCTCTACAGTTATGACTTCAGAATTCATTAACTTTTTATGCAACGCTCCATCTTTTGCTATTCTATCCAATCTCCAAACTTCATCGTGTAAAGCAGGCGGATAATGTTTCTTGTACACTGCAAAAGTAACAGTCACAGTCACAGTCACAGTAACAGTAACAGATGTTATGCAAGAAACTGTAAGTTGTAAGTTTCATACGTTCTCCTCTATGATCTTTAACAGCAAAAGCCTCGGTTTTAGCTTCACGAATTCTAATTCCAACACAACATCCAGAAGCCACCTTCAAACCAAGCCTAAACTTTCTACTTCGAATCCAACTTGAATTATCTGTAAAAGTAAGATCACCCAAAGTTCCAACTCCTTCATTCAATGTGACTTGTGTCTCCCCTGTTAAAAGTGGTCTTTTTCCTTCACGTGCTTTGACTTCATGACTTTCAAAATGCTCAGTGCTCCAGTTTTCATTGTTTTCTTCATTGAAGTCGCCTTCAAGCACTACTACATTCAGTTTTGATGATGATTCTTCTCCAGTTTGCATCACATTGCCTGTGGTTGCATCTAACAACACAACATGTATAGTTGCTCCTTGCTCCCCTTCAACTTTGCCACCTGTAAATAGATGAGGTGGCATCCTTGTTCTAAATTCAAGTTGTAAAACTTTTCCTTCTTGACCTTGTATTCTTGGTGGTGAAGATCTGGTGGAACATTATACTTTTTAAAAAATTACCCAATTATAGCAGTTCAAAATTCTAAAGGATATAATATCTTTACCTTCCATCAATTTGACCATGTCCAAATCTAGTCAAAGCACGCTCTACTTCTTCACTTACCTGTTTTCCCAATACATTATTGTAAGCGAGAATTGATGACTAGATTAATCTATTCAGAGTCATAAATTAGAGTATAGTTTGAGGTAAAAAAGCGAATACACCATTGTAAATACTGAATCTGAAAATTTCGAGGTTTGAATCTTTATAATGAAGAAAAAAGGACTTACAATTCTACGGAAAAGAGGCTCTAAAGAGGAGGAAAGTCTTTGCAAGCTATCCACCTTCAAAGCTTCCACAATTACACTGTGGGAGAAAAATAAAAATCATAGCGTGTTAAGATCGCAAATAGAAACACAAGGTGCTAAGATGGGTTCTTTGAGACATTTATACAAACAGATGGAGATGATTATGCACAGACAAACAATAATCATTTACAAATTACAAAACTAATATTTATAACAAGAAAATAAATAGAAGCAGTTAAACAAACCTCGCTAAACCCGGTACTTTGGGTTTCTTCGATTGAGGCATACCATCATCATCTTCTTCGTCGTAAACTCTCTTCTCAACTCTCCTACCTCCTCCTCTTGACTCATCCATATTTCTGAAAAACAACACTAAGTCCCGCAACTTTAATGAACCATAAATGAACAGTTGCAAGAATCTTCAATACCCAACTGGAATAAAGTCGAAAATCAATTCAAGTTTGAAGCAGAAAACACTATGATCTGAAATTATCGATAACGATGAAAAAGACAGAAGAAGAATCTTACGCTGGGTGTGTTGTCTTTCGGCCAATAGATCTGTGAAGATTAATTTAATGATTTGTGCGTGTGTATGAGAGAGAAAACAGCTGGGTTGAGTCGGTGGATTAATTACATGAATACTGAATTCATGAATCTTGAAACCGAGCTTGTTCTTTCCGGTCCGGAACTGGTAAATTAGAAGTCAACTTTGATTTAGCAGTTGACAGAACTACCCTTCGTGATTGGATTTTACGTATTTACCCTTTTTGGTTTCTGCATGCATGTTAGAAATTGGAACAATGGCTTGGATGTTTATTAGATATGACAAAATTTATTTTGCTTTTGATTTGATAAAATTTTGAAAATCAGATTTCAAGATGTATATGTATATAAAGATTTGTAAAAAAATTAGACAAAATTGTAAGAATGGTTCATGTGGTATGTCAAAAATAGCAGGTTTAGTTCAAAATGGCTTGCAAAGATGGTCCAAAAGTTTTGATTTTGTTACGAGTTTTGTCCAAAAAATTTGAAACTTTTTAAAATGACGGATTTGCCCCTTATTATTTTATTTATTTTTTTCTTTTATTACAATAATTATAAAACAATTAAAAATAAAACAAAAAACAAAATACATCTCTCTCTCTCTCTCTCTCTCTCTCTCTCTCTCTCTCTCTCTCTCTCTCTCTCTCTCTCTCTCTCTCTCTCTCTCTCTCTCTCTCTCTCTCTCTCTCTCTCTCCAGGAACAGTCAAGAACACATTCAGAAGAACATTCCTGCTACCACAACAACAACCATCAGCCACCACCGATACCACCGTACGCCACCACCACTACCGTCGCCTACCACCGTCTCCCCACCTACATTTGATGGTGTTATTCACCAAACACATAAAAACACACCAGACCTGGAAAATATTGAAACCATCGCCAAGCACCTGATTTTTACACCGAAAAAAACAATGCCACTACCACCACCTGCTGGTAGCCATTGTTTTTGTCTAACCACCGCTTTCTCTATCTCTCCCCTCCGTATCACCATTTACCAACACCACCTCCACTTCCGTTAACCGTCATATCACTTGTCAGATAAAGGCCACATTTGACAACTCTCTTAAGACGAAAAAGCACCGATTCATGTTTAAATCCAGAAAAAATAACATAGCCCATAATTCCTTTCAATTGAGTTATCAAAACCAATTCAAACCCGAAAATTAAATAAACAAATCAATCAATTTGTGAACCAAAAATCAAACATATAATACAACTTGGATCTAAATCGGTGACCACCATAACAAAGAGAGGGTACTGTGGGAGAAGAAAAGTGAAGACGACAATAGTGGTCTTCAAAAGGCTCGATGATTTCATCTATCTATCGCCTCTCTTCACTCTGTCGTTCAACCACCACTAAACCTATCCCACCCTTTCCTCCCCAAAGATCCGACGACAACCCAAAGAAATAAATACCACTAACCACGCCCCAGCCCACCCATCCCCATTCTCTTCCCCCTTTTGCTTCTACCTTGACTGGAAGCCAACACAACTAGAATCACCGGTGGAATCATTAACACTAAATCGAGAAAGAAGGTAGAGAAAAAGAATAGATCTAACCCAGGCAGATCGGCGTTTCCAGGCTGATTCGACTCCGATCTAGTAACTATTGCCTACATCATTTTTGTTTCGTTTTGGTGGGTGGTGGTGTTTGTGTATAAAGACATAGACGATTATAGGATAAGGAAAAGACTGGAATAAGGTGTGATGTTGGTAGGGATAAAGAAAAACGGAGCACCGGTTCATGATGGGGTTTGTTGCCGGAGAACTGGGCAGAAGGGGGAGTTGATGGGGAAGGGCGGTGATTATCGCGTCCACAATTCGATGATGACAATAAGCAGCTGATAGTGGTCGGGAGATGTAATCCAAATCGATGGCGCTAGGGTTTCTAGGAGGCGGTGTCGTCGTTAGAGTCGATGGTTAGTATATGATGCAGTGATGGTCGATAGTGACTATGAAGGGGGTTGTGAAGGTGGAGGTCGGAATAAGGGAAGGAGACTGGTGGTGGTGTACGGTGGGTATTTTATAAGAGAGAGAGATTATTTTATTTTTAATTGTTGTAATAAAAGAAAAATGTAAAATAAAATAATAAGGGGCAAATTCGTCATTATAAAAAAGTTCATAGGAAATTGCAAAACTATTGGACCATCTTTGCGAGCCAAATCCATTTTGGACCAAAGTTGCTACTTTTGACATACCACAGGGACCATTCTTGCAATTTTGTCAAAAAATATACTTAAGGGTAAATATAAGTTGATCCAAGCATCCTTCATTTTGATAAAATCTTTATGTGATTGTCGAATTTAAGATAGGAAAATTCATGAAATAACAAAAAAACATGGGGTGTATTTGAAAAATATGACCAAGGAAACTGAAGTTTCACAAAATGACCAAACTTTCTTCCGTTAACCGACACACCCAAAATTAGGAAGGCCAAGAAGGAAAGAAAACCCTAAGTCAAAGGGTCAACTCGTCGAGTCCTGTGCGGAACTCGGCGAGTCCGAGCGGGATCCGGGTTCAGGAGTAAGTGACCGACTCGGCGAGTCGGCTAAGGGGACTTGGCGAGTCTGGTCTGAACGAGGAAAACCCTAATCCCGAGAGTTGTATCCTATATAAAGGGTGTTATGTCCCTCCCTTAGCCTCCATATCATCCTAGAGAACCTGTAAACCCTAGATTTCGTGTGAGCTTCCATCTTTTGAGAGAAATAGCTTTGGAGGAAGGAAACTTTGGAAAGGAACTTGAAGATCAATAAGGTTGCTTCAAAGGGGAGGTGTAGATTCGAGATATACTTAAGTTTGTGTTCATCTTGGAGGTAATAAGCTGCTATCTTCCCTCCTTTGCATCTAGATCTATTTTTGTTATGAGATTTGGGGGTTTTATGGTTGTTTGAGACCCAATTCAAGTTTGGGGCTTAGATATGTTGTTGCTACTTCAGATCTAGTGTTGGGATGGTCCAATATGTCGTAAAGCATCAGAAGATGAGTAGTTGGTGAAGCCCTTTTTGTCACACCCCCAAACCA
This sequence comes from Lactuca serriola, assembly GCF_051521515.1. NCBI lineage: Eukaryota > Viridiplantae > Streptophyta > Magnoliopsida > Asterales > Asteraceae > Lactuca > Lactuca serriola. The sequence goes on along the minus strand of NC_136412.1, from coordinate 218,508,454 downwards.
GAATGGCGGAAACATTCGGGGGTGGGTGACTTCATGTAGTACCATAACAATTAAATATTGTAAAGAAAGTAACACAACCAACATATATATAATAAAAACGTATATTGTTGCGTTATACATATTTCCAAAAGAATATTACAATATGATGACGTAAAGGTTTAATAATAAACGTCCTTAGCGTTCCTTCTTCAAAAGCTGGTGGTTACCTGTATTACTGATTCCCTAAGAAATACAAGTGGTTTCGAAAAAGTGTCAACAATTAAGTTGGTGAGTTCATAAGTGTTTTGTATTGAAAAGTATGTCCTTTTGGTATCAAATCAATGAACGAGGTTTTCAGAAAATCCAATATTTTCTATAAATAGTTTGAAAAGTTCTCAAAGCTGGAGTGCGTTAGTATTTTTCGTACTTGACTGATAAAAATAAACTTTGTGCTCAAAATAATGTAGAAAACTGAATACATATATGAATCTCGTAAATAAAAGTTGTTTTTATACTTTCATGTGAGTCTTATAACCATACTATTGACACTGACTGCCTGCAACAACATTCTTCAGGTGTTGTAGTGTTATGACATTTGTCACCCCAGACCTGCCGGTCTCACTGTAGCTAACAGTTTAGGTGCGGGGTTGTTAATCCTGTATAGATCTATACACAAGTATCATGCTCTCCCTCCAAGAGATTATGGTATATAATACAGGACTTGAAATGCATACATAAGAGTACGTTGAAGTTTGAATATCTCACATCACTTAGTATAAATAGATTTACGATAAGAAAGACTTTACTTCGTTTTGTTTGAAAGTATTTCGTTTTTCAAGATGTATACGTAAGAATGTATGAATAACTTGCTAACTATACCCATTATAGTTTTTCAGAAAGTATGTCCCATTTGGTGAAAATAACTTGATGATATACTAGCCCTTTATACGTAAAGTAAGTTGTTGGTATCGATAATCAATAAGATAGATGTTACATTTATGTTTATAAACGATACTTTTACTTGTATTGTACTTGTATTTCCCCCCTAAAACATGAAAAGACTTGAAAGGTAGGGGTATGAACTCACTTGTTTGGTTTGAAGAGAGTGGGGCTAGGGTCAAGCAGAACTTCAACCGCGGAAAGCTGCGTCTTCGAGCTCTTCGGGGATCTCGGTAGCGTAGAACCTTCGTTGGGGGCTCGGGTGCGGAAACCGAGGGCGTCGGGACGGCCTCTGGTGCTTGAAAGTGTGTGAGAGTAAGTGAGTGTTTGAGAAATGTGTGCTAAAATCCGGAGCTTATGCCTTCTATTTATAGGGCTGAAAATGCGAGTACGCTGGGTGTACCACCAGAGTATGCTGGGCGTACTTCGGTTACGTTGGGCGTAACTTTGCGTCATGGCTTACGACTCGAGTCTAGCTAGGCGTAGAGCTGCAGCCGATGGGACTCGATCCTGCACCTGAGTACGCTGGGAGTACTCCTACATTACGCTGGGCGTAATCCCGACTTCCGTCTTCTAAATTCCGTAACTTTTGCGTACGGGCTCCGTTTTTCGCGTTCTTTATATCCACGCGTAGGTGAGATTATGATCTACAACTTTCATTTAGACTCCGTCGGCTAGTTTTGACTTTATTTTTAATGATATGTTTTTAATAGGCCGGGACTGCTAAAGTCCGTTAAAAATTCATAGTTTCTTTATTCGACGTCGGTTTTTGTTTGTCTTTTTTATCATTTTACTCCTATTGTGGAGACCTTCAACTTTCGTTTAGGTTGCGATAGCTAAATAACGCTCGATCTTCAATTCGAGTTTTTAGCCCTCTACTACTGTTACGAAACTTAGAAAATTCGTAACTTCTTCATGCGAGGTCCAATTTGGGCGATCTTTTTATGTATGTTTACAATTTAACGAACTCTACAACTTTTGTTTAGATACTTAAGGCTAAAATGTATTTTATTGTAATTTCACTTTTTACGTTTAAATAATGTTTTAACGGTGCGTCGTAAATATTCGAGTGGTTATAATTTCTTCGATATAACTCGGTTTTGAATGTTCTTTATGTTTTTGGAAACCTTGGCACGATATCTAACATTTGATGCATCCCAATTTAGATATTTGAACACTTTATTTTTGAGGTTAATTTCGTTGATTCCATATAGTTTTCGTTGTATTTGACTTTTGAGTGTTACACTGCTTTTGGAAAATATAGGGTTGTCACACTTTTGTCCCTAAACCTAGCCCTAGAGTGTTTTGAGCCTAGATCTCTTTAGTTATACGTAAAGTTTGCAAATTTACGTGAGGATTGAGCTTTGGAAGTATGGATCTATGATTTGGAGCCCCTGCATGGCTCGAAAAGCCACTGTATGGATTAAGAACTGGAGTGACTCGGCGAGTCACATGGGTGGACTCGGCGAGTTGGTTGAAGTTGGGCAGGAACTCGGCGAGTTGGAAGAACAACTCGGCGAGTCTGTTGAAGATTGCCTTGGACTCGACGAGTCTGTTGAAGATTGCCTTGGACTCGACGAGTATGTTCTTGGACTCGGCGAGTCAAGTCGCGAAACCCCAAACCCTTCGAGTCAAGACTCGGATCAATGAGTTGAGCGAGAACTCGGTGAGTTGGATAGGTCAGGACTCGAAAATCGGTGGACTCGGCGAGTGATGGACTGACTCGGCGAGTTGAGTCGCGAATGGAAGGACTATGAGCATATGAACTCGGCGAGTCAGTAGGCAGACTCGGCGAGTAGGGTTGAACTGGAAGGTTGACTTTGACCAGGACTTTAGCGTTGACCAGAGTTGACTTAGTTGACTTTCGGGGGATAGTTAGACTAAGTGTTGCATTGATATTGGTAGCTCGGGGAGCTAGTGGAGCAGGAGTTCAGAGAGTTGTCGGGCAGCAACTAGAGGGGTTATCAGCAAGTTCAGCAAGTAAATGTGAGTTTCCCTTTGTGTGAATGGGTCTAAGGCCACAATGCCGGCCCATGTAGTTATGAGTAGAAGACCCGGGGGTTAGCCCTAGGCACAATATGCTAGTATGATATTCAGGACGAGGTACAATGATAGCGGGTGGGTGCCTAAGGAATGGTTTATATGATAGTTTATACTTGTTGTCTGTGTGATACATGTATGTGCCTGGTAGGGAGGTGAGTGTGTGTGAGGTCCCATACCTCACCAATAGCAGAGTGTGGATGGTGTTCCACATCTCATTAGCAGCAGATCAGGGGCGAGGCCCAAGTTAGGGAAGGAGTGAGTGTGGGCTAGGCCCGTAACTCACTATCAGTAGGAGTGTGGACGGGGTTCCATGACTCATCAGTAGCAAGACAAGGGCGAGGCCCAGGATAGGCGAGGCCTTAGGACAGGATCCGTTAGCATATGTTTAGCTTATGTGTTGTGATATGTTTATGTGCTATTATATGTTAGCGGGCGAGGCCCAGTGACAGGCGAGGCCTAAGTGAAACAGATCTGTATCCGAGCGGGGCTCGAAGCCAGGCGGGGCCGTTGTAGCGGGCGAGGCCCAGGATAGTGGGCGTGGCCTAGTATGTGCAGTATGTGGTTATGCATGGTATGTGGTATGGTGGGAAACTCACTAAGCTTCGTGCTTACGGTTTTCAGTTTTGGTTTCAGGTACTTCCGGTAGCGGAGGGAAGAGCTCGGGGTGATCGCATGGCACACACCATAGACTAGACAACTTGGGAATGTTTTACTCTGATAATGAACATGTGTTTGGAAATTAATACTCTGATTATGTTTTGGATTGATGATTTTGCTTTAAGTAATGTTTTATTAAAAGAAATTTTTAGTCTTGAATTTTTGGGACGTTACAAGTTGGTATCAGAGCCTTGGTTTGAGGGATTCGGACGTACTCTCGGGTGTGTCTGAACTCAAACTAAGGAATTGGTAGGGATGTTTTCAAAATGAAAAGTCAGTTTTGTAAAAAGAGTTTGAGAAAGAAAACAGTTTTAGAAAAGCAAAAGAACTCAGAAAGAAAAAATTTTGAAAGGAGAAAAAGGGTGTGGTGCATGCAATCAGCCGAGCTCAAGTAAGTACCCCAAAATACCCATACAAGTTTATGTTATGATTATCAGTTAGTAGAACAGCATGCTAGATTAGGACTAAGGATCTAGGGAGGATGCCTTATGTGCCTATTATATGTGCTTTGAGCTGCATGATAGTGTTGATTAGACAGTAGTAGGATAGCCTGTTTAGATTATGCCTGAGTTTATGAGTTTGTGTTGCATGCTAGTACAAATTCTTGCTATGTGGATATGATTGCTTGAGTATGTTATGGTTAGATTTTCCCTTGTCTGAATGTTGCTTGCTTTGTGCATTGTGGGATTCTGAGTGATGGGTGTTAGCTATTAGGTGAATACGTCACGTCACATGTGATCAGGGTTGAATAATCTCAGAGTAATGGATTTGGCCCTATTGCGCAACTCTTGGCTGAGTCCAACCGTTGTAGGGACGAGTCTTTTACTCGAAGGATTATTTGAGCCTCGTCACATGTGATGGTATTCAGGTGATGGCTAATTGGCATCACAAGAAGGCCTTCAGCAGCTAAGGACTGGTTTGAGTTGAGTCGGAGGTTCCTTAGCGTAAGCCTAGGATGAGATAGTGCTGGGAGCAGTAGTAGTGGAAGAGGGACCTGGTGGAGTCAAAGCAATTCCTGAGGAAAGTACGGATAGATGTGGAAGGTAGTATGGGCCCGTACTACTGAAAGCAGAGGATCCGTACTCGATTCGGGAAAGACCGAGACAAGACCGGGAACCTGGTAGTGCGTGTGTTTGGTCTCCCAGCAGTGACAAGTATTCTGATAGTGGATGTATTATATTTTCAGCATGGTGACGTTGCGAGAGAGACCAGTGGGCGGATCAGGCGCCGGAGAGGGATCAGGCTCAGGTTCAGGAGCCGAGCAACTCGAGGAGCGAATGAGGGAGTTGATATCAGCGGAGGTTACGCGCAGTATTCTAGACCAGACTCCTATGATCTTTGGCACGGTCAAGGAGGGTATATTGGAGATCTTGGATGAGAGGCTGGGAGCCTTCCATACCGAGATGATGGCTTTGATGGGAGCACGTACCTTGACATTTCGAGAGTTCAGGGCTTGCGGGGAACCAGATTATCATGGGGATAGGGACCCCATCGCTAGCAGCAGATGGTTGGCTGATGTTGCCAACACATTCCGTACGAGTCGGTGTCCTGAGGGGGACAAGGTCAGACTCGCTTCCTGTCTTCTGAAGGACAGAGCAAGGGATTGGTGGGAGGAGATCGGTCATGCTTTGGGGGATGATGCTGCGTTGGACGCGATGACATGGTTCGATTTCTCAGCCAGGTTCAGGGCGGAGTTTTTGCCAATTATTGAGGTGCAGCAGTTGGCACAGGAGTTTCAGGATTTGACACAGACCAATGAGACTGTGGCGGAGATCACCGCCATGTTCAGGGAGAGGGCTCTCCTTGTACCGCAATATGTCGCGGATGAGGAGATGAAGAAGGCCCGATACCATGAGATGTTGCGGGATGACATTAGGCAGTTTGTGAGCAGGTCTAGCTGTAAAACGTTGGAGGATATGATCGCGCGAGCTAGAGAGAGATTGATTTGGAGCAGATCCGGAAGAGGAAGCCGGATGAGGTTCAGGCAGCCACAGGCTCGTGCAAAAGGCCCAGGGGATCAGATTCGAGATCAAGGGATTATCAGGACCGCAGTCGGTGTAGGAAGTGTGGCAGGGCGCATGGGGGCGCGTGCAGGAGTGGTAGCGGTGGTGAGTCTGGCTGCTTCAAGTGCGGTCAGACTGGTCATTTTAGCAGGGATTGTACTGTTACCACCACTCAGCGATCCGACCTGATATGTTTTCACTGCAATCAGCGGGGCCACAAGAAGGCCCAGTGCCCCAGTTTGCTTCCGACAGGACGGGTGATGACACCTGTCCCTGCAACTTTGAGGATCACGGACGGCCGTCAGGGCCGAGCAGAGGCGTCTGCGGTAGGAGGTAGGGCTTTTCAGATGATTACCTTGGAGACACGAGCAGCATCGGACGTTGCAGGTATGCGACTTCCTTTTTCAGTTCTTTTATTTGTGCATGATTATATTGTTATGGTTCTGCATCACTATCGGTATGAGTATTCTATTTTTGTGCGGATTGATTGTGATCGAGTTATATGTCATCTGCATACCTTAGATATTTGAATGGTAGTTGAGGGATGGGCTCTATTGGAGAGGGTTACTTAGGATGTAGTAACTGTAGCATGCCTGGGAGGGACTTGGTATGTCTCGCTAGTTCGGAGCCGTATAGTTTTAGAAATGGGCTGGTTAGATCCCTAGCTATGGTAAGTTTGGGGTTCCTCAGCAGATTGATTATGGAATGGTAGCAAGGATTGGGATTTATTTTCGAGCATTGAGCAGCGAGGTGTAAGCAGGATCGAAGTGGGGGAGAATCCTTCGAGTGTACAAAGGGTAAGAGCATGCAGATCTAGAATGAGTACACGATCTCTGAGAAGGAAAAGAAGTAGTACAACCTTTGATGGATTGAGGAGTTCAGGTTTGGGAGTTTGAGAAACTCCCCATCAGTTAGTGCGTGTAATGGTGATGGTTAGTACATGGTTGGGAATTCAGGTTGGAGGATCGCCTGTAGGACTCGAGTGAGTCGGAAGGAGGATCTTGAGAACTGATAGCATGGGGTGCTTTCGTACTAGCGGTCAGTGGTAGAAAGTGTTGTAAGACTACGGGGCAGCCGTAGCATCCACTAGCATTCAGTGATGGTAGGTGATGTAAGACTGCGGGTAAGCCGTAGCATTCCATAGTAGCTTCGTTGGCGGAGATGGGGCGAGGCCCTTATCTCCTAGTGATCAAATAGGGATCAGGAATGGATAGTGGACGAGAATGGTAGGGAGTTTCCTGTATAGCCCTAGAAAGGTGAGACCTTGGGAGAGGTCGCTCCAGGATATAGTTGGGTGAGACCCGTGGGCGAGGCCCGTATGAGAGTAGCAGTATAGGTGAGACCTGAGAGCAGGGTTGCTTAGTAGTATGGTTGGGTGAGACCCATAGGCGAGGCTCGTGAGTTTTAGCAGCACAGGTGGGACCTGGTAGGGACCTTAGTGTCAAGATAGGGGATCGAGGATCCCAGGACTGTAGTGCTTGAATGGCAGAATAGATTGAGCAGTTATAGGTGGTAGTAGTTTCTTCGAAAGTCGCTAGGAACGACTAGGAGTTGTGTTGGGACTAGCGACTGGTGGGAGCTAGTAATCCAGATATTGATAGATTGGTAGGGACCAGGGTGGTCTCAGTTCATCCGGAAGGCTGATAAGGAATAACAGAACTTTTCAGTCAGTAGCAGTGCTGGTAAGCAGTCTATGGTGGAATTCAGTTAGTTGATCGTGGGGTGCTCGACACCAAATTATAGTAGAAAGAAATGCCCAATGGATACTGGCGATAATGACCCGTACTGGAGGTAGCGGGAGTAATGGATTTGGTGAAGGATAGGACCTTCACAGTGACAAAGGAAATAGTTGGTCATGGAGCATCGCCTTGGGAAGGCAAGAAAACGCACAAGGAAAGAGGGGGTGAACCCCTATGGGTTCAGTTGCAGTACTCGGAGAGTACCAGAAGGATTGTCAGTTGAGTAAGTTGTGTTTCCAAAATGTTCAGGGTCAGAGTTGACCCGAGATTATTATCCGCAAGGATTAATGGTCGTCGGGAGGACCGGGCGAAAGGCCAACGAAGGTAGGCAGCGGGTGTTGGATTAATAAGTAGAGTATTGGAAGCAGATCGCATGCGGTTGGCCATAGCAAACTTCGAGGCGAAGTTTACTTTAAGTGGGGGAGAGTTGTAACACCCAAAATCAGGAAGGCCAAGAAGGAAATAAAACCCTAAGTCAAAGGTTCAACTCGTCGAGTCTTGTGTGGAACTCGGCGAGTCCGAGCGGGATCCGGGTTCAGGAGTAAGTGACCGACTCGGCGAGTCGGCTAAGGGAACTCAGCGAGTCTGGTCTGAACGAGGAAAAACCTAATCCCGGGAGTTGTATCCTATATAAAGGGTGTTATGTCCCTCCCTCAGCCTCCATATCATCCTAGAGAACCTGTAAACTCTAGATTTCGTGTGAGCTTCCATCTTGTGAGAGAAATAGCTTTGGAGGTGATGAGATTAATACTTAATCTTGAAGATCGATTAGATCTTAAACAGGTGAATAAATATTTAAACAGTAAGAACGAATGTAAAATAAAGAATAACTCAACGATGAATCAAACAGGTTGAATGATTATAAAATAACCCTCAGAAGAGCTCGATAAAGAACATCAACTGTAGAGGGTTGGAGGTTTACAAGAACGATGAAAGAAACTGTAATTCTATCGTAATACTCTTAATCGTTAACCTAATATGCATGCAAGCATATACTTATATAGTAACCTAGCAAGCTCACGGTATGGACAGGCCCAAAACCGGAATACAAAATTAAATGGACTAACAGCCGAGCCCATTGACGCAATTTTCAAACGAATCTTCAACCCAACAATCTCCCCCTTTGCGTCAATTGGAGCGAGATCTTCACTTGTTGCTTGGGCCTGCAGCTGAAGCAGGTACCTTCTTCTTCACGGTGTTAAACAGACGCGTGATTAGAGCAAGTATTGTCTGTCTAAACCGGATGTACCACTGGATCATGTCGTTGAAGTACTTGACATCATCCGCTGCATTCTCTTTACACCTTCGAATGATCGATAACACATGCTCTAGACAAGCAGTGGTGTAAAGATGTTTGTCAGCTAAAGCGAAGAGACATTTCTGTCCTTCAGCTCTAGTGAACATAACCGAATTACGTCTCGGGTCGATCTTGCCCATCTTCATTTTATTGAGATCACTGGCCGATCCTACAGGAGCTATCTTCGGTTTCTTCTTGAAGACTGTGGCAACCTCCTGATCCATTAGGGCAACCTCCATGATGTAACAGACTAACATCCTTTTGACATGGTCTATAATGGGACCATATTCGGCTTCATCAGTCAAAAGGATATTATGCAAGACGATCCAATCATGAGGATTTAAATTCGGTAAGTCTGCCAAAGATATAAGGTGTTCAGTTCTCGCAGACCCTCGAATCACCTTGAACCGAACGTTTATGAACCTTCCTTCGGTGTAAGGCTTTAAGACCTGAACGTTCACTATCTTCTGGGCGCTCCAAGTTTGATACTGAGGACGAGCAGCCTTTAGATAGAATTCGATCAACTCCCTATCCACCTCAGGGTTCGGATGAGGGACTTCAAAAATATTAGAGAAGGCGTGGAAGATAAACGCCTTTCGAGTCAACGGCATGTCGAACTGTGAATCGACATAATTATAGCAGTCGAACGAAATCACCGGCTCGAGCCATAGGATGCTGGGAGTATCTATGGCCTCTTTAATCATGCGCTCCCGAGTCCAGGCAAGGAAGAGAGTTTTCCTGCTCTCGAGGAGATCGTGGGCTTCCTTTTGCATGCGTTCGGCTTCTTCAGCCTCTCGCGCCACACGATTGACATCATCATCCACATTGCGACTGTTTTTACGTTTCAACATGTCCGCAATGGTTTCATCATCTTCATCTTCATCTTCATCCTCAGCTATGTGTTTCCCTTTATCCTTCACACCCGAACCCGAAGCTTGACCAGTCTGAGGTGGTTCGGTTGTGTGAGTAGCTTTGGAGGAAGGAGATGGTTTTGATCCGGACTTTACGTCTCCCCCTTGTTTCGGATCGGACACGAAACTAGGTAAACCTTCGATTTTGCTGAGAAGGTCCATGGCAGGAGCAAGTTTTTCAGCAAGGGTTCGCCTTACCGAATGATTGAGTATTGGATCGTGTGCTTCTAGGATGTTAGATAGAGCAGCGTGTACATCCGAAACACATGTTTTTATAACCTCCCGTTCGGATCGAAGAGCTTCAAGCTGTTGCTGTGAGTTTGAAAGTTGAGTGCTCTTGACCTTTAGGGCGGTGGTTTTGCTTGCCAGAACGTCCATCAATGAATTTTCAACTGCGAGATCCTCCTGAAGCTTAGCGAGGCGCTCATCAATGGAGGCACGAAGGGCCGAGTTGTCATCGCTAATAGATTGGCGAAGTGAAGCGAATGATTGTAACTCCGTTGAGACGAACTTGGCCAACTGCTGAACTATTGGTTCCAAAGTTGTCTTTGTGGCATCAGCGCTCTCCTGTAGGGACTTCAACAGGGAAAAAGCGTCTGAGAATAGTTTATCGACTTTTTTGGTCGCAGCCTCACATGCTTTTGTGGAGGCGTCTATGGCGGCAGTGGCTGAAGCTACCGAATCATGCTGAGCCCTGGAGAAGGCATCAAAAATCTTCTGAAGAGCGGCTTCAGAGAGAGATGATTTAGCGTTTGTGGATGACGCAAGAAGCAGATCAACCTTCTCGTTTAGCTCCTTCAGATGTTTCTTTGTCACTGGAGCATCATCCTCTTCGTCCCTTTGAACCTGAAACAGACTAAAATAGACCGAATTGAAGGTCATGTTTTCACCGCCAAGAAACGGGTTATCTCCATCAGAGGCATGATCTGGAGATGGTGGGGGTGGTGAAGCTGGGGGTGTGATGTTTTTGGTAGGTTCAGGTTGAGTGGGTGTGGGGTTAGTTTCGGGTGGTGGTTGAGTATGGGTAGGTTCGGTTGTATGCTGGGTTTCGGTTTAAGGTGGTTCGGTTACGGGTGGTGTTTCGGTTGTAGTGGTATGAACCCCCGTATCAGATACGTTGGTTGTAACCTTTGTAGTGGTTGTGGTGGTATCTGTGAAAATGGGTGGTGGTATAGGGAAAGAGGTTGGAGGAATAGTGGTAGTGGGGGTTATGGTCGGAATGGAAGTAGGGATGGTTTGAGGAGGTGAAGGAACTGGTGAATTATGAAGTTCCATCTCTGGGGTAGGTGAGCGGGGTGGTGTGTTGCCTCTTTGAGGGGTTTCGCCTCCTTGAGAGCCATCCGAACCTGAACTCTCGTTTTCTGAGTCACTCGAAGAGGAAGGGATTATAAGCTTTCACTTCGGTTGAGTCTTCCTCCTCTTCGGCTGCGGGGACTGAGCAGGTTTCGTTTGTTTCCTCTTCTTGGGAGAAGGACCTTTAGGAGCTTTGGTCACTTGCTTCCCTTTGTCCGCCTTTTTGCCCCTGTTCACCGGTTTGTCAGCATCATGGATGGACTTCAGCATTTCCGGTGTAAGGTCCCTAGGTCCAGTTGCCCTGAACTCCTTGATTGTCCGGATTAGCCTGCTGTCAGAGGGAACGTCGCCATACATTGTCTCCGGAATAGAGCCAATGAACGAGAATTTAGATGCATCAGAGACGATGATCTTCTTGGTATGAAACGTACCGATTGAAGACATCGATGCACCAACAGCTGTGGGAATATCAAACCTGTCCATTGCCCACTTTGAGATTAGAATCCAGAACCGGGCATACGACACCTCAGAATGTCGTGATGAAGTGGAAAGAATCTGGATGAGCTGTTGCCAGAGAACCAACCCAAAATCTAAGTTGACCCCGTTGTAAACTGCATACATGATCGACAAGAACAGTCGACTAGCACCATCGAATCCTGAGCTCCATTCTGATAAGCCCTTGAAGAGGACTGTGAACATGCCGTTCCATTGTGGCGGCAAACAAGATTTCTTGAACTTTGCGACGGAGGTGAGGACCTCCGTGTACCCCATATTGTAAAACATGCTATACAGATGCCCAACCGGAATCGTCTCCGGATTAATTCTTGATGGGTCAGCAGCCAACCCTAGCAGTGTGCAGAAACGTTGTCGAGAAATGGAGGTCTTGTGATCAGCAACCTCGAAGAACACCCGCTCAACTGCTTTGTCGTAATAGGCAGTCGCATAAACCTGCGAGAGAGTCGCCATGGGCACAGACTCAATCTTGGAGAGAGCCGGAGCGATTTGGGAGTACTTCAGGCACTCGATGATCGGCGACATGTAGGAGTCGTACGCCAGAGGGTTGAGATCGATCACCAGGCATTGTTGATGACGAATAGGAAGGATGTGGGAGGTAGCATGGACTGAGGATGATTCCGCCATTGTTGAAGGTAGTAGAAGAAGAAGATGAACAGTGAAGCTTTTGGGAGTTTTTGCTCTCTAGAAAATCCGGAAGCAGTAAAAAGGTAAATGTGAGTGTAGACTGCCTTTTATAGTGAGGGAATGGAGAGAGAAAAATCGTTTCAAATCTTCTATGCGATGATCACGTAGGAGAGAGAGTGTCAGATTCCTAGGATCACGCCACCCAACAAGCGCCGTTTCAGAAGAAAACCGTTTCAAATCCTCACGCGCCTTTAAGTGCCAGAGAGAAATCCCTTGAAATTCGCACACGCGTCCATGATGTCAGTAAAAGTATGGGCGTTTCAAATCCACACACGCCCCATTTTTACCGTCGTTTGAAATTCAATCCTTTTAACTCCCGCCGAGTCAGCAACCTTTCGTCTTATCTTTTAAACTGATCTTTTGAATTAAATACCCACGTGGATTATTTTTGACCACAACTTCATAAATAACCACCAAAGCAATAATATAGCCTGTAGTAATTAGTAACGGAATTTTGGAAAATCAAAGATTTTCGTGCTAAGAGTGTAAAAAAAAAGGAATAAAGCAACTCTTTTAAGGAATAAATGTGATGTCAATAAAGACACGAAACAAGTGATCCCGGGCACGAATCTCTTCCTTCAAGATCAAGAGAGACCTTAAAGTGTTTATGTGGATTCCCGTTGAATTACGATCAAACATTTATGAATAAATGTTGAAAGGCTTCTTTTAATTAGGCTAAGTAAAGGTGGCTTTCGCTTTGATTCAGCAATTCTAATCTTGAAATAAGAAAGAAAGTGAACAAAGTACTTGTGAGACCGGTGTAGTCTGTTGAACAAGTAGGTAGGAATTAATTTTAAATAGCTTGGAAAAGATAAAATCTCAAAAAAAATTAAAAACTGGATCCCAAGGGAAGAAATGTTATGGTTTTTAACAATTTCATAGGAATCACACAAAAAAATTGAGATTTCAGTAGGATACATCCGTCAATTCGTTGGTGAAAACTTGAGCAAATTAATTGTTCACCGTCAATTCGTTAGGTGTTGAATTTTGGGTTTCACTCAGCTCGTAGTGACACGAAACTAAGATCACAAACACAGATGTTGTGTAACCATAAACCTCAGTGGTAATTTCTGAGAGTCTCAAGGGTTACGTTGATGAAACGAATATAGTGGAGAAATGTAATGGGGATGGTGTAAGAAATTAAAGTACCTCTGCTGCGAAAATAAGGACCAAGCAGAAAAACTCTTAACTCATGTGAGAAGAGAGTGAGGTAGCTCACGATTAGAATAAATGTAGTAGCCTTATTGGGAAGACAAGGTTTGTTAATACCAGGTCATGAAGGCTTTTATTCAGAATCTTATGAGGCTTGAGACACATACAGCAGCATGCTTCTAGGGACACTTAAGTAATCCAATAATTATTTCCCCATTAATGAACAATCACACAAACAAAATTAAAAAAAATTATTTTTGGAGTTTTTGAAATAGATAAAATAAAAAAAATTAAAAAAAAATAAGCAAGAAAAGAATAGACTTAAAAAAACTTTTGAAAAATTTGGTAACCGAACCCGAACGTTCGGTCGGTGTCGGTTGGGAAAATTTTGAAAAACCGAACCCGAGCGTTCGGTTGGTTTCGGTTCAAGAAAATTCTGAAAAACCAAACCCGAGCGTTCGGTTGGTTTCGGTTCAAGAAAATTTTGAAAAACCGAACCCGAGCGTTCGGTTGGTTTCGGTTTAAGAAAATTTTGAAAAACCGAACCCGAGCGTTCGGTTGGTTTTGGTTTTGGAAAATTTTTGAAAACCAATGAATTGAGACATGCAATCAGAATATACTTTTGACAATAAAATAAACAACTTTGTATAAGAAATATACAACCAAGAAAACTACCTTTGTGGTGATGAGCGAGTCAGATGATTTAACCGAACCCGAACGTTCGGTCAGTTTCGCTTCTTACGTTTGAGGTTGAGAGGTAGTTTGAGGTACTGATTCTGATTCCATCATACCTAGCCCTTGCAATATTCTGTTGAATGATGCTTCAGGAAGAGCTTTGGTAAAGACGTCAGCCAGTTGATCAGTGGTTCTTACGAAATGAACTTCGACGTTTCCATCTTCCACGTGATCTTTGATGAAGTGATACCTCAGTGCTATGTGTTTGGTTTTAGAGTGTTGCACTGGGTTATGACAGATCCTAATTGCACTTTCAGAGTCACAATATAGTGGGATCTTCTTCATATTGAGTCCATAGTCTCGAAGTTGACTCTGGATCCAAATCACTTGGGAGGTGCAGGATGCAGCGGCTATGTATTCCGCTTCGGCAGTAGACAACGACACACACGTTTGTTTCTTGGATTGTCAGCTGACCAACTTCCCGTCAAGGAATTGACAGCCACCAGTGGTGCTTTTTCTGTCGAGTCCACATCCTCCAAGGTCAGCATCTGAATAGGCTTGAACGAAGAAGCCTGAGTTGGAAGGATACCATAGACCTAAGGAGGTGGTTCGCTTGAGATAGCGTAAGATGTTCTTCACTGCAAGCATGTGAGGTTCACGTGGGTTTGCCTGAAATCTAGCACAGTAACATACAGAGAACATGATGTCAGGCCTGCTAGCAGTAAGATACATCAGTGAGCCTATCATTTGACGATAGAGCGTGATATCAACAGCCGGTTTGTCTAGAGATGGAGTTAGCTTGGTGCCGAATGCCATTGGGACTTTGACTTTGGAGTCTCCCATCATACCAAACTTTACTAGGAGAGTCTTCGTGTAAGCTTCCTGATTGATAAAGATGTCTTCGGGTCCCTGTCTAATATTTAATCCAAGGAAAAAGTTAATAGGACCCATTGAGCTCATTTCAAATTTAGTCTCCATCAGCTTTCTGAATTCAGCTGTTAGGCTGGGATTCGTTGAGCCAAAGATGATGTCATCGACATAAATTTGAACTATCATAAGGTGGTTACCTTCCTTTTTGCGAAAGAAGGTTGGGTCAACCGAACCTTGTTTGAATTTAGACATCTTTAAGAATTTAGTTAGCGTTTCATACCAGGCTCTCGGAGCTTGTTTGAGGCCATACACAGCTTTATCCAGAATGTAGCAATGATTTGGATATTTTTCGTTCACAAACCCCGGAGGTTGCTCCACATACACGGTTTCTTCGAGTTCTCCATTAAGAAATGCACACTTGACGTCCATTTGGAAAACTTCAAAGTTTTTGTGGGCAGCGTAAGCAAGAAAGATTCTTACAGATTCCAGCCTAGCTACAGGAGCGAAAGTCTCTTCATAATCAATGCCTTCCTCCTGACAATAACCCTTTACCACTAGACGAGCCTTGTTCCTTATAACATTCCCTTCCTTGTCCATTGTATTCCTAAAGACCCATTTGAGACCAACAACCGAGGCATCTTGAGGAGTTGGAATCAGGCGCCAGACTTTGTTCCTTTCAAATTCGTTCAGTTCGTCTTGCATTGCTTGAACCCAATCGGAGTGATCGAGAGCAGTGTTAACTGTCTTTGGTTCAACTTTTGATACGAATGAGTTGAACATATAAAACTCAACCTTCGAAAATAAGGATGTCTGTTTTGCCTTCAGTTGTGATCGGGTCAAAACCTTTTCGGAGACATCACCAACCACTTGAGAGATAGGATGATCTCTGGTCCATTTGACAAGAGGAGGGTAGTTTGGATCAAAGGTGGGATCTAGTTCAGCATGGATCGTTTCTTCTGGCTCAGATTGGCTTTCATAGTCGAGAGTCATATCAGCTTGCTCCCCCTCGATAGATGAGCTTTCTGGAATGATTGGAGAAACTTGAGGTTCAGAGGTTTCTTGTGGTGCTTGGGATTCAGGCATTGATGCACCTTCGGTTGGAGAAGCACATTCGGTTGCAGTTGGACTTTCGGTAGCAGTATTAGTGCTTGGCTCCCCCTCAACATGTGAGCTTGGTTCCCCCTCGACTGAAGCATCATGGTATGGAGGTTCATCAGAATTTGATCCTCCTTCATTCATTCTCCTGGCAGCTTCTTCGACAATTTGCTTTATGTGGTCTACCTTGTTGTCTGCTGCACCGGCTTCTAAGAGAGTAGCTTTCTCTGGTTCGTCAAATAGCTCCATAAACTTCTCGAATAGATTAGCGATTGAGATTGTGACCTGGCCAGTTTGAGGAAAGATTTCCCCGGCGGTATCTTCTTTGGACTGTAGCTTTTTGACATAGCTATCGTCAAAGGTCACATAATATGTTTCTTCGATTTTTCTCGAACGCTTGTTGAGGACTCTGTATGCTTTGGAAGTGAGAGAATAACCCAGAAAGATTCCTTCATCGGCTTTGACATCGAACTTGTTGCGGTGTTCTTTAGAGTTAAAGACGAAACACCGTGAGCCGAACACATGGAAAAATTTCACATTGGGCTTCCTATTGTTGAGAATCTCATAAGGTGTGAGCGTGAATCGTTTGTTGAGATAGGACCTGTTCTGTGTAAAACAAGCAGCAGAAATAGCATCAGCCCAAAAATAAAGAGGTAAGGAAGCGAAACTTAGCATAGTTCGGGCAGCTTCACACAAAGATCGGTTTCGTCTTTCGACAATTCTGTTCTGTTGAGGTGTGTAGGGAGCTGAGAAGTTGTGACTTATTCCCTTTTCTGCTAGAAATTCTTCAAATTCCCTGTTCTTGAATTCCAGACCGTTGTCGCTCCTGATGTGGCGAACGACCTTCTTGAGTTGCACTTCAATCTGCTTGATGAACAATTTCAGCTTATGAGTCGCTTCAGATTTGAGCTTTAGAAAGAACACCCATGTAAATCGTGAAAAGTCATCAACAATAACAAGAATATACTTGCTACCACCGATGCTTTCGATAGATGATGGACCACACAAATCAATATGAAGTAATTCAAGTGGTTCAACAACTTTTGTGTTAATTATAGATGGATGACTTTGACGACTCTGCTTCCCCATTTCGCATGCAGCACACAAATGATCTCTGTCAAACTTGAGAAGTGGAAGGCCTCGAACATGACCTCCAATGACAAGTTTGTTAATATCTTTGAAGTTGAGATGAGAGAGTCTTCGGTGCCACAACCAGCTTTCGTCAGATTGAGCTTTTGATAACAGGCATATAGCTGGGTTTCCTTTGATGGGTTTAAGATTTAGAGGAAACATTTCACCCTTGCGTTCCGACTTGAGAATTACTTTCTTTGTCTTCTTCTCAATAATTTCAGAACCTTCATCATCGAATGAGACTTTGAGACCTGTACCTCCAACAAGCTGAGATACACTGATGAGGTTGTGTTGGAGTCCTTCCACATATGCCACCTTCCTTATTGTAAAATCACCATTAGTTATCATTCCGTATCCCTTTATGGTGCCGAAAGAATTGTTTCCAAACTTGACGTTGCCACCATTTGAAAGAGACCTGTATTCCCGGAGCTCCTCTTTCCTCCCTGTCATGTGACGCGAGCATCCACTATCGATGTACCATTCTTCGTCGAACTGCTCGTCACTTATAACCTGCAAAAGTTAAGCAGATTTAGGAGCCCAAAGTTTCTTGGGTCCTCGTGAGCTTTTCATGGGAACAGGAATAGTAAGAGAGATGTCAACAAGATATGTTTGTTTTATAAGTGTTGTTTCATCTTTCCTTTTAATGGTAAAAACTTTGATTTTATTAGGATTAGGTGCGTTCGGTTTAGACTCTGGTTTGGATGCATCAACCTTCTGTTTGCCTTTTTGTTCAGCTGACGAATGAGAATTTTGGGAATGAACAGAATGAGCTTTAGAGCTAGATGGAGATGAATTGGAAGAATTAGAAGAATTAGATGAATGAGAAGGAATGGACTTAGATTGAGATGACTTCTTGACTGGAGACTCTAGGTGACCCTTTTGCTTTTGATTATTGGTGGGACTGACCTTAGAGTTTTGATCTCTTTTAACTTCAGAACCGAACCTTTGCTTTCGGTTGAAGCAGTTCTCTGAACAAAACCTATGCTTTCGGTTGGAGTCATTCTCAGAGCCGAACCTTTGGTTTCGATTGGTATTCTCTTCTGAACCGAACCTTGGCTTTCGGGTGTTATGGCTCTCATGCTTTTTGACAGGATTGTTCTCAAACTTCAGATTCTTGTCTTGATGTGAGAAATATGCATTCTGGGATTGCCAGAATTGTTTCCTTTCAGAGAGATTTTTCCTGTATCGCTGGTTCCTTTCACGTTTCAGATTCCTCATCTGCTTCGGTTGATGATGAATATTGGCTTTCCTTTTCGGTTTCTCCTTAGCAGGTTCACTTTGAGCTGTGGGAGTTTCACTTTGAACTGAGGAACTAGAAGGAATGTCTTCTTTTGCCGAACTTCCATTCTCTTGAGGAATGTCTTTCGTACCACTAGTACTTGGCACATCGAAATTATCTGGCTTGTTCAGAGGTTCTGGTATGTATCTACCTTTACTAATCCATGAAGTCCTTTCTGACAAGCCTACCGTTTCATCTGCATTATCGATTGGTGCTGACCAGAAGAACTCATCACATCCACCAGCATTGTCTTCGTTTACAATAGCTGTTAGTTCAGCAGTCTGATGTTCGGTTACTCCAGTGACCTTGTACACTTGATTTGGAGTGGTCTGGACCTTTTGATATACAACCGCTTTCTCTACTAAGATCGGGGACTTTTGTTGGGACAATCGAGCGAACTCCACTGAATTTTCAGAAATTAGATTCTTGTGGTTTTCAGGTTCGTTTTTTACAAATTCTGAGCAGTCAACCGTGTCCTCTACAGAAATTTCACTCATGTTGTCGTCCTCATTAAGCTCAGATGCATTTTCAACATCAATTTTGTTTTCTGAGCTCAGGTTGGCGTTTAAAGAGTCAAATTTTTGTATGGTTTCGGTTCTCAGTTTAAGTCTATCATTTTCATCCAAAAGATTTTTAAGCATGTTCTTGTGGTCCTTGGATTTAATGAAAGATTCTATTTTGTCCAGTCCATACATGTAGGTTGGATTGACGTCATCAGATGATATCACACTCTCACAATTATAAGCTTCGGCATCGATTTCATCATCCTTAAACTCAAGGAAGGGCAAAATCATGCGATGGATCTTTTGGCCTATTTCACAGTCCAAGTGAAGCTGAGTAATATTAGAATAAAGACGTTTTGCAATTAAACAAAAAACATTCCGCTGTTTTAACAACTTTAAATTGTCTCTTTGTAAATAAATGTTTTCGTCTTTTATTTTAACTAATTCAGACTCCTTCAACTCGATCCACATGCACCGCTCCTCACTCTTCGACGACACCCTGCTTAATTGATCAGTTAGGTTAGAATTGGTGACTCGAGTTTGAGTTAAACTACTATCTAGATGAGAAATTCTTGTATTAACATTTTTTAGTTCTTTCTCATATGAGGATTGTGGTACTTTAAATGAAACGAAAACTGATTGTACCTTCTTGATCAGTTCATCAAGCTCGTTGAACTGCACGCTGAGCGGTTTGGCCGTAAAGCACATGTCCTGCTGCTCCTTCGGTTCATCGCTTCCTCCATCAGTGTTGTATCCCCTCATCTGAGATACATCAGACACCATCAAGCACCATCCTCCACTGCTTTCCTCCTTTGCCACACAAGCCTTTCCATGCGAAGGCTTCCTCACTTCATCGTCTTCTGAGTCGGTTGACCAAACTTCAACTCCACCGAACTCGTCAGCAGCAACCGAACCCTGCACAATAAGAGCATTCATGGAAGGGTTAGTGGTAGATTTCTTCTTCCTCATCTCATCAAGCTTTTTCTGTAGCAAAGCTTCCTCATCCTTTTCTTCATCTTTTTCAGCCATCTTCTTAAGGACACAATCCTTAGCATAGTGATTCTTCCCTCCACAGTAGTAACAGCTTACTCCAGAATCACCATCTGCTTTCGGTTCCTTCTTGGGCTCTTCAACCTTCGGTTCATTATTAACCTTTTCTGAACTGTAACTCCCCTGCCAGTTTCGGTTTTTGTTGCTGGGGAATCTCTTCTTTATGAACCTCTTGGGGTTAGACACCATCATAGCATAATCCTCAGATGTGAGGTCATACTCCTCCAAGTTGAAGTCTTCATCCTCCATCACAGCTTTACTTTTTGACAGGAGGGCCAGAGAACCTAGGCTTGAAGCAACGTTCTTTTCCTGCAGCACAATCTTCTCCTGAGACTTGAGAATACCCACCAGTTTCGCCAAAGAATATGATTTAAACTGCTCATGGGCTTTGACTGTTGACACCACTGCTCTCCATTCTGACCTTAGACCATTTAAGAACGTAACCTTCTACTCGATAAGCTTCCTTTCAATGTCATGTTTGATCATCCTGCTGAGAAGATGATTGAAGCGATCGAACGTCTGGGTCACGGTTTCTTCGGCTCCTTGCCTGAATTCTCCAAACTCAGATAAGAGCAAGGTTTGGATAGAATGTTCGAGATCCTCGTCTGTAGAGTACAGTTCGCGAAGTCTATCCCAAACTTCCTTTGCCGTCGTGCATGAGCTGACCAACCTGAAGGTGTCAGACTGAAGGGCGAATCTTATCAATCTTAACGCCTTGATATTACACTGGAATTTATCCTTTTCATCTTGTGCAATATCTTTGACATCCTTCAGCAGATCGTTATACTCCTTTTGAGTTTTAACAATTCTTGACGTTGCAGAATGAGAAAAAGGTCCATTAATGATTGCTTCCCATATGAGGTATCCATTATCCTTAGATCCTATAACGTAGTCTTCAAAGTGATGCGCCCAAACTTCATAATCATGGGTATATAGGATTGGAATCTTCGTCGTCGAACCGATGCTGTTGGAAATATTGATAGGATTTGATTGCGATTCGTCCATTATGATCGAAAAAACCTGTTAAAAGATCAGACTTGTAATAACTCAGATTAGGGCAAAACAATAAATATCAAGATACGTCAATAATGAGATGACGGCTCAATAAATATTAGTAATTGCGGAAAAACCCTAATTGAAACCTTTTCACAGAAAAGATGTGTATCGATTACACAGCCTCCTGCTCTGATACCAATTGATGAGATTAATACTTAATCTTGAAGATCGATTAGATCTTAAACAGGTGAATAAATATTTAAACAGTAAGAACGAATGTAAAATAAAGAATAACTCAACGATGAATCAAACAGGTTGAATGATTATAAAATAACCCTCAGAAGAGCTCGATAAAGAACATCAACTGTAGAGGGTTGGAGGTTTACAAGAACGATGAAAGAAACTGTAATTCTATCGTAATACTCTTAATCGTTAACCTAATATGCATGCAAGCATATACTTATATAGTAACCTAGCAAGCTCACGGTATGGACAGGCCCAAAACCGGAATACAAAATTAAATGGACTAACAGCCGAGCCCATTGACGCAATTTTCAAACGAATCTTCAACCCAACAGGAGGAAGGAAACTTTGGAAAGGAACTTGAAGATCAAGAAGGTTGCCTCAAAGGGGAGGTGTAGATCCGAGATCTACTTCATTTTGTGTCCATCTTGGAGGTAATAAGCTGCTATCTTCCCTCCTTTGCATCTAGATCTATTTTTGTTATGAGATTTGGGGGTTTTATGGTTGTTTGAGACCCAATTCGAGTTTGGGGCTTAGATATGTTATTGCCACTTTAGATCTAGTGTTGGGATGGTCCAATATGTCGTAAAGCATCAGAAGATGAGTAGTTGGTGAAGCCCTTTTGTCCCTAAACCTAGCCCTAGAGTGTTTTGAGCCTAGATCTCTTTAGTTATACGTAAAGTTTGCAACTTTACGTGAGGATTGAGCTTTGGAAGTATGGATCTATGATTTGGAGCCCCTGCATGGCTCGAAAAGCCACTGTATGGATTAAGAACTGGAGCGACTCGGCGAGTCACATGGGTGGACTCGGCGAGTTGGTTGAAGTTGGGCAGGAACTTGGCGAGTTGGAATAACAACTCGGCGAGTCTGTTGAAGATTGCCTTGGACTCGGCGAGTCAAGTCGCGAAACCCCAAACCCATCGAGTCAAGACTCGGATCAGTGAGTTGAGTGGGAACTCGGTGAGTTGGACAGGTCAGGACTCGGCAATCAGTGAACTCGGCGAGTCATGGACTGACTAGGCGAGTCGAGTCGCGACTGGAAGGACTTTGAGCATATGAACTCGGCGAGTCAGTAGGCAGACTCGGCGAGTAGGGTTGACCTGGAAGGTTGACTTTGACCAGGACTTTGGCGTTGACCAGAGTTGACTTAGTTGACTTTCGGGGGACATTTAGCCTAAGTGTTGCATTGATATTGGTAGCTCGGGGAGCTAGTGGTGTAATGCTCTAAAAATTTCAACAAATTTAAACTTTTCAAAACAACCCAATTTCATAAAGTTATTACAAAAAGGTTTTCAATACAATTATTATCAGAGTCTTCCCAGAACCATATCGTAAAACATAATCATGAGGAGCGGTACGATCACGCCTTTGCCTTGCCACGGTCTCCTGAAGAACCTGAAAAACATTAAACCATAACTACAAGCCCGAAAGCTTAGTGAGATACCCCCAAAATACAACCACATACAAACATAACCATATCATATAACCGATACAGAACAGCCATGCACTTCGGGTCTACTGTGTGACTGGTCCGCTAAGCCGGCCAACAGTCCCCCTGGTCCACCCTCCGAGTCTAGCCATATACATCTAGTCTACAGTGTGATTGGTCCGCCCGCACCGGGCCTTCAATCCACCTGGTCCACTCTCTGAGTCTACAGTAGGACTGGTCCTCCCGCACTGGGCCTTTAGTCGGCCTGGTCCACTCTCCGAGCCTTTGCACGTCTGGTCCGCCCTCTTGGGGCCTGCAGCGTATCCGGACCGCTCGCTGGGCCTTCGAGATAACCGATCCGCCCTGGGTATGTTGGCCTACGGCACAAAGCAGGACCCGCCTCAACCCAACCCCAGTCCAACAACCATGTGCACATAAACATTCAATCATATAACAATTCACATTCAAACAAGTCGATCTAACATATCACATAAACTAACATCATCCTAACCAGGATACCGACCTAATCGGTCACTAGCATAGCATCATCCTATATACCAGGATACCGACCTTAACCAGGTCTCTAACATATACCATCCTAACTACTAGGATGCAAACATAGCAAAGCAACAAAATAACAACGATACCCGGATTACAATCCGATAAAGGGACGGCCTTGGTGCCTTAGACCCTGTTGATATAGTGAGGATAACTCACCTACAACTGCTGACTGAAGAGGTAAGACCAAGCTGCTCCGACCACTGACACGATCTCCACCACTAGCCAAACATCAAAACACGAACTCAAAACAAATGCCAACAATTACCAAAATGCCCCTGGAAGTCAACCGGTCAACCCTTGGTCAAAGTCAAAGTCAAAGTCAACCTCCTGACTGACTCTACTCGCCGAGTCAACCCGATGACTCGTCGAGTCCCCATGCTCAGAACTTTCCCAATCCGCGACTCAACTCGCCGAGTCACCCCGAGTCCCACAACTCTGAGTCCCCTCGCACTCAACTCACCGAGTCCTCCCTTGACTCACTGATTCATGGCTCAACCAGAAGAAGGTTAGGACCTCACGACCAGAATCGCCGAGTCCATGAACAGACTCGCCGAGTCCAAGGCTATCTTCAACCAACTCGACGAGTTCTTCTTCCAACTCATCGAGTTCCTGCCCATCTTCAAGCAACTCGCCGAGTACACCTTTGTGACTCGCCGAGTACCCCTAGATCTTAATCCATATAGAAGCTTTCTAGGCCATGCAGATGATCCAAACCATAGATCTACCCTTCTACAACCCATCCATCACGTAAAGTGGCAAACTTTATGTGAATCCAAAGAGATATAAGCATATAACACTCTAGGGTTAGAGTTTGGGACAAGATGGCTTCACCAATCACTCAAGAACAGGGACTTTAATGCACTGTAGACCTTCTCCATTCCAGATCTGAGGTAGCAACCTCAGATCTAACCTCCAAACTCAAAATACCACAAGCTATTATTTCCAAATACTCCAAAATGATGAATCTAGATGAATAACAGCCCAAGCAACGAAATAATACCTCAAAAGAAAGCTCCAACAGAAGAGAAATCCAAATCCTTGCAAAGCCCCTTGCTCTAAGCCTCTTAACTCTCCAAGGTCTCTCCCAAAATCTCTTCTCCAAGGTTCAAATGCTCTCAAATCACTCACAAACGCGCATTAGGGTTTTCTGGTCTTCAAGAGAGGGTAAAGAGGCTGGGGAGAGGGTATAATGTCCTTTATATAGGGTTCATCCTCCGAAATTAGGGTTTTCTCCACCCAGCACCAACTCGCCGAGTCCAGCTGCCGAATCACCGAGTTGGCCACTTAAAACGCGACCAGAATCGCGACCCTACTCGCCGAGTCCACTCATGGACTTGCCGAGTTGACCTTTCATATTTTCACTTTGAACCCTGAACTTGCACTCCTGAACTCGGGATGTTACAATTCTCCCCCACTTAAATTAGGCTTTGTCCTTGAAGCCTGCGGCAACACAACTCCAGGACTACTCCCGCAATGCACCACCTGGCATTAACCAAACCAGGTTCCTCAAAATGCTATCACCGAACCCGGAACCCAACTCTTCCCCTGCGGTGTCCTGACCACCGCCTCAAGCCGGCCACCAGCTTCACCCTCTGATAACCACACTTATCAGATACCATACTTATCAGATACCACACTTATCAATCGAGTAGTACTCCATGGTACTTTTCTCGATCCAGATCACAACAATCACTTGACTCTACGAGCTAGATATAACCTTGAAACACCGGGATCCCGATCCGAGTCCAACTTTATCCACTCCATGCTGACAGGATGACTAATTCTTCAGCCTCGGAGCAACTCCCATGAGTTCTCCTCTTGCAATCGCATGCACAAGCTGACTAGCTCTAGCACCCCCGGGTTGGGAAAAACCGTCACACTGACGACACCTCCAAACATCCCCCAGGATGGATTACCGCTACGAACATAATTCCTTGGCCAAAACAACTGGGAATCCAAGACTCCATCCCTGCATCCCTTCCGAGCCCCTCGGCTCTACTCCCTCGGAATCCCTTTCGTGACCTCGGCAGACATCCGACCCGGAAGTGATTCCATACCACCGCCGCAACACACTGTTCAAGAACCATAATTGGAACACCCCAATCATAACTCCACACTATTGCTTTCACTTCCATGAACTTACACTCCCGCTCGGAGCTACATTCCTTTCCCTTTCCTTACCAAGGAAATCCACTTGGCCGCCTTCTCACTACGACAAGTGCCTCGGTGCTCGCCCAACGCTACACCACTCCCTTATAGCATAACCGCTATCCCATGCACCACACATGCTCTGAATCTGCTCGCAAGGACTCTCGAGTCCATGCACCACCTTCCACTAAACATGATCAATACCCGGGGCCAGACCTTCTGATGTTATCACATCGCGACATACTCATTCCATTTCCTCATACAGATCTATCAACACATGCAGAGTCTTCTGCATGACCGGACCGCCTTACCAGGCCTTCAGCCAATCTAGACCACTCTCAGGATCTTCAGCAGGTCTGGACCGCCCTCCAGGGCCTTCAGCCTGGCTGGACCGTTCTCTGGGCCTTCGGCCTGCCTGGTATGCCCACTGGCCTCCAGTCTATCCGGACCGCTCAACCAATATCCAACATCCCGAATTATCCCCCCAGGAAACTCTCCCATGCATATTGTTCTAGCCCTCTAGGGGCTCCGAACTCTGACTTCATCCTACATACTCAAACCCGGCCTGATCCCAGGCCTTCCACAGTCAATCACCCTTCTCACAAAACCCTTGGTCTGTATCCCGCCCCGTCTGCCTGTCACTTGCTCATACCAGCCTACGCCCTTGGCTGACCGAACCATTGCTGAATCTCCAACAGCTAATCGACTACTCATGCTTATCGATCTTTCGGAGAATTTCCAATTCTCCCCCACTTAGAGCGCTGACTACCAACCACCGGTCGCCATCACCAACCTCCCTTAACAACCCTACATAACGCAATCCCTTACACGTGAACTGATTCCCACCAAAACGAGCAACCTTCACAAAAACACATATCAACACTGATCACCTCGGACTAGAAGAAACACGACCTTCAGCTAACCACTCCTCAGACTGCAGATGATATCCGACATTCAGACTAAAAGACGGATTTCCCACTAATAATCCCCATGGATGATAACCAACGAAACTTCCAATACCCAAAACAATAACCGAACCATAACCCTCAAGGAACAAACGAATACAATACCAAAAATCACACAACGAGACTAGCAGATATACAATACTCCATAATAATCACAAGATAAACAAATATCAAGGAGGAAACATACCCGCAGCTGCATCCGACACTGCCCTGACCTCCTCTGCTGTAAGCTGAAAAACACGACCCTGAGCCCTCGGGGGCTCCGCTCCACCCTGACCTCCACCCGAAAACTTCAAAGTGGCTGGTGCTAGAGCCTGCACTGATCCTGCAGCAAGCTGTGGACAGTTGACCCTCAAGCGTCCAACCTGATGGCAATGATAACAAATCCTCAAATCCCGAACTGGGGCTGTCTGCCGACAATCCCTCGCATAGTGCCCCTCCTTTCCGCACTTGCGGCATACACCACCAGACCTACAAACTCCAGTGTGACTCTTCCCACACTTTCCACAAGTGCGGCTGCTCTGATCTCCCAATCTAGAATCAACGATCTTGGACCGTTTCGGCGCCGATTGCGACTGTGCCGGGGCCTGCCTCTGCTCTCTCAACTGCAACTCAATCTCCAAATCACGCCACCTGGCGACCTCCTGCAGCTCTAACAAGGTCTCGCACCTCTGCGTAGAAAGAAACTGCCTGATATCCCTCTTGAGCATACTCAGATATCGGGACATCTGAGCCTGCTCCGAAGCAAACTCCGAGCAAAACATCGCCCTCTCAGTGATCATCCTGGTGATCTCCGTCACCGACTCCGAATCCTGCTTCAGCTATAGGAACTCCTGAGCTAATCTTTCCTTCTCTACTCGCGGAACATAGCGAGTGTTGAACATCTCTCTAAACTGATCCCAAGAAATCGCAGCTCGCTGCGCATCAGAATACGATACCGTGGTCAACCTCCACCAATCCTTTGCCCCGAGCCTCAAAAGGTTCAGAGCACACCTCACCCTCTGATCAGCAGGGCATGAACACGTGAAGAAACACCCCTCCACGTCTGACAAGCATCTCATAGCAACAATCGGGTCCTGAACTCCATCGAAGGTAGGGGCTTCGTATTATCGAAGTCCCGATACTGAAAACCTCTACCGGCTTCTCCCCCTACCGCTGCTATAGCCGTTGTAGCTACCGCGGCAGCCGTCTCTGTAAGAGCTGCATAACGCTCATCAAAATACTCGACCATGGCGGTCTTGATCGACCCAAACAGTTCCGGCAACTCGGCCCAGAACAACGCAACAACCTCATCATGCAGGATCTCACGAATCCTAGCGTCCAACTCGCCTGTGCTCATCTGACCAATAACCTCGGGCGGTACTGACCCACCCTGACTGCCCTCTCCTGACCTGGATCCGCTCCCAGCATGCCTCGTAACCACCATACTGAAAAACACCGCAAGATCTCAGATACTTCCCACTAACCTGGGAACCAACCCCAACCCAACCCTAGAGGTTATGGTTTCTTTGATACGCGTATGGGTCCTGTGCTTTCAGTAGTACGGGCCCATACTACCTTCCACACCTACCCATATTTATATCAATTATCACCACAACACCCTATAGAAAAACATATATAACAAGCACTCAACCCTCACTCCTAGAGGAACACTGGAAATCTCCCACAGAAGAAACCCTAGGCTAATAGGCATAAAAAATCAGGCAACATTATCATGAAATCCTGAAGATCCCTAGCCTAGTACTAGCATGCTGTTCAATCATAGCTCAAAACAAATATCATGTATGGTATTTTGGGGCTACTTACTAGCTCCGGCTGATCGTACCTCCGCGTCCTCCTTTACTCATTTTGAAAACCATTTTAAATTCTCTTTTGAAAACTCTCCTTGATTTGAGACTGGATTCACACGAATGTTCCTCCAATTCACTCAAACCAAGGCTCTAATACCAACTTGTAACACTCTAAAAATTTCAACCAATTTAAACTTTTCAAAACAACCCAGTTTCATAAAGTTATTACAAAAAGGTTTTCAATACAATTATTATCAGAGTCTTCCCAGAACCATATCGTAAAACATAATCACGAGGAGCGGTACGATCATGCCTTTGCCTTGCCACGGTCTCCTGAAGAACCTGAAAAACATTAAACCACAACTGTAAGCCCGAAAGCTTAGTGAGAACCCTCAAAATACCAACCACATACAAACATAACCATATCATATAACTGATACAAAACAGCCATGCACTTCGGGTCTACTGTGTGACTGGTCCGCCGCGCCGGCCAACAGTCCCCCTGGTCCACCCTCCGAGTCTAGCCATATACATCTAGTCTACAGTGTGATTGGTCCGCCCGCACCGGGTCTTCAATCCACCTGGTCCACTCTCTGAGTCTACAGTAGGACTGGTCCGCCCGCACTGGGCCTTCAGTCGGCCTGGTCCACTCTCTGAGCCTCGACACGTCTGGTCCGACCTCTTGGGGCCTACAGCCTATCCGGACCGCTCGCTGGGCCTTTGGGATTACCAGTCCGCCCTGGGTATGTTGGCCTACAACACAAACCAGGACCCGCATCAACCCAACCCCAGTCCAACAACCATGTGCACATAAACATTCAATCATATAACAATTCACATTCAAACAAGCCGATCTAACAGATCACATAACATATCATCATCCTAACCAGGAGACCGACCTAACCGATCACTAGCATAGCATCATCCTATATACCAGGATACCGACCTTAACCAGGTCTCTAACATATACCATCCTAACTACTAGGATGCTATTGGTGAGGTACGGGACCTCGCACTCAACTCGCCGAGTCCCACAACTCTGAGTCCCCTCGCACTCAACTCACCGAGTCCTCCCTTGACCCACTGATTCATGGCTCAACCAGAAGAAGGTTAGGACCTCACGACCAGAATCTCCGAGTCCAAGAACAGACTTTCCGATTCCAAGGCTATCTTCAACCAACTCGCCGAGTTGTTCTTCCAACTCGTCGAGTTCCTGCCCATCTTCAAGCAACTCGCGAGTACATCTTTATGACTCGCCGAGTACCCCTAGAGGGGTTATCAGCAAGTTAAGCAAGTACAGGTGAGTTTCCCTTTGTGTGAATGGGTCTAAGGCCATAATGCCGGCCCATGTAGTTATGAGTAGAAGACCCGGGGGTTAGCCCTAGGCACAATATGCTAGTATGATATTCAGGACGAGGTACAATGATAGTGGGTGGGTGCCCAAGGAATGGTTTATATGATAGTTTATACTTGTTGTCTGTGTGATACATGTATGTGCCTGGTAGGGAGGTGAGTGTGTGTGAGGTCCCGTACCTCACCAATAGCAGAGTGTGGATGGTGTTCCACATCTCATTAGCAGCAGATCAGGGGCGAGGCCCAAGTTAGGGAAGGAGTGAGTGTGGGCTAGGCCCGTAACTCACTATCAGTAGGAGCGTGGACGGGGTTCCATGACTCATCAGTAGCAGGACAAGGGCGAGGCCCAGGATAGGCGAGGCCTTAGGACAGGATCCGTTAGCATATGTTTAGCTTATGTGTTGTGATATGTTTATGTGCTATTATATGTTAGCGGGCGAGACCCAGTGAAAGGCGAGGCCTAAGTGAAACAGATCTATATCCGAGCAGGGCTCGAAGCCAGGCGGGGCCTGGAGCGGTGGGGCCGTTGTAGCGGGCGAGGCCCAAGGCAGGGGGCGAGGCCCAGGATAACGGGCGTGGCCCAATATGTGCAGTATGTGGTTATGCATGGTATGTGGTAGGGTGGGGAACTCACTAAGCTTCGTGCTTACGGTTTTCAGTTTTGGTTTCAAGTACTTTCGGTAGCGGAGGGAAGAGCTCGGGGTGATCGCATGGCAAATAACATAGACTAGACAGCCTGGGAATGTTTTACTCTGATAACGAACATGTGTTTGGAAATTAATACTCTGATTATGTTTTGGATTGATGATTTTGTTTTAAGTAATGTTTTATTAAAAGAAATTTTTAGTCTTGAATTTTTGGGAAGTTACAAGTGGTAGGGTAAAATCGTAAAAACACGTAAATAAAATATAAAAAAAAATCATTGTAGATTGGGAAAGCCTTTGCTGCGGAAAACGAGTTCATTGGCTGCAAAAGAAAGGTGGACATCGATCGGAATCAGAGACGGTCAACAGTGAGGAGGAAAGGAGATCGAACGAGTAATTTGAATCAATGTTTTAAGATATGACTAGGTTTAAAAAGGTTTTCTATCATAGTTTTTTAGTTTAAATGGTAAAATTAAATCAATGTTTTAACATATGCCTACCGAACAAGTAATTTGAAGTGTTTTATGGCAAAATTCATCAAAAAAACAAAGACTTTCAGTAAAGATCAATTCCGCTTATGGTAGAACAGATACGCAAAGGGCTGCTCTGTGGATCCGCAGTGCCTCTGCGGAAATGTGGTATTTTTTTTAAAAAAAATTCCAGAAAATGGTTTTTTCAATTTCTAGATCAATTAATGTTTTTTCAATTATGCAGAAGACGTACAAATTCCACATCGACCGTCTCTATAGAACCATTGCTTTAGAAATTAGTTTTTGTCCTTTTGCACATATGACGAGTTCCTTTGAGTTTTGGATTTCGTAAAGCCAAAAAGATTTCCTTAGGGACCCTCAGTGGAAATTTTGCTCATTTTGTAAAACTTCAATTTCCTTAGTCATATTTTTCAAATACGACCCATTTTTTGGTTATTTTATAAGTTTTCCCTTTTAATACATTATTAAGATTGTTTTTTACGCGTGAGACATCTAGTTTATTTTTCGAACTTTAAAACCAAAAAGTAGCTTATAAATTTTTATTTTGAAAAACTATTTAAACTAGTTTTTTAAGAATTTTTTTTTAAAAAAATTTAATGAAGATCCCGTTTTAATTCTCAAGTATAAAGTACATATAGCCTTGGTGTATCCACTTAGCAACTATCAACTTAGTAATGAAGATCCCGTTTTAATTCTCAAGTATAAAGTACTTATAGTAACAACAAATACTCCTATAGTATTTTAATTTTAATGTTATGTTCTATTGTTCTCATTGTGGTAGGGTTGGTAAGATTTTAGCATTGTTGCAACCACACAATTAAACTTAGGCACATGCTAGTCAACCCACGGATAATATAGGTGATCAGGCTATATCTTCCCAGTTTTGACCATATGTCTCTAAGCCCACTTGTGTTGCCCAACAATCGTAATTCTTTTGTACTGTCCTAGTGACACTGATTTTAGTATGAATGCAGCATGTATACTTACTTAAATATTTTATTATTTAAAGTATAAACTCTTGGTCAGAGTATTTTTAATCCCTTATGTATTTATAGTTAGTATATCTTTTATGGGTTGATATACTTAATTCACTATAAACAATGCTCTGATACCAATCTGTCACACCCCAAAACCAAGAACGGCGGAAACGTTCTGGGGCGGAGGACGTCATGTATAATATCACAACAATGTAAAGTAGTAAACAAGCAACAACATCATCCATTGCATTAATAATATAATTATTATACAAATGTGTTCTGTCAAATTTTGATAAACACTAAAGCATAAATCAAAATGAAAGATGAGTCTTGAACAAGCTCCATCTTCCTTTCTCCTTGCATCGGTACCTGTCTATGATGACCTGAGGATACAAGTAATTTTGAAAGCGAGTATCAGCTTTGAAGCTGGTGAGATCATAAGTATTTAGTGGCTTAATTTGTATGTAAGTATTTGTATGTATATGAATTGTAAGTATTGAGAATGTATATGAACTGTAAGTATGAAAATGTTTGAAAAACAACTGTAAACGTTTGAAAAACCCTAGAAATCCCTATGATTCCTACTATTATAACAGGGAGTCTTCTACCAAGACTTAACTGATCTCTATGTAGTCTTCTACCAAGACTTAACTGTTCTAAATGTTCGTGTCATGTAAAAGTGTGTAATTTTCCCAAGTGTAACTATTATTAACAAAATATAGTTTTTACATTTATAGTTTAAGTGAAAAGATCACTAAATATATGTACAGGGAAAATTAATGTAGTACTAAAACGTAGCGCTATAAGAACTACTGCTGTACTATTTACCTTAAACCGGATTTATATTAAGGCATAATGTGACTAATTGCACCATACTATCGACTGGAAACAACGACATACGTATGGTCGTAATAACGGAATGACGTTTGGCACCCGCAGACCTGCAGGTCCGGCTGTAGCTAGCAGCAAGGTGTAGGATAGTCAATCCAGTATAGATCTATATGCAAACTCACGCTCTCCCTTCAAGAGACTCTGGCTACAACTCGGGCCATGACATTTAAGGCATGCTCCGATTCATATCACAATAATTAACGTATTCTTGTATATGTAATGTAATGAACTGTTCTAGCTGTAATGTACGTGCTCTCTACCTAGCAAGTATAGTAATGTAATCGTTCTAGTATCGTTGTATATGTTCTCTTCCTAGTATCGTAGTATATGTAATGTACTGTAATGTTCTAGAAAGTATTGACTCATGAATGAACTGACTCATTGTATGATATCGCATTCTAGTAATTGTTCTAGTATCTTCCTAAACTACCCATATGGTAATTTACTAGTAATCTAACTGGTACGTATGGACATGGATGTATACCCTTGCTACCCAAGGGCATGGGATGAACTGGAAGGACCTTTTATGACTATATATGTACACATGATATATAACTAATATTTAAACGATCTTCGGACGAGTACCCGATATCCCACCAGACCACATCTCAAGCGCGAAAAGGAAATAGGGTGGATAGCCTTCCTAAGTCTTTTAAACATTTCTTATATAACTATACATATAGAGGCATGCAATTTATAATATAAAAGCATAAATAAGTTTTATAAAACATTTGAACATAATTATTATCTTCAGAAAAGATCGACTTGATGTCAACCTATAAAACAATTTGAAGGCATAGGTTTGATAAAACAGTTTAAGTATAAGGAAACATTTGTTTGAAACACAATTGTAAATAAGTTTAAAATGTAACATACTGAGTAAAATGTACAGTGTAATAAGGAGTTTAAAACATATAAAATGTTTATAAAAATCATTTGAAGGAAACTGTTTGGTAAAACGGCTAATGTGTAGTAAATCATTTGAATGCTGCATATTAATCACATGTGATTGATATAATAACTAGCATAATTCTACTTATTAATCACATATGATTGATATAATAAATAGCATAATTCTACTTGTATCCCCCCCTAAAACATTTAAAAATAGTTTAAAACATTATTTAAGGGGTATGAACTCACCTGCAGTAAGTGATTGGAATTGAACAGACTGTTATCGTAAGGAAGGATCGGACAAGTGCTTGGTGTCAAGTGAAGACTTTAGACCCACACAATGATCCTAATTACATATGAAGACATATGTATATAAATAATTAGTGAATAAAACACTAATTATACAAGTATAAACATTTAAACGCGAGGAAAACACTTTTGGTCAAGTGCTAGGAGGCTAATGGGTTGCAACAAAGGAGTGCAATACCTCAAATGGGAGTTTAAGGTCTAATGACCATATTCTTTGGAGTTTACGGCCCAAGGGAGTAAACTCCTGGCCGTAAACTCTCCTTAGGGTCCCTAATTGAAGCTTAGAATTACTACAACTCTAGTGGAGAATTGCTTCAAGGCTAAATCAAGTGTTTGGGCCTCTTATTAACTCCTTTAAGGAGTTTACGGCCTAGAGACCATATTCCCTTGGAGTTTATGGCCGTAAACTCCCTTGGGAGGGTGGTTATGGTGTTTTCAAGTCTCAAACATTTCAAGGTAATGATCTATGATGGGTTCTAGGCATAAGGAAGGAGTTAGGGTGTCATTTGACCCCTTTATAGGGGTTTACGGCCCAAGAACTACTCTTGGCCGTAAACTCCTCAATACTTGTGATTCCTTATGTTTTCTAGGCTTTAAACACTTTAGGGTACATGTCTAAAATCAAGACTAAGCCTTAGGTGACTTAAAAGCACCATTTGAGCATTCTTTTTGGAGTTTACGGCCTAAGATATTCTTGGGCCGTGAACTCCCAAACTTGGGTGATTCTAATAGCTTTTGGTGTCCTAAGCATGCAATGGTGGGTTCTAGTTCGAGTTCTAAAGCTTTGAGGGTCATTGGAACCCTTTAGGACCTTAAAATGGAGTTTACTCCCCAAGAACGTTCTTGGGCGGTAAACTCCCGAGTCTCACAGATTTGATATGTAATTGGTGTTTCTAAACACAATCTAAGCTATATAACATAACTAGATCGAAGTACTCACAATTTGGGATAAAAACCCGAAGATCCGTGAGAGAGAATTTTGACTTTTCTCTAAATGGAATTCAACAAATGAACCAATTTGGTTCAGAATTCTATTTATAGTCCTGAGATATTTTTGGCAGAAAATATTTTTATTCCTGGAACGAACTCTAATGTCCTAGAGTATTGGAATAACAATGTTGCACAAAATCCTAGTGCATCCACTCTCCTAATATCTCCTTAAGTATAAAATCCTGAAAACTGCCAAACTTATACTCGAAATCTGAGTTTTCACTGTAACTGTTCTACTTCTATTGGCTTCAAATGGTTTGTTCAGAATGGAAATTTCGGGTTGTCACAGTTGGCTTATCAATTAGTCTATTTTTATCGAAGGATATCTTTTTATCAACTAATTTTTCAACTAACCACCACGTTTTCAGATTAATTTTCTTAGCTAAGTCGACATATATTAACTTTTACTCCTTTAGTATAGTAAGTTGCATCCATTATGCACTTCAATTTTGCTTTACAAATTACAACCTTTCTTTAAAACGTGTATTTTAGATTTGTGATTAATATCCAAATATACTTTTTCCGCTAAAAAAATAGGTACTTGACAATTGACATTTCCGTTTTAATACCCGAAGACCAACCAACAAAATATATAAGAAATTAATGTATTTGTCAACTTCATGTCATCAACATATCACGCCCTAACTTAAAAGTGTAATTTTTACAACGATTTAATTTTACAAAAATCAGATTTCAAAGAAAGATATCACCCCATCATTATCATATTCACAAAAATATTTATTACAAAATTCAAAGAGATGTCATTCAAACTACATCATTTTCATATTCATATCAACCACTAATACTTATTACTAGTTTAACAAATGAACCATATTAAAAGAAAATATTCTACAATATATAGAAATCGGACGACGGTTCAAGCCTTGTACAAAATATAAATATGTGGTTATAATATTCAGGATTGTTCCAAATATATTTTGGGTCTGAAAGAAAACAAATAGACCCTTAAAATACACAAATGTCATCAAGTTTTTATAATAACTCAATATAATTGAAAGAAAATTACTTGCATTATCTTCTAAATATAACAACTTCCATAAAAAAATTTGGGTTCCTTTAAAAGATGAGTACTACACGGTCGTCCCTATCGTACACTCTCTGGGACAGGGTCTGATAATATTGACAAATATATATATTTTTAAAAATGATTTTCATTTGTAAATATCTACAAAGTAATATTTTTTATATAAAATTAAAAATAAAATATTATAATTATCTTGAATCATATCATAAACATTTGTCGTAATCATAATGCCATTGATCATAATATCTTAATTGCTTTCACATGCAGGTTGCATGTAAATAATATTAAATATTTTTTTTAATTATTTTTATTTGTAATTATGTTTATGATTAATCCATTTGAAAATGACATAGTTAGTAATTTATTAATTTCAACTACGAATATATATATATATATATATATATATATATATATATATATATATATATATATATATTCAAATGAGAACATTTATGGGGTTGTGAACATTTGAGAACAAAAATCAGCAATAGGAAAACAAACACGTTACTTTTAATGAAGTAAGGGTGTATATGTAATTTTCTTAAAGTTATTACATTCCCGTAACAAGCCACATAGGAGATAAGAAGATAACATACTGAAGCAGCTATGCATCAAATTGAAAATATCGATCTTCACCACTTCTCCGATCGCTGACCTCTCTACGATTTCCGATGCTACCTGGATTTCATGAAACTCCAGTACATATATTCATCCGCCACCGGTCAAAACTCTGTTTCTGTGAACCTACTGTCTAAAAAATCTTCGTATTGAGCTTGTTGGAGATGGATTCAGAGTTATTTCTTCGTTTTTTCATTCACCTGGAGAATGTCGATGAATGAGCCGATAGAGACATTTTGTCCTGATTGATTGTATGCTTCCTTATCCTTATCCTATGTAATTTCATTTCCAAATTTTTATATTTGTTATCAGATTAATGGTTTTCAAACACAGTTTGATAATAAATTCATTATGAAACATTTTGTTTTATAATTTAGTTTGACCAATTTGGTATATCTATTTGAAATTGTATTTGTAGAGGAATTTGTTGGAGGTCAGTAACCAATTTCATTGCCCTTTCCATCTGCCATGGTAAGTTAGTTGTTTTCTATAGCTATGTAAGTTTATATTTTGGAAAACTATTATCTTCTATTTTTTCATGTTGGGACTCTGATATTGCCTTTAGAATCAAGAAATCATAAAGTTGAAGTTGAATCTCTTAGGTTGCTTCTTGATTAATTTGTTTCATATGATAAATGAAAATAGTAAGCTCTAGGGGCTGGATTGGAGTCTATTAGAGAGTTAATGATCACTTTAGGATTTTATGCAAACATGGTGTTTGTCATATTGTCTGAAAGAACCTAATAAGTGTAAAAGTGGCATTTTATGTGAAAATCTTTAACTTTGAACCCTCATTAAGCCAAACATTAAGGCCATTAGGTTAAATTGAATTTCACATATTAATAGGCTAATAAGTAACCAACAATCATGTTAAAAGTGAAAAGCTTAAGGCGTAACCATTAAGTCGTTAATAAAACACCAAAAGTGATTTAAAAGCTATTATGATCAATATTCCCAAATCTGTCCTCCAACTTCTAAAATTCGGGCAAGTCAATAAGAACACCTAAAAATCACGAGACTTAGTTTTCTGTAAATATTAGTGTTTCTAGTTTCTTCAAACTTTGAATAACATTTTGAAATTCCAACTCCTTGAGGGGTAAAATTGACAATTTTCTTAGGCAGGTCCACACTGTCAAATATTACATGCATTGTCTTCAAACAATCATAATAAATTCATAACTCCAAATGCCAAAATTCCAAAGCCTATAGTTAGATATGTATGTATAGTTTCCTACATATAAAGGGACTGATGTAATTCTTACTATATTGGTACAATTTATTCCAAGAGTGTTGAGTGGTCCAGAAAGTGACAACTTAAAGTTAGTAACTTGTAAATTTAATATAAAATCAACCAAAAATCACTAGAGTGAGATCTTTATATTTCTGAAAAGATAAAAAGGGTAAATTTACTAATATTAGTTTATCAAAATTTAAGAATGGTTTGAAAGGTAAGAAAACAAATCCCAAACAGAGTACTACAATCAAAGAGAAAAGAAGGAAATATGTACATAAGTTTTATAAGAGGAAAGGAAAGGATCTATCTATCATGCTAGCTAATTTTCAAGTTTAAGGAGGTGAGTTACAATAACTCTCCTATTATGTAGGCATTACTTGTTTTATGTTATTGTTCACGGATACCCTAATCCGGTAGAGTGAACAATGAAAGGCAGAATGTAGTTTGTTCTCTAGTGAGACAAGCATACAAGATTCATTTTCGTGTTCTCGATTCGTTAATTGTTCTCATGTATTAAATCACGTGTGATTATATGATCTAATCACATATGACTTATATTCAAAAGATTCATTTTTGTGTTTTTGATTCAATAGTTGTTCTTTGTCCATATTAATCGTATGCGATTAAATACATAAAATGACATATGATTAAATACATGATAACAACTAGATTAAATACACGATAACAACTATTGAATTGAGAATGTGAATTTGAATCTTATTCACATACATCATATGTGATTAAATACGTATAATCACATGTGATTAAATACACGAGAACAACTATTGAATCGAGAACAACTATTGAATCGAGAACATGAAAATAAATATTTTCCACATAAATGAAATATGATTAGATACATAGAATCACATGTGATTATATGAATATAATCACATATGATTTATGTCGCTAAGATTCATTTTCGTGTTCTCGATTCAATAACTGTTTTTTCCACTTTACTCATATGTGATTAAATACATTTAATAAGATGTGATTATATGTTTCTAATCACATATTATTTTATTTGGAAAAAATGAATCTTGTCTATATAAATCATATGTGATTAGATACATATAATCACATGCGATTATATACACGATAACAAATATTGAATCAAGAATGCGAATTTTTTTTTATCTACATTAATCATATTGATTAAATACAACTAATCACATGTGATTATATGAATCTAATCACATATGATTTATGTGGACACAATTCATTTTCATTTTGTCGATTCAATAGTTGTTCTCATGTATTTTATCACATGTAATTATATGTATAATCGTATGTGATTAAGTAGAGGAGCACAACTATTGAATCGAGAAGGAAAAAATGAATATTGTCGACCTTAAATCATATGTGATTATATACATATAATCGCATGTGATTAAATACACAAAACCAATTATTCACATGTGTATCCAATCACATATGACTTATGTGTATAAGATTCATTATCACATTCTCGATTCAGTAATTATTCTTT
Organism: Lactuca serriola; assembly: GCF_051521515.1. Lineage (NCBI taxonomy): Eukaryota > Viridiplantae > Streptophyta > Magnoliopsida > Asterales > Asteraceae > Lactuca > Lactuca serriola. Next base: position 218,469,571 of record NC_136412.1, on the reverse strand, counting down.
GCCAACTTTAATCATATGTGATTAAATACATCTAATCACATATGATTATATGTATCTAATCACATATGATTTATATGGACAAAATGAATGATGTCTATATAAATCATGTGATTAGATACATATAATCACATATGATTATATACACGAGAACAACTATTGAATCGAGAAAAAAAAGATAAATATTGTCCACATATATCATATGTGATTAAATTCATATAATCACATGTCATTATATGTATCTAATCACATAGAGTTTATGTGAAAAATATTTATTTTCGTGTTCTCGATTTGGTTGTTGTTCTTGTGTATTTAATTACATGAGATTATATGTATCTAACCAGATATGATTTATATCGATAATATTCGTTTTCACAATATTGTTTAATAGTTGTTCTTTTACATTTAATTACAAATGATATATGTACACAAGATTCATTTTCGTGTTTTCGATTCAATAGTTTTCTTTTTCCACATTAATGATATGTGATTAAATACATACAATCACATATGATTAAATACATGAGAAAAAATATTGAATCAAAAATGTGAAAACGAATATTATCAATTTAAATCATATGTGATTTGATATATATAATCACATATGATTATGTACATGAGTACAACTATTGAATCGAGAAAGAAATAATGAATATTGTCCACATAAATCATATGTGATTAGGTACATATAATCACATGTGATTATATGTATTTATTCACATATGATTTATATGGACAATATTCATTTTTGCGTTTTTAGTTTAATAGTTGGTCTCGTGTATTTAATCACATGTGATTATATGTGTTTAATCACATATGATTTATGTGAAAAAGATTTGTTTTCACGTTCTTGATTCAATAGGTGTTGTCATGTATATAATCACATATGATTAACATGGATAAGATTCGTTTTCATGTTTTTTATTCAATAGTTATTCTCATATAATGAATCACATGTGACTGTATGTATTTAATCACATATGATTAATGTGTACAAGATTCATTTTATTGCTCATATAAATCATATGTGATTACATACATATAACAACATGGTGGATTGTAGGTGATGGTGCTAGTGGGTTGTGGGGTGTGGTGATGGGTGGTGGTGGTGTTTAGTGAGTGGTGATAGGTGATAAGTTATGGTGGTGGTTGGTGGATGTTAGTAGGTGGTGGTGGGTGGTGGGGTGGTATTGGCGGTAGTGTGTAGTGATGTTTGGTGGTGGTAGGTGGTGGTGGTGGTGAAGGATGGTAGGGGAGACATATAGATGGTGGGCGGTGGTAGGGGTGGTGATTATAGTATGTAGTGGGTGGCGGTGACGGGTGGTGGCGGGTGGGTGGTGGTGGTGTATGGTCGTTTTGGTGGGTGATCGGTGGGATGATGGTGGTAGGTGGTGGTGATGGGTGGTGGAAGTGGGTACTGGTGATGAGTGGTGGTGATCGGTGGTGATGATGGTAGGTAGTGGTGCTCTTGGTGGGTGGTGGTGATGTGTGGTGGAGGTAGGTGGTGGTGGTGGTGGGTGATGGAGGCGGGTGGTGGTCATAATTATGGGTGATAGGTGGGTGGTAGTAATGGGTTGTGGAGGTGGGTGAGTGATGCTTTTGGTGAGTGGTGGATGGGGGTGATGGTGGCTGGTGGTGGTGGTCGGTTGTGATGGGTGGTGGGGGTGGTTGGTAGGGGTTATGTGTGGTAGTGATGGAAGGTGGAGGCGGGTGGTGGTGATGGGTGTTGGTGTCTGGTGGTAGTGATAGGTGCTGGTGATGATGGTGGAGGATGGGGTTGGTGGTGGCAGGTGGTGGTGGTGATGGGTGGTGGTGGTCATGGTTGGCGATTGCGAGTGGTGGTGATGGTGTTGGGTGGTGGTTTTCGTGGGTGGTAGGTGGGGGTGGTGTTGATGGGTGGCAGTGACGGGTGGTGGTGGTGGATGGTATTGTTTGGGTGGTGGGTGGTGTTGGTTATTGGGTTTTTTTTAATTTTTTTACTTATTTTTTTATTTATATTAATATTATTTGATGATTTTAATCTAAAAAAAATTGTGTGGTCCAAATTTGTTCTCAAATGTTCTCGATTGAACTCTCCCATATATATATATATATATATATATATATATATATATATATATATATATATATATATATATATATATATATATATATATATATATATATATATATATATATATATATATATATATATATGGCTTAGGAACAGTGCAAGTTTAGAGCTGGTAGTTTTTTGGTTTGGCATATGTAGCTAGTTTTGGTTTTCATCTACTTTAGCTAAAAATATCTTAGTCATCGACTTCTTCTACACTCGAACTCTTCTGCTTTACCACCACAATATCCACTTTTCCTCCACTGAAAATCACTGCTTTTAATCTTCTCTAAACCACTCTCTATACCACTCGCCATCACTACTTTTAATCTTATCCAAACCTCTCTCTATCCCTTTTGCCATTTTTTCTTCCCCAAGGTTTTCTGTGGGTATTTTGTGTGTGTTTTTCTATGTATGTTTATCCACCCTTGTATTTTTCGTCTTCAACTATGAGCTTAGGTTACATCATTGACTATATTGCTACCTATTGCTCTTGTGAAGAATTTATCCCCTCCACAGCCATCATCTACCAATTTCTCATATCTAATGTACTCGATTACGGTTCCACATTTGCATACTAATAGAATTTAGCCTCTCCGCAGCCAACACAGAGGAGATGGTTTCATCCGAAGCGGCTAAATACATTTGTAGTATCTCCCCTAGTAATGGACAAGCGAGAGCCGGTAGTTGGTGTATGGCGTCTTTCAGGCGTTGCAATGCTTCATCTACTTCTTTTGTCCATTTGAACTGCTTTTTATCTAAGCACCCTTTGAGAGTTTGGTATAGAGGAAATGACTTTTACACTTATTTGGCAATGAATCTTCCCAATTTGGTCAGCTTACCGTTGATCTCTTGTACCCCCTTGAGATTGTGAGGAGTTTTTGACTCAAGGAACTCTTGGATCTTGGTGGGATTAGGCAAAATCCCTTTCAAAAGAAAATTTTCATTTTTTAAGTAATCAAATCATTTCCAATAAACTACAAAATCTCAAGAACAATTGTTTTCAAATTCATAACATTAACATTTTATTTCAAATATCAGAGTGTCTCATCAAATCAAATGTCAGAGAGTGCATGTCGCGCCATCAAGCCTTGCCCATGCCCTTGGGCTCAGAAGTACCTGAAACAAATCAACAAACTGTAAGCTAATGCTTAGTGAGTTCCCCAGAGCATACCCCGCACAATCCACATAATCACATAATTCATATTAGCTATAAAAGCTACATAAACCATATAAGCCATGCATACAACATATAGGGATTGTGGGCTCCCCCCAGGGTCTTACTACAGGATGCCATAGGCTCCCTACATGGTCTTACACCTAAGTGCCATGGGCTTACCCCATGGTCTTTAATAGGAAAGCCATGGGCTCTCCACATGGTCTTACATCCAAGTATCATGGGCTCTCCCATGGTCTTTAATAGGAAAGCCATGGGCTCTCCACATGGTCTTACATCCAAGTGCCATGGGCTCTCCCATGGTATTCCATACAAGCATATCACATATACAACTAGCATACCTCCTAGCACATAACCAACTAATGCTTAGTGAGTTCCCCAGAGCATACCCCACACAATCCACATAATCACATAATCCGTATTAGCTATAAAAGCTACATAAACCATATAAGCCATTCATACAACATATAGGGATGTTGTGGGCTCCCCCAGGGTCTTACTACAGGATGCCATAGGCTCCTTACATGGTCTTACACCTAAATGCCATTTGCTTACCCCATGGTCTTTAATAGGAAAGCCATGGGATCTCCACATGGTCTTACATCCAAGTGTCATGGGCTCTCCCATGGTCTTTAGTAGGAAAGCCAAGGGCTCTCCACATGGTCTTTAATAGGAAAGCCATGGGCTCTCCACATGGTCTTACATCCAAGTGTCATGGGCTCACCTATGGTCTTCCATACAAGCATACCACATATACAACTAGCATACCTCCTAGCACATAACCAACTAACATGCCACATAACACTACTTCAACTAGTGTACCACATATCATAAAATGGGCCGGCCTTAGTGCCTTCGACCCATTGGTATGGTGAGGAGACTCACCTTCTCAAAATGATGAACTGATAAGATAAGATTGGATAACTCCCAACGTGCAGCTCCAACTCAACTACCTATAATCATCATGTGACTAGTTTTGTCAAAATTCCAGAATATTGAAAATACCCTCAAGGTCAAACTTGGTCAACCCTGGTCAAAGTCCAAACCAACAGTCAAGGTCAACAGTCCATGTTGACCCCAACTCGTTGAGTGTATCTAGAAACTCGTCGAGTTCCTTCAGAGTCTAGAAAACCGGGACAAACCCTAGCCAACTCGCCGAGTCGTCTCATCAACTCGGCGAGTTCACTCATTATCTGGTAGACGGGGAAACTCGATCCAACTCGTCGAGTTTTTACCCTTGTTTGCTTATTTGGATTAAACGTCGATTGCAGGGACTCCAAGGATTAGATCTTAACCCTAAAGGTGTCTAGAAGGATAAATTTTCCAACTTTATCCTCTAGAATCACTCCAAATTGTAACGCCCGTAGATTAGGGCTAGTCAATTTAGAGACGATAAGCGTAAAAAAAACGACTTTTTGATAGAAGATTATTTAGAATGAATAATCTTAACTAAGTTGTAGTATATGTCACAGGGTTTCCGTGCATATAAAGAATGCCAGAATCCGAGTTATAACGAAGAAGTTATGACCTGTCGAAGTTTCGTGACAGAACCGACGACGCTGAATGACGTAAAAAGTGAAATCTACGTTAGAGAGATATTTAGCCTTAGTAATCTAAACGAAAGTCGTAGAATACGTTAAACCAATAGCGTGCATAAAAAGAACGCCCAAATTTGACTTCGTATGAGGAAGTTATGATTTTTCGAAGTTTCGACTCAGCAGTATGCAGCCCGAATACTCGATTTGAGATCGAGCGGTTTTTAGCCGAAACAATCTAAATGAGAATAGAAGATCTCGTCGATAGTAGTCCAACGGTAAAAAGACTGACGAAAACAGACGTCGGATGAAGAAGTTATGAATTTTTGAAGATCGCGGCACGGATACCAAACCTTATCTGAAGCGTACGCCCAGCGTAACCAAGATTACGCTCAGCGTACTGAGTACGCCCATCGTACTTGGAAATTACGCCCGACATAATCCCAGACCCATCAGCCTATAAATAGAAACCGAGATCAGCCATTTTCTTTGCTTATTTTCTTTCTTCTCTCTAGTTTTTGCCTCGATTTGCGTGCCAATTATATCCCGAAGCCCCGGTATCATTCCCGAGCCCCGAAGCAAGTTTCGAAGCCCCGAGGATCCCGAGAAGTGAAATTTCCAAGCCGAAGCTCTGCCTACGAGAAGTTAGGTTTTTGTGAAGATCTTCCAGATCTACCCAAGAATACTACTTCTACAAGCCGTAGTGCTGTCCAATCATCTTCTGATCAAGTGAGTGTATAGTCACTTTCATCTTACACATAGATATGAAGTATTTTATAAAATATGTGCTATGTGTATATATACTGTTGTTTATATGTGTGAGTGTATAGTTACTTTCTTCTAACACATAAATATAAAGTATTAGCTATGAAATACGTGCTATGTGTTATATATTATTTGTCTATTTGAGATAGGCTTGGAGTTGATGTTTTTATACGGGTGTTAAGTGATTTAAACTGTGTTTGTATTTATATCTACAAAAATGTTGGGTAGAACATGGGTAGATGGAATAGTTGGTGACGATGTGACTTCGTGCCTATTGAGTAAAGCCTTGGTGACGATGCGACTTCGTGCCTATTGAGTAAGCTTTGGTGACGATGCGGCTTCGTGCCTAATTGATAAACCTTGGTGACGATGTGACTTCGTGCCTATTGAGTAAAGCCTTGGCGACGATGCGACTTTGTGCCTATTTGATAAACCTTGGTGACGATGTGACTTCGTTCCTGTTGAGTAAACCTTGGTGACTATGGAGTTAGCACCAGATAGCTACGGATTTAGTATCTGATGGATAAATTTTTGGCAGCAATGGACTTCGTGCCAATTCCTTAGGTAAATCCTTAGGAACAAATGAAAAACGGATAATTAGTTCTTAGGGTAAAACCTTAAGAAATAAAGGAGATAATGGGGACGGGTATTTGGGTTAATTTTTTGATGATTGAGTATAATAAATGTATTATTGTGGGTTGAAAACCCTATATGCTCACCAGGCTCCCAAGCCTGACCCACTCAATTTTCTTTGTATCACAGGTATCATTACAAAGACATATTTCACTGAGAGATTAAAGGAGAAATAAATCATTAGTGTAAATAAATGTAAGTTCTGTTTATGCTTATGTGTCTGTATCGGAACATGACATCCTGAGATTTTGTTATATAATGAAAATACTTTTCTTTAAGAAATGCTTTGATAAATTCTTATCATATTTTGTTTTGGGGACAAATTCCGGAACAGTTTTCTTTAAACGATTACTCTGATTTTAAAAACAAAGCATAAACAAATCGGTCTTTTCTGGCCGTGAAATTGGGGATGTCACACAAATGCTCTAAAGCCCTTCACAAAGGTTGGGAAGCTCAAAAGCTTAGCCATGTGGTTCAAGACTCTAGTGATCTAGAATCCCTCCTTTCTAGAAGAGGTTCTTATCCTCAAAACGTTCCAAAGATGGAGACTTTATGGACATGCCTGTCCAATGCATGGATTGAAGTTAAAAGGGCCAAAGAGGGAAAATTGTTGGATTAGGTGTCTAAGCACATAACTATAATTGGTATGTACTTGACCCGATAGTAGCATGGTCCATTTCGGGTTGCCTTCACCAGAACAATTTGATAGATGGATATTTGATTAAGAGGTTATTTATGATTTATTAATATATTATAAGTATAATATATTAATTGAGGAATCATATTATTTAATTAGTATTGATCAAGAATTAATTTAGAATTAATTTAGTGACCAAAAGAGACTAATTAAATTGAAACATATGAGTTAGGCTAATGATCCATGGTTTGGTTTGTGATTGGGTTATGGATTAATTCATGGAGCATTTATTCAAATCAAATGGATGGGTCATGGGCTAATGTGTATGGATTAAGGTTACACATGACCCTTCATATTCTACACACACACACACACACACATATATATATATATATATATATATATATATATATGTTGTGCTAAGAAGAAAATTGACCACTACTTACATTCCAAGAAGAGAAGTCGATTTCTAGTCTCCGTAACCTCTCTCATATCCATCTAATTGTAATTACTTGGTGTTTGTGACTTGTTTGAGGCACAACACTTGGGGTTCTAAGTTCTCTCAAGGTCAAAGTCTTACTAGCTACATCAAGAGGTAACTTTCTAACTTGTTATATGATTCATATGTTAAATTTTTGTATGCTAGTTTAGGCTTTATGCTTTGGAAATCAATGTTGCATGTATAATTAGAGAAAACTTAGATCCAAAGCATTAGGTTTTCATGTGCACCATAGGAATGTTAGAGTACATAAAACCCAACAGTGGTATCAGAGCCTAGGATGTTTTCTATTGTATTGATGCAACTGTGTAATTTTCAAAGCTGAAAAAAACTGCATTTCGGGATTCTGCCAGGGCCAAATCGGTGAGTCCATCATTGAAATCTACAAGTTGGATGATGATTGCCTTGAACTCGCTGAGTCCTTTATGGCACTCGATGAGTTGATTCATCTGTTGGCAGAATCTTCAAGTTTTTGGCCTGTTTTGGATTAGGAACATTACCACAAACTTTTTTGGTTTATAAAATTTGATTTTAATGATATGGACATATTGTAATGTTAATCCCCATCCAATAACATGATGTTTGTCAAATTCTAAGATAACTACTTGATTTTTGTGAAATACTAGTTATTTTTAAAATTTGAAACTATCTTGAATATGAATCAAATTAGGTCAAATTGGTAAATGTTATTCCTATCATAATTGGATTAGTTAATTTGATCTATATGTGTTCTTGAAGAAGTTCCATAACTTGTCCTCAAGTTATGGAATATGAAAAGTCTTTATTTATGAAACCATTAACTAATGTAAGTTATAGAATTCTATGAGTCAGCTCATGTTCTTTTTGATTCGGGGGCTACCCGATCATTTGTATCTCTTGCACTTAGCACGAAGTTTCGGGATGCTCCGGGGACTTTGGATTCCCCACTCGAGGTGGAGATTGCGGATGATTGTACCGTAAGCGTTGTGAGTCTATTTCGGAGGAGTACTCTGAATATGTTCAGCAATAGGTTTCCTATTGATTTGGTCCTGATTCCTTTGAGGGGACTGAAAGTAATCATCAGGGTGGAGTGGTTGGGGCCCAATGGGGCCATGATATATTCTGAGCGCCAGTTGGTGAGAGATCGAACTCTAAGTGGGGGAGAACTTTTTATTCATGGAGAAAGAACCATGCATGGGACAACCCTCTATTCGGCTCCGAAGGCTAGGAGACTCCTTCAGCAGGGTTGTTCTGGGTTTTTGGCTTATGTCTTAGATACGAGGGTGGAGGCCATGGCATAGATGATCAGGGTACCTATTGTGAGCGATTTCCATGATGTATTTCTAGAGGAGTTATATGGGGTGCCTCCCGAGAGGAAAGTGGAGTTTCGTATTTATTTGGTCCTGGTGCAGCTCCTATGGCCAAGGCGTCATATCGTCTAGCTCCGCCTGAGATGCAGGAGTTGTATATGCAGCTACATGAGCTGTTAGACAGGGGATTTATTCATCCAAGAAGTTCCCTATGGGGAGCACCGATCATCTTTGTGAAAAAGAAGAATAGGTCGCACAGGGTGTGCAGTGATTATCGGGAGCTGAACAAGCTAACGGTGAAGAACCATTATCCGCTTCCGAGGATTGATGACTTATTTGATCAGCTTCAGGGTGCATCTTGGTTTTCCAAGATTGATCTTCGGTCAGGGTATCATCAGATGAGGATCAGGGATGAGGATATACCGAAGACGGCTTTCAAAACTCGTTATGGTCATTACGAGTTTGTGGTGATGCCATTTGGGCTCACCAATGCTCCAATGACGTTCATGGATCTCATAAATCGGGTTTGTAGGCCGATGTTGGACCGGTCTGTGATCATTTTTATTGATGATATCTCGGTCTATTCTAAGACCAAGGAGCAGCACAAGCAGCATTTAAGGGAGGTGTTGGAGACCTTGAGGAGGGAGAGGCTATACAACAAGTTCTCCAACTGTGAGTTTTGGTTGCGTGAGGTGCTATTTCTGGGTCACATCATCAATCAAGAGGGCATCTTGGTTGATCTAGCCAAGATTGAGGCGGTGATGCGTTGGGAGGTTCCGAAAAATGCATCCGAGATCCGAAGTTTCTTGGGTTTAGTGGGGTACTATTGGAGATTTATCCAGGATTTCTCCAAGATTAACGTACCTTTGACCCGCTTGACCATGAAGAGTGTGACCTTTCGGTGGGGTCCATATCAGCAACTGGCATTCGAGACTTTGAGACAGAAATTATGTGATGCCTCGATTCTGGCGCTACCCGAGCGATTGGATGATTTTGTGGTGTATTGTGACGCTTCTATTTCAGGTCTGGGAGCTATTCTAATGTAGAGGGGGATGTGATTGCAAATGCCTCGAGGCAGCTGAAGCCTCATGAGGAGAATTACCCCACTCATGACATGGAATTGGGGGAGGTAGTGTTTGCCTTCAAGATTCGGAGGCATTATTTATATGGAGTCCAATGCACCATCTTCACTGATCACAAAAGTTTTAAATATTTGATGGGTCAGCAGAATCTTAATATGAGGCAGAGAAGATGGTTAGATGTGGTAAAATATTATGACTACGAGATTTTGTGTCATCCCGGGATAGCCAATGTAGTGGTCGATGCTTTGAGTCGCAAGGCGACAAGTGCTCCGATCCGAGATGTTTGCTTAAGGATGACGATTATCTCAACTATGATGGATATGATCAAGGGTGTACATGTAAAGGGATTGAAGAAGGAGAATTGGAAGACTGAGCGGATCAGGGACCAGATTCCTTTGTTTGTTCGAGACGGTCGGGGATTATTGACTCAGTGTGGTAGGGTTTGGGTTCCGAAATTTGAGGGAGTGAGGCAAAAGATTTTAGAGGAGGCGCATAGGTCTAAGTTTTCTATCCACCCGGGGGCCACGAAAATGTACTAAGACCTGAGATTGAGATATTGGTGGCTATGCATGAATCGGGAAGTTATGTGGTTTGTTTAGCGGTGTTTGACCTACAGGAAGGTCAAAGCCGAGCATCAGAGACCTCAGGACATGGTTTAGCCGCTACCCATCCCCATGTGGAAATGGGAGGAGATCACCATGGATTTTATCACGAAATTGCCCAGGACGGGGCGGGGTGTATATTGTATATGGGCTATTGTGGACAAGTTAACTAAGAGTTCTCACCTTATTCCTATTTCCGAGAGTATCTCTGGTGATAAATTAGCAGATATTTGTGTGCGGGAGGTGGTGGTCAGGCACAGAGTGCCGGTATCAGTGGTCTCGGACCGTGATGCTCGATTCACCTCCAGATTCTGGAGGAAGTTGTTGGGTTTTTATTCAAAAATTATTTTCAAGAACATGATTTTAGAAACAGTGGACTTTATAATTTGAATAACATAAAACAAGTTCATACCCACCAAGGATCTCCTTGCAAAGTTTATAAAGAAAACAAGCACCAAAGAGGAAGAAGTGTTTAACAACCTTTATAGAATTTGAATCCTCAAGGGGAGGCTTGAAAGTTGATGGAGAATGTGAAACCTTTAAGACACCAACAAGTTACCAACTTTATTTAAGATGCTAGTCTTGTAGAAACTCATATAACTCTTAAGCTTGAATTTTATATCCAAATATGAACTTAAAGAGAGCAAAAATGCAAGTATTCTTCAAGTAAATGAACCAAAAACTAGAGAGAATGAGCAAGGGAGAGTGAGTTACGCTTTTGGCTTAAAATAATAAACAAAATGAAAGCCTCATATGTGGTATTTAAAGTTGAATCAATATCCAAGAGTCCTTATCCTATTAAGCACTTTATGAAATTTAGACCATCTTATTCCCCATGCTTGCAAGCCATGCTTTACTTTCCTTTAAAATAATCAAAAGACCATGACTAGTCTAACTAGTTAGAGGATTTATAAAAGAAAGTCAAAGTTTTATAACTTTTTATAAACTCTTTTATAAAATATAAAAATTAACTTTTGGGATAAAGACAAAAGTCTTTCTAGTCCAAAAAAATGTACATGACTTAATAAATCATACCATATGACATATATTATGTTACTTGCTAATGAAATTAAATATTTCCATGAAATAAATAATTTCCAATTAATTATAAGAGTATGTTGAATATTTATTAAAATCTATTCTTAATAAATAATCAAGTATATCAAGTTGTTGTTAGTGTGACCCTTAGGATCATATGTTAAATAACAATATCACTTTAATATGATTCTTGAGCATACTAGATCTTTCAATCTCTCACTTGCGCAAGATTCATATTAGACTGATATAGACAGTGGTGAATGTCTAGCAACAATTCATTGCCCCCATCAACATACGACTTTGTGTCATTCTATCAACGCCTAATTCCCAAAAGGCTCAAAGCTACAATTTGTGTATAAGGTAATTTTATCAGTTATCCCTTTGCTACAGACATCATGTTGAACATGAGATACGAGTCGCGATCAATTTCATTAATTGTTCAAATTTTGGTAAGGCTCCTTAGATGTCTAGCTCTCAACACATAAGATGAACAAATCCCATCTTGACTACATAAGCCTCTGACATAGCTCACACTATGCCTGAAAATGGCTTTTATAACCGCCCAGTTAAGGAACAACATTTAACCATATCAACGCATAATACTCCCTACACTATGTCCCACTATGTATCTCAGGTGTTAAGGATACAAAGATAGTACCTTTTAATCAAGTATCATTCATGATAGTGATCCATGAGTTGATCTTTATGCGGGTCAGATCAATACTAGTTCTATGACAAGTACCTATGAAACTTGGTTACAACCACTTGCCTACTTTCATCTAGTGAGAGTAAACCAATCCAATTCATATTAGTTTTACTTCATAATTGCTCCCACAATTATAACCGACTATGAACTTTTAGAATAATAACAATATTCACGGAGTAAACATTTTAATATAGAACACAACAAGTATTAATGTGATGACTATATCCTAATATATCATAAAATTATCCAATAGTTATTGTTATAATGTTCCAATATCCAAATACTAAATCCAAATCAAAAACCCGTTTCTATAATAATAAATTCTTATAGTTGAAGTGTGACCATGCATACTTAGCTCAAAAGAATGACCTTATCAATGGATCTGACAAAATTTAATATATGTGAATGCTGTGAATACTATCATCTCCATACTTAACTTTACTCTAAGTGTAGTTAAATATCTTGGAGAATATGATTGGTGTTCTTTCATGACATAGAGTATCTTAGCTTGATTAAGTATACTCTCAAAGTCACAAAGATTTCTATGTGATCCTTCAATGGCAGAAATCAACATAGTTTTTCAATGATCACATTCATCCAATCATATTTGAATTCAACTTCTAAAGTATTGTATTCTTATTTTGTAGTAGATTGCGTCATTATGTTTTGCTTGGACCCCATTCCAATAAAACTTACCCTTCATTCCATAATAAAGTCAAAATCCAATTATAATTCCTAATTATTTTTATCTGTTTAGAAATCAACATCTTGTGTAGCTCTTTCCACAAAGATCCTTTCTAAACTAATTGACTCACATACACTCTCTTAGTTCTTCTAAATTACTCTTAGAATGCTCTTTTATTCATCGAGTGACTTAACCATGTATTCAATTAGTATCCTATGACATGCTTATAGCATGATCAAATACCATGTCCTGTGCATAATATGGCGTAATTGATGAATTTATTTGCCAGTCATATATAATATAAATCAATTCATCTAGTTCAAGCCTAGGAGCTATGAACTTTTGAGGCTAGCTCAAAATGGTGCCATATGACAATGCCAAGAATTCTCCAAAAGAATCTTGTTTCTTGATCCCTTTCAAGATATTGTCAATATGTGTATAAGGAGATGAAACTTTTAACATTCATTTTATCTATCCCTTATAGATTTTACATTCCAAAAATGTATCTTCTTCTTTTGTAATGTTCGTGTTTCAGGGCTAAGCAGTAGTAGATGATGTAATAGTATAGGTCAACTATTGTAACTCTTTTTGAAGTAATAAAGATGAAATATTTGAATACTATGTGAATTATGTGTATTTGTATGCTTATAACTTAATTATAAATGTATAATTAATAGAGAATAAAAAGAAGCGTCAAAATTAAAGTGTGAGATAAACCCGATATCTTTACATAAAGTTGTAGTGGTCGAAACAAGGATTACGGGGATAGAAAGAACGACGAAATCCGAGTTATAACGAAAAAGTTATGACCCGTCGAAGTTTCGCGACGGAACCGACACGATACCGGGAAGCGTAAATAGTGAATTTACGATAGAAGACTTTTGGCCTTAGTAATATAAACAATAGTCGTAGAATACGTTAAACTGAGAGCGTCCATACAAAGAACGCCCAAATCTGACTTCGTATGAGGAAGTTATGATTTTTCGAAGTTTCGACTTAGCAGTGTACAACCCGAAGTTCGAATGTTAGATCGAGCGGTTTTAGCCGACACAACCTAAACGAGAATCGAATATCTCGTTAATATTAGCGTAACGATAAAAATACAGACGAAAACGGACGTCGGACAAAGAAGTTATGGATTTTTAACGGACCAATCATGTCCCGGCCTGCTAAAAATAAAAAATTTAAAATAGAGTCAAAATTAGCCGACAGAGTCTAAACGAAAGTTGTAGAGTACATTCCCGCCTACGCGCGGATATAAAGAACGTCGAAAACGGAACTCATATGTGAAATTTATGATTTTCAGAAGTCAGAAAGTAAATTTGCGAGATCTGGTGCGAAAATGATGATGTGGCACAATCACAGCCGTCGCTTGCGGCCCACGGCCTCGCTTCGGATGAAGACACCTAGCCTCGCATTACGCCCTGCGTCCGAAGTTGGATACGCCCGGCGTACTTGATCTTGTGCGGTCCGAGAGATGGCCACGTCACCCCACCCATCTGGCAGCCTTATCCGAAGACTACGCCCATCGTAGCTAAGGATTACGCCCAGCGTAATCCGAGGCCTCACATGCTATAAAAGGGGGACGAGAGTTCCGAGTTTTGCACACCTTTCTCACTTCTCTGTCTAGTTTCTTTCTCTCTCTAACCCATTCCAACCCCTTAAACCCTAGGTAAGACCCCTAGCACCCAAACCGAGTTTTGCACACCTTTCTCACTTCTCTCTCTAGTTTCTTTCTCTCTCTAACCCATTCCAACCCCTTAAACCCTAGGTAAGACCCCTAGCACCCGAAGGAAACCCCGAGGCTCCCGGAGTCCCGAGAAAAAGGGTCTTTCGGTTCGGAAACACTGCTCCAAGTGAAGCCCGATTTTCTTTAAAATCCGCTGTAAGTGAGCTACGCCTATGAAATTTTTAATATAGCTTTTAAATAATTATGGTAATGTTATTAGGTCCTTAAAATAATTATTTTGGCTATTATTATGAGTTATATAGAGTGTTGTTTAACGCTTATATAATAATAATAATAATAATAATAATAATAATAATAATAACAACAACTAGACTATTAATTAGTTGCGGTTAACGTTAGACTAAACCCTAGTGATATTGATACTAGGTTTTGTCGAGGGATAATTGTTTTGAGATAACGAAGTGCTATTCGAGGGCCGAGTCACTACCTAATCAGGTGAGTGCATAGTTACTTTCATCTTACACATAGATATGAAGTATTTAATATAAATTACGTGCTATGTGTGCATATTGTCTGAATACTTGCTGTCTATGCCGATGAATGATTTTTATACATGTTTTAAATGATTTAAACTGTATATGTATTTTATATCTACAAAAATGTTGGGGTAAAACATGGGTAGATGTTATAGACTATGTGTGATAAAATGATGAAAGGCCTCGATGATGTTGTTGTTGATTCTGTCATCTAGCGGAGTATGGATGACGACCACAGACTCTTCTAGACAATCTAGTGGAACGCTAGCAGGCTCGCAACCTGTAGGTGTTTGTGAACGATGTGTTCACCGGTGTACTCCATCCCCACATGGTTTCCTTAAGGACATATATTGTTAAGGAATCCCCTTAGCAGTAGTGTCCATCCCGATGATGATCCTTAGTCTAGGTCCCTTATGATAGGTGTTCAGGGACGTAATGTGAGAATAACGGGAACGGGTAATTGGGTTATTGTTGGTTGATGAAATTAATAAATTTATTTATTGTGGGTTGAAAACCCTATGTGCTCACCAGGCTCCCAAGCCTGGCCCACTCAGTTTCATGTATTACAGGTAGTGACGCTCGAGCATAGATGTGATGTTTTGGATGAGGGATTACGGATATAGGCCTGTAGATATGAAATAATGTAGTAAGACTTATATTGTAATGTTTATGCTTTTGACCTGTATCGAACATGACATCCCGAGTCTTTTTAATGAAATACATTTCTACGGAAATGCTTTGATAAATATTTATCATATTTTTATTATGGGAACAAATTCCGCAACACTTTTATGTAAAATGTTACTCTGATTTTCAAACAAGCATAAACAAAATCGGACTTTTCAGGCCTTGAAAATGGGGATGTCATAGTTGGTATCACATGTGACAACCAGAAAAGTTTTTGCTTTAAAAGCCAGTCCAATCAACCTTAAGTCAGACTCACTCCTGCTAACATTTGGCATTGTTTATTGTCTGTTTGAGTGTTCTAAGCTCAATACACTCAAGGAATGAGTGCTAGGAAGTACCAGCTAGATCCTCTGAACAATGATCAAGCCTAAAACACCAACTTCATGAGTTCACGGCCACCACATTGGAGTTTACGGGCGTAAACTCCATGTGGGCCGTAAGCTCAACCCATATATACAAGATTTGGCCATTTCTTTCATTTCTTTCCTTCCTTGGCCGATTTTCCCTCATTCTCTCTCAACTATCATCCAACTTTCACCTTAGATATTCAAAAGAGTAAGTGTTCTATCCCTTAATTAGTTGATACACCTTATTAACTAGCTTCATACATTGATTTCATCCATGAAAATCATGTTGATTTAGATCTTCAAGAAACACCAAGAACACACACTAGTGTTCTTTGCCAAAATCGACCCTTTCAAGCCTCTATATCGTAAGTACTCCTCCTTATACTTGTTATCTAGTTAGAACCCATGCTTAGAGACTTGAAAACATCAAAAACACAAGAACAAAAGGAATTTACGGCCAAGCCATCTCCCATGGTCGTAAACCCCTTTAAGGGTTCCATTTTGGCCATAAACTCTTCCTAAGGCTTGGATTTGAGGCTAGAACACTCCTATGTGCTTTGTAAGACCTTAAGTCATCACCAAACTCATCATCTAGTGAGTTTACAACCCAAGAGTAAACACCCTTGGCCGTAAACTCCAAGTATGGTCAAGTTTTGGACCTTAAACGCATTTATGCTCTTTCTTAACCTTAGAACACATGAACCCTTGAGACCCCTTACCTTTAAGACCCTAAATGCGGCCATTTAGAGAGTTTACGGCTAGGAGTAAACTCCCTTGGGCCGTAAACACCTCAACACTCTCCAATTAGTGGTTCTTTCTCATCCTAGTGTAGAGCAAAAGTCCCTCAAGCTTCCCTAGCCTTCGAACCAACACTTAGGCATGTTTGACCATGAGTTTATGGTTGAAAACTCCTTTGGGCCAGAAAATTATGGTAGTCAACTCATGTTAGAGTCATTCCACCTACCTTAGTCCAATCACATGTGATTCCAACACTTGGTAAAAGTGTTTCCTAGTCCCGGAAGGTGTTTCCTTTCATATAGTTGCTTATAAACACTATATTCATGCCAATATATGTCATTTAGGACTTATTGTGTCTCGGGACTTCATTCATGGAACTTCTCATCCTTACACGCGTATTCGTTGAATCACCCACATCAGGTGAGTTTATACCCCGTAATGAATCTTTTAACTGTTTTAAATGCTTTAAGGGGGGGGGGGATACAAGTTGAACACAATGATCATTGTGTAATTGTTTGTTATAAAAATCTTTCAAAATGTTGCTTATGTCTTCTATAAGTGGTCAAAACATTTCAAAAACTATTTTATAGTTATGTTGCTTTATAGTTTAACAAAACTCCGTTTTTAAAGTACGTACAAACATAACTTGGTAGTGAAATGAGTCTTTTCAATAACAGTTCAAGTAGAATACTAGTAAGCTATAATGGGTATAGTTTAGGGGTGTAGTTCATACTAGATACATTACACGATAACAGAAAGAACATACTAAGATACTATAACAAGAGAAGATACTAAGATACTATAACAGAACGAACATACTAAGATGCTATAGCATGGCACTATTACAGGATCTAACTATACCAATAATCACTAACGCATTGTTCTAAACAAAAGGTGATAACTTATTCGGTATACATGATCATATAACATTAATGTGAACCTACACGGCCTAGCAATTTGTTGCGGAAGTCGCGTTTGGTCCCCAGAATCTCTTGCAGGGAGAGCGTATAGTATGGGTACTATTCATCACATTATGACCTTAATAAAACATACATGTTTTAAGGAAATTAGTATGTCAGGATGTCAATTCAAAAGACAACTGGGTACTTACATTTTCCCATTACTTTCATATTGTGACAGTTCCACTTGAAAGTTAATGCAAACTATTTTCGAGATAAGATAGTTATAAACTAGGGAATACTTACATCTTTTCAAAGCGACAAACAGAACAGTCGGGTCTTGTACATAGAGTAGAAAGGGACCATAATGCTAACCTTATGATTCCGTAATGTATACAACATGGGATATATATATATATATAAATAGGATCCGACAGGTAATAGGATGTGTGCTTTCCGCTTCACTTCTTGTTCCTTGTTTGGTTGTGGGCTTAGAGAAGATTCACCCAGCCTATTATCTATTCGATTTTAGTTATATATATGTTCCGTATACATTAAGTCATCATAAGGGGTACCAGGTATGGGTCAAGTCATAGGACACTAATTCAATGCACAGTTTTCTAGTACAAAGCATACTTTTCAAATCAGAACTTTTGGAATACAAAATTAGAAACTTAATAGTAAAGGGTTTAATCCATTTTATTAAACCAGTATAAACTTAAAGGACTTTAGGTGATTGACTCTATAATACCTCAGTTTATATATCATGGTTATATATCATTAATACCCAATAGGTAGTTGGATGTGTGCTTTCCGCCTTATTTCCTTTTCCTTGTTTGGTTGTGGGCTTAGGGCAGATTCACCCAATTAACTATCTATTCGATATTAGATTATATATAGCTAGTATCAACTAAGTGATAATAGAAGTAATCACTGTGGTCACTATTTTATTATATGAAATAAGGGTTTTCTTAAGGAATCTTTTCATTAAATATAAAGGAACTATTACAACTAAATCCATGAGTAACAAGTGAATACACCAGGGTTATATACAACGAGGACCTAACAAACAATGGGATGTGTGTTATCCGCCTTACTTCCTGTTCCTTGTTTGGTTGTGGACTTAGGGCAGATGCGCACAATCGATTGTTTGTTTACTCTGAGTTTTATATAACTTGTATCCATTTATTACTCATAGAAAGGATTGTAGAATCATTTTTACATATCTTTCATTAAATTAGGAAATATAGGATTTTCTAGAGGAACAGGCGAACTTTTCTAAAAACAGAACTTATAACTTACTACATTTCAAATACATTTTTCAACAACTTTCTATAACTTACATACATCAATAAAATCTTATGAACTCTCCAGCTTAATTGCTGATAAACTTTTTCAAATAACTTGTATTCTCAGGAAACTAGTAGACAGGTACTCGCACTGGGAATTCAGAAGATGGGGCATAATAGCTTCAAGCCTTGTGTTGTTATTTGCTTATGTACTTTATGTTTTGTGAACATATACTTTGTAAACACTTTCTTTCTAATGAAATGGTTGTTCATTACTTGCTTACTATGATGCATGTCTTGTGATACTAAACATGACGTCCTCCACCCCCGAACGTTTCCGCCGTTCCGGTTTCGGGGTGTGACAGATTGGTATCAGAGCATTGTTTATAGTGAACTAAGTATATCAATCGATAAAAGATATAAAACTATAAATACAATGGGGCTTAAGTGCTCTGTATAATTATATATTTTAAGAGTGTAACGATAAGTTATAAAAATATACCTACTTGCTTATACATGTATACACTAGAACAAATATCACAAGAGGAACAGAACATAAGTATTTAAAGGTTGAACACTGCGGTCAAACCTGAACAGTTATGTAATCACAACTAGAATCAATATAGCCTGATCAACTATATTCATTAGAGATGTGACCGACATGTATTTGGGAGTGATGTGGTGTTGCAACAGTCTTAAAACTTACCAAATTCTATATAAGAAATTATAGATCATAACATGAAAGTTAGAATACTATAGGAGTATTCTATGATACTATAAAACGATAACAAGTTTGAAACATACTAAGTACATTACATTAAGATACTATAGGAGTATTTTAGGCTCTATATAAATAACTTATGTGATAACTTAAAAGACCCTTACGGATCGGTCTATAATCTTGCAATGTGTACTCCCAAGGTTATATATAATTGGGGTTTTATAGACTTAGAATTTGTGATCTATGCTTCATTACCTGTTCCTTGTTTGGTTGTGGTTTTAGAGTAGGATCACTTATTCGAAGGTCTCTTTAATCTTGAATTATATACAACTTGTATACATTGTACCATTATAGAAGGACTTTGTAAGGATCACCCCATAAAATTACCTTAAATCTCATAGGTTCTCTAGTCACATCCGTTCTTGCACGACAAACCCATATAGATGTAACCACTTCCTCATAGGGGTCAACAGAAGAGTCAAGAAGGAACAAGGACAAGTTTATGATAAGTATTCAAAGAAGGATCAACCGGAGTAACCAAAACGTCATATGCGTCACACTAATAAATAATAATATTGGTTAACTTAATGAGTTAGTGGAAACACTACTCACCCTATGTGTTAGGATTATTTTCTTTACATGCAACTGGTAATAGTTATTCATGCAACAAATATTCATTTGAGGATAGCCATTTCTAGTTCATAAAGTTTATTCGGTATAAACGCTTTTAGGAATCATGTCCAGAACCCTATGGAAGTCAGGACCCGATACATTCAGGATTAGGATAACCTTGTCTTTCAGCTTTTGGATTATCCCCACTACTATAGACTTATCCCATCTCATCTTTGTATTCTTTTAGCAAAGATGCCTCCTCGCAAATCAATCAGACGCACTAGTCCGATAACTCCAATACCTTCTCCATAAATCGATGCAGCAACTCTAAATGCTGCAGTAGCTGCGGATGTGGCAACAGCCATGGCTCAATATCATCCTACCAGTTCCAGCGGAGGTGGAATACCTGTTCATGCTACTCAAAGTGAGGTCCATTGTGCGCTCGATAGAGTGTTCCTATAAGGACTGCATCAACTGCAAATCTCTTTCCTTTTACGGGAATGGTGGAGTCATCGCTCTGATGCGATGGTTTGAGAAAACAGATTTGGTCTTCGAAATCTATTCGTGACCAGAAGGGAGCAAAGTGAAGTTTTCTGCCTGCACCTTCTCCAACAGAGCCCTGACATGGTGGAACAACCATGTTAAGTCACTGAACCTAACAGTGGCTAACTCAATAGGTTGGGAAAACCTAAAAGAGTTAACGTTGGAGTAGTACTGCCTAAGGGGTGAAGTATAAAAGCTGGAACAAGAACTATGAGAGCTCACCATGGTCGGCTCAGACATAGTGACCTACACTGACAGGTTTAGCGACCTGGCAGCACTATGCCCCGGGATGGTTACCGCGGAGAGCAAGAAGATAGAAAGATACATATGGGGTCTGACTGCCCCGACCCAAGGAACTATACTGTCTTCTAACCCATCCACATTTGACAGCGCCAAACGCCTGGCAAAGCGACTCATCGACCATGGAGTCCGCCATGGTGTAGAAGTCCCATTTCCCGAGCCATCAAAGGGAAATGACTATAATCATAAGTCGGGGAACATGAAGAAGAAGAAGCGAACAACACAGGAACCCCCGCAAGAGCAAAAAGCGAGTACTATGTACGCCGCTATAACGCCTGCTGCTCCAGCACCTACCAGTCGATATGATGGAAACCTCCTGAAGTGTGGAAAGTGCAACTACCACCACACCGGAGTATGCCGGGAAATGCAGTGTCTGAATTGCCACAGAAAGGGACATGCAGTCCGTTTCTGCAGGGCACCAATTCAACCGATCTCCCAAGTCCCCAGAGTTGAAGAAAACCAAACCTGCTATGGCTGTGGTGAGACTGGACACTATCAGAGGGACTGCCCGATAACAAGGAACTCAGGCGCGGACGGACGAATCCTGATGATCACCGCAGGAGAATCAACCCTAGAGTCGTCAACAAGCAGCGGTACGTCTTCGATCTAGTAATTACTTTAAAAATTAATTTATATTTATATAAGATTAAAACTAAGGGGAATACACTTAAAAGTAATTTTAATCACTCACATATTGAAATAGATCACGGTATTCAAGAGAACTAAAAGATCCGTTTAGAGAAGCTATGATGGCTTAGCATATACATCAGGGTTGTGCATAACTAAGATGTGGCAGACTTAAAGTGAGTGATTCCGCCTTAATTCATGTTCCTTGTTTGGTTGTGCATTTGAGGCAGAGTTACTCAGTTGACTGTCTTATTCATCTTAAATATTAATAACTTGTATACAACAGGCGATCGTAGTGGTACCGAGGAGGATCATGATATTAAGTATCATCACCAGTTATCAAAGCACTTTCATTTGTATGTATGCGCACATAGCGGTACGATGCGTAGGAGTGTTAACATCAAAGGGAAAACACAAGGCACTAGAACATTTACTAAGAGTACATTGTCGAACACACTAGAAGTACACTGTCGAACACACTAGGTTACATCATCATATAACCGACGTTTCTTTCAAATTGGCCAAAACTTTGTTCAGTAAAGAGTCTGTTCTATCATTCTTCATGAATTGGCGTAGTCCTCACCATAGTAAGTTCATATTTTTCTATCGCCTCGACCGTTAAGTTCTCGAAGCCTTCGTCTTTCATATCGACAGTCCGAACTAAAAGCTTCAGTTTTATCTATCATATTCTAAACCCCGAAGTACTCGTGCGAAGGGTACTTTGTCCTCCGAAGCCTTATCGTCAGATGTCCGCAGACCGTCACGAAATACCACTCGTCCAACAGACCAGGTTCGAGCACAGAGGCTACGGACGAATACATCCCACCTATCACTATTCAGTGTATATGCGAGAGTAATATATGATTATGATTACACAGATCTAGTATGTGTGTTTACGCCCTATCTCCTGTTCCTTGTTTGGTTGTGGACCCGGGGTAGAGTCGCATATCCAACCGTCTTACTAATCCTAATTACATACAACTTGTATACACGAGGTAATGATAGATGGACCAAGTACGAATCCTATCATGAACACTAGGGCAAATATTGCCAGGTCTACGAGCGGGTATTCCGTGAATCAAAGGAGCGCAATCCCAATAATATTGTAAGAAAGCTAATTTCGGGACGAAATTCCATCTAACGGGGGATGATGTGACAACTAGAATTTTTTTTGCATTGTTTAGAGTCTGTTTGAGTATTCTGAGCCCAACACACTTAAGGAATGAGTGCTAGGAAGTACCAACTAGAACCTCTGAACAATGATCAAGCCTAAAACACCAACTTCATGAGTTCACGGCCACCACATTGGATTTTACAGCCGTAAACTCCATGTGGGATGTAAACTCACCCCATGTATACAAGATTTGGCCATTTCTTTCCTTCCTTGGCCGATTTTCCCTCATTCTCTCTCAACTATCATCCAACTTTCACCTTAGATCTTCAAAAGAGTAAGTGTTCTATCCCTTAATTAGTTGATACCCCTTATTAACTAGCTTCATACATTGATTTCATCCATGAAAATCATGTTGGTTTAGATCTTCAAGAAACACCAAGAACACACACTAGTGTTCTTTGCCAAAATCGACCCTTTCAAGCCTCTATATCGCAAGTACTCCTCTCTATACTTGTTATCTAGTTAGGACCCATGCTTAGAGACTTGAAAACATCAAAAACACAAGAACAAAAGGAGTTTACGGCCAAGCCATCTCCCATGGCCGTAAACCCTTTAAAGGGTGCCATTTTGGCCATAAAATCTTCCTAAGGCTTGGATTTGAGGCTAGAACACTCCTTTGTGCTTTGTAAGACCTTAATTCATCACCAAACTCATCATCTAGTGAGTTTACGACCCAAGAGTAAACATCATTGGCCGTAAACTCCAAGTATGGTCAAGTTTTGGACCTTAAACACATCTATGCTCTTGCTTAACCTTAGAAAACATGAACCCTTGAGACCCCTTACCTTTAAGACCCTAAATGCGACCATTTAGAGAGTTTACAGCTAGGAGTAAACTCCCTTGGGCCGTAAACACCTCAACACTCTCCAATGAGTGGGTCTTTCTCATCCATGTGTAGAGCAAAAGTCCCTCAAGCTTCCCTAGCCTTCAAACCAACACTTAGGCATGTTTGACCATGAGTTTACGGCCGTAAACTCCTTTGGGCCATAAACCCATGGTAGCAAACACATGTTAGAGTCATTCCACCTACCTTAGTCCAATCACATGTGATTCCAACACTTGGTCAAAGTGTTTCCTAGTCCCGGAAGGTGTTTCCTTTCATATAGTTGCTTATAAACACTATATTCATGCCAATATATGTCATTTAGGACTTATTGTGTCTCGGGACTTCATTCGTGGAACTTCTCATCCTTACACGCGTATTCGTTGAATCACCCACATCAGGTCAGTTCATATCCCATAATGAATCTTTTAACTGTTTTTAAATGCTTTTAAGGGGGGAATACAAGCTGAACACAATGATCATTGTGTAATTTTTTGTTACAAACATCTTTCAAAATGTTGCTTATGTCTTCTATAAGTGGTCAAAACATTTCAAAAACTATTTTATAGTTATGTTGCTTTATAGTTTAACAAAACTCCGTTTTTAAAGTACGTACAAACATAACTTGGTAGTGAAATGAGTCTTTTCAATAACAGTTCAAGTAGAATACTAGTAAGCTATAATGGGTATAGTTTAGGGGTTTAGTTCATACTAGATACATTACACGATAACAGAAAGAACATACTAAGATACTATAACAAGAGAAGATACTAAGATACTATAACAGAACGAACATACTAAGATGCTATAACATGGCACTATTACAGGATCTAACTATACCAATAATCACTAACGCATTGTTCTAAACAAAAGGTGATAACTTATTGGGTATACATGATCATATAACATTAATGTGAACCTACACAGCCTAGCAATTTGTTGCGGAAGTCGCGTTTGGTCCCCAGAATCTCTTGCAGGGAGAGCGTATAGTATGGGTACTATTCATCACATTATGACCTTAATAAAACATACATGTTTTAAGGAAATCAGTATGTCAGGATGTCAATTCAAAAGACAACTGGGTACTTACATTTTCCCATTACTTTCATATTGTGACAGTTCCACTTGAAAGTTAATGCAAACTATTTTCGAGATAAGATAGTTATAAACTAGGGAATACTTACATCTTTTCAAAGCAACAGTCCGGTCTAGTACATACAGTAGAAAGGGACCATAATGCTAACCTTATGATTCCTTAATGTATACAACAAGGGATATATATAAATAGGATTCGACAGGTAATAGGATGTGTGCTTTCCGCTTCACTTCCTGTTCCTTGTTTGGTTGTGGGCTTAGACCAGATTCACCCAGCCTATTATCTATTCGATTTTAGTTATATATATGTTCCGTATACATTAAATCTGATGGGTTTTAGCCATAAGAACTTTCCTATGTGCGCATGCAAAACCCTAATGCTCGGATCTAGGCTTTCTAATTAAACATGCTTTGAATCCAAGACTTCTAATGACTAATTAAGTTAAATAACAACATTGAAACAGATCTAGAACCATACCTTTGAGTTCCTTGTTGATCTTGTCGTCTTGGAGCTTCTAGAGTCACAAATGTCACTCCTCTAGTGGCTTATAAACACCAAAGCAAGAAGGATGATTTAAGAGAGAGGAGAGGGGAGGAATTTCGACCAGAGGTTCCTTACTTTTGGTTAGATTTCGAATTCCCCATGCCATAGGGTCTATTTATACTTGTAGACTCCTTAAGGGTTACAACCTAAACCCTAATTGGATAATCTTCTCTTAAGGCTATCCAAATCCTTCTTAGATAACTCATATGGACGATTTTAGCTATCCCTAAGCTTTTAGAATCCGTCCACTGTATATCTATAAGGATTTATAGTCTAAAGCTTAACTATCAAACAATTGACAGTTTATACCCCTTTATTTAATTAACTTCTTTAAGTCACCAAATTAATTCTAATTAATTCTATGACTTATATTAATCAAATAACAATATATTATTCATTATATTATTCCCATAATATATTAATAATATTTGCTCTCTCTTATTGCTATGGTGAAGGCAACCCAAAAGGACCATGCACAACCGGATCAAATACTTGCCTAATATAGTTGTAGCCTTAGACACTATTCCAACAAAATCGTCATAAGGGGTACCAGGTATGGGTCAAGTCATAGGACACTAATTCAATGCACAGTTTTCTAGTACAAAGCATACTTTTCAAATCAGAACTTTTGGAATACAAAATTAGAAACTTAATAGTAAAGGGTTTAATCCATTTTATTAAACCATTATAAACTTAAAGGACTTTAGGTGATTGACTCTATAATACCTCAGTTTATATATCATGGTTATATATCATTAATACCCAATAGGTTGTTGGATGTGTGCTTTCCGCCTTATTTCCTTTTCCTTGTTTGGTTGTGGGCTTAGGGCAGATTCACCCAATTAACTATCTATTCGATATTAGATTATATGTAGCCAGTATCAACTAAGTGATAATAGAAGTAATCACTATGGTGTCACAACTGTAAATTTTGAGCCATGTAATCTATATATTCAAGTTAATATGAATCAAAAACTTCAATCAAATACATTATGCTAGTACTACAAATAGTCATCAAACAATTGGAAACCCTAGAATTCCTTGTTAAGTCCATTTTGGATTAGGACTCCCCTATTGGATCCAAATGGACCAATAAGCTTCCAATTAGACTATCATGGGCTTAGAACTCTAATTGGACTCTAAGTGGACCCATATTTATTTATTTCAACATTTTAGGTCATGAATGAAATGGATTAAGAGCCTTGATACATGAATAACCTAAAACTAGTTCAAGAAAAACATAAAAATCCTACTACACCCCTTTAGACTTAAAACACACCCTAATTAACACTAATATTGGGCTTAGGAGCAAAAAGCCCAAAAATTTCCTTTTCCTTCCATGTTTTCGGCCCACATCAAGCCCAAGAGGAGGGTTTGACTTTCCCATGCCACCTCATTATTGTCCATAGGATCTCCATGCAAGATATTCCCTTTTCCCATGCAAGCATCACTTCAAAATCACCTCACTTCTCTCCTCTCTCTCACTCTCGGCCATACCCACATACACACCCCAAAAATATCTCAACTCTCTCTAGATTCACTCAAGACTTCTCTCTTCCTCTCCATTCAAAGTCACGAAATTTTCTTGGATTTCAAGAGGATTCTTCAAGATTATCATCATCCTTTGGTAAGTTTTTCCATGCCTAAACTTCAAAACTCCCCTCTCACATGAGATCTCTTATTCTAAACAAGTTTCTTTGGTGATCATACTCCTAGAAAACTCCATAAAACTCGAGATCTTCATCAAGGGGTGCTAGGGCCGAAAATCACCAAGTTTCTTCCATCTTTTCTTCAAGAACCGAAACTACCCACCCAAGGTGAGCTTCATACCCCCTATTTTCTGTTTTTATGAGTTTTGTGGGGGGGGGGGGGGGGAATACAAGTGAAAGTGTAGATCTATATGTGTTTGTATGCCTTGTATGATTTCCATGCTTATATGTATGCTTTTATGTGATTTAATGTTGGACCTAGCCTTAAAACCCATCAAAACCGAGATATATCTTGTGTTAAATGATTTTAGCTTCAAATATATTTCTAAACACAAAGTGTTTCAAGAAAAATGGCTAAGTGGTTTAGTAATAATTTTCTTTGGGTTAAAAACACAAATTTTGGGCCTAAAATGTGAAAAATACAAAAATAAGGGCCCAAATTGACATTTCACAGATTCTGATGGATGAAGTGTGCCAAAACAGTTTCCATAAAACTATTTCTGGAATTACACTTAATTAGAGGACTAAAAAAATGAATTTCAAGCTTAATGGGCTAAAAATGAAAATTTCGGCCCAATAAGGCCCATTATGCGAATTTTTCTGTTTTGGAGGGCCAAAACTGTAACTTTCTGTAAAACAGTGGACTATAAGTGTTCCAAATCCTTTTCAAAGGTTTAAAATGCTTTCCAAATTTAAAAAGGACCAAAGTTGCAAAAGTTTCACAATTTGGGCCAAAATTGTCAAAGTTGCGAAAAGAAGGGGCTAAAACCGAGAAAATTGCATTTTCAGGGACTTAAACTGTTTTCTATGAAAAATATGCTGAAAAATATTAATTTCAATAATTTTTGGTGTTAAAATGTCAAGAAAAATAGTTTAAGGACCAAACCGGGAAGTATTTAATAAAAGGGTTGAAAATGTAAATTTTACAAACAATGAGGGGCTGAAAACAGAAATATTTCAAGGCTAATTCAATATACACAATTTGATCAAATAATGGCACCGCGACTATCGACGAAATACAATACATTACAATACCAAAAATCGTTGTTAAACGAATTGGCTCGGTCTCGAGCCAATAGAATTCTACAACTACTAACACTACGACACTACGATTCATACAAGTAACGTTTGGTAATACATATACATACGAGTGTGCACAGACGTCTACGCACCATCTTTGGGCCCCACAAGTGTAAAATCTTGTTCGTTGAGCCTAGCTAGCCCAATGACCTGATCTTAAGGCCCGAAGACATTTTTTTTACGGTGTGTTGGGTTTTACCGATCCGACACAACGTAAATAGACTTTCAATGGCTTGTATACCACCGGTCCCCAAGGGTCCTTTGGTATTGCTAGTAAAGTCTACATTTCATGCGAGGCGGGTCGGGGACCCCTCGTACATTTTTTATCCCCAACCGGCTAATGGAGTTACCGGGGTCTTCGTGACCTTTTTCTCTTCGGATGTGGGACTACACCTAGTCAGGGCGATTGGATAACGCGATTAGTACTGACGACACCTTCGGGTTCGTTAGTATAACTATAAACTGGGCGTTTGTGTAACGCGGGTTTGTAGTAAATAATCCTGCTCGAGAACCTTCCAACGTCGCCTGGGACTGACACTATACGCTATGCAATGGTTTCAATGTAACTTCACGTAATTCAAGGAACTAGGAGAACATCGGGTTTTCCTAGGGTTTTCAATACATACAGATTTGAAATGCATACATCTTCAATGAACATTTTTTTTACAAGTATAGAAACAAACAAGCATACCTATGGATCTTCACAAACTTTTTCAAAAGCTTTTCTTTTCAGAAAATATCGGATTTTCTGGTGGTTTTTCAAACGATACAAACATTCGATTTCAAACACTACTTATGAACTCACCAACATTTCATATGTTGACGATTTTCAAAATACTTGTATTCTCAGGGAACCAGTGAATCAAGGGAAATCATATTCAGTGACGGTTGCAGTTTATTTTTGTATGAATTGAACAAATTAATTTTTGGGGAATGTAATGTTTAAACAATGTTTGATATGTAAACGCTACTGGTTGTATTATGTTAATGAATGGTGACGAATGTTGTTATGTTTCATATATATTCAATGTTATGGTATTCAATTGAGTCACGACAGCCCCCGGACGTTTCCGCCGTCTGGTTCGGGGGTGTGACATATGGTCACTATGTTATTATAAGAAATAAGGGTTTTCTTAAGGGATCTTTTCATTAAATATAAAGGAACTATTACAATTAACTCCACGAGTAACAAGTGAATACACCAGGGTTATATACAACGAGGACCTAACAAACAATGGGATGTGTGTTATCCGCCTTACTTCATGTTCCTTGTTTGGTTATGGACCTAGGGCAGATGCGCACAATCGATTATTTGTTTACTCTGAGTTTTATATAACTTGTATCCATTTAATAATCATAGAAAGGATTGTAGAATCATTTTTACGTATCTTTCATCAAATTAGGAAATATAGGATTTTCTAGAGGAACAGGCGAACATTTCTAAAAACAGAACTTAGAACTTACTACATTTCAAATACATTTTTCAACAACTTTCTACAACTTACATACATCACTAAAGTCTAATGAACTCACCAGCTTAATTGCTGATAAACTTTTTCAAATAACTTGTATTCTCAGGAAACTAGTAGACAGGTACTCGCGTTGGGAATTCAGAAGATGGGGCATAATAGCTTCAAGCCTTGTTTTGTTATTTGCTTCTGTACTCTACGTTTTGTGAACACATACTTTGTAAACACTTTCTTTCTAATAAAATGGTTGTTCATTACTTGCTTACTATGATGCATGTCTTGTGATACTAAACATGACGTCCTCCACCCCCGAACGTTTCCGTCGTTCCGGTTTTGGGGTGTGACATCAGAGCATTAGTTTAAGTGAACTAAGAATTTGTAGTATTTCTAGACTTAAACTTAGAATGCTAAGCGGTGATTGTGAGGCGTGAGAACTAGCTTATTTTCGGAATTATGCCTAAAATTCTTTTATATGCTAAATGTTTTATGCCTGGTATGTTGTTATTTGTTCGGATTTATAGTCTTTTGCCGACCGAATCTGGAAACCTTATGTGTTTAGGATTCTAAACGTACAACTATGATATTAGAACTAGCATGTAAACGTTTCAGAGCGATAGGATGATTTAAACATGTATCCTAAATAAAGATCTAAATTCACCTTATTCGGTGTATAGATCAAAATGGAAAGAACCCGCAGTGGAGCTGGGAATGCAAATAGGAATAGGAATCAACCCCCAGTGATTCAGCAAATACCTGGTAGCAGATGCTCCCGAACCAATTACCATGGATGGAGCACAAGCCATGATTCGTGCTATGTTAGCAGAACAAAGGGAGGAAGTGAGGCAGATGTTGCACGAAAATAAGGATGAAGCTACCATACCAATCGTAGAGCCCGAGCTGATTCCCGAGCAATCTGAGGAAGGGAACTATAGCCGCCATGTAAGTCAATTTGGGACTCAAGGAAAACGAAGGAATGACCCGGAGAGGGGAAACGACAAGGATGGATGGATGTGTAAGAATTTCTTGGGTGCCAAGCCACCAAGTCTTTCAGGAAGCCCAAAGCCTGTTGAGATTATGGACTGGATCTTGGAAATGGAGATGGTGTTCGTAAGCTGCAGCTGTAGCAAGAAACAGAAGACTGTCTTCGCAGTGAGGCAACTGAAGACCGGAGTCTTGAGCTGGTGGAAGCTATTGGCAGATACAATGCCACGAGGAGAAGCCCTGAAAATGTCATGGGAAGAGTTCTTGGAACAATTGAAGATCCAATACTGTTCAGAGATAGATCTGATTGATTTGAACAATAAGTTCCAAAACTTGAAGAAGGGAAGGATGAGTGTTGACGACTATGCTACTGCATTAACTGAGAAGATGAAGTTATTTCCATACCTGGTGTCAACCGAACTCTCCAAAATTGAGAGGTTCGTAAATGGACTGCCAGCCGACTTTGGCCCAACAGTCAAGATGGCAACCACTCTGAAATCAGCTGTTCAAGCAGCGAAGAATGTGGAGAGCCAGCAAAAGGAAAGGGGTCTGGAGAGGGCCGAGGTTGGTGAGAAAAGGAAATTTGACGAATCCTCGAGGTCTGGTAAGAAGAGTAAATTCTCGAAGTCTGGTTCGAGAGGAAGTCAAACCAAGTGGTGCAACAAATGCAAGAAGAAGCACCAAGGAAAATGTGACGGAGGGGTCACCTGTTTCAAGTGTGGAAAGCCTGGGCTCTATGCCAACGAGTGCATGTTCACTAAGAAGGTCTGTTATGAGTTCAACGAGGAAGGGCACATTTCAAGGGACTGCCCGATGAAGAAGGAGGCAGGAAGACCCAACATTCCACCGAAGTCGAATGCAAGAGCCTTCCAGATGACGCTCGAGGCTGCAAAGGAGGTAGCAGACGTCGCTTCAGGTACATTTCTTGTAAATTGTTTGCCTACCAATATACTGTTTGATTCCAGAGCAAACTACTCCTTTGTATCGCATAAGTTTGGTGGGAAACTAGCATTGCCTGTAAAGAAACTTGATAATACCCTGATTGTAGAAGTTGCCAGTGGCAAGTTCGTACATGTTAGTGGTCGTATTAGGAACATAGTCATCAACTTAAACGGAAACGAATTCCACGAAGAGCTGTTACCCATAGAATTGAACGGTTTCAACATCGTTCTGGGAATGGATTGGCTTAGGGCCAACGATGCTGAGATTCTTTGCAGAAAGAAGATAGTAAGGGTGAACCCACCCGGAAAAGATTCATTTATGGTGTACGGGGACAAACACAAAGTGAATTCTGGAATCATCTCCCTGATAAAAGCCAGAAAATGTTTGTCCAATGGATGTGCATCATATTTGGCGTTTGTTATCGATGCTAAGAAGGAAAAGAAGGAGGTACAGAACATACCGGTCGTGTGTGATTATCCGGAAGTCTTTCCCGAAGATCTTCCCGGATTACCGCCTGATAGACAAGTAGAGTTCCGAATAGACTTGTTACCAAGAACGACACCAATAGAAAAAGCACCGTACCTACTAGCACTGACGGAGATGAAGGAGCTCATGACGCAACTTCAGGAGTTGTTGGAAAACGGTTTCATTCGACCTAGTTCATCAACCTGGGGAGCTTCGGTGTTATTCGTGACGAAGAAGGAAGGAAGCATGAGAATGTGTATAGACTACCGAGAGCTGAACAAGGCAACGGTGAAGAACAAGTACCCATTGCCGAGGATTGATGACCTATTCGATCAGCTGCAAGGTTCAAGCTATTTCTCAAAGATCGATCTTAGGTCAGGATATCATCAGCTGAAGATGAGAGATCAGGATATTGAGAAGACTACATTTAGAACGAGATATGGACACTACGAGTTCTTGGTTATGTCATTCGGACTAACCAATGCTCCAGCAACGTTCGTGGATTTGATGAATAGGGTTTGTAAACCTTTCCTCGATAAATCCGTGATAGTGTTCATCGACGACATTCTCATTTACTCGAAAAGCCAGGATGAGCATGGCCAGCATCTACGAGAAGTTTTGGAAGTGTTGGAGAGGGAGAAACTTTATGCAAAGTTCTCCAAATGCGATTTATGGATCCGAGAAGTCCAATTCTTAGGTCATGTGGTTAACCAAGAAGGGATAATGGTTGACCCAGCAAAATCAAAGCTGTAATGATGTGGGAACGACCAAAAAGTCCCGCGGAGATTCGAAGCTTTCTGGGATTAGTTGGATATTACCGAAGGTTTATCCAAGGCTTTTCTTCGATAGCTGCTCCATTGACAACTTTGACCCACAAAGGAGCTACATATACGTGGAGTGAGAAACACGAAGAGGCATTCGAGAAGCTAAAGCAGAAGTTATGCGAAGCACCGATTCTTTCTCTACCCGATGGAGTTGAAGATTTTGCAGTGTATAGCGATGCGTCGGAAGTCGGGTTGGATTGTGTTCTGACCCAAAGAGAAAAGGTGATAGCATATGCATCTCGACAATTGAAGGAGCATGAAAAGAACTACCCCACTCATGATATGGAGTTGGTATCAGTAGTATTTACTCTAAAGATATGGAGGCACTACCTCTACGTCACGAAATGCAAACTTTTGAATGATCATAAGAGTCTCCAGTATATTTTTAATCAGAAGGAATTGAATATGAGGCAACGACGATGGTTAGAGTTACTCAAGGACTACGACTATGAGATACTTTACCCACCCCCCCCCCCCCCCCCCCCCCCGATAAAGCAAATGTTGTTACTGATGCTCTCAGTCTAAAAGTCAACCTTGAGAGAAAAACGCCAAGAGCGTTGAGAATAGAAGTTGTCTCGACGATTGTGGAAAGTATCAGGAAAGCTCAAGAAGAAGCTTCAGAGAAGAATAACCAACAGGAAGAACGTTTGGGCAAAACGTTAGTGTTCTGTAAAAACAGTCAAGGACTGAAGGTATTCCAAGACCAGATTTGGGTACCTAAGACGGGAGGAATAAGAGATCTTCTGATGGAAGAAGCTCACAAGACCATGTACTCGATTCATCCCGGTAGCACAAAAATGTATAGGGAACTGAAACCCTATTACCGGTGGCCGACGATGAAACTCGATGTCGCGAAGTTTGTAGCCGAGTGTATAACTTGTGCGAGAGTTAACGCACAACATCAGAAACTGTATGGGAGTTTAGAACCTTTACCTGTACCCATGGGTAAATGGGAAGACATCACCATGGATTTTGTGACTAAACTGCCCAGGACGAAGAATGGACACGACATGATTTGGGTGGTCATGGACCGTTTCACTAAGATTGCACACTTCATAGCAGCCAATGAGAGGTGGTCTATGGATAAGATCGCAAATGCTTACATGAAGGAAATTGTAAGACTTCACGGTGTTCCTCTAACAATTGTATCGGATCGTGATAGTCGTTTCACGTCGAGGTTTTTGCGAAGTCTACAAGAGGAATTGGGTACGAAGTTGTGTTTGATTACGGCTTACCATCCACAGACTGATGGTCAGAGCGAAAGAATGATTCAGACACTGGAAGATATGCTGAGAGCATGTACCCTCGAGTTCCAAGGGAACTGGGACGAGAGGCCTCGATGATGTTGTTGATTTTGTCATCTACCGGAGTATGGATAACGACCACAGACTCTTCTAGACAGTCCAGTGGAACACTAGCAGGCTCGCAACCTGTAAGTGTTTGTGAACGATGTGTTCACCGGTGTACTCCATCCCCAACATGGTTTCCATAAGGACATTTATTGTTGAGGAATCCCCTTAGCAGTAGTGTCCATCCCGATGATGATCCTTAGTCTAGGTCCCTTATGATAGGTGTTTAGGGACGTAATGCGAGGATAACGGGAACGGGTAATCGGGTTATTGTTGGTTAATAAAATTAATAAATTTATTTACTGAGGGTTGAAAACCCTATGTGCTCACCAGAATCCCAAGCCTGACCCACTCAGTTTCATCTATTACAGGTAGTGGCACTCGAGCATAGATGTGATGTTTTGGATGAGGGATTATGGATATAGGCCTGTAGATATGAAATAATGTAGTAAGGCTTATATTGTATTGTTTATGCTTTTGACCTGTATCGAACATGACATCCCGAGTCTTTTTAGTGAAATACATTTCTATGAAAATGCTTTGATAAATCTTTATCATATTTTTATTTTGGGAACAAATTCCGCAACACTTTTATGTAAAATGTTACTCTGATTTTCAAACAAGCATAACAAAATTGGTCTTTTCTGGCTGTGAAAATGGGGATGTCACATCTTCCTAAGTCTTTCATTTGAGAAACACTTTCCGAGTCAAGGTGAAAACGATCTTGCTTAGTCGGAAAGTGATTTAAAATGATTAAGTACGTCTCATTCATACAAGATTAGGAATTTCACTATGCTCCCACTAGTTCTTACTAAACACACATGTTCTATCCATTTTGATTGAAAAACATACATTGTGGGTTTACATTAAAGTGATGATTGCAACACTGAGATGTTTGCTTTATATCCACCAGTGGATCTTAAGCTTTACACATTTTGTTTAGGACAACATGGATTAAGAAAACCATCATGCTAAGCTATACATATATCTTCTAGTAGATGTCTATTAAGAAAAGCAGTATTTCTTGAAATCTTTTGTTATATCTCATATTAAGAATATGAATTTATAGTAAATAATATCCTTGTTGATTTAATCATAGCTACTTGTGAAAAAGGTTTGATCACATTCAATATCATGAGTATGATGAGGACCATAGTTAATAACATGAGTCTGAGGGAATCATTTTAATACAATTCTTGCTTTAAATGTGTATGGTTATCCATGTAATTTATTCTTTCTATAAGAATCATTTACTCCTTCTAGCCTTGCTATAGGGATAAATTTTAATCAAGCCCATACTTGATTCTCATACATGGATTACATCTCATGTTTGTGACTCTAAGTCATTTATCAAATTCGAGATCTGACATAGCATCTTGGTATTTGATGGATTTTCCAGAAACCATAAAAGCTCATCAATGAGAGATTCCACATTTCTCAAGTCATAGACGTTTTCTACCACTAATGCGAACAATTTGTGTTTGTAAATAGCTATTATTCAAGTTTAAAAATCCTTGTTAAAACTAGTGTCAACTTTTACTACATAAGGTTATGGTTCTTGAGCTGCTTCAAGTTCCACCTACCTCCCACTTGCTTTGTCATTAGAAGCTTGTTTTCTACTAACTTAGCTTTCACAAGAATAAGAGAACCTATTCTTGGTAGGATTGCATATAACAATCTAAGCCATATTTAGAGTAATATATATATATATATATATATATATATATATATATATATATATATATATATATATATATATGTATGTATTTAGTAGATTTTGGGTTTAGAAGATTTAGTCTAACATCGACTTCAAATCCATAAAACATTTAGTAAGATGAGGATGGAGCCTTCCATACTAAGTCTTATAAAGTGTTTAATCTACTTATTAGTTGGTATTTGTATTCAAGATACAATTAATAGTGATTGAAGTATTATCCCAAAAATATTAAAGGAGGATATTTCTACCGACTAGAAAGTAAATCATACCAAGTAAGATTTAATTCATCATTTATTATCATTAAGGCCTTGGATGATTCTTACGGGTTTGTATCTCAACTTTTGAATCTTTCAACAAAGATTTCACAATTATGCTTTACCACGTAAAATATATGTAACACTGTAAATTTTTGAATAAATTTTCATTTAAAAATCACATAAATCTCATCAACATGTATCACAAAATCCCCAAAATGTCAAATTAACAAAAACACATGTTTATAGTCGTTTGAATAAAATCCAGGGTCCTTAGAAACATAACTCCATCTCGTGTGTACAATTAAGTCGACGTCTTCCTGTGATCCTGAGAAGTACCTGAAACATATAACACATAACACGATAAGCACGAAGCTTAGTGAGCCCCAAAATACGACACACATGTCATTAGCCTCTCATGGTTATATCTCGAATAAGACCTTCCGATCAACGTGTCTCAGTGGAACCCTCCGGTTCCACAACTCGGGTGGACCCTCTGGTCCTATCCCAATAATGCACAAAATAATACCCAACATAAATCACAAAACATAATGCATGATATCAAATATATCAGTATAAACACAAAAGATCAACATATACACAAATTACTATAACAACATAAGTCACAAAGACAGTATGCACGATAACACATATCACATTATAAACAAATAAGACCCTCCGGTCTATAATGTACTAAGACCCTCTGGTCTACAATGTACTGAGACCCTCTGGTCAATGATGTACTCAAACCCTCCGGTCAATAGTGTAATTAAGACCCTCCGGTAAATAACACGAATAAGACCCTCCGGTCACACATAAATTACCACATAGGTAACTACAGTGAAAAGACTCACCTCGGCTGGCGAACAGATCCTAAAAATGTTGTTGTTGTACTCCGACCTCTAACACTGAGCTAAACCCACAATTAACCCCAATTAGGATCTAAGACCAAAGCTTCACATATTAGGTCTAAATATGGTCCACCAACCTGTCCCATAAATAAGCTCAAGCCCATTGGGCCCACCAAGGCCCAATACAAAAATGGGTTTAAAAGGGTCCACTAACGGCTCAACTATGACCCATTTTTCCAAATTGGACCCAAATCCTCATATGGGCCTTACCCTAAAGCCCATCTAAATATTCTAGTCCACATGATTGTTCTTGGATGGCTCATCAATAGCCCAATCACTAAAACCCAATAGAAAGGCCCAAATCAAGGCCCAAGAAAAATTAGGGTTTTCACATAAAATGACAATTAGGGTTAAGTGTTTCTCACTTAACCCATTACGAAATTAACCCACTAAGTTCCAATTGGTCCAAACCAACAAACCCAAAATTAGGGTTTTCTAAACCCTAATTAGGGTTTCTAGACCAATCACGAAGCAGTCCCTAATTAGGGTTTCTAGCCCAAGATTAAGTGTTTTAGGTCCATTAGGGTTCCACCATGTCGGGCACCACCCACTGCTACCTCGGGAAGTGGTGGTCGACGGTGGCTCACGGCGGCAGGCGGTGGCAGCCACCATTTCCAATGGTAATGGTGGTGGTTCTTGCCCAAAAAGTGCATAAATAACTGCACACATAATATACACACATAGCCACCTCCCACGGTGGCTGGTGGCAGAAAAGGATGGCAAAAATATGAAAATGGGAGGCAGCCACCACCTCACGGTGGTGGTTGCGGGCCCTCCTTGGTTTCCAGTCGAGCAAATCCATGCATAACCTTACAAACACAACCTGAACACGTAAACACATCCAACTCAGCCACCTTGGGCGGCAGACGACGACCGGAAGCATGGGAACGAAGACCTAAGGCCACTGACGACAACAGCCGGCGTTCACGATGTAGCATTCGTAACGAAGAACGAAAGAGAAAGGAAGTAGGTTTGCAGTTGGACTTACTGAGCACTTTCGGTGGCTCCCGACTCACACACAAAGTACACAACATGCCTCACAGTCCTCGATGGTTCCTCAGTTGCTTAAGACGTCTTCGGCAGTCGGGGTTGTTGTGGCGATGATCATCGGTGAGACAGCAGGCAGAAAAAGGTGGCGGTCGGGCTTGGTGGTGCGAGCAGTGGCTAAGGAGTCTTCACCTTGGTGGCGGATGAGGAGTCATGCATGGTGGCGGGTCTTCTAGGGTTAGAGTTTCCTGTTGCAACAAGGGGAAGGCACGAGTTTAATCCTGTAACGTCCCGAAATTCAAGACTAAAATTTTCATTTTTCAAAACCATAAAACCAAACATAATCTTAAGTCATACAAAGACCATCATATTAAATCCGAGTATCTTTTCAAAACATATTTATTTATCAGAGTAAAACATCCCAGGCTGTCTAAACTTTGGTGTGTGCCATGCCATCATCCTGAGCCCTTCCTTTCGCTAGCAAAAATACCTGAAACCATAACTGAAACTGTAAGCACAAAGCTTAGTTAGCTCCCCCAAACTACCACATACCATACAATAACATATAAAGCGCATATTGGGCCTTGCCCATTGCATCAGACCGAAGTCCATAACTAACTAGGTCCTTGCCCACTGCATCAAACCAAAGTTCGGAACTGCATCAGACCGAAGTCCGGAACTAACTAGGGCCTTGCCCACTGCATCAGATCGAAGTCCGGAACTGCATCAGACCGAAGTCTGGAACTAACTAGGGCCTTGCCCACTGCATCGGACCGAAGTCTGGAACTGACTGAACATAGCATAACATAAGCATAGCATAAAATATGAACACATATACTGCATACTGCATCGGACCATAGTCCAGAACACATAACACATACCATGCCTGTATCACAAAGACACCAAGCATACTGAACTACTGCATCAGACTGTAGTCTGGAACTACTACTAACTAAACGGGCCGGCATTGTGGCCGTAGACCTATTCCTACTAGAAGAAAAACTCACCTGCAATGTTGAACTCTGCCGATAACCCTCTGGTTGCTAACGAACAACTCTCCAAAACGTTGCTCCTCTAGCTCCTTGAGCTACCAATACCAATCATAATACTTAGCCGAAACTGTCCTCCAGAGGTCAACTAAGTCAACTCTGGTCACGGTCCTTGTCAAAGTCAACTTTCCAGTTGACCCGACTCGCCGAGTCCATGCCTCTCTATCTCTAAAACAAACCTGACTCCACTTCGTCGAGTCTGGCAATAACTCGACGGGTTCTCCTTCAATTAACACTTCGGGACCATCTTCAACCGACTCGCCGAGTTCATCCTCGAACTCGTCAAGTTCATCATCATCGCATGAAAGTCTAGGCTTTGAATCGCCGATTTGTATGGACAGCTCGTTGAGTTCATCTTCATAACTAAGAAGATTGTCTTGGACTCGCCGAGTTCCCCATTGAACTCGTCGAGTGCTATAATCTTCATGACCATTATGGGTCCTGACTGACTGAATCCTCACTAACCCCACTCAATGATCCGACTTATAAATAGAAGGGTTTGGGTTTGCGACCCGACTCGCCGAGTCTATGAACTGACTCGCCGATTCCTCCTTGTAACATCTCTATTCTGTCGATTTCAGTCTATTCCAATCCTTCCAACTCATAGATCTGGACTCTTAATGCTAGCATTGCACGTAAAGTTGCTAACTTTACGTGCATGCAAGGTGTTATGAGGCTACAACACCAAATCCAAGCTAATATGAAGTTCAAGGTCACGAAATGAAGCCATGGATGGGTAAAGCTACTCCCTCAGAGCCCCTAAGGCTAAGAAATGCTCAAATCTCAAGTCCTTTCTCATCCTCAAAGGCTCAATGTTCATATTGGCCTTGGAAATGGCCCAAAAGACAAAATCTAAGCTAGAAAGGGGATCTGGATGATTAACACTCAAGGTATAAGCTTTTTACCTCTGAATGGTCTGAAGTGCTACCCCAACTCTGGATCTATATTTCCTTCTTGCACCACCAGGGTCCTTCTTCTTTCTCCAAGCTTCAATTCAATCTCAAGTCAAAAAACTAGCTCAACAACAGAGTTGGGTGGCTAGGGTTTCGTGTTCTGGACTATAGGGTCCGCAAATGAGCCCTCGGGAAGAGAATAAGATGCTTAAATTGCGTACCAAGTCCTGAAATTAGGTTTTCCCAAGCCAGACTAGACTCGCCGAGTCCACTCGCCGACTCGTCGAGTCGGTCACTTACTCTTCAACACGGAGCCCGCTTCGACTCGTCGAGTTCTTCCTTGAACTCGACGAGTTGATTCCTTTGACTTAGGGCTTTTCTTTCCTTTCTTGGTCTTCCTGATTCTGGGTGTTACAACTCTCCCCCACTTAAACTAGACTTCGTCCTCGAAGTCCGCTACGTCCAACTGTTCTACAATCCACTTTCAACACTCCTACCTGAAGAATCTTACTCCCGCCGACCACTTCCATTGACCTTTCACCCGGTCATTCAGACTAAAACTAGTCCTCGCAGATAACAATCCTCAAGTGCACTCTAATTTCCCCAACGATCATGAGAAATCAATTTACTTAACTGGTCATCCTTTCGGTACTCCCCTGGTACTTATGCTGGACATCCGAGGGGTTCACACCTTTTTGACTTACGCGTTTTCTGACCTTCCCAATGCAACTTTCCATAACTAACCACCTTCCCTGTCACTGTGAAGGACATACCCTTCACGGTATCCATTACTCCAGCCACTTCCCATGTTGGTCACTACTGCTGATACATACTGAATACTTCTTGCTACTATAGCTTAGTGCCAAGCGTCCTTCCCAGCGAATGGATCAAATAATCCTTCGAGTAAAAGATTCATCCCTGCAACGGTCAGACCCTTCCCTCTGAGATTATCTAACCCTGCTGTGAGAGACGAAGCACCCTCGGTCAATTAGCTGCCTCATACCATACACCTTTTATCATTACCACCACTAACTGAAAGTGCCGATGTCTCTTGTCCGCCTTCCTGATAAAACTGAGACCACCCTGGTCCCACTAATCTGCCATTAACTGGGTTACCGGTCTCCCACCGGTTACTGATCCCAATCTCGAACACACAGTCGCTCCCAGCGACTTCCAAAGGAACCTTGGCTGTCTAAAACTTCTCTATCCATATTGCCACTCAAGATCCAACATTCCTGATGATCCCCTCGCTTGTACTATCTGACCGCTCACTGCCAGCGAATCTACTACAAAAGGTGAATGCTACCAGAACCATTGTAGTCTTACATCACTCCTGGTCTCCAACGACCTACCGATTTCCAAATCCGATCCTACAGTTGCCTACTCACCTCCGTGTGGTTGGCCCGCCCTGGCCTAAACCATCTGAATAAATTCGTGAGCGAATCATGCGTCTGCCACATTCTCACTACCGGATAAGGATCAACGAATGCTACGGGCCACCGCCATAGCCCGAGAACACTTCTACGCTCTCTGACCACTGGTGAATGCTACGGCTATCCTGCAGTCTTACAACACTTCTACGCTATCTGACCACTGGTGAATGCTACGACTATCCTGCAGTCTTACAACACCACCCATGCTGACTAACTACTAGTGAATGTTGCAGCTCCACCCGCATACTTATAACACTCTAACACTATTTGGCTGCTAGTGGATGCTACGGCTACACTCGCAGACTTACAACACTCTAACACTATCTGGCTACTAGTGAATGATACGACTACACCCGCAGACTTACATCACTCTAACACTATCTGGCTACTAGTGAATGCTACGGCTACACCCGTAGACTTACATCACTCTAACACTATCTAGCTACTAGTGAATGCTACAGCTACACCCTCAGACTTACATCACTCTAACACTATCTGGCTACTAGTGAATGCTACGACTACACCCGTAGACTTACATCACTCTAACACTATCTGGCTACTAGTGAATGCTACAGCTACACCTGCAGACTTACATCACTTTCCTCACTAATTCGATGTTGGGGAATGTTGCGCCTATTCCGCAGTCCTACCACACTCTCCAGGCTGTCTCTACCACTGGTTACTACTTCGAAGGCATTCCGACTCTTCTAAGTCCTTCTGGCGATCCTCCAACCTAATTCCCCAACCATCCCTCAGTTATCAAGTGCTGCTACTATCTTGTAGTCTTACATCCTTGCTACGCTCACATTCTGACAAGCAAATCTTCAGCTTAGTTTCCCGAACCAATCATCTACTAATCCCAATTACATGATCCCAACATTGGGATGTTCCCAAACTCCCAACCCTTGCACTCCTCTCCCTACACAGTCCCTCAGACTGCTTTCCTTTCTTCCTTGAAGGTCACTAATCCTTCTAAATTTAGCATGCTACCAACCATGAATACTTGAAGGGTTCTCCCCACTTTGATCCGGCTAATCCCTAACAGTTAACCTCCTGAAAAGGATTCCCCATCCTTCCTATCATCTAAAGGGTCGATCCACTGTCCACCTCGCTTACCTCTGCTGGAATATAACCGATCTATACCCGAAGGTTGTGAGATGTTACCGAGTCTCACACATACTTGCTACCGCTACTGCATCCGAAGTAACCTGCTCTATAGGGGACGTCCTCCAACTATCATTCTAAAATCCAAGAT
Source organism: Lactuca serriola (assembly GCF_051521515.1). NCBI lineage: Eukaryota > Viridiplantae > Streptophyta > Magnoliopsida > Asterales > Asteraceae > Lactuca > Lactuca serriola. The sequence continues at coordinate 218,426,891 of NC_136412.1, read as the reverse complement.
ATGCAGATGGCATATAACTCAATCACAAGCAGGCCACAAAATTCCTAAGTATCATTATCATTACCGATGCAGAACCATAACAATAGAGTCATTACAAAAGGGAGAATTCAAACGACATGCCTGCAATCTAGTGCAGCTCGATCTTGACTTCTTGCGGGACAATGGGCGCCTGAACCTGGACTCTCCCCACCACCAAAACAGGACAGCGAGACCTGAAATGACCCAGTTGGTGACAATGAAAACATATCTGATCCTTTTTACAATCCCGACACACATGCCCCTTTTCCCCGCACTTGAAACACCTGAACTTGTGACAAGTAAACCCATGAGTCCCTCCACACCTACCACACACCTCAAGGTCCTCCCGAATTCCAACACCCTAGTCAGCTGAGTATGATTCCTCACTTCTTCCCACTTGTCCTGAAATAAGTGCTCGCTTCTTTTTACCGAGCTGCCCATCCAAACCAATCTCCTTCTCCCGAGCTACCCCGACTACCTCATTAATCGAATGAGTAATCGTTGTCTGATCCTGAATCCTAGCAGTTAGCCCAATATTTTCGCGTAGCTCTTCGCGTACTGCTCGCGACTCCACTGTAGACAACTGAAAATCCCTACTTCCTACTGCAGGCGCCTCTACCCGGACCTGACGGCCATTGATGATCCTCCAAGTGGCAGGGGCAGGTGATATCATTTGTCCTGCCAAAAGTAAAATCGGACACTAGGCCTTTCTGTGGCCCCGCTGAATGCAAAGGAAACATATCAGATCTGACCCCTGAGTGGCGGTAGCAGTACAATCTCTACTAAAATGTCTAGTCCGTCCGCACCTGAAGCACCCAGAATCACCACCACTACCACTCCTACACGCTCCCTCGTGCGTCCTGCCACACTTCCCGCATCGGTTGTGGCTCTGACAATCCTTCGATCTCGAATCTGACCCCTTGGGCCTTTTACCCGAACCCGAGACTACCTGAATCTCATCTGGCTTCCTCTTCCTGATCTGCTCCAGGTCAATCTCCCTATCTCTGGCCCAAGCAATCATATCCTCCAGCATTCTCTAGCTGGACCTGCTCACAAACTGCCTGATGTCACACCTCATAATTTCATGATATCAAGCTTTCTTCATCTCCTCGTCCGCCACGTACTGCGGAACCAAGAGAGCCCTCTCCCTGAACTTGGCGGTGATCTCCGCCACCGTCTCAGTAGTCTACTGAAGATCTTGGAACTCCCGTGCCAACTGCTGCACCTCAATAACTGGTGCAAACTCAGCCCTGAACCTAGCCGAGAAATCACTCCATGTCATCACGTCCAACACGGCATCATCTCCCAAGGCATGACCAATCTCCTCCCACCAATCCCACGCTTTGTCCTTCAGAAGACAGGAGGCGAGTCTGACCTTGTCCCCCTCGGGACACCGGCTCATGCGGAAAGCGTTGGCAACATCGGCCAACCACCTGCTGCTAGCAATGGGGTCCCTAGCCCCATGATAATCTGGTGCTCCACAAGCTCTGAACTCTCAAAAAGTCAAGATACATGCCCCTATCAACGACATCATCTCCGTACGAAAGGCTCCGAGCCTCTCATCTAAAATCTCCAATATACCCTTCTTGACCGTGCCAAAGATCACAAAAGTCTGGTCTAAGATACTGTGTGTGATCTCAGTTGATACAAACTCTCTCATCTGCTCCTCAAGCTGCTCGGTCCCTGAACTCAAACCTGACCCCTCTGCGGTGCCTGAACTGCCGACTGCTAGTCTAATGCGCAAAACCACCATTCTGAACACATAATGACAACATCAGAAACACTGATATGACTAAAGGGATCACATCTACTATAAGTTCCCTGGTCTCATCTCAGCCTTCCTTGATTCGACTACGGATCCTCTGCTTTCAGTAGTACGGGCCCATACTACATTCCACATATATTCGTACTTTCCTCAAGAACTGCCTTGACTCCACCAAGTCCCTTGTACTACCACTGCTCTCTGATACTCTTATCCTAGGCTTGCCCTAGGGTAATCACCAACCCACTCTCCGCGAAGAGTCTCGGCTACCTCCCCCTAACTCGCTCGTGAATACTATTACATATCACTAAGACTAGATAATTCTTTGAATGAGAGATCCTACCCTACAACGGTAAGACTCAGACAAGAGTTGCGCAATAGAGTTAGACCTAACCTTCCGAAATTATTTAATCCTCACAATATGTAACGTAACATATTCATTTACTAGTTAGTAAAAGATAACTAAGACTCCTAAAAGCACAAAGCAAGCAGCATTCGAGCATCGAGTACACATAATCAAGCATATACTACTCTAGCTATCATACTGACAATTATGTACTAGCATGCAGTTTTCATAGAGCTGAAACACATATAACAGGCACATAAGGCATCCTTCCTAGATCCTTAGTCCTAATCTAGCAAACTGTTTTAATAAAGTTGATAATCATAAAATATCATAAACTTGTATGGATAATTTGGGAGTACTTACTTGAGCTCGACTGATTGCATGCACCACACCTTTATTTTTCTTTTCAAAGTTCTTTTCTTTCTAAAAGTTCTTTTCGCTTTTTCTAACACTCTTTTCTTTTCTAAAAGTCCATTTTACAAAATTGATTTCCTTTTGAAAATTTCTATACCAATCCCTCAGTTTGAGTTCAGACACACTCGAAAGTATGTCTGAAGCCCTCAAACTAAGGCTCTGATACCAACTTGTAACGTCCCAAAATTCATGACTAAAAATTTCATTTTTCAAAACCATAAAACCAAACATAATCTTAAGTCATACAAAGACCATCATATTAAATCCGAGTATCTTTTCAAAACATACTTATTTATCAGAGTAAAACATCTCAGGCTGAATAAACTTTGGTGTGTGTCATGCCATCATCCCGAGCCCTTCCCTTTGCTAGCTGAAATACCTAAAACCATAATTGAAACTGTAAGCATGAAGCTTAGTGAGCTCCCCCAAACTACCACATACCATACAATAACATATAAAGCACATATTGGGCCCTGCCCACTGCATCGAACCGAAGTCCGGAACTAACTAGGGCCTTGCCCACTGCATCGGACCAAAGTCTGGAACTGCATCGGACCAAATTCTGGAACTACCTAGGGCCTTGCCCACTGCATCGGACCGAAGTCCAGAACTGACTGAACATAGCATAACATAATCATAGATTATAATATGAGCACATATACTTCATACTGCATCGGACCATAGTCCGGAACACATAACACATACCATGCCTGTATCACAAAGACACCAAGCATACTGAACTACTGCATCAGACTGTAGTCCGGAACTACTGCTAATTAAACGGGCCGACATTGTAGTCGTAGACCTGTTCCTACTGGAAGGAAAACTTACCTGCAATGTTGAACTCTGCCGATAACCCTCTGGCTGCTATCCGACAACTCTCCGAAACGTTGCTCCTCTAGCTCCTTGAGCTACCAATACCAATCATATTAATTAGCCTAAACTTTCCTCCAGATGTCAACTAAGTCAACTCTGGTCATGGTCCTTGTCAAAGTCAACTTTCCAGTTGACCCGACTCGTTGAGTTGTTCTACCAACTCGCCGAGTCCATGCCTCTCTATCTCCAAAACAACCCCGAATCCACTTCGTCAAGTCTGGCAATAACTCGACGGGTTCTCCTTCAATTAACACTTCGGGACCATCTTCAATCGACTCGCCGAGTTCATCCTCGAACTCGTCGAGTTCATCATCATCGCATGAAAGTCTAGGCTTTGAATCGCCGATTTGTATGGACAGCTCGTTGAGTTCATCTTCATAACTAAGAAGATTGTCTTGGACTCGCCGAGTTCCCCATTGAACTCGTCGAGTGCTATAATCTTCATGACCATTATGGGTCCTGACTGACTGAATCCTCACTAACCCCACTCAATGATCCGACTTATAAATAGAAGGGTTTGGGTTTGCGACCCGACTCGCCGAGTCTATGAACTGACTCGCCGATTCCTCCTTGTAACATCTCTATTCTGTCGATTTCAGTCTATTCCAATCCTTCCAACTCATAGATTTGGACTCTTAATGCTAGCATTGCACGTAAAGTTGCTAACTTTACGTGCATGCAAGGTGTTATGAGGCTACAACACCAAATCCAAGCTAATATGAAGTTCAAGGTCACGAAATGAAGCCATGGATGGGTAAAGCTACTCCCTCAGAGCCCCTAAGGCTAAGAAATGCTCAAATCTCAAGTCCTTTCTCATCCTCAAAGGCTCAATGTTCGGATTGGCCTTGGAAATGGCCCAAAAGACAAAATCTAAGCTAGAAAGGGGATATGGATGATTAACACTCAAGGTATAAGCTTTTTACCTCTGAATGGTCTGAAGTGCTACCCCAACTCTGGAAGCTTGGATCTGTGATTTGGAGCCGTTACATGGCTCAAATCAAGTTTGTGTAGAAAAAGGACTGAATGAACTCGGCGAGTCGCAAGGTTGACTCGGTGAGTCACATGAAGATGGCTGTGAACTCGACGAGTTGGATGAACAACTCGGCGAGTCCGATGAAGATTGCCATAACACTCGACGAGTTGAAGAACAACCCAACGAGTCGGATGAGTTTTCTACAAGGTTTGTATGCGTGTGTATCCGTCGAGTTGCAAGGAGGAAACTCGACGGGTGGCCTTAAAGTTTGATCGAGAATCGAAGGGACTCGACGAGTCACCCGATGACTCGGCGAGTTGGAATGTGCTTCAAGGAACTCGGCGAGTAGCCGAGGGTACTCGACGAGTTGAGGTCAACATGGACTGTTGACCTTGATTGAGGACTTTGACTTTGACCAGGGGTTGACTAGTGGGTTATAGAGTGCCTTCAAAGGTTAAGGACTTATTACGTTGTACTATGATAATAGGTGGTGGGGCCTGTGTCAAGTGATCTGAGAGTTGGAGTTTACCTTTCGAGTCAACATATGCGAGGTGAGTTATCCTCACTGTATTAAAGGGTCTAAGGCACCAAGGCCCGCCCTTTATGGTTTGCATCCCGGTTTAGGATGGTTGTTATGTTAGTGATATGCTAGATACATCCTGGTTTAGGATGGTTGCTACGTTACTGATATGCTAGATACATCCTGGTTTAGGATGGTTGCTATGTTACTGATATGCTAGATTTCATCCTAGTTTAGGATGGTTGCTATGTTAGATTTCGGTTAGATCGGTATATTGATTATGGATGTTGTTATGCTATTTGATCTTTTAGATCGGTTTGACTGTTACGAATGCTAGCGTATGATAATTATGTGCACATGTTTGTTTGATTGGGGGTTGGGTTGAGGCAGTCCTACTTTGTGTTGAAGGCCTACATACCCTATGAGTGGTCCGGGGAGACTGTAGGCCCACGAGGCGTTCCAGTCATGCCTAAGGCTCGGTGTAGATTCAGTTAGACTGTAGGCCCTGCAGGGCGGTCCAGTCGGGTTGATGGCCTAGTATGCATACTGATTGATTGATTATTATTGTTATGATATTATCAGTGTGGTTTTGGTATTTTGGGGGTAGCTCACTAAGCCCTTGGGCTTACAGTTTTCAGTTATTGTTTCAGGACCTTCAGGAGATCGTGGCAAGGCGAAGGCATGACCGTACCGCTCCTCATCCTTACGATCTGTTTTTGGGACACTCTGATGAATAATGATTTGAAAACAATTTGTAAACAAACACTTTTTGGGTTTACATTGTGATTGGAAAAGTTTAAATTTGGTGTAAAATTTATGGATGTTACAAGTTGGTATCAAAGCCTTGGTTTGAGTGATTTGGGGGAAACACACGTGTGAACCCAGTCTCAAATCAAGGAGATTTTCGAAATAAATTCGAAAATGGTTTTCAAAATAAAGGATGGAGGATGCAGAGGGTACGATCTGTCGGAGCCTGTAAGTAAACCCCAAAATACCATACAGTTATTTGATATTTTGATATGTTAGAACAGCATGCTAGTGCTAGGCTAGGGATCTTCAGGAATCGCATGGTAGATTTGCCTGATTATATGATGTCAATTAGCCTAGGGTTTCTTGTATATGGAATTGACATCATAACTGTAGACGTTCAGTGTATGCATCACGGCTATGCATAATAAAGACCTTATAGCCTGAGAATGTTGATTCGTCCTTCGGGTAGGAATGGATTTTTGAAAGTCTATTGGGTCCAACATTATGTGCAGCTAGCATGAACTAGCGCTGCAGAGGATGATGTAAGTTTCATGGGTGTGTAAGTCATGAGAAGTGGTGAGACTAGATGCGAGATAGTTGATATTCCTCTAGAAGTGAGGGTTGAGCGCATTTCTATGTTGACAATATTGTTAGGGCGTTGTGGTGATACTTGAGACAAATATGGGTAGGTGTGGAAGGTAGTATGGGCCCATAATACTGAAAGCAGAGGACCTATACACATAGCAAGGAAATCACAACCCCTAGGGTTGTGGGTTTTGGTCTCCCGATATTAATCTATTTATTTGATGACTTGTATATACTCCAGTATGGTGGTGACGAGACGTGTTGCTTCTGGATCAGGATTAGGATCAGGGTCGGGAGACGGAGGGTTGGAGGTGCCAGTAGCACCTGAGCCCGTGGTACAGATAGGGACCGGGGAGTTGGATGCCAGGATCCGGGAGATTATGCACGACAAGATTGCTGCGGCGTTCAGAGCGCAACTGCCATAGATGTTTGGGTCGATTAAGACCACGATAGTTGAGCACTTTGATGAGCGATATGCAGCTCTAGCAGAGACAGGTACCGCTGCAGCCACTTCGGCTGTAACTGCGGCAGGGGTTGGAGTAGGAGCCAGCAGGGCTTTCCAGTACCGTGACTTCGATAATACGAAGCCCTCGACGTTTGATGGTACACAGGATGTGATCAGGGCTATGAGGTGGGTATCTGCCGTGGAGGGATGTTTCTTCACGTGTTCATGTCCTGCTGACCAGAAGGTCAGGTGTGCCCTGAACCTGCTGAGGCTTGGGGAAAAGGACTGGTGGAGGTTGATGATAGGGTCGTATACTGATGATCAGCGAGCTGCTGTTTCTTAGGAGCAGTTCTGGGAGATGTTCCGCAACCGCTACGTTCCACGCGTGGAGTGGTAGCGGCTTGCTTAGGAGTTCTTGAAGTTGAGACATGATGGGGAGTCTGTGATGGAGATTACCCATATGTTCACGGAGAGGGCTATGTTTTGCCCAGAGTTTGCTTCAGAGCAGTCTCAGATGACTCGTTATCTGAGCATGCTCAAGACTGATATTCGACAGTTTGTGTCTACACAGCGATGTAATACCCTCATGGATCTTTAGGAAGCCGTGAGGCGGCGTGAGTTGGAGTTAGAGCTGCAGTTGAAGGAGCGGCGTCAGGTACCGGTGCAGTCTCAGCCGGCGCCTAAGTGGTTTAAGACCGTTGATACTTGGGCTGGGAGTCAGCAAAGCCGCACTTGTGGAAAGTGTGGCAAGGGTCATTCGGGAGTTTGTCGAGCAGGAGGTGGGTGCCACAAATGTGGCAAGGAGGGGCACTATGCCAGGGACTGCAGTCAGTCCGCCCCTCTAGCAGATATGAGGATTTGTTACCATTGTCATCAGGTTGTTCATGTGAAGACCAACTGTCCGCAGCTCGCCGCCAAGCCGGCGCAGGGTCCCGCGCCATCTACTGTGAGGATTGGATATGGGAGGCCAGTCAAGGTGGAGCCTCCGAAGGCTCAGGGTCGTGCCTTCTAGCTCATGGCCGAGGAGGCCAAGGCAGCGCCATATGTGGTTGCTGGTACGTTTTTAGTGAATTCTTTGCCTTCTCTGGTATTATTTGACTCGGGGGTGAGTCGGTCGTTCGTATCTCGGGTTTTCAGTAGAGGGGTAGTGTGCCGGTAGAGGAGCTTGAGTGCCTGTTGCGAGTTTCGATCGCCAACAAGCACGGGGTTTCTGCCTCTTCGGTCTACCGAGGATGCGAGTTGGAGATTTTCGGGGTGCCCTTCCCGATAGATTTGATTCCTATTCCCATGGGGGAAGTCTGCGTGATCGTAGGGATGGATTGACTCAGTCGATTTGGTGCCATGATCGATTGTGAGGGGTAGCGAGTGGTAGTTCGAACCCCAAGTGGGGGAGAACTTGTGGTATATGGCGAGGGCACCAGGATGGGATCAGGGTTTTGTTCGGCGGCCAGGGCTCGGCGGTATATATAGCATGGGTGTGCCGGTTATTTAGCATATGTGGTGGATACGCGGGAGAGGGATCAGCCCTCAGTTTCGGAGGTCCCTGTGGTTAGAGAGTTTGCTGACTTGTTTCCGGAGGAGTTACACGGAGTGCCTCCGGAGAGGTAGGTTGAGTTCAGGATTGATCTAGTGCCGGGTGCGGCCCCTATCGCTAAGGTGTCGTACCGACTCGCACCGCCAGAGATGCAGGAGTTGTCATCTCAGTTGCAGGAGCTGCTGGGTAAGCAGTTTATTCGTCTGAGTAGTTCACCCTGGGGAGCACCGATCCATTTCGTCAGGAAGAAGGACGGTTCGCACAGGATGTGCATTGACTATAGGGAGTTGAATAAGTTAACAGTGAAGAACCGTTATCCACTCCCGAGGATAGATGATCTTTTCGATCAACTGTAGGGTTCATCTTGGTTTTCCAAGATCGATTTGAGATCTGGATATCACCAGGTCAGGGTGAGGGAGGAAGATGTGGAGAAGACTGCGTTTCGGACTCGTTATGGTCATTACGAGTTCGTGGTGATGCCGTTTGGGCTCACCAACGCTCCGGCAGTGTTTATGGATTTGATGAATCGAGTCTGCAGACCGATGCTTGATCGCTCGGTCATTGTGTTCATAGACGATATCTAGGTGTATTCCAAGACCCGAGAGCAGCACGAGGAGCATCTTAGGGAGCTGCTGGAGGTTCTACAGCGAGAACAGCTATATGTCAAGTTCTCGAAGTGTGATTTTTGGTTACGAGAGGTCCAGTTCCTCGAACATCTCGTTAACTAGGAGGGTATTTTGGTCGATCCGGCCAAGGTGGAGGCGGTTATGCAGTGGGAGACTTCGAAATCTCCCCCATACATCAGGAGTTTCTTAGGTTTAGCAGGGTACTACCAGAGATTTATTCGAGATTTATCCAAGATTGCAGTACCCCTCACTCGTCTTACGAGGAAGGGGTGGATTTCCGGTGGGGCCCTGAGCAGCAGAGGGCGTTTGAGACCCTTCGACAGTGTTTATGTGAGGCGCCGGTGTTGACACTCCCCGAGGGAGTCGAAGATTTTGTTGTATTTTGTGATGCACCCATCTCGGGTTTGGGGGCAGTCCTCATGCAGAGGGGACGAGTGATAGCTTATGCATCGCGGCAGCTGAAGCCGCATGAGACGAGATACCCTACGGATGATCTTGAGTTGGGAGCGGTGGTTTTCGCTCTCAAGATTTGGAGGCATTATCTGTACGGGGTCCGATGTACTATATATACGGATCACAAGAGTTTGAGGTACATCATGGATCAGCCGAACCTGAATACAAGGTAGCACAGGTGGCTGGATGTGGTCAAGGACTATGATTGTGAGATCCTTTACCATCCTGGTAAAGCGAATGTGGTTGCGGATGCTTTGAGTCGCAAGTCAGTTGGGTCTTCTACCCCAGCAAGGTGTATGAGGATAGCAGTGGATTCCCCGCTTGTGAGCTTGATTAGGGATGCTCGGGTTGAGGGTATGAGACCGGAGAACTGGAAGTTAGAGAGGATCAAGGGCGAGAGCTCCCGGTTTGTTCAGGATAGCCGCGGATTATTGACCCGATACGGTAGGGTATGGGTTCCGATGTCTGGAGGGGTTCGGCAGACAGTGATGGAGGAGGCTCATAAGTCTCATTTTTCTATTCATCGTGGGGCCACCAAGATGTATCGTGATTTGAGCTTGAGTTATTGGTGGTCCGGAATGAAGCGAGAAATCGTTGGGTATGTTGAGAGGTGCTTGACCTGTAGGATGGTCAATGTCGAACATCAGAGGTCGCATGGCAAGCTGCAACCTCTGGAGATTCCCATGTGGAAATGGGAGCAAATCACGATGGATTTCATTACAAAGTTGTCGAGGACGGCGAAGGGGTTTGATGCTATTTGGGTCATCGTGGATCGATTGACCAAGAGTGCCCATTTCTTGGCCATACGGGAGAGTTCGTCGGCAGAGAAATTGGTCGACATGTATGTCAGCGAGATTGTATCTCGTCATGGGATTCCAGTTTCTATCGTTTCCTATCGGGATTTCAGGTTTACTTCCCGTTTTTAGCAGAAGTTCCATGAGGAACTGGATACGCGACTACATTTTAGTACAGCTTTCCATCCGCAGACAGATGGGCAGAGTAAGCGAACCATCCAGGCCCTCGAGGATATGTTGAGGGCGTGCACTATTGATTTTGGTGGGAGTTGGGATTCCCACCTACCGCTTGCAGAGTTCGCCTACAACAACAGCTATCATTCCAGTATTGGCGCCCCGCCTCTTGAGTTGTTGTATGGCCGAAAGTGTAGAACCCCAGTTTGCTGGGGTGAGATTGGGCACAGGGTAATGGGGCGGACAGAGGTAGTTCTGCAGACTACCGAAAAGATACAACATACTAGACAGCGTTTGCAGACCGCTCAGAGTCGGCAGAAAAGTTATGCCGACCGACGCCGATCTGAACTGGAATTTCAGGTGGGTGACATGGTTCTCCTGAAGGTCTCACCCTGGAAGGGTGTGATCAGCTTCAAGAAGAGGGAAAAATTGGGTCCCCGTTACATTGGGTCGTTCAGGATTGTTGCCAGGGTTGGCAGGGTGGCTTATAGGCTAGAGCTTCCGGAGGAGCTTAGTCGGATCCACAACACATTCCATGTTTTGCAATTGCGAAAATACGTTATGGACCAGGAGGCAGTGGTATCGTTGGATGATATTCAGGTCGATAAGCGCCTGATCTATGTGGAGAGGCCTATGGCCATTTTGGAAAGGAAGGAGAAGATTCTACGGAACAAGGAAATACCTTTAGTAAAGGTACAGTGGGAACATCGGAGGGGATCCGAGTGGACATGGGAGCCGGAGGTGGAGATGCGCGAGCATTACCCGACATTGTTTATTCCAGCAGACTTCGAGGGCGAAGTCTAGTTCAAGTGGGGGAGAGTTGTAACGCCCCGATTCTCAGGTATTGTTTTAAATAAGATTTCTTGGGTTAGGCCCTACTCGTCGAGTAGCAGTGGGGTGGGATCGCGACTTAAGTGACCTACTCGACGAGTCCATGTTGGGACTCGGCGAGTAGGAGCTGGCAGATGAAACCCTAAATCTCGGGGTTTTGCACCCTATTTAAAGGAACCATAGCCTCCCTTGGGCCTCTTTACAGTTCTAGAGAGTCCTTGAGAACCCTAATACATGTGTGTGTGTGTGTGTGCCCATTGTGTGTTTGAAGCTTGAAAAGAGGATCTTTGGAGGGAGAAGGCTTGGAGGAGAAGGAGATTGGAACAAGTAGAGTGTGGGAATCAACACTTATCTCAGTTATCATCTTCTAGAGGTACCCAAATCGCCTTTTTCTTTGAAGATCTCTTCTATTGGTTGAGTTTTAGGGTTTTTATGGAATATTAAGTTGGTAAGATGAGCTATGGGCTACATCTGAGGTTGTAACTTCAGATCTGGACCCTCCTTGGATTCTAGAAGCATAAAGTTACAGTTTTAGTCATGATTGAGGTCCCTCTTGAGCCTTTATAGCCATGCATGCACGTAAAGTTTGCAACTTTACGTGATAAGCATGCCTTAGAAGCTTGGATCTGTGATTTGGAGCCGCTGTAAGGCTCAAATCAAGTCTGTATGGAAAAGGGACTGAATGGACTCGGCGAGTCACATGAAGATGGCTGTGAACTCGACGAGTTGGATGAACAACTCGGCGAGTCTAATGAAGATTTCCATAAGACTCGACAAGTTGAAGAACAACTCGGCGAGTCGGATGAGTTTTCTCCAGGGTTTGTATGCGTGTGCATCCATCGAGTTGCAAGGAGGAAACTCGATGGGTGGCCTTAAAGTTTGACCGAGAATCGAAGGGACTCGACGAGTCACCCGATGACTCGGCGAGTTGCAATGTGCTTCAAGGAACTCGGCGAGTAGCCGAGGGTACTCGACGAGTTGAGGTCAACATGAACTATTGACCTTGACTGAGGACTTTGACTTTGACCAGGGGTTGACTAGTGGGTTATGGAGTGCCTTCAAAGGTTAAGGACTTATGAGTACGTTGTACTATGATAATAGGAGGTGGGGCTTGTGTCAAGTGATCTGAGAGTTGGAGTTTACCTTTCGAGTCGACATCTGCGAGGTTAGTTATCCTCACTGTATCAAAGGGTCTAAGGCACCAAGGTCGTCCCTTTACGGTTTGCATCCCGGTTTAGGATGGTTGCTATGTTACTGATATGCTAGATACATCCTGGTTTAGGATGGTTGCTACGTTACTGATATGCTAGATACATCCTGGTTTAGGATGGTTGCTATGTTACTGATATGCTAGATTTCATCCTGGTTTAGGATGGTTTCTATGTTAGATTTCGGTTAGATCGGTATCCTGATTATGGATGTTGTTATGCTATTTGATCTGCTAGATCGGTTTGACTGTTACGAATGCTAGCATATGATAATTATGTGCACATGTTTATTTGATTGGGGGTTGGGTTGAGGTGGTCCTGCTTTGTGCTGAAGTCCAAAATACCTTATGAGCGGTCCGGTGAGAATGTAGGCCCACGAGGCGGTCCAGTCATACCGAAGGCTCGGTGTAGATTCAGTTAGACTGTAGGCTCTATAGGGCGGTCCAGTCGGGCCGATGGCCCAATATGCATATTGATTGATTGATTATTACTGTTATGATATTATCAGTGTGGTGTTGGTATTTTGGGGGTAGCTCATTAAGCCCTTGGGCTTACAGTTTTCAGTTATTGTTTCAGGACCTTCAGGAGATCGTGGCAAGGCGAAGGTGTGACCGTAACACTCCTCATCCTTACGATCTGTTTTTGGGACACTCTGATGAATAATGATTTGAAAACAATTTGTAAACAAACACTATTTGGGTTTACATTGTGATTGGAAAAGTTTAAATTTGGTGTAAAATTTATGGATGTTACATAAATAGGGTACCAAGTCCCGAAATTAGGTTTTCCCAACCCAGACCAGACTCGCCGACTCGTCGAGTCGGTCACTTACTCTTCCACACAGAGCCCGCTCTGACTCGTCGAGTTCTTCCTTGAACTCGACGAGTTGATTCCTTTGACTTAGGGCTTTTCTTTCCTTTCTTGGTCTTCCTGATTCTAGGTGTTACAAAATCCTGTGTCCAATTCAAACTATGCTAGCCAACATACACTTTTGGTCCCTCCCCACTAAATTATTTTCAATGTAAATCCAAAAGTTACCCTTTAACCCCTTATTCTATAAATTCCTTTCATTTTAGGTCCAAAACTTACCATTCAACCCCTAAGCCTCTCAAATCTCTTCAAATTAAGTCCCAATAATTTACCAACCAGTCCCTACCTTCATAATTATTTACAAACCACTCCAGAGCTTACACTTTTAACCCCCAACTTCTAAAATTGTATCAATTGGCTACCCAACACCACACCCCGCTAAATATTATTTACTTTAGGACTATTGTTCATTTATAAATCTTTATCTACTTATTTATTCAATAAAATGAATGTTACAATATAATTAAAACTACTATAGTTGTTAATAAAGTTAATTTGGTATCTAGTGCTTAATCTCAGACATTCATTATAAAGGAAGTCATACACCAAAGTGTATAGTTCCTTAATTATTTTCTCTACACTTTAGTGAAAATATCATTAGGAATCCTTTATATATAAATAAGGATCACATATGTTAAATAAACTAAATTATTTGCCTTCAAAGATCCATTTCTTGAAGTTTGAATATGTGAATGTCATTTATATAATAAATATAACAATGTTAAAGATGAGTTGGATTTAAAACAAGTCTAAGTCAAAAGTGTTTGCATATAGAACTTAATTTAATTAATTAAATATTGATATTTACTTTATAATTCTATAAAGAGATATTGTCTCATAAATAGAAGTTAATCATTTCAAAATATGAACATTATCGTTATGACAAACGATTAAGTAAATGATCAAACATTTGAATATCATAACTGAGACATAAATTTAGACATGCTAAATTAAAACATTCATTGTTCCAAAACAAATATTGTTTAATTTACATTACAAGTAATTTATGTTCTAAGCATAAATAATAAACTAAACTCTGAGAGTGTAGTTCCATCTTGCTTGTGCTCAGTTGGTTACTCTTCAGTAAATATCTGCAAGCCATTTATAAATATTAGATTAACATTTAAGTACCAAGTACCTAAGTGTTATATGAAAGTATGAGTTCTATCTAGTAGATATAAGAAGTACTAGTCTCTTCCAGACTTTCTTTCCAAATAAGAGGAGCAAATCCTATTCCAGTGTCTAGTTTCTTCATAAAAGAAATAAGATCCATCTATGTGAGCTTTAGTATATTTATTAGGCTTAAAGGTGTTAAGTCCATAAAACATGTGCCTCCTGGATCACACTAGGTGACTCTTTTAGTCTTGCATTATTCCAATGTTTAAACTAGCTTTAAATAAAATATTATTGTATTTATTGTAATATTGTTTGACATGTTATATCATCATATATATGTTTAAATATCCAAGACTTCCTAGAAGTCCTGAATAACTATTCCTAGCTTGATGTTAGAAGCATCTTCAGCATCATAGTGATGTCTTTACTAGGTATCATGTCCAAGTTTATTGCTCAAAGCAAACAATTTAGGACTAGGACCTTTAAGTGTATACAATTTTATATCTCTCACGAGATTGTCTCTTAAGGCATGAACCCATTCATTGACGTTGTATCTAGTGAATGTTATTGTTTTATTAAGTCATTAAAAAATGATAATTAATGATAATGAGAGTGGATTATTTAACTACAAAATTCATTTAGTATTTTCAATATTTTAATCTTCAATAATTAATATCCTTTTAGTTTCCAAAAACATTAATTATCAAAGTCAAGGATCCAAGTTGCAAAACAAATAAATGGTTAGGTATCATTTATCCCATCCATTTGCATTCAACCCGGTAGATATCGATTATCAATTATATATTGTCATATAATTCCTAGATTTATGGGATCACTAATAACAAATTTAATTAGACATGTTTGATCCCATCTATGTCTCGGATTTCTCTTGCTTAGGTATCCTTTATCACAAAAGATTTCCGATCAAATCGTCCAATTTGAAAAACTCGTGTAATCGGCCTATAACTTGGTTATAGAAATCGTGAAGACACCCTAGCCATCAAAAGACAACACTAAGCGGTTAGGTATCCTTTATCACACTAGTGCATACAAGAGATGTGTGAGTGTTCTTCAAAAAGATTGCATAGATTTGAGGTTTGTAAAAAATAGTCTTTTATATGTTTTACAATTCTAGTTTAAAAACATATGATATCATGGTTATTACATGTATATAATAAACCATGGTATCAATTTTTCAAAAGAATGTCACTTTTAAAGGTTCTATATAAAAAACTAGTTTTTATATAATTTGACGCAATTCAATTTTAATAACCGGTATTAATTTTGAGTGCATTTGAACCTTATATATCTTTAATAAAACTTCATATTATATATATATATATATATATATATATATATATATATATATATATATATATATATATATATATATATATGGAGTTTGTATAAATTACAAAAATCGACATTTTAAAACTTATAATGGAGCATTTAAAAATTTACCGTTATTAATGATTTTATAAAACCGAATTCTTTTTTTTTAAATAATAACTTGTTACACTACCACTAAAATTAACTTCATATTCAACATAACCAATTAATCATAAATTAGTTAAAAGCAATGTTGAGTTATAGGAGGTAAAATATAAAAAACTAAAATACAATTAAGAGTAACCAATATGATCATTAATTAAAAATCTTGAATCGTGATAATAAGTTGAATAGTTTTGGAAATTTCAAATGCATACGATTCAAAAGTCACTTTTATAACAAAGATATAGATAAGATTTGAGATCAAGACAACCAAATAAGAATCATTCAATTTATATGATTACTCAAGGGCAAATTGATCACCCTTGCAACAAAATTACTATAAGTAGCTATAAAGATTCACAAAGTACAACATTTTTATAGATCCAAAAACCAAATTCAAGTAAAAAAAATCCACAAAAATTGGTAATGAAGTTATTCGCCTTCCCAACCGAGTTGCCTTGCTCTTCTCTCCCATAAAGAAGTTATCTTCTTTTCTTGTCTCATTTTTGCCTCGGCTTGCTCTCTTGCTTGTTCACATGTTTCAGTAGCCGTGTTGCATTTTTCTGCTTCTTTTTGGTATTGAGCTGCCACTCTTCTT
This sequence comes from Lactuca serriola, assembly GCF_051521515.1. Classification (NCBI taxonomy): domain Eukaryota; kingdom Viridiplantae; phylum Streptophyta; class Magnoliopsida; order Asterales; family Asteraceae; genus Lactuca; species Lactuca serriola. The sequence continues at coordinate 218,410,507 of NC_136412.1, read as the reverse complement.
GCTTCACCAAATGTTATGTTCATATGCCTCATGTGTTCTTCACTAACTATTTCTTGAAGTTTTAGCTCTTCTGATAGTAAATCCACAAATTGTTTTTCCATTTCTTCCTTCAAATCTGGATCATCTTTCCCACAATCTGAATTTTGGGTAACAAAATCGTCATATATATAGTTTATTGAGACCCTATTTGACATAACATGACATGAAAACAAAAGTATGTTGCTACTTCATGCATTTTAACCCTATAAACTATCATCAATAACTATTGTATATGAAAGTTTAAGTGAACTACACAATGTGTTGTTGAATGATGAGTACAGACTCATATCATCCATGATATTTAGAACCCGAAAACAATTGAAAACCAGTTTCATTACATGATAAACACCTTTAAATACAATTATCTTTATGCATCGTCATTGTGGCAAATATTGTTGTTGATATGCTAAGTGTTGTTTCTTTTTTACTTAATAGATTTAATGTGATAAGCTATATATGGTATGCATTTGTCTTTTTAACTTAATGCAGAAAATTGAAGGACAAACAGTTACCTGTAACTGATAGATTAGCCAACCCTGAAATATGTGACAAGAAATAAGAATCAGTAGCTGAAATCAAGTTTAAATATTATTTCTCTATACTGATAATAATCAAAGTTCAGTGAATGTTTGGCATTTCACAAAATTCTAGCTTTCTACAATGGCAGGAAGATATGAATCATATTGATTACGGAATAATGGAGTCCATAGTCCTCAAAGTTTTTACTCCATTCAACAAGAAACAAAGAATCTACAGCATTGAAAACAGAGATCTTCCTCTGGATATGAACTGGATATACTTTGATTCCACTATAACTCCAAATATATAGAAACCGCAGATCAAAAACAGTCTAATTGAACAAAAAATGATGAGAAATAGATCAAAAGAGGGAAATCTGGAATTAAGTGGTAGAAAAACGAAGACGGGTGTTCGACTGTTCTCCAAATAACCTAATTACATGAACAACTACACAAATGATGAATTGGATATTCGCTAATTCATGTAGAAATTAAAGGTCCTAAAATCAAAATACACTCAAATTACTGATAAAACCATGATAATCAGATAATAAAAGTAGCACAATTGATGGTTTAATTACCAGGAGCAAGGTTGAGAAGGGAGAGAGGAGCAGGGCAATCACAGACGCATGGAGCACAAGAAATCGAAGAACCTCCTTTCAAATTAAAACCCTTTATAAGCCTCGAATAAAGAGCTGGACCAGATACACAAAGTGCAGATGCTACTGCGAAAATCACCAGACAACACCTTAAACATGATCCAGATCTCCTTGTCATCTCTCTCTCTCTCTCTCTCTCTCTCTCTCTCTCTCTCTCTCCCTCTATAGATCGCTATTCTTCTGTGGGTGCGAGTAATGGGTGAGTAGTGAGTAGTTATGTCATATGTGAGATCTAATGGGGAGTATCATGGTTTTTTAACAGCTTGATGAGAATCTACTGAGTGAAGGAATTTTGTGTTCGGTTGAAGATTTGGGATCTCGCATTCATGAGTGTGTATACAAAAGTCAAAATTATCGATGTGCGTTTTCACATGGAAGTTACGGGTGCTATCAAATATGAATTATTATGATCACCGACAACATACCCCTGACCCGACCCGATTCGATGAATATGGTGAAAACATAAATGTAGGTTGGCTAACATTTCATGTGAAGCCATCGTAAATCCACTAAACTTGTCTTTTTATTATGTCTCTTTCTTTATTTATGTATATCATTATTTCTAGTCATGTCTTGTCTACACTCGATTTATGAGTGTCTTTTATTTTTTTAATATATATTTTGAGGCGAATTGGCTAAATTTGGTATGTATAATGTGACCAAGCTAGGTAGTTGATTATGGAATATAAAAGTTACTTCAAAAACAAATTTGCCCTTGCTCCTTTTTTTATATTTATTTATTTTGATAAGAAAGAAGACGATGATGACTACGGCAACAACAAATTGTAGATTTATTTTCACAAGACATACATTCGATACAATGGATGTTTTTAATAAAAACTCGTATTTTTATATTTTTGATGGATTCATAAGTGAGCTGTCTAGCTAGTTCCTTTTTCCGGTTTTGATACCAGTTTGAGATACAAAGTTCAAATTATCAAGATGCAAACCAGAAGTCAATTTTTTTTAAATATAATTATGTGAGGTTTCAAATCATTAGTTCTATCAAATTATTATTATTTTCAATTGCAATATTAAATAGGCTTGTTGGGTATGCACATTTTAGCTTTTAAAAAAAACTCTAAAAAAAAGTTTTATTACAGTAATAGCTTCTAACTTTTAGCTAAAACAAAAAGCTGAAAATACAAAAACCACTTCAATAACGTTTAACCAAAAGCTATTTTATAATTTTGCAAATTGACTTAATTACCTTTTTTATTTTTAAATCGATGACATGTTTTGGATAAGTCATTTTATGTAATTTTATATATATTTTAAAATTTTCCAACTATTTTTCCGAACATTCATATAAAAATAAAAGTTATAACTTTCAGCTAGCAGCTAGTAACTTCCAACTAGTTTTTTCGAACACTCTTATAGTAAAAATGATGCAAATAAGATTTAGGTGTTGTTTGTTTTTTTGAAGCAAAAATCCATAAAGTTTGCAGACCACCTCTACAACCATCTGCAGTAGAAGAGGTGGACCAAACGGCTGCAGACTGTAATAAGAAGCGCGTTTGTTTTTTAACATTTACATGTTGCTACAAATATTAAAAATTTAAGATAAACTGATTCTATAATCCGAAAATAGTTTTTTAATACCGAAAATTTAATAATATATGACATTTCGCCAAAAATTTATGATATTTCAGCAAAAAATAATTATATTTTAACAAAAAATAAATATATTTTAGCATAAAATAATGATATTTCATCAACAAATTATTATTATTCAATATAAAAAAAATTCAACAAGAATAAACAAAAAAACGAAAAAAAAAATATGAAATAAGATTTCAGCAATATATAATCAATATTTTAGCAAAAAAAAAAAAGAAGAAGAAGACGTTGAAAGAGGTAGGAAGAGGCAAAACAAGTGTTGTGTCAGGAAGAACACACACAAATGTTTTTTAATCCGAAGACTTCTGAAAAACAAACAGTTACGAGATGAAAAGTGTTGCGCGTGTGCTGCGTCGCGCAACAATAAGAGGTCTGAAGATGTTTTTTCCAGAAAACAAACAACACCTTAATATATACAACCACTTAGACATATAAGAAACATATCATAAGTTCACTCCTCCTCTCATCTACTAATGTCTTTTTTATGTTTCAAGGTAAACTTCAAATCTACTATGGCGGTCTCAAAAAAACGCTTAAAGTTGTTGTATTTTTTGAAACAAACACTCGATAACAAACAAGTTTGTTTTTAAGGACGCTTATTTCAACACAATCCTTGACACCACTTAACAATTTTTTGTTCTTTCATGCATTACTGTTATATTTTTGCTAAAATATAATGTAACATCCCGATTCCTAGGTATTTATTTAAAGCTTTCATATTCTAAATTTTGGACCTACTCGACGAGTTGGTTTCCCCAACTCGTCATATAGAAACTGATAAAGTCACGTGGATTCTAGAATCTACTCGACGAGCTGGAGGACGTGCATGAAAACCCTAATTTTTTGGGTTTGCACCTTATTTAAAGGACCTTAAGTCCTTTCCCCCCAGCCACCCTTGCCACTTTCACGTCTAGAGATCAAACCATAAGTGAACTAAACCTTATTTGATTGTGTATGAGGCTAAAAGAGTGTGTTTGGTGCATTTCTTGAAGGAGACTTGAAGATTTGGAGGCTTGGAACGGGAAGAAGCTTGTAGATGCAACATCTACATCGTGTTGGCACTCATTTGGAGGAAAAATGTCTTTACCTTGGCTTTCCATCCCTTAGATCTCTTCTTATACAAGTTTATGGGCATTTTGGTGCAAAATGGTGGTCATTGTAACACCGTAAATTTTCAAATAAAATTTTCATTTAAAATCGCATAATTCTCATAACATATTTCACAAAAATCTCATTTATTTAATTTACAAATTGCAACTCCATAATTGTTTGATTTAAAATCTAGGATCTTCAAAACATAACTCTTTCACTAGTATGTACAATCAAGTTGGTGCCTTCCCGCGATCCTGAGAGAACCTGGAACACATAACACATAACACGGTAAGCACGAAGCTTAGTGAGTTCCCCACAATACCACACATATCTCCTTAGCCACTCGAGGCTATAACACAATAAGACCCTCCGGTCAATGTGTCTCAGTGGGACCCTCCGGTCCTAACTCAATAAGAACAGAATAATACTCGGAATAAATCACATAGACATAATGCAGGATATCACAATACTCAATATAAACACATAAGACATCTCAGTCATACAAAGATACCACTCATGGTAAGTATAGTGAGAAGACTCACCTTGCAAAACCACAAGCAATTATCCTCGAACTCAAATCTCGAACTAGCCACCGCCTAACACATAGGGTAAATATCGCTAATTAATACTTGATTCTCGAATCTAAGTAACCAAATGTTATTCTTCTCTCTCTAACTCTTGAATTGGGTAAAAGACCATTTTACCCCTCTATGGTCTCCATTACTCATGTTGACTAACCCTAAAGTCAAAAGAAGTCAAACTCGAGTCAACAGTCCATGTTTAACCCGACTCGTCGAGTGCACTCTTGCGACTCATCGAGTCCCCTCATTTCCTCAGAAGTCTCAAGAAAGTCCAGCTCAACTCGTCGAGTTGACCCCCAACTCGTCGAGTTATCACACAATCAAGCTTATCGGGACAAACCCTCACAGACTCGTCGAGTCAGGCCATGGACTCGGTGTAACATCACGAAAATACAGTCTGAAAATTTCATTTTAAATCAGTAATAAAACCATATTCATCGACGTCGTATAAGAATCATAAACAATATATCTCAAAATATCATAACAACTGTCAAATATATCATAGTATAAACATCCCAGGCTGAACAAATGGTGTGTGCACTGCAACCTCTCCGAGCTCCTCTTTTGAAAACTGAGTACCTGAAACCAAAACTGAAAACCGTAAGCACGAAGCTTAGTGAGCTCCCCCAAACTACCACATACCATACAATAACATATAAAGCATCTACTGGGCCTTGCCCACTGCATCGGACCGAAGTCCGGAAACTAACCAGGGCCTTGCCCTCTGCATCGGACCGAAGTCCGAAAACTGCATCGGACCGGAGTCCAGAAACTGCATCGGACCGGAGTCCGGAACTAACCAGGGCCTTGCCCTCTGCATCGGACCAAAGTCCGGAAACTGCATCGGACCGGAGTCCGGAACTAACCAGGGTCTTTCCCTCTGCATCGGACCGAAGTCCGGAACTAACTGCATCGGACCGAAGTCCGGAACTGATTGGGACCTTGTCCCCTGCATCGGACCGAAGTCCGAAACTGACTGAACATAACATAGCATAAACATATCAACTAGCATGAATACATATACTGCATACTGCATCGGAACAGAGTCCGGAACACATAACACAAAACATGCTTGAATCACAAAGACATCAAGCACTCTAACTACTGCATCAGATCGAGGTCCGGAACTAACTAAACATAGCATAACATAATCATAGCATGTAATATAAACACATATACTGCATACTGCATCGGACCATAGTCCGGAACACATAACTCATACCATGTCTGTATCACAAAGACACCAAGCATACTGAACTACTGCATCGGACTGAATTCCGGAACTACTGCTAACTAAACGGGCCGACATTGTGGCCGTAGACCTGTTCCTACTGGAAGGAAACTCACCTCACACTGCTGAAGTCCCGTAGACACAATCCCACACTGCTGAAGTCCCGCAGACTCCACCCCAGCTGCTGGTTGACAGATTCCCGAACTGTCAACACCAAATAACACCCAATTAATAATTGGGTTCTAACGCATAACTATAAATACATGCTTTGGATAATTACTACATTACCCCTAGCTTGGCTTACCCAAGCCCAAGGCCCAATCCATAGGCCCAAAGTCAACTAGGGATCAAAGCCCAACATATGGCCCAATTTTCTAAATTGGGCCCAAACCTCTACATGGACTTCCCTTAAGGCCCAAATGTCCAGTCTAGTCCAACATGTCCCATTCTAAGGGCCCAATATCATACAATCCTCTCGGCCCTAACTATGGCCCATCTATGGCCCAATTTTCCAAATTGGGCCCAATCCTTCATATGGGCCTTACCTTAAAGCCCAACTAATTACTCTAGTCCATTTGATTATTCTCGGATGGCCCAACACAAAGCCCAAGTGAAATTAGGGTTTCACATCAAATGATAACTAGGGTTAAGTGTTGCTTACTTAACCCACTAAGGACTTAACACACTAGGGACTTAATCCATTAAGGACTTAATCCATTAAGTCCATTATTGCTTAGATTAATTTCTGCCAATGATTATTATTTAATATTCACTTATTAAATAATTCTCGTGTGCGTGCTGATAATCTCTCAAATATTAGTATTTCTCAGTTAGCCCATTAAGGACTTAGTCCATTAAGTCCTTTACTCTACTATATAAATGAGATGGAATAGTTTGGGCTTAATTCACAATCCAATCCCAATGGCCCAACAGTGGGCCCAATAAGTCTAAGGCCCAATTACTCACAGTTAGGGTTTTCTAAACCCTAATTAGGGTTTTCACTCAAACATGGCCCAATAAGCCCAAAACTAATCTCTAGGCCCATTAGGGTTTTTGCTTGTGGGGCACCACCCACTACCACATCGGGTAGTGGTGGTCAATGGCGGTTCGAGGCGGCGGCCACCACCTTACGGTGGTGGTTTATTTCATTTTCATTATTCCAAATTCAAATTACATTTTACAATGCTAAATCTCAATACCCACACACACACACACTAAACTAATCTAAACACACACAAACTAATCACACCCACACCATGGTGGCAGGTAGCTGAGCTTGGCGGCAGCCACCATGGCTGGCGGCCATGGTGGGCTCTTCCTCCATTTTCCAGTCATCAAACAGCGGCACAGCGACGACAGCTACCATTTCCAACGGTGGCGGCGGAGGTTCCTGCCCAAAATCACGCATACTACAACATAATTAATAAGCACACACACACAGCCACCTCCTACGGTGGCTAGTGGCGGAAAATGGGGCAGAAAACGATGGCAACCACCATCATGAGGTGGTGGCGATGGGTTTCTAGGTCCGAGTTTACACACACAACCTGTGGCAGCAACACATACATGAAACGACTCGAGATCAAGCCCCCAACAGCCGACTAGGAGGCTGTTATCATCGAAAAGTCACACACATCGGCCCCATAGCCACCGACGTCGATAATGACGCTTCCGACATCTTACCCACAGTAAACAATGAAAGAGGGAGAAGAGGGTGGTTTGCAGAGGACTAACCGAGAGTTTCTGGTGGCTCACGGCCCACCCACGACGAGTAACGGGTTTGTCTCTGGTTCTCGACGGTTCTCTAGCAGCCCCCGACATTTCTGGCAACAAACGTCGCAAGGCGACCTTCATCGGCAGTGTAGAAGTCGGCGATCGGACCTGAGATGCAAGCGGCGGTCGATTAGCACTTTGCCGATCGATAAACGAGAGAGAAGCGGGAGAGGCGGCCGACGGCTGGAACATTTTTGTAGGATTAGGGTTTCATGTCTCCAAAATAATGGGAGGATCAATGTGACGGGTTCATCCCGTATCCATTTCAAACTTGTGCGCTATAATCCCATTATGGTCCCTCCCCATTAATTCTTTTCAAATTAGATCCAAAATTTATCCTTTTTGCCCCTGATTCCATAATTCCCTTTCATAATAAGTCCCGATAATTACCAAACATACCCCCGCATCTCATATTCTTCTCAAATCAACTCTGTAATTTACTAAACAGCCCCCACTATCAAAATTCTTCACAAATTAGTCCGGGAATTATATTTATTAATTTATTTAAATAAACGGGGCGTTACACTCGGTGAGTCCCTTCGATCTGATTTCTCATTCAGACGATTTAAGGCAGATCTATCACTCCAAAGACTAGATCTACCATCCTTAGGCTCGATTGTCACATAAAGCTTCGATCTTTACACTCATGCATGGTGGTTTTGCTCCAAACTACCGATACATGTTCTCATAAGGTGTTAAACACCATACTCCTCATATGGATGAATAAAGTTGGGACTTTTAGGCTCTAGGGACCTTACAAGGTCCATATCTGAGGTTTAAACCTCTAGATAACTTAGTATTCTCGAAGTCCCAAATAATATGTGATGAAAATTGTAACGTCCCAAATTCCGAGTCCAAAAATTTCAATTTTGATATAACGATTTAGAAAACATTTATAATAAAACATCACCATGTCATATCATTTCATAAAACCATAATCCCATGTCTGAAAATCATATCATAAAAGTAGTAAAAATGTCAGAGTACAATCCCAAGATATCTCATAAGGCGGAATCCAATGTGTGTATGATGTGCAGCTACCGCGCCGGCTTCTTCCCCTTCGTTGAAGAGGCACCTGAAAAAAAACTAAAAACTGTAATCACAAAGCTTAGTGAGTTCCCCCATCCTACCACATACCATACAATCATATAACATACATACTGTCGGGAAATTCTGGGGTGCCCGACCTACCCGTGTCAAGCCATTTTGGGGTGCTGACCTACCCATGTCAAGCCATTCTAGGGTGCTGACCTACCCATCGTTCCTAACAACCGAACCTCGAGGACTATTCCACCCCTACTGCTACCATCACATATATCATAACATAAACATACTATTAGGCATATCTGGGGTGTCCGAACTACCCTTCGGTCCTAACAACCGAACTTGGAGACTATTCCCCTCTTACTAACACTATCACATATAACATATCATGCCAGCATGTAAACATATCATCACATACTGTCAGACATATCAGGGTGCCTGACCTACCCTTCGGTCCTAACATCCGAACTCTACTACTGTCACATATAACATATCATGCCAGCATATAATATATCAGGTAGTAGCAAACCTAGATGATATCACAAAGACAATCATCTAACATACAAATCCTACTGGTGGGCCGGCATTTTGGCCGTAGACCCACCGCTACTGGAAAGTAACTCACCTCGTAAGGCTGACTGCTGAAAAGCTGATCGACAGATGTCTGACAGCTGCTCCGGTGATCCTCCGGCTATAAATCCATAAAACACTTAATCAGACATCGATAACCACTCTTAGTGTAAAATGACTATTTTACCCCTGACCAAGTCAAAGTCAACTTCCAGTTGACCCGACTCGCCGAGTTGGGCCGCCAACTCGTCGAGTCCCTATCCTTTCATCTGTCCTTCTTCACGCCTCTACTCATCGAGTTTGGCAACGACTCAACGAGTTCTCCTTCTAACACAACCCCTAATGAACCTTCATCCGACTCGCCGAGTTGTATGAACAACTCATCAAGTTCATCTCCATCCTATGAACAAGTCCTGCCCTTGACTCGCCTAGTTGTATGAACAACTCGTCGAGTTCATCTTCGAAAGTTGGGAGATTGCCTTGGACTCGTCGAGTCTGTTCGTACACTCGCCGAGTCCTATGATTTCCAGGTCTATGGCTAAGTCCAATGCGTTGGGTCACTCCCTCAGACCCCTCTAAGACCACTCTAACACTCACTGGGTTCCTTCAAACCATAACAGAAAAGGGAAGTCAAGCCATGGAGTCGCCGAGTCCTAATAACGACTCGCCAAGTCGAGAATAACCAAGTCTCATTTCTCGATTTCTGATGTACAACACTTGACCAAAAGATATATATAGGCTTCTAAGATCAATCTAGCACGTAAAGTTACAAACTTTACATGCATGCATGGGACTATGAGCTCAAATGGCCCAAATGAGACTCTTAAGATGCATGGGGCTCTCTAAGGCTCCAAAATCAGTCCCTTTCTGCCTTATAGCCCCTTAAAGACCTTGGATCTGAAGTCTTAGCCCCCAACCATGCTTGCATTCATGATTGGTCACCAAGAATGGCTCCTAAACGCCCTAAATCACCCCAAAAAGGGATCTAAAACATGAAAGAGCATGGTATCAGCTTTAGACCTCTAAAGAACTTTAGAGGGTGCACAAACTCGAACTCCTCTGGCCTCCTCTTGATTCCTCAAGCCTTTCTCTTCCTTCTTATGTTCCAAAATCACCAAAAACCACCACAAAGGCCTTAGATCTTTACACAAACGATTAAGGTTTGATATGGAGAGTTCTGAGAGCAATGGGGACGAAGGGAGGATGAATGAGATGCTTAAATAGGGTTCAATCCCTTAGATTAGGGTTTTGTTCAAACATCGCCTACTTGTCGAGTCGGTTTGCCGACTCGTTGAGTAGGTCACTAAACTCCCGTGTCCAAAGTCGATTCTACTCGATGAGTTGGACCTTCAACTCGCCGAGTCCCATGCCAAAATGTTATAATTACTTGAATAAAAATACGTATCAGGAACCGGGTGCTACAAAAACCCTAGCTTCTCAACTCATGAGATCTGACCAAATAAAAGGAAAGGTTCAAGCTTTTTACCTTCCTCATGAAGCTCTGGACAAAATGGCCTGAACCCCAACAGCTCTTTCTCGTTCCTTGCTGAATAAATACTCTTCCTCCTCAAAGATGCACTAAAATCCTTCAAGGGTAGCTTGGAGACTCTTTTAGCTCACTACTCTCACTTAGGGTTTCACACAGAAGGTTTAGGCAGCTCGTGAGGCTGAAATGGGGGCATAAGTTCCCTTATATAGGCCGCAACCTCGGGAAATTAGAGTTTCTCTGCCCAGCACCTACTCGGCGAGTCAGCTCTCTGACTCGTCGAGTCCATTCATTAATCCTACGCGGACAACTCGACTCTACTCGACAAGTTGGACTTACAACTCGTCTAGTCACTCCATAAATCTCAAAAATAAAATAAAATAAACACACAACAATAATATACCTGAAAGTTCGGATGTTACAATCATTCTCGGGTTGGAACTTATCACAAGGATATGGCTTCATATCTAGACTCCTCTAGGCCCTCTTTGACAGAAAGCCTCAAGCTTTATGAAGCTTTGGCCCTCCTCTATTCCCTAAAACTCTTCCTAAGCTTAGTTTGGACAATTTTAGTCTCATGAGACCTTGCATGCACGTAAAGTTAGTAACTTTACGTGGTAACTTCACCTTAAGAAGCCAGATCTGGAGTTTGAAGCCATGAACTTAACTGGAATGAGATGAATGTGAAATGGCTGAAGGAACTCGATGAGTTGCATAGTCAACTCGATGAGTTAGATGAGGGTTTTCTGCTTTCTGCATGAACTCGACGAGTTAACAAGGTGACTCGACTAGTTGATTAGGGTTTTCCCGATATTCTGGATGTTGCATGGACTCGACGAGTTACTTGGTAACTCGGCGAGTTGACTGAGGTTTTCATGACTTTCTAGGTTATGAAGGAACTCGAAGAGTCTGTAAGCTTCACTCGATGAGTTGGGTTAACATGGACTATTGACCTTGACCATTAACTTTGACTTTGACCAAGAGTTGACCAGTTTGACTTCTGAGGGTATTTTGGTAATTTAGTAATTTATGGAATTGGATCAATGGTGGTTGTAGATGTTGGTGTTGGAGCCGTGTTTCGGGAGTTTGATATTTCAGTTCCGATCAACATAGTGAGGTGAGTTGTCCTCACTATACTAATAGGGTCGAAGGCACCAATGTCGACCCTTTTCGGGTTTCTATATTAGTTTATTACATGTTGATATGCTTAGTGACATGTTCGGTCAGTATCATGGCATATAGGTTGATGCTATGTTAGTGATCGCTTAGGTCGGTATCCTGGTATATAGGATGCTGCTATGATCAGTGATCTGTTAGATCAGTTTGACTATTTGTATATGCTAGCATTTGATATTTATGTGTTGATTGTGTGATTGGGGATGGGTTGAGGCAATCTCTGCTTTGTGCTCTAGGCCAACATACCCAGGGCGGACCAGATAGAATCCAAACCCGGTAAGGGCGTACTAGTCAGACCGGAGGCCTGACGAGCAGTCCGGATAGGCTAAAGGCCCGCAAGGCGGTCCAAACGTGGCGATGGCTCGGAGAGCGGTCCGGATAGGCTGATGGCCCTGCGAGGCGGTCCAGTTAGGCTAATGGCTCAATATGCATGTTGTTTGTTTGCTATGATATGGTTATGTTTGTATGGCGTTGGTATTTTGAGGGAACTCACTAAGCTTCAGGTTTATAATTTTGGATTTTGTTTTAGGTACTTCAAATGATCGCGGGAAGGCGAAGGCATGATCGTGCACAACCTCACATTTTTATGATTTGATTTATGGGATACTCTGATATGAAACTATTTTGAAAACACTTTGTAATAAATAATGCTTTTTGAATGTTTGAAAAAGTTTTAAATTGGATTGAATTTTAGGGATGTTACATATTCTTTATAACATGGTAAGTCTAAGTTGATTTTCTCATCCATGAAGCTCTATAAGATTGGCGTGTCCATAACACGCCACTTGCAAAAAAATGAAAGTCGCCAAAGTACATGAAAAAGGAAGATGCTCCACAATCTGAACGTATGATCCTTTATGTAATCTCTTTACTAGTGACTTGCTAGTTTTTAATAAATCAGTTGTTCCAAAACGTGTAACTAAATGATGTGAAACTGAATTTCCTCGATAATGACTAATATTTGATGAAACTAAAGCAACTGGTCCACATAATTTATGTACATTTTTCATCACCATCCCCTAATGTGCCTATATATCGCCATATAAGTCATGATGAATAATTTTTTTAAAAAAATTTCTTTATTAAATAATGATCTCAATAGTAATCTAAATCTCACTAAAACTGTTAAAAAATTTATTATTTTCTATTATTATTTCAAGGAATGTGTTAACACAAAGTATGTACCGATTATACACATTCTGTAATGTTTCATTTGCATTTGAGAGGATGAAAAAGTTTCAGAATCATATAAGGAAGTAGTACTTTGTTGTCCATAAATTTTCTAAACCTTCAAACTAACTGCTTATAGCATTCTATAATTGTTTAGCAATTTTACAAGTAGAAATGTAATTACAAATATCACAAGGAATATCATATAACATTTAAGGCTTGCCTTTTACATCATTATCTAGTGTAGAAGGGTCATAACCTTCCACCAATAAGAAAAGCATAATCGGGTGAGCCTCAAGATGACGATCTTGGCTACACCTAGGGTCTTTAAGCATCAAATTAGAACAAATTTCTCAAAGATCAGCTTTGCTAAAGCATAAAGAGTTCACCAATAATAGAACTCAAAGTAGGGGTGCAAGCAAACCCTACGTAAATACCATTTGATGGCTAACATAAACCATACATGAAGCAACCAAACAAGAGACTATGTGTGGTAGCAACAAACATTCATACCCACAAATATAAAGTAGAAATTGTCAGATTTTCGGACTCCTAGACTTTCAGGTTGCCCCTGAGGGCAGCAAAGACAAACAAACAACAAAACAAGAAATAGAAAAATTGTTCACTGAGATTACACCACAACAAATCGAAGAAACAACACTACTTGTGGGCAGGAGTATTACCATCACCGAGGGGAAGATCTTGGGCCAAGGCCTGATCCATCGCTCTGAGCATCTTGGCTAAGGTCACGAAGCCCAGCTATATCCAGATTACCCAAGCAAAGATAGCCAACAAAGTCTGTTTCAGTAAAAGCAGCCACGACATCTTCCATCTCTTGCACCTTGGTGGCCACGCCCACCTCAACCTATGGGTTACACTCCCAGGCGATCATCAACTCTTTAGAAACCCCCTTTCCCTGCTCCACTCCCGCTGCCACACAAGCTACCCTCACCTGAACCAAACCTTGGAGAAATAGGGGCTCTTGATTACCCTTTCCACCACCCGACTGAGTCCGTCATTAAGGATCTAAGAAATATCCTTCTCCAGTGATCTCCTCGTGATGATCTCACCAACCATATCAACCTCCAGTTTTGTCGTCCGCCCACTCAGACCGGCGTTCTCCAAACTCAGGGCCCCCACGTGATCGTTCAGGTGCCTCATCTCTTCCTCCAGCTTTGCCACTTGATCTGCTAAGCTCGCCTTCTCGATCAGTACCTCCTCCTGCTTGGCCTCCTAGGTGCGCCTGTCGGCTTCTATCTTTGCCACCTGGGCCTTCAGAATTCAATGCTTTTCTTGTCAGAGTCAGACTGGATGGTCTCCATCTCGGAGATACGTTCAGCGGCGGCGTAACGCAAATCGCCGACCATGTGCTCATCTGACAGGACAGTTAAGGCCTCAGTGGTAGCAGGAGGAAAAGCGTGCCAACACCACTTAAGAGAGGTGTTATGATTGGAGACAAGGTCTTGGTAAGTTAGCCTCCAAGCTGGCTTGTAGGCATCCAAATGAGAACCCACAAGAAGGGGGATGGTTGCGGTTTTACCGGAGGAGGTTGATGCGAGACCTTGGGAAGGCAAAGATCCAGTCTTCGCCTCCACCCCTTCAGCCGTGGGAATAGGGCTGGTCTTGTAAGTATCTTCTTCTCCCATATGACAAGGCGGCTCAGTCGCCCTAATTTGTGCCCCCTCCAGCAGTTTCGGAGGACTTTCATCGGGGGCACGGTTGGAATCCTTGGTACCCCCCAACAAGAAACTCAGATTACGTTTCTTACGAAGAGGGGGTCTGATGCTGGCTATCTCAGTTCGACCACCGCAAGAGGCTTCCAGGAAAGCAAAACGCCTCTTAACACAACGAAGACTCCTCGGGGACCCGGACAGTGTTGGATCCTTCTGAGAAACACCAGTGACAACAATGTCCTGCAGATTTGGATCCTCGTCGGTGGCAGTGACACTGTCAGAACCAATAGTTGCCTCGATTCCTCGGCTAGAAACAGGGGGTGGAAGAGCCTCTACAAGATCGATGTCATGCCACCGAAGCTCACCGTCGAACAGACCCTAAAGAGCTCTCTCTAAAGAAACAACTTCCTCCACACCTGACAACAAAACAAAAGATAATGATGGTTAAATAGAATGCCAATTTAAACATGCTTTGCCAATTTTTCAAAAAAAAAGGGGGGGGGGGGGGAAGAGGAGCAAGAGAAATACCCTTTTTCTCAACGAAAAACTCAGGCATCTTCCCATAATCCCTCCAAGCGGTAGACATGCACACAAAAACCGGTTTGGGCTATAGGATCCGATCCGATCCGAAAACCGGATTTGGTCAAAACCGGTTTTGACCGAACCGGATCGGATTGAACCGGCCACCGGATTGAAACCGGATCGAGACTTCGGATGGCGAATCGGATTAGACCCTCGGATCAAGAACCGGATTTTGACCGAACCGGATCCAAAACCGGTTTGTAACCGGATTTTTTTGTTACCGTTAAAAAACGAGAAAATTCGAATTTTTTTTTAAAACTAGCCGTTAGAACTTAAAAAAACGGCTACTTTGACTTTTTTTTGACTTTTTGGCACTTCTAAACACCTATATATACCTTTCATTTGCTACATTTCAATTTTACACAAAAAATTTACTACTTATTCTCATAATACTCAAAAAAATGAGCTCGAGAAATTCAACCGCAGGTCAAGATTCGGATGCAACGGTGGTTAAAATCATACCAACCACTCGGAGTAAAGAAGTGCAGGAACATTACGATTTGTGTTTGTTGTCGAACGGGAAGGAAAAAGCGAGATGCAAGAAGTGCGGAATATTTTTGGGAAAAGATGGCAATAGCACGTTAAGGAGTCATACAACAAAAACTTGTCCGGCTGTAAAAGGTCAAAGCGATCCAAGTCAACCAAATATTACTCCCGACAGGTCGATCTTCATTTACAACAATGATGACCTTCGTGAAAGCTTTTGCAAGTTCGTGATTCAAGAGGGCTATCCTTTCAACCACTTCGACAACCCACGATTAACAAGGATTTTGCGGGAAAAAATGCAACCACAATACCGGCAAGTAAGTCGCACTTCTCTTAGACGTGATGCTTTAAAGTATTGGGATATAGCCAAAAAGATATACAATTGGGATTTTTAAATATAAAACCGGTGTTTCTTTAACCTGTGACGTTTGGTCCTCCGCCGGTAGTTGTCCCAAAAGCTATCTTTGTGTCATGGCACATTGGATAGATCCCTCTACTTGGGTAATGAACAAACGAGTTATTGCTTTTGAACTTTTTGCGCATCCTCACACGGGGGCAAGATTATTTGCAATTTTAGTAAGCGTTATAGAGACTTATAATTTACGCGACAAAATCTTCTCTATTTCGTTTGACAATGCAAGTAACAATACCGCCGCGGCAAAAAGATTAATTGCAAAATATAAACCTATTTTGGATGGCTCGTTTTTTCATACTAGATGTGTTTGTCACATTATTAATCTTGCGGTACAAGATGGTTTAAAAATGATAGATTCGACGATTGAAAAATTCAAAACTGTGTTAACTAGAGTTTTTGGAAAAAATAAAGCTACAATGGAAAAATATCGAAAGTTTGCCATTTCCATTAACGTAACTCCATATAGTCCTCATTGGGATTGTGACACTAGATGGAGTTCAACATGCATGATGTTTGAAAGTTTGACACGTCAAAGAATCGCTTTGCAATTATTTTACGACACAATTTCAAAAGGAAAAAACCCGGTTTCGGATTATGATTGGGATTTGATGGAAGAGTTTGTGGAAATGTTAAAAGTTTTTAAACAATCAACCACTTTTCTATCGGGTGTGTATTACCCTACAAGTCCGTTGTTACTAAATGAATTATGGTTGATGTCCGCACAATTGGAACGTTTTGAACAAAGAAGTGAAATATTTTTTTTGGTTACGAGACCAATGAGACAAAAACTAGTCAAATATTTCAAAGAAATGCCACCACTTTTTACTTGCGCCGCAGCATTAAACCCATGTATCAATGTTACGGGTGTAGAGGCTTTGATTACCAAAATTGCTATGTCTTTAAATTTGCACAAAGATAACTCAAACTACATCCGTAACCAAATAAACATTTTTAATGATACTTTTACTAATTTGGTTGACATTTACGCTACAAAATATGGCAATATGTCAAACACTTTTGCAAGTGTAACCGACTCTACTAGCGGTGCATCGGATAGTGGTGGGGGTCGAACGGATTTTCATATCGACCTCTATAACTACCTTTTGGAGGAGCAAAACAAAAGAGCACGCACATTAACGCCTAGTAGCGAACTTGGAATTTATATGGGTTCAAACTTTTTAAAATTCATGAGTGCACCACAATTTAAAATTTTGGATCTTTTGGCTTGGTGGAGAGAAAAGGAAGCACAATTTCCTATTCTCTCCGTCATGGCCCGTGATTTACTAACCGTCCAAGCTTCCACGGTAGCTTCGGAATCCGCTTTTTCTTTTAGTGGAAGAGTTTTATCAAAGTTGAGGACGAATCTTACCCCGGTTGCGGTAGAGGTTTGCGTTTGCTTGAAGGATTACTTGGATTCTGTGGAACGTATACAACACTTGGCATCACTAGAAGGCCCACTATCACAAAATGTTGAACCGGAGATCATGGATGAAGAATATGCACAAGGCTTATCAACACCTCCGGAAGACAAAGACGATGACGATGAAGTCGAAGATGAAGACGGGGATGAAGAATATGGCATTGATGAGACCCCTAGTTACTTGCGTGGCGGTTGAAGAATAATTAAATGAAGGCGACACGAAGTGGAAGACCACAAAAACTATTTCCATTTGGCTAAATGTTATAACGCCACTTTATTATTATTATTATTTAACTAGTTTAAAAACTCTTTCTAATTTGACGTTTGATGTATGTTTTAACTATTTTAATGTACCCATGTTGCATTTTGTGTTATATTTGAAGTCCAAAAAATGTGTATTTAAAAAAAAAAATAGAGAAAATCGGATCGGATTTTAGATCGGATCGGATCCGGATCGGATTACACCGAATCGGATGCAGGGCTCGGAAAACCGGTCAAATCCGGTCAAAACCGGTTTGAAACCGGTTCGGATTAAATGCTGAATCGGATTGGGTGTGTCATAATCAAACCGGATCCGGATCGGATCGGGTCTTTGTGCATGTCTACCAAGCGGCGCTCATTCCGCCGGCAGCCAAGAAGGAGTCAAGACAATCTTCACCGTTGATGCTGATCTTCTCATGGACATCAGCCAGTTCCTTGTCAGCACCAAAAAGTATCGGAGCACGGTCAACATACACCATAGCCCTTGGGTAACTGAGCACCACGAGATCGTTGTTCACCCACAAGAACTTATCCGGCTAATTCTTCTTTGATTTCTTATCATGGATGAGAGTATGGACTCCCCGCCGTCAAGAGAGAGTTCGAGTCCCCGACTGGGTAGAGGCATTAAACAAGTGCTTGAACTCCGGAACAATCGGTTAAAGAAATCAGTGGTGAGTAAGCCAATATCTTTTTTATAGCGATATGGGTTAACTCTGTCACCGAAAACCCGTATTCCCGGATGATCAGGTTAAAGAAATCAGTGGTGAGCAAGCGCAGACCTGCCTCAAACAAGGCGATTGGGATGCCGACTTTTCCCTCTGGCGAAATGTAAATTGATGCATCAAGTAGGGGGATTTGCACTCCGTGTTTGGGAAGAAACCCAAATCAGAACTCAAAAGATTCCCATTCTTCGGTGGTAAGATCTATCCCCAAAGCGCGAGTGGTGGCCATGAAAAAATATGAAGAAAGGGTTCAAAGGGTTTTTCTCAAGAATAAGAAGTCAAAGAGAGACAAGTTGAAGGTAAGGAAGAAACGTCAGGAAGAATAGAGCCTTAAATACCACAAAAGGGTAGCGACCCGTTTTCATGATGAAACCACCGAACAATGGCGATTTCGCCCTGCCAACTGCATAAGCTATCAATAACAGCTCGCCACGTGTCTGTGAGTAGCCCATAACAACTCTTCTACGTCATGAACACAGAAGCCTACTGGTCTAAGGGACTTGTTAACGTTACCATAAATGGTCCTGTTAAATGTAACGGACATCATAAACGAGATGTTATCTCGTCAGGACTTTGGTCAAGGCCTGGTCTTGACCAAGGCAGTCTAACACTGGGGTGGCAATTCGTTTCCCTCCACGAGGGACGAATATCCCCCACGATCTTCTCATTCACTCACAAGTCACAACCAATCAAGACGTGACAGAAAGCTTAGGTGATGCCCAGAACTGTGACAACTCGAAATTTCTATCTTATAACAATCCCTGCATTCAATCAAAGTCAATCTTTCAATTAACAAATTTTAGCAGTTTTGGAGTCAGTTTGAGTGTTCTATAGCCTAGTACTGCAAGAGATAAATGGAGAGAGGATACTATAGGGTAATGTGTGCAAAATTTAGGTTCCAACACTTCAAGAAAAGGGAGTTTACGACCCAAATGGTATTGGGGACGTAAAACCTAAGGGGTATATAAGTGGCACTTAGCCATTTTTGTCATTTTCAACCATTTTCAAGTCCTAACCTCATTCTCTCTCAAGTATCATCTCAAGATCTTCAAATTAGTAAGTATTTTCTTCCTTGATTTGTTAGTAAACGTCATTATCTAGTGTTTGTGAATGATTTTCATCCATGAAGTCTCTTCATTTGATAGATAATCAAGCATTCTTCAAAACACCAAGAACACACACTAGTGTTCTTGGACCTTCAACACCCAATCAAGCTTCTATCTTGTAAGTACACTTGCCCTAGCTTCTTGTGTGCTTAATATGAACTTTTTTACACTTGAAAATCACCAAGAAACATAGGATCAAAGGAGTTTACGGCCAAGGATGTTCTTGGCCGTAAACCCTTCTAAGTGGGGTCAAATGGACCCTAGTCCCTTCCTAAGCCTTAGATGCTAGCCTTGATCCTTTCTAGAAGTGTTTAAGACCTTAAACAACAATCAAAACATGTCCCCATAAGAGTTTATGGTTGTAAACACATAAGGATATGGTCCTTAGGCCGTAAACTCTACAAAGTAGTCTTATTGTGCCCCTAATGCTTTCCTAAGGCTTGGACTTGATCATTGGATGCTCAATATTGACTTATAAGACCTCAAAACACGAAATGGAACTTAGTACCATGAGTTTACGAACATAAACTCATGGGGAAATGACCATGTGCCGTAAACTCCATAAGGAGTGGTTCTTGGGCCATAAACTCCAATGTCATGCCATACAACCCTTAAATGCAACCCTTCGGTACCTATAACACTTGAATCAAAGTGTTTCCATGTCCTAGGGTGTCTCAACTTGGTTAATTAGTTGTTAAATGAATAATTAGATACATATGTGTTTCATTATATGTTAACTAGGACCTTTGTGTGTGTTCAAGTCTCCACTTGACACCTAGCACCTTGTCCAACACTTCCGTACAATCCACTCACACCAGGTGAGTTCATACCCCTTAACTAACCTTTTAAATGTTTTTAAATGTTTGTAAATGCTTTTATGGGGGGGGGAATACAAGTTGAATCATGCTAGTTATTATATCAATCACATGTGATTAATAACTAGCATAGAAATGGATTTACTACACTTTTAGCTGTTTTATCAAACACATTACTCCAAATGACTTTTTCAAACATTTTTACATGTTAAAAATCTTTATCAAACTGTCTTACATACTGTATGTTTCCTTTCAAACTCTGTTACAATTATGTTTCAAACAAAGGTTTTTCTTATACTTAAAACTGTCTTATCAAACAAACTACTTTCAAATCGTTTTATAAACTGACATCAAGTCATGAACTCTTATTTATTAAACTTTTCAAAGGTTTTACCAAAACTTCTTTTATACTTTTATATTTTCAATTGCATGCCTATATGTATAGTTATATAAGTAGTGTTTAAAGGACTTAGAACTGCTAACTCGCCTTGTTTCCTTTTCCTCGTTTGGATGTGTACTTAAGGTATCGGTTAGTTGTCCGAATGTAATCTAAATATTAGTTATATATTATGTATACATATAGAGACATAAAAGTTCTATCAGTAAATTCAGTACCTTTGGGTAGCAAAGGCATACTTTCGGTTATTCACATACATTACTAGTAACTATAATAGGTATAGTTAGGAGATACTATTTACTATTCCTAGTACAATTGTTAAAAGCATGTCTATATATGTATAGTTATATAAATAATGTTTGAAGGACTTAGAACTGCTAACTCGCCTTGTTTCCTTTTCCTTGTTTGGATGTGTACTTAAAGCATCGGTTATTTGTCTGAAGGTCGTCTAAATCTTACTTATATATTATGTATACATACGTAGATATAAAGGTTCTAATAAGTCAGTTTAGTACCTTTGGGTAGCAAAGGTATACGTTCATATATTTCTAGTAAACTATTATAGGTATAGTTTTTGGGTATATATATATATATATATATATATATATATATATATATATATATATATATATATATATATATGATTACGTAACATAAATGTGGATTTCGACCTAGCGATTCATTGCGGAAGTCACCTTTATTTTCCCAGAATCTCCTCTAAGGAGAACTTTTAGTATAGGGACTATCAATCACATTATTACTTACTTTCAGCGGGTCTCGTGAGAAGACTACTTACTTACAGCGAGTCTCGTGAGAAGACTACTTACTTACTTTCAGCGGGTCTTGTGAGAAGACTACTTACTTACTTTCAGCAGGTCTCGTTATAAGACTATTTACTTACTTTCATTCGGGTCTTGGTAGAAGACTACTTTTTATACTAGTAGGAAATATGGGATTTTCTAGGGTTTTCATACTTATACAAACTTTTCCTCAAAACAATTACAAGTCTTTTATTACAAGTTTTATTTACAAATAATGACATTAAATACTTATGAATTCACCAGCTTTATGCTGATACTCGCCTTCAAAATAACTTGTATTCTCAGGTCACCAATAGATAGGTACGATGACCAGGTTTTGTGAAGACGGAGCAGTCAAGACTCATCTTTTATTTTGAATACTCATTATATTGTTTTATTCTATGAAAGAATACACTTGTATTTAAAATTATACTATTAATGCAATGGATGATGTTGTTGCTTGTTTACTACTTTGCATTGTTGTGATACTTTACATGACGTCCTCCGCCCCAGAACGTTTCAGCCATTCTTGGTTTTGGGGTGTGACAAGAACTGACGTCACCAGGTAGTTAGTTAACGTGGGCATGATCCACCCAGTCAGAGGAGGCCACGCCTCACGCTCATCGGACGAGGTCCCCACAATCCGTTAAAAGCAGGTATAAAAGGATCTCTTCCGCCTCAAGGAAAGGATCCATCTTCTCTCTCAAAAAGATTACCCTAAAATTACCTATCTCAGAAATCTAATTTGATCATCAGAGCGACGTCCCAAGAGAACACCCGAACGTCCTTTAACCATTCTTCTCTGTGTTGTGTTCTAGGAAAACTCTCAAGGCAAATCCATCATCGGGCATCCAAACCCCTGTTGAACCTTTCACAACAGTTACCAAATCTTGAAAGTTGAAAATTGACTCTTGATTGACCAAATAGGACTTAGAAGTCATAAGATATATGAGAAGGTTTTTGTAAGGAAGTATTAATGTATTAGTTTTCTTTCAAGTCAAAAGGATGGTCTAGGTGCAAGCTAAAGAAGTTGAGATCCAAAACTATCATCTAGACCAAACTTGAAGGACTAATTGTAATTAATCAAGACCATATTGATAAGAAAGGAAGATTACGTGGCCAATGTTCGAATAAAAAGTACCATTAAAATACTAGTCATTGTGGTGCCTATTTAATAGAAATTAAACTCAATGGTCCATAGTGTAACATAGGTGAATACATAACACTTGAGGGTTTTCTCCTATGGCGGGGAGAATCACAATCTGAGGGAAGAGGGCTGTCATGACCGAATTCTAAGAAACTCGTGGTGGTTTTGAAGGATCAATTAAAGGATAAGCAAACAACTGAGAGCTAATGATCATCTAAGATATTAAGAGGTCGTTTTCTTCTCACTTTCTTCCCTAATTTGATATAGGGTTCAAATATAAATCCAAGTCCAAAAATTAGACTATATTATATTGATTAATGGTTGAATATAATGTTAGTTGTTTTATTATCATGACACTCTACATATAATTTTGCTACAAAAGACTTTAGACCATTGAGTTACATTCTTGTTATTGCTAAATTCATCATGCATGCAGTTTGTTCTTATCATAAGAGAAATATGAAGAAAAGATTATCAGCATATCATAATCTCATTCATTTAAACTGTGTTGAAAATGTATGTTATATCAAAATGTAACTATCACATAGGAGTACATAAAGCCACAAACCATTTACAATTTAGAGGCTGTTTGTTTGGTTCTTATTGCCTTTTACTAAGAAATAACTCTGAATTTGTCCGATTTAGAGTGTTTGTTTACCACTTATTTTAGCAACTGAATCTGAATATTTGCTCTTATTCGCAGTGCTGTCACCGTCGCCGTCCTACACTAGCGACAGCACCCTCCGGTAAGCTTCCTTACTGAAAATGATTTCTTCTGTAATCGTTTTTATGTTTTTCGCCTTTGCTCATAAAAGTTGTGTTTTTAGTCAATGGAACCAATCAAGTTTTTTTTAGGTTCTTTGTTTAAGTTGTGGTAGATATAGATTGAGGTCGAAGGTTAATATCGAGTATGTGGGAGAATCCTTCTATTGTTGGCAGCGATATGGTGTGGATATCTATAAGAGGCAATAGCACATAGATCCCTGATTAGATTGTAATTGCAACACCTATGGTGAAGGCTAATACAAGATTGAGATCCCAAAAGGCACGTTTGGTTTGGTTTGCTTTCCGGATAATTTTGTGTAGTCTACCCTTTGTAACGCAAATGCAAATGCATTTGTTGAGATTAAATGTTTCATACCATGTGAGTTACTTGATCTTATGAAAATGTTATTTAATTAATGAATTAATGTCTTCGCAACTTGTGTTTTCTTTAATTTTGGTTTGTTTCATTTCATTTGGTTTTTGTCTTATGGAGTTCTATTGTTTCTTGTTTAACTTCTTCTACAAATCAAGCTGTTATGTACATCTTGGTGTTTGCTTTTTTGTGCAAGAAAATGTATGTTGCTATTATTAAGAATCATTGGTATAGTTGGTTTCTATTATATGGGTAATTATCACATAATATAGTGAGTTCATGTTATTCACTCTTGGATCTAGATCTCATGGTATTGCCCCGATAATGTTGTTGAATATTTTATTGAGAGCCATTAGAAAGTTGGATGTTGTATTGATGATTTACACATAGTGGTTGCTACCTTTCATTATTATATCTTTTTCGTTCAAAAAAATATTGATTCAATTGTTTATGATTTCTTATTTATTTGTTTATTTGTTTATTGATTGTTGATTCAATTTTTATAGTTTCTTGTTTATTATTTTGTTGTGGCATCCCCAAAATCTCGGTCAGAAAAGACCGGTTTCATTTATGCTTTTTGAACATTTTCAGAGTAAATCCTTTTGATTTTAAAAGAGGTGCGGAATTTGTTCCCAAAAACAAAACATGATAAAATATATTTTTATCAAAACATTTCATAAAGAAATATAATTTCATTTCATAATCAAAAATCGGGATGTCATGTTCCAATACAGACCATAAAACATAAACGATAACATTACAAGTCATTCAATAAATAAATACATATACAGAATTTTAAACAAAACAACTTGATGATTCATCCATCTTATGCTCTTGCGGCACTTCCTGTAATACAAGTAAACTGAGTGGGTCAGGCTTGGGAGCCTGGTGAGCATATAGGGTTTTCAACCCACAATAAATAATTATATTTAATTCAACAATCAACAATAACCCGATTACCCATTCCCATTATCCTCACTTTACGTCCCTAAAATAACATCTATCTCAAGGGACCTAATCTAGGATTTTCATCGGGACGGACATTACTGCAGAGGGGCTTCCTCAACAATAAGTGTCCTAAAGGCAACCATGTGGGGGATTAGAGTACACCGGTGGACATCAAGCCCACAACACCTACATGTTATGATCCTGCCAGTGTTCCATGGGACAGTCTAGAATAGTTTGTGGTCATCATCCATACTCTGCTGAATGACTAGAATAACACCAACAACGAGGCCTCTCATCAATTTATTTCATTGCACACCAACTGTCTACCCATGTTCTACCCAACATATTAGTAGATAAAAATATACATGTTTTATACATAATTTTAAAAAAACTGTATAGCATGCTCTTTCCATCCAAATAGCAAGTAACACGTAAACACATAACAAGAAATTTCAAGGAGAGTCATATAAGTCTATGTGTTGGAAGGTAATAATAATACCCTCACACAACCCATATTCTTAAATACATTCAACGATTACTTGTATAATATCATGTATTGAAAGGGACTATACACTCACTTGATCAGAAGATGATCGGGAAGCACTACGGCTTGCAGAAGTAGTGTTTCTTCGGAAGATCTAGAAGATCTTCACAAAAACCGGGCTCCTTGCGGGCAGAGCTTCGGCTCGGGAATCTCACTTCTCGGGATCTTCGGGACTTCGGGACTTGCTTCGGGACTCGGGAATGATACCGGGGCTTCGGGATATAATTGACACGCAAACCAAGGCGAAAACTAGAGAGAAAGGAAGAAAAAATGGCAAGGAAAATGGCTGATCTCGGTTTCTATTTATAGGGTGTTGGGTCTGGGATTACGTTGGGCGTAACTCCAAGTACGCTGGGCGTACTCAGTATGTTGGGCGTACCAAGCCTTATGCTGGGCGTACTCAACGTCACTGCATGCATCATTTGGTGGCACTCGAGTATAGGTCAGGCAACTTGCACTCATCCGAGTACGCTGGGCGTACTCAAATTACGCTCGGCGTAATTTGACTCGTCAAACTTCTAAATTGTGTAACTTTCGCATACGAGCTCCATTTTCGATGTTCTTTATATCCACGCGTAGGTGAGACTATGCTCTACAACTTTCGTTTAGACTCCGTCTGCTAATTTTGATTTTATTTTTTATTATTTATTTTTAGTAGACCGGGACAAAAAAACTTTGTTAGAAATTCATAACTTCTTCATCTGACGTTCGTTTTCGTCTGTCTTTTCACCAATGCACTACTATCAACGAGATCTTCGATTCTCATTTAGATTGTTTCGACCAACAATCACTCGATCTCGGATTGAGTATTCAGGCTGCATACTGCTAAGCTGAAACTTCAGAAAATCATAACTTCCTCATACGAAGTCAGATTTGGACGATCTTTTTATGCACGCTCTCGGTTTAACGAACTCTATGACTTTCGCTTAGAGCGCTACGGCTAAATATCACTCCTTCGTAAATTCACTATTTACATCATGTTGTGCCACACCGGTTTTGTCGCGGAACTTCGACAGGTCATAACTTCTTCATTATAACTCGGATTTCAGCATTCTCTATATATTCGGAAACCTCGTTTCAACTACTACAAAATTATCCATAGATATCGAGCTTATCTAACATTTCATTTTGATGCTTATTTTTATTCTTAATTCAATTAAGTCACACAACACATAATATTCAAATAATACACTTATATTATTTCAAAACGGGTTACAAGGGTTAACCTAGACTATTACATTGCTAAAAATGGCAAGCCCAGAAACACGGGCGTTACAATTCTCCCCACCTTAGGATGATTCTGTCCCCGGAATCACACATCAACAAACAAATATGGGTAGTGACTCATCATGTCACTCTCCGTCTCCCAGGTGAGATTTGGCCCATTCGCATGTTTCCAACGGACAAGCACTAACTCAACCATCTTACGTCACAACTTTTTAGTCTTTCGGTCAATGATTGACTCCGGTTCTTCAATAAACCTTTTGTTTTCATCGGTTCTCAACTCCAAAAGTGGAATCATATCGGGAACTTCTCCCGTGAACTTCCTTAAATAACATACATGAAATGTGTTATGAATCCTATTCAGTTCTTCTGGTAGTTCGAGCTTGTAAGCTTGGTTCCCTATTCTATGAAGAACTTTAAACGGTCCAATAAACCTTGGACTTAATTTTCCCCTTTTACCAAATCTTATAAGTCCCTTCCACGGTGAGACTTTAAGCAAAACGGAATCTCCAACTTCGAAAGTCATCGGTCTTCGCTTGTTGTCAGCATAGCTCTTTTGATGATCCTGAGCGGCTAATATTCTCTCCCTAATTATTTTCAACTTTTCAGCAGTTTGATGGACTATCTTTGGTCCCATAAACTGCTTTTCCCCAACCTCAAGTCAACAAGACGGCGTACGACACTTCTGTCCGTACAAAGCTTGATAAGGTGCCATCTTGATGCTCGAGTGGAAACTATTATTGTAGGAAAATTCTACCAAAGGTAAATGTTCATCCCAGTTACCTTGGAATTCTAGGGTACATGCTCTTAGCATATCTTCAAGCATTTGTATCGTTCGTTCACTCTGACCATCAGTCTGTGGATGGTAAGTTGTACTCAAACACAACTTGGTACCCATCTCCTCTTGTAGACTTTTCCAAAACCTTGAGGTGAAACGACTATCACGATCTGACACAATCATTAGCGGAACACCGTGAAGCCTCACAATTTCCTTCACGTAAGAATTCGCAAGCTTCTCCATAGACCATTTCTTCTTGGCTGCTATGAAATGTGCACTCTTAGTGAATCGATCAACGACCACCCAAATCATCTCGTGACCACTTTTCATTCTGGGCAGTTTAGTGACAAAATCCATAGCAATGTCTTCCCACTTACCCATACGCACAGGCAATGGTTCTAAACTCCCGTACGGTTTCTGATGTTGTGTCTTTACTCTCGCACAATTCACACACTCGACCACATACTTTGCAACATCAAGCTTCATCGTCGGCCACCAGTAGTAGGGTTGCAAGTCCCTATACATTTTAGTGCTACCGGGATGAATCGAGTACATGGTATTATGAGCTTCTTCCATCAGAAGATCTCTGACTCCTCCTGTCTTAGGTATCCAAATCCGCTTTTGGAACACCTTCAGTCCATGACTGTTTATACCTAACACCAACGTTTTACCCAAACGTTCCTCCTTTCGGTCATTCTTCTCAGAAGCTTCCTCTTGAGCTTTCTTTATACTTTCCACAATGGTCGAGACAACTTCTATTCTCAACGCTCTTGGCCTCTTTCTTTCAAGATTGACTTTCCGAATGAGAGCATCAGCAACAACATTAGCTTTACCGGGATGGTAAAGTATCTGACATTCATAGTCTTTAAGTAATTCTAGCCAGCGGCGTTGCCTCATATTCAATTCCTTCTAACTAAAGAGATATTGGAGACTCTTATGATCAGTGAAAAGTTTGCACTTCGTGCCATAGAGGTAATGCCTCCATATTTTCAGAGCGAATACTACCGCTGCCAACTCCAAATCATGAGTCGGGTAGTTCTTTTCATGCTCTTTCAGCTGTCGAGATGCATACGCGATCACCTTATCTCTTTGGGTCAAAACACAACCCAATCTAACCCCAGACGCATCACTATAAACAGTGAAGTTTTCAACTCCATCGGGTAGAGATAAAATCGGTGCCTCGCATAAATTCTTCTTTAGCAACTCGAAATCTTCTCTGTGCTTATCATTCCAAGCATAAACGGCTCCTTTGTGGTTCAAAGCTGTTAATGGACTAGTGATCGATGAAAAGCCCTGGATAAACCTTCAGTAATATCCGACTAATCCCAAAAAGCTTCGGATCTCCGTGGGACTCTTCGGTTGCTCCCACTTTGTCACAACTTCAATCTTTGTCAGATCGACCATTATACCTTCTTGGTTGACCACGTGACCCAAGAATTGGACTTCTCTAATCCAAAAATCATATTTGGAGAACTTTGCATATAGCTTCTCCTTTTTCAAGACTTCCAACACTTATCACAAGTGTCTGCCATGCTCCTCTTGGCTTTTCGAGTAAATCAGAATGTCATCTATGAACACTATCACCGATTTATTAAGGAACGGATTACAAACCCTGTTCATTAAATCCATGAATTTTGCTGGAGCATCGGTTAGTCTAAACGACATAACCAAAAACTCGTAGTGTCCATATCGCGTTCTGAATGCAGTCTTCTCTATATCCTGCTCTTTCACCTTCAGTTGATGATATCCTGACCTTAGGTCGATCTTTGAAAAATAACTTAAACCTTGTAGTTGATCGAACAGGTCATCAATCCTCGGCAACAAATATCTATTCTTTATTGTTGCCTTGTTCAGCTCTCTGTAATCGATGCACATTCTCATACTTCCATCTTTCTTCTTCACGAATAACACCGGAGCTCCCCAAGGTGATGAACTAGGTCTAATGAAACATTTTTCCAATAACTCCTGAAGTTGCATCATCAGCTCCTTCATCTCCGTCGGTGCTAGTCGGTAAGGTGCTTTTGCTATTGGCGTCGTCCCTGGTAACAAGTCGATACGGAATTCTAGTTGCCGATCAGGCGGTAATCTAGGAAGATCTTCGGGAAACACTTCCAGATAATCACACACCACAAGAATGCTCTGCATCTCCTTTTTCTCCTTCTTTGCATCAATCACAAATGCCAAATATGATGTACATCCTTTGGCCAAACACTTTCTGGCTTTCATTAGAGAAATGATCCCAGAACTTACTTTGCGTTTGTCCCCATACACCATAAATGACTCTTTCTCTGCCGGGTTTACCTTAACTATCTTCTTTCTACACAATATTTCGGCGTCATTGGCGCTAAGCCAATCCATTCCCAACAGGATGTCGAAACCATTAAGTTCTATAGGCAATAATTCCTTGTGGAACTTATTCCCATTCAAGTCAATTAAGATGTTTTTCATACGATGACTAATAGGTACAAACTTGCCATTAGCAACTTCGACTAATAAAGCATTATCTATTCTATCGACAGGCAAAGCTAGTTTTCTACCAAATTCATGCGAAATAAAGGAGTATTTGGCTCCAAAATCAAATAAAATTTGGGCAGACAATTTGTTTACGAGAAAGGTACCTGAAGCGACATCAGCTTCATCTTTAGCAACTTCCAGTGTCATCTGGAATGCTCTAGCCTTTGGCTTTGGCGGAATGTTGGGTTTTGCTGCCTCCTTCTTCTTCGGATAATCCCTCGAGATGCGCCCCTCCTCACCGCAACCATAGCAAACTTTCTTGGTGAGGGTGCATTTGTTGGAATAATGCCCTGGCTTTCCACACTTGAAGCATGTGACCACTCCACCGTCACATTTCCCATGATGCTTCTTCTTACACTTGTCGCACCATTTCGCCTCTACCTTTCCTCCACTTCCTCTCGAACCAGATTTCGAGAATTTACTTTTCTTGTTGGACCCTGAATATCCCTCGAACTTCCTCTTTTCACCACCCTCAACTTTGTTGGCGGTTCTCCCCTTAATCATATTTTCAACAGACTTGGCAGCCCAGATAGTTGGCTCAAGAGTATGTGCCTGATGCACTGGCACCTCGTACTCCCATGGGAGTCCCTTCGCATACCGGTCCACCTTTGTTAGCTCATCCAGGACGATACGCAAGGCAGACTCCATTTTGTCTATGAAGGCGTTTGTGTATTCATCGACTGGCATGCTGCCTTTTGTCAACGTCAGAAACTTGTTTTCCAATTCCAGTAGATTTTGGGCTGAGAAGAACTTGCGTTTAAACTACACCAAGAATTCGGCCCAAGTCAATTGCAGTGGCTCGTTAGGGCTAAGGGTCTTCCCCAGAGTGTTCCACCAACGAACAGCTCTACTCCTGAATTGATGTACTGTGAACGTGGTCTGCAACTTGCCTCTACAGCCACAAGTCATGAAGGCCAACTCCATTTCGGAGATCCAATCCATTACTCCAATCGGGTCCTCCTTTCCAGTAAAAGTCGACGGCTTGCAAGTTAAAAAGTCCTTGTACTTGCACCCTAATCCATCTTGATTATTGTGTCTATTAATAGGTGGGTTCTCTTGACCAATTATCCCACTGAGGGTTTCTCCTTCGGACTGCCCTCCATTTACTTCGGGCTCTTCAACTCAAATTGATGATTCTTCGCGATTCTGCCTAATTAGACGGCTGGTTTCATCCATCTGACGATCCAACATTGTCTGAATCATCACTTGAACTCCTGCCATTTTCATTGGCTCTGGTGCTTCTGCTACGACAGGTATTTGGTCAATCACAGGCGCTTGCTCGACTACAGGCGACTGATTCCTGTTTTGGTCAGCGTTTCCAACTCTGCTTCTTGTTCTCACCATTTTTTATCTTTACACCGAATAAGGTGAAATTAGATCCTCTTTCACGATAAAATTTCAATTCATCCTTATTACTCCAAACGATTACATGCTAGTTCTAATATCGTAGACGTACGCTTAGAATCCTAAACACATAAGGTTTCCAGATCCGGTCGGCAAAATACCATATATCCGAACAAATAATATCTTATATGGCAACATATAACATTTAGCACATAAAAGCATTTTAGGCAACTTTCCTAAAATAAACTAGTGCTCGTGTCTATAATATAACAGACACACACATCTCATAATCTCCACTTAGCATTCTAAGTTTAAGTCTAGAAATCCTACAAATTCCTAGTTCGCTTAAACAAACTGATACCAACTGTGACATCCCCAAAATCTCGGCCAGAAAAGACCGGTTTCATTTATGCTTTTTGAACATTTTCAGAGTAAATCCTTTTGATTTTAAAAGAGGTGCGGAATTTGTTCCCAAAAACAAAACATGATAGAATGGATTTTTATCAAAACATTTCATAAAGAAATATAATTTCATTTCATAATCAAAAATCGGGATGTCATGTTCCGATACAGACCATAAAGCATAAACGATAACATTACAAGTCATTCAACAAATAAATACATATACAGACTTGTAAACAAAACAACTTGATGATTCATCCATCTTATGCCCTTGCGCCACTTGCTGTAATACAAGTAAACTGAGTGAGTCAGGCTTGGGAGCCTGGTGAGCATATAGGGTTTTCAACTCACAATAAATAATTATATTTAATTCAACAATAAACAATAACCCAATTACACATTCCTGTTATCCTCACTTTACGTCCCTAAAATGACATCTATCTCAAGGGACCTAATCTAGGATTTTCATCAGGGCGGACATTACTGCAGAGGGGCTTCCTCAACAATAAGTGTCCTAAAGGCAACCATGTGGGGGATTAGAGTACACCGGTGGACATCAAGCCCACAACACCTACATGTTATGATCCTGCCATTGTTCCACTTGACAGTCTAGAATAGTCTATGGTCGTCATCCATACTCTGCTGAATGA
This sequence comes from Lactuca serriola, assembly GCF_051521515.1. NCBI lineage: Eukaryota > Viridiplantae > Streptophyta > Magnoliopsida > Asterales > Asteraceae > Lactuca > Lactuca serriola. The sequence continues at coordinate 218,378,182 of NC_136412.1, read as the reverse complement.
CTAGAATAACACCAACAGGACAGTCTAGAATAGTCTGTGGTCGTCATCCATACTCTGCTGAATGACTAGAATAACACCAACAACGAGGCCTCTCATCAATTTATTTCATTGCACACCAACTGTCTACCCATGTTCTACCCAACATATTAGTAGATAAAAATATACATGTTTTATACATAATTTTAAAAAAACTGTATAGCATGCTCTTTCAATACTCCATCCAAATAGCAAGTAATACGTAAACACATAACAAGAAATTTCAAGGAGAAACATATAAGTCTATGTGTTGGAAGGTAATAATAATACCCTCACACAAACCGTATTCTTAAATACATTCAACGATTACTTGTATAATATCGTGTATTGAAAGGGACTATACACTCACTTGATCAGAAGATGATCGGGCAGCACTATGGCTTGTAGAAGTAGTGTTTCTTCAGTAGATCTGGAAGATCTTCACAAAAACCGGGCTCCTCGCGGGCAGAGCTTCGGCTCGGGAATCTCACTTCTCGGGATCTTTGGGACTTCGGAACTTGATTCGGGACTCAGAAATGATACTGGGGCTTTGGAATACAATTGACACGCAAACCAAGTCGACAACTAAAGAGAAAGGAAGAAAAAATGGCAAGGAAAATGGTTGATCTCGGTTTCTATTTATAGGGTGCTGGGTCTGGGATTACGCTGGGCGTAACTCCAAGTACGCTGGGCGTACTCAATATGCTGGGCGTACCAAGCCTTATGCTGGGCGTACTCAACGTCACTGCATGCATCATTTGGTGGCACTCGAGTATAGGTCAGGCAACTTGCACTCATCCGAGTACGCTGGGCGTACTCAAATTACGCTCGGCGTAATTTGACTCGTCAAACTTCTAAATTGTGTAACTTTCGCATACGAGCTCCATTTTCGATGTTCTTTATATCCACGCGTAGGTGAGACTATGCTCTACAACTTTCGTTTAGACTCCGTCTGCTAATTTTGAGTTTATTTTTTATTATTTATTTTTAGTAGGCCGGGACAAAAAAACTTCGTTAGAAATTCATAACTTCTTCATCTGACGTCCGTTTTCGTCTGTCTTTTCACCAATGCACTACTATCAACGAGATCTTCGATTCTCGTTTAGATTGTTTCGACCAACAATCACTCGATCTCGGATCGAGTATTCGGGCTGCATACTGCTAAGCTGAAACTTCAGAAAATCATAACTTCCTCATACGAAGTCAGATTTGGACGATCTTTTTATGCACGCTCTTGGTTTAACGAACTCTACGACTTTCGCGTAGATCGCTAAGGCTAAATATCAGTCCTTTGTAAATTCACTATTTACGTCACATTGTGCCACACCGGTTTTGTCGAGAAACTTCGACAGGTCATAACTTCTTCGTTATAACTCGGATTTCGGCATTCTCTATATATTCCGAAACCTCGTTTCAACTACTACAACATTATCCATAGATATAGAGCTTATCTAACATTTCATTTTGACGCTTATTTTTATTCTTAATTCAATTAAGTCGCATAACACATAATACTCAAATAATACATTTATATTATTTCAAAACGGGTTACAAGGGTTAACCTAGACTATTACATTGCTAAAAACGGCAAGCCCAGAAACACGGGCATTACATTTGTGGTTCTATTATTTATTGTTTTTTGTTTGATTTGGATTTATGTTTAATTTGGATTTTATATGATGTTATATATATATATATATATATATATATATATATATATATATATATATATATATATATATATATATATATATATATATATATATATATATATATATATATATCTTACTATATTATTAGACAAATTTACTATTTCTAAAAATAAATTTAAGACGTTCAAGTTTTTAAACACAATGTACAATATCTAATGCATTATATATCTTATGTGTATCAAAGACCCCCTTAAGTATCGCATATTGTTTCCCCCATAAGCGATATACCCTTTTATCTTTTTTGACTTGGCCTTTATTTTTCATTTGAATTCCCACTTAAAACTTAGTCAAACACGTTTGGATTCAGTAAACGGTTTCCTCAATCCCGCACACTAATCTCGGCCCCAGTATAGCTCTCCCATATGTGATCCTTCCATCTCCCTTATTTGATCCCTCCATCTCCCTTTATCTCCGGAAAAAATATCAGTTTGAAGATTTCATTCAGATTCCTTTTCGCTTGCCTTTCTCACACTCAACGCAAACCCTAACATCGATGATGACGAAGAACTTTCTCGGATGGCCACTGGTCGCAAGGTCAGAACCCCTCTAATGGATATATCATAAAGCTTGCTAACGATGTTTTATTTTATAGGGTTTCTAATCTATGCCTTTTCATTCTTCATACCTTCACCTTCATCTGTCGTCGCCTTCTACCCAAATCTCATCTCACGTGATACATTGCAGGTAATCGTCAAACAAAAAGCTTAAATTTGAAATTCTTTGTCTAGCTAAATCAGTTCGGTTTTGCGATTTTTTATTCCAAATCAATGTCAGGAAAAGTGCAATTGACGCTGCCTCTCATGCCTTTCCTCGCGTTGCCATCATCCATTGTGGATGGTAGGGTTTGTGTGGAGACTGCTTGGCTTGAAATTATTGCTCAGTTAAACTTGATTCTCTCTAGATATTGAAGTTTTCACCATAATTGAGTGAACATAAAGATGGCAAAGCTTTCACTATCGATGAAAATTGAACACCACTGAACTCTCAGTAATTCGGATTTTGTAATTTCTGATAAAAGATTTATTACATGTATACTCGATTTCATAAAATTCTTAACCTCTCTTTAATTCTCTTTCTTTTCAGTTTTGGGCGTAGAGGGAGTTTTGGGAGTGGATGGGTGATTAGATGGTGAGTCTTTTGATTATACATGACTTGATTCCTAATTATCCGCAACTGATAAAGGAGGATTAGAAGTCATATAATCTGTAATATTTAGGGGAACTAGAACATCTATTCTAAAAATATATTTTAGAGAATGATTAGATCCATAAGTTCTAGGGTAACATGAAATGCTATTCTTATAATAATTTCTCTTTGATGTTTAAACAATATTTGTATCAATGTTGAGGGTTTAAGGTATTAGGCATCTATGTTTGACTCTATTGCTCCTTCTCCATCGATGCAAAGCCCTCCACCACAGGCTTCCAACCTAGGTAAAAGATATCCAAACCCACCGTCTATGTTTCTATTTCTATTTTGGGAAGATTTTTGTTTTGGAATTTGTTTATTTAAAAGATTTAATTTTTAGGGTTTTTGACGAACCATGATGGGTAAAAAGAGGTTAGATTCACTACTTCTGTCTACTGACACCACCATTACTTTTTATGTTAGCTGACACCAACATTTTAGATCTTTAATATTTTCACACAAATGAGCCCTATGTATTTTTGGGTTCGATCTTCTGGTTTTTTTATGACAATCGCTTCATGCTAAGTTTTATGTGTTTCAGATCTATGTCCTTTTGTGGCTTCATTAATCGAGATAATGCTCTGACTTTTCGTTCTTGGCAGCTCTACAACTCATGATACCATGTAAGTGTTCTTTAATCTATCAAATTAAAACCCATTTGATTGAAATTGATGATATATATGTTGAAATGTTGGGATATTTTCTTATATGATGTGCTTCTGTGATTATAATGTCAATATTAGTTGTAGTTGTATTGCAAGTAACAATTTTTACTCAAACTCAAACAATGCTTGGATACAGCTGTAGGTTCTAAGAGAAATTACAACTCAAGAACATCAGGTGATAGTTTTAGAGGTTTGTATATAGATTCCTAAACCTGAAAGTGGAGACCTTACCGATCTCCTATTTTTTTCCTGCTTTCTTTGATTATTTTCAGTCAAAGAAACCATAGAAGGCTAATGGAGAGGTGAGACTTTCTTTTATATTTCAAAGTGTTCTTGATTATGACATACATAACCATTGTAATTTGCTTTTACTTGATACAAAGTATTGATTGACAATGGCTTGGACATGTTAGTGTATAAATTTGCAGAACAGGCTTGGCAAACGACTCTTTTGTGATGAAATTACCTATCTCTTATTTTTAAACGTGTTAGTTTTTTTATATATTTTATATGAATTTGCAGGTCACATTCAATTTCCAAGCCCCCCAAATCCTTGCAAATTGTAAATTATCACAAATAAGATAAAAGGCAAGATACTAAAAAGGTTTAGGCTACCAAGGTAAACTTATTTATGAAAACTATTGGAGATTTAGATGATATATACCCTTGAATTACTTTTCTCTGCTGCATGAGAGTAGAAAATCCGACCCGAATTCAGGAATGAGTAGAGCTTTACAATTCTAACATATGTCTTTTATTAGTTTTTCAGGTTCATATTTATGCTTGTGTCTTTATTCTGATAAACTTGAAGCCCATGTTTTAGATAAAGAGTATAAATATTTTGAACCATATCTTTCATATTTGGTTATTTCTGTCGAAATATATCATTGTACTTTAATTTTTTTTAATGTAATCGTAATTTGCTTTTTATAGTAGTATGCCTCCAAACATTATATTTATATAATATGTTTGTATGTTTCCAGTGTATGACAAATGAAAGAATCAAAAGCCCATAATCGGAAGAAAACTATAAAAATTACCAACCAATGATCTGTTTAATCTTTGTCAACTATTCATTTTTCTGTATATAACCTTAAGACTTGAGTCACTGTAGTTTTGTTTTATACTTTGAAATAAATTTCACTATTCTTTTAACTTATGTTAATAACCTTAAATATGTATGTATCACTTATATAATCCGCTTCATAAGAGATTGGTACTATTTTTTGTTATAATAAAAAACTTCAACTATTTAAAACATGAAGAACCACTTATTTCAACAAGTAATTGAACAAACTAAAATGAAAACTAGATAGATACCAAAAGTGGAAAAATGTGTTTAATAACAATAAACTATACTTTGTAAAAAATAAATAAATAAATTATATTGCTAATTATTGTATTTAGGAAAAAAATGACATCTATTTTTTACACAAATCCAACAAATGCAAAACTAAACGATAACAATGTGTCTTAATGTTTGTTTTTATTTATTTATTTATTATTATTTATTTATTTATTTTTAAATATAACATGTTTATATGGAACATTGACCAATATATTATATGTAAAACAATGTCACACGTATATAAATTATGATACTAATTCTTAAAACTTTAATTGAAAAAAACTTGGGTTTGTATCTATCCATTCACGTTAATAACAAAAATGACCATAATCAGAGGGTTTTTTTAACTGTCTGACATGTTTACAAAGAAAATTAATCGTCGAAAATAAATTATTCGCCATCCGATAAAATAAAGTATTCACTAGCTGTTGAAAAGAAACTAATCACCAGATGCCATATTTTTATCCCATACTTTTATTATTACCTTGAAACAGCCTGCCAAAAACACTAATCGCCAAAATAAATTTTGCTATCTTGACCGATAACACCCTCAATGTTGCATTGGAAAAATTTGGAATGGTCTAGGTAATATTAGTTTTAGGCAATTGTAACTAGAGGTGTTGATCAAGAATCAATTATTTTAAATTTTTATAAATGTTTTTTTTATAACCGAGCCGCTGATTAGGGACCAACATTTTTAAAAATCGAAGACTGGTTTTCTAAAAAAATGAAAGGAACCGATTTCAAAACCAAAAATAATGATTTTTTTTACAAAATCTCATTTACAAAAACGAAAAACCAAACTAACCGTTGAAGTGAACTAATTATCGACAGCCGAAAATAAACCATTTGCCGAAAAAACTATTCTCTGCCCATCACTTTGCGCGGGCACACCACTAGTATATATATATATATATATATATATATATATATATATATATATATATATATATATATATATATATATATATATATATTGGGCGAATGCACGCGCATTGCGCAAAAGCATCTATATAGTTGAAATCTTTACAAATATATGTTTTAAATATAACAATAATGTTGTTGTTAAATTTGATATAATAATTTGTATACTAAGTTGATATAATATATTGATTATTTTGAATTATATGATAATATCTAAATCTATTAAAACTTCATAATCTCAATTTTTTGAATGACCTCTACCCGCAGGTTACTCATGAATAAAATTAAATATAATATATGGTTTAATGTTATTTATAGTTGTTGTTATTGTTAATTATTTTTTTTCTAAATTTATTGGCTTAACATTTTTATTTATATCATTGTAATTATTTAAAACATCAAACATTTTTTTTTAATTTAAAGATAACAATATAATCATTTATATAGAGTTATTTTTAACTATTGTTATTGTAAGTTATTTTAAGCTACTTATTTGAAAACTTTTAACGATTATAAAAATATCTTTCGGAAATACTTTAGTTAAATTGATATTACAATTTAGTTTTTGTATTTAGCACTACAATTTATCACTTTTAACTATTTACAAAATATTCTTTGAGTTTTTAAGTGGAACTGAAATTTATATTGAAGTTGACCTTGTAATGTTATATTTAAATTAACAATTTAAGTATTTAGTCCAAACTGTTCAAAAGTTGTAGCTTTAAACTGATAATAGTCTACATACTACAACATATTAAATCTAATAAATTAATTATAATATGTTAAAAGTTAAATACATAACTTTATAAGTAGAAGTAAACATATTATTTTAATATTGAAATTTAGTTTATTTATGATTACACTTAAGGTTTGATACTTATTTAACCTTATTAACCAACTTATAATCATTATTAGAAAGACACTAGAATTATCACTTTTAACTATTTACAAAATATTTTTAGGTTGTTTAAGTTGAACTAAAATTTATATTTAAGTTGATCCTGTAAGGTTATGTTTAAATTAACAATTTAAGTATTTTATACAAATTGTTCAAAAGTTGTAGCTTTAAAATGATAATGGTTTAGATACAACAACATATTAGACACAATAAATTAAGTATAATATGTTAAAAGTTAAAAACATAACTTTATAAGTAGAAGAAAATATATTCTTATAATATTGAAATTTAGTTTATATATGATTATACTGTAGGTTTTATATTTATTTAACCTTATTGACCAACTTATAATCATTATTAGAAAAAAATTGAAAACTCATAGGAGTTTCAAATGAATGTGATGAAAGGAAAAATGATTCATTTATAAGTATACTAGGCGTAACCTCGTGTGTTGCGCAAGAATGCATTTAAGTGGTTAAAATAATTATGAGAAAAAATATAAATATGTTGAAATTTACATTTTTAGTCATGTTTTGGTCATTAACCGAATGATCAAATAACATAAAAATTCATCAACTTATATTTTGATACTGTCTAATATAGTTCATACCTTATAAACTTTACTTTTACTTTTATAATATCCAATATGTATTTTAAGTTTTTGTATAACATTAATATAATCTACTTTTTCTTATACCTGATAATATTTTTTTTGGATAAAATAAGAAATAAGTTGTTTTAAATGAGCTATTAATAAACAATATTGAACTAATAAATTTGTATTACACTATTTATATTACACCAAAACATTATAGGTTTCATATATGAATTTTCAAATATTAAACATTGAAATTAAGAATGAAATCAATCAAAAATATATCATTATACATAAATGTCATCAAGAGTTATAAAATAAGTCGATTAGTAAATATGATATTTAATTTTAATTACATATTTTGCAAGGCATACGTTTGACTTCATGTTGGTGCGCTGAGAATCCTCTTCCTTAATTTGTACCTAAAAAATTAAGATGAATAGGAGTATAAAATAGATATTACTAAGCATTAATATAAATAATTAAAAAGGGTATGTGGATCTCCTATTTCCGGTTAAAGACAACATACATCTCTAGTGGTATCGATTCCTATGTGAAATTAAAGTAGTCATTATATGTACACCTTGTTTTATAATTATACAAACAAATATGAGTAACCAAACATAAAAATGTTATCTTTATGTAGGAAAAATATTTTTATTAATCAATCAATTAAGTAACACATGTTGAAATTTTTACAATCATTATTAAAAAGCATTTGAAAAATTAGATTTTAAAATGAATTTTGGTTGAAGTGTTTTGACATCTATTATAATATATATATATATATATATATATATATATATATATATATATATATATATATATATATATATATAGAGAGAGAGAGAGAGAGAGAGATGGAAAGTATACCATATGTATGAGTTTTAATTAACTATCTTTTTAAAACGGTACAATTACAAAACAAAATAAACATATTTAAAATATTTAATTAAATATTTTCAACATCACCCTATATAACATATGATCAATTGATTAACGATTAAACAACAATATATAACAACTGTATTACATAATCCAAAAACGAAGAAAATATAAAAACGAATTAGTCTAATAGAATTACAAATTAAAAGCTATAATATAATAGCATATCTCCAATAGTGGTCATAATACCTCGACCCAACACAAAAACTTTTAAGTTTATTTTTATTTATGAAAATTGTATATGATTTGTATGCATGTCTTCCCAAAAAGGGGGTTTCAAATGCATGGTTCAAGAAAAAATGCTAGCTTTATAAGTATGTATGATATATGAGGTGTTGAGCTTATAGAGTGTGTGATTTTCTTGAAATAAGATTATGTGTGATTAATTACTTTAAAGGTGAAAGGGTGTGGAAGTTTCAAATGCATGAGGTGTTGACAAAATTTTATGGGGATTTCAAATGCATGAGATTCAAGAAAAAATGATAGATTTATAAGTATGTACGATCCTAGGCGAATGTTCGCGCATTGCGTTGAAAGACCTATATAGTTGAAATCTTTCCAAATATATGCTTTTTTTAAATATAACAATAACATTGTTGTTAAATTTGATATTAAATTGATATAATATATTGATTATTTTGAATTATCCTTATTCTAATAAAAGAATAGTTTTATTGTTCTTTTGACAAGTGTCATCTTATTAGGTCTCCTAATTAATGCATATTTTATTCTCCTTTTATCATGTGTCACCTTATTATATCTCATAATTAACGCATCCACTTGTCAAGTTCATTTCAAATTTTAAATTTCAAATTTTCAACTCTAATTATATTAAATTAATAATAAATTAATAATATTAGAATAAAAATTAATACAAATTATAAAATGATATAATTTTATATATTTATTTAAATCAATGATTAAATTTGTATAACTATAAAAATCTCTTAATTAATAATTTAATTAAACTAATTAATTAATAATTTTAAGTTTTTACTATAAAATTTTAATTAATTTTTTAACCATGGTTTCCACGGGTTATAAACTAGTATGATAATATATACATCTATTATAACTATATAATCTCAATCGTTAGAATGGGTTTTACCTGCGATTTAATCTTGAATAAAATTAAATATAATATATGGTTTAATGTTATTTATAGTTGTTGTTATTGTTAATTAATTTTTTAAAATTTATTTGTTTAACGTTTTAATTTCTATCATTATAATTATTTAAAATATCAAACATTGGTTTTTGATTTTAAAGGTAACAATATAATCATTTATATATAGTTATTTTTAACTATTGTTATTATAAGTTATTTTAAGCTACTTATTTGAAAACTTTTAATGATTATAAAAATATATTTAGGAAATATTTTAGTTAAATTGAGATAACAATTTAGTTTTTTAATTTAGCACTACAATTTATCACTTTTAACTATTCACAAAATATTCATTGAGTTTTTAAGTGGAGCTGAAATTTATATTTAAGTTAACATTGTAATGTTATATTTAAATTAACAAGTTAAGTATTTTGTTCAAACTGTTCAAAAGTTGTAGTTATACACTGATAATGGTTTAGATACAACAACTATTAAATTTAATAAATTAAGTATAACATGTTAAAAGTTAAAGTCATAATTTTATAAGTAGAAGTAAAGATATTATTTTAATATTGAAATTTAGTTTATTTATGGTTACACTTTAGGTTTGATATTTATTTTACCTTATTAACCAAATTATAATTATTATTAGAAAGACACTACAATCTATCACTTTTAACTATTTACAAAATATTTTTTTGGTTGTTTAAGTTAAACCACAATTTATATTTAAATTGATCCTGTAAGGTTATATTTAAATTAACAATTTAAGTATTCTATACAAATTGTTCAAAAGTTGTAGCTTTAAAATGGTTTATGTACAACAACATATTAGACCTAATAAATTAAGTATAATATGTTAAAAGTTAAAAACATAACTTTATAAGCAGAAGAAAATATATTTTTTTAATATTGAAATTTAGTTTATATATGATTACACTTTAGGTTTTATATTTATTTAACTTTATTAAGTAACTTATAATCATTATTAGAAAGAAATTGAAAAGTCATGCGAGTTTCAAATGAATGCGGTGAAAGGAAAAATGAATGAGAGTTTCAAATGAATGTGGTGAAATGAAAAATGCTTCATTTATAAGTATACTAGGCGAATGTCAGCGCGTTGCACATAAATACCTATGTAGTTGAAATCTTTACAACTATATGTTATTTTAAATATAAAAATTACGTTGTTATTAAATTTGATATAATAATTCGTATACTAAATTGATATAATATATTGATTATTTTGAATTATATGATAATATATACATCTATTACAAGTGTATAATCTCAACCGTTTAAATATTCTACCCACGAGTTACGAAGAAATTAAATATAATATATGACTTAATGTTATTTATAGTTTTTGTTATTGTTAATTAATTTTTTAAAATTTATTTTCTTAACGTTTTAATTTCTATCATTATAATTATTTAAAACATTAGACATTGTTTTTTTATTTTAAAGGTAACAATATAATCATTTATATAAAGTTATTTTTAACTATTGTTATTATAAGTTATTTTAAGCCACTTATTTAAAAACTTATCACGATTATAGAAATATCTTAGAAAATATTTTAGTTAAATTGAGATTACAATTTAGTTTTGCATTTATCACTTTTAACTATTTACAAAATATTCTTTGGTTTGTTAAATGGAACTGAAATTTATATTTAAGTTAACATTGTAATGTTATATTTAAATTAACAATTTAAGTATTTTGTCCAAATTATTCCAAAGTTGTAGATTTAAACTAATAATGGTTTACATACAACAACATGTTAAATCTAATAAATTAAATATAATATGTTAAAAGTTAAGGACATAAATTTATAAGTATAAGTAAAAATATTATTTTAAAATTGAAATCTAGTATATTTATAATTACACTTTAGGTTTGATATTTATTTAACCTTATTAACTAACTTATAATCATTATTAGAAATACACTACAATTAATCGTTTTTAACTATTTACAAAATATTCTTTGGGTTGTTTAAGTTAAACTAAAATTTATATTTAAGTTGACCCTTTAATGTTATATTCAAATTAATAATTTAAATATTTTATACAAATTGTTCCAAAATTTTATCTTTTAAAATGGTAATGGTTTATATCCAACAATATATTAAAACTAATAAATTAAGTATAATATGTTAAAAGTTAAAAAAACATAACTTTATAAGTAGAAGTAAACATATTATTTTAATATTGAAATTTAATTTATATATGATTACATTTTAGGTTTGATATTTGTTTAACCTTATTAAGTAACTTATAATTATTATTAGAAAGAAATTGAAAAGTGATAGGAGTTTTAAATGAATGTGGTGAAAGGAAAAATGAATGAGAGTTTGAAATGAATGTTGTAAAAGAAAAAAATGTTTCCTTTATAATATAGTTTGATATGATATGATAACGATATATATATATATATATATATATATATATATATATATATATATATATATATATTTGTAATTATTCAAGAAGTTAGTTCAATTATTTTATAAAACAAAAATGTTGAATCAAACAAAAAATAATACATAAGGGTAGAATGATTATTTTTATCATTTAACACAATGATTCAGATGTTCCAGTTAGGGTATTTGGACCGAAAACTCGAACCAAATTTAGCCTGAATAAGCAAATTCGGTTCGAGTTTTCGGTATCTATATTAATCTTATTTTGTTCTTGGGTTTTTTCTGTACGAGTTACCCAAATAAGAGCTTATTCGGTTCTAAATACCCGACCCGAAATTTCAGCATGTTTGCAGAAATTTAGGCAACTTTAAACTGTCATAGCATCTTCGTAATTTGACCGATTTACCTGATTTTTTTTTCTAGCTTGTTGTTGATAATTTTAATTATTGTTTATATAGTTTATATGCTATTTTTCGTTATATATTCAATGAGAAACAAACCCATAAACATGGGGTATTAAAGCTTAGTTTTCTGTTTCAACATGTTTGTAGAAATTTAGACAACTATGAACTGTCATAGTGTCTTCGTTATTTGTCTGATTTTCTTGATTTTAGTGTTTGGATTTTACATTTGTATATCTCAAGAATAGTTAATTCGTGATTACAACAAATTTAAAGAACAAGTAAAATCATTTTCAATGTATATCAAATATTTGGTCTGTTAATTTAAGAACAAAACATTACAATAATATAACTTGTGTTTACATGTAAGCCTATAAGTATATGTCTGTCTTTACTTTGCATGTTTACTATGCAAATTTTAACATATTTTTGTATCTTTGAAACAATTATGTATACTTTCATTATTTTTAATCAACAAATTTGTTATTTTAGAAGTTTTGTAATGGTATCATAAACTCACAAAAATAATAAAATATACAGTTTTTATAGTTGTAATGTAAATATTATTTGGGTTATGGAATAGGTTTATTTTGTGAATATGATATGATTCCTACCAAAGAGGCCCTTGGTGCAAGAAATCAACTTTTTTGTTTTTTATTTTATTTTATTTTTATGGGTCCAAAAGTGAACACACAACCTAGTTTAAATTAAATTAAAGGTATAATGGGTCAACACGATATTAAACAAGTTTAAATAAATAACTAACATTTATTATAATCTTATTAAAGGAGTACAATATTTTAATTGTAAAATTGATCAAAGTTGTTATAAAATATCAAAATAATAATCTAAATTAAAACCGAAAAAATCAAGTAACATCATAAACCAAAAATATAAATTTCCTGTTCCTTATGTGTAGGAAATTGAGTTATGAAAATAATCATATTTTTGTTTGATTTAAATCGTAGAACATAATACTTTTTTGTCAAAACATTAGTGACAGCTGGAAGTTATGGCGACGGAATATTTACAAGTAAAGGTTGGTAGGCATTGTCATGGTTTGAAATTTGATCCCAAAACGCCTTCTGAATTCTGATTCTTCATAAAGCAAAAGCGTGAAAATTTTCTTCGATCGCAAGGGTAATGCACTTAACTGATTACGGACCAGTGGTTAATTCTATTGATCATCGTCTTTTTGACCTAGAATTCATCCATTTCGTTCGTTTCCAATTCGTACAAGCATCATCAAGAATTTGCCATCGGAAACATAACCCTAATCTCTAATTTTTACTGTTTTTTGAGATTGAATAGGAGGAGGAGGGAGAAGAGGATGAAGATCACGGCGTTACTCGTGCTGAAATGTCACCCGATTCCAGACGGTTCTGATCCAGTGATTCTAGCGAACGCGACGGACGTGAGTCATTTTGGGTATTTCCAGAGGGTCACCGTCCGGCAGTTCATCGTGTTTGTTGGTAGGACCGTCGCCAAACGAACCCCGCCTGATCAACGCCACTCCGTCCAACACGAAGGTTACATAAACCACCTCAGTTTTCCTTCTATCATTTTTCCTTGAATCATGTCATTGATTCCAAAATCTTATCACCGCGGTAATTATTGGATATGGGGTTTCAATCGTAAATTTTAAACCAATTACATTGGGAACGATTCGAATTTCATATCTTGAAACGAATCATCTGTTGATTCAAATGACCATAGATTGAAGCATAAGTTATTGATGTTCATATGACAACCATCTAAGATTGTGAAATTTTTCCCTAAATTAAAGTGATAGAATGTTATCCGTGCATACATGTTATGCTTCTAGCTAATCACATTTCTTTTTCTTTGTGATAGAGTACAAGGTGCATTCATATAACAGAAACGGTCTCTGTGTGGTGGGCTTCATGGATGATCATTATCCAGTTAGGAGCGCCTTCTCTGTGCTGAATCAGGTAAGCTCATATTATTAAGAACTTTAACAAACAAATGATCATATGATCAATCATATCACAGCCTACAAGCTTTCTATAAATGACTTGATGCTACATTTTGATTAGGTTATAGATGAGTACCAAAAGAAGCATGGAAATTCATGGCACAACATACAAGCAGATATCACTGATCAATGGCCATATCTTAATGATGCTTTAACCAGGTTTCAGGTACGAGTTAACATCTAACCTTCATTGACATTGCAGTTGATGCGATCTTTTATATCTGATATCATCTTTGAATCTTTTTTCTAAACTATACAGGATCCTGCACAGGCTGACAAGCTATTGAAAATTCAGAGGGAGTTAGATGAAACCAAAATTATCCTTGTAAGCATCAAATTCCTTATTTTGGAAATGAGTTTTTGTTATTAACTGTGGTAAATAATTTATTGTTCACAGCATAAAACCATTGATAGTGTCCTTGAAAGAGGTGAAAAGCTGGATAGCTTAGTTGAGAAGAGTTCAGATCTTAGTGCAGCTTCACAGGTTCATCTTTAATCTTTTCCCATCATTATGCATGATTTTAAAGAGGGAAAATTTGTAAAAGGTTAGGACTTGATGGGAAAGTCTCATTTTCTTGACTTTTCTATGTTAAGTCGTTCTTTTTGCATTAAGTTTTGTCTCCTGTTTAAGTCTATTAAGTAAAAAAGAATCATCTGACAAAATTCTAATGAATGATTGTGAAACAGATGTTCTATAAGCAAGCAAAGAAATCCAATCAATGTTGTACTATTTTGTGAAAGCTGCATAAAGTTTTTACAGAATATATATGATTCACCAAAGATATGGATTTTTGGGGATTTATACATGCTTTAGATAGACAAAAAGGCGCATGCTTGTGCTCATTCTTGTTTGTTATTTTCATGTATCTAATTTGGTTTTTATTGTTATTTAGAGTATTGTCTTGTAACTAAGAGAGAACTAAAGATGATTTATGACACAAGTAATTAAACATCATGTCATAATTTAAATACACTACTTTGATGTTCAAGATTTTTGATGATATATCTTATGATTTACGACTTCTAAAAATGGGTTAAAGAATATGATATAAGGTCATGCTCTAGATACACATTAAAATATAATACCATTTTGCATAAAGGAAACTCAATGAGAGTGGGATGATGTAAAAATAGAAATGATAAGTTTTTCGAAAAATAAGAAAAAGTAAATTGTGGGTTTAAATTCTGTATTTGTAATTTTACTTTTTTCTTTGCTTGATTGTTAAAGAAAGTTTCAAGTAAATAACAACATTTACAATCAATAAAACATGCATTGTCATAAACATTAACCGGCTTATAAAAAATTTCATTTATTGTTTATATTAACAACTAGTGTTACACAGGTTGACAAGTGTAAAAACAATAGATTGATTTTATTTTCTTCTATAGTATCTTTCTTTCATTGCTTCTCACAATTCTTTTGTCTAATTTTTTGAGATATGATGTAAAAAAGGAGTTGAATGTATAAACATCATAACCCGTTTATTATATGCACTATGTTTCAAAAATGTGTTGTTTTTATTGGTTAAAAATAAATACATTGTTATTATTGGCTAAAATAAGAAGTACATTGACATTATTGGATATAAAGAGAAATATCATGCTATTACCGGTTAAAAAGTTTAATGTGTTGCTATTATTGGTTAAAATGATAAGTATGTTGCTATTCTAGATTAAAAAGATATTTTAGATTGTTATTGTATTTTAAAACAAAACTTACGATTTTTAAGTATCTGTTTATTATTAGGTAAAATAATATTAGCACGTTACTATAACCGTTTGAATTGATTAAATAATATAAGTAGAGTGCTAAGAGCACACATTCACATTCCTAATTTGTTGAAACATAAATGTTTAAAAAAATACACTAACAAAAATAGAAAAATGGCTATCTAGAGCCTATTACAACAACAAAAATTGTAAAATATCACTAACAAAAGCTTCATAAAATGGCTATTTGGTTCTTCATTTAGCAGACCATTTAGAGCAAATAGTATAACCTACAAGTCATTTAAGAGCGTCGGACCATTTAGAGCAAATAGTGTAACCTACAAGCCATTTAAGAGCCTACAATGCTAATTATTTGCAAACATAATGTAAAAAGTGGAAGCCCACATTCTTTAAAAAAATTATGCCCATATAAAATGTAATCTCATTAGTAGTCACCACAACATCTTTTAGTTTCTCATGTGATCTTGAGACCTCTGATGCATCATCTATGGTTGCCTCTGATGAGTACAGTTCGTTTATTGTACTTTATGGTGTACATGGGTTGATATGGGTCAGGTCAGGGGCATTTAAGACATTTGAAGAATTTTTTATGTTCTTTTAAGCTTTTAGAGATCTCAACATTTCGTTATCTTTGATTTCATTGGTTGTCTCCATTTCTTGGAATTTTGTGTGACAACTATAAAAAGTTAGATTATTTATTCAAAAAGATTGGAAAATGAACATGATATATTTGGAATGGAGGCACACTTAATTTTTCTAACATCTTTGGCTTTTTCAAGCTTTTTATGTGCACACACTTCATCTCTCCCCAAAGTGTTTCGCTTCATAAAACCCTAATCATTAATCCAGAAAAAAGTCAAAACTGAAGAAAAAAAAAACTAACAACTGAAGGTTTGTTTCTTCCACTTACAACATTAATGCAACAAGTTCTTTGGCTAAAGTCATATTACTCTCCTGCAATTTAAGGCACTCCAGATCTGATTTATTAAGTTTATGTCACATGCTTAAATGTGAGAGACACACCCTCCTTAGACAATGGTTATATGCAAGAATAACCATGTTCTTTCATTGATTTGTTTATCATAACATCTCACTCTCATTTCTTCCTATTACATCTTTTTACTTTGAAAATCTACCAATCATAGCAATGTCATTCAAATACAAATGAATTTTCACTAACATAATTAAGTAGACTTTTCAAAGAATGATGTCCTAATAAGTAAAGGTTAAAACTACAATCAAGCTGATTCCTAGAGCCAAGTTGATTTTTGCAGCCATGTTGATTCCACAACCAAACTTCTATCAAATATTTCATACCTAATTTTGTTGTTACACTTTCCAGCTCAATTTTCCATACTACATTAAAAGGAATTCCACTTTATAAAAAAATAAATTAATGCAGAAAATGATACAAAATTGAAAGTTGCAAACCTAATAATAATCGTTTGATTTACACCATCTACACGCAACATAAAAATAGAGTAAAATTACAATCACATCATTGTAATTTGGATATATTTTCCGAAGTACAATCCTATGATTGGAGTCCTTTGTTAATTTAAGCATCAATGTTTGACTCATGCATCTTTTTACTTATGTCAAATTGTCAATATCACCGTATATTGTTGTAAGTTGAACCATGCAATATGTGAGAATCATTCATAAACATCAAAAGTGAAGTTCTATATAAAATAAACATATTTTTCCAATTTATGGCATTTGCATACCAGAAGTCAATTTTAGATGTACCTTTTTACCTACAAAAATTACAACTTTCTATCTACTTCATGTTCAGACAAATGCCACAATGAAAAACACAAAGTCAGCAACTTAATGCTCCAATTTCACAGTTGCCAACATGATATATATGGAATATGGAAAATTAAGCAAATAAAGTGAAGAAAGTATCACCAAAGTGATGATCCTAGGCAATTATCACAAATGACCATCCTCTCTTCCCCCTACTGATATTACAATTGTAACCTGCCAGTAAAACACAACTATTATGTAATAAAATTCCTTCTAAAAAGAACTAATCTGCAACTTCCATCAAAATTATACCTCGATTTTCTTGATGCAGTGCTATAAATGACAAACATAAAAGATAGTTAGGGCTCCCTGCATGAATCATTGAAATGAAGAGAGAACAACTTCTTCCAGCCTAATACTCATCCTATTAGTACCCTAATTTTGATGCCTATTAACTACAATTATAACAACAAAAAACCCTATGAATATATAAAAATACAGATTCACAATAGTCATGACAATAAACCATGGAACACCAAAACCATACCTTCACTTGTTAAGAACGACTCTTGATCATGGGTCAAGTTCATTTCATGTATCTAAAACAACACATCGACTATTAATCAATAGAAGCGAAAAAAACAATTAGGGTCCCAAGATTTTACAATAACTTCAACATAAGAAAAGCAAGGTATTTCACCGTCATTATCAAAGTTGTTTTGATCTGATACATGATAATCATCCATTGATTATGGATCAATGAGTTTAGTAGTGCCAACTTTTAAAAGCAGTCAGGTCTAATTTCATCAATTTGACACTCTTATTTTGATACCTCGCAACTACAATTATAACAACCAAAAACCCAACAATATATAAAGCTATAGATTGGTAATAATCATGATAAGAAACTATGGAACACGAAAACCATTACCTTCAACACGCTGCATAATGGAATCTATAATCAAATTCCTTTGATTGTGTAAAAAATTAATCGAAAAATAGAAATTAGGGCAAATTTTGCAGGGAAAATGGTTGGTTTTAGGGGAAATAGGCCGCTTGGTTCCTTAATCCGACTCTTCAATGTTATGTTCATAAATGTATTGAGATACATAAACAAAAACTGAAACTTGACAAACAAAATTTTGAAATTTACGAGAGAAGATGAGAATGGAGCGCAACAAAGAAAAGAAAAAGAGAAATCAATACCTAATCAGGAGAAATCAATAAAGGTTGTGCCCAAAGTTCATTCTCGAGTTCAAGGAATTGAGAGAGCCGATATGTAGGCTTTTTTGGGATGGATTTGTTGATAATTAGGTATGATGGCTATGTTTATATACAGAGGTGCGATAGAGTGGGGGCATTTGGAAGTGGGGGAGTTGAAGATAGAGTAGTATAGTCGAAGGTTGAAGATGAGTCGTATGCGATCGTGGGTGGTGAGAACATGGTAGAGAGAGGTTGAGATATATGAGAGGAACCACCGGAAAACTGTAAATCGTGTGTTGCAATTGTTGAAGGAAAACGATTTCAGTTCTTAAAGCAAATCGAGAAGAATGGAGTCGTGGGGAAGACTTACACCCCGTTCCCGAGTTTATCAAAAGAAAAGAAAAGAAGAGAAAAGAAAGTCATGAGAGAAAAGAAGAGAAAGGAAAGGAAAACAAAATTTTCTTTTGTGTTCCTGAGTTGGAGAGAAGTGGAAAGAAAATTAATCATTTTCTTCTTTCCTTCCAAATCCTCCCAAATCGGAAGGAAAGATAGGAGGGAAAGTAATCCTTCCATTTCCCTCCACTTCCTTCCTTTAATGAAACTCGTGAACAACACTTTCTTTTATTTTCTTCTCATTTCCACCCATTTCTTTTCCTTTCTTTCATTAAGTTGAACTCGGGAACGGGGTGTTAAGACGGAAGAAACCTTCGATTAACCGTAAATGTTGAGTTATTACGACTGAGATTGAAAGTTTGAGGAGTTTTAAGGATTGAGATTGATCTGAAGGTTTTTCACTCACCGTCAACAATAATGTAAAGAATTATTATATACATTTATGAAGCGAAAATCCAAAATATTCTGGTTGAGAATAAAAAACCAACCTTTTTCTAAACATGTACCAAGTTAAAAAAAAAAAAAAAAACCCATTCAAAACTATAAAACTCCCATGCTATTAATAGATATTCCCTTGGGCTAACACATACAATGTTTATAAACCATAAGTCATTAGCAATTTCTTAAATATCAACATTGTTACAACATTCGAAACGCCAAGAGCACAGAAAATCCTTTAGGATCAATCTAATTCTAAATCATCCAATTTTTGCAAGACCTAAAATAAATATGGTGATTATTTCACTTCCTAACTATAGAAACTCTCTGATTATTTGACAACCTCCGTCGTCGTCGCCGTCGGCCGCCCACAATGGCGACTCATTTTGCCGATGACCGGAGTTTTTCAAAATCGATACTAGGCTTTTCAAGAGATGTTCCCAACTCGATGCCCATGCTAAAAAAATATAAATAAAGTTTAGCATGTGATATTAAATATATATAATAAAAAGATAACTAAACGGTTTTGTACTGACTAGTCGTCCTTTGGAGATATAGTCCAATCAAATAGATAATCGAATTGATAGCCTACAATTATAAATAGCATTTATTATATGAGATTAATTAAGAAACAAAATGTAACATCCATAAAAATCATGCAAATTTAAAACTTTTTAGAGTATCCCAGAAACAAAGTCATAAACCGGTATTGGGCTTCCAAAAAGACTTGGTGGCTTGGATGCCATGAAATCCTTGTACTTGCATCCACGTCCACCATTTCCTCCATTGGCATGGTTTCTTCTAACCATATGTGGCTTAGCTTAACTAATAGTCATACTATAGTTTCCTTCCTCTGATTGTTCTATGTTCAGTTCAGGTTGTACAACAGGTATAATGGGTTCATCCCTATTATTAAGCAACATTTTCTCATATCCTCCCTTTGTTCGGCCACCATATCCCGAATCATTGCTTGGACTCCTGTCATCATGATTAGCTCGGGTGTAGTTGCTACCACTGGTGCATGCTCAATCACTCATGGCTCAGGCTGCTGATTACCGTTTCCAAATCCGCTTCGAGTTCTCACTATGTCGATCTATATGCCAAATCAGACGTTTAGTATGCAGTGAAGAGAATTAAGATAGGTAAGCTTTATTTACAATAGATGTATAAATCTCCTTATCACTCCGAAAAGTTACATGTCAGTTCTAATATCCTAATTAAACGTTTAGAAATTTGAACACATAAAATTTACAGATCTGGTCTGCAATAGAACATGGATCCGATCAAAAGATAGCATCATAAAGCATATAAGGCATCTTATAGCATTACACATTTAGCACATAAAAGCAATTTAGGCATCTTTCCTAGAATAAGCTAGTGCTGGTGTCTATCCAGCCATATTTCCTAAATATAACAGACACTCATCTCATAATCATCGCTTAGCATTCTAAGTTTAAGTCTAGAAATAAATCCTTACTCCTAGTTCGCTTAAACTAATGCTTTGATACCAACTATGACATCCCTAATTTCATGGCCAAAAAAATTCGATTTGTTTATGATTTCTTTTAAAATCAGAGTATCTTTTTTTGAATAATAATATTGCGGAATTTGTTCCCAGAAAACATAATAAAGATGTTCTCAAAGCATTTCCGAAGAAATATATTTTTATTTATATTAAAACATTGAGATGTCATTATCAATACAGAAACATAAGCATAAATAGATCTTACATTAATTTACACTAATGATCTACAACTCCTTGAATCCCTCATCATAATGTATCTTTAATATCGCTACTTGTGATACAAGAAACTGAGCGGGTTAGGTTGGGAAACCTGGTGAGTACATATGGTTTTCAACCCACAATAATATAGTTAATTTGTTTATGCACATATTTCATGTCAAAAAATTAACCCGATTACCAATCCCCATTTTTTTATTTATTCTTCCCTAAAGATTTATCCTAAGGGTCATCTCATACATCATATTTACCTTTCATCGTCTTACATCACATTTCCGTATATGTTTGTTCTTAAGGACTTTTGCTAACGATCATCACATGGACAGTACCGATTCGGGGATTACTCCCCCAATACGTGTCCAGTAAGGGTTAGAGTATCATCGCATGAATACATAGTTACTATAACGCCCGCATATTCGGGCTAGTCAATTTAGAGACAATGAGCGTCAAAAATGACTTTTTTTATAGAAGGTTATTTAGAATAAACAATCTTAACCAAAGTATATTATATGTCACAAGGATTCTGTACATATAAAGAACACTGAAACCCGAGTTATAACGAAGAAGTTATGACCCGTCGAAGTTTTGCGACTAAACCGGCACGACACCACGTAAACAAAAAAGTGATATTTTGATAAATTACTTTTTAGACATAGTGATCTAACTGAAAGTTTTAGTAGACGTTAAGCCTAAATCGTTCATGTAGAGAACGCCCAAATTTGACTTCGTATGAGGAAGTGTAGATTTTTCTACGATTTAGCATAGTAGTGCACAACCCGGAAATCGAATTTTAAATCGATCAATTTTTAGCCGACACAATCTAAACGAAAATTGAAGATCTCGTTAATAAGAACTCAACGATATAAATACAGACGAAAACAGACGTCAGGTGACAAAGTTATGAATGTTTAACGGACTGTATCTATCTAAGTCTGTTAAAATATAACTTTAAAAATAAATCAAAATTAGCTAACGGAGTCTAAATGAAAGTTGTAAATTACGTCACCACCTAAATGTGGATATAAAGAATGTCAAAAACAGAGCTCGTATGCGTAAGTTATGGATTTTAGAAGATAATTAGTTTTTGGAGTAATCTGCGAGTGACACGTGACACAATCTTGACCACTGCTTCTTCCCCACGCCTTGCCACCAGATGGTGACACTTGGCACCCCAACACGACGTGTTGGGTTCAGTAACGCGCTGTGTTGAGCCATTTACAACCTATAAATAGAGGCGCAAATCATCCAATTTCTTCACACCTTTCCACTTCTCTTCTCCTAAACACTCCCAAAGCCTCAAGGCTTTTCTCTATCCCTTCTTAGGAGTTAGTAGCGAGTCCCAGAGTGCCAGAAAGATCCGAGAATAAGAGCTTTTGGCTCAGAAGTTCTGCCCGTACAGAGTCTAGTTATTCACTAAACTCCATTGTAAGTGAGTTATGCTTACCTTTCTTATGTACAACTTATATTTAAGTTCATTATTGTTATTATAAACCGATAAGCAATATATGTGCTAAGTATAAATTAAGAAAAGTGTTATTATAATACCTTTTAACTGCTCGCGGTATGGGGAATCTGGTTTGAAGGGTCGCATAGAGTTGTTGGATTTTAGAACAACTTAAATGCCAAAATGGTCATGCCCTCCGGTGTTTCATGTCTGGCCCCTGTCTGTACATAGTAGTTGAAAAGTATTGTTTAACACTTATAAAAAAACAATTCTCATAGACCTTGAGTTAATTAGTCACAATAAATATTAGATTAAAACTTAGCAATAATAATGTTAGGTTTCGTCGAAGGAAAAGACGATTGTTAGAAGCGAAGCGCTGTCTGAATTTCGAGTCATCACTTTAACAAGTGAGTGCATAGTTACTTTCATCTTACACATAGATATGAAGTATTTAATTTAAATTAAGTTTTATGTGTTCATATTATTTGTGTTCTTGATATCTATGCTGGATGAACAAAATATACATGTTTTATTCGATTTAAACTATATACGTATTTTTATACCTATAATTATGATGGGTAAAGATGGGTAGATGAAAAATGAGATGAGAGATGAAAAATGAGATGAATGATGAGAAAAGAAAGATGATATAGATGATGAGAGGTGAAAGATGATGAAAAGCCTTGACCCAAGCGATGTCCCAATCATCTAGCAGAGTATAGATGACAACCACAGACTATTATATATAGCCCAGTGGAAGGATAGAAGGCTCGCAACCTGTAGGTGTTGTGAACAATGTGTTCACCAGATGTACTCTAAAAAAACCCCGGCAGCTATGGACTTAGTGCCTTACAAATGAACGTTGGCAGCTATGGACTTAGTGCCTTACAAATAAACGTTGGCAGCTATGGATTTAGTGCCCTATATATGAACATTAGCAGTTATGGACTTAGTGCCTTACAAATGAACGTTGGAAGCTATGGACTTAGTGTCTTACAAATAAACGTTGGCAGCTATAGATTTGGTGCCCTATAGATGAACATTAACAGCTATGGACTTAGTGTCTAACAAATAACATCAGCAACTATGGACTTAGTGCATGTTATATAAACCCTGGCAGCGATGAATTTCATGCCTATTCCTTAAGACAATCCTTAGGAATAAATATTGAGGAATATATGATTCTTAGGGAAGATACTTCAGAATAAAGAAGATAAAGGGGATGGGTAATTGGGTTAATTATTTGCTGATGAAACATAATAACTTTATTATTGTGGGTTGAAAACCCTATGTAATCACCAAGTTTCCCAACCTGACCCACTCAATTTATTTGTCTCACAGGTATCGATACGAAGACACATTACACTGAGAGATTAAAGGAGATGTAAATCATTCGTGTAAACAAATGTAAGGTCTGTTTATGCTTATGTTTTTGTATTAACGATGACATCCCAAAGTTTTAATATAAACAAAAATACATTTCTTCAAAAATGTTTTGATAATATATTTATCATGTTTTTTGGGAACAAATTCCGCAATATTATTCTTTAAAATGAATACTCTGATTTTTGAATAAGTATAAATAAAATTTTTAAATGACCGTGAATTTGGGGATCACAGTTACTACATTGCCTAAACTCATAATTCATCACCTACAGGTTATGAGTTTGCCGGTGTTTCCGCATGACTTGTTTAGATTAGTCAGTGGTCCTCATCTATACTGTGGTAGATGACTACATTGCAACATTGCACGTCAAGGTTATGGCATCTCCTAATCATCTCTCATCTCGTATCATCTATTTATCATCACATAGTTATCATCACCTTTCTATCATTACATATCTCTCATCACCCGTTGCTACCCAATACATATTTATAAGTATATAATACTTATATGATTGAATCAGTTAAACATCATCTCATAATATCTTATCTAACACATAATATTCTCGGCATAGATAATAAGCACATAAGCATGTAATTATCCAGATAAATCATATCCATATGTAAGATGAAAATAACTATGCACTCACATGTTAAAGTGATGTAACGACCCAAAATCATAACTAAAAATTTCTTTTTAAACATTACTAAAACCATATTTATAAAAACGTATCATAAGTCTTAACATAACTTTCGAGTATTAGATTCAAAACATAATCTCATTATCAGAGTAAAACATTTATTAGGCTAACTGACTATGGTGTGTGCACTGCAATCTCTCCGAGCTCCTCTTTTGAAAACTGAGTACCTGAAACCAAAACTGAAAACCGTAAGCACGAAGCTTAGTGAGCTCCCCCAAACTACCACATACCGAACAATAACATATAAAACACATACTGGGCCTTGCCCACTGCATCGGACCGAGGTCCGGACTATCTGGGGCCTTGCCCCCTGCATCGGACTGAAGTCCGGAAACTGACTGGGACCTTGTCTCCTGCATCGGACCAAAGTACGGACTAACTGGGGCCTTGCCCCCTGCATCGGACCGAAGTCCGGACTAACTGACTGGGACCTTGTCCCCTGCATCGGACCGAAGTCCGGACTAACTGGGGCCTTGCCCCCTGCATCGGACCGAAGTCCGGAACTAACTGAACAGAACATAACATAAACATATCAACTAGCATGAACACACATATACTGCATACTGCATCGGGCCGTAACCCGGAACACATAACACATAAATCCTGTCTAAGCCACGAAGGCATCAAACATACTAACTACTGCATCGGACTAAAATCTGGAAACTACTGCTAGCTAAACGGGCCGGCATTATGGCCTTAGACCCGTTCCTACTAAAAGGAAACTCACCTCAACTGCTGAGCTCCGCCGATAATCCTCTGGCTGCGGATCGACAATCCCCTGAGCCACTGCTCCTCCAGCTCTCCGAGCTACCAATATCAATATGACACTTAGTCTAACAGTCCTCTAAAAGTCAACAAGGTCAACTCTGGTCAAAGTCAAAGTCCTGGTCAAAGTCAACCTTCCAGGTCAACCCTACTCGTCGAGTCCACCTAATGACTCGCCGAGTTCATATGCTCAGGGTCTTTCTATTCACGACTCGACTCGCCGAGTCAGTCCATGACTCGCCGAGTCCAACTATTTCCGAGTCCCGACCTGTCCAACTCGCTGAGTCTCCACCCGACTCACTGATTCGAATCTCAACTCGAAGGGATTGGGGTTTCGCGACCTGACTCGCCGAGTCCAAGGCAATCTTCAACCAACTCGTCGAGTTGTTCTTCCAACTCGCCGAGTTCATGCTTAACTTCATCCGACTCGACGAGCTGTTCATCCCACTCGTCGAGTTCCTCCTCATCTTCATGTTACTCGCCGAGTCCACTCGAAGGACTCGCCGAGTCCATTCAGATCTACATACATGCAGAGGACTTTTGAGTCATGCATGGACTCCAAACTGTAGATCCACTCTTCTAAAGCCTATTCATTACGTAAAGTGGCAAACTTTACGTGTAGCTAACGAGATCTAGGCTCAAATCACTATAAACTAGGGTTTGAGACAAAGGGGCTCAACAATCAACCCATAGACTGATGCTTTATGATTCTCTAGGCCAAGATACACATAGATCTGAAGTAGTAACTTCAGATCTAGGCTTCTAACTCGAAATGGTTCATAAACTTGTCCTAAAAGCCCCAAATCCCATGATAAAGGTTGATCTATATGCAAAAGAGGGAAGGTAGCGACTCATTACCTTCAAAAGCTCTGGAAGACCTCACAAACTCTGGATCTACTGCCAATTCTTGAATCCCCAATGTGTGCCTTCCTCCTTCTTCCTTCAAATCACCCAAATTGGCAAGAAAGCTTGATTGAGCAACAATGGAGGCTTAGGGTTTCTGGTTCTGGACTATAGGGCCGCAAATGAGCCCTAGGGAAGAGATTAAGATGCTTAAATAGGGTACCAAGTCCCGAAATTAGGGTTTCCCAACCCAGACTTGACTCGCCGAGTCGGTCACTTGCTTTACACCTGGATCCCGCTCCGACTCGCCGAGTTCCTCCCTGGACTCGACGAGTCAACCCTCTTTAACTTAGGGTTTTTCCTTTCCTTTCTTGACCTTTCTGATTTCGAGTGTTACAACTCTCCCCCACTTAAAGTAAACTTCGTCCTCGAAGTTTGCTATGGCCAACTGTCCTGCGAACTGCCTCCAACTCTCTGTCTGGGAAAACTAACACCCTTTTGTCCATCACTCTAGCCACTCACAGTGCTGGTCACTACTGTTGGTACATACTGAATCCTTCTCTTTTCCATAATTTCCTCAACGTTACTTCCTCCGACTGAAAATCATGTTGCCCCTCATCCGCCTACCAGATGCACTGAGACTACCCATGTCTAACTAATTTGCCGATATCTGAGTTACCGGACTCCCACCGGTCACTACACTCCATCGCAATCTCCTAGTCGCTCCCAGCGACTCCTGAAGAT
Source organism: Lactuca serriola (assembly GCF_051521515.1). Classification (NCBI taxonomy): domain Eukaryota; kingdom Viridiplantae; phylum Streptophyta; class Magnoliopsida; order Asterales; family Asteraceae; genus Lactuca; species Lactuca serriola. The sequence continues at coordinate 218,350,827 of NC_136412.1, read as the reverse complement.
ACTTCGACTATCTATAACTGTTTTATCCATTCTGCCATCCATACTGAATCGATGCTGCTGGAACCAGCCTACTTATCTCTCATTTGACTACTCAATTCCTACTAACTCGAGCCTTCCATCCTGAAAGAAAATCTACCTGCCTAGCTGTCCTTACAGATCACTTATACTTAGCAGAAGGCTCAACTGATCCTGCTAAGAGGGACTTGCCATTTCCAAATCAACCAACTATACCGTCAACACTTGCATTCCAACACAAATACTAATACTGTCCAAAACTCTGAAACTATCCAAACACTGAACTGCCTGCAATACTGAACATGCCTGAAACTCTGAACTGCATGAAACACTGAACATGCCTGAAACTCTGAATACGCCTGAAACACTGAGCTGCCCGAAACACTGAACTGCATGAAACACTGAACATGCCTGAAACTCTAAATACGCCTGAAACACTGCTTCCCAATTATCTCAAGACCTTCCTGGTTACCAATCATTCGTCGGTTATTTGCAACACTGAGTTCCATCTCAACTGTGGAGTCAAAGGACTCCTCACTTAGTCGCTCCAACGACTTCTGAACGAAATCTTTCTCTGGAACTAGTTTCCACTAGTTATCATGTCACTGTGGCTCTAACAACCTTCCGATCCAACCGATCGGGTCCATACGTCACATCTTGATATCATCAATTCCACGACTAACAACATGATGGCTCCCAGACTAACGGTAGCCCTTAACATACCCGAACCCCAACGGTCCACTGCTACTCTGATCTCGTAACTGATGTGACGATCTATCGCCAAATTGCTGACTTAGCCATAACTGAACCATTTGGGAAATCCAAAATCTAACCTGTGGATTCCCATATCCTCACTGCTGCACCCGAACGGGTGGGAACTACTACTTTCCCGCGTCCAACAACGCGCTCATGCTGCCTACCAATCTGATAAAGGCCACGGCTACACCCGCGGACTTACAACTCTCTAATACTATCTGGCTGCTAATGAATGCTACGGCTACCCCCGTAGACTTACAACACTCCACTACTATCTGACTGCTAGTGAATGCTACGTCTACCCCCGTAGACTTACAACACTCCACTACTATCTGACTGCTAGTGAATGCTACGGCTACCCCCGTAGACTTACAACACCACTACTACTATCTGACTGCTAGTGAATGCTACGGCTACCCCCGCAGACTTACAACACTACTACTACTATCTGACTGCTAGTGAATGCTACGGCTACCCCCGCAGACTTACAACACTACTACTACTATCTGACTGCTAGTGAATGCTACGGCTACCCCCGCAGACTTACAACACTACTACTACTATCTGACTGCTAGTGAATGCTACGGCTACCCCCGCAAACTTACAACACTCTACTACTATCTGGGGACATCCTGACTATCCCTAGTCCTGCTAGTGATTTCTCATCCTGATTTCTCAAAACCAGCCCTCAGTCTTTGAATATTGCATCAACCTCGACATCTTATATCCTTGATATACTTAGCGCTTCATCGAGGAATTCTTCGGCTTGGTTCCCAAACCAACCGTCTACTAATCCGGATACAAGAAGCTATTGTTAGGAAGTTTCCAAACTCCCAACTCCTGAATCTACACAATTCTGCATGCTGAATCTGTCACTGGCTACTAATACGAAAGCATCTCTTGCTAACCGTTCTCAGGATCCTCATTCCGACTCACTTGAGCCCTACAGGTGGTCCTCCACTCCTGGATTCCCAACCAGCTTCTAACCATCTCGATTACGTGAACTAACTGCTGGGAAGGTCCTCGAACTCCCAATTCTGAACTTCTCAATCCATCAATCACTATGCAACTATCTTTTCTTCTCAGGGGCCGCGCACTCATTCTGGGTCTACGTGGCTCTTATCCTTGTATACCCGGAGGGTTCTCCCCCACTTGGATTCGGCTAATTCCTTACTGCTCAGTGGTTGAAAGGATTCCCAACCTTCCTTCCATTAAAAGGGCGATATGCTGTCCGCCAACGTTTACCCTTGCCAGCGCTCCAACTAACTCTTATCAGATCCGCACCCTTCTTGCTTTCTGACTGAGCACCCTTCGATCCTTAACTGTATTTGCTTTAGGGACTACATCCCGAGAACCTGCGTTTGGGGTGTACATCCCCAACCCACTTCCGTACTGACCGCTAGCTACTTCACTAAAAACTCTGGATTATCACTACTGAGAATATAACTGATCATTACCCGACTAACGCCTTCCGCAAGTAGTAAGGCACTACTGAATCTTACACATACATGTTACAGTCACCGCATCTGAAGTAACCTGATCTAGAGGGAACGGCCTCCAATTCACCATTCTAATCCCATGGTATGCAGATGGCATAACACTTCGTCACAAGTAGGTAATATAATACCCCCAACACATATACTTATTGATATCAATGCAACAACATAACAAATAATAACATGAATAATAATTGACAGGGAGGTAAGAGATGATGGGTTTTGAGCATTCTAACACTTCCTAAGTGTACATGCAACCCTAATAACCTTGGATCTATGTTTGTCTAATTATCATGCAAAGTTGAATTCCAAGGTTATATTCCTATCTAGCATACATGGGGAACAATTTTAACTTGAATCATAGATAGAATAACTTACCTTGTTGTTGCTTGTGTTCCTTGAAACCTTGTGAGCCTAGCACCCCAAGTGTGATGCCTCAAATGCTTCACACAACACCAAATGCTCTTGGAAAGACTCTTGAGATAACACACACTTCTCAAAATCGGCCAAGCCCTCTAGTTTCTTATGTCTCTATGTGTATCCAATTTTGGTGGAGAATATGATTCTTATATAGTGTTGACACATCTAGGGTTACACCATGTAAACCCTAATGTGTCATGACTCTTCATTTCCATGACCCATGGGTTTGTAACTCCCATGGAGCATCCATGGAGCATCCTATGGGTAGAACCCAACTTGATAATCCATGGAGCCTTTTAGCCCACTATACAAGATATGGATGATTTACATGATCAACCCATATATTTAATTAGTTATCCTTTGATCACTTAATTAATTCCAAATTAATTCTTGATCAAACTAATTAAATAATATTATTAATATATTAGAACTTATAATATATTAATAATCTCCAAGTGTTATTTCTCTCATTTAGTCTATCCAATTGCATGGTGCCATGCAACCCAAATGGACCATGCCGGGTCGGGTCAAGTACAAGCCCGAAATAGTTATGGACTTAGACACCTTATCCAACAGTCTCCCACTTGGATAAGTCTAATAACTATATCTCTAGTACTTCAGGAACCAACCGGCAATCGTAGCTCTTTCAAGGTCTCTCGGAACTGAGAAGATGATGATACGCCATTTAAGATAAGTGATCATATAATCCTCTGTTCTAGATATCAGCCAGACAAATACATGGAACATGTCTTGCTTATTGTCCAGCATTTGTTTCCCGATTTCCGATTTGTTTGACATAGAACTTAATTGAACACATCAATTTAGTTCTGACCGGGCCCGGTACATGGGTCAAAACAAAATCATCGAGGGGCCCAGATACCAGCTTCTAATCCAAGAAGGAACAGATAAACTTCGACTCATATGTTTGTTCTACCACTTATTGAATTACACACAAAAGTACGTTTTATAACATCGAGTTACCAATGCGGTTTCGTACAGTCAATGCATAACCAACTTGTAAGTAACAAATCATATCTCTAGGTTTGAAGACTTATATGATATTACCGTCTCACGATCACTCGAGATAAAATTCCATGAAGTGATTCCAGTGAGCGTGGGTTGTGTCCAATGCTCAGAACTTATGAGCACTCATGATTGTTGTAGCCTTGTCCAAGACCTCTACAACCAAACATGACAGTCTTGATTCATATCTACTTCCAACATATGACCGACTGTGGAGGTTTGAATAATATGTTATACCAAACAAAATTATTCTGGAAGTCAAAACATGCAAAAGAAATATAGTAAACGATTGACAAGAGATAGCAACACTTTACTCATAAATAAAACACCTTTTATTCATCATCAAATGTCAATTACACTTTACAAATTTCCGGGTTATCTAACTACTAAAACTTATATCATCCTTCAGCCCTATGCTCCGAGCATGCTGAAGATGCTTAACCCTACTCAGTCCCTTCGTGAGGGGATCTGCTGGGTTCTCATCCGATGATACCCTCTTTGCCACGAGGAGTCATTCTTCGATCCGATGTCTGATGAAATGGTATTTTCTGTCGATGTGTCTGGATCTCCCGTGATCCCTTGGTTCCTTGGCTAAGGCAATAGCACTTTCACTATCACAGAAAATTTCCATTGGCTCTTTAATAGCTGGTACAACTCCAAGGTCTCCAATGAAGTTTTTCAGCCATATCGCCTCCTTTGCTGCTTCACTAGCTGCAATATACTCTGATTCACAAGTAGAATCTTCCACTGTCTCTTGCTTGGAACTCTTCCAAGAAATTGCTCCTCCGTTTAGGGTAAAGACCCAGCCCGACTGAGAGCGGAAATTATCCCTATCAGTCTGGAAGCTAGCATCACTATACCCAACAACTCTCAAGTCATCACTCCCACCGAGGGTAAGGACCCAGTCCTTAGTCCTTCGTAGGTACTTGAGGATATTCTTTACCGCAGTCCAGTGTGCCTTGCCAGGGTTCGCCTGATACCTGCTAACCATGCTCAAGGCAAAAGCTACATCGGGTCGAGTACACGTCATAGCATACATGATCGATCCTACAGCCGAAGCGTAAGGTGTTCGACTCATTTCTGCTATCTCAGCCTCAGTGCTAGGGCTTTGTGTCTTACTCAATCTAGTGTTACTCTGGATGGGTAACTCTCCTTTCTTGGAATCCTGCATGCTGAATCTCTTCAGCACCTTATCCAAGTAGGTACTCTAACTAAGTCCAATTAGTCTTTTACTCCGATCTCTCAAGATTCTTATCCCTAGAATATAGGCAGCTTCACCAAGGTCCTTCATAGCGAAACACTTCCCAAGCCAGGACTTTACTTCCTGCAGGGTTGGAATGTCGTTTCCTATGAGTAGTATGTCATCCACATACAATACCAAAAAGCTAACTATACTCCCACTAGCCTTGACATACACACAAGATTCATCTTCACTCCTAGAAAAGCCAAATTCCTTGACCTTTTCATCAAAGCAAAGATTCCATCTGCGAGGTGCTTGCTTCAATCCATAAATGGATTTCTCAAGCTTACACACTCTATTAGGGTACTCGTTGCTGACAAAACCCTCTGGCTGACTCATGTAAACATCTTCAGCCAACTTTCCATTAAGGAAAGCGGTTTTGACATCCATCTGCCATATTTCATAGTCATGAAATGCAGCTATGGCTAACAGAACCCGAATAGACTTAATCTTGGCTACCGGAGAAAAGGTCTCATCATAATCCACTCCAGGAATTTGAGAGAAGCCCTTTGCAACCAGTCTAGCCTTATAAGTGTGTACTTTACCATCCATGTCGGTCTTCTTCTTGAAGACCCATTTGCACCCTACTGTCTTACGACCTGGTACATTTTCAACCAAGTTCCAAACTTGATTGTCATACATGGATTGTATCTCGCTATCCATAGCCTCTTTCCATTTAGCAGACTCGGGGCCTGCCATGGCTTCCTCGTAGTTGTTAGGGTCATCTTGACTTATTAGTGTCCCATCACTAATAAGTGTCTCACCTTCTGCAGTAATATGGAATCCATAGTAATGCTCAGGTGCACTCCTAACTCTCGTGGAACGTCTCAGAGGTACAGATTTGTCAATTGGCTCAACAGGAGTTTCCTCCTCAAGTTGAGGGCTAGAGTTTGAAGTTCCTTCACCGCTTGATTCTTGAATTTCTTCAAGATCAATTTGCCTCCCACTGTCTCCTTGGCTTATAAATTCTCTCTCTCGAAAGACTCCTCTTCTTGCTACAAAGACCACATTGTCACTAGGTCTGTAGAAGAGGTAACCAAAGGATCGCTGTGGGTAACCGATGAAAATACACCTCTCGCTTCGAGGTTCGAGCTTATCATGAGTCTCGCGTCTCACGAAAGCCTCGCAACCCCAAATCTTGATGTGGTCTAGTTTAGGTACTTTACCAGTCCACATCTCGTGAGGAGTTTTGGCAACTTTCTTTGTAGGGACTAGATTAAGAATATGGGCGGCAGTCTCCAAGGCATACCCCCAGAATGAGATTGGTAGCGTAGCTCGACTCATCATGGAACGAACCATATCTAGCAAGGTTCGATTACGCCTCTCAGCCACACCATTCAACTGTGGTGTCCTGGGAGGTGTCAATTGTGAGACTATCCCACATTCCCTTAGATAGTCGAGGAACTCTGAACTAAGATACTCACCACCACGATCGGATCGAAGCATCTTAATGTTCCTGCCCAATTGATTCTCGACTTCCTGTTTAAATTCCTTAAACCTCTCGAAAGTCTCTGACTTATGCTTGATCAAGTAGACATATCCATATCTACTATAATCATCAGTAAAAGTCAAATAATAACGATTAGCATCCCTTGTGGCATGTTTGAATGGTCCACACACATCCGTGTGTATAAGGTCCAACAAACCTTCACCCCTCTCACACGAACCTGTGAAGGGTGACTTTGTCATTTTTCCAAGTAAGCATGATTCGCAACTATCATCTGACTTTAGGTCAAACGACTCCAAGACTCCATCCTTTTGGAGTTGGCCTATGCGCTTCTTGCTTATATGTCCAAGACGACAATGCCATAATGACGCTTTATCCAAGTTATTATTAGTAGAATCAATACACAAAACATTATTTCCTAAGTTATCAACAACAGATACAGCTTCATACACACCATCACAAGGTAACGCTTTAAAATAAAGAACATTATTAAAGAAAGCATCAATAGAACCAACTTCATTATTAAATGAAAAGGTAAACCCTTGTTTGTACAAAGCATGGAAGGAAATAATATTTCATGCCATTCCTGGCGAATAACAACACTTATTCAAATCTAAACTAAACCCACTACTTAGCGATAAAGTATAAACTCCAATCTTGGTAACAGGTATAGCTTTCCTATTCCCCATGATCAAGTTTATCCTTCCTTGCTCCACATCCTCACTTCTTCTTAGTCCCTGCAAGTCACAACAAATGTGAATACCACACCCGGTATCAAGGACCCAAGAATTAGAATGGGGTGAGTTATTAGAAATGATAGTGTAAATACCTGCATGGTTGGGTTTAACTTTCCCATCCTTCACATCTTGCTGGTATTTTGGGCAGTTCCGCTTCCAATGAGCTTTTTCATGGCAATAGAAGCATTCAGCCTCTTTTGGGTCAGAAGAAGGAGTAATGAAACCTTTCTTGGTTCCACTTGAAGAAGAGCCATCAAGGGTCCGAGCCTTGGTACCCTTCGAAGATCTCTTTCTCTTCCTCCATCGATTCTTCCCAATTGCCAAAACCGGAGTAGAGTTTTGAGTAGGAGTGATAGCAACCGACTTCCCCTTAAGACCTGATTCTGCGGTCTTGAGAAGTCCCTGAAGTTTGTTGAGGGTAACTTCTTCCTTGTTCATGTGATATGTCATGCGGAATTGATCATACCACGATGGTAAGGAATGCAAAATAATATCTATTGCAAGATCCTCCGGGAAGTTCACATTAAGCTTCAGCAAACGATCCACATACCTTTGCATTTTCTGCATGTGGCTCATGACGGATTCCCCGTCCTTCATCATGGTTGTTATCATGGAGCAGATGATTTCATACCTCTCTTGTCTTGCACTTTGATGGTATCTTTCCATCAAATCTTGTTGCATGTCATAAGGGTAGAAATCCTCATAAGACTTTTGGAGTTCTGCTGTCATCGTGGCCGTCATGATGCAAGCCACTTTCGTAGCATCCCTTTCATGTGCCCGAAATTCAGCGATCTCCTGAGGAGTTGCAGTGGACTCATCAATCTCCTTAAGCTCCTTGTCAAGGACATATTCTTTGTCCTCGTAGCGGGTAATCATCCTGATGTTTCTGATCCACTCATTGAAGTTGGATCCATCAAAGGTGACTTTCCCACACAAGTTCATAAGGGTAAAGGAGCCATTAGGATTAGAGCCAGAAGCATTGTTGAAAGACATCTGAAGGAAGAGGACAAGATTAGTTTAGATAAAAGAGAGTCCTTAATAAAACACCCAAATGTAGTATTAAGACTAGGATCCAATCACAATATAATATAACTTAGAAGAGGTATGCCGTAATCTAAGCTATATCATATTTGAAAGGTAGGTGAATGACGATTCACCAATTTCCACCACGAAAACCGCAATATTTTAGTATTAGGTTTTTGAATGGTTCTTAGAAATTCCTAGATTCTTTGAGATTCAATGAACTTTTCAAAGGCATGTTTCAATCTCGAGTGTGCCCTCCAAGTTTTGTGACTGGGATACCGAGGATCACAAAACGAGGTGTGAAGTAACCATGCAAATCACTTGGTACCCTTAAAGTTTATCACTCAATCGATGTGCCGGTTAACCACACACGCTCCATCGATACTATAATAAACCCTAAGTCACCCTTTACCTACCTTGTTAAGTCCAAGTTAGTGTGCCGGTTAACCACACACGCTCCACCAACGACTTAATCAAAGTGTAAAGTGTAATTTCATGGAATAGCACCTTATTCACATTTTCCTAAAGTAACTAAGATTGGGAATTTAATAAAACATTTAGTTACTTTATAATATTCATCATACTTTGAATGAGAATTAATAAGTCCTTGTCTTACCCGTTCGGCTAACGACCCTCCACCGATCAAGCAAGCGGTGGGTGAGAATGGACACCCATTAAGTCACCATTTTATAGGCAACAACCTTATACCCACCTTATAGACCGGCTTCGTGAATGAGGCGTACTAGCGGTAAGACGACTTTGTTCTTATACATATATATATAATTATTAAATCATAATAATATAAGTATAAGGGTTGAATTTTAACTTTTAAAATTCTAGGGGTTGGAACTAAAGTTTTAACTTAACTTTACTTGTTCCAAAACTTGAGGGCAAGTTTTGTAAACTTTCAAAACTTTTCATTTCTTGTAACTTATGAGTTTAATAGAGTAATAAAATGAGGACTTTTCATTTTTCCTAACTCTTGTGTTCTTTTAATGGTTTTTAATCCAAGAGACTTTTGGTTTCCATAACTTGAGGACAAGTTATGGACTCCATTAAAACACATTATGATCATGAATTAATCTACCACATAGGTTACAAATAATTCCTATGATCATCTAAACATCATAAGAACAAGAATATGAATATGAACACTTTCAAGAATCAAAATCACATTTAATCTTTGTAATTTTGATAACTAGTTGTTGTAAATGAGTTAGAAAAGACATTACACCTTCTAAAATAAGTTTTCAAGTACCAAAACATTTTAGGGTAATGATTCTAATCCATTCCCAGCAACTCAAGTCGAAATTCTGCACTCTGTCGACCCTACTCGCCGAGTGCATAAACCTACTCGCCGAGTAGGTTGAAGATACACATGAACTCGACGAGTCCTCCCCATGGACTCGCCGAGTCCATCAGTCAGACAGCAAGATTTTCGACTTTCTTCAACTTTTAAGCACAAATAACAAACAAACAAGCCTAGGCTCTGATACCACTGATGGGTTTTGAGCATTCTAACACTTCCTAAGTGTACATGCAACCCTAATAACCTTGGATCTATGTTTGTCTAATTATCATGCAAAGTTGAATTCCAAGGTTATATTCCTATCTAGCATACATGGGGAACAATTTTAACTTGAATCATAGATAGAATAACTTACCTTGTTGTTGCTTGTGTTCCTTGAAACCTTGTGAGCCTAGCACCCCAAGTGTGATGCCTCAAATGCTTCACACAACACCAAATGCTCTTGGAAAGACTCTTGAGATAACACACACTTCTCAAAATTGGCCAAGCCCTCTAGTTTCTTATGTCTCTATGTGTAGCCAATTTTGGTGGAGAATATGATTCTTATATAGTGTTGACACATCTAGGGTTACACCATGTAAACCCTAATGTGTCATGACTCTTCATTTCCATGACCCATGGGTTTGTAACTCCCATGGAGCATCCATGGAGCATCCTATGGGTAGAACCCAACTTGATAATCCATGGAGCCTTTTAGCCCACTATACAAGATATGGATGATTTACATGATCAACCCATATATTTAATTAGTTATCCTTTGATCACTTAATTAATTCCAAATTAATTCTTGATCAAACTAATTAAATAATATTATTAATATATTAGAACTTATAATATATTAATAATCTCCAAGTGTTATTTCTCTCATTTAGTCTATCCAATTGCATGGTGCCATGCAACCCAAATGGACCATGCCGGGTCGGGTCAAGTACAAGCCCGAAATAGTTATGGACTTAGACACCTTATCCAACAAGAGATACATACCTCCATCACTCAGCGCTGCTCGAATCCTTGCTGAAATCAACCGGAAAACTCGGCTCCGAGCCGTGGGCGCACTTGCCCGGCCTCGGCAACCACTGGCGGTACTTGAAGTCCCAAGGGCAGGAGCTGGCATCTGCCCTGCTGTATACAAACTCGGACAGTGGGCCTTCTTGTGGCCCCTCTGACTGCAATGGAAACATATCGGATCAAGTCCATGGGCGATGGTAACAGTACAATCTCTGCTAAAATGGCCAATCTGGCCGCACTTGAAACATCCAGCATCACCACCACTTCTACGCCTGCATGTACCTATGTGCGTCCTACCACACTTCCCGCATCGACTGCGGCTCTGATAGTTCCTCGTCCTCAAATCCGACCCCTTGGGCCTCTTGCCCGAACCTGCGGCTTCCTGAGTCTCATCCGTTTTCCTCTTCCTTTCCGATTCCCTGCCCGTCTCTCGTTCCTGCGTTCCCTTGTCGACACCGCCCGTCGACTGAACAACAGCTGTCTGATCCTGGAGCTTCGCAATCAACCTATCAGTGATCCTCGCAACCATGTCGGGCAGATCCTCGCGAATGGCTCGCGTAACCTCTTCAACTATCCAATCATGCAAGGGTCTCTCTTGGAGACAGGGTGCCCCACTCACTCCTGTCCCCTGAACTCCATAAGAATCGGGGTCTAGACGAGCCCCAATCTGTCCTGAAACTATCCCGGCCTTAAAGGCCTCAAGATGACTGTCCATGAGCTCCACAATGGCCTCTCTAACTGAACCGAAAATCACTGGAGTCTGATTAATGATGTTGCACATGATCTTTGCGGAAATGAAATCTCTCATCTGGTCCTCAAGCTGCCCGGCTCTAGAGCCTGAACCAGATCCCTCCCTGGCACCTGAACTGCCAACTGATATCTCGCGCAACGTCACCATGCTAAAAATATAACAATTCCTGATCAATTTACACACTACTGCTGAGGGATCTCTCACACACTCTACTAGTTCCCTGGTTTTGCCTTGGCCCCTCTTGAATCGAGTACGGATCCTCTGCTTTCAGTAGTACGGGCCCATACTACCTTCCACATCTATCTGTACTTTCCTCAAGAGTTACCTCAACTCCACCAAGTCCCCTTTTCTCTACTACTGATCTCTGCTACTCTCATCCTAGGCTTGCCCTAGGGAACCTCTGACTCTACCCAAACAGTCCTCAGCTGCTGAAGGCCTCCTCGTAATGCCAATTAGCCACCACCTGAATACCATCACATGCAATGAGGCTCGGACAATCCTTCGAGTAAAAGTCTCGTCCCTACAACGGTTGGACTCAAACAAGAGCTGCGCAATAGGGCCAAATCCAGCACTCTGAGATTATTCAACCCTGATCACATGTGATGTGACGTATTCACCTAATGGCTAACTCCCATCACTCAGAGTCCCACAAAGCACAAAGCAAGCAGCATTCGGATAAAGGAAACATACTCAGGCAAAACTATTCTCATAACAAGAAACTGTACTAGCATACAAAGCTAAGCTCATACTATCAGGAATAACCTACACAGGCTATCCTACTACTGTCTACTCAATACTAGCATGAAATTCGTATCAAGCTGAAACACATAAAGCAGGCACATAAGGCATCATCCTAGATCCTTAGTCCTATTCTAGCATGCTGTTCTACTGAAACTGAAACTGAACTGATCTGAAACTGAAACTAATAACATAAACTTGTATGGGTAATTTGGGAGTACTTACTTGAGCTTGGCTGATTGCATGCACCACACCCTTTTCTCTTTTCAAAATTCTTTTCGCTTTTTCTAAAACTCTTTTCTTCATATATAAACAAAAATACATTTCTTCAGAAATGTTTTGATATAAACAAAAATACATTTCTTCAGAAATGTTTTGATAATATATTTATCATGTTTTTTGGGAACAAATTCTGCAATATTATTCTTTAAAATGAATACTCTGATTTTTGAATAAGCATAAATAAAATTTTTAAATGACCGTGAATTTGGGGATCACAATTACTACATTGCCTGAACTCATAATTCATCACCTACAGGTTATGAGTTTGTCGGTGTTTCCGCAAGACTTGTTTAGATTAGTCAGTGGTCCTCATCTATACTATGGTAGATGATTACATTGCAACATTGCACGTCAAGGTTATGGCATCTCCTAATCATCTCTCATCTCGTATCATCTATTTATCATCACATAGTTATCATCACCTTTCTATCATTACATATCTCTCATCACCCGTTGCTACCCAATACATATTTATAAGTATATAATAATATCTTATCTAACACATAATATTCTCGGCATAGATAATAAGCACATAAGCATGTAATTATCCAGATAAATCATATCCATATGTAAGATGAAAATAACTATGCACTCACCTGTTAAAGTGATGTAACGAACCAAAATCATAACTAAAAATTTCTTTTTAAACATTACTAAAACCATATTTATAAAAACGTATCATAATCCTTAACATAACTTTCGAGTATTAGATTCAAAACATAATCTCATTATCAGAGTAAAACATTTATCAGGCTAACTGACTATGGTGTGTGCACTGCAATCTCTCCAAGCTCCTCTTTTGAAAACTGAGTACCTAAAACCAAAACTGAAAACCGTAAGCACGAAGCTTAGTGAGCTCCCCCAAACTACCACATATCGAACAATAACATATAAAACACATACTGGGCCTTGCCCACTGCATCGGACCGAGGTCCGGACTATCTGGGGCCTTGCCCCCTGCATCGGACTGAAGTCCGAAAACTGACTGGGACCTTGTCCCCTGCATCGGACCAAAGTCCGGACTAACTGGGGCCTTGCCCCCTGCATCGGACCGAAGTCCGGACTAACTGACTGGGACCTTGTCCCCTGCATCGGACCGAAGTCCAGACTAACTAGGGCCTTGCCCCCTGCATCGGACCGAAGTCCGGAACTAACTGAACAGAACAGAACATAAACATATCAACTAGCATGAACACACATATACTGCATACTGCATCGGGCCGTAACCTGGAACACATAACACATAAATCCTGTCTAAGCCACGAAGGCATCAAACATACCAAATACTGCATCGGACTAAAATCCGAAAACTACTGCTAGCTAAACGGGTCGGCATTATGGCATTAGACCCATTCCTACTGGAAGGAAACTCACCTGAACTGCTGAGCTCCGCCGATAATCCTCTGGCTGCTGATCGACAATCCCCTGAGCCGCTGCTCCTCCAGCTCTCCGAGCTACCAATATCAATATGACACTTAGTCTGACAGTCCTCTAAAAGTCAACAAGGTCAACTCTGGTCAAAGTCAAAGTCCTGGTCAAAGTCAACCTTCCAGGTCAACCCTACTCGTCGAGTCCACCTAATGACTCGCCGAGTTCATATGCTCAGGGTCTTTCTATTCGTGACTCGACTCGCCGAGTCAGTCCATGACTCGCCGAGTCCAACTATTTCCGAGTCCCTACCTGTCCAACTCGCTGAGTCTCCACCGACTCACTGATTCGAATATCAACTAGAAGGGATTGGGGTTTCGCGACCTGACTCGCCGAGTCCACTAATAGACTCGCCGAGTCCAAGGCAATCTTCAACCAACTCGTCGAGTTGTTCTTCCAACTCGTTGAGTTCATGCTTAACTTCATCCGACTCGACGAGCTGTTCATCCCACTCGTCGAGTTCCTCCTCATCTTCATGTTACTCGCCGAGTCCACTCGAAGGACTCGCCGAGTCCATTCAGATCTACATACATGCAGAGGACTTTTGAGTCATGCATGGACTCCAAACTGTAGATCCACTCTTCTAAAGCCTATTCCTTACGTAAAGTGGCAAACTTTACGTGTAGCTAACGAGATCTAGGCTCAAATCACTATAAACTAGGGTTTGAGACAAAGGGGCTCAACAATCAACCCATAGACTGATGCTTTATGATTCTCTAGGCCAAGATACACATAGATCTGAAGTAGCAACTTCAGATCTGGGCTTCTAACTCGAAATGGTTCATAAACTTGTCCTAAAAGCCCCAAATCCCATGATAAAGGTTGATCTATATGCAAAAGAGGGAAGGTAGCGACTCATTACCTTCAAAAGCTCTGGAAGACCTCACAAACTCTGGATCTACTGCCAATTCTTGAATCCACAATGTGTGCCTTCCTCCTTCTTCCTTCAAATCACCCAAATTGGCAAGAAAGCTTGATTGAGCAACAATAGAGGCTTAGGGTTTCTGGTTCTGGACTATAGGGCCGCAAATGAGCCCTAGGGAAGAGATTAAGATGCTTAAATAGGGTACCAAGTCCCGAAATTAGGGTTTCCCAACCCAGACCTGACTCGCCGAGTCGGTCACTTGCTTTACACCTGGATCCCGCTCCGACTCGCCGAGTTCCTCCCTGGACTCGACGAGTCAACCCTCTTTAACTTAGGGTTTTTCCTTTCTTTTCTTGACCTTTCTGATTTCGAGTGTTACAACTCTCCCCCACTTAAAGTAAACTTCGTCCTCAAAGTTTGCTATGGCCAACTGTCCTGCGAACTGCCTCCAACTCTCTGTCTGGGAAAACTAACACCCTTTTGTCCATCACTCTAGCCACTCACAGTGCTGGTCACTACTGTTGGTATCTATGCTGGATGAACAAAATATACATGTTTTATTCGATTTAAACTATATACGGATTTTTATACCTATAATTATGATGGGTAAAGATGGGTAGATGAAAAATGAGATGAGAGATGAAAAATGAGATGAATGATGAGAAAAGAAAGATGATATAGATGATGAGAGGTGAAAGATGATGAAAAGCCTTGACCCAAGCGATGTCCCAATCATCTAGCAGAGTATAGATGACAACCACAGACTATTATATATAGCCCAGTGGAAGGATAGAAGGCTCGCAACCTGTAGGTGTTGTGAACAATGTGTTCACCAGATGTACTCTAAAAAAACCCCGGCAGCTATGGACTTAGTGCCTTACAAATGAACGTTGGCAGCTATGGACTTAGTGCCTTACAAATAAACGTTGGCAGCTATGGATTTAGTGCCCTATATATGAACATTAGCAGTTATGGACTTAGTGCCTTACAAATGAACGTTGGCAGCTATGGACTTAGTGTCTTACAAATAAACGTTGGCAGCTATAGATTTGGTGCCCTATAGATGAACATTAACAGCTATGGACTTAGTGTCTAACAAATAACATCAGCAACTATGGACTTAGTGCATGTTATATAAACCTTGGCAGCGATGAATTTCATGCCTATTCCTTAAGACAATCCTTAGGAATAAATATTGAGGAATATATGATTCTTAGGGAAGATACTTCAGAATAAAGAAGATAAAGGGGATGGGTAATTGGGTTAATTATTTGCTGATGAAACATAATAACTTTATTATTGTGGGTTGAAAACCCTATGTAATCACCAAGTTTCCCAACCTGACCCACTCAATTTATTTGTCTCACAGGTATCGATACGAAGACACATTACACTGAGAGATTAAAGGAGATGTAAATCATTCGTGTAAACAAATGTAAGGTCTGTTTATGCTTATGTTTCTGTATTAACGATGACATCCCAAAGTTTTAATATAAACAAAAATACATTTCTTCAAAAATGTTTTGATAATATATTTATCATGTTTTTTGGAAACAAATTCCGCAATATTATTCTTTAAAATGAATACTCTGATTTTTGAATAAGCATAAATAAAATTTTTAAATGACCGTGAATTTGGGGATCACAGTTACTACATTGCCTAAACTCATAATTCATCACCTACAGGTTATGAGTTTGCCGGTGTTTCCGCATGACTTGTTTAGATTAGTCAGTGGTCCTCATCTATACTGTGGTAGATGACTACATTGCAACATTGCACGTCAAGGTTATGGCATCTCCTAATCATCTCTCATCTCGTATCATCTATTTATCATCACATAGTTATCATCACCTTTCTATCATTACATATCTCTCATCACCCGTTGCTACCCAATACATATTTATAAGTATATAATACTTATATGATTAAATCAGTTAAACATCATCTCATAATATCTTATCTAACACATAATATTCTCGGCATAGATAATAAGCACATAAGCATGTAATTATCCAGATAAACCATATCCATATGTAAGATGAAAATAACTATGCACTCACCTGTTAAAGTGATGTAACGACCCAAAATCATAACTAAAAATTTCTTTTTAAACATTACTAAAACCATATTTATAAAAACGTATCATAATCCTTAACATAACTTTCGAGTATTAGATTCAAAACATAATCTCATTATCAGAGTAAAACATTTATCAGGCTAACTGACTATGGTGTGTGCACTGCAATCTCTCCAAGCTCCTCTTTTGAAAACTGAGTACCTAAAACCAAAACTGAAAACCGTAAGCACGAAGCTTAGTGAGCTCCCCCAAACTACCACATATCGAACAATAACATATAAAACACATACTGGGCCTTGCCCACTGCATCGGACCGAGGTCCGGACTATCTGGGGCCTTGCCCCCTGCATCGGACTGAAGTCCGAAAACTGACTGGGACCTTGTCCCCTGCATCGGACCAAAGTCCGGACTAACTGGGGCCTTGCCCCCTGCATCGGACCGAAGTCCGGACTAACTGACTGGGACCTTGTCCCCTGCATCGGACCGAAGTCCAGACTAACTAGGGCCTTGCCCCCTGCATCGGACCGAAGTCCGGAACTAACTGAACAGAACAGAACATAAACATATCAACTAGCATGAACACACATATACTGCATACTGCATCGGGCCGTAACCTGGAACACATAACACATAAATCCTGTCTAAGCCACGAAGGCATCAAACATACCAAATACTGCATCGGACTAAAATCCGAAAACTACTGCTAGCTAAACGGGTCGGCATTATGGCATTAGACCCATTCCTACTGGAAGGAAACTCACCTGAAC
The DNA here is from genome assembly GCF_051521515.1 of Lactuca serriola. NCBI lineage: Eukaryota > Viridiplantae > Streptophyta > Magnoliopsida > Asterales > Asteraceae > Lactuca > Lactuca serriola. Next base: position 218,333,444 of record NC_136412.1, on the reverse strand, counting down.
TGCTGAGCTCCGCCGATAATCCTCTGGCTGCTGATCGACAATCCCCTGAGCCGCTGCTCCTCCAGCTCTCCGAGCTACCAATATCAATATGACACTTAGTCTGACAGTCCTCTAAAAGTCAACAAGGTCAACTCTGGTCAAAGTCAAAGTCCTGGTCAAAGTCAACCTTCCAGGTCAACCCTACTCGTCGAGTCCACCTAATGACTCGCCGAGTTCATATGCTCAGGGTCTTTCTATTCGTGACTCGACTCGCCGAGTCAGTCCATGACTCGCCGAGTCCAACTATTTCCGAGTCCCTACCTGTCCAACTCGCTGAGTCTCCACCGACTCACTGATTCGAATATCAACTAGAAGGGATTGGGGTTTCGCGACCTGACTCGCCGAGTCCACTAATAGACTCGCCGAGTCCAAGGCAATCTTCAACCAACTCGTCGAGTTGTTCTTCCAACTCGTTGAGTTCATGCTTAACTTCATCCGACTCGACGAGCTGTTCATCCCACTCGTCGAGTTCCTCCTCATCTTCATGTTACTCGCCGAGTCCACTCGAAGGACTCGCCGAGTCCATTCAGATCTACATACATGCAGAGGACTTTTGAGTCATGCATGGACTCCAAACTGTAGATCCACTCTTCTAAAGCCTATTCCTTACGTAAAGTGGCAAACTTTACGTGTAGCTAACGAGATCTAGGCTCAAATCACTATAAACTAGGGTTTGAGACAAAGGGGCTCAACAATCAACCCATAGACTGATGCTTTATGATTCTCTAGGCCAAGATACACATAGATCTGAAGTAGCAACTTCAGATCTGGGCTTCTAACTCGAAATGGTTCATAAACTTGTCCTAAAAGCCCCAAATCCCATGATAAAGGTTGATCTATATGCAAAAGAGGGAAGGTAGCGACTCATTACCTTCAAAAGCTCTGGAAGACCTCACAAACTCTGGATCTACTGCCAATTCTTGAATCCACAATGTGTGCCTTCCTCCTTCTTCCTTCAAATCACCCAAATTGGCAAGAAAGCTTGATTGAGCAACAATAGAGGCTTAGGGTTTCTGGTTCTGGACTATAGGGCCGCAAATGAGCCCTAGGGAAGAGATTAAGATGCTTAAATAGGGTACCAAGTCCCGAAATTAGGGTTTCCCAACCCAGACCTGACTCGCCGAGTCGGTCACTTGCTTTACACCTGGATCCCGCTCCGACTCGCCGAGTTCCTCCCTGGACTCGACGAGTCAACCCTCTTTAACTTAGGGTTTTTCCTTTCTTTTCTTGACCTTTCTGATTTCGAGTGTTACAACTCTCCCCCACTTAAAGTAAACTTCGTCCTCAAAGTTTGCTATGGCCAACTGTCCTGCGAACTGCCTCCAACTCTCTGTCTGGGAAAACTAACACCCTTTTGTCCATCACTCTAGCCACTCACAGTGCTGGTCACTACTGTTGGTATCTATGCTGGATGAACAAAATATACATGTTTTATTCGATTTAAACTATATACGGATTTTTATACCTATAATTATGATGGGTAAAGATGGGTAGATGAAAAATGAGATGAGAGATGAAAAATGAGATGAATGATGAGAAAAGAAAGATGATATAGATGATGAGAGGTGAAAGATGATGAAAAGCCTTGACCCAAGCGATGTCCCAATCATCTAGCAGAGTATAGATGACAACCACAGACTATTATATATAGCCCAGTGGAAGGATAGAAGGCTCGCAACCTGTAGGTGTTGTGAACAATGTGTTCACCAGATGTACTCTAAAAAAACCCCGGCAGCTATGGACTTAGTGCCTTACAAATGAACGTTGGCAGCTATGGACTTAGTGCCTTACAAATAAACGTTGGCAGCTATGGATTTAGTGCCCTATATATGAACATTAGCAGTTATGGACTTAGTGCCTTACAAATGAACGTTGGCAGCTATGGACTTAGTGTCTTACAAATAAACGTTGGCAGCTATAGATTTGGTGCCCTATAGATGAACATTAACAGCTATGGACTTAGTGTCTAACAAATAACATCAGCAACTATGGACTTAGTGCATGTTATATAAACCTTGGCAGCGATGAATTTCATGCCTATTCCTTAAGACAATCCTTAGGAATAAATATTGAGGAATATATGATTCTTAGGGAAGATACTTCAGAATAAAGAAGATAAAGGGGATGGGTAATTGGGTTAATTATTTGCTGATGAAACATAATAACTTTATTATTGTGGGTTGAAAACCCTATGTAATCACCAAGTTTCCCAACCTGACCCACTCAATTTATTTGTCTCACAGGTATCGATACGAAGACACATTACACTGAGAGATTAAAGGAGATGTAAATCATTCGTGTAAACAAATGTAAGGTCTGTTTATGCTTATGTTTCTGTATTAACGATGACATCCCAAAGTTTTAATATAAACAAAAATACATTTCTTCAAAAATGTTTTGATAATATATTTATCATGTTTTTTGGAAACAAATTCCGCAATATTATTCTTTAAAATGAATACTCTGATTTTTGAATAAGCATAAATAAAATTTTTAAATGACCGTGAATTTGGGGATCACAGTTACTACATTGCCTAAACTCATAATTCATCACCTACAGGTTATGAGTTTGCCGGTGTTTCCGCATGACTTGTTTAGATTAGTCAGTGGTCCTCATCTATACTGTGGTAGATGACTACATTGCAACATTGCACGTCAAGGTTATGGCATCTCCTAATCATCTCTCATCTCGTATCATCTATTTATCATCACATAGTTATCATCACCTTTCTATCATTACATATCTCTCATCACCCGTTGCTACCCAATACATATTTATAAGTATATAATACTTATATGATTAAATCAGTTAAACATCATCTCATAATATCTTATCTAACACATAATATTCTCGGCATAGATAATAAGCACATAAGCATGTAATTATCCAGATAAACCATATCCATATGTAAGATGAAAATAACTATGCACTCACCTGTTAAAGTGATGTAACGACCCAAAATCATAACTAAAAATTTCTTTTTAAACATTACTAAAACCATATTTATAAAAACGTATCATAAGTCTTAACATAACTTTCGAGTATTAGATTCAAAACATAATCTCATTATCAGAGTAAAACATTTATTAGGCTAACTGACTATGGTGTGTGCACTGCAATCTCTCCGAGCTCCTCTTTTGAAAACTGAGTACCTGAAACCAAAACTGAAAACCGTAAGCACGAAGCTTAGTGAGCTCCCCCAAACTACCACATACCGAACAATAACATATAAAACACATACTGGGCCTTGCCCACTGCATCGGACCGAGGTCCGGACTATCTAGGGCCTTGCCCCCTGCATCGGACTGAAGTCCGGAAACTGACTGGGACCTTGTCCCCTGCATCGGACCAAAGTACGGACTAACTGGGGCCTTGCCCCCTGCATCGGACCGAAGTCCGGACTAACTGACTGGGACCTTGTCCCCTGCATTGGACCGAAGTCCGGACTAACTGGGGCCTTGCCCCCTGCATCGGACCGAAGTCCGGAACTAACTTAACAGAACATAACATAAACATATCAACTAGCATGAACACACATATACTGCATACTGCATCGGGCCGTAACCCGGAACACATAACACATAAATCCTGTCTAAGCCACGAAGGCATCAAACATACTAACTACTGCATCGGACTAAAATCTGGAAACTACTGCTAGCTAAACGGGCCGGCATTATGGCCTTAGACCCGTTCCTACTAAAAGGAAACTCACCTCAACTGCTGAGCTCCGCCGATAATCCTCTGGCTGCGGATCGACAATCCCCTGAGCCACTGCTCCTCCAGCTCTCCGAGCTACCAATATCAATATGACACTTAGTCTAACAGTCCTCTAAAAGTCAACAAGGTCAACTCTGGTCAAAGTCAAAGTCCTGGTCAAAGTCAACCTTCCAGGTCAACCCTACTCGTCGAGTCCACCTAATGACTCGCCGAGTTCATATGCTCAGGGTCTTTCTATTCGCGACTCGACTCGCCGAGTCAGTCCATGACTCGCCGAGTCCAACTATTTCCGAGTCCCGACCTGGCCAACTCGCTGAGTCTCCACCCGACTCACTGATTCGAATCTCAACTCGAAGGGATTGGGGTTTCGCGACCTGACTCGCCGAGTCCAAGGCAATCTTCAACCAACTCGTCGAGTTGTTCTTCCAACTCGCCGAGTTCATGCTTAACTTCATCCGACTCGACGAGCTGTTCATCCCACTCGTCGAGTTCCTCCTCATCTTCATGTTACTCGCCGAGTCCACTCGAAGGACTCGCCGAGTCCATTCAGATCTACATACATGCAGAGGACTTTTGAGTCATGCATGGACTCCAAACTGTAGATCCACTCTTCTAAAGCCTATTCCTTACGTAAAGTGGCAAACTTTACGTGTAGCTAACGAGATCTAGGCTCAAATCACTATAAACTAGGGTTTGAGACAAAGGGGCTCAACAATCAACCCATAGACTGATGCTTTATGATTCTCTAGGCCAAGATACACATAGATCTGAAGTAGTAACTTCAGATCTAGGCTTCTAACTCGAAATGGTTCATAAACTTGTCCTAAAAGCCCCAAATCCCATGATAAAGGTTGATCTATATGCAAAAGAGGGAAGGTAGCGACTCATTACCTTCAAAAGCTCTGGAAGACCTCACAAACTCTGGATCTACTGCCAATTCTTGAATCCCCAATGTGTGCCTTCCTCCTTCTTCCTTCAAATCACCCAAATTGGCAAGAAAGCTTGATTGAGCAACAATGGAGGCTTAGGGTTTCTGGTTCTGGACTATAGGGCCGCAAATGAGCCCTAGGGAAGAGATTAAGATGCTTAAATAGGGTACCAAGTCCCGAAATTAGGGTTCCCAACCCAGACCTGACTCGCCGAGTCCACTTGCCGACTCGCCGAGTTGGTCACTTGCTTTACACCCGGATCCCGCTCCGACTCGCCGAGTTCCTCCCTAGACTCGACGAGTCAACCCTCTTTAACTTAGGGTTTTTCCTTTCCTTTCTTGACCTTTCTGATTTCGGGTGTTACAAGTGATGACTCAAACTTCGGGCAGCGCCTCGCTTCTAACAATTGTCTTTTCTGTTGACAAAACCTAGTATTATTATCGCTAAGTTTTAGTCTAATATTTATTGCGACTAATTATTAGTGTAGATTCATCATTAACTCAAAGTCTACTTCAAGATCTATCAAGTAAGAAACAACCAGGTAGGATCATATCGGAGGTAGGGTCTGTTTGGTATACGAAGCGTACTGTTTGGAAATCCCACTATAAACACCTCACTAAATCCAACCTAGACATCATCCCCGTAAGTAGATCAAACAATATAACGACTTGGAATCACTGATAAATCTTGTTTATAGGTTCATAATAATGATAATGAATTTAAACACAAATTATACTTAAATTACGGTAAGCATAACTCAACTTACAGGTGATTTAGCAAGAAACCGGACTCTGCGCGGGCAGAACTTCTGAGCCAAAAGCTCTTCTTCTCGGGGCCTTTTGGCGCTCTGGGGCTCACTACTAACTGCTAGGGAGGGCTAGAGAAAAGGTCTTAAGACCTTGGGAGGTTTGGGAGAGAATTGGTTGAAGAGGTGTGAAGCAAAGAGTGAGAAATGAACTCTATTTATAGTTGCCAGCGCCCAAGTATGCTGAGCGTACTCAAGAATTACGCTGGGCGTAATGGCTTTTTGACGGTTTCGTTGGGTGAAATCAAAATTACATTGGGCATAATGTGCCACATGTCACCATCTGGTGGCAAGCCATGGGGAGGAAGGTGCGGCCCAGATCGCGCCATGTGTCACTCGCTAGTTAACCCAAAAATTAATTATCTTCTAAAATCTGTAACTTTCGCATACAAGCTCCGTTTTTTACGCTCTTTATATCCACGCGTAGGTAACGACGGGATCTACAACTTTCGTTTAGACTCCATCGGCTAATATTGAATTTATTTTTAAATTTATATTTTAACAGGTTCAGATAGTTAAAGTCCGTTAAAAATTCATAACTTTGTCATCCGACGTCCATTTTCGACTATCTTTATATCGATAGGCTCCTATTGACGATATCTTCAATTCTTGTGTAGATTGTGTCGGCTAATAATCGATCAATCTAAAATTCGATTTTCGGGCTTTGTACTGATACGCTAAATCTTAGAAAAATCATAATTTCCTCTAACGAAGTCAGATTTGGATGTTCTCTATATGCGTGCTCTTGGTTTAACGTCTACTATGAGTTTTGTTTAGGTCACTAAGGCTAAAAAGTATTTTTTTTTTTTTTAAAATTTACTTTTTACGATACGCGGAGTCATGTCGGTTTAATTGTGAAACTTCGACGGGTCATAACTTCTTCGTTATAAGTTGGATTTCAGTGTTCTTTATATGTACAGAATCCTTTTGACATATACTATAACTTTGGTTAAGAATATTTATTCTAGATAATCTTCTATCAAAAAGTCATTTTAATGTTTATTATCTCTAAATTGACTAGCCCGAATCTGCAGGCGTTACAATTATACCCCTCTTAGGATGATTACGTCCCAGAATCATCAACAAAACATAGCTTGTATAATGACTCCATATGTTATCTTTTCATCATAGGTAATAATCGTAACTCTCATGTCCTTTTAAATGAGTATCTAACTCTTGGACTTCTTGACTGTTGACGGTGCTCAATCTTGCATCTGCTCTTCGTATTATGTTGGAATTTCGATGGTAACCTTTGAGTGACAAACTTGATCCTTATTGGAGACTCCCGCTCCTTCTTAAACATACTTAACTTAAGATAAGTTATTTACTTCAATTACTGTAACATATCGATGGGTCATGTTCTAATGACCTCTCATCGTATGATGGAACGCTTAGACTCGGGTCTTTTTGAGTCAGATTCCATAATGAAAGATACCTTCCTTCATGTTCTAATGTGGTATAATCACATTCTAGCATGTAACACTTCTAGCTACAAGATTCTTACTTTCACGGTGATTGTGATACTTCTATTGATCGCTATGATTATCTTTCAATTCAATCTTTCAACTTAAGTCGGATGCTACATTGAACTTGGTTCTCTGAACCACATACAATACTCATCTTAGCCGGTCTCAATTTGATATGACCACCAAGGTCGGAATAATAGTCATCGTCTTAGTCATACCGAAACGATGGTAACAACAGACGTGAACAAAACGAAATCAATTACTAGCGTCTTGGGAACTTTGTGACTTTCTCTGATCCAAGTGCGAGTCATGTGCTTCCGGTAGTATAGACATCTACTACCTTTCACACCTAGTCATACTTGTCCCAAATATTACTTCTCAGTTCTCCAAATCACCACACAAAAAAATCATATAAGAACTTAACACATCATATAACATAACCAATGTTTATATTATTTCTTGAAACAATTACATAGATATTTAGTTCTACATAGATGTACACAATCACTGTGTGCCACTTTAAATTCCCCGGTTATTTGGTTGATTATTATTTCGTTGTTCGTTTGGGGTGCCATTTAAACGTTATCTATCTATTCTTGTTTGGTTGCTTGAATGCCTTGATTTTTTGGGAGCAAAGGGTTTGGGCATCTTAGGGGGTGACTTGGCAATGTTGATTAACCCATTGTTTGGTCATTTTTAAAAACATATAAATGCAATTGAAACATAATTTAAAAAAGTATCAGATACATATTTTACCAAATCTAAAATAAAACTATATTAATTTATCTACCAAAAATGAATAAAGTAATTAACACTAACGAGTTCTTACAACAATTTGGTAGTTTCCCGTGGTACAAATACAACTCTCGTTTAATCCCAAACCAAACCAAATATTACCAAAATCAACACCCCATTAGAAAGAACACCACAATCAACAATAACATTGTTGCCACCACATCCACGGCCATTCTCCGTTGGCCAGATTCCGATCCACCACCACTCTTGTCAGAGTCAGCTTCTTTGCGTGCAGCAGCATTCACGGGAGGCAATGGCGGGTCGACCACATCCGTCACCCGCAGAGGAGGAATTGGTGTTGAAGCCGGTGGCAAAACCGTGGGTTCAACTTGAGCGAGATAATCACCGGGTTTAATCGGTTGGAAAACAAATGCAGCCTTGCTGTTTGGGTCAACACATGGACTCCCTGCCACATAAGCCATAATAAGATATAAATTATTGATATTAATGATGCATTTGACACAATTTGTACACGTCACAATGACTTCTATGCATGTCAAATACGTATATGTCATGTCATATATATAACAAACAGTGCCTAAAAGAACTAACTGTATTAGCTAAACTTACTCAAGAATGCACTTGCGGTTTTCGGGTTATCGGTGATCACACCATCAATACCCTCTGCAATGAATGAAACAAGCTCAATGTACGGATCACTATAGAAATCGAGCTGCATACTTAAAGTTTCCGTTGAGAATCCCGAGACGTACACCGAGATGTTTGCAGCATGCATTTGTTCTACAATTTTTGTGGCTCCGTTTGTAATGTAAATCTTGCTCTCTGGCATTATCGACTTCTTCACTACATTGACTGCATCGGCATATTTCTTGATGTTATCGGTAACTGGCTTTGGTGCATCGCTGATCGGCTTGCTGAACAATAGAACTCGTTGGTAAGTTGGGTTTGAGTTCTTGAACTTTTCCAGGATAGAGGTGTCATCTGATTGGATTAAAATTTGTTGTTTCGGGTTCAATTTCGCGTTCTTCAGGGCTTCATTGACTGATTGGAGGATGTCAAGACCCTTCTTGGATGCTAGGTAAGCAGCATTCTGGGATATGATCGAGTAATGATGTTATTGGAAGGAACACCTATAGGTGCACATGGACCGGGTTCAAGACACCCGGCCCTATCAAAGTCTAAGTGAACGTCAGTTTGAAAGAAACCCGGTCTATGTTCAAGATTATATGTGGACCAATGAAAGACTATGGTCCAGACTGGTCGCCATTTTCATGTACTATTATGAATTGCCATTAAAATGGATAAAATAGAAAAATGTATACCATTAGTTTGTAAACGTTACAACTTACATTGTAAAATTCACACATGATTTAGTAATTATGTTATAAATCTACAAATAATTATAAAAACAAAGAAATATATAGATAATATAATAAAATTTCGGCATAACATATTGTAAACAGAGAAAAAGTTTATTGGTGTATTAAAGCATGATTAAAATATGGGCCATTTTTGTGACATTAACCCTGATTCTAATAAGTAAAACATAAAACTCACTTGGATTCCGATCAGAATACCGGTCGATGCATTCTTCTTGGCAAGCTCCAAAAACTCGGGGACTTTTAAAAATGTTCCGGCGTTCTTTGATTTAGGATTTCGTAACAATCCGCCAGACTGAAACGGGTTCTGAATTAATGCTACAACCAAGTGAAAATAAGTAAAAGAAACAAAACTTGCATTTCATCGTAGCCCAAGATAAAAGAAGGCTAAACTTACGCTTAACAGATTTTATCTCAGTCCACGTCACATCAAATGTAAAAACACCATTTTTCGGTTGGATTTCTGGCACTGAGGTAGACCGATCCATGAAAGCCATTGCCGCGTTAGTTTTTCCCAAGAGATCAGCCGAATCAAGGCAAAACGCAACACCATCTTTTGTCATTTGTACATTGCAATCGATTATATCCGCGCCATCATTGATAGCCTTCTTATACGCGAGATCAGTGCACCCCGGGTAATCGATACTTGCTCCATTGTGAGATATGATCAAAGCATCCACCACCTTCTTGGTTGGTTTTGGACTTTGAGCTAAGCATGCTGCAATCATTTGGCATTTCAGTTCATGTAACCGCAATAAGTTTTCTTACAATTTAGAAAGTATCAGGGAAAAAAGTTTTGTTGCTAAATGCTAGAGATGCAGTCATCTGATATCAATGATATTGGATCACTAACATCAGCAACGGAAATTTTCATATTTCCGTTGCTGTAAGACATTAGTGACAAAATTTATCTGTCACTAATGTCGAGGATCATGACTTCTTACCGATGGCATTCGAAGCAGATCCTGGGAATTCCGTAACAACCCCATCAGCGGAGAACTGTGAATTATCGATGAATTGCAAGTACTCAACCTCAGGATCATAGCTGTAATTATAACTCGAAAATGTATCGGATGCAAACCCTGCGACATACACTTCAAGGCCTTCTCGATGAGCATCGGCAACGAGAGTGGTTGCGGGTTGTAGGTATCCATCTTTACCGATGGGCCATACGTAGTTTTTTGGGACAAAAATCCCCGATGCAAATGTCTTGATCATAGCTAGCTTCTTTAGGAGTGCGCCATATGTTTCTTTGTAAGTAGGCTCGACCTCAACGACAGTTAGGAACCGGAAAACAAGCTTTGTTTTTATCCGATCGAATGTTTTGCTTGCGGCCATGGCTTGCAAGAAACCGATCTCCGGTGACGAGATATAATCCGCCACAAAGTATTGTTTGGACTCATCGATGTATCGTATTACGTTCAACTGATGTGAGCTCCAGAAAGCATCGTTCTACAAGACAAGCATATGAAAACAATGAGTTGTGTTTATAATAAGATGTATAATAGTATAAACTATGTTAGTAATTATGCGGGACCCATGTAAGTTTGTGGGTCCCACGTATGTAACACACCTGAACATTCAACCAGAGGTGGCCTTTCGGCTCCATGCCGAAAACGCTATCGGGTTGCAGCAAAGGGTATACGAAATCGAAAACACTTGCTCTTGAGTAAATATTCTGTATCACTGTGACAAAACATCAGCAAGAAGAAAAAAAAAAACTAACCTTTTGCACTAGAGGTCTAATTTAAGTTTTAACTAATTTAATTAATCGTTTACGTGTTTCTTTCTAAGTTAACATAAAAACATCAATTGAAACCAGGCAAAATAGGCTTCCTTACTAAGTCTCCTCTCTTTACCAAAATATGTCGTCATTTTTACTTTATTTTTAATTATCTATCAAATTAAAAGACATAATGAAAAATAGACCGTTACCCGTGCCACTTACAGCGTATCTCCTTCATTATCTCGTCGATAGTGAAATCCAGAGGGAACCAACCATCAATATCACGCCCATTCACGCTATACCTTCGTTGGTGCTTCGGGAATCTGGTAGCTGCATTGGTGCAGTTATCAAGCTTTACATTCGGAAGACAAACTCCTAAATTATCTTTGGTTAGTTGCAAGTTACAATACTTTAGGGTTCCAATAACACCCATTGCTATAGCCGCAGCATAACCCGCCCCAGAAGAGTCCGGGAATAAACCAGGAAACCCACCTTGGGCTATCACCAATGGCTCCCTACCTAAACATAAATACATAACCCAATGCAAAACCATCATTTAACACATATAATCATGATGTTATATATAATGATGTGTTATTATGGCATAAAAAGGAAGTAAATGAATCAAAATAATACCATGCAATGTTAGCCATTTCTTGCCAGGACCAGGACCAGGACCAGTGATAGCTTGTAACCGGGTCCGACGTGTGGGTTTGTTATTGCCGGGATGAACATGTAAATGTTTGGCGAGAGATGAATGAATCAACAGGAAACCAAAGAGTAACTCCCTGATCATATCTTGTTTAATCTTGCATGGAAGAAAATCAATCAACAACACGTATATCAAGGAATATGTGTCGTTTTATGGGTTAGATTCTTTGAAACACATTAAAAGAAGGATTTTGTGCATGGTTTCTTTTCAAATAGGTTTTGACTTGAATAAACCGTATGAAAAAAAGGACTTATTTGATAAAAGAAATTTGATTTAAAACATGATTTCCCTTGTGGAGTTTCAGAAATCAAGAAACTCTCTAAGGGAGTGGGAAGAAGGTAATGGAAGAAAATGGAGGTATAGAAAATGGAAAGAGAAGACGATTGCTAATAAATTGTACCCACAGATTAAACGAATTTATAGGTAGCAAATACTGCAATTATATCCGGAGATAGAATTTAATTTGATTTTTAAGAGCATCTAATTATAAGTTGCCATAATTAGGTATGCTTATCATGCCTGAGCCGTAATTGAAAAATTAAAGATAATGGAACAGAAAAATTGGACCTAAACTGATACAGGGCATCGAACTAAGAATAATACAAAGCAACACTGGGACTGTATGCACAATATATAACTAGACAAAACTGCAAAAATGGTCTCTGTTATGTATTTTTTTGGGGTTTTAGTTGAAACCACGACTTTTTTGGCTTCGTGATTCTTTTGGACTAGTTTGTATGTGAAAATAGTCCCTTCGAAAATTGAAATGACTATAATATCCTTGGGGTATTTATTTTTCGTTTTTCTTTCATTTTTTTAAATTTAATATTTATTTATTTATTTTAACATTTAAAAAATAATGGAGGGCCCACCTCTCTCTCTCTCTCTCTCTCTCTCTCTCTCTCTCTCTCTCTCTCTCTCTCTCTCTCTCTCTCTCTCTCTCATAATCACCCAAGAACATCTTCATCACGTCAAAAACATATTCATGAACTCAAGAACATCTTCCACCACCACCACCACCGTCTGCTACTTCCATCTCCACCTAAATTTTTTCTACCACTTCACATCCATCGCCAGATCTTAAGACTCTCCCTCCCCGTTTATGGATCTGAAAAACCCTTCTCAAATTTGTTCATCTCGTATATGTTTAAATCCTAGGTTGGTCACATGAATGTTCACACATACATGTGTATCTGACATCGTAACAGATAAGAAACACACAAAAATCACCACTCATGCCCTCCTTCTCATCTCTCAACAGATATAAAAGTAAAAAAAAAAAAAAAAAAAAAAAAACGCACCTTGATTCCATCTTCGTCTTCAAAGAACTCACACCTGTATCACCATATTTTCTTCTTCTTCAGGTGAATCATGGTTTTTTTTGTTCATAAACGAACTCGCACACACACACACACACAAATTGATAGTTGCAGATATGTGGGGTTGGGTTTTCTTACTTTTAACTCTCAAGAATAAACCCCGAAATCAAATAGGAACTTGAATCTACAAACTTAAGCAAATATGAACTTGTGGTTGCAGATATGTTGGTATGTTCTTGAGCTCTTTTCTCTCTCTTCAGATGAAATCGTAGTTGTGTGTAGGTGTGTGAAATCGAACTCTCTTTCTTCTCTTCAAGAACAAAATCAAAATTGATACGATTTTTGCTTTGGGTTAATCAGATCTGGATACGATTTTTGTTTTTGGGTGTTCATCAAATTTGGATATGATATTTGGTGAAAGGGGAAGAAGATGAATAATAGAAACCGATGATGGTGTTTGGTGGTAGCCTCACTGACAGGTGTGGCTGGTAAAAGAGAGAGGGAGAGAGAGAGAGAGAGAGAGAGAGAGAGAGAGAGAGCGAGGCCCAAATTAATTAATTATTTTCTTTTTTATTTAAATTAAATAGAAAAAAAAACATAAAAAATAAATAAATCCTAAGGGCATTACAGTCATTACAGTTTACCAATGGACCAAATCCGCAACGAAACTAACTCAAAATGACCACTAATCCAAAAAAAGTCAGGGTTTGGACTAAAACCCCAAAAAATGCATACCACAAGGACCATTTTTGCAATTTTGTCATATAACTATACATTAATATTCCCGCACTGTTTGAACTTTGAGCATGGGGTAGGGACCAAACGCTCAAAATGGATCGGTGGTCTAAATAAACGTGAGGAAAGGCCTTTGGTGTGGATATTAACATATTTCATGGAGGGCAGAACTTGAAGTACTCGAATATCACCGATATCAAAATTGTCTCAAACAAAATGGATGTCGATCTCTATGTGTTTCATCAACTGAAGGAGAGATAAATCATACTAATAGTATCGTAATATACAATGGTGGATTTAGAGATCGGAGAAAGGAATTCACAAAAAGATTTCTATTTCCAAGAAGTCTTAGCAACAACCCACTCTATATTCTCCCTAAACACTTAATCGGGGAGATCCAGAGTTGTCTCTTAGACAACCAATAAAGAAGATCGCCTCCAAGGTAAACACAATACACCAATGTAGACATTTTTGTGGATGAACAGGACAGGACATATGCCCAGTTCGCGTCCACGTCCGCGTATGTAATCCATCTTTCAATCTATGAAAAAGAGTGGCAATCTTGCCAAGAGGGTTGTCAAGGCCGAGTTTGAGATGTGTGTAAATCGGAGTTGTAATCGACTTCTAAGCATTCATATAATCCCGGTCAAGAATTTCGAGGGTGTACTTTTTTTGAAATAAAACATGCAGCGAGTCATTCTAGTAGTGAAGATGCCAAGAAAATATGTCAACCGACCAAGATCGATCATGACGAACTCACCGCTGAGAGATTGAATCATGTGCTACAAAAGAGCATGATACAAGACAATGAGAACTGTTGGGTCAAAAATATGTTTTATACTTTGATTTTCTAAGCATTTATTGTTTTTAGTCTTGGGCAAAAATAGTTTTAGGTTTAATTGTAGCTTGGACCGAAAACCCATGTGTTTTCGGTCTAGTATTGGGTTTGGGCCTTGGGTTTGCAGTCCATATTTATACAGAAGTAGGGGTGAGGAGTGGGTGTAGGCCTTCAGGGGAGAACACAAGAGTAGGTGCTAAGTGTGTGTAAATCAAGGTGTTCTAGAGAGAGAAAGTTAGAGAGAAGAAGAGAGAGGGAGAGGGAGAGAGAGAGAGAGAGAGAGAGTGTGTGTGTGTGTGTGTGTGTGAATCTTGTGTTGGAGCATCAATCTTATCATCAATACTGATGGGTTTTAGGTAAAACAAATAAACTAGAAAACAATTCCTAAGTTCACATACAACCTACTTTGGATCTATGTTTTAACTATTGAACATATAACTTTGAATTGCAAACAAGAGCCCTAGAGGAGAGAGGCTATTTTCGAAAATAACTAACTATGGTTTAAGAGTTACATACCTTTCAATTGTTATAGTAAACAATTGATAATCCTCTTGAACTTGATTTTCTTGGAAGCCTAGCACCACAAATGCAATGCCTCTAATGGAATCACACCCAAGAACTAGCAAGAAGGAAACTTGAAGGAAAGAGGGTAGGGTGTGCAAAAATCGGCCTAGGGTTTCTTCCAAGGTAGGTTGAGAGCCAGGAGGCTCCTTATATAGCTGAGGGATCTAGGGTTTAGGGAAAACCCTAATGTTCCTTTGCTTGGGGCCTAAGCTTTTCTAAAGGCCTTATCCAAGCCCCTTGGACGAAATCATTAGGGTTTCCCCTATAGATTTCGTCCACCCCCTCCCAAGAAGGTTCTGGAACCTTCCACTCAACTATTAGATAATTTCAAACTAGTCCCTGCACTTTATAATTAATACAGTTAACCCCAAAATTAATTCTAATTAATTTCTGACTAACTATTAATTAAACATTATGATTTCTAACCAATATATTAATCTTTTAACATATTAATAAATCATTTATATTACTTTATTAATCTTATAATAAATCAATATCTCTCCTTTCATAATTTCCTTGTCCGGTTGCTAGGTTTGAGGGCAACCCAAAAGGACTGTGTTGCTATCAATTCAAGTACATACCAATTATAGTTATGGGCTTAGACACCTAATCCAACAAATACATCATACATTCATATTCTTCTTCTTCTTCTTCTTCATTTGATCTTGTATCATCCACTTGATTGGGATTCCGCACCATCAAGTGGATCTGATTGATACATCAGACAAAATTTGGGACTTACAATTGGTATCAGAGTTTGGATTGTATCAATCTTTGGCAAGATCTGGAGTGTTTTTTGCATTTTTCTTGAAGAATTTTGTATTTTTGGATAGTTTTTGACAAAATATTGGGGGTTTGTTCTTCGTGTTTTTCATAAAAATGAGTTTTGATCGAGTTTGGGGGATAAAAAGTGAGAAAAACGTTGTTTTTGGTCGTAATCTACGAGGGTGTGGCGGCGGTTTTCGGTCAGCAGCTAGGGTTTCCGAAGCGTTTACAGTCGGAAACGATTTGCAGTCAGCAGGGTTTGCAGTCGCAAGCCGTTTGCGGTGCGAGGTCGCGCACGTGTTCAGCCTCGGAAGATTTTCGGTTCGCAAGTTTTCGTCTCGCACGTGTTCGGCTGTCTTCGTTTGCAGTCCTCGCGTGTGGGAGTTCTCGGTCAGCAGCTATATTCAAAAATTCAAGGTGGAATAAGGTTCGAACCTGGGTCTCTCACGCACACAACCCACGCCCTTACCAATCCATCTAGCAAGCCACATGTTATACGTCTTCCCGTTTTAGTTCATATAGCCTCGCGATTTCGATCTTATTTTCGGAATTTTGACATTTTTAGCCCAAAAGTAAACTTTTTTTATTTTAAAATTTCATTTTCAACCCAAAACCTTGACTTTTAATTTTTGGCTTTTTAAATTGACTTTTGACCCTAAAAATTGACTTTAACTTTCAAGTTTGACCTTTGACTTTCTTGTTTTACCTTCAAATTTTCACTTTTAGCTTTTCGGTTTGACTTCTAAGTTTGACTTTTTCAGGCTTGACTTTTAAGTTTGACTTTTTAATCTTGATTGTTTATAGTCAAAGGGTTTTTTTTGGTAAACAATAAGTTCCGCAAACATCCCGGTCAATGAAGTTTCATGCTCTCAATCTTGTGAAACTACTATTAAATTTCTCCGAGATCAAATCGATTTATTAACAAAAGAAAATAAGGACCTTAAATATGAAGGATATACCCTTAGGAAAGGTCAAAAACCCTTAAAAGCACAACTAGAGTCCAAAACAAAGGACTTTAGGAAAGTTCAGGAAGAATACAGTAATAAATGTGTGAATTATGACTATGTTAAGGAACAACTTGCTAACTTGACTACCGAACTTCATGCATTAAAAGCTAAATATAAAGATGATGAATTCAACTTTAAGAAATTTGATGTGTCGAGTGAGGTAGTTGCGTCCATGATAGAGAAACAATTAACATTTAAAGATAATCAAACTAAGGGTCTAGGGTATCACAATATACCACCTTCCTTCAATGACAACTATAACTCACCCCTTGAGACCAATGAGGAAGAAATTCCTGCTCAGTTTGGCCCACTCCCTAAACAAGCTTCAGTTAATACTAAACAATCTGAGCCAACTGAGGATGTTGAGGTGAACGTTTTTGATGATTCTACTTCATGTGCAGGTAAAATAGCGGAAGATGGGAACAAGCAGGACACTATTGAACAAACCAATATCTCCTTGAACTTTGAATATGTTGCTTCTAACTCAGTTGCTTCTAATCAACCTGTTGTTCATAAATACAAGCCGACAAAACAAGAGAATCAAAGTGCCTGTTATATGTGTGCATGCAGGAACAATAAGAAACGAGGCAATGGCACGCCACCAAGGGCATGAAGAAACAATACCTACGTGAAGAAAAAGACATGTTTTCACTGTGAAACACCTTGACACATTGCCATAAATTGTCCAAATCGCGCATACGTTCCCTACTATGCACAAGGTTGGCAGAATACGAAAAGAGGGAGATCAAAAGAAATCCTTCGAGGTCACGTTCAAACAATGGCGACTGGAATGCGACAAAGGCCAAGAATCCAACTCCCAAGGTCAAGAAGGAAATGTCGGCCAAGAAGAAAAATTCAAAAGATGCTCTAGTAAAACCAAGACCAGTTAGGAAAAATCCATCTCGACAACCAGCTTCAAGTTCAAAAGCAAGTGACAAGGCACCCATCCGATCGAACAAGAAATGGGTTAAACCCAACTACAGATTGGTACCAAAGGTTTAATCTCCCAAATCTTCTAATGATTCTAACATTTCTTCATCTTCTGTTTGTGATAAACAGGACATGTCACGGGATAGAGTACCTTGCAAAGATGACAAATATCAACCCAGTTTCAAAATGAACTGGGTTCCATAGACCAACTGATCCCGCTCTGTGTCGGAACAGCTATGGAGGAATATCATCAGACTTCGGTTTGTTGGCAGTGGTTGTTCCAGGCACATGATAGGAGGCGTCTCTCAACTGTACAACACTCAGAACTTTGTTTGAGAGTATGTGTCCTTTGCGGGAAAGGAAGAAAGGAAAGGATCATACATGTGGTCTGTGCTTAACGATGTGAAGAATTTTCGGATCTGTTCTGAGATTGAAATATGTGTGCTATTCTCAAACCTTCTGGATGCAAATTCAATCGATGACTTACAGTTTGATTTTTTCTTCTCAATACTCCTTAGTTTTCTCTTACAATGATTCGTTTCAAGGACATTTTTTTTTAGTTTTTCATTTGAAAGTTTAGTTAATTGGGAAGTGATATGAAGTCTAGTGCTAAATGGCAATATGAAATTCATGTAATGCACCGAATCCAAATTGTCTAGACTATGTGTTCAATGTGCTGGTAGGCACAAAGGATTCAAAAGGACTAGATATTGATTGAAAATGAAAGGACTTGACAGTGTGGACTTAGACAGTTTCATTTGGACTAACCATACGACGCTTGGGTAGATTGAGTAGTGAGATAAGCATGGGAACTTGCAGGATACATTAAAGTTAATTATATAGAACTGTGGCTCAACACTTCTTCGATGTACAGACTTATGTCCTTAATTCTGGTACTTATAGGACAACTGGGGGGTTCTGATAAAGTCGGTCTGTAGGAAATTATTTTCTTGCTTTCTATCTGTCAGTCATATGTTGCATCATTTGCGTGTTTAGTGACCTACTCGCCGAGTCCATGAAGGGACTCGACAAGTAGGAGCTAGCATTTGAAACCCTAAATCCTGGGGTTTTGCACCCTATTTAAAGAGGCTTAAGCCTCCTTTGGCCTCTTTACAGTTCTTAAGAGCTCTTAAGAAACCCTAATTTGTGTGGTGCTCTATTATGCATGTATTAAGCTTGGGAGGAAGATATTTGGAGAGAAGGAACTTGGAAGGCTGATGAGTTATTAATCAACTCTTTGATCGATTAGATCTTTGTAACAGGTATGCGATGAACGTAAAAACAGTAAACAAAACACAGGTATGAATCAAGATGTGTCGAATGATTAGATTACTCGATCCTCAGCAGAGCTCGACTAAGAACTTCCATTGTAGAGGATTCTAGGGTTACAAAACAAGAATGATAAATTTGCTGAACAATAAATCTCTAATCGTTTCTAATCATTCTCCCGTTCTAGGATGCATGCAAGCATCTATTTATACTAAACCCTACAAAACTCACGGATGGACAGGCCCATACCGGAGATACATATTGGACTAGCTAACGAGCCCAATAGACGCAACACAAAATACGACCCAACAATCTCCCCCTTTGCGTCAAATTGGAGCGAGACTACTTCTTCGTCTTGCTTGGGCCAGCAGGGGGAGCCTTCTTTACTGTATCAAACAAACGTATGATAAGAGCAAGGATAGTCTGTCTGAACCGAATGTACCATTGAATCATATCATCAAAGTACTTTACATCATCCGCTGTGTTCTGCTTGCATCGATGGATGATCCCTAAAACGTGTTCCAAACATGTAGTGGTGTAGAGATGTTTGTCTGCTAAGGCGAAAAGACATTTTTGTCCTTCGTTCCTGGTAAACATGACAGAGTTTCTCTTTGGGTCAATCTTCCCCATCTGCATCATATTGAGATCACTGGCAGAGCCAACAGGAGATATGGTAGGCTTCTTCTTGAATACGCTCGCAATCTCCTGATCCATCAGATCAACTTCAATGATATAGCATACAAGCATCCTCTTAAAGTGGTCAATGATCGGACCATATTCAGCTTCGTTTGTAAGAAGGATGTTGTGCAAGATAATCCAATCATGGGGATTAAGGTTGGGAAGATCTGCAAGTGATATAGCATGTTCGGCTTTGGCAGATCCCCTTAGTACCTTGAACCGAACGTTGGTGAAGTTGCCTTCCCTATATGGCTTCAGGACCTAAACATTGACAATTTTATGAGCGCTCCAAGTCTGGTATTGGGGTTGAGCTGCCTTCAGATAAAATTCGATTAAGTCCCGATCAACCTGTGAATGAGGATGGGGGAACTCTGCAATGTTGTCAAAGGCATAAACGCCTTTCGGGTCAGTGGCATATCGAACTGAGAGTCGACAGTGTTAGAACGATCTAAAGAGATCACAGGTTCTAGCCACAAGATACTTGGTGTGTCAATGGCTTCTTTAATCAGCCTCTCAAGAGTCCACGGAGGAAAAAGAGTTTTCCTGCTCTCGAGAAGATCGTGGGCTTCTTTTTGTCTTCTTTCGGCTTCTTCAGCCTCTCTAGCCACACGAGCACTGATGTCAGCCTCTTTATCTCGACCTTGACGCTTCAGAAGGTCGGCAATTGTCTCTTTATCATCATCGTCACTCTCCTCAGCAATATTTTTGCCTTTGTCTTTCACACCGGAACCTGAGGCTTGGCCTACTGGAGGAGGTTCGGTTGTGTGAGTTGCTGTTGATGTAGGAGGTGGTTGAGACACTTGTTTTTTTCTCTCCCTTGTTTCGGAATGGACACGAAATCAAGGAGCCCTTCAAGTTTGCTCAGTAGAGAAAGGCCGGGAGCAAGCTTCTCTGCAAGGGTACGGCGTACTGAATAATTGATGATTGGGTCATGTGCTTCAAGGATGTTTGAGATAGCAGAGTGGACATCCGAAACACACGATTTAACCACCTTTCTTTCAGATCGAAGAGAGTCAATCTCCTGTTGACAGTTGGAGAGTTGAGTACTCTTGACCTTCAGAGCGGTAGTCTTCCTTGCGAGAGCATCCATTAGAGTGTTCTCGGCAGCTAAGTCTTCTTGAAGCTTGGAGAGACGTTCCTCAATGGTTGTTCTGAAAGCTGAGTTGTCATCAGAAATAGATTGTCTAAGTGAAGCGAACGACTTCAGCTCAGAAGCGACTGATGTAGCCAACTGGTTGATAATGGGTTCCAGCGTAGTCTTGGTGGCTTCAGCACTTTCCTGTAAAGATATCAACAAGAAAGAAGCATCAGTGAATAGTTTATCGACTTTTTCGGTCGCTGCCTCACAAGCTTTGGTTGAGGCATCTATAGCTGCAGTGGCGGAATCGATAGAAACTTGATGAGCTTTGGAGAAAGCCTCAACAATTTTCTGAATGGCAGCTTCAGATATGGAGGACTGAGATGTGGAAGACGAAGCGATGAGCAAATCGATTTTGTCATGTAGCTCCTTGAGATGCCTCTTTGTGACAGGAGCATCGTCATCGTCGTCACTTTGAACTTGAAACAGACTGTAATAGACTGAATCAAAAGTCAAATTCTCCCCGCCAAGGAGAGGTTCTTCTTCCTCTGAAGCATGAGCAGGAGAAGATGGTGGTGGTGAAACTGGAGGCTCGGTAGCAGTAGTAGTAGGTTCGGGTTGGGTGGTGTTTGGTTGTTGGTGTGGGTCCGGGTGCTGAGGTGGATTTTGGTGCGTCAGTATGAACCCCCGTATCAGATACGTTGGTTCTAACATCTACAGTGGTGGTGGTTGTTGCTTCGGTAAAGATTGGTGGCGGTATTGGGATGGAAGTAGGTGGTATTTGAGTGGTGGAGGTTATGGGGGAATAGAAAAAGGAATTGTAACGGGTGGAGAAGAGATAGGAGAAGTAGAAATATGTATCTCTGGGGTAGGCGAACGTGGTGGAGTGTTGCCACGTTGAGATCCATCCGAATCAGAACCCTCGTCCTCATATTCGCTTGAGGATGAAGCGATAATCAGCTTTCGTCTCGGTTGGGTTTTTCTCCTCTTCTGTGGTGGAGACTGAGCAGCCTTAGTGGTTTTCCTTTTCTTGGGAGATGGGCATTTTTCTCCCTTTGCTACCTGTTTTCCCTTATCAGCCTTCTTGCCTCTAGGAGCAGGCTTGTCGACGTCATGAATTGATTTCAACATCTCTGGAGTAAGATCCCTCGGACCAGAACGTCTGAACTCCTTGTACGTTTGAATGATTCGGCTGTCAGCAGGAACGTCAGCATACATCGTTTCCGGGATAGACCCGTTGAAGGGAAATTTCGAAGCATCCGACACAATGATCTTCATGGTATGGAAAGTACCAACCGAAGACATTGGAGCACCAGCGACAATGGGGACGTGGTACTTGTCCATCACCCATTTCGTGACAATAGTCCAGAACCGGGCATAAGAAATCTCTAAGTGTCGAGAAGTAGAAGAGAGACTCTGAATGAGTTGTTGCCATAGGACCGACCCGTAGTCCATATTGATGCCATTGTAGATCCCGTACATGATGGAGAGAAATAAACGACTTGCCCCATCGGATCCAGCACTTCGTTCAGATAAGCCCTTGAAAAGAACAGTGAACATCCCATTCCACTGAGGGGGCAGGCACGACTTCTTAAATTTCATGACAGTAGTGAGCACCTAAATGTACCCCATGTTGTAGAACATGTTGAACAGATGACCCATTGGAATGGTTTCCGGATTAACCCTCGAAGAATCAGGTTCAAACCCTAACAACGTACAAAACCTTTGCTTAGAAATCGACGCCTTGTGCTCAAAGACATCGAAGAAAATTCTGTCAACGACCTTGTCGTAGTGAGCCATGGCAAAGATTTGTGACAGGAACTCCATGGGAACAGCTTCAGCCCTGGTGAGAGCAGGAGAGATTGGCGAGAACTTCAGGCATTCGATGATGGGAAACATGAAAGCGTCGTACGCCTGAGGAGTGAGATCAATGATCAAACTCTGCTGGGGACGAATGGGCAAGATGTGAGAAGTTGCGTGAACAGAAGAAGAATCCGCCATTGTTGAGATGAAAGTGGGAGAGATGATGAACAGTAGAGGGTTAGAGGATTTTCTTGCTCTCTGGGAATATAGGTGCAGTAAAGAGGTAAACGGTGGATCACATTGCCTTTTATACTGTGGGTAAAGGAGAGAGAAAAATCTTTCCCAAATCTTCGATTGAAAAACGAAGGGTTTTTCGGAGGTGACTGACGCGTGACAGTTGGGTGTGCCGATGATCACGCAGGAGAGAGAGTGTCAGTCCCTAATCACACGCCTTCCCATCAGGCGCCGTTTGGAGATGAAACGGTTCCTATTCGCACGCTTTTCCCTGTGGCACCGTTTGAAATCAAAGTGATTGGACTCCCGCCTGAGTCATCATTTCGTCATCTTATCCCTTTAGAGTCATAAAGTGTCTTGTTTGGGCATGAATGAAACCTTCCTTTGGTAGGAAACCCCATTGCAGGCTTGTATTAGACATTTGGAGCCTTTATAGCTATGCATGCACGTAAAGTTTACAACTTTATGTGAAAAGCATGCCTTAGAAGCTTGGATCTGTAGTTTGGAGCCGCTGCATGGCTCAAATGAGTCTGTATGGCAAAAAGGATTGAAGGGACTCGGCGAGTCGCATGGTCGACTAGGAGAGTCATATGAAGATAGGCATGAACACGATGAGTTGGAAGAACAACTCGGCGAGTCCGTTGGAGATTGCCATAGATTCGACGAGTTGTATGAACAGCTCGGCGAGTCGGATGAGATTTCCCTAAGTTATGTATGCACGCGTATCCGTCGAGTTTCATGAAGAAAACTCGACGAGTGGCCGTAGAGTTTCGATTGTAAACCAAAGGAACTCGACGAGTCACCCCGGTGACTTGGCGAGTGGGCAAGTACTTCAAGGAACTCGGCGAGTAGCCGAGGGTACTCGACGAGTTAGGGTCAACATGGACTATTAACCTTGACTGAGTACTTTGACTTTAACCAAGGGTTGACTAGTTGGTTTATGGAGTACCTTGTAAGGTTGAGGACTTATGGGTATATTTGTATTATGGTAATAGGTGGTGGAGTCTTTGGCAAGTGATCCGAGAGTTGGAGTTTATCTACCAAGTCGACATCTGCAAGGTGAGTTATCCTCACTATATCAAAATGGTCTAAGGCACCAAGATCGGCCCTTTAGATGTTATGGTTATGATATGATATATGTGGTTATGATCTGATAGATGAGAATCAGGATAGACAGTATATTATGTTTTTATGATCCTTAGGGATTGGTATGTTAGTGGCCTGCTAGGTTGGTACTCTAGTTATGAGAGATTGCTATGATTGATGATCAGTAAGATAGATATATTTGATGTCTGTATATGGCGGTATATGTTAGTTATGCGCACATGATTATTTGCTCGTTGGTTGGGTTGAGGCGGTCCTGCTTTGTGCTGAAGGTCAACATACCCTATGAGCAGTCCGAGGAGACTGTAGGCCCACATGGAGGTCCGGTCATGTCGAAGGCTCAGTATAGATTCAGTTAGACTTTAGGCCCTGTAGGGCGGTCCAGTCAGGCCGATGGCCCAGTATGCATGTTGATTGATTGATTATTAGTGATATGGTATTTTCAGTGTGGTATTGGTATTTTGGGGGTAGCTCACTAAGCCCTCGGGCTTATAGTTTTCAGTTATTGTTTCAGGTACTTTAGGAGATCATGGCAAGGCGAAGGCATGACCGTACCGCTCTTCATCCTTATGATCTGGCTTTTGGGGCACTCTGATTGAATAATAATTTGAAAAAATTTTCTGTAAACAATACCATTGGGTTTTAGTTATGATTGAAAAAGTTTAAATTTGGCGTAAAATTTATGGATGTTATAAATGCAACATATGCAAATCTATCTCTATGCTTCCCCTTATCTATGAAATTCTTTCTATCTGTTAGTCATATGTTGTCCCCTCTGCATGATCGAAAGATCCGACCTGGGACATAGCATATGTACCCTACTATCTCTCTAACCCTCTATCTATGTTAGTCATATGTTGTTCCCTCTGCGTGATTGGAAAACATCTGACCTGGGATACAACATATGCACTTCTATATCTGACTTCTTTCTTAATGATTGAATACTCCCCTAAAGTAAGGAGTTCTTTGGAAGTTCTTGATTACCGGGGTATATCGGGAAGTGGGAAATACATTCTAGTGCATCTAAATTGAATCATTTAATAGGTTGTCTGTATATCTTACTGCTTAATTTAAGTGGACAACAATATCCTTGGTCGTCGTCAGTTAAGTGATCCATTTAAGATTTTAAGAGTAATGATTTGTCACTCATAATATGTCCAATTTCTCAATATCCTTTGTGTTTAAGTGGATCATAATACCGGTGATTGACCAGATCTAGACATGCAGGCGTGTGCTGATAAACGATATTGGATTGCCTTACAGCTTTGATCCCAAATATTTTTGTTTTTGTTAAATTTTTTCATAGTTTTCCTCTATGCACAAATTTAGGGGGATAATTAAAATTTTTTTAAAAAATCAGAAAACCAAAAATTCAAAAATATTGTTATTTCTGTTTTATTTCTTTTTCAGAAAAATCAAAAATCCAAAAATATTTTTGTTACTGTTTTATTTTTTTCAGAAAATATGAAAAATCCAAAAATATTGTGTGCTAAGTTTGTTTTTTATATTTGTTTTTATCTCAAATTTATTTGTCTTGAAAAGTGAATTCAGATGTAGATGGGACTCATAGAGACTATATCGAGATTTTTTGAGTCAAAGCTTCATCCATGATTGTCGAAGAATTCTCATTCGAAGGAACAAGAAATGAAGATTATTCTTTCAACATTCAATCTTTCAACCCCATAAGCAAGGTGAAGTTGTACTTGAAGATTATCTGACAGATTGCGTTGAAGCTTCCTCATTCATGCTGCTATCTATGTACATGCTGAAGTGATCTAGAAGATTCGTTCTCTCTGATATTCTCTCTGAGGATTCTCAAGCTGAAACTGTTGATTTTCAAGAATCTCTACATAAATCCTCCACACCCAACGTGCGTTCAATGTCAAATTTTGAAGAAATGCCCGACTGTTCAAGATGAAGTCACTCACTTAGAAGATTCATTTGTTCATTTTGAAGCTGTGAAGAAATCGAAGCCAAGCTCATATTGAATATTGACAAGAAAGGCAAGCTACAATCCTAGGGGGAGTTTGTTGGGTAAAAGAAAAGAAAGCTATAAACCAAGGGGGAGATTGTTGGGTCAAAAATATGGTTTATACTTTGCTTTTCTAAGCATTTAGTGTTTTTAGTCTTGGGCGAAAATAGTTTTGTGTTTAATTATAGCTTGGACCGAAAACCCATGTGTTTTGGTCTAGCATTAGGTTTGGGCCTTGGGTTTGCGGTCCATATTTATATAGAAGTAGGGGTGAGGAGTGGTCGTAGGCCTTGAGGGGAGAACACAAGAGTATGTGCTAAGTGTGTGTAAATCAAGGTGTTCTAGAGAGAGAAAGTTAGAGAGAAGAAGAGTGTATGTGTGTGTGAATCTTGTGTTGGAGCATCAATCTTATCATCAATACATCATAGATTCATATTCTTCTTATTCTTCTTCTTCTTCTTCTCCATTTGATCTTGCATTATCTACTTGATTGGGACTCCGCACCATCAAGTGGATCTGATTGATACATCAGGCAAAATTTGGGACTTACAAGAACAATATCATCCATGTAGAAAAGAAGGTGGGAAACTGATAAGCCAAGTTTATAGATTAAAAGAGAAGAAGCATATCTTCTATGTTTAAACCTGATTCATGACACAAAGAGGGGAAACTTGTGAAATCATGCTCGAGTGGCCTACTTTAGTCCCTAGAGGGACTTACTTGGGTGACATGTGAAATCAAGGTGGGTGGCGTTAAGAGAACCCAAAGGCTAGTGCATGTAAACGATCTCGCTAAGATCCCCATGAAAAAAATAATTCTTGACATCCAACTAGTGGACCATCCAATGGCAATATATGACCAAACTAAAGATCACACAAACGGTTGTCAGTTTAACAATAGGACTAAATGCTTCATAGCAATTAATTCCCAAACATTAAATCCTCCCGTTGGCAACAAGTCTCACTTCTAGCAAGCGAGAGAGTCGTCCGCATTAACTTTCTTTTTAAATAACCAACTAGAGCAAACAATATTATTGTTATTGGTTGAGGTACAAGTACCCATGTACTATTGTTGATAAGGGCATTATATTCTTCTTTTATGGAAGTGGACCAATCTGGATTTTCAAAGGCTTATAGGTAGGACTTTGGAATATGTGACTCGACTTTAGTATAATCTTAAGTTGTTGAATTGGTTTATAAATGTCATGCTTTGAACATGTTTGCATGGGTTGAATGGGGTCGGATAGGGGTCGGTGTGGGTTAAAAAGTTACAGACTAGGGGCATAAAGAGGGTCAATTTGTAATTTCGAGACAAATATGCTAAAATAGAATGGGGTTGTGTTTGGGTCGTTAGAGATGAGGGATGGGTTGTCGGGTCAAGGTAGGCGAATGGGTCAAAGGAGAAGGGTGGCGGATGGTAGGCTCAAACGTGTGCGAGAACGAGTAAAAAGGAGGCGATTTGATCTGGGATGGGGAGAGTGATGGGGGCATGGAGCCAAAGAGGGACATGGTCTTGTCAATGACAACATGTCACGAGAGAATGATTTTCTTGGATTAGAGATGAAGTCATCGAAAGACTTTGTGTTGGGAATGGTAGCCAAGAAAGGCACATAGGGTGGAACGAGGGGCAAGTTTATGTGGGTTCGAGACGTGAGGGTAGCATAGGCGCCTAAAAACTCATAAGTGAGAGCATTATGGTTTACCCTTGGCAACGCAGTGAAACATGGTGGATTTATTAATGGTAGAATATAGTAAGTAGGTGGTCATATGGAATGCCTTGACCCAATATTCGGGAGGCATGTGTGCATGGAACAACATGACATAGATCAATATAGGAAGTTATGGGATTGAATTTACCATTTTGTTGAGAGGTTTGAGGATATGAAAAATAAAATTGAATATCATTGGCATAAAAAAAACAAAATAACAAATTGTTAAATTCACCACCATGGTCACATATTGGAACTTTTAAATGTCAAGGTTAAATTGTTTTTGGATAAAGGGGCAAAAATGTATATGTCTATAGTGTATATTTTATTGCGTGATGGGTATACCCACAAAAAAATGGGAGAGGTGATCAAGAAATAAAACACAATTTTAATGCGACTAAAACTAAAAATCGATGAAGTCCATAATCGGATGAATAGCATCAAAGGGAACATGAATAAGAATCATAAGTATAAAAAGGTAAACAAACACATTTTCCTAATTGACAAACATGACATCAATTCAATGAAATGAAGTTTATTACATGATAAACTATCACAAGAAACTAAAGAACACATAACACCACAATACTCGAAAAATACATCCAAAAAAATTCTTTGATAAGGTTACAATATATAGTAAATCATTCTCAAATATATTGAACTTTTCCTCATAAGAGACTACATATTTGTACCACATGCTCAACACATACATACAAAAACATTACTAAGAGCATGAGTCAAGCTACCAAGATGAACATAAAAGATAAACATTATAAATCTTTTACTCTTGGTCCAAGCCGACCCCTTCCCTTTCATACCAAGCCTCGTTCCTACACCACATTTCAACATAGGAACAACAAGCATATAGATTAGTGAGTAACAATGATAATATCTAATAAGAAGATTTAATCCTCAATATTACATTAAGTATAAATAATGTACTCATAATGTGAATGTAATGTCATGTTATGCAAAGAGATACATCGTATATGAAATGCAACACACACTACATCTATGAATCATATGCAACCCTTCGTAACCAGGATCCCAACAAACCAAGCCCGAGACTCCACTCGAGTCTACTTAAGATAATAGGTGCCACACAAGTTTCACTAATTGTTTTTTTTTCCACTTTAATCATATGTGATTAAATACATTTACACCCCGCTCCCGAGTTCAACTTAAGGAGAAAAAAGAAAGTTAATGGGCAGAAATGAGAGGAAAGTAAGAGAGATTGATGCTCCCGAGTTTCATTAAAGTAAGGAAGTGGAAGGAAATGGAAGGATCACTTTCCCTCCTAACTTTCCTTCCGATTTGGGAGTATTTGAAAAGAAAGAATAAAATATTTAACTTTCCTTCCATTTCTCTCCAACTCGGGAGCACAAAAGACAAATTTGTTTTCCTTTCTTTTCTCTTTTTTTCTCTCCTTACTTTCTTTTCTCTTCTCTTCTTTTCTTTGCCTCAACTCGGGAGCGGGGTGTTAATCGGATGTGATTATATGTTTCTAATCACATATGATTTTATTTGGAAAAAACAAATCTTGTCTGTAAAAATTATATGTGATTATATACATATAATCACATGTGATTATATACACGATAACAAATATTGAACCAAGAACACGAAAACAAATATTTATCCAAATTAATCATATGTGATTAAATATATATAATCACGTGTGATTATATGAATCTAATCACATATGATTTATGTGGACACAATTCATTTTTGCTTTGTCGATTCAATAGTTGTTCTCATTTATTTTATCACATGTGATTATATGTATAATCGTATGTGATTAAGTACATGAGCACAACTATTGAATCGAGAAGGCAAAAATGAATCTTGTTCATCTCAAATCATATGTGATTATATACATATAATCACATGTGATTATAGGTATCCAATCACATATGATTTATATGGACAAGATTCGTTATCATGTTGTCGATTCAATTATTGTTTTTTCTCAACTTTAATCATATGTGATTAAATATATCTAATCACATGTGATTATATGTATCTAATCACATGTGATATATATGGACAAAAAAGAATATTGTCCATATAAATCATATGTGATTAGATACATATAATCACATGTGATTGTATATACGAGAACAAATATTGAATCATATGTGAGTAAATACATACAATCATATATTAATAAATACATGAGAAAATTTATTGAATAGAAAATACGAAAACGAATCTTGTCCATATAACTCATTTATGATTAGATACATATAATCATATACTAGGTGTAAGACCCATGTATCACATGGGTTAATTAAAAAAAAGTAAATATAAAAATCTAAATATTTAAGAACTTTGAATTTATAATAAAATAAGAAAAATAATGAATTATTAAAATTGATTTTTCTTTTAAATTTAAATAATTTAACAAAATAAACTAATGAACTTTAATTTTGAAATAAAAGGTAAGTCCATTAATTAAATTGATATTCATTTATTACTATATTTAATATAATTATTATATTAAAATATTAAGTGGAATTTATTAAAATAGAAAAACTCATAAAATGACATGTGGAAAAGAAATTAATTCAAAATAACCAAAAAATGATATTTGACAAATTGAATGAGAGTGTGACATGTGGCAAAAAAAACCTTCATTTATTATAGTCGATGATTAAGTAAACAAGCGCAGATATATAATTGAGTGCGCAAATTTTGTCCACATAAATTATATGTGATTATATACATATAAGTGATTATATGTATCTAATTGTGTGGTTGGTGGGTGGTAGGTGGTGGTGGTGTTGATGGGTAGGTGGTGGCGGCGGTGATGATGGTTAGTAGTGGCATGTGGTGATGTTTGGTGGTGGTTGGTGGATGGTGGTGGTTTTTGTAGGTGGGGTGAGGGCGGTGTTGGTGGGTGGTGATGGTAGTGGCGGGTGGTGGCTGGTGATGGTGGATAGTGGGTGGTGGTGGTGGGTGATGGGTAGTGATTGGTGGTGGATGGTGGGTAGTGATTGGTGGTGGATGGTGGGTAGTGATTGGTGGTGGGTAGTGGTGGTGGTGGGTGGTGTTGGGTGGTGAGTGATGTTAGTTAGTGGATTTTTTAATTGTTTGTAACAATTTTTTGATTTATATGAATATTATTTTATAATTTTAATTAAGAAATTGTGTGGTCCAAATTTGTTCTCAAATGTTCTCAAGATAAGAAATGTTCTAGATTAAATGCTATATATATATATATATATATATATATATATATATATATATATATATATATATATATATATATATGGGATTACAGTTTAACCTTAATTAAATTACATGATTTCATGGAAACAAATAAAAATAAAATTACTTCAATACCCTTAACAATTAACATTAATTTAAAAATAACAAATTAATTATTTTAGTTTTAAACTTTACACAAATGACATCTTAAAAATAGCTCGGTTCTTCAAACCTTTTTGGTGTTCTTGAATGAACCTACTTCTATTTCTACTTGTGTAAGTCTAACTTCATCATTACTCATCATGTTTCCCAATCCTAATACACTATTTTGATATAGTTTAGACAACTTATTTATTTTTCTTTTTTTGGATTGTGATGCCCTTGAATACTCTTTTGACAACTTATTTTTCAATTTGTTAATTGACTTTGAAGTTTATGGGACTTTATCCACAATTTACTATGTAAATGGTTTTCAAAACTATGTTTAAGCCGATGATATGTGTTCTTAATCGCCGCCACATGAACGATCGCCAAGCAAAAGTGAAACCTTCCTCCACCATGAACTTAAAATCGTAAGCTTTCTTCCCTCTAAATTTGATTTTGACAAAGGAAGCCAATTAGGGTTTTAATGTCTTTAATTATAACTTCTATTACCAATTAATTTATTTAATAATATAGTTGCTTAAATCCTCAATTTCCACCAAAACCCATCCGAATGGTCATAAGTGCCAATTAACTCCAATGACATAAATTCACCAATTAAGGACAAAAACTCTAAAATAGCTTAGGTTTTTCGTCATACCTTATTAAAGTTTACGACTAGGGATATTATCCCCTCAAATCA
The DNA here is from genome assembly GCF_051521515.1 of Lactuca serriola. Lineage (NCBI taxonomy): Eukaryota > Viridiplantae > Streptophyta > Magnoliopsida > Asterales > Asteraceae > Lactuca > Lactuca serriola. The sequence continues at coordinate 218,301,856 of NC_136412.1, read as the reverse complement.
CTAACATCATTGATTAATTACCTACATCCAAAAAACCAAATAACACCATAAATTAATTTAATAATAAGAATAAGTATTTATTCACTGTAAGGCTAAAACATATAATCTTGATTTATGGATGTTAAAAATAAAACAATGAACCCAAAAGGCTTCATAGTAAAGAAAAAACAATAGTATTTGAAACCATCCTAATCAAACAATAATAAGAAACCTTTCATTATATAATATAATGGAAACTTTCCTATTTGCTTAATTTAAGTCACAACTCACAACATCATCACCTATTTAAAGATAATGCTAGAAGCCATATGAGACTCTAAAATCGATTGCTATTCATCTATCATTATGAAACACAAGAGTCATGGAGGAATAGTAGTATTTTTTTTTTCAGTTTCTACTTCATGGAATCAAACAATAGAGGCATGAAGAGAAGTGATTGACCTATGATATCATTATGAGAAACAATTGCAGGAAATAATGTAAAGCTCAAAAGGGTAAATTCGTCAACTCACCTCAATGAGGAAGCATGTCTACTAAAGTTATCCTTCTTGGAAACCTGGGAGGCAATCTCAAGATCATAGCATCTTGAATCTCAATGGGGAGATGTGTAGCTACAATGACTATTCCACCCTGGCTCCTATGATCTGCAATCATCTGTTCCAAAAGCTTCACACCTTCATCATCTAAAGCAACAGAAGGTTCATCAAGCAGCCAAATCGGTCTATCCATGGCCATAACTCTTGCAAGCTGCAATCTTTTTCTTTGACCCATTGAAAGCATCCGTGCTTTCTCATTGGCAAGTCTTCCAAGCCCCATGAACTCAAGAGCAGGTAAAGATTTTCCTTGTTTACTTTCAAGAACTTCAAACCATTGAACATTGTCAAGAACAGTGAAGTTGGATTTAATGGCTTCTTTGAGTGAGAGCCAGTTGAGTTGAAGTTTGTATTGGTGGAAAACTCCTGACTCAGTTATGTCATGGCCATTCCATAGGATCTCACCGGCTGATGGTTTGGAGAATCCGGCCAGCATTCGTAAGAAGGTAGACTTGCCGGAGCCATTTGCTCCGGTGAGTACTAGGGCTCCACCATCGTGAATTGAGATGTTTGTATGGCGTAAGATTTGTTGAGCGTTTCTCATGCAAGAAACGTTGTTGAGAAGTAATCGAGGAAGTGGAGGTCTGCGTAAAGACATTGAAGGTCGTTCAAGAGAAAAAACCTGCCATGGAAGAATCAAAGCGTTTTCTATTTTCTTAGATCGCAAAGCTGCCTACGCTACGAAAAGTTCTCAGAGGCATTTGATCAAACAGATAGACTGCATGACTTTACACAGTAAGAACACACAACGATTTTTTCTTAACAGACACATAGTTTTTTTTACTTGTTATTGTTTGTGCAGTTTCAGTCAATCAGGTATTCAGATGGCAATTAGTGAAAGGTCAACAGATAACGGCATCGAAATCATGAAACATAGAACAGTAAGCACACCTTATTCTTCAGAAGTCAAGCAAAATGGAGGAGTTTCTGATGAACAGTGACTGCGGCAGCGTCCCGGCGGAAGAAGGCCGCAGCGGCGACGGGAAATCAAACAAGTAACGGATGGATCAACATGATTTCCGAGATACAGAGTTTAGAGAAAATGGGGAATTTACTTTTAAAAGTTGATACTTCACCAACCTTGTACTTTCAAGTATCTCATTTTCTACCTCCAACTTGCAATTTTGCTACTTGAGACACTGACTTGGTGACTATTAGGATTTGGGTCGTGGACTTCATGTTTACAACTTACTCAAATTTACTACTCCATTTAAAACTGGAGCATGTGATTATATATTTCCATAATTAAACTAAACTATTTGATTATTAACTAAATGTTTAATTTGTATTTTAATAAAGACAAAATCAAAAAAGGTTACAAACAAAATGTCTTGTAGCTCTCTTACAAGTGATGGCGACGTTTTATATGGATTGTAGAAGTTACATGTGATACACCTAACGCTGGCGTGTATGTTAAAGTTCAAGATGAACTTGATAAACTACATACTGAATCTGAATGAAAGTAAATTGGGTCCAAATTCATGTATGTGTTTGTATTCTATATAAACAATTTATCATTTATGTCATGGGTTTATTATGGAAGCGTATAACCATAATGAAAGTTGAAAAGATGAAACACAATTTTAAAGTTGTGTTCAATTGGTGGAAAAGTGGAAACTCAAAACACCAAATGATATTTCATAAACAAAGTGGAAACTCAAGTCTCAAAACACAACTTAAACCACTTGAGAATCAAACCAAAAGGTTTCATCATTCATCATAAAAAACACACCCAAAACACATTTATTACATTTAAAAAAAAAAAAAAAAAAAAAAAAGATTTCGATCATCAAGCTTCCAAGAAGCATCTCTTTTCCATTCGACCCAATCCTCCATTTCCCTGAAAGCTCTTAGCAAAACATACGAATTTGTCCACCAAAACCTTACTTTTAATCCAATAAGTCCTCCACTAAAAACCTTGGCCTACTTGCAAAACCAGCTTCACAAAAAGTAGAAGAAAAAGACATGAAGAAACGTTTGTTTGTAACTTTTTGATTGTTTATTTATTGTGGAGTTATCTCCCATAAACGAATACACGCGTCTTCACCAGAACTTATGACAGTTTTTTCATCAACAAATGCCACTGAGTAGACCCCACCAAGGTTAGCTCCTTTTACAGTTGTTCTGCTTGAAGCTGGCTTATCTATTTCATACACAATTACACACGTGTCAAGAGATCCTGTTGCCACCATTTTGTTATCAGGAGACCACGCTAAGCTGTTTATACGAGCTGTATGATATAACATGTTCTTCAGCTTCACCTATTTATAACATCATATCATAAGTTCATAATAAATCATAAACGTTTTTTTTTTCTTTCAATTTAGTAAATTGGAATTTCTATTTTCTAGTACCTCTCTGGAGGCCCGATCCCATACAACAGCTTCTCTATTTGCATCAGCAGACGCAAACATGGAAACATCAGGAGAGTAACGAATCACAGTAATAGCCCCTCGATGTTTTTCAAGAACAGCTTCTTCTGAAAGAGTATCTCCCTTCACGGAATACATGTGCAATTTACCATCTTGCCCTCCCACAATCGCTTCATCTCCATCAGGTGAAATAGCGCATGCACTCACAGTAAATCCAAGCTCAACACTTGCCAACACCTGCGTACCTTTCAGAAGAACGACACCTGTCTCAATTGAAATCAATGCAAGTTCATGATTATTAATAGCCAAACTCAAATCCTTCGGTTGACTCCCGATGTCAATAATATCTGCTTCTGAACATTCTTCTCCATTTAACGGAATCCTCCATATCTGTTCGTTACAACATCTTGTCAGATAACAAACCCTAAACCCTAAATCCTAAATCTTGAAAGAAATTGAATTACCTTATTGTCGAATCCAGAAGACATGATTTCTTCATCAACAGCAGCGAGACATTTGATTTGATTTTTGTCGCCTCTTTCTAACTTACCATTGTAGCCAAATCCTCGAAGCCATTTGAATATTAAGCCATCATAGCTGCTAGAAAGAATGGCTTTTTCTGGGCCTTTTGTAAGCACAGCTAGTGAATTAACATTCTTCATGTGTCCACAAAGAATTGTTGGATCTTTATCAAGATCACTTGCAGAGTATAAATATATGGTCCCACCAAGAGAAACAGTAACTATATAATCATTTTGCCATAGACACCCAACTAACATGTCCTCAACTCCACCAGATCCTGGACAAGTTAAAGTCTTTGAGAGTGTTCCATTGAAATCATCTGATATTGTCCATATTTTTGCAGTTTTGTCAGCAGATACAGTTAGCACCTACAATTATAAAGGAAATAAAAAGAACCCTAAATTTGAACTCAAAGCATAGATAAATGAGCATTTTTTGTGGAATTTAGAAAAGAAAAGAAGATTAACTACCTGTTTGCTATCGGGACTCCAGCTTACAGCATATATACTACCTGTGTGGGCGTCCTCTTTAGACAATTCACCCTTGACCTCTGCAGTTTTTCCATCATATAACAGCCCTCTTTTGTCAGAGCTTACAGTGATGAATTTGTTGCCATCAGGTGAAAACCTTACACAGTTGACAAAATTCGAGTGATCCCTGCATGTGAGAATACCAGTGAACACTAGAATTGTACTAAATGTGACATAAGTATTTGTGTCATGTGATACTGTAAGTTTATTTGAGTAGAAAGTTTATGTGTTTGATGGAATCTGTTATCTGTAACAGACCTATGTGATTGCTTGAACTTGAATGGTGGTCCTTCATAGAAGTTGACCAAGAAGTCCTCTCCACATGAGACTATGCGAAATGGTCTTGTGGGTTTGAATGCACAGCTTAGAACTCTCCTTGAATGCCCATCAAATTCTCCAACATTGCTTCCAGAATCCCACCTGTATAAGACTGTTGAAATGAGTGTCTATAATGGTAGAAGATCAAAAGGTTGACATTTTCATAATTTTTCCAGATAAAGAAAGATGTCGATTTTGAATAATTGGACTTAGGGGTGACAATGAAGCAAGGATGTCATGGGGCCCTGCCTCACCCCCAAATGATTTCTGATTTGAAAATGACGAGGCATCATCAAAATCAAAAGTGTTTGTATGATTTGGACAGATTTAAGACCAATATCCCCAAATTGTGTAAATAAGGTAGAGAAAGGGAAAAGTTGAAAAGATGTCATTGGCGCATTTCAACAAACAGTTGTGATCGAGAAAAACAAACCCACATGAAAGCTCGAACGAACGACTTGCCCTTGCCATCACCCGAAGCCACGATCCTCATCCCATCAGCAGACCACTGGATATCATCAATTCGACCCGACAAGACCCGAAACTCATTTTTCAACACGAATCCGTTGTGGGTACCGTAGATCCTTATCGTCCCGGACACGTCAGCGGAAGCGATCCACTCTCCGTTAGGCGAGAACCTCGCAACGGTGGTTTGATAAGCATGTTCTGCGTACACCTCGACATCCAATGGTCTGTCGAGGTACCGGATAATCACCGATCGGCCATTACAGTACATAAATGCATTTGTTTTCGGATCACCGGATATTAATATTCCTCGGCCGCGCTCCGTCGATGGGACGCAGGCGTACGTCTCTATAAGCTTTGCCATTTTTGATCAATTAGTTTCAGGTTTTTTGGGATGTGAAAGGGGTGATTGAAGGAGGTAAGAGGAATGAAACTTTTTGCAGGGGAACTTGGGAATTTCGTGTTCCAAGTGTCTAATGAGTGATGACTTTGCGAAAAGAACGTGGGGTGTCGAATGAGTGAGATTATAAACATATATTTTCTTAGGATAATTTACAACAATATATTCATATATAAATATTAAAAATAATGCTATAAGCCTATAACTTATACAACGGCTTAAAACAAGTAAAGGATATTCTTTTTTCTGATACGTAATTCATCCCCAATTGCTAGCGAGGTTTTTTATTATAACAATCCTAGTTTTATTCATTAGAAAATTGAGATCATGTCAAATCAATATTATATAAGTGTTCATTATATGTTAGAGTTTCTAACAGTGAAGATTAAATGTTTAAAATTACTAACTATTTTGGTGGGTATTTTATGATTTATAAGTTATATGTATGACATTAGTGTAACATTATCATATTATTGGTTATATTGGACAAACTAATTGATAGTTGAAAATAACTTAAAATAGTTGCTTGTTGATAAATTAATTGATAAAAAATCACAGTTGGTAAAAAAAAAATAGTTGACAGTCTAACTGTAAAATATAAATGACATAAAAAGACTTGTAAAAAATGATTAAATATTATAATAAAAATATGTAATAAATTTCATTAACTAAACAACTTTTTCACAATCTCTAAATAATTCAAATGTATGAATAATTTAGAGGCTTAATGAATACATATTGTTTGGTTAGACATTTAAATGTTTTGTTGAATAACGAAAGGACCATTTTACACTTAATCGCATAACAACATCAACTCATGTTCTTAAAACTGGAAAGCAAGATCAAAATAAAATGAAAAACTAAAAATTGTAAAGTAAGGTCTCACGATCTCTATCTATTTAATCAAAAATAATACAACAAGATAAAAAAACAAAGTATCATTTACCTCAATGCTATTAGCAGGTATTTTTACACTGATACGCTCATCGGAGGGTGGAGTCGACAAAGGGCATGAGTGGTTAGAAGGTGAGGGTTCAAAAGCCATATGATGTGTCGATGGAAAGGAAAAGAGGCGGTTGAGAATTCAAGGATGGATTGACTTAAGGGTGGCACTTGTCTTTGGGATCCTTAAGTTTTAGTTGCCTTATAATTTAGTGTTTGTTTTGCCTATAACAAGGTTGTTTTTATAAGTAGCATTCTAGAATGTTCCCATGTGTATGTGTGGTCCTACTAACTTACATGTGTTCTAGTGTGATGACAACTAGTGCATAGATTTGGATATAGGCAAAAGTTATGTATTATAATATATACTAACTGAATTATGTATTACAAATAGAGGGTGAATGATAAAAAAAACTAAATTATGATATATATATATATATATATATATATATATATATATATATATATATATATATATATATATCATTGCCATTGTTTTAAAGGTTGTGTAACGATCGTCTTCCGAGGTATAAATTTATTTGAATTCTCAAATTTTATTTTGGGCTATAATAGAATTGTATATTGAAGTGGGCCTCTTTGTTTTGGGTCGAGTCATAGTCTGCCCATAAGTCGTACGCGGGGCGTAACCCGTTGTACGTTGGGCGTATTGATTAAATGAAGCGCGGGGAGGAGAAGCGTACGCGCAGCGTACCATATGGTACGCCCAGCGTACGCGGCCAGAGGAAAACCCCTAATTTTAGGGGTTTAAGGCTATATAAACCCCATTATAGCCTTCTTCCCTGTTTTCCCATCAACCTCCTCACTCTCAAGAAAACCCTAATCCGTTCTTATCCTCTCTTTGTGTGTGAAGAAGTTTTTGTGAGTGTTTCAAGGAAAGGAAGTAGTGAAGAAAAAAGGGAAGAAGTTAGAGAAGAAGCTTGAGCTCAGGGATCTGGACTTAGCACCCTCTTGGTCAGCAAAGGAAGGTATAAAGTTCTGAACTTTCTTCCTCTTTCCTTCTAGATCTAGGTTATGGAAGTTTGGACCTTTTTAAGTCCAAAGGTTGAGTCTTGATCTTGTAAGTCGGTTTTGGAGCTTGGGTTGCCATCCTTAAGGCTCGGAAACATCTTCCTAATAATAAAGTTGCAATCTTTGTGGCTTATATGGAACCATGCATGAGATCTAGTTAGCTCCAAGGAAGTAGAATGTTATTTATGGAAGTTTGAGCCTTTATGAGACTTGTAAGCCATCAAGTAGGCAACTTTATGGCTTAAGACATGGAACAAGCTTAGGATCTGGATTTGTAGCTTCTGGATCGGATTATTAAGCACTTATTGAGATTTTGGCTTAACAGGGTTGTACGTTGGGCGTACAAGGAGGTACGCGTCGCGTACAAGCCAGCAGTTTGTACGCTCAGCGTACCTTGGTGTACGCCCCACATACGCTGCTAGTTTGGGCTTCGAGTGTTTTGGGCCTCGGTGTGGGCTGAGTTCCATACTTAGGGTCCTTGGGCCTTAATGGTCCATCAGAATTCAGTTACTAAGGACCAAGGATTTAGTATTGGACTTGAGTAAGGCCCAATAAAGGGCTTTGGGCCCAATATAGCAAGTTGGGCCATTAATGGGCCAATAGTAAGCTTGGAAAGCCTATCTTGTTGTTGGATCTTCAGAAGTTAGATTATGGGCCAAGATTATTGTGGGCTGGTAGGGCCCATACGAGGACATAGGCCCAATCTAGAAAACTTGGGCCATTAGTGGGCCTATAGTGGGGCCATGGATGGACTTGGAAGGAATTGAGGGTTTGGGCCATGTTGTGACCCATGCCATAGCAGGGGTAAAAATGGTCATTTTACCCATAGGAGAATCCTTATTCTGATTTAGTATTTTATTACCCTTGATAGCCAGGAAGCAGTCGGAGCAGCAGTCAGGGATTTCTCATTCAGGAGTTCAGCCGTCAGCATCACAAGGTGAGTTTCCTTCCAGTAGGAACGGGTCTACGGCCACAATGTCGGCCCGTTTAAGTTAGCAGTTAGTTCCGGACTTCGGTCCGATGCAGTAGTTCAGGGTGTTTGATGTCTTTGTGATTCAAGCATGTATATGTGTTATGTGTTCCGGACTTCAGTCTAATGAAGTATGCAGTATATGTGTTTATGCTAGTTGATATATGTTTATGCTATGCTATGTTCAGTCAGTTCCGGACTTCGGTCTGATGCAAGGGACAAGGTCCCAGTCAGTTCCGGACTTTAGTCTGATGCAGTTAGTTCCGGACTACGGTCCGATGCAAGGGACAAGGTCCCAGTCAGTTTCGGACTTCGGTCCGATGCAGATTCCGGACTTCGGTCTGATGCAGAGGGCAAGGCCCTGGTTAGTTCCGGACTTCGGTCCGATGCAGTTTCCGGACTTCGGTCCGATGCAGTGGGCAAGGCCCAGTATGTGTTTATATGTTATTGTATGGTATGTGGTAGTTTGTGGGAGCTCACTAAGCTTCGTGCTTACAGTTTCAGTTTTGGTTTCAGGTACTTCTGCAAGTAAAGGGAAGAGCTCGGGATGATGGCATCGCACACACCACAACTTCAGTTTTTGTCTTGGGAGTCGATTTAGCTTTTCATAGATATGATTTGATACAGTCTTGATACAGTTTTCTCTTGATACGTTGTTATGGTTTGAGATATTGTCGTATGGGTTTTTATTTTATGGTATTGAACTCATGATTTTAGTAATGATTAAACAATTTTTTTGGGTCGTATTTTGGGTCGTATTTTGGGTCATTTCAGGTTGACTCAAGATTTACTTGGGTTTGGGAGTAGTTACATATGCATTGTATAATATCCTAAATTTAAGAATAGATTATTAAATTAATAAAGTAAACAAATAGAGGGTGAATGAGAACTTAATGGATTAAGTGGGATATTATTTAATGATTAAAAAACTCTTGATCATGTGTGAGAACCTATATAAATGACACGAAGTGAATTGGAAAGGGTCTTCAAGAACTATGCAAAGTAGACTGTTGTTTTGAGAAAAAAACGAGTTGTGTGTGTGCAGGCATGAAAACACGACCGTTTTTTTACATGCATTAATAAACATGGTCATGGAATTCACTGTTAAGGATCCACATAATTTTCTAACTTGAACTTGGTTCATCGTTTTGACCTAGTTCTAGTTACATTAGTTAGGGATGATTAAATAATGATTTTTAGAGTAGTTTATACTTTTTAAGACCCTTAAGGGTATTTTGGTCATTTTTTACCTCCACCTACATTGTATAGGTTTTCTCTAAGGCGTAATTGCTTGTTAAGTTGATTTGAAGGGGGTAGCAATCTACATTGGAGAATTAGGTGAGTATGTGTTGACATTTTTCCACTTTGGGGTACATGGAAAAATGATTTTATGATAATGTAATATCAATAATTTGATATATGAAATGTTTTAAGATGAATGTTTTAAATATTTTTGAAAAGAATGTTTTGAAAACAAAAATGTTTTGAAAGTAAATAATGTTTTGAAAGAATGAATGTTTTGATAACATGTTTGAAATGTTTTGGAATATATATATTTTACGTTTGAAATGAGTATTTTGATACTAACATATGAAATATGTGAAACATGGAAAGTAGTGATAAGAAACAGAAAGTAAAGACAAGAATATATATTGCTCGAGCCATGATGTCCCCGTAACGGGATCTGGAGGAATATATCAGGATGGTGCCTCTCGTTAGCAAGATAGATGTCATAATGGAAATGATGCATTGATAGATTGATTTGTTATTTCCATATTGGTTTAGACTTTGGAGTGGTTTCTTTATTAGAAGTAGAACCTAAGTATAAAAATGGCAATGTGTTTTATACCAGAATTAGTCCTTAATGATAAAAGAAAATGGAATGTGGATAAATGTCTTATGAAGTCATATGATATGATGTGTTATGATATGTATGAAATGATTTTCATGAAAACATTTGAAATGTTTTTTGATAAAAATGTGATAAAGGTTTTGGGTCACAAATCTACGTATCTCACGAGACATTTGTCTTATGTATATCTTTTTAGTGTCATGTATTCCAAGTTGCATGTGACAACCCGAAACTTCTACCTGGTACATCTAGTCAGTTAGTCTAAGTTAAACTCATTTCTGTTAACTCCTAGCATTGATTAAGGGTTCGTTTAAGCGTTCTAAGCTTGAATACAACCAAGGTCGAGATTAGGGATGAGCTATCAAGTCGTATAGTAGCAAAATCAGGCCATACACACTCTTAGGTGGAGTGTACGGCCGTACACATGGGTGTGCGGATGCACACCCAACCCCCCCCCCCCCCCCCCAAGTCGCACACTCACCCCTATAAATAAGGGAGACCCTTCATTCATTCTTTTCCCTCTTTGGCTGCACTCTACTTTCTCTCTCTAGAATCTTCATCCAAGAACACTCCAAAGGCTTCAAAAACGTGAGTATTCTATCATCTAACTTGATATATTTGTAAGACATCTTGATTTAAGCTTTAATTCATCATGATCTTCATCCTTTGAAGGTGTACGGTCGCACACCTTCATAAGGTGGCCGTACACACTTAAAAGACTCTCCAAAGTGAGAGTTTAGCCCTCATCTAGTAGCTTGGACTTGGTATTAACCTTGAAACACCTGAAAATCGACATGTTGGGCTTAGTTGATTATTAGGGTAGTTGCATATTTCGTTAAGAATGTCTGGTACTTCAATATTTTTGATTTATTTTGCAGGCATTATGGAGCATGGAACGTGGAGCTTGGATGCATGGAGTTTGGATTCTTGGAGCTTTGGAGCATGCAGAGAAGATGAACCGGTCATTCCATGGAGGAAAGCATGAAGACATAACCCGAGTCGTTGTTGCATTATCTTCATAGCAAAGGATTACGTTTGAAATGCGGTTCTTGTCACTTTGACACGGGTCGTGTTTGTCCTTTATCATCTCATATTTGAGCAACATGACGCGTGGTGAAGCTGGACTGAAGATGGAGCCAACAGTGAAGACTTTTTGGAATTTTAGCAAAAAGCATGGGCCATGCCAAAAAAACACATGGTCAAGACAAATGGCCATGCCAAAAAAAACACATGGGCAAAAGGCATGGCCATGCTAAAAACGCATGGCCTTATGGCTTGTCACGTGAACTTTAATAAAAGAGCAAGACGTCAATTTGAAAACAGAACGGTTTTGGGAGTAGTTTCTGGCGATCTAGGGCAATTTTGGGAGAATTCTTGGAGCTTTTGAGAAGACTTAATCATTGCAAACATTTGGATTTCATTTTTGTAAGGATTAAACATTCCAATTCCATCTTTATTCTTGTTTGATTTGTTCTTAGCCATGTGTGGCTAAGAAACCCTAGTTTCTAGTTCTTGTTAAAAACATGTTGATTGCTTGACTTGAAGCATATGATTTGATGTTTGATTTGTGATTCTATTCTAGTGATTATGTTTTTGTTTAACTAGAATCCTTGAATTTGATTTGTGTTTGATTGGCCACTTTCATGAATTGAATTTTTGTGCAGTTAATTAACTTTTAGAGCACCTAATCGTTCTATTGAGTTAATAATTGGTAACAAGCAATAAGTTTTCTTATTGTAAAACATATATCACATGTTTTCACACTTCCGAGCGTATGAGAAGAAATGAACATTGTTGGGAAGCTTGTACAAAACTTAATGCGGTTTTTCAATACAATCTAAGAGCGTGTTTAGGTTGAATTAGTAAAGCTAGGTCTAATCAAAGAGCGTGTTTTGGTTAGATAATTTGGCAAGCGAGAGTTATTAGAGCGTGTTAATATCTTTCAGTGCCAACATAGAATAGCAATCTTGAATTACATCAAGTCATAATCAAGTTGAACAACAACATTAAGAACTAGAACTAGAACCATTCAATCAATTTGTTTACAAATCTATTTCATTTTGTGCATGCTTTTAAAGTAGATTGTTATTTAGTTATTTACTTTTGCAAACAAACCCCCCCCCCCCCTTTGTGACCAAAGTACCTTGTGCAAAAAGGTATAGACTTTTGTCCCGTGTCTCTGTGGTTCGACCCTGCTTGCCTTGTACTACTTTTTAGTGCATTAAAGCAGTGTATTTGGAGTCTATTGTACCCCTATTATTTGTTGGGTTTAACACTCCTAACATTGTTTTTACATGTAACTAACGGATATTCATATTTATTCCACGACTCCTTGGATTGTACATACCTTGTAAGAATCTGGAAGTCATGGAAGGAATGGTTTTTCAAACACGCTTTTCATAAGAAAATATAAGATTTTCTTGAGGAACACTTTTCAAAAGGATTCAAGGAAACATTTTCCATCAAAACTAAATGATTATGAACTCACCAGCTTTATGTTGATATTCTTTGAAAACTGTTTGTATTCTCAGGGATTTAGTAGACAGGTACTTCCAGGATTTTGGAGAAGTCGGTGTGTTAGAGTCACGTCTTTCCATTTTACTTTTTGATAAGAACAAAACTTTGTATTAAGATAATGTAAACCTTTTTCATATATGTATTCAATGTTTGGTTGTGTTTACTATGTTTGCTATGATACAACTGTTGTGATACTACGCATGACGTCAACCACCCCCGAACGTTTCCGTCGTTTCGGTTTAGGGGTGTGACATTGCGCTTAAGGAGAAAATATGATAGATGGAAGTTAAAAGTCAAGAGATAGAGAATTGAGTGGAACTTGTTAAGCTCCTTAATAGTTATATTGATGTAATTATTTTTGCTAACTATGGTTATATTGATGCTTAATTATAACACCCAATGTGTTTAATTGTAAATGTTTTTGTGAGACCGAGTTTTTATTAAATGCAAGTTAAATCCCGAAAAGATTTTATAACCATAGCTTTGAAAAAGTTTAAAAATTTTAGGGTGTTACACATTTGCTAGGTAATTGCTAGGTTATAAAATCTTTTCAGTAAACTCTCTTTGTACCAATTGCTAGGTAATTGTTGGGTCAAAATATAGTTTATACTTTACTTTTCTGGGCAGTTGTATTTTTGTGTAATATTTTATGAATTTATGGTCTAGTTTACGGCTGAGTTTACGGCCGTAAACACCTTACGGTCGTAAACTCATTTACGGCCCATTTGTTTCCGGCCCATGTTCCCTTGTATAAATAGAGGTGTTAGGGTGAGGAGTAGAGATTGATGAACAGTAGAGAGTTTTCGGCCAGAGAGAATAAGGAGCGTATGTGTGTGAATCTTTTGTATCTGGAACGTTAATTCATATCAATTCATACAAAGATTCATACTATCCTTCTTCTCCTTCTCTTCTATTTGATCTGACATCATCCGTTTGATTGGGATTCCGCACCATCAAACGGATTTGATTGATACACAGGCAGATTAGGGACTTACAATTGGTATCAGAGCCTGGTTGTATCAGTCAAAAGGATTTATTGTTTCGTCTGGAATCTGAATAATTGGTGTTTCCGGTCCAAGCTTACGGCCGTAAACACCGAGTTCTTGGGCCGTAAACCCTATTTTGGGGCATTATTTGATCTTATTTTCGAAATATTTTTGCGTTTTTGGATAGATCTCGCAAAAATAAGGAGGGTTTATTCTTCATGTTTTTCATAAAAAAAAAGGTTTTTGATCGAGTTTTGGAGCTTCAAAGTCGAAAAATCATTGCGTAATTGTTGAAGGGTTTTCGGCCGGAGCTTACTGCCGGAAACAGTTTACGGCCGGCGGCGGAGTTCGTGTTTGCGGCTAGGGTTTCCGAGCTTGCGGCTTGGTGAATCGCGGCTTGGCTCGGCTCGGTAGCATCAGTAGGCGCGCTTCAAATTAAAAAAGGGAGGGGACGCGAAGTAAGGAGGAGGCGGGGATCGAACCCACGTCCTTCCGTTCATCAGAGAGCGCAGATTGCCAACTCCACCATCAAATCCTTTGTGACTTATCCCCGAAATATTAAACTTAATCACTCCCAGTCGCACCAAATTTCGCATTTTAACACTTTTAACCCCTAAAATCAAGTTCTTTCATTTTTAAAGTTCTTTTTAAACCAAAAATTTTAATTTTTAAATTTTTGAATTTTTAAATTCTATAATAAAATAATATATATATATATATATATATATATATATATATATATATATATATATATATAATAAAATAATAAATAATAAAATAATAATAATAATAATAAATTGTTTTTATTTTTTTTCTTTTATTTTTGACTTTTTATTTCAAATTTTGATTTTGACTTTCAGGTTTGACCTTTGATTTTAAGCTTTGACCTTTTCGTTTAACTTTTAAAATTTCAAATTTAGCTTTTCGGTTTGACTTTTCAAGTTTGATTTTTTAAATTTGACTTTTAAGGTTAACTTTAAAAAAAAGGCATTTTAAATTTGACGTTTAATTTTTATCTTATCTTCTAGTTGTGTTTTTTAATTGATTTTAAGATCTACGAGGGAGTTGAAAACATGAAAGAGAGTCTTCAGGATATCTTAAGACAAAATTTCAACATGTTCGATTATATCCCTGGAGAAACCCTGGAAGATCAGTTGCAGCGATTTACCACACTCACTACTGAGATGAATATTGCTGGGATCTTTTTGACCAAATCTGAGATAAACAAAAGGCTATTGAATTCACTTCCAAAATCGTGGGATATGAATGTAGTTGTCATCAAGAAGACAAAAGATCTCAATCGTCTTAGTACTGCTGAAGTAATTGAAGAGCTTGACGCTTTAAAGAGTTCTGTAAACCTTCCGGTCAATGAAGTGTCATGTTCTCATTCATGTGAAGTTTCATGTTCTCAATCATGTGAAGATACAATTAAATTTCTTCGGGATCAAATTGATTTATTTAAAAGAGAAGTTGAGGACCTGCGATATGAAGGATATCAACTCAGGAAAGGACAGAAACCCCTGAAGGCTGAGTTGGAAGCAAAAACCAAGGACTTTAGGAAACTTCAGGAAGAGTACAGCAACAAGTGTGAAAATTATGATCATGTTAAGAGACAACTTGTTGTTGTAACTGAAGAACTTGACGCTTTAAAAATTAAGTGTGGAAAAACTGATGTCAGTTTCAAAAATTATACTGCGTCAAGTCAGACAGTCGAGTCCTTATATGAAACCCAGTTAAGATTCAAAGAAAATCAAAACAAGGGTCTAGGGTATGATAGTGTACCTCCTCCTTATAATCATAACTACACATCCATCCCTATAACACAGGACGAAACTGACAGGGAGCCACATCTTCGATATGGAAAACGAGCTGGATTTGTGTCAGGAGGAGTTATTAATGTTGAAAATATTGATGTTTCTGTTACATGTGCACGTAAAGTAGCAGAGGATGAGAACAATGAGAGTTCTTCTGAACAAACAAACGACCCCTTGAACTCTAAATCTGTTGCTTCTAATCAACCCGTCGTTGGTAAATACAGGCCACCATTTCAAGCTAAACAGAGTGCTTGTTGCAACTGTGCATGTGGGAACAACAAGAGACAAGGCAAGGATACGCCACCAGGGGCAGGAAGAAACAACTTCACAGTGAAGAAAAGGACTTGTTTTCACTGTGGAACACCTGGACACATTGCCAGAAATTTTCCTAATCGCGCATACATTCCCTAATATGCACAAGGGTGGCAGAACGCACCAAGAGGGAGATACTCCAAAAGAAACCCCTCAAGGTCACGTTCAGACCATGATGACTGGAATGCACACAAGGCCAAGCATCCAAATCCCAAGGGCAAGAAGGAAATGTCAGCCAACAAGCCCAGTTCAAGAGATGCTCCTGTGAAGCCAAGACCAGTTAGGTCAAAGTCATCTCGGCAGTCGGATTCAAGTTCCAAAGCAAGTGCCAAGGCACCCATCGGATCGAACAAGAAATGGGTTAAACCCAACTACAAATGGGTTCCGAATGCTCAATCTCCCAAATCAACTAACAATTCTAATATTTCTATGTATTCTGTTTGTGATAAACAGGACATGTCATGGGAGAGAGTAACGTGCAAGGATGACAAAGGTCGACCCAATTTTAAAATGGACTGGGTTCCAAAGACCAACTAATCCCGCTTTGTGTCAGAGCAGCTATGGAGGCATATCATCAAACTTCGATTTGTTGGTAGTGGCTGTTCCAGATACATGATAGGGGACATCTCTCAACTGTACAACATTCAGACCTTTGTTTGAGAGTATGTGTCTTTTTGCGGGAAACGAAGAAAAGAAAGGATCACATGGGGTTAGTGCTTAATGATATGAAGAATTTTCGGATGTGTTCTGAGATTATGCTTGTTGTTCTCAGACCTTCTGAATGCAAATTCAATCAGTGACTTACGGTTTGCGTTTTCTTCTCTATACTCTTGAGTTTATCTTACTCTGATTCGTTTTAAAGACTAATTTTTGTTTTATGATAGTTTAAATTTGCGCATTTATTTTCGTTTCTCTCCTATGCACAAATTTAGGGGGAGAAATAAAAACAAAACAAAAATTAGAAAATTTTCAAAATCCAAAAACATTAGAAAATCAAAAAATCAAAAAAAAAATTGTTGGTTATGAAATGTGCTGCTTGAGGGAGATGTTTTGGGAAGTGATATTATCAAGTGATAACAGGCAACCTGAGTCTGCATAACGTACCCGAAGTTGAAGGGTTTATGCTCTGGTTTGATGCGTCAGTAGGCACGAAAAATTTTAAATGGACATGACTAGGCAGAGTTGAACTTAGGAAATTTATAGACTTGACAAATCTTGACCTAGTTAGATACGTTCAGCCTGACAATATGACGCTCGGATAGGTTGAGCAGGGAGATATATATGGGAATCTACTCGTCACATTAATTGAACCCGTACTTGGAACCGTGGTTTAACTTTTCCTCGAGGTGCGGATTCTGTCCTTAATTCCAGTTGGATTGGGCGACTGGTAAATTCCGATAAATTAGGTCTGTAGAATATCATTTTCTTTCTTTCCGTCTGTTAGTCATATGTTGTCTCCTTTGCGTGACTTCCAATCCGACCTGGTACACAACATATGCAACTCTATTTCTCTGCAGTATATATATATATATATATATATATATATATATATATATATATATATATATGTGTGTGTGTGTGTGTGTGTGTGTGAAATACTTCTTATTTGTTAGCCATATGTTGTCTCCTTTGTGCGACTTCTAATCCGACCTGGTACATAGCATATGCAACCTTCTTCTTCTCAACCCCTCTGCAGTAGTTAGCAATAGAATTCTGAATCTCTTCTCTCTCTGCATGGTTGTCTGCTCACCCGGTGTAAGGAGTACTCTGGAAGTTCTTGATGGTTGGGGCATATCAGGAAGCGGGAAACACGTTCTAGTACACTTAAAAATTGAACACATACAGATTGTCTGTAGATCTCGCTGCTCAATTTAGGTGGACAACAATATCCCTGATCGTCGTCAGCTGAATGGTCCTTAAGATATAGTATCTAAGAAATTAGGATCAGATATAATATCTAGGAACTTAAGTTCACCTTGTCTTGTAACAAATAGTATGTCCTAAATTTGTCACAATTTTTCGTGTTTAAGTGGACAACAATACCGACGATCGACCAGACAAATATGTGAATATGAAAGGTACCGACAAGTGGATAAAGGCTGTCTAAAAACTTTGATCCCAAATCACTCTTAAAGTTAGATATCATTTTTATTTTTGTTAAATTTGTCATAGTTTCTTCTAATTTAAATATTAGGGGAGAATTAAAAATTAAAAATAAAAAATTCAAAAATCAAAGAAAAATAAAAAAAATTAATTAAAAATCCAAAAATAGTGTTATTTCTGTTTTATTTCTTGTTCAGAAAAATAAAAAAAAATCCAAAAAATATTTCTGTTTCTGTTTGTGTGCTAAGTTTTCTTTTAGTTTTGTTTTGTCTTGAAAAGTGATTTCAGGTATAGATAAGACTCATGGAGTTTGTGTTGAAGATTTGAGATTTCTGAGCCAAAGCCTCGTCCGTGAGCATCGAAGAATTCTCATTCGAAGGAGCAAGAAATGAATACTATTCTTTCGACATTCAATCTTTCAACCCCAGAAGCAAGGTGAAGCTGAAATTGAAGATTATGTGACGGATTGCATTGAAGCCTCCTCAATCAGTCTGCTGCTATCTTTGTACCTGCTGAAATGATCCAGAAGATTTGTTCTCTCTGAAGATTCTCAAGCTGAAAGCGCTATCTTTCAAGAATCAGTACATCAAGCCTCCTCACCCAACGTGCGTTCAATGCCAAATTATGAAGAAAAGCCCAACTGCTCAAGATGAAGTCATTCATTGAAGATTCATCAAGTTCATCTTGAAGTCGTGAAGAATTTGAAGATTAATGCTGAAGCCAAGTTCCCAATGAAGATTATCAAGAAAGCCAACTACTTTTTAGGGGGAGCTTGTTAAGTCAATTAAGAAAAGAAAGCTATAAACCAAAGGGGAGATTGTTGGGTCAAAATATAGTTTATACTTTACTTTTCTGGGCAGTTGTATTTTTGTGTAATATTTTATGAATTTATGGTCTAGTTTACGGCTGAGTTTACGGCCGTAAACACCTTACGGCCGTAAACTCATTTACGGCCCATTTGTTTCCGGCCCATGTTCCCTTGTATAAATAGAGGTGTTAGGGTGAGGAGTAGAGATTGATGAACAGTAGAGAGTTTTCGGCCAGAGAGAATAAGGAGCGTATGTGTGTGAATCTTTTGTATCTGGAACGTTAATTCATATCAATTCATACAAAGATTCATACTATCATTCTTCTCCTTCTCTTCTATTTGATCTGACATCATCCGTTTGATTGGGATTCCGCACCATCAAACGGATTTGATTGATACACAGGCAGATTAGGGACTTACAGTAATTTTTCATCACACCACTCAAAATACCCTCAATCTTGATCATTATATGAAAAATAGGGACAACAAAAGTAATGCCTAAATGGGTTTTATCAATCTAAAAAACTAAAAATTAGCTTGAATGGCATAGTTGCATATATGAAATGGTTGATTTATTTGTTTAAATGTGTGAGTTTGGGAGAATAGTTCATCGCCATTATTCTTTTGAATAAGTGTTTGAGATTGGTTGTCTGCAATCCCAAAATGTAATTTTTGTTAGGTATATGTATTTTAAAGAGACATAACGTTCATCCAAAAAATTTCATTTCATACATACATGATGGTCATGTTTTAAAATGTCTCAAACTTGTTTATAAAAACAAAAGCTGTCATTTTTGTGCATATTCTCTCTATTTTTCCATGTAATACTCTTTCTTTAGCATTTATGTATTTGACTATGAAGATCAACTTTTGGAAATGATGACTTTTTTTGAACGACGAGATACTCCAAGGTTGAATTTTATGCGCTCCGAGCCTAATATCACTCCATTTTGAAGTGTTTACATGAGGAATTTTATTTATGATGTCATAAACAAGATTGGTCGAGGTTCTCTTTCAAAAAAATTAATAAAAATAAAAATAAAATAAAATTGGTTAAGGTTGTCAAACAATTTTCCTTTGTAGTTACTCTTATATATTTGAAGGATAAGTTTTTAATTCAGGTCGTATTAGTTGTACAACTGCCAGTTTCTGAACAGTTGCAAGTCAAAACAATCAGATCCATAAAAATATCACATGGATTCAAATTCTCTATCAAATAACTTCAAATCGAAACTATTAAAACTAAATGTTCCTGTAACAAAAAAGGTAAAACCTATACGTCTTTTGGAGGCTTTTACTTGATCAAGAATTCAATTCAATATACAACAAGTAAAACTATAAAAGCAACCGATCACCACCATCTCCTGCCACCGCACTGGTGGAACAAAGTTGTTGCAAGATCAACAACTATAATAACTGTCACTTGATATAACATGTTCTGTGTCAAACTATATCGTTACAATTTCCGCACCTTTATAACAAAAAAAAAACAAAAAAACAAAAACAAACCATAAATCCCACTACATCATTGTTACACATTCCGTTACATTCATAAACCTGTAAAATATAACATTTCAGCCACTTGTCCACCGGCGTTTCCGGGCGGGCCGCTCCGGTTTGGCCTCGGAGTCGGGTCGGGCTTCAGGCGGGCCCGGCAACGGTTCGTTTTCCATCTTTTTGATGGCCAAAGCTTCTTTCTCACTCGGCATCGGGAGTTTGAAGCGCTCGCTTCGTTTCTTCAACTTCTCAACCGTATCCAAATGCTTATTTGGATCCTCGCTCGTTTCTTTGTCTTCTTCTGGTTTTGAAGAATTATCAATGGTGGTTTCTTGAGGAGGAGGAGGCTTTGAGGAGGGTATTTCGGGAATTTTTGTGTGGGCCCCGTTGTTGTTGTCGGGTTCTTTTATTACACCGAAATCGCGATCTTTGTGGCTTGTCCATCTTTCGAGTTTTGAGCGGCCTTTTCTTGATTCTTGTTGTTCGTCTTCTGATGAGGCGTTGGCGTTGTGTTTTTTTGAAGATCTTCGTGTCACCAATGGTTGGTTTTGCTCAAGCCTCGCCTAATCAAACCAAATGGAAATATAATTTTTGAGCAAAATAGATAGTTAAGTTGATAGCGTATGTTTTTCTTTTTACAGTTTTACCCTCTCCTCTTCAACTCCTTTGAAGATCATATCATGCACATGTTTGGTAAGTTTAATAATAACTAGCAATAGCAATTACCAGCCACATCCAGCAAATGGTGGTTAAATCAAATCCTTGAGTGTATACGCACTATGCTCATGTTTACTTACTTTGTGGCATCAAACAAACATAATGTCAACTGAAACTACTATTAACTATTTAAACAGTTAAGGATGCAACAATTTTGTTAATAAATGAGAAAGTGAATATGTTGAATAAAACATTGAAGAATAGGACAGGATCGAAATTGAATGCTTATGTCAAAAAAAAAATATATGAAATAAAATGTAGATTTGATGCCCAAAATGGCTCAAAAAAGTAAAACCCTCTGGAAATTTAGATTTCTTTAATTTTTATAAGAAAATTTTATACATAACGAAAACTGAAACTAGATTATCTTGAAAATATGCAAAAGTTATCTACTCATGGAAATGGAGGGAAAAAAATAATAATAAGAGAGGAATTTTGTAACTAGTTATGACTTAAACATATGGATGACACATATTTGTTGGCTTCCCACAGTCCGAGACAACCAATTAGAGGCTAAGTAACATTAACATAAGGTCCTTTTTATGTTTTTTTCTTTTCTAAAAAAAGTAGGTATATTTATACTATGGTGTCCAGTGATTTACGTACCCGCTCACTTCTCTGACTGCTATGATCTTCTCGATTCCGTCTTGAACTAGCAACGGAAACGGAATTGTGGATTCCGCCATCACTTTCCTTTCCTTTCCTTACACTTTCCTTCTGCTTCTTATCTTGCACGTCTTTACCAGTATACCCTCTTTCATGCCTTGATATTATTCTTTCTTCATTACTATTATTATTATTAACTTTATTTCCATGTGCATATGGATCTTCACGTCCCCCACGATGTCTGGAAACACTTTCATTTTCAACTCCTCTATCTCTTCTACTACTTTGTTCTTTGAACTGATATTCTTTTTCTGAACTTCTGTAATCCTCCTTTACTCTGGAATGCCCCATTCCGATTCCTCCTCTATGCCCATCTCTTTCTTTCCACTCATCTCGTTCCCGTTTTTGCAACCGATTATTAGCATTACCCTCTTCTTTATACCTAAAAGAGTGTTGTGCTTGTGGTTCATCGTCTCTTTTATGTTGATCTAAATTATCATCTCTTTCTCTCTTGCGTCTACTTGTAGTGCTTTCTCTATGAACATGTGAAACTTCTTCTCTTTTGTCTGAAATGTCATGCCGAGTTTTTAATCCGTTTTCTGATGCTTTTCTTGACCGGTGTTCGTTTTTATCGATTCTTTCATTTTCCCGAACTTTATTCCGGTGTTCATCATGATTCCGTTTCCTTACATCTTCAATTCTCATTCTTCCAATATGTGGATCTTCATCTTGCCATACCCCTCCTCCTTCAGATTCTCTCCCTTTTTTCCTATCAAAGTTTTCGGATTTCACATGTGGCCGATGGGTATTCGGGTCCCACTTTCTATGAGAATACTGATCACTTTGGTGTCTTTCCTTATCTTGTCTTCTAACCATTCGATCGTCTCCACCTTGAATGACTTCTTGCTCCACACTATCTCTCATGTTTTGATCTGATCTTGCTTTGCTGTTTTCACTGCTTTTTCCAGCTTTTGAATCGTCTCTTTCAACAGAAGAATGTTTTTGTTTTTTCATTGTACGTCTACTTTTGGTATTATTATCATTCATGTTTGTATCTAAACCTCTTCCTTCTCTTTCCGTTGACTTTCGGTCAACAGCTGCAGTCTCATCTTTGATGGCATCGGTTTGGTCAAAGCTTGTAGGAGGAGATGAAGGAAGAGAGTTGACCTTCTTGCCTCTTGAATCTTGATGATCTTCAGCTTCTGTTTCTGAGTAATGTGAGGATACCCTTTTATCTATTGCACCTACCATGGAAGGTGGTCTTCCCGAAGATTCTCGTTTCCTACTGTTATAAGCTTGTGGTTGTGATTGTGGTCTATTATCAAAATGATCATTTTCAGATACAATGTCATCTTCAACCTCAAGGGATTCTCTGACATCATCTTCTTCAGGCTCATCATCATGTTCTGGAACAGATTCAGGCTCTGGAGATCTCTGCAACACAATCTGTTTACAAACAAAGTCAGATTCAGATTCCGATATTGAGAAACTGAAAAGTAGATTTGACTAAATTTGACCACTTGCCTCGATGATTGCATCAGAATCACGAACACGTGGTGGCCTTGTATCAATGGATGGAAGTCTTTCTCCAAAACCAGTTTCCACTTGTATTGCTTTTCCAGTTGGCTGTAGTTTCCAACAATGTCAATTAGTTATAGACTTCTGTTTTTGTTTTATGAAGGTGACATTTTAAAGTATGATCCTTTAAGGATCTTCAATTAGAAAAATCAAAAAATATTATTAATCCATACCAATTGCATTCGACCACGTGCAGATCCCTTAGCTAAGTCATTTTGCAAATCAGTTTTTCCCATGTTACGGTTTTCAGATATGTCATGGCCTGCTGCTGCTGCTAGTTCTGGTGGAAGATCCGGATCATACTCCTAAAAAAACCATAAAATAAGATTAAAAAATTGTTTCTTTATTATTTCTTTATCATCTTGACTTATATAAACTGCATGCTAGTATCTTTCAGAAGCATCACATACCTGTTCAGTCCTCCCACTTTCATAGACACGAATTTTGCTTTGCATTGTAGCCTCCAGCCTATGTTGTTCCTACAAACAAAAATATAACCATTGTTTAAATTATACATTGCATACTACCTATTAAGCTCCATATATGTTCATGTAACCAAAGCTTTCAGAAAAAAAAGGACAAATACCCACCAGCTGTTTGCAATATTCCTTCCAGCTTTCCTCATTCATACCAAAGTTGAAAAAGTCTGATACATCAATACCTTGAAGTCTCCAAGGCTTTTCCTCAAACCCATCAATGTCCACTTCAAATATAGTCCTAAAGACATAAAAGAATGGTAGAACTTAGTATAAAAGCATAAACTTATAACTCTAGTTATAACTTATATGTGATGTTTATTCTAAAAGGTTAATATGGTCATTTACTTATGTGAAGGAAGTGTGAAATCGAGTCCACTGCCAAATCCACGCCCTGCTCCTCCATTGTTTCCCCAACCCTGGGCCCCATAACCTGGATGGAAATTTTTCTGCATGGGGGCAGCATTTTTTATGCCAGGTGGACGCCATTCAGCCCTACCTCGACCAGCAAAAGGTAACATATTTGCAGGTGGACGAATTTGCCCTGGGACTCCTCCACTTGCTACAGGACCTGCTCCAGGCATTGGTGCAGCACCAGGTCTCACATACTACAAATTTTGTGAACAGAAGATTATAATATATCAAGAAATTGACACTCTCTACAGATACTTGCAGTTGCATGGTGATAAACAAGATTAGAATGCATAAAGTATGAAGAAATTTCCATCAAGGAAGAAAGTATTTTCATTGATCAATGTAAAGTGTCAGTACAACAATATAACCACTTTTAGTGGCAGTCCTGATTTAATCCTTGATACTAATGTGTCAAAAAAGAAGTACATTTACCATCTTTTTCTAGCTAAATACAAATCTATGGTACAATAAGTTACATGTGAGGATCACCCTACATGTATTACAGTTATCACTGACCTTGAACTGAGAATGAAACGGATGATACCCATGACTTCCGTATCCAACCTTCTGAGCAGCCGTAGCTCCGCCTACTTCAGGTCTCCCAGCCTCACCCCCCAGTAAATCTTTTCTTTCTCCCGCCCCTTCAGCAGCCTGACTAGGATCTTCGCCCCAATCTTGAAGATCATCCATTGGTGGATGATGATGATGATTTGGATCAGCATTACCAGTAACAATCACCAAATTGTCTCCGTCTTCATCATCTTCTTCATCTTGACCACCACCGACGTCCATTCCCATGATCCCACCTCCGGTGTTATCGTTCAACACAATTTGTAAATCATCCTCGCTGTCACTATCATCCCAGTCGTCGCCACCGCCCCCTTCTGTGCCACTGCGTTCCAAAACCCTAGCTCCAGAAGATGATAAACCCGGAATCAAAAACTCATCCTCCTCCCCGGCATCTTCAATCCCAAAATTTTCCTCCAGCCTCTCCTCCTTAATCTGCGAAAATTCGCCTTTAACATCATCCAAAAAATTTGGATCTTGTTCAAAACCCTTATCTTCTACTTTCACCAAACCACTACTACCCCCAAAAACCCTGCCTCCTGAATCCGCCGGCGGCGCAGCCTCCTCCCCCCAATACTTTTCATTTTTCTCAGCAGCTCCATCTCTTTTATTCAAATTCAGATTTGGACTAGGTTGATCGCATTTCAACTTCCCAGAATTCTTAGCGCCATAGAGAATCTCCTCATCATCGCTGGGAATTCTATCGTTGAGATCGATCGAACGGCTAGGCGGCTGCGGTATTGATTGTATCGGCTGTTGAGGAGGTGCAGACGACATCTGAAGGGGCTGGAGTACATCGGTGTACAGATCCCCGAATTCGTCATCGTCTTCCATTAGATCCTGATAGTACTACCACCACAAGGGTTTCAACAAGATCGTCACAATTCGTCGGGCTTCTTTCACAGAATTAGAATTCTATGTCAATTCAATTCATCGAAATCAATAGTTGGGCACCGGAATAATCACCGTTACGATGGTTTTGTAGGCGCGCGAGAGAAGAGACGGAGGGAATAGAGATGCCCTTCTTGCCGCAGTGGAGTTAGGGTTGATTTTTAGGGTTATTTCCAAACCATCATTTGAACGATTTTAGCTTCATATTTATAAACTATCGCCGATATCCAAGAAGTAGCATTTTTTATTTCAAAAAAAACCATATGATATTTTCATTATCAAATAGGGGATCCGATTTTAAATAAAAATCGTTCGATATTTTACATAACTACTATCTTAAATATTACTATAAGAGAAACCTTATGACATCATCTTAAATAATCTAGACCATTGATTGTATTTTAATCTTATTTTTTCATCATTAGATCAAATTGCTGACATCATCTTCCCCATATGGAATGTATTTAATTCCAATAAATGTTTTCCAATCATGAATCAATAACTTACATTCGTTGAAATGAAATGTATTTAATTCCAATAAAAGCTTTCCATATTTTACATCTTGAATTTTCAGTTATGAAGATTTTAATAGGGTCAATTTTAAAAACATATTACTAACAAATCATTTCAATCAAGGCCTTAATATCAACCATTAATATAAATCCGTTTATATTAGTAAATCATTAATATAAAATCTTTTTTTATTAGGAAATCATTAATACCGAAAAATCATATTCAAATTATTACATACATATACGATTCATCATTGAATCCGCGACTCACATTTATTTTCAATCGTTTCTTTTCTTCAAACCTTCTCCTACAGCATCGTTAATATTGCTTATAACTTCCATCATCATTCTCTGCTATAAACATTCGCTCTTGTGCGCTAGAAGGCCGGTACATTCTTTCGCTTTTATATTTTTTTCGATTATTTTTTGTTCCTATATCAAATGTATGTATTCATATATTTCGATTTTCTTTGTCACAAATTACATGAAATCAGTTAACTACTTTTCTGAAACTTTTCAAATAAACATGAAAAGATATTATGTACCTTTAACAAAACAAAAATTAACTATCTTGGGAACTGACATTAATTACGAAAATGTTACTTTTATATATTAGAGATGATTATGATTTTTTTTTTAATTTTTATGTCATAAGAATCCGGTTAATTTTGGCATGATTTTAAAATATCATTGAAATTATTATGTTTTTGTATATATCATATCAACCTATTTTTTTTATCTTTGTATAGTAACAATGAAATTTATTAATTTACACAACAAATATAGATATTTCAAATTTTGTAATATTATTATATCTTACAAAATACAACTCCCTCCAAAATAAATTTTCGTCAGTAATTTCATCCATAATTTCAACAAATTTAAATTTGTATTTTCTTTATATAAATTTTTTTTAATGATCCTGATTTTTTTTTCTCCAAAAGTATATCAAACATTTACGACTTAAATAATGCTTCCTTATTATAATTATTTTTTTCCAAAAGTATATCCGTTTAATGAGGAATTTGATATAATAAAGGAAGTGAATGTTAATTAAAATGAGATATATATTCCATAATTATTACATGAGTTTATTAAAAAAATTAATATCAAGGTGTAAACATTACACATTTTTAAAGTGAAATTTCAGAATAAATACAAACGATGATGTTGTACAATGAAATATAAAATTGAATAGACTGAAAAAAAAAACACTATTAAAGCAGTCAATCTTGAAAATAACATAGTTATGAAAAATTATAAAGTAAGATAAAAATTATAAGATATTAGGAGATTTGTAAAAAGTACATTTACTAAAAGCGTTACGGTTATTAGAAAAAATAAGACCGTTAAGATTATTGAAAATACAATATATAAACTAAGTTATCACAATAGTAATGAAATGTCATTATTTGATATTTCATATAATTGAAAGATATATCAAATTACATTGATGATATACTAAAATTATTCAAAGTTGCGCAAAAACTAATGCAAAATTTTTGCGAACACCAAATAAATAAGAACAAACATAAAAGCTAACATTTATATTTATAATCAATTTAAAATAAACCAATCATGATTTAGAAAAGAATCTTCATTGATGATATACTAAAATTAAATCTATATAACATTTAACATTTTATAAATTATATTGCATAACTTTATTTGAATAAATGAAATACATGTCAATATTTAATGCAATAGAAAAAACAGTATATTGGTTGTCAATATATGTTTAAATTAGGTAACATTATTATGCAATGAACGTCTAATTAAAATGCTTATAAATATATAAATATCATAACTATATGAGACGAGAAAAGTTGTTCAACTAATAAAACAAAAAATGATGTCTACAAAGAGATCTTTCAATGATTATATATATTTATCGTGTTCAATGTATTTTCTACACATTTCAATAATACCAATAACCATATATTTTTTTATAATCATTATAAAATATCTATAAACGATTATATGTTTTTTATGCGTTTCCCGCGTTTAACGCGGACTATAATCTAGTTAAATACGATAATTAAACCGGAAGTTGTTTTGTATTTGAAATTTAAAATAAGTGAAAATTATCAGAAAAAAAATTAAAAAAATAAACATGCGAAAAATAAATAAATTAAAATTACGTGTTTAGTTGTCAGAATCGTGTAACAGGTTAATTATAACAAAATGTTAAAATATGAAAGTTTAAACTGTAATTTATTAGAAATTAAAATTTGAAATTAATATATTTATTATGGTATATTTAATTTATGGAAAATAAATTAATAATATATTAAAAATTGGAAAATGAAAAATAAAAGTTCAATGGGATCTCCCTTGTCTCTCAGTCTCAGTTGCAATACTTGTACATGAAAGGCAGTGAAATACCATTCAATAGAAAGATGATTGAATATCTCACTTCAATACTGATCTATCGAACTGTATACCTATTGTATTGTCTATCTTAATTCGCTTAAAGCCTTACTTTCAACATTTTAAGACGGGCTTTTTTTCTAATTGTTTTGAATTCACTTGACAGAGATGTCAGGGCAAGCTCACTTGGAGTGATAGACCTTGTTTTCCCACTAAATGACAAGTGGAAAACAAATATCTCTAAATTACCACAAATTGAAATTTGACAAATTGAATGAAAGAATGACATATAGCAATTGTATTCTTATTTATTAGGCTGGAGGGGGGTGATAACACTCTTAACATGTTGTCACATAAATTTTTTTTAGTTTTTTTTATGCCACAGACTTATCATGTCTAGCATAAAAAAGGTAGGAAGTGGAAGTGTGACAATTTAATAGGTTTAATTTAAAGAAAAAAAATAAAATATATAAAGAAATACAAATCAACCGATCACAACACACCTTCATATTTTCTCTCTCCTCTCGTTACACCTATAACAACTCTTTCTTAACACCTTCCTTAGCATAAGATAGGGAGTGGTGTAGCATCCTTAGCACCTCCATTAACATCTCCACTCCCTATAGCCTTAAGGAGTGTTTGGATATTTAGGCTATGTTTGGTACGTCATACTATCTGATAAGCTAACTTATTTTTGAGTTATTTTAAGATATTATATTTGACAAGTCAAAAAATAACTCAAAAGCTAGCTTTTCAAAAACTATTTAGACTAAGTTTTCATAGGTCTTTTTTTCTAAATATACCATTAATTAATTATAAACATCATATTTTTTTCAATTACCTTTTATGTCATTTTATATCTTTCAGTCGTTTATCAACTAGTTTTTACCAAACGTTATTTTTTTTATCAATTACCTTATAAGTTAGCAACTAGTTCTTCAGCTAACAATTAGCTTTTCAACTAATACACAAACAGAGTTTTATAATAAAGTATTTTATTTCAGTAAAGCTTCATTTTTCATATGAATAGAATAAGCAGGGATATTAAAAAATAATATTAATTCCAATTAGAAGTATCATTTGCAAATATGAACATTAAACACAACGTGAATATTATAAAAGACATTATATTTTATATTTTTATTCCAATTTTTACATTCTGTTTTTTTCTTCCAAATCAAACATCGTGTTTCTAATTTTTTTATTGTTGACCATCTACCCTAATTCTCGGATAACATGACACTCTTTGATTATATCATTGATATTGCATGTTGTTGTGGTATTAAGTGTAAAGAAAAAAATGTACTAACTTTTTTGAAAATACATAAAATTTTCAATTTTGCTCATCAAATGATAAGCGGACTCATGGTGGAATCCAATCATGTCCTCATAAATCAATCTATATAGCCATACTAATAATCGCATGCCAACCTTACATTAAGTTCAAGATTTCATATCCTTTATTCCGAGCACATCACAATTGGAACATCACCTCTCATGTTGGCATACACAATAGCTACAAGCTCATCCCACATACCATTTTTCATACAAACGAATTATGTCTATCTTATGTTATGAATTTCAAAATACAAATGGGTGGCTTGTTGATGGCTATACCACCCACAAAAGTGGGTGGATTATAGTGACAAAGGGCTTTCTTTTGGTTCATCACTGCTTGGAGAGGTTTGTCTCACACTTTCATCCATGTCAACTATATTGAACCACCTCAAAACTCAACTGAAGGTGTAAGTGCAAACATAGATTAAACTTACTTATAGTCAAAGGTTGTATGTAGTCGTAACAAGAAGCAACAACAACAAGCATTAGAGTACTTTGCTTATTTCTTGCTAACCATAGTCCTCATATCTCTCTCTCTCTCACACACACACACACACACACTCTCTCTAATTGTATGTATTAAGGGTTGTATTTATAGCATATTTTTATTGTATTTGAGTAGGATATGGCTTAGGGTTATGATCGGAAATAATATATGTGTATATAAATGTCAATAGTTATATTGTATTTGAGTATGATATGGCTCAGTGTTTATTCATATGCATTTTGAAATGCATAAATATGTCCAAAAGTACATATAAAATGATTAGGGATGTGTATAATGCCGATACTTTTAAAAGTTAAAAACAAATAAATAATACTTTTAATGAATTATATGTTTTTATCGTATATTTTCATTATTTTATGATAAGACCAGATTTTACAAAAGTTGTTATATTTTAGATAATTATCACAAAATTCAATGCATTTTAGTTTTTTTCTTCAATTTTGACACCAAGTGTGACCTCGTCAAGGAATGTCATTTCAGCGTTACACCATCATGTCATGTCATTAAGGAGTATCATGTCAACTCATCATGATATCCAACACCCAAATAACTGGGTAAATCGTCAACATTAAACAAAATAGGAAACTGATGCTTAATTTGGAAGAAAAAACAATATCAAACTCGAAAAAAAGAAAGTAAAAACTTTGTTTCTCTTGTTACATTTGCCCTTAAACATAAGCATTAAAATCCATATATCAATTTAAGTGCATATTATGACATGTTTATATCCTTAAGTTTATAAATTCATATATGATACCTTAGTCATGGTTATAAGAATGTTATTTAAGATTTAAACTCCTTGATTACATAGTGTTGGAAATGGTTACATATAAAAATAATACACGTTAATAAGAATATTAAAAAAGTCTTAAACGTGTAATTCATGAAAGCTGAAAGATGTTATAGATAAAATATGTAAAATTTACACTAAACGAACAAGTAAAGTGTGTAAATAGAAGTAAAGCATAAGTAACAACTTTAAGTGCAACATTGGAAAAAGATTATTAACTCAATAAACACTAAAATAAAAGCTAAGTGAAACAATTCTTTTCATCATAAAGTAATGAAATACTTTCAAAAGAGTAATATTAACTTAATAAGACTAAGGAGAAGCTTAAAGTTCTAAATCATGCTTAAAGCAATATATGTGTGTTATGTGATTTATTATGATACACAATGGTTTTATGCATGATAAAGAATTCAATATAACATGTTGATATGTTTTCTTTACGTATAATGATGTCATATTTACATGAGCATATATATATATATATATATATATATATATATATATATAGGGTTAGGTTATTTTGGTTCTAGTAATTATTGTGTGCCAGAATGCACAGATCTGAACCATTGGATGGAATATAATCAAAGGTCATGGTCTGAGGGTCTATGATAGTAGAATAGGATAACATGTACCATATAATCACACAAATTTGAGCATAAGGGCATTTTAGTCAATTAACATATACTAAAAAAGGAAATTTTCGAATTTTTAGGGATAATTAATTCATTTATTTTTAAAAATCTGAATGTTTTAAATTAATTTGAAATTAAAAATCCGATTTTATTCTGTCAGAATGATAGAATTTTAACCATAAACTAGTAAATATATTTTTCGATTTTATTATGTCAGAATGATAGAATGTCAACCATAAACTAGTAAATACATTCTGAAATAATACACAAAATCGATTCTTGAACTAATAATATACCAAATAATTACATTGTATGATTATGATTCATTAAATAACAACAAACATTCTGAAAGAATTAACAAGTATAATTCTTAAAAAATAACAACATTCTTAAACAATGAGAGTGATCATTCTTTAATTTATTCTTCAAGCCTTTCCCATCAGGTCTTCAAGCCATTCTTCAAGCCATTTATATCATAAATTCATTGCCAAGTAATTTGTAGTGATACACTTGTGTTTGCATTCTGATATGAAAAAAAAATAAAGAATAAATTCGAGTTCATTCTTAGAGAACAATCATTGTAAAAGAATAAAATTAAAGCTTCCCTGTCTTTTTTGGTTGTCTAGGTCTGATCAACTTGTAGGATTACATGTGAAGAATATTTCTCTTCTTCATTCTGAAAGAATAGTAGCCTTCTTCAAACAAAAGCCATCTTTATTCTAAAAGAATATTGTCCTCATTTTGAAAGAATTTTCAGGTTAACATTCATTTGGTAAAGCAAACAAGTTATATTACTGTAGGTGAAAATCAAAAATTATAAAGTTTGAAACCATTTAAAGCTAAGGTTTGCAAACCTTTAAGTATTACTCAATTAACTAAAATATTAATAATAATAATAATAATAATAATAATAATAATAATAATAATAATAATAATAATAAATAAATAAATAAATAAAGCATGGAAGGGATTTGCTGCCATATCAGCCAAGCTGATGATGATATTCACATGCAAACAAACAATAAATCATCACAAATCAAAGGAATGTGAATGGAATGGAAATATGGAATGGAGTCAGTCATTACCTTGAGAAGGTGCAATAACATAATGAGCAAGACCACCAACTGGAACAGATTGACCAGAGTATTCAGATTCCTTCCATTTTCCCAACCTATTAACCAAGAAATTCCCATTGTACTTTTTGTGCAACAACTGAAAAGGAACAACAACAGAATATATAGAATACTCAACACAGAACATAAAACATAAGTAAAAGTAGTTAGAATAACTAGTATACAACATACAATAGAATAAGTAGAATAATTTGAATTGAACATTTTATAAAACCAATATACATAGACTAAATAAACGTAAACCACAATGCTTAAAATATTTAAGGTATACATAACTTACAATATCTAGAACAAATCAAAAGAAATAATTATCATATAAGAATATCTAGAATGTTTAAAGAAGAATGACGCAATGTTGGCATTATGTCGAACACCTGGTGGGTGGAAAGTTACACTTTCACATTACACATAGCTGATTAACATGCCAAGATCAACATCATATTCAACAACAAGGTAAACGTCATATGCAATTTCAAAAGGCAATTAGATTCAAGGTGCAAAATCGGAAATCAATTTCAAAACCAATCAACCGACTCAAGGTGCAAAATTAGAAAACAATTAACATCATATTCCAGACGCAAAATCGATAAGTAAGACATGGAGGAATCAACTCAGCAAAGCTTAACATCCATTAAAATAGGTTGCTTCATCAATTAGGGTTTAAGAAAAAGGGGTTAACGTCAATAAATTGATGAGATAATAAGAGGAATCAACTATTATTCGAATTATATCACTAGTCTATGAATTTTTTTTGCCCAGAATTGTAAAATTTACGTTACTGCTTACCTGGATTTGCAACTTCTCGTTAATTTCTTCAATTAGTTCTTCCTTAGCAACCCTAATGGAGACGGAAGTGCTAGTGAAGGCTTTTAAACTCACTCATGTCTTGCTTTTTTCTTTTCCGATCATTATTCCAGAAGTTTGTGGATGTTTTTCTGAGTGATTTTGATCAGGTTATAGCTTAAGACTTTTCCTAAAGAGCTGTGAGAAGGTGGAGTGGATCGATACTCGATAGTACATACAGGGGAAGGGGTTAATGAATTTAGGGAGGGAAAGTAGACGAACTTGTTTGCCGTCGGCTGTGGTTCTTTAGGGTTGTTCGACGATTCAGGTGTTGGTGAACGCATACATCGACATACCTATTTTGAGGATGAATGATAACGTAGTGAATGATGCAGGGATTTAAATGATATTTAAGGGAAATTGACCCATTATTTTAGGAATTATAATTTTGGAATATAATTAATTGTACATACATAATGACTAAACTGTCCTTTATTATTTAATTAATGATTTCTTTTTCCCTAAATTCATATCGGTGCATTCATGCACACAATAGTTGCTAAAAACATTTGAACCTAGCTCTCTCTCTCTCTCTCTCTCTCTCTCTCTATATATATATATATATATATATATATATATATATATATATATATATATATATATATATATATATATATATATATATATATATTGTAAAGTCTCATTTTCACAACCAGAATTTTCATGTTTAATTTAGGTAAAACATCATTTTCATAAAAACCTAAGTCCATAAAATCATAAATACCAAATGCATTCATCCCAAAATCAGAGTATCATAATAATGTGGAATCATAAAAATCGTCGATGAGTGTGTACATTCAAGCCCTCGTTTTCCCATGATCATCTGAAGTACCTAAAACACATTTAATCCACAACCATCACGAAGCTTAGTAGGTCCCCCAAAATATCACATACAACACAATAGAATAAACAACTATGGGTTATCAGCAACCCTGAGACTATCAGTAGTCCTATGGACTATCATCAGTCATATAGACTCACAGTAGCCTTATTGGTTATCAACAACCATGCAGACTATCAACAGTCTTGGAGTTATTAGCAACTCAGTAATACACATAACAACAATCAGCAAATAAGACTCAGCTAGTCGAGCATGCACACATAGGTAATATAGTGAAGCAGACTCACCTCGTAAATATCAGACAAATACAACAGCTCTCAGACAGTGAAGACTGGTAATACAAATCACCTAACATCACATAGAAGTACCCACTCGGTCCATACCCGAAAACTCTCAAGTTGACCAAAAGTAAACTTTTTCAAAAAGTCAACAGTCAAAGTCAATCCCAACTGACTTTAGGGGTGAGCATTTGGACCAAACCAGACCGGTTTTGGAGAATATTGTCGACCGTGTAACAGACCGGATGAGACTTATCGGGTCCAGGTCCATGTTCAATTTTTCAAGTTCTTGGACACGGTTGGAACGGTACAACTTTACATGCATACAAGACAAGACGTTAAAACATATATTTGACTTTGATACACCTTGTTAAAATGAATATGTTATTGGGTTTGATAAGTTATAGCTCGTTAAAATGAATACATTTTTTGAGTTTGATATGATACAACTCGTAAAAATAAATACGTTTCCGTTTCTTGTACCGTAACACCAAAAATCATAGTTTAAAATTTAAATTCAATCCAACTAACAAACGTCATAATCTAATCTTCCATTGACCTCTTCCCTATATCATTGCCATCTAAATCTAACATGTTTAAAGCTTTTGCAATCTTTACATAAACACAAAATGAAAATGTTGTTAGTATTTAATAAAAAGTAATAATTGAAAAGCTGAAATATTCCACCTTTCATATCCCAACTTTGAAGGATTGTAACTCATTGAAGATAACACCATAAACAAAAGAATTATAGTCTAAAGTTATCTACAAACTCTAAATTACACGTTGGAAAAAAATCGCATGTAAATCCTGATGAGTTTTTATACAAACAATCCTATGTGTTCATGCAACCCTAGAGTTGGATCTATGTTTTCACTATTAGTTATACAACTTTATGGACACAAAAAGAAACCTGGCATGCTACTATTATTTTCAAAAATTCATATATAAAAATAGAATACATACCTTTTGTTGTTATATAGCAATAATAACTAGTTCCTTGAATTTTCTTAGCTCTTGAAAGCAAGTACCACAAGTGTACTACCTCTAATGGCTCACAAACACACTAGGTGAAAGGATGGATATGGGAGAGAGGAGAGAAGGGTATATTGCCCTAGATTTCGTCCCTTTTAGGGTTTCCCAAGGCTTGGACGAAATCTTAGTGCCTTAGGGTGTTATTTATACTTAAGGCTAACTAGGGTTTCAAGGTGTAAACCCTAATCCCTTAGCTTAGGGCCTAAGCAAGTCCATGGACTCCTTTCCTTAAGCCCTTGGACGAGAACTCCTAGATCCTTCTAGGATTTTCGTTCAAGCCTTAATAAAGGTGATCCAATGGCCCAAAGCCTCAACTATTGAATAATTACAAAATAGCCCCTACACTTTCAGTCAGTTCCTTTAATCCCAAAATTAATTCTAAATTAATTTTTGATTAAATACTAATTAATAATATGATTCCAAATTAATATATTATTCATATAATATATTAACAAATCATATTTATACCCTAATTTATTATTCTTAACAATAAACCAGCCTCTCTCCTCAACAATCATCTTGTATAGTCACCAGTGTGAAGGCAACCCAAAAGGACCATGCACAATCGGGTCAAGTACATACCAAAATAGTTATGGACTTAGACATTAATCCAACAGTCTCCCACTTGGATAAGTCTAATAACTATTCTGCGTATGACTTCAGATCATGATTAGCAATCGTAGCTTTCAAAAGCCGTTGTCAACTCTGATCTTATCAGAAGCGTGTTCTTTAGATAAAGGATCATATATTCCTCCGTTCTTGATATCATATAGACTTGATACATGGATTTTGATCATTCTCTCAGTCTATGTTCTATTTCCCGATTTCCGATTTATGACGACTGACAACAGACTACAATTGAACACATCAAATTAGTCTCGGCTTGGCCAAGCGCTTAGGTGCCATCACTAAATCATCGAGGGGCCCATGGATATCGCTTTCATCCTACTTTGGATAAAAGGAACGGATAAACTTTGATTCAATGCTTTCTTGCACTCACTTACCGAATCACACACAACAATATGTTTTATGACACCAAGTTACTGGTGTGTTTACATATTATCAATGTGTAACTGACTCGCAAGATACAACTCACACATCTCGGTTTCAAGAATATAAGATGTTATCGTCTCACCAATCACTCGTGATAAAATCCATGAAGTGATCCAAGTGAGCGTGGGTTTAATCCAATGCTCAAATCATATTCATAAGCACTCATGAAGATTGCAACAAACATTTGCTTATGTCTAATACACTTTAGACAATCCACACACCAATTCACGACAGTCTTCGTCTTCATTCATACATACTTCCAACATATGAACGACTGTGGTCCGTTCGAATAATTTGATTGTTCTGAACCAATTTAATTATTCAGGAAGTCAAAACATGCAAAGTGAAATACAAGAATAATACTAATCCCATATGGCCCCAAACTCTGGGTGTAAATAAAACATTTTATTTAATCACCATATTGATTACTCATTATTTGTTGTTTCGGGTAATCAACTTCTTACTTGAATTATTACAACACTTGTCCCATGCTCTCAGCATGCACACAATGTTTACCTATGGTCCTTACTTTGTGAAATAGATCAAATGAAAACATTTCCAATCATACTCATTTCACAACTCCCAATCCTTATCATACGTATAAGAATATCAAATTCTTGTTACTTATGCTAGATTCTAACATTTTATGCAATGATTCTTTCGTAAAGTCATAGCTCAAAATCATCAAGACTTGGCCAATCTCTACCAGAAACAATTCTATAGATATGATGTCTCTCACTCAAAGTACATTCCTTTGAACATCCTTCTTGCATAAAAGTTTCTAATCTAGACATAGATTCTCAATAATCATCTCCCAATATGGAAACATTTCCATATTTGCCATATGACAATTCATTCTTAATAGAATCTTATCTATTCATAATAATGTCGATATGGTCCATCCAATACCATACTTCTAACTACTCACAAGCGACCAATCCTCAGCGAGTTTTGGATCGTCCTTTGATAGTTGTTTAACTATCTTAGTCAAAACCGATTCTTGTCCTTTTTCCCTCTTAATGCGCTAGACATTTGGAAAATTTAAGAATGGTCAAATATTATAGCATTTGCAATCGATCCTATACCCGAAGCGTATGGGACACAATGCATAATGTCTTACATAAAGATTTGATACTTTATCAATCTTCTGCCATAATATCTTATGTGTCACGTTCTTATAATTCGGATTATGAAGAGGGATGCCATAATCATAATCGAAATTTTGAGAACGTACTGTGTATCCTTGACTAAATTTGTTAACATTTCACAACCTAAGCCTTTAGATTTGAAATGAAGCATAATATTCACTCCCTTAATTATAGCAAAACAACTTTTCAGCCCTTACGACTTTGCAAAGTATAACTCTTGTTTTCTATAATTAATATTGCTAACTTGCAATACTTGCCATAATAATCATACAAGCATAACATTTATGCTCCCACTATCATGATGATTATTATCATATAAGCATAACACTTATGCTCCCACTAGCTTTGACATGTATTCAGAAAACAGCTTAACTTCCAGAAAACAATACATATTGAATTTCTTAAGTTCATATTTCTAATACCTAATGCTTTGATAATCCTTTATCTAAGCTTCTCAAACTTATACACCTTTGCCTTAGATAGCTCATATGTGTGTCTAAACAATTCAGACTAATTGCCAAATCTCACAATTCGAATCATGGAAAAGGATACTGTAACCATAATCGAATTTGAGAATACAATTTTCACAATCACTATCTTCTTAAAATCTCTCTTAGTGAAAGCATTTGCTCACAATCATTTTCATGAAGGAGGGAATCTTATGACACTTAGATTTTAATGGTGTATGTGTTCCTATCCATGCGAATTTGTCAAAAC
Organism: Lactuca serriola; assembly: GCF_051521515.1. Taxonomy (NCBI): domain Eukaryota; kingdom Viridiplantae; phylum Streptophyta; class Magnoliopsida; order Asterales; family Asteraceae; genus Lactuca; species Lactuca serriola. The sequence goes on along the minus strand of NC_136412.1, from coordinate 218,263,379 downwards.
CAAAGTTTGCGACAAATCCAAACTCATATGGACCGAACTTTCTCAATCTTGATTTCTTGCCTTATGGTAACACGAGTGCCCACCATGTCTTCCAAGTAGTTAAGCAGCTCATCCTTTCATATCAATGTACTTTTCATTGATCAAGGTGCTTGCCTTTTATGAGTTCAAATGAGAACTTATAGAACTCACATACATAATTAACTCAATTGGAATGGCACGGAAACAAAATAATGTCAACACGATAGGTTGTAAACCTCAAGTCGTGTGCTAGTGATGATCTATAAGGTTTATTCTTGATTTGTTCTTGAAACCTTTCAAGACCATTAAGACTCCCACTGACTCCTTGACATATAAGATTCTCTTGTTAAGAAACATTCCTTGACAAAACAAATATTCAAGAGTTAGTGTAGTTCTTATCAAGACAAAACACTTCACATAATTGGTCCTAGTTAGTCTTTGTCTTATCCAAGACAACACAACTTACCAATTTCAAATGTGCAAGAATAAGAAAACTTTTCCAAATTCCACATTTGTTGAGTGTTATAAACCTTCTTTGTCACTTAATTCACAATCTTGGAGTATAACTCTAAGACTTGATTTTGGAACGAATTATGATTGACTTCTTGATTTAACCATTTCTTCAATTCTCGATTCCTCTTCTCAAACATACAACTGCATTAAGACTCACTTAGAGGATCAATTGAGATATGGTTCTTAATCATTAAGATCTATCATAAAACATAATAAAATGTACTCTCCCTTCTTCTTAGAATAGAGAAACTTTTATCTTTCTGCCTACTTGATTCTTCTTATTCGTTCTGCCATTGATTGAAACTCTTTCAATCAACTCATAATTATACTCAATCTTATAAGTATAACCATATTTACTAAACTTTAGTAAATCATGACGAATATCTTTGTCACTCTTGTGGTGGACTTGATCAACACACAACCTAGTGTACTTGATCTCCTAGTCCTTCACTTGACACTTTGTCAAAGAATTAGTCTAATTTCCAAATATGAAGTCTCTCATTCATCATGCAACCGAGTTGTATGATTCCAAGTTTCTGTTCAATTGAAACTTGGGCGATGAGAAATTCTCTCTATTTGGTAAATTCTTGACATTTCCATAATTAAGAATCAAATCCATTATTGCTAATAATAGAAACCATCAAACATCAATTTCTCATACACGCCATTGCAAGGATAAATAAATAAGATAAAATCAAAATTTATTTTATTGCGGAAAAAATTTGTCCTTACAATGCAATTCAAATGATAAACTATGTTAATACATATTTAATAGCAATCTATTCTAACTCCAAGTAGTAGCTCAAAATTCTAATCTTCAAGCAATGCGATCGAAATCCATTTCTTCACGATTAGATTCAGCTCACTTATTCCCTTAAGCTTCCTCTCTTTTCTTTGATCCTATAAAACATCAAAATGTAATCTTATTACATCATGTATTTGTTGGAATAGTGTCTATGGCTGAAACTATATTAGGCAAGTATTTGACCCGATTGTGCATGGCCCTTTTGGGTTGCCTTCACCATAGCAACTTGACAGGATGATTTATTATGAGAGAATAAATATTATTAATATATTATGAGAATAATATAAGGAATAACAATATTGGTATTTGATTAATATAAGTCATAAACTAATTAATATTAATTTGGTGACTTAAAGAGATTAATTAAATAAGAGGGTATAAACTGTCAATGGTTTGATAGTTACACTTTAGACTGTAAATCCTTAAGGGATAGGGATTGGACGGATTCTAGAGCTTGGGATAGCTCAAAATCGTCCAAGGCTTATCTATGGTAAGGATTTGGATTGCTTTAAGGAAAGAATTATCCAATTAGGGTTTAAGGTGAAACCCTTAAGGAGTCTACAAGTATAAATAAACCCTATGGAAAAGGGAAATCGGCATCTCTTCTCAAGTAAGAAAACCCTGGCCGAATTTCTTCCCTCTCCTCTCTCTCAAATCATCTTCTTTGCTATTTGGTGTTTGTAAGCCATTAGAGGAGTGACAATTGTGACTCTAGAGCTCCAAGACAACAAGATCAAAACAAGAGATTCAAAGGTAAACTTCTAGATCTGATTTTGTATTGTTTTATACCTAATTAGCCATTAGAAGTCTTGGATTCAAAGCATGTTTAATTAGAAAACCTAGATCCAAGCATTAGGGTTTTGCATACGCACATAGGAAAGTTCTTATGGCTAAAACCCATTAGTATTAAGAATCTAGAATAGGAACTTAAAAGAGTTATTTAATGGATTTTACCTGAAGTAGAGCCATGCATCTTGACTCTCCCTTCTCTTAGATTTCTCAGGTAGTTAGGGCAGCTTCGTCTCCAATGCCCCTTCTCTTGGCAATAAAAGCAAACGGAATCCTTTGGCACATCACATCGGACAATCATATACTTAGTTCTTTCTAGACTTCCGATGTTTCCAGTGCCCATTGCAGTTTGGGAGTTTGACTCACCGGACAAATTTGCTTGACTAGCACGCCAAATCATTGTTGATTCAGCAGCTATAAGCAAATAGGTGAAATCAATGAGGGTCACGTCGTGATGCATCATATAGTACTCTCTAACGAACTCACTATATGATTCAGGAAGTGACTGAAGACCCCAATCAACAGCCAACTCACCTGAAATCTCGACAACCCAACATCCTTAACCTATCGATGTGTGACTTCATCTCTAAGACGTGTGCACACACAGGTTTCCCATCTTCATGTTTACTTGCCAAAAGGGCTTGAGTGAGTTTGAACTTTTCAAGGCTTTGAACTTGTGGGTTAGGGAGAATAATTGGAGGAGGTGGAGGAAGTGAAGCATGATCTCTTGTTCCTCGATCATATCGTGGAATATCATCTTCGTTTGGAAAGCTTGTTCCATGGGATTTGGGAAGACCATGATTGTCATAACTAGACATCTACAAAATGGGAGAAAATTCAAGTTAGGTTGATTAGAATCCTTGATGTGACACCCAAATGAAACATCGAGGCGAGGATCCAACACAATACTCTACAACCTAGAAGAGGGATGCCGTAATCTAGTTGCAGAATATTTGAAGGTAGGTAAATGACAATTTACCAATTTCCACCATGAAAAACGAAAAAGAAATTTAAGTTTTAAATCTATTGAAAATTCCTAGATCTTTTGAGATTCATTGAACATTTCAATGGCATGTTTAAATCTCGATATGCCCCTCGATTTGTGACTGAGATGTTGAGGATCACAAAACAGGGTGTGAATAACCATGCAAACTTACATGGTGCCCCCAATGTTACAGTCACCTATTCGATGTGCCGGTTAACCACACACGCTCCACCGAACTATGACAAACATTGAGTCACCCTTTGCTACCTTTTCTTATAACCATTTAGTATGCCGGTTAACCACGCATGCTCCACTGACGTCTTCTCAAGGGCACAAAATGTAATTTCACGGAATTGCATCAATTCACTTTTGCCTAAAGTAACTAAGATTGGGAATTTCGTAAAACATTTAGTTACTTTATACTTCATTATACTTTTAATGGAAAGGGTTTTCCCTATCCAACCCGTTCGGCTAACGACCCTCCACCTATCAAGGAAGCGGTGGGTGAGAGTGGACACCCATTGAACGACCATTTTATAGGCCATAACCTTATACCCCCTTATAGATCGGCTTCGTGAATGAGGCCTACTAACGGTAAGACTAGCATTTAAGTTATACATATATAATATTAGACTTTTAATGTTATACATAGTATAAGGGTGTATTTTACACTTTTAAAATACTAGGTGGTTTAATTTTATAAATTACACTTTTAATTTAATTAAATATAAACCATATCATTATGGATTTATTAACTCTCTTTTAATTATACACTTAATTAATTTAATAAAACCATAAGGGTCTAATTTGAACTTTTCAAAATCAGGGTTTTAGAATTTAGACTTTTTCAAAATTAAACCTTTTAATCAAACAATTTAAATTCCAAAACTTGAGAGCAAGTTTTGAAACTTTTCAAAACATAAGCAAGAACATTCTAGATCAAATTACAAATAATAATAATTAACCAATTAATTAGTAATTATCTAAATATATGACCTAATTCAATTTCTTGCAAGATAATCTATCAAATAATTCAAATAAATCAAGTTTATCACATAAAGAAATGATTATCTAATTAATTTGACAATTATCTTTTACTTTGGTAAGGATATATTTTAAATTAAACAATTAATTTAACCTAATCCCTTAAATCCCCTAGAATTCGAAATTATGGGATGGGATATTCAAAATCCTTAATTACCAAATTTAAACATTTAAAGGATAATTACAAGATATGGCAATATCCAAATCCCTAAAATTTAGGATATAATCATGGGGAAAGAGAAAATTTCTAAATTCTAGGGTTAGACAACCCTAAAATCGAAATCTTGGGGCCAAAGAAAAAGGTTTAGGAAATCTTACCAAAAATTTCGAAATCTAGGGTTTAGAAACCCTAATTTTGAAAATCAAGCCTCCAGGGTTTATTAGCCATAAAACCTAATATGTCAAGTTCATACATTTGAATAAAGTTAATTGAAAACAAAAACCAATGGCTCTGATACCACTGATGGATTTTTATACAAACAATCATATGTGTGCATGCAACCCTAGAGTTGGATCTATGTTTTCACTATTAGTTATACAACTTTATGGACACAAAAAGAAACCTGGCATGCGACTATTATTTTTCGAAATTCATATATAAAAATAGAATACATACCTTTTGTTGTTATATAGCAATAACAACTAGTTCCTTGAATTTCCTTAGCTCTTGAAAGCAAGTACCACAAGTGTACTACCTCTAATGGCTCACAAACACACTAGGTGAAATGATGAATATGGGAGAGAGGAGAGAAGGGTATCTTGCCCTAGATTTCGTCCCTTTTAGGGTTTCCCAAGGCTTGGACGAAATCTTAGTGCCTTAGGGTGCTATTTATACTTAAGGCTAACTAGGGTTTTGTAACGCCTGTGTTTCCGGGTTGCCACTTTTAGCAATGTAATAGTCTAGGTTAACCTTTGTAACCCGTTTTGAAATAATGAGATTTTATTATTTGAGTATTATGTGTTTTGTGCTTAATTGCTTAATTATGTGGTTTGATTAATTAAGAATAAAAATAAGCGTCAAAATTTAAGTGTAAAATAAACATAATATCTTTGATTAATGTTGTAGTAATTGAAACGAGGTTTCCGAATATATATAGAACGCCCAAATCTAACTTCGTATGAGGAAGTTATGATTTATCGAAGTTCCGGCTTAGCGGTATACAGCCTGTTTTACTCGATTTGAGATCGAGCGGTTTTTAGCCGAAGCAATCTAAATGAGAATCGAAAATCTCATTGTTGATATCGAAACGATAAAAAGTTAGGCGAGAACTGACGTCAAACGAAGAAGTTATGAATTTATAACGAAAGTTTCTGTCCCGGCCTATTAAAAATAATTAATAAAAATAAAGTCAAAATTAGCCGACGGAGTCTAAACGAAAGTCGTAGAGCGTGGTCTCACCTTTCCGTGGATATAAAGAACGTCGAAAACGGAGTTCGTATGAAGAAGTTATGAATTTCCGAAGTTTATTAATTATTTTGTAATTAAATTTAAATCAAAATCGGAAGCCTTATCTGAAGACGAGTCACCGGTGTGATCCGGAGTACGCCCCGCATACGAGGGTACGCTACCGCGTACTCAGCATAGTGTCGACACTTCGGATGACGCATGCAGTGACGATTTCGGAAGCAGTACGCGCTGCGTACTGCAGTACGCCCCGCGTACTCCGAGGCTCCAGCCTCTATAAAAGGGATCCGAAGGCAGCCGAGAGTTTTGTTCATTTCTTCTCTTCTCTCTCCCGTTTTGCATCGTTTTGCGTGCCAGAAATACCCCGAAGCCCCGATATCATACTCTAGCCCCGAGGCAAGTCCCGAGATCCCGAAGATCCCGAGAAGTGCGGTTCCCGAGTCGAAGCTCTGCCCGCGAGAAGTTCGATTTTCGAGGAGATCTTCCAGATCTGCTGAGGAATACTATTTCTATAAGCCGTAGTGCTGTCCGATCATCTTCTGATCAAGTGAGTGTGTAGTTATTTTCTTCTAATACAATAATACGAAGTATTTTATATGAAATACGTGTTATGTGTATATATTTGGTTGTGTTATGTGTGAATGTGTATTCACCCTCTTCTATCTTATAGATCTGATCATTTCTCTATGAGATATGTGTTACGTGTGTGTGTGCCTCATCTGTTATGTGATATCTGTGTTGATTAAAGCATGCTATACAGGTTTTTAAACTATGTATACAAATGTATATTTTTATCTACTAATATGTTGGGTAGAACATGGGTAGATAGTTGGTGTGTAATAAACAGATGAGAGGCCTCGTTGTTGTTTGATTTAGTCATCTAGTGGAGTTTAGATGACGACCACATACTTTTCTAGATAGTCTTGTGGAAACATTAGCAGGTTCGCCACCCTGTAGGTGTTAATGAACTTGGGTATTCATTCGCTGTACTCCATCCCCCTCATGGTTGCCTTATTTGACTTATATTGCTGAGGTACCCCCGAAGCATGTGTTGTCGCCCCGATGAAATATTCTTAGACTAGGTCCCTTATGTTAGTTGTTTTAGGGACATTAAAGTGAGAATAACGGGAATGGGTAATTGGGTTATTGTTGGTTGGTGAAAATTATATATGATATTTATTGTGGGTTGAAAACCCTATATGCTCACCAGGCTCCCAAGCCTGACCCACTCAGTTTTAAATTGTATTACAGGTAGTGGCGGAAGGGCATGAGATGGATGAACCATCAAGTTGTTTTGTTTACAAGTCTGCATATGTTTATATTTGTTATATGACTTGTAATGTATTCGTTTATGCTTATTGGTCTGTATCGGAACATGACACCCCGAGTTTTGATTATAACGAAAAATACATTTCTTTTATGAAATGCTTCGGTAAACAATGTTTTATCATGTTTTGTTTTTGGGAACAAATTCCGCAACCCTTTCAAATCAAAAGGATTTACTCTGAAAATATTTAAAAGAATAAATGAAAATCGGTCTTTTCTGGCCGAGATTTTGGGGATGTCACAGTTGGTATCAGAGCATTAGTTTAAGCGAATTAGGAATTTGTAGGATTTCTAGACTTAAACTTAGAATGCTAAGTGAAGTTTTGAGATGTGTGTCTGTTGTGATTTAGACACGAGCACTAGTTTATTTTAGGAAAGTTGCCTAAAATGCTTTATGTGCTAAATGTTATATGTTGCCATATATGATATTATTTGTTCGGATCTATGGTCTGTTGCCGACCGGATCTAGAAACCTTATGTGTGTAGGATTCTAAGCGTACGTCTACGATATTAGAACTAGCATGTAAACGTTTCGGAGTGATAAGGATGATTTGAATATCTATCATGATTGAGGATCTAATTTCACCTTATTCGGTGTGTAGATCAAAATGGTGAGAACAAGAAGTGGAGTTGGAAATGCTGACAAAAACAGGAATCAACCACCAGTGATTGAGCCAATACCTGTCGTAGCAGCAGCACCAGAGCCAATAACCATGGCTGGTGTGCAATTGATGATTCAGACGATGTTGGATCGTCAGATGGATGAAACTAGACGGTTACTTCAACAAAATCGTGAAGAACTGTCGATTCGTGTGGAAGAGCCTGAACTGAATGAAGGGCACTCGGAAGGTGGAAACTTCAGTGGGTCTGTTGGTCCAGCCAACCCACCGATAGTTAGGCAAGATAACCGCGATGGAAGGAACGATGGAATGGGATGCAAGTACAAGGACTTTTTGACTTGTAAACCATCGACCTTCAATGGAAAGGAGGATCCGATTGGGGTTATGGATTGGATCTCCGAAATGGAGCTAGCCTTCATGACTTGTGGCTGCAGAGGTAAATTGCAGACTATCTATGCCGTGCGTCAATTCCGAGGTGGAGCCGTTCGTTGGTGGAACACTCTAGGGAAGACCTTAAGCCCTAATGAGCCACTGCAATTGTCATGGGCAGAGTTCTTGGTGCAGTTTAAGCGCAAGTTCTGCTCGGCTCAAAATCTGTTGGAGTTGGAGAACAAGTTTCTGACATTGACGAAAGGCAGCATGTCAGTTGATGAATACACCAATAACTTCACCGATAAGATGGAGTTTGCCTTGCGTATCGTTCCAGACGAGCTGACAAAGGTGGATCGGTATGCGAAGGGACTTCCATGGGAGTACGAGGTGCCAGTACGTCAGACACTTACTCTAGAGGCAGCTATCTGGGCTGCCAAGTCTGTGGAGAACATGATTAAGGGGAGAACCACCGACAAGGCTGATGTTGGTGAGAAAAGAAAGTTTGATGGAACATATGGTTCCGGTAAGAAAGGAAAATTTTCGAAATCTGATTCGAAAAAGTTTGGAGGAAAAGGAGGCGAAGCAAAGTGGTGTGATAAGTGTAAGAAAAAGCACTTTGGGAAATGTAGCGAGGATGTGACCTGCTACAAGTGTGGAAAGGTTGGACATTTTGCCAATGAATGTCCGAACAACAAAAGGATGTGTTTTGGTTGTAATGAAGAGGGGCACATTTTGAAAGACTGTCCAAAGAAGAAGGAGGCAGCAAAGCCCAACATTCCACCAAAGTCGAAGGCAAGGGCCTTCCAGATGACACTTGAGGCTGCGAAAGATGAAGCTGATGTCGCTTCAGGTACCTTTCTCGTAAACGAATTACCTGCTCATATATTGTTTGATTCTGGAGCCAACTACTCCTTTATTTCGCATGAGTTTGGTAGAAAGCTAGCTTTGCCTATTGATAGACTAGATAATGCTTTATTAGTCGAAGTAGCTAGTGGCAAGTTTGTACCTGTTAGCCATCGTATGAAAAACGTCTTGATCGACCTTGATGGGAATAAGTTTCACGAGGCGTTATTGCCTATCGAACTTAATGGTTTCGACATCATCTTGGGAATGGATTGGCTTAGCGCCAATGATGCCGAAATTTTATGCAAGAAAAAGTTAGTTAAAGTAAACCCGCCTGGAAAAGATTCGTTTATGGTGTATGGGGACAAACGGCGAGTGAATTCTAGGATCATTTCTCTAATGAAAGCCATAAAGTGTTTGACCAAGGGATGTACATCATATTTAGCATTTGTGATTGATGCTAAGAAGGAAAAGAAGGTGATGCAGAGCATTCTAGTGGTGTGTGATTTTCCGGAAGTGTTCCTCGAGGATCTTCCTGGATTACCACCTGATAGACAAGTGGAGTTCAGAATAGACTTGTTACCAGGAACCACGCCAATAGCAAAAGCACCTTATCGATTAGCACCGACGGAGATGAAGGAGCTGATGATGCAACTTCAGGAGTTATTGGACAAAGGTTTCATTAGACCTAGTTCATCGCCCTGGGGAGCTCCGGTGTTATTTGTGGAGAAGAAAGATGGAAGTATGAGAATGTGCATCGATTACAGAGAGCTGAACAAGGCAACAATAAAGAATAGATATCCGTTGCCGAGGATTGATGACCTGTTTGATCAATTGCAAGGTTCGAGCTATTTCTCGAAGATCGATCTTAGGTCAGGATATCATCAGCTGAAAGTAAGAGAGCAAGATATCGAGAAGACCGCATTCAGAACTAGATATGGACACTACGAGTTCTTGGTTATGTCGTTTGGACTAACCAATGCTCCAGCAGCGTTCATGGATTTGATGAATAGAGTTTGTAACCCGTTCCTTGATAAATCTGTGATAGTGTTCATAGACGACATTCTGATCTACTCGGGTCAAATACATACCAAAATAGTTATGGACTTAGGCATTAATCCAAAAAATCCGACTTAAAACGAATGAGATATGTTTGTTTAAAGAATTTCACATAATACAAAAGTTTAAATTTCTTGCTGAAAAACTGAAATATTTCAGCTTTGATATCCCAACTTTGAAGTATTGTGATCCACTAAAATAACACAAAAAACAACAAATTATAGTCTAATCATCTACAAACTCTAAACTACACATTGGAAAAAACTGCATGTTAATCCGACTTAAAACGAATGAGATATACTTGTTTAAAAAAGTTCACAAAATACAAAAGTTGAAATCATGTCCAGAACCGGTTTTTACCCAGAACCGGCCGGACCGGAACTAGTAAAAAAACCAAACTGATTTTGATGAAATCCTAGAACCAAGAACCGGCCTCAGGTCCAAAAAAAGGTCAAGGTCCGGTTCGGTCCAAGGATCCAAATGCCCACCCCTAGCTGACTTCCACGTCGTGACCTCCCATAGGCAACGTCGTGGAAATTGGACTTTCAAAACTTAATGGATTAAGCTCTTACCTTAATTCCATGACCTCCAAAGCTCGAATCTGAACCTTCTTAAGGTCTTGATGGATAAAGTTTCCAAATTTATCCTTTAAGATGTCCCTGTAAGCCAAGATCTCTAAACTTAAGCTCTCAATGGTTGCACCAAATGCATGGACACCAAACTAAGTCATACAGGTCCTCATTCTAACCACCACCATGGTCTAGAAACCAAATAATACACTCAAAGTTTTGGAGTTCACTCAAACTCCAAGAACAATTATGGACCAAAAATCTCATAAAATGACCTAAACCAAGATCTAAATAAGTAATGAGAAAGGTAAAGACTTTATACCTCCAAAAGACCATAAAATTTGAAGAATATGTTGGATCAAAGTTGGAACCAAGAATACATGCAACAAGATGGACTCCTTCCTTCAACCTTCACAATAATGGTTTCACACACTCAAAACACACACAAGGAGTTAGGGTTTAGGTGGAAATTGATTTCAAAGGGTGGAGGTTGCCAAATGAGGCAACCCTAGGAGTTAGTGCCTTTAAATAGTAGGGATGAGCATCGGAACCGGGTACCCGCTTTTGGAACCGAAACTGCCTCGGAACTGCCGATTTTGGAACTAGAACCGCCTTAAGCAGTTCCGGTTCCGGTTCTCGTTTTTTCGGCACCGCTACCCGCTGGGTAATCGCCAGAACCGGTTTATATATATATATATATATATATATATATATATATATATATATATATATATATATATATAATTTCATATAAATATGTGTGTTACTTAGACCGGTTTAGAATATATTGGCCCGATTTTGTCCGTCTTTGGTCCGGATTGATTTGATTTGGATCGAACTAAATTGCGGTTTTATCGGTAAAAGATAACAAAATTAATGTAATCAGGTTACCCATTCCCGCTCCTGGAACCGCTAGTTTCGGGCCTGGCTTCAAACATTTAAGAACTTCCTAGAGCGGTTCCGGTTCCAGTTCTAACTTTCTAGGAACCGTCGGTTCCGGTTCCAGTTCCGGTTCTCACCAAATGAGGCGGGTGCCCACTTATGCTCATCCCTATTAAATAGGGCACAAATCCCGGGATCTAGGGCTTTGAACCCGAGTTTCCACCACGTCGTGGTGCCTCGCGAATTTGCATTCCTCAACTGAAAATGTCACATCGTGGTCCCTCCATCACCACGCCGTAGCCGATCCAAAACCCCATAAAAATTAAATTTAATAAAATAAACTCGGAAGAACTATACCTAGAAAACAAATGTTACATATATGTTTTATATTTCAATGTAAGTTAAACATCCATCGTATTGGTATTTTTAAATCTAGTTTTGAAAATATTTTAGTAAATAAGTTGTGGAAAAATCACATAAACTCAAAATATTTTAACAACCAAAAGTATGTTGCCAAACTAGCATGTGAAGCTATATTAACAAAATAGATAAAGGTAATGGTTAATACTATTTTAAACATAACATCATAATTTGTAACACCCGATTCCCGGTACTTATTTTAAATTAAATAATTGCATGTTTACACTGGGACTCGACGAGTTGGAGGCCCAACTCGTCGAGTAGACTGGATTTTTATGGACGCGGGTTTTAAGTAACCTACTCGACGAGTCGGGAGCTCGACTCGACGAATAGGACTGCCTGGATGAAACCCTAATATTTAGGGTTTGCACCCTATTTAAATGCCTTAGATTGTCCCATTTTAATCTCCATCGTCTCTCACAGTCCAGGAAAACCCTAACTCGAAACCCTAAAGCATTTGGAGTGTCCTTGAGCCATTTTGTGTGTGTTTTTGGTTGTTTGAAGTCTAAAGAAAGAAGTAGAAGCTTGGGGGTTCCAGAAGAAGCAAGTAGATCCAGAGATTTTGCTTCATTTCCAGCTCAATCAAGGTTAAAAGCTTCAACCTTGACTTCTCATTTGTTAGATCTTCTTTAGGGCTTGAATCTTGTCATTTTTTGGGCATTTCTAGGTCACCTTCAGGTTTAGAGCATTATGTAGAATGTTGACTTTAGATTTGGAACCATTGAGGGTCCCCATGGCATAAAGGTGCCAAACTTATGGCCATAGGAGTCCCATGCACCATATAAACCTCTTTTTGGGACCATTTGAGCCTACTACCCCCATGCATGAACGTCAAGTTTGTAACTTTACGTGTAATATGGACCCTAGGTGTCACACCCCAAAACCGGAACGGCGGAATCGTTCTGGGGTGGATGACGTCATGCCAAGTATCACAACACATTCATTATAGTAATCAAAGTACAACAAAACATTTCATTAATAGTAATAGTTTTACATGGTTTACATAACAGTACATCAAGGTAATACAAGTAATAGAATAAATACGGCGTGGTACTAAGCTATCTTCATCAACAACACCGGGGATGTACCTGTCTAATGCTAACCTGAGAATACAAGTTATTTGAAAAGCGAGTATCAGCATTTTTACAAATGCTGGTGAGTTCATAAGCATTTAGTGACATTTTATTCAAATAACCTTATAATGAAGTAGTTTAAGAGACTTCAGTGTATTAGAGTTCTTTCCAGAAAATCCTATATTTTCTTTAATAAAAGCAGCCTTCTACCAAGACTGGACAGAGTTATGTGGCAAAAAGTAGTTTTTCCCTTAATCGCTATCATTATCAAAATACAGGATTTGATTATTAAGAAAGCAAGAGAAGTCAGGGAAATAACATATGCCTCAGCAGTGAGGACTGCTGACTAAGGCAAAGGAATCATAGACTCCAGGAGAGTATCGAACTAACGACACGCCTGGTTCAGCCTAACAAATAGAGACACAGACCCCAGAAGGTACCAAATGAAAGGTATAGCTGGTGAGGTCCAAAACAGTGAATACAGACCGCAGACAATATCAAATGAAAGATATGTCTAGCAAGGTCTAAAACAGTGAATACAGTGATTACTGTGGATACTGTGAATACAGTGGATACAGACCCCAGACAACATCAAATGAGAGATACGTCTTGTAAGGTCAAAACAGACAGACCCCAGACAGTATCAAATGAAAGATACGTCTTGTAAGGTCAAAACAGTGTGACTCTGAAAATGAATTACCAGCATACAGTGTAAATTGCTGGCGAAATACCGTTACCTTAAGGCCAAAGAATTATAAGGTAACCCGGGATACTCGTAACCATACTGACTAGAGTTCCAGACGCCCTACAAGCATCTATAAGATGTGACATTTGTCACCCGTTGGCTTGGTAGGCCGGGACTGTAGCTAGCAGTCTGGGTGCGGGGTTGTCAATCCCGTATAGATCTATACACACAATGTCCGCTCTCCCTACAGGAGACTCTGGTTACCAACTAGACTATGGAGAAGGCCGTGTCCTGAAGATGCATCCCAAATAGTGGGTAGAGACTTCCAACTAGTGGGTTTCTAATGTAAGTGCTGAACTAGAGGTAAAGACTCTTAACTGAATTGACCGAAGTAAACCCGTATGTCTATGCTTGTGTACATAATATATAAGTAATGAATCAAACGACCTTCGGATGGACATCCGATCCCACCAGACCACATCTCAACGAAGAAAAGGAAATAGGGCGGACAAGCCTTCCTAAGTCGTTCAATCATTATTTATATGCATCTATACAAGCACAGACATACATCTAACTACGACTGAGTGTGTATCAAGTAGAAGTGATTCTTGTGAAGTAGGAGTGTCTAATAAGTGAAGTAGGAGCAGTCGCAAGTGAAGTAGGAGTGTCGAACAAGTGAAGTAGAAGCGGTCGCAAGTGAAGTAGGAGTGTCGAACAAGTGAAGTAGAAGCGGTCGCAAGTGAAGTAGGAGTGTCGAACAAGTATAAGCGTATCACGAAATAGAGACGACAATAAGTGAAGTAAGAGCGTCTATCGGTATAAGCGACTACAAGTATAAGTGAAAGCGTTACTAAGTAGGAGTATAAAATAAGTATAAGCGAAGCAACAGTATCTAATAAGTAAAAGTATACGTCGTGAAAGAGAAACTTTGATGAAAAACCTTTATATTCAGAGAAAATCACAGTTTGTATCCTTTTGTAAAAACATGTTTGAAAACCTTTGAAAATCTTTCATAAATCAGTTTAGAATGAATTTATACAAAACAGTATAAGTAAGAGTTTTGAAACGAATGAAAACCTTTTAGAAAACCATTATAGTTTCCTACTCGGTAAAACAATATAAAGTGTGGTAAAATCTTGTGCATGCGGGTTATCAATCACATGTGATTGATATGATAACTAACATTTTTAACTTGTATTCCCCCCTATAAAACATGTAAAAACATTAAAAGGTTCATTCAGGGGTATGAACTCACCTGGTGTAAGTAGGTCCGACAAAGGTGCCGTTTGGGCGTTCGGTGTCACGCAAGGACTCGAACATACACACAATGACCTATTTAACATATGATAGCATATGTTCACATACAGTTAGTATATTTAATACTAATTAAACAAATATACGCGCTCAAAGGAGCGGAAAACACTTTGGATAAGTGTTTGGGTGTCCCGGGTAGCGTCTAAGGGTGTGTATGGCTAGGGAATGGAGTTTACTCTCCAAGAGTAAACCCCTAACACCATGTTTACGGCCCAGGGCTACTCACCATGAGTTTACGGCCATAAACTCATGGTGATGGGTTCTAGGGTGTTTTAAGGCTTCTACTTGCTAATGGAATTATTCTAAGTCCAAAACCATAGGGTGTGAATGAGTTTAAAGCATGAAATGGCCCCTTTGAGGAGTTTACGGCCATAAGCAAGGGAGATTACGGCCGTAAGCTCCTATACCCTCTTTCTTTTGGTGTATTAAGGGCTTAAGTGGTAGTGGGTAAATTCCTAAGCATTTTTCCAAGACAAATGGGGAGTTTAGGGCACCAAATAACCCCTTTGTGGGAGTTTACGGCCCAGGTACCCTTCCATGAGGGGTTTACGGCCGTAAACTCCTTATGGAGTTGTTTTAATTGCATTTAAGGTCCCTAGCTTGTTGTTGGCCGTTTCTAGAATTTAATCCAAGGCCATTGGTGTGTTTAAGGGCATTTTTAACACACAAAAATGAGTTTACTCCCCATGAAGAGGAGTTTACGGCCCAAGCATGTTCTTGGGAAGTAAACTCTTGTTTACTCTTCAAAATGCTAGTTCAAGGTGTTCTAAGTCCGATTCCATAAGCCTACAAGTCATATCGAAGCCTTAGGGACAATTTGGAGGGGTTTTGGGGCTTAAAAACCCCATTAATTGGTGTTCACGGCCCAAGAGTGTTCTTGGGCCGTAAAATCATGATTATGTCCCTATCGTATGTTTTAAACTCGAATTTGTACGCTAGATAAGTTATACAACGAGTTAGGATAGTTTACCTACTCGTTTGGGGCTCGAAACGGACGATTTTTGGCTCGAATTTAAGTTGTAGAGAGAGAGAGAGGGGAGAGTGTAAAAAGTCTCCAATGGACTCCACTCACCCTTATATAGGGGTTGGAGTTGGGGCTCAGTGGGATTCTACCCAATACTGTCGTTATACGGGGCTTTTGGTTGCACCCGATTTAGTGGTCGTAATAATAAAAAAACTAACTTTTTCTAAATTACTTTGGAAATGTAATTTAAGTGTTTTCATTTACCTTATTACGACTATAACGACATAAAAACATAAATAAATAAAACATTTATTTATTTAACGACCTCTTATTAACGGAACCTTTATACAGTGGAATATTCCGTTAACGGTAACGGGGTAATGTAACGGAATAAACTTTGGGTTGTCATACTAGGAGGCCAGATCTATGTTTTGGATGCATTAAGCCAAACTCAAGTCGACTGAATAGTTTTGGACATGGAGGGACTCGGCGAGTCACTCATGTGACTCGGCGAGTCGGGTTGCAATTTTCCCCAAACTTCTTCGGATAATGGACAATGCGTTAAGCTGGAAGAACACTCAACCAGTTGGGTTCATTGTGGGCCTGAAAATCATGGAACTCAGCAAGTTCAATAGCAGAACTCGGCGAGTTTAAGACTGAGTCCCAACTATATGAAAAAGAACTTGGCGAGTCCAGGGTTAAACGCGCCTTCTTGCATGAAGAAGGACTCGGCGAGTTCAAGGATAAACTCGGCGAGTCAGGGGTAGGAAGTCCCGACTTTGTATGAAGGAGAACCCGACGAGTTCTTGAAAGACTCGGCGTGTAGGGTCAAAGCTCTTAGGGTTCTATGGATTATGGAACTCGGCGAGTTGGTGGGTTAGCTCGGTGAGTTGAGTCAACCGGATGTTGACTTTGACCAAGGCATTGACCTTGACTTTGACTTTGACATGAGTTGACCATAAAATGGTAATTAAGGAAGAATCTTATGTGTAGGAATCGAGAGGAATTGATCCCGATAGCGAGGGCAGTTCAAACACTTCACATCGCTGAGGTGAGTTACTTTCCCGTAGAAGTGGGTCTTAGGCCACAATGTCGGCCCACTAGTAGGAGTTGTTTGTTAGATAATTGTCTTTATGATAATTTTCTGGGTAGCCACTATCTGTTATGTTTTATGTACTAATATGATATGATAATATGTGATAGTGGCAGTAGGGGTAATAGTCCCCGTGAAACGGCCGTAAGGACCTGATGGTAGGTCGGGCACCCCATAATTGTCTGGCAGGGTAGGTCAAGCACCCCGTAACTTCTTGAAATGGGTAGGTTGGGCACCCCAGAAATGCATGGCAGGGCAGGTCGGGCACCCCAGAAATGCATGGCAGGTCAGGTCGGGCACCCCAGAATTGTCTGACAGTATGTATGTTGTATGGTATATGGTATGATAGGGGAACTCACTAAGCTTTGTGCTTACAATTTCAGTTTTGTTTTCAGGTACCTCTTCTTTGAAGGGGAAGGAGCCGACACGGTAGTAACGCATCACACACACATAGGATTTCCGCATTATGAGATTCATGGGATTGTGCTCTGACATTATTACTATTTTATGTTTTGGTTTGAGACATGTGGCTATGATTTGATGATGTTTTTCAGTAAACAATTTTATAAGCTACTTAATTAAAAATGAAATTTTTAGTTATGAATTTTGGGACGTTACATAATTAGTTATGTAAATATCCTCGACCTTCCTAAATATTCAAGTCACAATAGAATTGTCAATAACATGAGCGCATGTCAAAATAATACATTATATTTGTGAAGCCCAATGAATAATACTTAGTTTAGGCATTATATACAAAATTTACAAATAAACACAAAACTCATATCCAAACATAACAATCCCATACTTCATTTATAGCTCATGAAATCTTGAAACTTAAATTATGAAAAGACATTGTAAAAGAATAGTATATTTCTATTAACA
Source organism: Lactuca serriola (assembly GCF_051521515.1). Classification (NCBI taxonomy): domain Eukaryota; kingdom Viridiplantae; phylum Streptophyta; class Magnoliopsida; order Asterales; family Asteraceae; genus Lactuca; species Lactuca serriola. The sequence continues at coordinate 218,245,715 of NC_136412.1, read as the reverse complement.
TCAAAAATAAAAAAATAAAAACATCATATAATAAGCAAATAGTGTATATATTATGTAATGTATGGAATAGAATGAAACTAAGTGACCGAACCCCAATACCTTTTGTCTTGTTTTGCATTTCTTGTATTCTTGGATTATCCTATTCTTATATTCTTGTAATATCATATAAGTCCCTTTATTTTCTCAAAGGTTAGTGGTTAGACGATGTATGATCGTAAGAAATAGAATTAAGCATATCAACATAGGCCTCATAAATTCATATACTTATATGATATGTCACATGTGAACCACCACATGTGTGAAACACTATGAGTATGTAATTCCCAACACGCCATGAGGCGACTTAGAGCGCCATCACTAACTCATAAAACTGTATGTGATATCAAATTCTCATATATAAGGTACCCATACCTCACAAGTCTTGTATCCCATGCTTGAATTAATAGATGCAGATGATCAATATTTGTATAAACATAATTAAGTTTTTGAAATTAAAACAAAAATTATAAAGACGTCACCTTTTAAAACTTAAAACATAAAAAACTGGTTATTTGAATATAACAAAAAAGGAGTACGTGTAGTAATGTGTATAACATAATATTAGGAGCATAAAATTCACAAGAAATGATAATCACATAATGGGACATATGTTCATAAAGTAATGTACTCACCTCGAGAACAAATCAAATCCTATATTCAGCTTCACTTAACCTAATGGATGCCAAATATCACCTATGTAACACCTTGATCCATGTATTTTCCATTTATACCCTTAGTATGAAATTTATTTACAAAATTGGTCCCTTGGCTCATTATATGAGATCATGTTTTTGGTCAAGTGCGTTGGGCGTACTCGGCTTACGTTGGGCGTAAGTAGTTGAGGGTCAAACCCTAATTTTTAGGGTTTGAGCCCTATTTAAACAACATTATCTCTTCAAGTCCTCTTCCCTCATCAGCCTCCATCTCCTAAATTCATCGCTAACAAACTGTAATCCTTTTTGTGTGCATTTTGAGCTTGAAAGCGTGCTTTTGGTGATCTTGAAGGAAGAAGAAAGAATTGGAAGCTCAAGGAATCTTGGATCCAAAAGTATCTTCCCCTCAATCTTCATTTGGAGGTATAAAGCTTGGATCTTGATGTGTTATTTTCTTAGATCTTGTTAGTATAGATGTTGTATGCATTTTTGGTCCCATCGTTTAGTCTAATGGAGTATGAGCTACTCCAAGTCCTTGAAATGTAGTTTTCTGTAGTTTTGAGCTTCTATATTCATAAAAATGAGAGCTTGGACACTCTCATTAAGCCATGCAAGAGTTTGGGAGTTTTTGGTGACTTTTGGACCAAGGGTTTGAGTTTTTACCCTCTTGTATGCATGCAAATGAATAAAGTCAGAGACTTTATCTATTATGTTGAAATTATATGTTCAATAATCATTATTGAGTGACATTGCTAATAATATATGTGAACGGCCACAGGACGATGATGCTTATCATTAGTGTTGCTCTTCTCGGTATATGGGCATGTTTCTGGCACATCTCATATTTGTAGATGTCTACCATCTCTTGATACATGGTTAGTTAGTAGTATCCTAGTCTAGCTATTTTTTAGACGATCATTCTCTCCTCTTCATGTGCTCCTACGATCCCTTCATGTATTTCACTTATTAGGTAGCCTGCTTCGGTAGTGCTTACACATTGTAACCTCTATGCTAGGTATCTCTTTTGTATAATGTTCCATTTTGTATCACAAAAGACAGTGCTTTAATTCCTTTTTTTCTTGGAGTGTTTCTCATCCTATGACAGTTTTCCTTTGGATAAGTATTCGATTATTGGTCGTCTCCAATCATTTGTTGCGTCGATTGTCGATATTAGTGGCTTTTAATCTATTACTTTTGTTTGTACTATTTTGACCGATACTTGTTTTGCAAGATGTGAAATTGATGATGATGATAACTTGTTCAACAAGTCTGCTCGTTTGTTTTTTTTATATGGGCACGTTTTGTAATTTGAATGTTTTGAATTGTTTAATTTGCTAGAGTTTTCACCCTTGTTACGTATTGCATCAAGTTTCGACCTTGGACTCGTAGATACCATTTGTTTGGTTGGTTGCCACCATGGAATCTACGAAAGAACGTATATTTTCACACCCCATCCTAATTGCTAGCTTTAACCCTGTTATTAACTCTTCATATTCAGATTCTTTATTTGACGCACAGAACTCGAATCACAATGCGTAAGTAACATCTTCACCAGTCGGGCTAGTTAATATTAAGCCTGTACCTGGACCATCTACATTCGAGGATCCATCTATGTGCAAGATACACTCCTTCTTGTCCGACCGACTAACCTGTTTGTCTTTGTCGTAATTCTTTTCTATCATGGATACTTCTACGTTGTTAGTTATTTATGTTATGACAGTTTAAATTAATTAGTGTTTAAAAAATAATATCAACAACCTTAGTAAAACAAAAGGGATCAAATCACCTTAATACTTTGCTAAGCCTTCTATAAGCATTCTCTATATGTATCTATCCAAGCTTTACTCTGATACCTGAGTACATAACACATTTAAAAATAACACGTAAGTCGAAAATACTTGTGAGCCACATGGGTTTTAACCTAACAAAACCATCCAAGCACGCTTCCAATATTACAATTAAAACATACGAGTAACCTTTTAACATTTAAACATGTCATAACAAACAAAAATGGGGAATTTCACACCCCCATGTATAACCTTATAGATAAAACTATATACACTAGGATTTCATATCCCAAGACATAATCCGGATGATAAGACTGCGACTATATACATAATCCTAAAATTAAGATTATACTCCAAGACATAATCATGCAGATAAAAATGTTGTAACATCCCAAAATTTAAGACCAAAAATTTTGTTTTTAGTTTAACAATTCATAAAACCAATTAGTAATTTAGTATAGTAACATCCATAATAACATTCCATGTCAAAACCAAAGTGTAAATAATCATAACATATCAATATAAAACAATATAAGAGTGTAATCCAAAGATCCCATTTGTGGAAAACATAGTGCGATGCGCTGCGATCGAGCTGGCTCCTTTCATTTGAAAACGTAGTACCTAAAACCAAAACTATAAACTGTAAGCACGAAGCTTAGTGAGTTCCCCCATCATACCACATAACAAATGTAGGCAATTATGGGGTGCCCGACCTACCCTGTCTGGCAATTCTAAGGTGTCAAACTACCCTGTCTGGCAATTCTAAGGTGCGGACCTACCATGTCTGGCAATTCTGGAGTGCCGACCTACCCTCCGGTTTATCTCAACCGGCTACGGGAACTATTTCACCCCTGCTAATACCACATAATAACATAGCATAAACATATTGTCAAGCATATATGGGGTGCCCAACCTACCTTTCGATCCTTATGATCGTAACACGAGGAATATTCCCCCTACTACCTACTATCACATAACATCATATCATGCTAGCACATAATCATGACAGATAACAACATACCAAATAATTATTAGGAAGACAATTATCTCTACTATAACTCTTACTAGTGGGCCGACCTTGGTGCCTTAGACCCACTTCTATTGGAAGGTAACTCACCTCACACTGCTGAAGTCCCGTAGACAAAACTCTAGCTGCTGGATGACAGGTTCTCGAACTGTCAATCATCAAAATAACATCCAATCAACAATTGGGTTCCAACATATACCCATAAATCCATGCTTGAGGTAAAAGATTGCTTTACCCCTATCTTAGCTTGATTCAAGCCCAAGGCCCAATCCAAAGGCCCAAAAGTCAACTATGAGTCAAAGCCCAACATATGTCCCAATTTTCCAAATTGGGCCCAAACCTTTACATGGCCTTATTCTAAGGCCCAACCATTTAGTCTAGTCCAAACATTTGGCATTTCTAATGGCCCAATATCTCATAATCATAAAGGCCCAATTATGGCCCACCTATGGCCCAATTTTCCAAATTCGGCCCAAACCCTCACATGGGCCTTACCTTAAAGCGCATCCAATTATTCTAGTCCATATGATTGTTCTTGGATGGACCAATCTGTTGGATAAGGTGTCTAAGTCCATAACTATATTTGGTATGTACTTGACCAGAGAGTAGCATGGTCCATTTGGGTTGCACTTCACTAGAATAATTTGTAAGGATGGACTTTTGAGAAGAGGTTATTTATGATTTATTAATATATTATAAGTTCTAATATATTAATATGAAATCATGCTGTTTAATTAGTATTGAACAAAAATTAATTTGGAATTAATTTTGTGATCAAAAGAGACTAATTAAATATATAGGGATTGATTGTGTAAATCATTCATTCTTATAAAGTGGGCTAATGATCCATGATTCCTTATGATGAGATAAACCCATGTGGTGACCCATATATACTTCATGGAGGTTAAAACCCATGGAGCATGAGGAATGTGGAAAGTCATGCACATTAGGGTTTGCATAGTGTAACCCTAATGCAGCCACACTATATAAGAAGCCCTTTGGTTCATGAAATCGGCACCTAGAGTTCTTGTAAGAGTGCTAGCCGATTTTGAGTGCATATTATCTCCTCTCAAGTTCTTTCACTTGTTGGTGGTGATTTGTGGTTTCATTTGAGGTATTCACACTATTGGTGCTAGGCTCTTAAAGCTTCAATGTTTCAACTACACTAAAAGGTATGTCATCTAACTAGAATTTTGTAGTATAGTTACTTCATTGTATGCTAGTTAGGATGATGCTTTGGAATCTTGAAAGTTTGAATGTATATTAGAGAAAACATAGATCCAAAGCATCTAAGGTTGCATGTACACCATAGGAGTGTTAGAATGCTCAAAACCCATCACAATCATCAAAGCCCAGTACAAAGGCCCAACTTAAGACCCAAATAAGATTAGGGTTTTCACATAAAATGAGGATTAGGGTTAAGTGTTTCTCACTTAACCCATTAAGGACTTAATCCATTAAGTCCATCACTCTACTAGATAAATCATATGGTGTGATCGAGTGTAATTCACAATTCCATTCCAATGGCCCAATATGTGGGTCCCGATAAGTCCAAACCAATAATTCCAAAATTAGGGTTTTCTAAAACCTAATTAGGGTTTTCAACCCAATCATAACCCAATTAGGCCCAATAGCTATGTCTTTGGATCAATTAGGGTTTCATTAGGCCCACTTGGGTTTTATTAGGTCCACTTCCACCTCGGGTACTGGTGGTCAACGATGGCTCACGGTGGCGGCCACCACCTCACAGTGGTGGTTATGGTACTAATCCATTTTTATCCAAGCGTCCCAAAAGCAACTAAGCACAAGCAAAGCGCACCGCCACCCAACACGGCGGTTGGTGGTAGCAGGAGGCGGCAGCCACCACCTCACGGTGGTGGTTATGGGTTTTCTTTATTATATTATTCACTAATTACAATTTACAATGCTTTAACCCAAAATAAATACACACATAAATAGATAAACACACACACAACCACCCTTGTGGTGGATGGAGGTGGTAGATGGTGGCAGCCACCCCCTCACGGTGGTGGTGGTGGCCTTTTCTTGGTTTTTTGGCTACACAAAACACACACAACACACATTAAAAGCAGAATCACTATAGCACCCGGTTCCTGGTACGTAAATCTTATTTGAGTATTTCTCTTCTTTTAGCCTTGGACTCGGCGAGTCATAGGTCCGACTCGCCGAGTGGATGCGGGACCCAGGACACGTTTAAGTTGGCGACTCGGCGAGTCCATATCCTGGACTCGGCGAGTCACAGCTGTTGGATGAAACCCTAAGTTTCAGGGGTTTGCACCCTATTTAAACGACTTATCCGCCCCAACCTCGCCCCCATTCACCCTCAGAGCCCTGTATCTCTCTCTAGCCTTGCTTCCTTGTGAGTTTGAAGTGTTTTGGGTGTTCTTGAAGTTTCTTTGAAGGAAAAGAAGAGGGAATCAAGAAGAGGAGAAGGAGGCCAAGCATCTCTGTGTCATTCCAATGTTTCCCCTAAGGTATAGCTCGTTTCCCCTCTGTTTTTAAGCTTATTGTCCCTTATAGCTCCATTAAAGTCCTTTTTGAGCCATTTCTAAGATTGTGTATGCTTGAGGGTTTGTAATAAGTCGATTGGCCTCTAGATCTAGGCAAGATTGAGCTCCAGGAGCTCATATCTGTTAGCTTTATGGCCCCATGTTGCTTGTCCACACTAGATCTACCCTTTTGAGGCATTTTGAGCCCTAAAATCCTTATTGGTGAATATCTACACGTAAAGTTGGAAACTTTACGTGTGATTCGTGTCCTAGGAGTCCAGATCTGTGAATGGCATGGACTGGAATCGAGCAAATCCGTGTATTCAGTGGGTGCATGGCAACGACTCGGCGAGTCGTTCATGTGACTCGGCGAGTCTGTTCGCGAATCTCCGAGTTTGTCCCCTTTTCGTAGTGTCGAGTGAGCAGTGAGTCACGGGGTGTGACTCAGTGAGTCGGAAGCTGAACTCATCTATGGAGGTACTCGGCGAGTCAATGCCCTGACTCGGCGAGTTCAAGGCAATCTCCTTAGATCAAGAACAGACTCGGCGAGTTGTTCATACAACTCGGCGAGTCTCAACATAAGTGTTCATCGGATGAAGATGAACTCGACGAGTTGTTCATACAACTCGGCGAGTAGGATGAAGGACTGGAATATCAGTTTAGAAGGTGAACTCGTCGAGTCATCGCCTAACTCGACGAGTAGGAACGGGATTCAGGGCAAACGTTTGGGTAGGGACTCGGCGAGTTGGAAAGCCAACTCGGCGAGTCGGGTCAACTGAAAGTTGACTCTGGTTTTGACTTAGGTCATGATCAGGGGTAAAAGGGTCATTTTACCCAAAGGATAGTTAGCAGTGTTTGATTGAGTATGTTGTGGGAATTGCAGCCGGAGGATTTCCGGAGCAGCAGCAGCAGCAGTAGTCAGTCAGTTCCCGCTCAGATCAGCTACTACTTCGAGGTGAGTTACCTTCCAGTAGCGGTGGGTCTACGACCACAATGCCGGCCCACCAGTAGGAGTTGTATGTTAGATGATTGTCTTTGTGATATCATCTAGGTGTGCTACTACCTGATATGTTATATGTTGGCATGATATGTATATGTGATAGTTGTAGAGTTCGGTTGTTAGGACCGAAGGGTAGGTCAGACACCCCAGATATGTCTGACAATACGTGATGATATGTTTGCATGTTGGCTTGTTATGTTATATGCGATAAAGGTAGTAAGAGGGGACTAGTCCCCGAGGATCGGTTGTTAGGACCGATGGGTAGTCAGCACCCCAGAATGGCTTGACACGGGTAGTCAGCACCCCAGAATGGCTTGACACGGGTAGTCAGCACCCCAGAATGGCTTGACCGGGTAGTCAGGCACCCCAGAATGGCCTGGCAGTATGTATGTTATGTGTTTGTATGGTATGTGGTACGATGGGGGAACTCACTAAGCTTTGTGCTTACGATTTTCAGTTTTGGTTTTAGGTACCTCCTCAGCTAGGGGAAAGGAGCCGGCGCGGTAGCAGCATGTCACACACACACTCTCTGGTTTCCGCATTTACGAGCTTCACTGGGATATGTACTCTGATATTTTGACTGGTTGTATGATTTGGCTTTTAGACATGGTTCACGTTGTGTTATGGTTTGATCAAACAATGTTTTTAGTTATTAATATTTTCTAAAGTAATGTTTTTAAAACAAAAAAATTTGGTCGTGAAAATTGGTTCGTTACAATCACACACCCACACAAACTCACAGCTACTTCCTACGGTGGCTGGTGGTGTCAAGATACGGCAGTGACAACATAAAATAGAAGAAATGGAGGTAGAAACTTATTGAGGAAGTGCCGACAGCAGGATAACAGGTAGAGGTGTGGTGATGAACGTAGTAAGGAGTGGAGGTCGTGCCTCCATCGAAAAACAACCACAGCGTCGCGACACCTAGTTCCTTCGACCTTCACGGTGGTTGTAGTTCCACCCTTGACTTCGTCGGTGGACAGTAGAGATGGTGGTGCAAGCAGTGGCCTAGAGGTGGCGGTTGGGAGGACTCCGGAAAGATGGTCGACAAGCAACAACACCCGCGAGCCTTGTTCACTCGATCCTCGCCGACTACGACGTCAGGTTTGTAGCTCTCGTCTTCGACGGCAACGAGTGTAGCGATGGTTGATGACCTCAACGGAGGTGGTGGTGCGGCGCCGGAAGTCGAGAGGGTGAATGGAGGTGGCTGAAAACATGCTAGGGTTAGGGTTACCCGAAGGGTTATATACCCGGTCACCAAATCTAAACTTATTGCCATAATGACAACTATGGTCCCTCCCTCCAGAAGTAATTTCGAAACAGATCCTATATTTTACCATTTAAACCCTGCCTCCTAAAACCCTTTACAAATTAAGTCCGAATTTTACCAAGCAGCCCCTCCCTCTACAAATCCTTTTCAAATTAGGTCCAAAATGTACTCTTTACCCCTTAGCATTCTAAACTCATTTCAATTTACGTCCAATGATCAAACTTCAACCATGTTTACATTTTTAGTCCCTCCTCCTCTCATTCTTTTCAACTTAAGTTCCAATAGTTACCACGGAGTCCCTGTCTTCATAATTATTTACAACCTGAATTCGGATTTTACACTTTTAACCCCCAATCTCTAAAATTACGACAATTAGCTCCTTGAAACCAACACATTGCTATATAATTATTGATTTTAGGGATACTATACATTAGTTAATTAATTTAATAAACGGGGTGTTACAAATGCACTCACGAATGCATATGAGACTATGCTCACGGACATAACCATGCAGATAAAACTGCACCCACATGGCCTAATATCCCAAAACACAAACTTGGATATATAAGAATCAATACACCTAATTAGACCATAATCAAATCTCTAATATCCTCGGGAATACAAATTATCCCAAAGCCAATGAGAAATAATTACCTCCTGTCACTTTGTCCTACTACCAGGACCTATAAAATGGATTTCTTTACATGAACTATAACTATAACCTATCATTAGGTAACTTGTGACCATAAACTGTCACCGAGAAACTCATGATCATAACCTGTCACTAGGTTCTGTAGCATAGATACATTCACTGATAACTACTACTTACAAGAAATAAAATCTCAATAATTGTCATGTATCCCAAACTGTGATCTCCAATACTCACTTTGGAGTATATCACCACTAGAATATATGATGCACTATAATATCCAGTATGTTATAACCCATAAGCTCATTCACAACTATACACATAATAACATCAACTGTGCCAACGGTTGGTATCAACTGTAAGACATGCTAAAACTTTCATAACAAAACTAGTAGCAAAGCCCTTTAACCAAAAATCATAATGTATACCAAAGTTTCCATATTAAACTACTAACAATACCCTTTTTAATCTCAACTTCATAACATAATCATTTAAGTGATTAACACTTAATATCAAACATTTATACATAGAAAAACTCATTTGGTATGAACTCATAAATATCCACATGCACTCAACTTGCCAATTAGCGAAAACTAACTTCTGCTTTGGCCTCTACTTTGTGTTGTCTAGCAACTCAACTGCTTGCCCACACTTTATCTCGTATAACAATCGTACCCTTACTAACCGGCCCCACGATCTCTATTTCTAGGCCATAATCGTAATTCATGAACTATGATCTCAACTCTTGTATAATGACGATAAAAAGTCCTTCTGAAGGCTACATGACACTGTGTAACCGATCAGAACTCTCCTGGAAAAACCGTATAACGAATGACAAAAATACAAATATATAATTCTGGCCACCGCATCGTGATAACATGTTGAAGTCTGCACATGCCACGCATCCCACCACTTTCCATGTATCACTCTCCAATTGATATGTGTCCTCGTGAATCACTTCATCTCCGCACCACGTAATCAAATCTACGAGCCGTGTAGCACCGAAATTTAACCGTTTGACTTTAACTTTCATTAACTTTCTCAGAATAGCAACATACTTTTATCTCAACTTCGAATGGCTATAACTTTCTCATACGAACTCTGCTTTTGACAAACCTTATATCCACATAATCATTTTAGAACGAACTACAACTTTCATAATAGTACTCATACACAGAGTAAATTGATTCTAAAAGTTACAGGTTGTTACATATGGATATCACTTTTCCCATTAGGATAGAAGGAACAAATAAAATTTTAGTACTTAGACCTCACTCACTCGTCATGCCATACATGGGCATTCTCTATATGGCTGCCAGTTACGGACAACGTTAGAGAACATCAAAGCATAAAAGACTGCAGAACAAAGAATCTCATGCATCTCCGTTTGAAGATTATAAGATATTATGAACCCACAACCATTTACACAAAAAATAAGGGTCCATATATCACGTTTTTAAGGAGAGGTTGCTATGGAAAAGACGTGCATACTCACATATCGTGTCAACAAAGAGGAAAGAGGAAACCACGAATTGAGGATTTTTCTAGGGTTCTAAGGCTCAAATCAATCTCAAATTTCCTTGTAAGTTTTAATTTTTTGTTGATTATTTTATAGCATCCAATGGTTTAGTCGTCTTAAACAGCCGAATCACAAGTTTTGACATTCAATTTATAATCATGTGAATGATTTTGGATTCGACATTGGAGTTGTTGTTTAGGTTTCTTTATTCTTTTTATCCATATGATTTCCATTTGAAAAACAAATCCCTTTGTCTTAATTCTTTTTGAACTTTTTGGAAATGGAACTTCCCTAACGAGGGTCCTGGGCCAACTTTCATGCACCGACTAATCCTCTGTTGCAAACATGAGGCTACGTATCATACACTGGAGTCACTGCAGATGAACCTTCATGGTCACAAGGACTGAATAGTGTCATGATTTGAACATGGGTCAATATGTTATCCACCATATCCTCGACATGTCTTACCAAGTCACCACAACCTAAGTAATTAATTATTTTGAACTCGATCGCCTCAATTAGGGTTTAAATGATTAAATTGGTATGTTGATTGTTTAGTTACATAATTGACCATTTAATTTATTAAAGTAGCAAATATGTTATTAACTTCCTAATAAGTGTTGATTGACATAATGAAATCTATTGGCATGATTGTTAGTTTTCCCAACTTATGAGAAAATCACCTGTGGTTGATATATTATTTGAATATTAATGCAATTCTCACATAATTATTAAAAGCTTGCTCAATAATTATGTAGCGAATCAGTTCCAATTGAAAACATTATTTTAACTTGATAATTTTGTAACTTGGTTGAAAAAATTGTAATAAAGTGCTAGAGAAAAATGATTTAGTATTCAATAAACTCATCAATGAGTCTAAAAAGAATTTAATAAACTACTACACAATCACAACGTATGATCATGATTTTCCAACAATTACATGATTATAATACGAATGTTGATTAATTTGTTTTTACTTTATCATTTTTTAAGTTGAATTAATACATCCACTTTTTAGTTTGAATCCCTTTTATGTAGTTAATCATATATTTGATGTTGGATTGATGTTCTAATCTAGAAATTTTAGTTTATTTTAACTAAACGTCAAAATGTTAACTAGGTTCATGTTGGCCGTTTGGATTAGAGTTAATTTTTCTTATTTAGGAACATTTACATAATATTTTTTTAATTTTATTTTTAATAGCTTTTTTAGGTTAAATTAGGAGGATTAGGTTTTGTTGAAAGAATTTGTTTTGGTTAAACAACTTGGTAAATAAAAAGATGCTAGAGCTTGTTAGTGTCTTCTAGTATCAACTTAGATTAAAATCCGATTTGACATCACTTCATATTTAGTTTGCATAATTAGGTGAACATAAATCGGAACCATATTGTTTTTATTCTTGTTTAATGTTAATTTTATTTGCATAATAGAGATAGTTTTAGTTTAATTTACTCGTTTTCAACACCCTTTATTTATATTTTATACATTTAATAAACACATGATTATCTTGATTTATTTATAGTTTAAAACCAAGTCTCTAAAGATCAACTTGTTTGCTACTATCACTATTATTTTTGATGGATTTGAAATGCAATAGTCATTGAGTTTGTAGAGAACACTACACAAATGTGTGCTTTTTTAAATCTTCAACTACACTATATTTATGTGAGAACAATTTTAGATCTTGAACTACAATCATATTTATAGCAACAAAGTTTTGTATTTATGTAAAAAGGTAAAGGTAAAATGAACTTTAACAATTATACTCTTCAATTAATAAAACCAATAAAAAATTAGTAAGCCAACACTGCAAAATGGTCTTTGTAGTTAGCCAAAAATTGTCATTTTGGCTTAAAAAGATTTAGGTGTTGTTTGTTTTTTCTGAGGCAAAATGTCTGCAGTCTGCGGACCACATCTGTAGACCTCTGCAGTAGAAGAGGTGGACCAAACGTCTGCAGTCTGAAAAAAGAAGACTGTTTGTTTTTTTAACATTTGCGGGCTACTAAAATAAACTGAAATCTAAATAAATTGATTTTTTTAAACTTCAAAGTGATTTTTTAATATTTTTTTGACTTTGTTATAAATAACTAACGAATCTAAATCAACATTTATCTATTATTGTATAAAAATAAAAATAAAAATAAAAATGGTATCAATTAACGTATATATTTGATAAAAACCAACAACTTTGGTTGCAAAGTTATAACTAAACATTATAATTAGTGATCAAAGAATTTGATACATAAATTAATGGAAATAAACTTCGATTTTTTCAATCAAATCCATTAAAAACGTATCATAAATATTTTCTTGAGAAATTGATGATACTGTATTAAATAATGTTTTACAAAATTTGGCAAAAAAATATAAGAATATATTATGATTTTTTTTCATATTTATATAAACAACTTCAACGACTATTACTGTAATAAATCTTTATTTATAAATTTGTCAAAAATATCATGTTTGTATCGTCGAATTTTGTTTTAAGTTTTGTAATTTTTTTTCAAATTGTTTATCATTAATAAAGTTGGAAATTTTTTTTTAAAAAAACTTGAAAAAATAAAGATATATATATGTTTTTTTAGGCTAGAATGTGTTCGAAGATGTTAGAAGACTCTGGTCCACATCTGCGCCAATAAGAGGGTGCGCAGACATTTTTAGGTCTGCAGTCTTCAAAAAAACAAACAGTCTACGGAGGCTAATGTCTGTGCGTGGTCTGCGCGGCGCAGACAGAAGAGGTCACACAGATCTGCAGACAAAAAACAAACACTACCTAACTAGTCATATCGATCTAAAATGGATTTTTTTATTATGGTTTTGGTTCCCGACAGATTTGGGATTTGAATTGAGTTTAAGGACTTAGTTTGTCTTTATATTTATATTTTTCATTTTCCATTTTTTATTGCCTTTATTATTTTTTTTATTAAAAAAACAAAAAAACGAATCTAACCCTACCATACATATACCCCTTGATTTAACCTCTCTCTCTCTCTCTCTTCATTGTTTGGCCACCGACACAACCTTACTCTGTTTGTCGCCGCCGACTCTTCCATGGTAGTCAGACGGACCGCCGCCCTTCTATTCCCATATCTGCAAACCCTAGCTCCGGTGAAAAAGGTGGTGTTAATCTTGTTCATCCATGGAATTTTATGTGTTAATCCATGATATTCACAGACAAAATCAACAACACCTCCGTTGTCGGATATGAAAATCCTAAATCTTTGGTTTGAAAAAAAAGACCACCAAACATAAGAAATCGACACCACCTCCATCTATTACTGTTGAGGCGGATTTGCAAATAGCGGTGGTCCAAAAACACTAGAAGAATGTGGAGAAATAAGGAAACAACGAGTCGGTAACCCTAATGTTGCAGTTATCGGCGAATGATGCTTTGAAAACCATTAAAGTAAACCTAATGTCGCATTTATCTTCATCGGTAGCCCTAGGCTTTGAAACCCTAGCTAAAGTAAGAGATGAGGTGCTCGTGTTTTTAGATCTTTTAGAGATGGAGAGAAACAAGGTTTTTTATCTAGGTTTTTAGGTTTGTTACGAGAAGTGATGATCTGACGAGAAGAGAGAGGGCGGGACCGATGGTAGGATTTTTTCAACAAATTTTCTCTCTCTCCTTTAACGAGTGGTGGTCTTCGCTCTATCTCTCTCAGTCGATGACACTAAATTCCTCTTTTTCCTTATCCAACTTGGCTAGTGGTGATCATTGCTTTGTCTCTCTCCTTCTCCTTCTCTGGCGAGTTGTTGCCTTCGTGAGAGCTAGAGGTATGGCGATGACAAATGATATAGATCTAGTCTGCAAATTTAAGGTTTAAGTGTTCTTGATTAGAGGGAGAGAGAGGAGTATGGAGTAGGGTTGATTCTTTTTGTTTTTTAATCATTGAAATATAAAAGAAATAGAAAAAGAAAATGATAAAGACAAATTAATTCGTTCAACTCATTTCAAATCCGTCAAGAACCAAAACCACAATAAAAAAATTCATTTTAGACCGGTAGTTTTTGGAACCAAATGATAGTTTTTGGCCAACCATAATAACCGACTTTGCAATTTTGTCAATTAGTAAAAAGCAAGAATCTAAAAAGTTCGACATGTGTCGAACTAGGCTTATACTTGACACTACACTTTAGTAAAATGTTGCATTTAATATATATATATATATATATATATATATATATATATATATATATATATATGAAAATGAATAATAATAGAAAATATGTATAAAATTATTAATTATATAAAAAATCGCCGCCTTAATTCAAGCCTTACAAATGACGTGACTCGTCAAGACTCGTAAAAACTTGAGACTTAAGATTGTCGTCAAATTACGCCTAACTTTATTTAGAACATTGGTAAAAATTAAAGAGATAATATGAGTAAATAGTAACCAAAATTTATAAATTTCAACAAAGTACCTCAATTTTTTTTTTTACAAAATGTCTAACAACCAAGTTTAACTTTCGCTTCATTATTGTGTTTTTTTTCTATTGTTATAAATCTTTATTTATGTAGCCGGGACGAGGAGATATGATGTGACATGTTTTAGTGAAATAATTTCATTAAAGTAACCGAGTTTCAATTTTGTTCTAATGTTATGAAGTGTAGAAACATTACAAAGACAATATCATTAAATAACCAAGTTTTTTTGCTGCATAAAAAATAACTAAGTTTAATGATTGTCGTTAAATTATATCGACTATTTTAAACAATCGAATGATTTTATTAGCAAAGCTTAATTACTATTTATTTAGTAATAATGCCCCAAAAGTAAATGTAAACTTCTGGTGAAAACTCTAAACTTATATTAATTCAAGGTCCTTGATATCAAATTTGGTACCTCGACAAGTGATTTATCTTCCAAGTAATATTAGGATCAATATTTAGGCACATATAACAACAATGTTCACAAAACAAAAAAATTAAACATGTAGTTGGATAATTTGTTTACATCTATGGTTATTGCTAGATTCTTATTATGTATTGTGAATTTTGTTGCACATTATACAAAAGAAAGCCTATCCAATTTGTGAAAATTCAAGTCGAAAACATAAGATATGTAAATCTTCCTAAATGTCAAAAATAACCATGCTTTGTTTTCATGTAAATAAGGTTCCAATCCAATAATTAGCTCCATATTTGAATCCCAAATCAGATTCTGATAAATGGTTCCATATAATTTCTCTGTTAAGCACTCATAATAACTTAAGCAAAAAGAAAGCACTCATAAAAACTTAAGCGATTAAGGAGTTGTTTCCTTTTGACTTAACGAGCTTAATATGTTAAACACTTAATTTTGACTTAATAACTTATATCTTATAAATTCGATTATTATTTGTTAAAAGTAATATATTTATTTATAAAAATGATATGTGATTCATAACAGATCTCCAATAAACATTCACCATCATTTCTATAAAGAAGGGTAAAGCGATCATTTTCTTTTTTTCAGACTATCAAACTAGTCCCAAAATTGTAAGAAATTTTAGGGAAATTGCAATCACTTTCACTTCAAATGAAAATGAGCAGGAAAAATCCTATTCATATGATCCTTTGAAACGAATCTAAGCAAACTATCACGCGTAGTTATTTGATCACTATACAAATGCAAATCCAGTATCATAATTGATAATTCATCACAATCAGAAACCAAATTCAACCAAAGTATATCTAAGATTACAAGAAATTAAAGTGAAGAAGCATACTGTCAATTAGGTGATTTGAAGGTAGAAGTCTGTGGAAGTGAAATCGGACCTCTCCTTGATTCATTATCATCCAAAAGCCTTTGAACCCTCTTCTTAGCACAATACTGCCTATCAAAATGCTTCACCTACAATACAAAATCATCAAAAACATAGATCATGACTTCTATCTAACTTTCCTGATCAAATTAAGCTGTTTGATTGCATAATGAAAAACGCAGATATTGTTAAAAGGGGGTTTTTTTGATTGAATTACCCAGGTGCGACGACAGACGTTGTCATAATCTTGTCTAGTTTTCTTGCATTCAACAGGATAGAGGAGACCTACGGAGGCGATTTCTGTGGGTTTCTTGTTCGATTCTTTCTCTAGGCATGCGTAGAATGCATCGCGAGCCTAGTGATTAGGGAAAATTTTCAGATATTAAAACGCAATCACATGTTGTGTGACGGATAGTTACCTTGTAGCAAGCTTGTCTAGCGTCAGAGAGGACGTCCGTATGGATTTTGTCTGGGTATTTCGAGGCGTATGCTTCCATCGCCATTTTCGTAGAATTGCTTGTTTCTTGCTCTGTAAATCTGTAATCTGTATGATGATCATTTGGTGGGCTTTTACAGCTGATCACAGCAAAATGGCTTAAAATGGGCTTCCAATTTAGCCATAAAAATTACGATTCATGGCCCATCTTCAAATGAAAGCAAATTAACAACGCGTCAAGGTTCAAGACATAATCAACTTATCAACATCAAAGTCATCAAGTCGCTTTGGGCTTTTGACAAATAGGTCTTTGTTTCATAAGACCATCGACAGCATCTTTCAAAACATTTGCAACGCCAGATATTTTAAGCTTATGATATTTATGTCTATAATAATGTATTAACTAGGTATATAAAACTATATTTATATTAAAACGCCAGATATTTTAAGCTTATGACGATATTCATGTATATAATAATGTATTAACTAGGTATATAAAATATATATTAAATCTCATGGACTTTAACAACAGTATACTTTGCATGTTTTCAAATTGTGCCACCAAATTTTTGTCAATTGTTGTTTCGTCCCTCGCCGCCCCTATCATCCAATCACCGACTATTTCCACCGCCTTCTAGAGCTTTCATATACCTTCAATCTTTGGACTGCTTCCCAAAAAATTCCCCATCGCCCTCTTCGATGCCCATCCCCATCAGCCATGGGGGGACAAAATAGGGCCCAATTTTTTTTCATTATATATTTTTATTTAAAAATACAAAATTATAATAAAGATAAGGGCCCTTTTTTATTGTTCGTCCTAGGCCTTTAAAAATATTTCATTTTTCAGACTGGCCTTGCCATCAACGAGAGGGAAAGGGAAAGACAAATTGTTACCAGAAATTGAGAGGGAAGGGGAAAGACGAACCAAAAAACCGAGGGTGAGTCGAACAGTAAACCATTATGACGAGACTTTAAGCCATTTGAAATTTCATCGAACTTTATAACTTCACGTCTCCACCACCATATCCATCAGGTATGAAAAATCAAGCTTTTACTCTTTTTTTATGAACCTTCTGGGTTTGGTCATTCTCGATTATAAGGAAAACAAATTCTCATTTCTTATCAGTTGGAGGACATGAATATTGCTTTTCTAGCAGGTCTTAAAGTATCAAAATTTCTGTATCTTGGCGATCTTCAAGTAACATCAAAATTTTCATCAATATCAAAAAAAAATTAAAAAAACTTTAATTGGTGCATTAGTTTTCATAATGATCAACGTTTTGGTGAAATCGAAATTCGGAGTACATTCAGAGTCTTTAGTTATCAGCAACATAGGTGGACCTGTGGTCCACCTAATTTGTTCAGGAAAATGGTGATGGAGATTGTTAGGAACAATGTTAGTTAACTTCATTTTCATTTATCTTTGATAATCTTGTCATGTATTTATTTAAAAGTAATATTCATTGGCATTAATGTTACGAAAAGTGACATTATGGAAGAAGCTTTACGTAATCTAAACATGGTAAAAATCAGAAAGAACAAGACCATCATTGACCCTTCTACATTATGCAAGTACTGGAGCTCAAATATGGCAACAGAAAAGCAGAGGCTTTTACATTCTTTTACATGGACTGATGTTTGTATGTTTTTTTCAAACTGGATCTTACCTATATAGATGATAACAAAAATGTGATGTTAAATGTTTGTGATTTTAATTTTTTTGCTATGGAATCTGAAACAGGTGATGTTTTTGTTGGGGTTTGTCCTTTGGCTATGTAGGCAGCTAAAAAGGTTAGGCATGTGTATGCAAATGATTTAAACCCTCATGCTATTGATTATATTGAAAGAAATTACATCCTCAACAAACTTGAAAGAGAAATTGAGGTTTGTCTCTAAACTTCAGTCTTTTCACTTCACTTCATTTTTTATCAATAAAACAAAGGATACATGCAGAATAATACCAACATACTATTAACTTCAGTTCATGTATTCTGGCATCTTACTTTCCTTTTTTTTTTCTATCTATTATAACATCATATTTTTAGTTGTTCTTTTTTTATTTTTATTTTTTTTTATTTTTTATAAAGACAATGTATTACTTTGAAGAATATATCCGATTGTAGCATTTTACTTTGTTTTTTCCTTATTATGAAACATTTTGGGATAAAATGACTAAATTACCCTTACTCCTACTTCATCTAATGTTGCTAATTTTCTTGATATACATTAGATTCAGTATAATCCCTACATGAATTTGAAATTCTTGATATTTTCACTTTCTACATATTGTAATGATTTTTACATGTTATAAATAGAATAAAATGTCATAATTGTTTTTTAATTTCATAATATTTACGATATATATTAAATCTCATGGAGTCGGTGATCAGTGATCGTTTCAACTTCTGATTTTTGCCACATGTTTTTTACTTTTTGGAAAAATTGGTCCCTTTGCCTCTTTCGGAGTTGTGCCACCAAATTTTTGTAAGTTGTGCCCCATGTTTTTATTGGGATTGAAATGTCATTATGCTTCTGCTGATATGATGTAATTTGTATTGTGTAGGACCATGATTGTTTATATAGCAAAGGATTGTTGTTAAGCCTACTCAAAAGAATAGTAACCATGTTGAAATTACATTGTTGTCGTGTTATCGACTGAAGTTTATTACATCTCCACCTACCAAGGTCGATATTTTCATGGACTCATGGTCAGGCGAAAATCTTCCTTTTTAACTATGAAAGTGAAATATATGTTTTTGTTTATAAGTCTTATTTTGGATTACTACTTTTACCTAGCTTCACCCACAAAATGGTGATATTTGCTGAAAGATTAAGGAGAGAAGGACAAGATATTTCTCAAGTAGAAATGTTAGGAAAGTTTGTTGACACGGTTAGAATATGTCACAAGTCTGTTGGATTAAACTTTAATTCACATGTAACACATAAATGCTTTATTTCTTCTTAGTCTTTTAGGTATAAAAAAAACTATGTAAAGTTGATGGCGGTACAAATAATAGTTGGAACCATGCAGATCGAATCTCATGACCACACGACAAAAAATTTCCAGTCCTATTTAGGGGGTGTTTGGGGTATCTTTTGAGAGAGCAAAAGGACTTTTGGGAAAAGATAACAGAGAAAAGATGTTTGGTAAAAGCTCCTTAAAAGCTCCTTTTGGATTTTTTATAGAAGGAAAACTGACTTTTTGGAAAAGTCAGGGAAACTTGGCTTTTTGGAACTTTTCCCAAAAGTCATTTTGCCCTCTCAAAAGATACCCCAAACACCCCCTTAATCTAAAGATTTTGAAAAAGCATTTCCGACCCATGCGGAGCATGGTTCCTTTTCCTAGTTTATATTAACTAGGGTTTGGACCGTCCGCGCGTTGCTGCGGAAGCTCCGGTATTTAAAAAAACGGAGTTTGACACCATATAAATCATAGAGACGATTAAATCATATAAAGTGGAGCACAAAAATATCAAAATAAAATATGGATACAAACAATTGACTTGAAAGTGTATCTTTAAGAAATTAATAAAAAAAGAATTATTAAAAAATTATATAAGGGCCAAAATATAACTTTAAAATATAATAAGAGACCAAATTGTAATGTATAAAATACTAATAATTTAACTTTAAATTTATAAGGGTTGAAAATTGTTAAATAAAAATTAATTAAGGGGAAAAAATATAAATATATATAAAATTTACAATTATAAGGATAGAAATTGTTACATCAAAATTAGTTTAGAGATACAAAATATAAAAACAAATAAAAATATAGAAAGGAAAATGAAAAAAGAATTGAAAGTAGGAAGACTTACTTTATTTTTGTTTTATGATGAGAATAGTAAACCTCCTCACAAACCAATTTTGATAATTAATATATATATATATATATATATATATATATATATATATATATATATATAATTAGTAAAAATATAAATATAGTAAGGCACGTTAAGTAGGAACTTATTAAATAGGAACTTATTAAATACTAATAGTTTTATTTTATAATTACAAAGGATGAAAAGTGTTCAATTAAAATTACTTCAGGGAAAGAAAGGTAAGTATAAAGATTTGCTATTGTTAGAAACAAAATCTTTATTTTCAAAAGAAGACTTATTTTAAAACTTGTACCGTATTATTTCTATATAATAACTTAATCTGAATATAATTATTTGTTCTTTGGAAATAGTCAAAACAAAATGAACAGTGATACTCTCAGAAACCAATTTTGGTAATTAATATATATATAATTCTATGAATATTATATTATAACTTTACGTTATTATCAAGCGTAAAACATAAGCAATTAATACAAACTTTTCTTTTGTTAATTTTTTTTGAAATGACAAATCTAATTTACTTTTAAACCACTTATTAATTTCACATATGTCCATTGTGAGAGTTAAACCCTTAATCTTAATGACGGAATGCAACACCGGATACTGCTAGGCTAAAGCCCTGCGATAATATTTTTTGTTAATAAAATAGCAAATTAATACATAAATATTTAAATTCTAAGATATTAAATGATTATAAGTACATTTGAAATAGTTGATGATGTGTAAGTGGAACCATTTTATTAGGAATATGAGTATTGTATTGATATAAAGGTTTATTGCAAAACTAACGTGAAAGATCACTTAGCATTGCACTAGTGTGAATGATTGCATTTGTAAATAAGACACGATTTATAACGTTACAGTAACAAATAATATTTAGCATGTGTTAAACATCACCAACAAATCTGATTCGAGTTTTCAAAATATTCTATTTATCGATTAACTTTTAGATTATATTCGATCACCTTTTCTTTTTTGTTATATTATCAAAAGTTATGTGTTGTTGTACATTCCTTCGTATCAAGCATCCAAATCAAAACGATTTTTACAAGTAAACGAATTTGTTCATAGGTAACTACGAAACTATGTTAATATTGGAATTGCAGGCGGTCGATGATGAATCGTGATATATGTATGCATGTAGAACATTATGTTACGTGTTGTAAATATATATGGATCATCATAATCTACCTAAGAATTTGTATATCAGCCTTTTATGACATAGTTAGCATTATTGATTTAATGTATGAATATTTGTGTGTTATGCATAATATAATAATATAGTTAAACTATTAATAAATCTATGTAACTTTATCTTTGTTATTAAAATAACTCTATATTTGTTATTAACTTTGAATTTACACTAATTTGTTATAAAAAATTTCTAATTACTTTCAATATCTGATAACATAGATACATATTAAAATCATATCATTCCAATAGATATTATTAGTTAGTTGTGCATGAAAATAAAAATAAATTTATTTTTTCATTTATAGTTATTTTTAACTATTAATGACTAATTACTTTAAATAAACATCTTTTATTATTATATCATTTCAATAAAATATGACCATCTTATATGAGAGGTCAGGGGTTCAAGTCTCGGTGGAGACATATGTGATTATTTATTTAGGAGTAGATTAGTTAGTTTGTCGTTTCAAAAATATATATATATATATATATATATATATATATATATATATATATATATATATATATATATATATATATATATATATATCGAGGCTTAGGTTATTTATTATTACATTTAAAGTTTTACTATTTTTAAATAACTTAATAACTAATTCCTTTTTGAAAAACTTTTATTATTAAAAAAATTAGATTTGATTAACTTTTGGTTATTTGAAGATTTTATATATACATTATATTTAAAAGCTTTTAACTACTTTAAAAGAGAGTTATTGAATATTATATTTAAAAGTTTTTTTTAAGATTATTTGACATTTTGATTATATTTTGGATTTAATATTATATTTAAATTAACAAAGAATAGAGTAAATTACACAAATCATCCCTAACACGTTTAGTCATTATTTTTAAAATTTAAGTCAGACCGTCCCTTATTTGATTTAAATTTGCACACTTCATCTTTGAAAGATAGTTTTGTTGCAAACTTGGTTTCTGCCAAAACTGAAATGATCATGATACCCTTAAGTTTTTATTCTACAATTAATTTCATGTTGTTGTTGTTGTTGTTGTTGTTATTTATTATTATTATTATTATCATTTTGTAACACGACACCCTTTATAAGGTTACAATAACAAATAATATTTAGCATGTGTTAAATATAATCAACAAAATTGATTCGTGTTTTCAAAATATTCTATTTATTGGTTTAATTTTAGATTATATTCAATCACTTTTTCTTTCTTTTTTTTTTCTTTTTAGATTATCAAAAGTTATATATTTTTGTACATTACTTTGTAACAAACATCCATGTAACATCCCAAAAATTCAAGAGATTTTAAAACTTTTCAAAACAACCCTTTTTTTTAATAGAAGTGTAACAAAACCATTATTTCAAAACATTATTTAAGATCTGAGTCTCCCAATATCCAAGTAGTTGTAAAACCAAGGATGTGTATGGTCACATATTCGCTTTGCAACGGTCCATTAAAATACCTAAAGCTATAAACCAAAACTGTAAGCACAAAGCTTAGAGAGTTCCTGCAACATAAAAAAAAACAAAACAACTAACACAAATACAATAACAACATACTATGGGTCCAATCAACCATTGGGTTGGAATACCCCAAGCCCCTTAACCATCGGGTTGGAATGCCAACATACTATGGGTCAAATCAAACATCGGGTTGGAATACCCCAGGCCCTCAACCAACGGGTTGGAATGCCAACATACTATGAGTCTAATCATTCTCTGGATGGAACACCCTCGGCCCTGAACCATCGGGTTGGAATGCCAACATACTATGGGTCCAATCAACCATCGGGGTGGAATACCCCAGGCCCTCAACCATCGACTTGGAATGCCAACATACTATGGGTCCAATCATCATTGGGATGGAATACCCTTGGCCTTCAACCATCGGGGTGGAATGCCTCGGCCTGTTTTCTTACGCACAAAGTAGTGAAGCCTCATCCACCGACCAAGCATGCACACATATAACAGATAATCATATAGCAGTCTACAACTAGTCAAACAGATCTACAGATCACTAAGCATAACATCATCCTATATACCAGGATACCGATATAACAGATCACTACAACACACCATCATACGATAAACCATGATAACAATCCAAAGGGCCAACATTGGTGGCTTCAACCCGTAAGTATAGTGAGGAAAACTCACATCACAAACTGAACATAACTGATGAGGGTCGACTCTAAATCTCATCTCTCAAACTGATACCTATTTCCACCAAGTGACCAATTCCTTCAAAATCCCAAAAAAACAAAAATACCCTCAAGGTCCAACTTGGTCAAAGTCAACGGTCAAGGTCAATAGTCCATGTTGACCCAACACACCGTGTTGACTTAGAAACACGTTGTGTTCCATCTACACCCAAATAGTCGGGAAAATCCCGACCAACACGATGTGTTGACTTAGAACACGCTGTGTTTGCCGAAGATCCAACAAATTAATACATTAAGTCGTTTTCCTTGATTCCAAGAGCTCAAAAGCTCAGATCTAGCCCGAAATGTGATCCATAAGGATAAGTTATTTGCTATACGATAATGTATAGAAAACATAAAACTACTCAAATGCATCACCCCCTTATCGTTGTTATCCTCTTTATTGCTCTCACTATTATTTTGGGTCGAGAACGATCGAAACACGTATTCAAGTCTCGCTCTAGACTCCGGGTCAGTAAGGGGTGTTTGTGATTGTTCGTTTAACTCAATAAGAACTAAAAATGCTTATTAGCTTACGTAGTAACCAAAGTGAGTTTCTAAAAAGATGTTTTGATTAGCTTATTGTGGTAGTAAAAAATTATAAATTGATAAACACTTTAAAAAAAAGTGTTTGGATAAACTTATAGTTATTTTATAGTCATTTTAGGTGAAAAATCCATAAACAATTTTCAAAAGTCAAGATTGTGTAACTTTTTAAAAACTTGTTTTTGAAGGTAGTAAAAAGTTGTATTCAAAAGCACTTTTCTATTTTCCAAAATTTTTTAAGCTTATTGTTTTTTTGAAAAACAGAAAAACTAAAAAGTCAATAAACACTACTTTTCTATTTTCCAAAATTTTTTAAGCTTATTGTTTTCTTTGAAAAACAGCAAAACTAAAAAGTCAATAAACACTTTTCAAGCTCAAGCTCAATCTCAAACACCCTTGAAAAATATTGTTAAAAAGATTTGTCTACAAAATAAATAGGGAAATTGTTAGAAAAGTCCCAATATTTTCAGAAAATTTTCACTTTAGTCATATATATATTTTTTGAACAGAAAAATTCCGATTATTTGATTTTACATGATAATATGTTATTTCCTGTTAAAAAATATTTTTTTGTTAATTTGAACCAAAATAAAATAATCGAGACTTTTATGTTTAAATTTTTTTGGGGACTAAAGTGAAACTTTTTTGAAAATACTGAGACATTTTTGACAATTTCCCAAATAAATATGTACAAACATTGACAAAATGATAACATATTAATAAACTCATAAGATATAACGAGAAACAAAAACCAAACTATTAATTACCAAAGTATTAACATATATTTTTACTGATATAATCATATCCAAACATATATTTCATAAGTTTCTACTAATATAAACATATCTAAAAGTTCTACAAAAATTTGCACTAATCTAATTAATCATATCTAAAAGTTCTACGATTCTTTTCATACTAATCTAAACTATAACATCCAAAAATACGACCCAAAAATTTTTGTTTTAATAATAATAAAAATCATATGCTGATCGTCACAACATAAAAACCATGTGTCAAGTATCTCAACTCATAATAAATTGCCATGAACATTTGTGCCAAATCAAACTATGAATCAAAACAAACTCCCAGGAATAAGACTGAAGCTGTGGTGTGTGCGATGCCATCATCCCGAGCTCTTCCCTTTACTTGTGGAAGTACCTGAAACCAAAACTGAAACTGTAAGCACAAAGCTTAGTGAGCTCCCCCAAACTACCACATACCATACAAACATATAAATCACATACTGGGTCTTGCCCACTACATCGGACCGAGGTCCGGACTAACTGGGGCCTTGCCCCCTGCATCAGACCGAGGTCCGGACTAACTGGGGCCTTGCCCCTTGCATCGGACCAAAGTTCGGAAACTGACTGGGACCTTGTCCCCTGCATCAGACCAAAGTCCGGACTAACTGGGGCCTTGCCCCCTGCATCGGACCGAAGTCCGGACTAACTGACTGGGACCTTGTCCCCTGCATCGGACCGAAGTCCGGACTAACTGCACAAAGCATAACATAAACATATCAACTAGCATGAACACATATATACTGCATACTGCATCGGGCCGTAGCCCGGAACACATAACACATAAATCCTGTCTGAGCCACGAAGGCATCAAACATGCTAACTACTGCATCAGACCGAAGTCCGGAAACTACTGCTAGCTAAACGGGCCGACATTATGGCCTTAGACCCGTTCCTACCGGAAGGAAACTCACCTTGTGATGCTGACTGCTGAACTCATGAATGAGAAATCCCTGACTACTGCTCTGGCTGCTTCCTAGCTATCATGGGAAATAAAATACTAAATCAGAATAGGGATTCTCCTATGGGTAAAATGACCATTTTACCCTTGCTATGGCATGGGCCACAACATGGCCCAAAACCCTCAATTCCTTCTAAGCCCATCCATGGCTCCACTAAAGGCCCACTAATGGCCCAATTTGCTCCATTGGGCCCAAAGCCCTTTATTGGGCCTTACCCAAGCCCAATACTAACATTTGGTCCATATTACAGAATTCTGAAGGCCACTAAGGCCCAAAGACCCTAAGTCCCAAACTCAGCCCACACCGAGGCCCAAATGCTCAAAGCCCAAACCGGCAGCGTACGCGGGGCGTACACCGAGGTATGATGAGCGTACTGGCTACTGGTTGGTACGCGGCGCGTACCTCCTTGTACGCCCAGCATACAGCCCTGATAAGCCAAAGTCTCATTAAGTGCTTAATAATCCGGGTCAGAAGCTAAAATCTTAGATCTAGGTCTTATCCTACGTCTGAAACCATAAAGTTGCTTACTTGATGGCTTACAAGACTCTCTTAAGCTCAAACTTCTAAAAACAACCATTTATAACCAAGAAGATGGCTAGATCTCATGCATGGCTTCATGAGAGCCTCAAAAATCGAAACTTTATTGCTATGGGGGCACTTGAGCTTCAAGGATAGCAATCCCAAACTCCAGAAACGAAGTTGCATGATAAAGGTCCTTCCTTTGGACCTAAAAGGTCCAACTTCCAAAAACTCTTAGATCTAAGCTTACAAGAGGAAAGTTGAAAGCTTTATACCTCTTTTGAATGCCAATGAATGAATGATCCCACATCTATGAGCTCAAGGTGCTCAAGTTCTCCTTCTTCCACTTCTCTTCTTCTTCTTCCCAACTTTTCTTCACAAAAATGAGCCCAAAAGATCAAACACACACCCAACAAGGAGAAAGAGACGAACTAGGGTTTTCTGAGAGTGAGGAGGCTGATGGGAAAACAGGGAAGGAGGCTATAATGGGGTTTATATAGCCTTAAACCCCTAAAATTAGGGTTTTTCCTCTGGCCGCGTACGCTGGGCGTACCATATGGTATGCTGCGCGTACGCTTCTCCTCCTCGCGTTTCATTAAGTCACTACGCCCAGCGTACAACGGGTTTACGCCCCGCGTACGACTTATGGGCAGACTATGGCTTGGCCCAAAACAAGAGGCCCAATATTAAATACAATTCTATTATAACTCCACATAAAACTTGGGAATCTAAATAAATTATACCTCGGAAGATGATCGTTACATAAACACATCCAAAGAAAGGTTTCTACTAATCTAAGCATATCCAACCAAACCTACATTTCATAAATTTCTACTAATCTGAATGCATCCAAACATACATTTCTACTAATCTAATCATATCCAAACATACATTTCATAAATATCTACTAAGTATCTAAACAAAATCAAATATACATTTCTACTAATCTAAACATATCCAAATGCACAATTTAATAGATTTATACTAATCGAAGAACATCGAATCATACATTTCTATTGATCTAAGAATATCGAAACATATATTTCATAAATTCCAACCAATCAAAACACATCTAAAAATACATTTCACAAATTTATAATAATCTAAACACATTATATACAAAAGTTCTACAAATCAATAACAAAAAGGATATGGCTGGTGGTTGTGCGACTTTTTGACCTAAAAAATCGGTGATCTTGGTGGTTACCGACAACAAATAAGAGCAAATATAAGGAATTGGTGGTATTCATCGACGACAATGGAGAAATGGTGGTTTTGTCACCGATAGAGAGAAGAGTACTCTTAGGG
This sequence comes from Lactuca serriola, assembly GCF_051521515.1. Taxonomy (NCBI): domain Eukaryota; kingdom Viridiplantae; phylum Streptophyta; class Magnoliopsida; order Asterales; family Asteraceae; genus Lactuca; species Lactuca serriola. The sequence goes on along the minus strand of NC_136412.1, from coordinate 218,217,708 downwards.
TTGTAAGAAATTACAGAAAGAGAAAAGAAAAAGTATTTTTTCTAAGATAGTATGAACGATGAAGTGTTAAGGGCAACATTATTTGTTGTGATATCGTTAGGCGACGTTAGGGGATACGATGCCATTACAAGTGACATCCAACATATCCAACTAGATGTCGCCTCTAATGCCCTTATGATATCATCCCTATTGCCAAACATTTTGTAACAAGACCATACATAAATGACCTATAAGCTAGAAGTATCAAATGTTTTGGAAAGGTATGTTTTAACAAATAAGTTGAGAATTTAAATACTTTGTTGGATATATATATATATATATATATATATATATATATATATATATATATATATATATATATATAGAGAGAGAGAGAGAGAGAGGAGGGTTCAATTAAGAAAAAAAAGGTTGAGAATGAGGGAATCATTCTCAGCCAATTATTTATTTTTGCCGCAAAAGCCTCCAACGTACCGGCAGAAATGGGAAAGGAATGCACATGTGTTTTCCAACAAAACATGTTTCCTTAAACTATGCTAAGCATTACCTTAATATATACAAAAATATAGTTTTTTCATTTTTTTTTTAATTTTTAAGAAGCTATTTTTATCGAAAATTGATTTTAAATATACCAAAATTCATGATTTTTTATTCTCTACAAATAGACATCCATATTGATATAGTTTTAAGATATTTTTTTTTTATATTTTCAGCCATCGTTATTCATAAGTGAATAAAAATGAATCAAGTTTTTACTATAGTATATTCGTTATTCACTTATGAATAAAAACTATGATTAAATTTTTTTACAATGTAAGTATCATTCATATATGAATATAGCATATACTAAACATAGTATATTCATATTTAAATATTAGACGATGCATTCACATGAGAATATTACATAGTATATTCACTTGTGAATGTTAGATGGTATATTCACTTATAAATATTAGATGATATTTTCATATGTGAATATTGTATAGTATTACATGGTATATTACATGAGAATAGTACATAGTATATTCACTTGTGAATATTAGATCGTATATTCACTTATGAATAATAGTTGGTATATTCATATGTGAATATTGTACAGTATATTTATATATGAATATTACAGGGTGTTTTCAGAAATATATATAATTTTTATATGTTATTAACATATGAATAACATACAGACTTGCATATAGTATTACATGGTATATCGTATGAGAATAGTACATAGTATATTCACTTGTGAATATTATATCGTATATTCACTTATGAATAATAGTTGATATATTCACATGTGAATATTGCACAGTATATTCATATATGAATATTACAAGGTGTTTTCAGAAATATATATATATATATATATATATATATATATATATATATATATATATATATATATATATATATATATATAATTTTTATATGTTATTCACATATGAATAACATACAAACTTGCATATTTTTTTTGTGTTTTAATAATCACATATTGATTCAGGTGAGAAAACATATTCATATATGAATATAACGTGGTAATTTAGTTTATGCATTTGATCAAACAGTTGGAGTGCATACAAGTTAATTTTTTTAAAAATGTGATAAATATGACACTTTGACTATTTAAATCTTACAAAATAGTAGATTAGTAGAGAAATATATGAAAATTTTCAAACAAAATATGATTTGATCTTTTTCTAACCTTAATTTCGATGTTTTATTTGATGATCGATGTTGAATGAATGATACGAATTTGTAAAGACCCAAAATCACGACTAAAAATTTCTTTTAAAACATTACTAAAACCATATTTATAAAAACCGTATCATAAGTCATAACATAGTTTTCGAGTATCAATTTCAAACATAATCTTATTATCAGAGTAAAACATTCCCAGGCTAACTGACTATGGTGTGTGCACTGCAACCTCTCCGAGCTCCTCTTTTGAAAACTGAGTACCTGAAACCAAAAATTGAAAACCGTAAGCACAAAGCTTAGTGAGCTCCCCCAAACTACCACATACCATACAAACATATAAAGCACATACTGGGTCTTGCCCACTGCATCGGACCGAGGTCTAGACTAACTGGGGCCTTGCCCCCTGCATCGGACTATAGTCCGGAAACTGACTGGGACCTTGTCCCCTGCATCGGACCGAAGTCCGGACTAACTGGGGCCTTGCCCCCTGCATCGGACCGAAGTCCGGAAACTAACTGGGACCTTGTCCCCTGCATCGAACCGAAGTCCGGAAACTAACTGGGGCTTTGCCCCTGCATCGTACCGAAGTCTGAAAACTGACTGAACATAGCATAGCATAAACATATCCACTAGCATGAACACATAAACTTGATACTGCATCGGGCCGTAGCCCGGAACACATAACACATAAATCTTGTCTGAGCCATGAAGGCATCAACATACTAACTACTGCATCGGACCGAAGTCCAGAAACTACTGCTAGCTAGACGGGTCAGCATTGTGGCCTTAGACCCGTTCCTACTGGAAGGAAACTTGCCTGAACTGCTAAGCTCTGCTGATAACCCTCTGGCTGCTAACCGACAACCCTCTGAGCCATTGCTCCTCTAGCTCTCCGAGCTACCAATATCAATATGACACTTAGTCCGACAGTCCTCCAAAAGTCAACTAAGTCAACTCTGGTCAAAGTCAAAGTCCTGGTCACATTCAACCTTCCAGGTTGACCCTACTCGCCGAGTTAGCCTACTGACTTGCTGAGTTCACAAGCTCAGAAACCCCTTTCATTCGCGACTCGACTCGCCGAGTCAGACCATGACTCGCCAAGTCTACTGATTTTCGAGTTCGGTCCTGACCAACTCATTGAGTCTTCACTCAACTTACTGATCCGAGTCTTAACTAGAAGGGTTTGGGGTTTCGCGACTTGACTCGCTGAGTCCAAGAACAGGCTCGCCAAGTCCAAGGCAATCTTCAACAGACTCACCGAGTTGTTTTTCCAACTCGTCGAGTTCCTGCCTATCTTCATCCAACTCGCAGAGTCCACCCATGTGACTCACCGAGTTGCTACGCGATTTAAGTCTGGTATCTAGCCCGACTCGCCGAGTCATCTCCCAGACTTGCCGAGTCCTTTCGTGTATTCTCATGATCTCGAGTCACATAGCTACTCCTTTGCTCCAAACAATAAATCTGGGTTCCTATAGTCCATTAGCAACATAAAGTTGCTACCTTTACGTGCTTCTTGTCTCATAATACCAAAACCAAGCTAGAAAGGAACTTAACTCATGGGGAATGGTTTTTGCATAGCAACTAACATGGCTTTCTGCATCTTTTGGTCCAAATAGAGCTTAAATCTGGAGTTTCAACTCCAGATCTAACTTGTGCACCCACTTCTCATCACATACTCTCAAAGATACCCTAAAACTCCATGAAAGATGGATCTAGAAAGGAGAAAGCCAAGGATAACGATTCGTTACCTCCAAATGCTCTAAAAAGTTCCACCAACTCTGGATCCAAGGCCTCCTCTTGCACCACTATGAATCTCTTCTCTTCCAAGCTCCAAATTACTTCACCAAGGGTAGATCTTGCTCCAAAAACGGTTATGGTGGCTAGGGTTTGGGATTTTGGACTATAGGGGCCGCAAATGAGCCCTAGGGAAGAGAATAAGATGCTTAAATAGAGTACCAAATCCCGGAATTAGGGTTTCCCAACCCAGACCAGACTCGCCGAGTCCACTTGCCAACTCGCCGAGTCGGTCACTTACTTTACACCCGGATCCCGCTCCGACTCGCCGAGTTCCTCCCTGGACTCGACGAGTCGACCCTCTTTAACTTATGGTTTTCCTTTCCTTTCTTGACCTTTCTGATTTCGGGTGTTACAGAATTGAATTTTTTTGTTGATTATTAATGATGTTGATCTAATGATGCTGGAAGTATAATTAATCATAGATGTTGAAGATATGCTCGTATTCAAACATAATTGAAGGTTGGATTGAAAGAGTAAAAAATAAATTTTTGTTGTCAATTGTTGAATGGTGTTAATAAATGTGTTATTAACGAAGATCGATGATTGATTAATATATGATGACGTTGATCGATGATTTAATTGAAGAAATCTGGATGATTGTTGAAGGTTGGAGGAGAAATTTGGATGATAACGATCGATTAGAATGAATTTCAACTGTTATCTAATTCTCTATACTTACGTATTTGTGATTGAAGGCTATTATATCATATTTACAAGTTTGCCACCGTGTCTTTTTATGCTTAGATTAAATGAGTAACTAAGAATGATTCCCCATTCTCAACCTTTTTTATTTTCTCAATTGAACCCACCTTTCCCTTTCTCTCTCTCTCTCTCTCTCTCTCTCTATATATATATATATATATATATATATATATATATATATATATATATATATATATCAAAAGTTATAATCAAGCTGCACAATTTGAATAATGGTGAGAAGCTATGAATTCTAAGTAAATGACATGGATATGAATAAGACTTGGTCTATTGTACCTTTACTTTTGGGCAAAAAAAAATTCTCACCAAATGTAGAGGTATTGAATTTCAATCGTCAAAAGTTGAGATTATTTTAGAACGACAACAAGTTGAGAATTTTAGTTATGGTGTTGTAAACACTTGGATTTTTATATCAACTAGTAATAGCGTGACTGTACATTTTATTTGTTTTTTTTTTTTTTTTTTTTTTTTTTTTTTTTTTTACATAATGATTTAACATTCAGACAATATGTTCTTACTGCATTCTATTTGTTTACCAAGTTTGCGTCGCTATTATTAATATTAAAATTCAAACGACAATTTGATCATTTATAAGACTCTACACAACAATTTCATACTTTTTATCTTAATATTTCTTGTACATCTCGTAATAAATATGAATTAGTTAATGACATGTGATCCTTAATATGGTGATTAATTATGGCTATTACATTGACGGAATATTAATATCTTATAAAAATGGAACTGAGTGATATTATGAAAGATGAATGATGTTATGAAAGAGGGATGAAGGGTGATAATATTAAATAATAGTCTAGTTTTAACTATTTTATTGTTTACTGGCTTTTTGGTTCTCCTTTATATCTTCACTAAGCCTTGTCCAGATAATTGTACAATTTAACAAAAAGAAAAGATGTTGGCGGTTGTCTTGTGAGTAGGTGGTTTCAAATTAGAATGATTTGGTTTTAAACAAAACCGTTTATGGAAGTTTAGTTATGTAAATTACTTATATAACCTTTTATCATAATTATAATCTTTTATAGTTAAATTATATTAAGAATGACGTGTTAATTTATTATTGGTTCTTTGCATTTTCACAAATTAGATGTATTTTTGCATGAGCCTTCCCATATATATATATATATATATATATATATATATATATATATATATATATATATATATATATATATATATATATATATATATATATATATATATATATATAGGGAGAGGATCAAATGAGAACGCCTAAAAGGTTGACAACGCGAGAACAGTTCTGGACCAATCATTTTATAAGGGTATATTAGTAACTTTATATAAATATTAATTAATGATTTCCTAAAATCTAGGGATAATGATTTTAATTACCTAACAAAATTAATATTTCCTTTTAGTTAACGAAATATATATAAATATTTTTTTTTATGATTTTTTACAAAAATTATTTATGACCGTTTCAAAAAAATTATCTAAAAAAATTAATATTTTCTTTTATTTTAAATCTGGAAAGAAAATCTTAAAAAAATATTATTTTCTACCATTTCACGTTTTTGTTTTTCAAAAAAAATGAATAGAAATCAAATCGCAACTCAATACACTTTCAATCATAAATGAAAACACATCAAATTACAAATAATTCAATGCATCTTTCATAAATTGAAAATAAAAAATAGTGTAAAAATTATCATTTTTTCATAAAATGAATACCTCTAATCATAAATAAATACACCCATTCACATTAATACACTACTATCCATAAATAAATACAATCATTCACACACGAATACATTGCAATTCACAAATGAATACACTGTTATTTATAAATTAATACACATTCTATCATAAATGAATACACGTGCTATTCATAAATGAATACAACCATTCACACATAACTACAAGGTTATTCATAAATGAATACACATGAATAAATTCATAGTAGAATGACCACAAAGCCCCTGCTTCCAATAATTGACAAAATAATAAAAAAGAATTTCATTTAAAGCCTGCCACATAAGAAATTCTTCAATCCTATCACCTCGCATATCAAACCAGGCGTAGAATTCATCAAAAAAAACTTATATATTCCAAAAATGCCCTCGCTCTTTTTCCTCCCTGTACAGTTAAAAAAATCTTTAATCCTTGTGAACCCACCCATCTTCTTGAATCTATGTCGGCTAATCTGAGTCAACAAGAACCAACCCACAACCACCGCCATAGAATTCTTAACCTTATTCCCAAAATACCCTTCAGTCAAAAAATCCCCATATCGATCTCGCCTTATACAATTAATACTTCCCTCTTTCGCCATATAATTCTGATCCAACCAACCAATAAAGCCATCATAAAGATCAAAAGAAGGAGACCTGAAGCCAAGCACCAGGAGCACAACCTAGGTCAACAACAGAGGAACCAGGTGTTATCAATTTGTACTGTTTCTGAATCTGGAGTAGCTGCACTTCCAAGTTCCAACCATAATTAAACGAAAACTAATGAAATTGTAATGGTGATACTCATATCATATTTTGGTTAAATTAAAGTTCATCCGAATATAAATATAATATACCAGTTTTAATCTTCAAATTGTGAAAAAATGAAACCTAACTAGTATATTACCTTGAAGGCCGAGCGAGCAACATAACCAAGTCGCTGAGCTTCTTTGTAGAAGAAATCTGCAGTTCCAGAGCCGCTTATTCTACTTCGATAATCGATTAACAACAAATCGTAAAAAGTAAAAACCCCTTTTCTATCTTCAATGTTCAACCTCTCTGTGTTCGGGTTCAGACTTGGTAGGATTCAAAGAGATATTGTTAGTGGCGAATAACACAGTAGGACCAGACATGTTTAGAAAAAGAAAAGTACCAAAAATGCCCCGGATTGCGATTACCAATCGTGATTTTTGCAGTCATTCTTCAAGCCCTGAATCGTGATTGCAAGTCCTGGGGCTTACGAGAAATCGAGGCGGTCTCTTGGCCTTCGATGGAATTGGCGATGGTGGAAGTCAAAGGGACAGAGAGTGTGAAGGCTCACCAGCGACGACAGCAATAGGGCGACAGGAAGGGCGTCGATTCTCCGGCGACCCTTGTGGCTAAATCGTCGTCATCAGCAGCGCACAAATGGGGGAACACAAACGAAATTTTACTTCCCCTTCTCAATATCTCTTTGAATCCTACTGTGTTATTCGCCACTAACAACCTAAATCAACGGACATTTTTTCATTCTCGATCTCTCTTTCTCTTTCTCTGAAATCCTCTTATGTTGTTTAGACCAAGGGAAGGTCGGCTATGGTTGTCACAGTAGATGCATCTTATGAAACCCTAGAGAGAGAGGATATAGATACGAGAATAAGAAAGGTAAGAGGTGAGGGTGAGAAATTATAGGAATCAGGTAAAATTGCAATTCCTATTATGCCCTTCTGACCATTCAAATGTTACACTTAAATGCCAGTACTTTTAGAATTTTTCATAAATCCCCCATTTAATAGTAACCATAGATCTTAGTATTTAGATAGTCCAGATATGTTCTCGCGTTCTCAACCTTTTAGGCGTTCTCATTTGATCTACTCCTATATATATATATATATATATATATATATATATATATATATATATATATATATATATATATATATATATATATATAATAGGTAGGTGTGTGAATGTGACATTAAACATGAACAAAAGAGAAGAACTAAAATACTATATTTAGGAATCGTATGTCATCAAAAATTTTCTTTATTTAAACATGCAAATGCAAACCGATTAATAATGTGATGTATAATTAGTTTTAGTAAAATCCAAACATGTATTAGTTTTTGTAAAAGCAAATGCGGTCTTCCTCGAAGTATGCAAAGTCCTTGGCTTACGGAAGTCGAACTTCCCGGCGACAGCATAGCGTCGGGCCCCCCTAGATCCCAATCTTATCGATCTTACGGCCTACAGTAGCCGGATTCCCTTATTGTCATTTTCGCAAAACTCCACCATCAAATTAATCCCCAGTTCGAGAAATTACGTAAGCCATTGTTATTATTATTCTTCTCCATTCACCTTAAGCCACCAATCCCATCTCGACAACGAGATCCCATTTCCCCAATCACTTCAATTAAAAAATCTTGGCGTAGCTATTTAATTTGCTCACGTTAGTAAGATGGAGTTAAAGAAAGTGTGTAAGAGACCCACACGGTGTTTACTAAGTCTTGTCTCCCTCTTTTACTCCCATCCCCACCACATGTATCATGAAATGATTATACGATGACGATGAGATGAGATTAGAAACAACTCAAAACTCAAAAAGTGAACTTGTTGTAATCAAACTGATGGTTGGTTCATGATTCATCTTCATCTTCAAGAAGAGATCCAACCACTTTTATGTTCTGGCTTTCTTTTTCTTATATAAAAGTCAACTCGAACACTAATTTGATTTGGCTTCGAGTCCAAGCAATGATTATCAAATACCAAAGATTTTCTACTGTTCTACAAATATATATGAGAGATGGGTATTTTTCTTTCTTTTTTTTTTTTTTTGGCTGGACATGTACATATATTACGAGACTTTTATAAGATCTAAATATTTTATCTTATTATTCATCACAGGATAGAAGTGTCTGGAAGACATTAAAAAGAAAGAAAGCTGACAGAAGAGAGTGAGCATATGCAAGCAATTGTATAGAGAGGTATACACTTGTTTCTATGCGTGTGCTCACTTCTCTTGCTGTCAGCTCCTCTCTCAACACCTGTGTAACAACTATTACAGTAACCTACATCACCTTTTTTCTCGTATTTTATGTGTTTTTATATTCATACTTTGTGTCTTCTAACGCGTTTCATTGGATAAGGGAGAAGCTATAGAGTGACACCTGGACAGACCTGTCGATGCCGACACTATCATCTACCGTCCACTTGCTACTCACCACCACTGTATTCAAGAAAAAGCTGCAACTTCTGATGACTGATTAAGTGATTATACATACACCTTATCTCTATGTCTCCTTCTCTCTCTACTTCTTTTTATTTTTTTTTGACCTTTTCATACTCTTGATCTGTCTATTACAATAGTAGCTTGACCAGATTCAGATTTTAAGAATGAAGAAGACGACCTTTGGAACAGCAGGTAGAGACTAGATGTGTATTGTGTGTACCTTCTTGTTATTTTTTGTACTATTTATGATGATTGATTTATTTAATGTGTTCTCTCCCTTTTATCTATGTATTTACTTTTATTATTATAATATTCAACTTTGGAGTTTGAATCCTGTACTTGTTCTTGATGAAGAGCAAGAAGAGGGTTTTTTCTTGATATCATTAACAAGGTACGTACATACCGTTCTTTTCGTAACTGCAGTTTAACCGTTTTCTTTATTTTTCTTTCAAAGAAGTTGAAAACGTTCTATATGGTTTCTCCCAAATCTACCTTTTTTCCATCTTTTCGACGTTTCTTACTGATTTGAACTCCAAAATCCATCTGGGTGTGTTTAAATTTCGATAGTCTGATAGAAAAGACAGGTACTTTTAGAAAGAGATGGGCTGATTTAAGCATGGTATCAGAACAAGGGTTTCTTTGTATACAGTAGCAACTATTTGTAACATACTGTGTGTTGTATGTGTAGGTATATCATATGAAGCTTTTGTAAAAAAAAAAGATTTTCAAAATGGGAAACATCACATGACCCGGATCCTTTTTCTGGAGTGGAAGAACGATTGAGATGGCGAAGGATGCATGCAATCAAATCTTGGAAAGTCTTTGGCTTTCTATATTATAAGGAGACACCAAATCAAAGACAAATTTTCAGGAAGGTTAGAATATAATCATATATATATGTGTTAACCTTAATTAGTTCATTTAGGGTTCTTGAAATCATTTATTACCTTTACCAAGCTATTTGATTTCCTGGAGAAATTTAGGGTTTAAGCATACAATACAAGTTCTTACCAAGGATATGGCTAGCTGCTTGGTGTTTTGGGGGCAAGACACAGCTCTTTCTTCTGGTGAAATCTTGATTACCAAGTTGCTAGGTTTGTATTCTTCTTCATTATTATTATTTTTTTTATAATAATTCTTAAGGCTATTTAGTTGGTGATTTCTATGATATTGTTTGAGATATATAGATATATCCATGCTTCTTTACATCAAGTGGAGGAACCTATAGTTGTTGAGGATCACTTATTTTTTCTTTAGTGGAACATTATTATCTTCCCACCTCATAAAGTGTTGGGATGCAAGTTGCCACTAAATCCAATATACTTTACCACTTCAATTTTTTTATTTCTCAAAAGGCCAATCCCTGGTGCCATCTTCACATGCTAATATATTTGTTTTGCACTATATCTGAACATTAGCATTTGAGAAAGCGTTTCTCATTAAAGATTCAATATTTTGTATGTGGATTAAGTCTTATAATGTGTGGTATGATGAAAAGACACAAAATCCACTCAAGATCCCCTTTGGAGGAAACTAATTTTGTTTACAATGGGTTTGACAGGATGATTTCATGCAAGCAATAACTATGGTTAATAGGAATGATAGTTTTAGAGGCAAATGTTGAGGGCATCAGGAGATGTAGTTTGAGATAAATATCTTAGGAAAGGAATGAGTGTTCTAGGTTTATCACTTGGCATGAAACATAGCCAAGGAAAAAGAGGTAATAGGTCACCTTGGGTGGGTCCCACGGCCAACATGATGAAGGAAGGTTATGCCTACACTGGAATTGAGAGTTTGAGACTTCAACTATGGATTTTCACCTTCTTATTGTTAGGGCAATCATGTGGGGACATAACATACACTAAGAATGTAAACTGGATAATGTATTGTACTTAAAATTGCCAAGAATGACAAATTTCCTACTTCAAAATCAAATACAAATTTTGCAAATATCCAAGTAAATTGTGATAACTAGATTAAACTTGATTACAAATACTAAAAGCAGAAGTTAATGTCTAGGATTTTGGTCTCAAAATCCAGCCAATTAGTTATTATTCTACAATCTTTTAAGTGGTCTGGGATTGTAAGTGGATCATTCAGCAGACAATATTGCAATATCTTGGAATCCAGCATATTCCTCCTTGTATGAATCTTCAAAACCACAAAATTAAAAAAAAAAAAAAAAGGAACAAGCGTGAATACAGTAGTGAAAATTTAAGTAAACAAAAATATAAATCAATAACTTAATCAGTTCTAATGAAAATAATGAACCTATATAAAAGTATCCCAATTTCTTTCATATCTTGAACCAAAGAAAGAAATTAATGCACCTGAATGTCATCCATCCAAGAGTTTAATTAGGGATGGGATTCTTACAATTCCAAAATGTTTATCAGTTTATGATCTCTTTCTCATCATTCTTCCTTCTTCCTTTGTTGGTCGTGTCTTAATTATTCCCCAATTAAGTAAATAGAAACCTGCAACTTTTTCTACAATATTTCCAGATTACATAAACATCTCCCTAATATCTATGCAAATTGTTAAAACTTTCTTATACCTGAGGTATCTGATCGTTTTGATTAGACAGCAAGTGAACTGCTATACAGTCTTGATTAGTCTTTTGGTATTCATTCTAATTATCCTGGGTTCTTTGTTATATATGTTGTCCATGAAGTTTGACAAAAACTTTGTGCTTTTCATTTAGATGTTAACTTCATTCAGAGGCATATTATTTGCAGCCTGCTAGAGTGCTAGTAGTAGGAGTATTTAGAGTAGTACTGGTATTAGGGTTTGGTGTCAGGCATGATTGTTAATGTAAATCTACCTAAAAAGAAGTCTTCTTGTAGTCATTTTACATGATTAAATAGTCAATTATTTCTTTATTCTTGATGCTCAAATTTATCTAGGTAACTGGGACTTACCTGAAAGTTACATATGTTACTCTTTGTCATCCTTATTGTCACCTACCTAATAAGCTATATGGGGTGAACTTACATATATGTATGTTACAGCTAAACAAATTACAAAAAGGGTTATCTCATTGTTCATGCGTTAATGCATCAAATAAATGTATAGTTATTCTGAAAGTTATTAGTAGTACACTCTCAATGTTTAGGAGTTTAATAATGCCCAATCAAGATTGTGGGATGTTACATACTCCTCATTTAAGTTCCTTCAAAATTCCAAAATCGCCACCATGCATGAGTCCAACTCACTCTACATGAAAAGGTTGTCATGTTTGACACCATTTGTAACAACCTAAATCCAAATTTGTTTGGTGAATATGTGCTCCAAAAATACGAAACCACCGTTGGAAGATATTAGCAACCCACAACATAACTAATAAATAGCCCAATAATCTAACAATTGATATGGGACAACATTTTGACTTCAAAAGTTTGAAATAGTTCTTCCTTTCTTGAACATATCATCTTAATCAATGGTATACACAAGAATCTGAGTAGGTTCTATTGAAAAGAAGATGATTCTAAGATCATTGGATCATAACTAAAATAAACATTTGTGGATATTAGCTACAAGAAGAGATTTCAACAAAAGAGAGGGCATTAAGAGACGTAGAGGCCAACTAATGAGGAAGTAGTGGATAAAATTTATGAGTGGAGTTAACCTTGAATAGGAAAAGTGATGTTTATCATGTTTTGGGTTTCACCTCTCAATGCTCTTTATCTTGATCGTGGTTCGCCTATTTTATAATTTTTATTTTATTTCTTTGACTAACTGCTACTTTTTGTTAAAGGACTATTGTTGTTTTTTAGATCCTTTTTTTTAAGGAATGAGGAATGATAAATAAATCAAACATAACAAGAGATTATTGGTATGGTAAGTTCTTGTTAATTAGATAGAATTTTCCCACGATAAAGCAAACATGTATCTATGTTTTAGCTAAATCATTCATCAAAGAGTCTCCTTTGTCTTATAATAGCACAATACAACCTTAACTGAATTTGGAGATCAATATTATTATGAAGGCATATATAGTTAAAAGACAGAGTATTTGGCTTAAAGTCTCCAACCGGATAACAATGATATATATATATATATATATATATATATATATATATATATATATATATATATATATATAAAAACGATTACAATTGAGATCCTAAAATATTGGATCTGTAAGCTGTACAACAGATAGAAGATAAATACAATTTATCTAAATAGTTATCTATTCTTATCGGATATCCTTCTGTTTACATTCCCCCTCAATCTTAACCATCACATTCCCAAGACTGTACTTCATCCGATCCAGCATGTCACGCGTAACTGGTTTGGTAAATCCATCGGCTAGTTGATCGTTAATAGAAATAAACTGAACATCAAGAGCCCCCTTGCCACCTTTTCTCTAACAAAGTGAAAATCAACTTCAATGTGTTTTGTTCTTGCATGAAACACAAGATTCGCTGTTAGATAGGCGGCACCTAGATTATCACACCACAAAACTGGTGTTCTTGGTTGGCACACTCCAAGTTCCTCTGAGTAATGATTGCACCTATATTACTTCAGCAGTACCATTAGCCAACGCCTTGTATTCTGCCTCTGTACTTGAACGAGATACTGTAGGTTGCTTATGAGAACTCCATGAGATCAAATTTGGCCCTAAGAACACAGCAAAGCCTCCGGTGGACCTGCGATAATCTAAGCAACCAACCCAATCTGCATCTGTAAAGACACTAAGTACTGTAGAATTAGACTTCCGAATATCAAGTCCAATGTTGATTGTGCCTTTTATATACCTAAGTATACGTTTTACCGCCTCTAAATGCACATCATTAGGTTTGGAGAGATACTGACAGACCTTGTTGACTGCAAACAAAATATCAGATTGTGTTAAGGTAAGATATTGTAAACCTCCAACCATGCTCCTATACTTAAAAGCATCATCATCACTTAGAACTTTACCACAATCCTTTGCAAGTTTATCTGTGACAGACATGGGGGTTGATACACTCTTATAATTCTCCATGTGAGCTCAATGAATGAGATCAGACGCATACTTGTATTGAAATAATGTAATTCCCCCTGAATTGTGAGCGAATTCAATCCCAAGAAAATAATGGAAGCGACCAAGATCTTTAATAGGAAAAGACAAGGAAAGATTCCTCACAAGCTGATCCACAAGCGATTTGGAAGATTCAACAATAACAATGCCATCTACATAAACTAACATGTAAACAGTGTGCTTGTCATGATGAAACACAAACAAGGAAGTGTCAGCCTTAGATGAACGGAAACCAAGAAGATCCAACATGGGTTCTTAAATGAGGAAGTTTATATGAAACACCCCCCCCCCCCCCCCCCTGCGGCTTGGAAGACTCTCGACATCCTCATTATGCGTGCAAACTTCGGAAGGCTATCTATGGGCTCAAACAGTCAGTCCGTGCATGGTTCTCTCGCTTCGCTTGAGTGAAAAAATGTATCATCTTGGTTTCCGTTCATCTAAGGCTGACACTTCGTTGTTTGTGTTTCATCATGGCAAGAACGCTGTCTATATGTTAGTTTATGTAGATGACATCGTTATTGCTGGATCTTCCAAATCGCTTGTGAGGAATCTTTCCTTGTCTTTTTCTATTAAAGATGTTGGCCGCCTGCCAACTCTAGAACGATGATATATATATACAATTGATCTACATAGTTATCTATTCTTATTGGATACCCTTCTGTTTAGATGTATAGTGTCTCAAATTGGGGTTTTTAGTCTAGATTTGACATACAACCACCATGGAAACACTTGTTTGGTACATACAAAGCATATGCCAAGAAATATGTATTGTACGAGTCTTTCTTGTATTGGTCAAAGCTTCATGATATTTTTAGTAGTTTAGGATGCATAGTCGAAACTAGACTATAAAGATCTAGGCAAAAGGGAAAGTAACAAGGACAAAAGAGAAAGCAATTAATAAGACTCACTTATGGCGACCTTCAAGAATATTTTGAAGATGTGTGCCTTGATCTAGATTGTTTATTGGAGGCTCCTCATTTGTATTGTGAAGCCAAGAGAATGCCATGTTTCAAAGCAAGGTCCTTAAGAGTTTTGCCTACCTTAATGCTTGAATTGATGAAAGGAGGTTATTCTTATGGAGACTTAGTTGGATTGGGCAACATGCAGCAATAATGCAGTGTTGTAGGTGGTGTTGATCGGTCAAACCGAAGCTCAAGTCATACAATAGGTACCATAAATAACTTGGTATTAATAGGCACATAGAGAGCACTACATTAAGTGCCTCATCTTGCAGGATAAAACAGATGAATATATATTTTTTACATCTTTTTGATTTATATCGACTATGTTTTATATGGTGTATTAAACATGCTAATATACAAAGAGGCATCACCTACTTATACTTGTATCTCTAACTGTAATCCCCTATAAATACACTTGAGGTTTATAAACTGACCCTAATATTTAATCCCTATCCATAAACTAATTAATAATAATAAGTAAATAGTATGATAAAAGATCACCATCAACTAATAGTATAAAACTAATCCCTCAGCAATTGTACCTTGATACTGAACACACTACACACTACCCTGACATTTTCATAACTACACAGTTTGGATAAGAATGCCATGACTATTTTGGTTTTGTTTTTTTCTTCTTATTTTTTAATGTTCCCCTTCTATGAGACGTATACCATATGAGAAAAGGCAAAGGATTAATAGATGTGGGTTTGTATGTAACTCTGTTGTGAAAATGGTCTCAAAGATCCCTGAACCCTCCCAATAGAAATAATAGACAAAATTTGAACACAAGAATATGCATGGAAAACTCCTAAACTGGATGAAACCTACAGGTCTCCATTGAGAGAAAACTACCACATGATCAATTATTATAATCACAAAGACTAATTAAACCACCCACAAATTAAACCCACACTTGGGGACATTGACACCAAGGCCTCAAACTCCTTTTATAGGCATGGAGACCACTCTACTTTTCCGTTTGCCATCATTGTGGGACAAAAAACTTTGTCTTCAATTTGAGCCAAATCTTTGCAGTCTCATTCATGATTTTTATAAATTTTAATCAAGTTCCATTTCTGCATTCAACTCATTCCTTCTTTATGATACATCTTGTGTTGGTCTTCCATGTGGCTATGTATGTGGAAAGCCTCTGATGTTACATGAGATAAGAATTAAGATTTGGCAGAATTGGACAATCTTTGTAGGGTTATTCTTGATAGCGAGAATGAGGAGGACATTCATGTCTTTTGGATAGATGAGAGATCAATAGTAACTCCCTATTGCACCTTTTTCCGCTTTTTTTTATGCGACAAGAAGTTACAAAATTTTGTCCCATTGACATCAGTCAAGTACACTCGTGTCTTGTAGAAATGACAATCCTATTGGGATTGTTGCTTAACTTTTGATGGTGTACATTGGCCGACCCTGGTGCATGACATGCTCTTTGGGGGTGTTTGGCAAAACTAGCTGGAAGTTGTAGCTTATATTTGTTATATGAGTGTTCGACAAAAATAGTTGAAAACTTTTGAAATATGTAAAATTACATAAAAGGACAATTATTAAAAAAAAAAGATAAATATATAAATATATTTTTAAGTGTAATTATGTAAACTGATTAAAAAAGCTCAATAGCTCTTTCTTATACGCTACATGAAGTAGCTTTTTGTTTAAAAACTTATGCTCCCAAACAAAATTTTTTGTTTAAATCAACATTTTGTTAGAAAGCTAAAAGCTCCCAAATGTTCGCTGCCAAATACGCCCTTTATCTTTAGTTAATATATGCTTTTTACAATGTATTTTAGTTGGAAAACTTGAATTTATCCGTCCCCTAGCTCTTTTTCTCATATTCTTGTAATCTAATTAACTTTTATCAAAATTTGCAGTTAAAGAATGAGTTCAAGTTCAAATGCCACCGGCATCATAATGGAAACTCCGGATTCAAACAAAAACCAAGAAACATCAAAGCTCCAAAAACAAGGTCCGCACTAAGGAGTCATCCTGCAATAAAATAAGAACAAGGGAAGCCCCAATATACTTCAACAATGAGTGCATTTGGCTCAGGGCTTTCAAGTCGGAAAAAGAAGCCGGAATGGAATATGATTCTGCAGCCCTTAAACTCCGGAATAGCAATTCCGCTTGTAATTTCCCCAAGACAAACACAAATCATCCTTTCAAAAACTGTTAACGTTTGAAGCCATGTTAAACATGATCAAAGACGGTTGGTACCCTACTAAACTGTCAAATTACATTAATACCCATGGGAAAGCCAAACAAGACTACATTGTTGCTAGTTGCTACTCAAGACATGCCACACGAAGGGCGTTTTCGGGAAAAAACTATTTCATAAGGAGCATACTACGAGTGATGTTGGGACACTGAACCTGCTTTTGATTCCAAAACGAGTGGCTTTTGAAGTATTTCCCTCAGATTCCGGCGTCATAGAAGTTGAGTTGACATTCTGGGATGGATGGAATGATGAGGGTATGGAGATTCCGGTTCTGTGATTGGATATATAGCCAAAGTTTTGTTTTTCATAAGACAATGGAATCGGTTTGTGAGGGTAAACTATTTTGGGGTGTGCGAATCCTTTGGATTATTTTGGTTTGATTAATTAGGTTTCAAATCCTTTTGCTTTGTTGCGTTTTATTGGACTTCTTAATGGGGATTCTAAAATTGCTTATATTCCCTTTATTATGTGTCTTATTAAAAGGGGGAATACAAGTTGCTTTTACAATGAGGGCGGTTTTAAATTTTCAATTAGAAAAGTTAATTTCTAATAATTTAATCTATTATGCTCTATATGTTATCTCGTGTAAACTTTTAACCAATTTATGTAACGTTTGCTCAAAATGGTAAAAGAGTTATTAGTTTATTATTTGAATTGATTTTAAAACAACACTACATGGGTTGACAAAATAATGTACAGATGTCGGTTTTTTTTTAATAGGTGTTTATCCTTGAAATTTGTTTTACAAAGAAATTTATACATCAAGTTATCAAAATATCCATTAAGATACGTTATTTAAATATTTAGCATATTAATTATTACTAAAATATGATTACAACACAAAATTTTGTTATATATATTATGTGAAATCAAAAATACCTAATAAAGAAATTACATTTGTGTTTTTTGATGTGATTTTACATAACATGGGGTAAGTTCGGTAGAGGGTTTGTGCAACTACAAGTCACGTAATGCAACACGCATGTTCGATAACAATTTTTTTTTTATTCTTTCACATGTTCAATAAGAATTATATTTTCGTTTACATTGACATTTTTAGAATATATATATATATATACACTGGAAAAACAATGTTTGGTAGTCGTTTACGTGTCTTCAAAACCAAAATTGGATATTTTAAACTCGAGAAAATATTTTTTCATAATATTTTTTTAGCCAAGACAAAATAATTTGGTATTGTTCTGGGTTGCTAAAATGTACTAACATTTAAATGAAGTAAATTATGTGGAGAAGAATGTACTAAAACTACATGACCAGGGATCATATAAGATTTCTGAATGAAAACTACACAAGAATAATTATGATATAATCAAAGAAGGACCTTATTTTTCACAAGTTCCAAAGTTGGCCCATTGAAGAGTTCGATTTTGTGTGTTACTTTGCCAATGCCATCATGTACCATTAACCTATTTTTAAATATTTCATCTGAAGTAGAACGATGAAACCTAATTTTCTATATCTGTATTCTATAACATGCATAAACTATAAGAGGATATCACGCTCAATGCAAATATAACATGCGCAAACGGGTTTTTTCTTTCTTTTTTTTTTTTTTTTTGCATCATCAATTCCATGTAAATTAAGATAATTTATACTTATTAAATAAAAAAATTAATTGCTAAATCATTACAACTTATGTGCATGTTTACTTAATTTTGGAAACACCACTAAAAAACAAAAAGAATAGCTTGAACTTTGAATTCACTTTTAATAATGTGAATATATATATAATAAAACTATATATGCCCTAAAAACAAAAACGTGATCTTTTTTGTGACCACCATGCATTTAGGGAGGGACAGCGTCTATTCGTAACCTTCATAAGTTATACCCAAAAGCTCAATAAGAAAGAAAAAAAAAGCTAAAAAACAAAATTTTGAATTTTATAATTTCATTTACCCCACATGATGTGTTAGGTTAAACCGATATATCATCAAGCATTTAAAAGAATACAGTATGATATCTAAAATATATACACCTTGTTACAAATATACTCTAATATACGTGGTAACTATTTAGGATATTAATCTCATCTATATTTGTTATTTATTATTTACTAGGTGTTGAACCTGTTTGTTATATGAGTTAATTAAAAAAAGTTATATATAAAGATATAAACTTTAAATATTTATTTTAAAGAAAACATTAAATATCAAAGTGTAAACATTATGTATTTTTTAAAATAAAATTTCAAAAAATATATACAAACAAAATGATGAATAAATAAATAATTCAATTTATATTAATAAAACAAACTACAAAAATAATAATTATACTTTGACCATATAACATTTTTTTTAGTTTGTCAATAAAAACCAATAAAGTTTGATTATTTTTTATATAGACCATTTTGTCTAAAATGACAATAAACTTTAAAAGAAACATATCAATTTTAAATTATATATATTGAAGGAAACATATTAAAATTTGAAAATATAAGAAAACAAATTAATGACACATTAATTACTTTCTATAACCTAAAAATTAGATAGTTAATTAAGAAAATTAAAAATTACCATAAAATGACAAGTGAAAATTAATTTCTAAGAATTAACCACAAAATTACATATGTCCAAATGCATAAAAAATTGATAAGTGACAAAATGTTCTTTATTTATTAATAATGATTATCTATCTATCTATCTATCTATTATCTACTTTTGAAAAAACATTTTTCCTTTAAACATATCAATTTAAAACACTCATAATCCTTTTAACTTTCAACCTTATGCATTCGTAACCATCCAACCTTTCGGTTTTCAACATAATATGTTTAATTTATTAGTTCAATTATACTATTACATACAAATTAATATTATATTAACTGTAGGTTTATTGAATTATCAATATATCTTTATCATTATCTTTATAACTCTTATTTAAGAGGTCATTCAAATGAATACGACTCAAGATAAGTTATCTATCTCCAACCATATTTATTTGAAACTCTCAAACATTTTCAACTACCAATTAATATCACTATCTTTATCTGTATCTCTTAGGTTCTAGGGTGTCGTGCGTTTTTTACTGATGTCACCTAGAGTACACATAAGGATTTAATGATTTGCCTATAATGATTTGGGTATTAGGGTGTGGTATTGAAGATTGCAGCTGACAAAAAATGAAGGGAGAGAGAAGAATTTCAGCGGTAAATGAAGAGAGGGATATCGGTGAAAGTTCACCGTTGAACCTTACTGCCGACTAAAAAATAGGTCGAGGGGCAGTATTTACAGTCCGTAAAGGCAGCCAACTTAGCATGTCGACGGTGAAAACTCTACCACACCCATAGCCTTATCTATCTATCTATCTATTATCTACTATTAAAAAAAACATTTTTCCTTTCAACATATCTATTTGAAACCCTCATAACCCTTTAACTTTCAACCTAATATGCATTCAAAAGATCTAACCCTTCAATTTTCAACCTAATATGTTTAAGTTATTAATTTAACTAAACGTATATCCGTGCGTTATACATGAGCAACATTGTATGATAAAAATGTTGACAAATCATTTATAAACATAAAAACTTTAGATGTAATATATATATATATATATATATATATATATATATATATATATATATATATATATATATATATATATATATATATATATATATAAACTGGTTGTACCAACTCGCAACATATATTATGTATCATTTATGAATATTCATTTAAAATTCGAACAAAATAATACAATCATCTTTTGAAGTCAATTATATATCGACAATCCATCGTTAAAAATATAAGGGAACACATTACATATATGATCTCAATATTAAAATAATAAGAAAACAAAACTTATTAATAATTACACAAAAGTTATATATAAGAAACATATTGTCGTAAAATTTTAAAATATTTTTATAAAAATTGTATACTATTTTTAATAATTATTATTATAAATGATAATCAAGTTTTATTTTTGTTAAATGCTAGTATCTACTTTTTAATATGTTTTACCACTTAAATTCCATTTATGTGGTATTTATGCAAAATAATAATAATAATAATAATAATAATAATAAACGTTTAACTACTAATTTGACAATAATGTTACAACTTTTATATCATTTTTCTTATAAAAATGTTAATCCAAAAAAAATTATAGAAACCAAACAACATTCGAATGTTTATTAGAACAATATAAAATCAATTTTTAGATATCTATAGATTTAAAAACATTATTACATATGATGTACATATTTGTATATCAGTTATAAACTCTCGATTAAATGACAATCACTAATTTCACTAATTGTAGTTCTAAAAAAAATAAAGAAAATCAATTAATAATTAGTGAAACCAAAGATATTATATATTGTTTTACTAAATCAATATATATATATATATATATATATATATATATATATATATATATATATATATTAAGTAAATTGATTTCTTGGCAAACCAATAATAATAAATCTAACTTACATTTAGAGATTACACAAATCGATAAAATATAAAATGTTATAAAATATGATCAAATAATAAGATAAATTATAGAGTAAAGAAAGACATGAGAGTAGAGAGAACTTTTATTCCAATATTTGTGATGAAATCATCAAACTTTGCAATACATAATATTCACTATTTATACTAAACAAAGAAGATGAAAGGTCATGTATGATATGAATGCACATTATGGTGGTGCATAACTACACTCATAAAACTCATAATAATGTTTGCTATAATGTTCACTAATTATGGAGAGTAATGGGGGATATGGAGAATCCAATAGTCATTCACTAAATAATAATTCATAACACTCCCCCTTGAATGATGATTGTATCATGCCTCATTAAAATCTTAATCGGTAAAACCCTTTATTAAGGAAAAAGAGTACATGATTAATAATAGATATTGGAAACAATTGCCTCGTTAAAAACCTTGCTAAGAAAACCCAGTGGGAAAAACATAGCTAAGAAAAAGAGTACAATATGTTTCCAACTCCCCCTGATTAGCACATCACTTGATTTTCTTGAAGCACCGCATAACAATGTTTCATACCATCTTTTCAAATTTCGATGTAAGAAGTGCTTTAGTAAACAACTCAGGAAAGTTGTTACTGGATTGAATTTTCTAGATGTTGATGTCACACTCTTTTTGAAGATCAAGAGTGAAAAAAAAACTTTGGTGATATATGCTTGGTTGTGTCTCCTTTGATAAATCCTTCCTTGAATGGAGCTATACAAGTTGTATTATATTCATATAGTATGGTTGGAACATCCCTGTTAGAAGTTAGACCACAATTCTTGCAAATATGTTGAGTTAAAATTCTTAACCAAATACATTCATGACTTGCCTTATAAATTGTTATAATCTCTGCATGGTTAGAATAAGCAGCAACTAAAGTTT
This sequence comes from Lactuca serriola, assembly GCF_051521515.1. Taxonomy (NCBI): domain Eukaryota; kingdom Viridiplantae; phylum Streptophyta; class Magnoliopsida; order Asterales; family Asteraceae; genus Lactuca; species Lactuca serriola. Next base: position 218,194,983 of record NC_136412.1, on the reverse strand, counting down.
GTTTAACAAAATGATAAGAATTTACGTTACCTCCACAAGTGAATAAATAAAATGTTTGGGATCGTGATTTGTGTGGACCAAATAAATATCCCGCATCTGCATAACTAATTAACTTCGCATTTTATGAATTTGATTATTATAAATTCATATCTATTGTACCTCGAAGATATCAAATAATGTGTTTGACTCTATTCCAGTATCTTCTTGTTGGACAAGAACTATATATTGCTAATAAGTTTACGACAAAAGATTTATCAGGTCTTGTATTAATAATAAGATATATTAGTGCACCAATAGCACTAAGATATAGTTCTTCGGGAACAAGAAGATTTTCATGTTTTTTATGATGCTGAAGTTGGTCCTTTTAGGCATCTAATTGCCTTACCACCTTCGGGTTACTCATGGATGTGAGTTATTAATATAAAACCTTTTTAGCACCTTTTCTAGATATTAATGTACAAAAACTTCATTTTTGTGTGCTTAATTTGAAGACCCAAATAGAATTTCATCTTACCAAGATCATCCATTTCAAAAATTTCTTTCAAACAAGAAGTCACCTTTTCCAATTCTCTAAGATTTCCAATTATGTTCAAATCATCTACAATAACATCAATTATAATAAATTCTTATCTGGATGTTTTTATGAATACACATGGGCTTAATGGATCATTTTTATAGCCTCTTTCAACATAAATGTACTAAAACAATTGAAGCATATACGGCCAGATTGTTTCAATCTATACAAAGATTTATTTAATTTTACCAAATATAGAGAATTAGAAGTTTGTGCTTCTGGCACCTTAAACCCTTCTGTGATTTTCATATAAATATCATTTTCAACTGAACCATATAAATAAGCGGTAAATACATCCATTAGACACATCTCAAGTTTTGCATATGTTGTTAAACTTATAAAATAACTGAATGTAATTGCATCAACTACCGGAGAATACGTTACTTCATAATCAATTTCCGGCCTTTGGGTAAAACTTTGTGCAACAAGTATTGCTTTATATCTCACAACTTCATTTTTCTCGTTTCTTTTGCGCACAAATACTCATTCGTGTCCCACTATTCTTACTCCGTTTGGTGTACGGACTACAGGTCCAATAACTTGTCGTCGAGTAAGAGAATTAAGATCTTTATTTATTTCATCTTTCCATTTTGGCCAATATTTTCTATTCATACATTTCTCAATAGATTTAGGTTCAAGATCCTTATTTTCTTTATAATCGCGTGCAGAACATGGTATGAAAAATTATCGTCGACTTTTGTCTTATGTTGGTTCCGTCTTATTCCTGTCATGACATAATTTATTGAGATCTCATCATTTTCATTTTTTTTCCAGGTACCTTATATTTTGTTATGTCATTTGGCTCTTCTAGAGCTTCATTCATCTTTTCAAGAGATTTTCATTTGCAGTTGTATTTGTTTTTTTTTCTAGGATATCAATTCTAACTGGAGTATGCATAGTTGGTACATGAGACTTTGTTACTCACTTAGGGTCAGTAAATGCTTCTGGCAATTGATTTGTTACATTTTGTAAAGGAATTATCTTTTTTATTTCAAGTTCACATTGACTTGAACGAGGATCTAAAACTGGAAGTGATAATCCATTTCAAGAGATTTTATTTTCCAGCTTCTTTATTTCTCCCATAATGTTGGAAAAATATGATTCATCAAAATAATAATCATCAAATATAACTGTAAATAAATCTCCAGTTGATGATTTTAAATATTTTACTATAGATGGAGATTCATATCTAACATAATTCTCACTCTTCTTGAGGACCCATTTTTGTGAAGTGAGGTGGAGTAATGGGTACATAAATTGTACATCCAAACATCCTTGGATGGTAAATATTTGGTTCCTGATCGCAAACCAATTGAATAGGGGAGAACTCATGATAACTAGTTGGCATTATGCATATAAGTGATGTTGCATGTAAAATTTCCTGTCCTTATGTTGATTAGGAAGTTTATAATGCATTAGTAATGGTCTTGAAATTAATTAAAGGTGTTTGATTAATTAATCAATTAGACCATTTTGCGTACGAACATGTGTAACAGGATGTTCAATCCAATCGACATGCAATAATCGTTAATAGCTTGCAATGAAAATTTTGTAGCATTGTGAAGTCGAATTATCTTAATTGGGTAATTGTGGAAATGTGCCCTTGGGCTGATTATTTATGCAAGTAATATTGCAAAAACCAAATTACAGCTAGACAACAAGCACACATGTGACCATCTAGTTGACTCATCAATTAAAACCATAAAATATCTAAATGATCCACATGGTGGTTGAATTGGTCTACATATATCCCTTTGGAATCTTTCTTAAAACTATGACTTTCATACGCAACTTTTGTTCAATGATGGATGGGAAATTAATTTTCCTTAAGAGCATGCAACACAAGAGAATTCATTAGCTTGAAATATCTTCTGGTTTTTCAAGGAATGATCACTTGAAGTTTTAATTATTTTGCGCATCATAATTTATCCGGGATGGCCCAACCGGTCATGTCAAACTTTGAAGGTATTATAATACCTTTTTTTATTTTCAATAGCATGAATCATTGTAATATTTGTATAGTACAATCCGGAGGACAATACATATAATTTTTCCAAAAAACTTTTCTTACCCGATATCATTTTTGTAATGTTGAGATAATTTGTATTACCATCATTAGTTGTTTCAATATGATATCCGTTCGACCGAATATTCTTAAAACTTAATAAATTTCTTGGTGATTTTAATGAAAATAATGCATCACCAATTGTAACTATTGTCCCTTGTTGTAATATTATATTCGCTCTTCCGGAGCCTTCAATCATTTTTGCATTACATCTTATTATATTAACATTTGCCTCTCTAATTGATAAGTAAGCAAAATACTTTTCATTATTAAAAGTATTATGTGTTATTGCATTGTCTGTAATAAATATATCTTCCTTATTTCTGTTGCGAATATCCATATTTCTTTTCAATAAATAAATAAAACACAAGAAACATTCGACTTAGAGAAATAAAGTCATATTTTATTAATTGGGGAAGATTGTGACGACATCATTTCTCGTGAAACGAATATGACATAAAAACATAATAAATATCATGAAACAAAACTATTATATATTATTTTTCCATCACCATCAATAGCACCACTTGTCCTTTCTGGGTAGACAAGATAATTCGTGACATTTATATTTTAGAGAATCTTGATAAAGATCAATAAAATGCTTTGGTAAGCAGCATGTACAAGACTAATGATCGATCATTCCACATTAGTGACAAACATTTTCAACTTTTTTTCTTTTATGCCTTCACCACTTTATCATTAGGATGTGGATTTTTGCTATTTTCCAACTTCTGGTGGTTACTTATAATCTTGTTATTTTTATGATAATTATAATAACATCCACGACGTCGGTTAGACCCATGGCTATTATGATTATATGATGTTGCATTCACTTCAGGGAATGCACTAGATCCGGTCGGGATTGATTGATGATTTTTCATCAATAACTCATTGTTTTGTTTAGCCACAAGAAGACATGAGATTAATTCATATTTATTTTAAACATTTCTTATGATATTGCTACTGCAGGAGCATGTTAGTAGTATGAAAACTAGAGAAAGTTTTATCTACCATGGTTTTCCATAATGAAAATAGAAATCAAAATAAAGACTTGTATGTTAAGGAATTGTTAGAAAAGAAATTCCATAAAATAAGTTGTAAGCATTGTACATGTAAAATTATAAAAAAATACATACCTGAAAATAACAAGAACAATAACGAGTTAGAGCTCTATGGTAGAGTCGTGCTGATAACGTGTTATAAAATATGATCAAATAATAAGATAAATTATAGAGTAAAGAAAGACATGAGAGTAGAGAGAACTTTTATTCCAATATTTGTGATGAAATCATCAAACTTTACAATACATAATATTCACTATTTATACTAAACAAAGAAGATGAAAGGTCATGTATGATATGAATGCACATTATAGTGGTGCATAACTACACTCATAAAAATCATAATAATGTTTGCTATAATGTTCACTAATTATGGAGAGTAATGGGGGATATGGAGAATCCAATAGTCATTCACTAAATAATAATTCATAACATAAAATCTGTTGTTAAGAAAATAGAATAGAAGTAAGTGCCTATTAAATACCATAATTTCAAAAAAAAAAACATTTGAGTTGTAATGATTAGTTAGTTGAAAATTTAAGAGTTTTAGTATTAAAATAGATTAATGTTTTGAATTATTATAAGGAAGTTGAAGAGTTAGGATCGTCAAAAGAGCTATGCTGACAAAAAGTGGCGACCAATAACATTCAAAGTTGAAAATTCGGTTTTGCTTAAAGTCTCACCATGGAAGGGATTTATAAGATTCAGAAAGAGAGGGAAGTTGAGTCCAATGTTTATTAGACCGTTCAAAGTTCTTCAGAGGATTGGGAACCAAGCTTACAAGTTGGAATTACCAGAAGAACTAGATGGTATTCATAAAACTTTCCATGTACGTTACTTGAGGAAGTTCACGGTAGAAGTTCCAAACGTTATTCCAATTTCAGAGTTAAGAATGGATGAAAATAAAAAGCTAATCGAAGAGCCCGAAGCAATTGTTGACCATAAGATTAAGAAGTTGTGACGCAAGATGGTCAACTTAGTGCTTGTGCGTTGGAAACATACGAATGAGCCGAACCTCACCTAGGAAATAGAGAGTGACATGATGAGTCACTATCCACATCTGTTTGCTGATGCGTGATTCTGGGACAGAATCATCCTAAGGGGGAGAGAATTGTAACGCCCGTGTTTCTGGGCTACACATTAGTATAATGATGTAATAGTCAAGGTCAACCATTGTAACTCATTTTGAAGTAATAAAAAGGAATTACTTGAATATTATGTGAATTATGTGATTTTATGTGCTTATATACTTGTTTATAAAGATATAATAAATTAAGAATGAAAATAAGCGCAAAAAATAAATGTGTAGATAAACCCAATATCTATGAAAAAAGTGGTAGTGGTCGTGACAAGGATTCCAAAAATATAAAAAACGTCGAAACCTGAGCTATAACGAAGAAGTTATGACCCGTCGAAGTTTTACAGCTAAACTAGTATGACACCGCATAACGTAAAAAGTGAATTTTTGATAAACTATTTTTTAGCCTTAGAGATCCAAATGAAAGTTGTAGTATACGATAAACCGAGAGCGTGCATAAAAAGAACGCCCAAATCTAATTTCGTATGAGGAAGTTATGATTTTTCTAAGATGTGGCATAACAGTGCACAACCCGAAATTCGAATTTTAGATCGATCGATTTTTAGACAACGCAACCTAAATGAGAATTGAAGATGTTATTAATAGGAGCTCAATGATAAAAAGACAGATGAAAACAGAGTTCGTATGTAGAAGTTGTGAATTTTACATGGTTATTTAACAGTCTAATCTTCTCATACTATTAAATTTAAAATTGGTCGAGAATTAGCTGACGGAGTCAAAAGGAGAGTTGTAGACCTTTTCAATACCTACACGTGGATATAAAGATTATCGAAAGCGAAGCTCGTATGCGAAAGTTATGGGGTTTAGAAGTCGGCAGGGTGCTGTTGCGAAGGGGGTGACGTGGCTGAATCTGGGTCATTGCATTCTCCTCGAGTCTTGCCACTAGATGGTGACATGTGGCACCAAGTTGAGCCATATTTCAGCCTATAAATAGAATCTCTTCCACCCTCATTTCTTTACACCTCCACCCTTCTCTCTCTTTCTACTCTCTCTCTCTCTCTCTAAACCTCCCAAAACCCCCTAAGCCTTAGGGAACTCCCCTAGCGCTAGAAGAAAGCCCGGAGCATTCGCCGACTCCAAGAAAAAGAGCTTTTCCGCTTAGAAGCTCTGCTCCAGCAGAGCCCGGGTTTTAAGAAAAACCTGTTGTAAGTGAGATACGCTTACCCTACTTTAAATATAACTTATATTTAAATATAATATCGTTATTATGAACCTATAAATAAGATTTATCAGTCATTCAAAGTCCTTATACTGATTTATTTACTTACAGGAATGATGTCTAGGCTGTGATTTAGTGTGGTGTTTAAAGTGGGATTTCCAAACAGTATACTTCGTATACCAAACGGACCGTACCTCTAATATGATCCTACCTGGTTGTTCCTTACTTGATAGATCATGAAAGTAGACTTTGATTTAATGATGAATCTAAGACTAATAATAAGTCACGGGAAATATTAGACTAAAATCTAGTGGTAATGATACTAGATTTCTTCGAAGGAAAATAAATTAAAAGAAGCAAAGTGTTGTTTGAGTTCAGAATCACCACCTTAACAAGTGAGTGCATAGTTACTTTCATCTTACACATAGATATGAAGTATTTTATATAAATTACGTGCTATGTGTGTATATTATCTGTTTACTTGATATCTATGTTGGATGAACGTTTTATACATATTTTAAATGATTTAAACTATATACTTATTTTATATCTTTAAAAATGTTGGGTATAACATGGGTAGATGAAATTAGATGATGTGTGATAAAATGATGAAACGCCTCGATGTTTAAGATGATCCAGTTATCTAGCGAAGTATAGATGACGATCACAGACTATTCTAGACAGTCTAGTGGAACGCTAGCAGGCTCGCAACCTGTAGGTGTTTATTTGAACTCAATGTTCACCAGCAGTACTTCATCCCCCTCATGGTTGCCTTATTTGACATAAACTGCTGAGGAACCCCCAAAGCAGTGTTGTCACCCTGATGAAAATCTTTAGGCTATGTCCCTTATATTATATGCTTTAGGTACATAAAGTGAGGATAACGGGAATGAGTAATCAGGTTTATTTGGTTTGATAAAATTAATAAACTTATTTATTATGGGTTGAAAACCCTATGTGCTCACCGGACTCCCAATCCTGACCCACTCAGTTTCTTGTATTACAGGTAGTGGCACAAGAGCATAGTTGGATGACTTGACGAGTGATAATGGATTATAGGCCAGTAGATATAAATATATGTTGTAAGGCCTATGTTATTCTGTTTATGCTTTTGATCTATATCGAACATGACATCCCGTGGTTCTAATATAATGAAATACATTTCTTCGAAAATGATTTGATAAATCTTTATCATATTTTTCTTTTGGGAACAAATTCCGCAACACTTTTCTTTAAAAGGTTATTGTTATTTTCAAGCAAAGCATAAACAAATCGGTCTTTTATGGCCGTGAAAATGAGGATGTCACAAAAGATACTTAAGTTCCGCGCTATCACTAGTAAAGCCTATAGATGGAGAACCACTTCTCCTCTACCTATCGGTATCCTCAAACCCGGTAGGTGCTATCTTGGCCAAGGATCTTAATGGAGACCAACATCCTATCTACTATGTAAGTAAAAGTCTCCTGGATCCTGAGACCAGGTATTCTCATCACGAAAAACTAATTCTTGCATTAGTAATTTCTTATACTAAATTAAGACATTATTTCGAGACACATACTATACATGTGAAAAATAATTATTCTATTAAGAATGTTATGAGAAAACCAGAGATGTCAGGAAGGATGGAAAAATGGTCAATAAAGTTAAGCACATTTGACATCAAATATGAACCATGATCCGCCATAAAGTCACAAGCATTAGCAGACTTTGTGGATGACTTTAGTGATGATCTACAAAATGAAGTGGACATGGAAGCCAAACAACTCCTAGAAGATGAACAATTGGGAAAATGGACACTGTTCACAGATGGAGCTTCAAACCAAAAAAGAACAGGGCTAGGGATCATACTAAAATCGCCATAGGGGGACATCCTACCCCAGACAGTAAGTTGTAAATTCAACACTACCAACAATAAAGCAAAATGTGAAACACTAATCATGGGACTACAATTGGCTAAGGATCTTTAGGTATTTGTTGATTCTTTATTATTAAGTAATCACTTCAACGGATCTTATGCAGTGAAAGGTGAAAGATTAGCAATATACCTGGAAATCCTCAAAAAATTAGCCTCTGATTTTGAAAACTTTAGCCTAACCCAAGTTCCCATATAAGAAAACACAGAAACAGGCACATTAGCCAACCTAGGATCCTCCCTAAGGATCCCACCAGAAACGAATATCCCTATAACCCAATAACTCCAGCCATAGAAGCCTTCTCCGACAAATCTGATGATCCTGAACAACCAATAAACGTAGCAGCCATTGAAGATCATGACGCTTAGTTCCCTCATCGAAGGGACCCTGACGAACAAGATCCTCAAAGAAGTCCACGATGATGGACCCAACCCATTATGTAGTATCTCCAAAATGGCACGATTCCAATAGAAGAAAAAAGCAAAAGAGCATTCAGAACAAGAGTCTCAAGATTTGTAATAATCCAAGGTAAACTCTATAAAAAGTCTATGGAAGGTCCATACCTTAGATGCTTGGAACATCCTGAAGCTGCAGAAGTCTTGAAGGACATACATGAAGGAGACTGTGGCAATCACACTGGGGGCAGATCCTTATGCTCCAAGATACTAAGAACAGGATACTACTGGCCAACCAGCAGAACCTCTACATCCTATTATCTCTCCATAGCCATTCATGAAATGAGGAATGGATATAGTGGGAAAATTACCAATAGCCCCAGGAGGAAAAGTCTTCATGCTAGTGATGACTGATTACTTCTCAAAGTGGATTGAAGCTGAATCCTTCGTTCAGGTAAGAGGACAAAAGGGATATTCTCCTTTATTAAACGTAATATCTTGACCAGGTTTGGGATCCCGGCTGAAATCATATGTGACAATGGATCCTAATTCATAAGCAAAAGGACAAGAGACTTTTGCACAAGTTGAGGGATCAAAATGATAACGTCCAATCCTGTTCATCCCCAAGCTAATGGTCAAGCAGAATCCAACAATAAAATCATAGTAAACAACTTGAAGAAAATGTTGGATAAGAAGAAAGGAAGATGGGCAGAAGAGCTTCCTTTCGTCTTTTGGGTAGACAGGACTACTTCCAAAGTAGCCACAGGTTAGACCTCCTACTCTTTGGTGTTTGGGATAGAAGCGGTGATCCCTACCGAAGTAGTGATTCCGACGACAAGATACTTGTTGCAAGATCAAGGGAATAATGATAGGATCCTAGCCCAAGATCTTGACACTATTGACGAACTCTGAGATCTTGCCAAAATACGCATTGCTTCTCATCAACAAAGGATCACCAAGAATTAAAATAAGAACATAAAAGTCAGAAGTTTCCAAATAGAAGACTTGGTATTAAGGAAAACATTCCAAAACACCAAGGATCCTAGTGCAGGCAAATCAGCCCCTAGATGGGAAGGACCATATGTCATAGATGATGAGGCAGGAAAAGGAGCATATTGGCTAGCAACACTCGAAGGATACATTTTGCGAAGATCCTGGAATGATATACATCTCAAAGAATACTATATGTAAACAAGATCGATTGATCTTCAACAAAACCAAGGTGCACATGTTCTTTACCTTAAACTTTTCATCATTACTTATTTTCTCCTCGAATGCATTGCTAACTTAAGCATCGGAGGGGCGTTAGTTAGACTAACGCCCACCTTTAACTAACGTTTGCTATGCAGAACAACATACAGTTAAGGATTTCCATAAGTTATGATCCTAAAACATAAGGATCCTCAAGGTTGAAGGTCCTGAAACACAAGTCTCTTGACACGCAAAAATCTCAGCAAATCCATTTTATCAATGGTATGATTTTCAAAATATTATATACATGAGATAGAGACTGATCATCTCTCCTATGTTTAAGGGTACTTAATCCCCTCTAAGGTTTAAAGAGTTAATTACCTCTTTCACACGAACTAAGGTTTATACACCTCGCTTGAACACAAGATATCTAACTATGGGATACAGATAAGGGGATCATTCACGATGCAGTGGCTTGGCAACCCTCTTATCCTTGAACATAGGTTAAGATCCTTAAGGTTTATAGCATTTTCATGTTATCCAAAATTGGGATCCTACCCCAGTAGTTACTTAAGGTTTATAACATCTTCATGTTATCCAAAATTGGGATCTTACCCCAGAGATTACATAAGTTTTATAACATCTTCATGTTTTCACACGTTGGGAATTTTCCCTAGAAAATTCACACGAATCATAACATTTCTATAAGTAAGGATACTTCCCAAGAGATACGTCACAAATTGGGATCCTCCACGGTACATAACATTAGACATGTTACTAGTCGAATTTATGGTATTACCCAAGAATATTGTTGAAGTCCATAACCTAAACAGGTTATCTTAAGAAGGCTCATCATGAAGGATCCTCATCTTTATGGATCCTTATCATTAAGGATCCTCATCGGTGAAGAGCCTTATTATCATAAGTCAACAGTGAACCTAAGTTCTTTTCGAAGTTGAGGTTTATCCTCAATAAATTCCAAGGTTGAAGAGCTTATGAAGCTTAAGGAAAAACTTGGAGATAATAAGGTTCCATCTATCCTTATTCTCAAAAAACTCTAGATAAAGCTTAAGGATCCTAAACTTTTCTAGGATCCTAAGAAAAAACCATGTGGTTATCAGAATTCAAGCACGCTAAAAATAATTCACTAAGAGGATTTTGCTTCGGGATTATTTGCAGGAACCTAGTTTTCCGGGATCCTAATTATTCAAGGATCCTAATATCATAACAATCATGCAGAAAAATCAAAAGAAAGATATGAAAGGAAAATACTACCATGTCATTCAAAAAAGGGTCGCGAACCAACCCAGCCGAAAGATTAATTGTTTTTACATTACTAATAAAAACAAAAACTACTTAAGCTAATTTTTTGCAGGCCTAGACCTTAGCCTGGTCATCATCGGCCGCACCCTTCTTCTCCCCTCCTTCGGTCAGTCGTAGTACAGGATTCTGGTTGGGGGTAACAGGCTTGCCAGTCAAGTTGGCCAGTACCTCGCGCCAACCGTTCACGTCCCAGGAACCTGCATTTTCAAGATACTTCGCGAGACGGATCTTGGCCTCCCAAACAGCCACTACAACATTGACTTTCGCATCAGAGATCACTTCCTCCATCTCGTACAAGTGCTCCTCCTCCTTCTTGGCCTTTTCCTTGCTGAGGAGCTCCACTCTCCTCAACAGATCCTCATTGGTCACTTTCCACATCCTCTCTTGTCCATGAAGGGTTTGTTCTGCCCTCTCCGCTCGAATCCTTAGATCGGCGAAAATATGATCAGATACCTAAAACAAAGACATAGTAGGTCAGCAAAAGGTAGAATAAAAGATAGAACGAGAATAACCCCAATACTTACAACTTGGGAGAAAGAGACCAATTTCAGGAACGCTTCATAGCTCCAAGGCTCTCCAAGGATAGACCTGCTGACTCGACACTTTTTCTTTTCCGAGATCCCGGGGTCTTCACTGTCAAGTCAGTAGTCGATTTCTTAGGAGGAAGAGAGGATGAAATCTTCTCCTTCACCATCAGCTGATCCTTCAACATGCTTGTGTCTAGATTAACAAGTGTGAAGCGAGCACTGGAACGAGTGACCTTGGATCCTATATAAATATATGACTGAAGATCATTAAAACCTTCACCACTAACAAAAGGAACCAAGGATCCTTACCTGTCGACATGGATTTAGTGGTAGAAGAGCTTTCCTGCAGGATGGTTTGATTAAATCGAAAGGATATCTCAGCTTCAGACAAGGCCAATAACTTCTCAATCTTCTCTTCAGAATCCTCGGCAACGGGAACGCGCTCTTCGAACTTGAAAGCTGTAAAGAAGCAAACAAATAAGAATATGTGAATTCCAGGATCCTTAGATTAATATTAAAGAATCCTACCCTTTTTGACCCAGACATCCGGCAGGAGATCCCCATTGGGAACATATTCACGTCTCACAAAGAGGTATCCTTCTTTCCAAGCTCCATCATTGTGCTTGGTTTTCAGGACTGGAGGAGATCTGTGGGTTTTGACCTTGAGGAAGAAGCGATAATTCCCAAAGGTTGTGAGATCATATACGCATGCCAATTCCGAAAGGCCAATATCAAGGCCATTTGAGCGATTTACCTGGTCGATCAAATATAGGATCCTCCAGACAATCGACATGGCCTGTATATACGAGATCCCAGTCACCCTAAAGAATTCAGAGACTATCCCAAGGAAAGGGTATCTCAAAACCAAGGAGAAGGGGTACTCAGGAAAGCACACCCAGGTGGGAGAAAGGAAGTCAGGTTGAATGAGAGGATCGAAGGGCCTGAAAATAGCCTCGAACGAAAAATCTCCATTGAGTCCTAAAGACTCAATATCATCGTCGCCGAAGGAACACGTCTCCTCGTAGGATAGGATCCTTGGTCGATGAAGTCATCGTCAGGAAGGGCTAAGATATTTTTGCGAGAACCGACCATTTTTCTAACCATAATAGAAGAAATGAAAATGTAGAAATAGTTACCTTCTAATGAATCGCTGGTACTCGAAAAGTAATAGGTAAAGAAAGACGAGTAAAGAATGAAGGAACTGATCACGTCTATTTATACTATGGAATTGAGGCTGATTTGACTGTTAATGTCTAGTTATCTACCTGTTGGATTTCAAAATTACTTAGCCGTTGAGGGTTAATTCTGAAAATTACTTTTCTCTCTCCTTATATCTCTTTAATTTAAGTTATTCCTTTAATATTTTTGAAATTAACTCTTACATTTTCAGGAATAACTTGGGGGAAATTGTTAGGGTCAGGATCCTCAAAGCCTTTAGGATCCTCAACCCTCATCAAATAGGATCCTCAACTATCTCAGGATCCCGACTATTACCGTTATTATTATTATTTACTAATATTTATAACGGTTATATTTTGTTCTTAATTAACACATGTGAAGAAATAGTCAAGAGAAGACTTATTCTCAACAGGAGTTTCGTCTCAACTATGCTAAAGACCCTGAATACCAAGTCAAATAACATTCATGAAGCTGGTCATGGAGGATCCTGGAAATATCGAACATCCTGTTAGCTAGTTTAGACTATACATTGACACTTGTATCTCGCACACAAGACACTGTTTTTTACTCGGAGCTTACTATGCGAATTTATTCACTTGTTCTTACTGAAATATTCTGTAACATCCGCAGATTCGGGCTAATCAGTTAAGATATAATAAGCGTTAAAAATGATTTTTTATAGAAGATTATCTAGGATAAATAATTTTAACCAAAGTAATAGTTAGTGTTAACAATCGTAACCTATTTGACGTAATAAAGAAGAATTATTTGAATATTATATGTGTCACATCCATAAATTTTACACCAAATTTAAACTTTTTCGATCATAATAAAAATCAAATAGCATTGTTTACAAAAATGTTTTCAAATCAATATCCATCAGAGTGTCCCAAAAATCATAACATAATGATGAGGAGCGGTACGGTCACACCTTCTCCTTGCCATGATCTCCTAAAGTACCTGAAACAATAAACTGAAAACTATAAGCCCGAGGGCTTAGTGAGCTACCCCCAAAATACCAATACCACACTGACAATGTCATATCAGTGACAATCAATCAATCAACATGCATACTGGCCATCGACCTGACTGGACCGCCCTACTGGGCCTACAGTCTATCTGAATCTATCCGGAGCCTTCGGCATGACTGGTCCGCCTCATGGGCCTGCAGTCTCCTCGGACCACTCATAGGGTATGTTGGCCTTCAGCACAAAGCAGGACCGCCTCAACCCACCCAACAAGCAAATAACCATGTGCGCATAACTATCACATACTGGCATATACAAACATCAAACATATCTATCACATTGATCATCAATCATAGAATTCTCTCATAACTAGAGTACCGACCTAGCAGGTCACTAACATACCAATCCTTACGGATCATAAGAGCATAACATACTGCCTACCCTGATTCCGATCTAACAAATCATAACCACATGTAGCATACCATAACATTAACAACTAAAGGGCTGGCCTTGGTGTCGTAGACCCTGTCGATATAGTGAGGATAACTCACCTTGCAAATGTCGACTCGGAGGATAAACTCCAACTCTCGGATCACTCGACACAGGCTCCACCACCTATGATCATAACACAATATACTCATAAGTCCTTAACCTTATAAGGTACTCCATAACCCACTAGTCAACCCCTAGTCAAAGTCAAAGTCCTCAGTCAAGGTCAACAATCCATGTTGACCCCAACTCGCTGAGTTCCTTGAAGTACAATCCGACTCGCCGAGTCATCGGGGTGACTCGTCAAGTTCCTTCGATTCTTGCTCAAACTTTAAGGCCACCCGTCGAGTTCCCTCCTTGCAACTCGACGGATACACACACATACATAATTTAGGGAAAACTCATCCGACTCGCTGAGTTGTTCTTCAACTCGTCGATTCTTATGGTAATCTTCATCGGACTCGTCGAGTTATTCATCCAACACGTCAAGTTCACGGCCATCTTCATGTGACTCGTCGAGTCAACCTTGCGACTCGTCGAGTCCATTCAGTCCTCTTTCCATACAGACTTGTTTTGAGCCATGCAGCGGCTCCAAATCACATATCCAAGCTTCTAGGGCATGCTTATCACGTAAAGTTGCAAACTTTACGTGCATGCATAGCTTTAAAGGCTCAAAATGCCTATTTTAAGTTCTTAATAGAACCTCATGATGGGTTTTAGCCATAAGAACTTTCCTATGTGCGCATGCAAAACCCTAATGCTTGGATCTAGGCTTTCTAATTAAACATGCTTTTGAATCCAAGACTTCTAATGACTAATTAAGTATAAGAACAATACAAAATCAGATCTAGAATTTTACCTTTGAATCTCTTGTTTTGATCTTGTTGTCTTGGAGCTCTAGAGTCACAATTGTCACTCCTCTAATGGCTTACAAACACCAAATAGCAAAGAAGATGATTTGAGAGAGAGGAGAGGGAAGAAATTCGGCCAGGGTTTTCTTCTTTGAGAAGAGATGCCGATTTCCCTTAGCCATGGGGTCTATTTATACTTGTAGACTCCTTAAGGGTTTCACCCTAAACCCTAGTTGGATAATCTTTCCTTAAAGCAATCCAAATCCTTACCATAGATAAGCCTTGGACGATTTTGAGCTATCCCAAGCTCTAGAATCCGCCCAATCCCTATCCCTTAAGGATTTACAGTCTAAAGTGTAACTATCAAACAACTGGCAGTTTATACCCTCTTATTTAATTAATCTCTTTAAGTCACCAAATTAATACTAATTAATTTATGACTTATATTAATCAAATAACAATATTATTATTCCTTATATCACTCTCATAATATATTAATAATATTTATTCTCTCATAATAAATCATCCTATCAAGTTGCTATGGTGAAGGCAACCCAAAAGGACCATGCACAATCGGGTCAAATACTTGCCTAATATAGTTGCAGCCTTAGACACTATTCCAACAGTCTCCCACTTGGATAAGTCTAGTAACTATATGCACAAGTACATTCCGATTTGCAATCGTAGCTCTCAAAGACGCTGTCAAACTCTGATCTAATCAATCTTGTCCTTTAGATAAGGGATCGTACAGTCCTCTATTAGATATCATGCTGACAATTCTATGGAATGATTAGTCTAGCATTTAGGTTTCTCGATCTCTGATTTATTTGACATAGAACTTAATCGAACACATCAATTCAGTTCTGACCGGGCCCGACACATAAGTCAAATCAAATCATCGAGCAGCCGAGATATCACTTTTACCTTCTTAGAATAAAAGTTACAGATAAATTTCGACTTATATGCATTTACTTATTCATTAATCAACTATACACAACAATGCGTTTTATAACACCGAGTTACTGATGCGTTTTCGCATTATCAATGTACAATCAATTAACAAATAACAAACCATATATCTAGGTTTTAAGACTATATGATATTATCGTCTTGTGATCACCCTTTTATATCTTATTCCATATGGTGATTCCAGCAAGCGCAGGTTTGATCCAATGCTCAAAACCAATTCATAAGCACTCATGAACGTCGTAGCAATCTTTTGCCATGTCTAATACCATTTAGACAATCTACGCACCAATTCACGACAATCTTTATTCATATCCACTTCAACCATATGAACGATTGTGGACAATTTGAATAATTCGATTATTCTTAATAAATTCAATTATTCTGGAAGTTAAAACATGCAAAATGAAACAATAGTTAAACAATTAACATAAGACAGTAACATTACTCATAAATAAAACTCCTTTATTTAATCATCAAATGTTAATTACATTTATCTATTACACGTTTCTACTACTATCTAATCTATGCTAATATCATCCTTCAGCCCAATACTCCTAGCATGCTGCAAGTGCTTAACCCTACTCAGTCCCTTCGTAAGCGGATCTGTTGGGTTATCCTCCGATGATATCCTCTTCACTACGAGTTGTCCTTCTTCTACACGATGTCTAATAAAGTGATATTTTCTGTCGATGTGTCTAGATCTACCATGATCCCTCGGTTCCTTGGTCAAGGCAACCGCTCCTTCATTATCACAAAAAATCTCCATGAGCTCCTCTATGGCGGGTACAAATCCAAGATCATCGATGAAGTTCTTCAACCATATTGCCTCCTTCGACGCTTCGCTCGCTGCAATGTACTCTGATTCGCACGTTGAATCAGCTACGGTTTCCTGCTTGGAACTTTTCCAAGTCACTGCTCCTCCATTCAGGGTAAAGACCCAGCCCGACTGCGAACGGTAGTTGTCCCTGTCGGTCTGAAAGCTGGCGTCACTATACCCTCGCACCTTCAAGTCATCACTCCCTCCGAGGACTAGGAACCATTCCTTCGTCCTCTGAAGGTACTTAAGGATATTCTTCACCGCAATCCAATGGGCTCTGCCAGGGTTCCCTTGATATCTACTAACCATGCTCAAGGCAAAGGCTACATTAGGGCGAGTACAAGTCATAGCGTACATGATTGAGCCAACTGTGGAAGCGTATGGTACTCGGCTCATTTCTGCTATTTTAGCTTCGGTACTTGGACTTTGAGTCTTACTCAACTTGACATTACTTTGTATCGGTAATTCTCCCTTCTTCGAGTTTTCCATACTAAAACGTTTTAGTACCTTCTCTAAGTAAGTGTTCTGACTAAGTCCTATTAGTTTCTTACTTCTTTCTCTCACTATCCTTATTCCCAAAATGTAAGAAGCCTCTCCGAGGTCCTTCATAGCGAAGCACTTCCCGAGCCAGGACTTAACCTCCTGCAGAGTTGGGATGTCGTTTCCTATGAGTAATACGTTATCGACATATAGAACGAGGAAGCTTACTATACTCCCACTGGCTTTGACATATACACATGATTCATCTTCGCTTCGTACAAATCCAAACTCTTTGACTTTCTCATCGAAGCAAAGATTCCATCTGCGAGACGCTTGCTTAAGTCCATAAATGGACTTCTCAAGCTTACACACTCTATTCGGATGCTTCGGATCCACAAAACCCTCTGGCTGAGCCATGTAAACATCCTCAGCCAACTTTCCGTTAAGGAAAGCGGTCTTGACATCCATTTGCCAAATCTCATAATCATGAAATGCGGCAATCGCTAGCATCACTCTAATAGATTTTATCTTCGCAACTGGTGAGAAGGTCTCATCATAGTCAACTCCGGGAGTTTGAGTAAAGTCGTTCGCAACCAATCGCACTTTATATGTGTGTACGTTTCCATCCACATCGGTCTTCTTCTTGAAGATCCATTTGAACCCAACGGTCTTACGTCCGGGCACATTATCAACCAAATTCCAAACTTGGTTATCATACATGGATTGGATCTCGCTATCCATCGCCTCTTTCCATTTTACAGACTCCAGGCTTGCCATGGCTTCCTTATAGCTATTAGGTTCATCAAGATTTATTAGTGTACCATCACTAATATATGTATCCCCTTCGGTAGTAATGTGAAAACCATAAAACTGGGGTTGAATTCTAACTCTATCGGAACGTCTAAGAGGTAAGGACTCGTCAATCAGTTCAATCGGAGTTTCCTCCTCGGGTTGAGTGCCAGCGGTAGAGGTTCCTTCATCTATTGACTCTTGAATCTCTTCAAGTTCGATTTGCCTCCCACTGTCTCCTTGGCTTATGAGTTCTCGCTCTCGGAAATCTCCTCTCCTCGCAACAAAGACAACATTGTCCTTCGGTCTATAGAAGAGATATCCAAAGGATTTCTGTGGGTAGCCGATGAAAATACATTGCTCACTACGAGGTTCGAGCTTGTCGTGAGTATGTCGTCTTACGAAAGCCTCGCAACCCCAAACCTTGATATGTGCCAACGAGGGAGCTTTCCCTGTCCACATCTCGTGAGGTGTTTTGGCAACCTTCTTAGTAGGGACTTGGTTAAGGATATGGGCGGCAGTCTCTAAGGCATACCCCCAAAAAGAGATAGGTAGTGAAGCACGACTCATCATAGAGCGAACCATGTCCAATAAGGTTCGATTACGCCTTTCTGCCACACCATTCAATTGTGGTGTCCTAGGTGGCGTCAATTGTGAAACTATTCCACACTCCTTGAGATAATCGTGGAATTCAAGACTTAGGTACTCTCCTCCTCGATCGGATCGAAGCATCTTGATTTTCCTGCCCAATTGATTCTCCACTTCATTCTTGAACTCTTTGAACTTTTCAAAGGCTTCTAACTTTTGCTTGATTAAATAGATATACCCATATCTACTATAGTCATCGGTAAAAGTCACGTAGAAGCGGTTCCCATCTTTCGTGGTTGATCTAAATGGTCCACATACATTGGTATGTATTAGGTCTAATAGACCCTCATCCCTTTCACACGTACTTGTGAAGGGTGACTTAGTCATCTTTCCAAGTAAACAAGACTCACACGTGTCATCTTCCCTAAGGTCGAATGACTCCAACACTCCATCCTTTTGGAGTTGGGCTATGCGCTTCTTGTTGACGTGCCCAAGACGACAATGCCACAAGGATGCTCTATCCATACTATTGGAAGAATCTATGTTCAAAACATCATTTCCTAAGTTATCAACAATCATAACAGTTTCATATATTCCATTACATGGTATAACTTCAAAATAAAAGACACCATCTAGATAAGCTAAAGTAGAACCATTCTCATTATTAAAAGAAAATCTAAAACCTTGTCTAAACAAACCATGAAATGAAATGATGTTTCTAGCCATTTCTGGCGAATAACAACAATTGTTCAAATCTAAACATAAACTATTCCTAAGCACTAAAGAATACACTCCAATCTTGGTCACAGGCGATGATCTTCTGTTCCCCATGATTAGATTGATCCTTCCTTGCTCCACATCCCTACTTCTTCTTAGTCCCTGCACATTAGAGCAAATGTGGTAACCACAACCGGTATCAAGAACCCAAGAAATAGCATGCTTAGAATCGTTAGATTTAATTTTGTATATACCTGCGAAAGACGACTTGATCTTTCCTTCCTTGATGGCTTGCAAGTACTCTGGGCAGCTTCTCTTCCAATGTCCTATCTTGTGGCAGTGGTGGCACTCTGCCTCCTTCGGGTTAGGGCAGGGCTTAGCAGGATCAACTTTGGTCCCACTAGAAGAGGCACCATCTCGGGCTTTAACCTTACGATAGTTCTTAGACGAAGCCTTCCTCTTCTTTCCCTTTCCTTGTCCAATGGCCAAGACAGGAGCAACTGGCGGATTGGGAGTTGGTGCAACTGACTTGTCCTTGAAGTTGCTCTCAGCAACCCTCAAGAGTCTTTGGAGTTTGCTTAGGGTGACCTCCTCTTTGTTCATGTGGTAGGTCATCCTAAATTGATTGTAGCTCGGAGGCAAAGAGTGAAGCACCATGTCGATCGCCAAGTCTTCCCCAAAGTCAACATTTAACTTGCGAAGGCGGTCAACATACCTTTGCATCTTTTGCAGGTGTACGGTAAGAGACTCTCCATGACCCATCTTAGCGGAAATCATGTTAGTGAAAATCTCATAACGCTCTTGTCTCGCGTTTTGGTGGTATCTCTCCAATAAATCTTGATGCATCTCGTACGGGTACATGTCCTCATAGGACTTTTGGAATTCGGAGTTCATGGTGGCTATCATGATACAATGTACCTTCGTTGCATCGCGCTCATGAGTTTCAAAAGCGGTCATTTCAGCCGGAGTAGCAATTTCAGGGTTGATTTTCTCGAGCTTCTCATCGAGGATATACTCCTTATCCTCATAGCGAGCAATAATGCGAATGTATCTTATCCATTCGCTAAAGTTCGTTCCATCGAAGGTGACCTTTTGACAAAGGCTCATCAATGTGAAAGAACTAGCAACAACGTTGTTTGCGTTCGACATCTACAAATAGAAAGGACAAAGATAGATTAGAATATGAATCCCTAATTATCACCCAATAAGAAAAATTAGGGCTAGGATCCAACAACAATATTTACATATTAGAAAAAGGATGCCGTAATCTAACATGCAAATAATATGAAGGTAAGTGAATGACGATTCACTAATTCTCCAATATAAAAACATAACTTTAAGTCCTAAATGTATTGAGAATTCCTAGGTTCGGATGAGATTCATTGAAACTATTCAATGGCATGTTTAAATCTCGATATGCCCCTCTTGTTTGTGACTGGGATACCAAGGATCACAAAGCGGGTGTGAATTACCATGCAAATTCACATGGTGCCTTCATTGTAATGATCACCTATTCGATGTGCCGGTTAACCACACACGCTCCATCGAACTATGATAAACAATGAATCACCCTTTGCCACCTTTGCTTAGAACCAATTAGTGTGCCGGTAAACCACACACGCTCCACTAACTTCTTGGTAAGGGTGCAAAGTGTAATTTCATGGGATTGCATCAATTCACTTTTCCTAAAGTAACTAAGATTGGGAAATTTTTAAAAATGTGTAGTTACTTTGTATTTCATATTATACTTTTAATGAGAGGATGAGATTGCCCTATCCTACCCGTTCGGCTAACGACCCTCCACCAATCAAGCAAGCGGTGGGTGTGAGTGTACACCCATTAAGCGCCATTTTATAGGCCGCAACCTTATACCCATCTTATAGATCGGCTTTGTGAATGAGGCCTACTAACGATAAGACTAGCATTTTAGTTATATATATATATATATATATATATATATATATATATATATATATATATATATATATATATTAATCTTGTAATATTATATTAGTATAGGGTTGTATTTTAAACTTTTAAAAAATCTAGTGTTTGAAATTTAAATTGTCTAAATTAAAACTTTTAATCACAAAATATAAATTTCAAAACTTGAGGACAAGTTTTAAACTTTTAAAACATGGAGGATCAAATAACAAATAATTTTAATTAACAATTAATTCCATAATTATCCATATTTGATTTATTTAATGATTTCTTGCAAGATAATTACCAAATTAATCAAAATAATTAATTAATTATCATATAAGGAAATTAAATATTTTATTAGTTGATAAATATCTTTAATTAGATCAAGATTATAGTCATATATATCAGAAAATCGGATTAGGGTTGATCTAATATGATTAAGGTAAGTTTCCATAAAATAATCATCAAAAAATCCCGAATCTGGCCTTTCCTGACGTTCGAACTCGTCGAGTTCCCAACTGGACTCGTCGAGTCAGGCCAACTCGTCGAGTCCACCATGGGACTCGTCGAGTTCATGACACAGAGACACAAAATTCGAATTTTGCACACAAGTTTCAAACAAACAAGCAACAATTTAATAGAAACCAATCTAGGCTCTGATACCACTGATGGGTTTTAGCCATAAGAACTTTCCTATGTGCGCATGCAAAACCTTAATGCTTGGATCTAGGCTTTCTAATTAAACATGCTTTTGAATCCAAGACTTCTAATGACTAATTAAGTATAAGAACAATACAAAATCAGATCTAGAAGTTTACCTTTGAATCTCTTGTTTTGATCTTGTTGTCTTGGAGCTTTAGAGTCACAATTATCACTCCTCTAATGGCTTACAAACACCAAATAGCAAAGAAGATGATTTGAGAGAGAGGAGAGGGAAGAAATTTGGCCAGGGTTTTCTTCTTTGAGAAGAGATGCCGATTTCCCTTAGCCATGGGGTCTATTTATACTTGTAGACTCCTTAAGGGTTTCA
Organism: Lactuca serriola; assembly: GCF_051521515.1. Taxonomy (NCBI): domain Eukaryota; kingdom Viridiplantae; phylum Streptophyta; class Magnoliopsida; order Asterales; family Asteraceae; genus Lactuca; species Lactuca serriola. Next base: position 218,172,873 of record NC_136412.1, on the reverse strand, counting down.
CCCTAAACCCTAGTTGGATAATCTTTCTTTAAAGCAATCCAAATCCTTACCATAGATAAGCCTTGGATGATTTTGAGCTATCCCAAGCTCTAGAATCCTTCCAATCCCTATCCCTTAAGGATTTACAGTCTAAAGTGTAACTATCAAACAACTGACAGTTTATACCCTCTTATTTAATTAATCTCTTTAAGTCACCAAATTAATACTAATTAATTTATGACTTATATTAATCAAATAACAATATTATTATTCCTTATATTACTCTCATAATATATTAATAATATTTATTCTCTCATAATAAATCATCCTATCAAGTTGCTATGGTGAAGGCAACCCAAAAGGACCATGCACAATCGGGTCAAATACTTGCCTAATATAGTTGCAGCCTTAGACACTATTCCAACACCTCATGCTCAAGAGGGACTTTAATCATGACCAAAACTGAAACTTTATGCTACTAGAATCCAAGGATGGTCCAGATCTGAAGTTACAACCTCAGATCTAGCCCTTAGATCATCTTTCCAACTTAATATCATACCAAAAACCCTAAAACTCAACCAATAGAAGAGATTCACAAGGAAAAAGGCGATAAGGTTACCTCCAGAAGATGATAACTGAGATAGGAGTTAATTCCCATACTCTACTTGCTCCAATCTCCTTCTCCTCCAAGCCTTCTCCCTCCAAAGATCCTCTTTTCAAGCTTCAAACACACAATGGGCACAAACACACGCGTATTAGGGTTTTAAGGGGCTCTTAAAGACTGCAAAGAGGCCAAAGGAGGCTGAGGCTCCTTTAAATAGAGGTATAAACCCTGGGATTTAGGGTTTCATCTACCAGCTCCTATTCGTCGAGTCCCAATATGGACTCGTCGAGTAGGTCACTTAACATGCGATCCCACCCCGCTTCTACTCGACGAGTAGGTCAACCAACTCGTCGAGTAGAGCTTAACCCAATAATTCTTATTTAAACAATACCTGAGAATCGGGGTGTTACAATATGTTTCATGATTATTATAATATAATAAAATAGGAAAAATCAGTCGATCGACCGTAAATCGTAAATATAAGTGCGCCAAAACTGTAACATCCCAAAAATACAGGCTAAAAAATTCGTTTTAATTAAGTTATTACATAAAGCCATCAGTATAAAAACATTTATAATAATATCTCATGTCAAAACCAAAGTGTCAATAATAAAAACATAGTATCATAAAACCATATCAGAGTGTAATCCCAAAGATCTTGTGTGCAGAAAACATGGTGTGATGCGTTGCGATCAAGCCAAATCCTTCCCTTTGAAAACGAAGTACCTGAAACCAAAACTGAAAACTGTAAGCATGAAGCTTAGTGAGTTCCCCCATCATACCACATACCATACAATCACATAGCATACATACTGACGGGTAATTCTGGGGTGCCCGACCTACCCATGGCAAGCTATTGTAGGGTGCTGACCTACCCATGTCAAGCCATTCTAGGGTGCTGACCTACCCATGTCAGGCTGTTCTGGGGTGCCGACTACCCTCCAGTCTATCTCAGTTGGCAACGGGGACTATTTCACCCCTACCTCTATCATATAATAACAAAATATAATCATACGGTCAGGCATATCTGGGGTACTGACCTACCCTTCGGTCCTAACGACCGAGTCAGGGAAAAGCTATTCCCTGCTACTACCACTAACTCACATAGCATATCTCATAAGCATACCAAGATAATTTTCACAAAGACAATTATCTACAAATTACTCTTGTTGGTGGGCCGACATTGTGGCCTTAGACCCACCCCTACTGGAATGTAATTCACCTCACACTGCTGAAGTCCCGTAGATATAATCCCAGCTGCTGGATGACAACTTCCCGAACTTTCAATATCAAAATAACACCCAATTAATAATTGGGATCCACTACATAACCATAACTACATACTTTGGGTAATTACTACATTACCCCAATCTTGGCTTTATTCAAGCCCAAGGCCCAATACATAGGCCCAAAGTCAAACTAGGAATTAAGGCCCAACATATGGCCCAATTTTCCAAACTGGGCCCAACCTTTAAAAGGTCTTACCCTAAGGCCCAACCATTAATTCTAGTCCAACAATTGGCATTTAATGGCTAAATGTCTTGTAATCATCTAGGCCCCAAACTATGGCCTATCTATGGCCCAATTTTCCAAATTGGGCCTTACCTCAAAGTCCATTAATTATTCTAGTCCATTTGCTTGATCTTGGGTGACTCATTAATAACCCAATCATCAAGGACCAATAGAAAGGCCCAACAATAAACCCAAGTGAAATTAGGGTTTCACATAAAATGACGATTAGGGTTAAGTGTTTCTCACTTAACCCATTAAGGACTTAATCCATTAAGTCCATCACTCTTCTAAATAACTCATATGGTGTGATTGGGCTTAATACACACTTCCATACCAATGGCCCAAATGTGGGTACCGATAAGTCGAAGCCCATAAATCCAATATTAGGGTTTTCTAAACCCTGATTAGGGTTTCCAATCCCATCTTAGCTCAATAGGCCCAAAACCAAGTCCTTAAGCCCATTAGGGTTTTCCTTAGGTCAATTAGGGTTTATTACACCTATTAGTCACATGTTTGGCCTTTTGGGTCCATTAGGGCTTCATTAGTCCCATTAGGGTTTAATAGGCCCATTAGGGTTTTAGTCCTTTGTCCAAACATCCAAAAAAACAATCCCAACACAACTAAGCACACCGCCACCCGACACGGCGGTCGGTGGCGGCAGCCACCACCTCACGGTGGTGGTTAGGGTTCCTTTTTCATTATTCCAATTTATGATTACATTTTACAAGGCTAAATCTCAACTGTAAACATACACTAAAATATAAACACACACACACACACACACAACCACCTAATGGTGGCCGGCGGTGGCGTATGGCGGCAGCCATGGTGGGTATCTTTTCCATTTTCCGGCCATCAAACAAACCCCACATGACACCTACTCCATTGTAGCAATAAACAACACACACCAAATAACGCACAACCACCTTCCACGGTAGCTAGTGGCGGTAGATTAGGGTAACGACCCCTATGCGCTTTGCTCGGAATCCGGAAGCAGCCACCCACCTGGTGGCGTTCAACGAACAGCAGAGACACAAGAAGGCGGGATCAGCGGCCAATGATGGGACAGAAGAGGAAGAAGGAGCGGCTACAGTGGGGGGAATGGAGGTTGCGCCTCCACCGGAGCACGAAAATGAAGACTACGAACGCTGCTCGACTGGCTTCTTACTGTCACGACGTCGACTCCTCAACTTCAGCTCACGTCGGTAGCAACGACAGTGGTTCGACGAACAACGTGACGAGGTTGGCCCTCGTCGTTGGCTGCGGCAGAAACAGTAATGGCAAACTCATCCTGGTGGTTCTCCGACAGCGATAAGAACTCGACTCGGCGGCAAGGCATCAGCCTCGAACAGCAGCGACCGACTGAGTGGTAGTCGTTGGTGGCCATGGATGATTGGGGGATGAAAGAAAACAGGTGGTGGCGGCTGAGACATAATAACTAGGTTTAGGGTTGATAATTTGTGAAGTTAAGGCTATATACCCGACTCCTTCAAAACATATTCCCATAACAACAACTATGGTCCCTTCCTTCTAAAATCATTTCAAATGGAGTCCAAAATTTACCTTTTTTAAGCCCTGTCATCTAAATTCCCTTCAACTTAAGTCCATAATTTACCAAATATACCCTTATTCCTGAAAATGCTTTTCAAGTTCAGTCCATAAATTACTAAACAACCCTCAATATTAAAATCCATTGCAATTTAGGTACAATAATTACCAAACAGTCCCTTAGCCTCCAAAATCTCTTCAAATGAAGTCCTAGAAGTTACCATATAGCCCCCGCCTTCATAAATATTACAAAACTAATCCGGAACATACACTTTTAACCCCTCGACTTCTAAAAGTGTGACAATTAGCTCACCGAGACTAACCTTTGATATATAATTATTTATTTTAGGGCCACTATTCGTTCATTAATTTATTTATTTATCTAATAAATAAACGGGGTGTTACAAAAACCTATATATATTATTATTTATTTAAGAAGTACACGTTGTCCCGATCCCGAAAATATAAATTCCGTCGAAATCCGAATCTATATGAATTAGATATGATTTTTATAAGATATAAAAGTCAACCGCGCACAACGAATGTATGACGAAAAAAGTTACGAAGAGAATGATTGACTTTTAGCTAATGCGACCAAAAACAAAATCGTAGTACTCCTTAAAATAAAATTTTTGAGAAAAAGAATGCCAAAAACGGAGTCCGTACGAGAGAGTTATGATTTTAGCAAAATTATTTAATTTTATAAAAATATGGACAAAAATATAAATTCAAAATTAGCCGACGGAGTCTAAACAAACGTTGTAGATCTCGTCGATAGCTATACGTGGATATAAAGAACATCAAAAATGAAGTTCGTGTGAACGAGTTATAATTTTAATAGCACATTTACGTATTAAAATAAAGTGTAAATCATGTATACGTATATATATATATATATATATATATATATATATATATATATATATATATATATATATATATATATATATATATATATATATATATATATATATCATTAGAAAGGTATCGGCGATGCGGTCATTATAAGACTAGTGTTGAGTACTTTCGACATTAGTTTTGTACAAATATCATTAAATCTATTTAAAATAGTATTATAAATGGGTGTTTAGTTATTTAAGTAAATATAGAGGGTGGTTTTTGAAAATTCAAATACTATAAATAAGAGCCTCTAGGATCTCATATTTCTTGCACCATTCTCTTGATTCAAGAGTCTTTCTCTTCTTATCCCCCGAGCATTTCGGTCCCTCATGATTTGACTTCTCTTTCTGTAGTTTTTAGTATAGTAAGGTGAGCGTTGAAGCGCTGCAAGAATCTTGCTTAGAAAGATTCAGCAACGAAGTTCTGCCCATGCAAAGCCCGACTCCTAGCTAAGTAAGTTATGCTACCCTACTTTAAATATAACTTATAATATCGTCATTATGAACCTATAAATAAAATTTATCAGTGACTCAAAGTCGTTATACTGATTGATCTACTTATGGGGATGACATCTAGGTTGTGATTTAGTGTGGTGTTTAAAGTGAGATTTCCAAACAGTATAATTTGTATACCAAACGGACCCTACATCCGATATGATCCTACCTGGTTGTTCTTTACTTGATAGATTATGAAATAGACTTTGAGTTAATGATGAATCTAGACTAATAATTAGTCGCAATAAAGATTAGACTAAAACTTAGCAATAATAATGCTAGGTTTCGTCAAAGGAAAATAGAATTGTTAGAAGCGAAACACTGCCCGAGTTTGGAATCATCACTTTAACAAGTGAGTGCATAGTTACTTTCATCTTACACATATATGAAGTATTTTATATAAGGGAAAAATGACATACGAGCCCAACGAAGTTTCCAAATCGTTAAAAAAACCCCAATCATGTTTTGTCCGTTCAAAAAAACCCAACAAACTTAACATTTTGTCTAAAAGCCCAACTAAGTTACACTTTCCTGAAAATCAAATTAGAGAAACAGGCGACGTGGCTTATTATCGTATCGGGAAAATGACTTGTTAGACCAACGCAGTTTCCAAAACGTTTAAAAAACTTTAATCATGTTTTGACTGTTAAAAAAAAACCAACGAACTTAAACAAAACAAAATTGGGATTTTTTGAACGGTTTGGAACTTTGTTGGACTTCTTAGACAAAAAGTTAATTTCATTGAGTTTTTTTGAACATACAAAACATGATTGAGGCTTTTTTAATGGTTTGGAAACTTCGTTTGACTTTTAAATAATTTTCTCTTTATATAAATTACGTGCTATGTGTGCATATTATCTGTATACTTGCTATCTATGTTGGATGAACAATTTTATATATGTTTTAAATGATTTAAAATGTATATGTATTTTATATCTACAAAATATGTTGGGTAAAACATGGGTAGATGAATGATGAGGGATGAAAGCTGATATAAATGAACATTGGCAATATGTACATAGTGCCATATAGGTGAACATTGGTAGCCCACGACCTAGTACCCTATAGATGAGCATTGGCAGCTGCGCCACAACCTTTAGATGTTTTTGATCTATGATGTACTCTAAACATCCTAGCAGCTGCGCTCTAAGGATAGTATCGACAGCTGCGCCTAATAGAGAACATCATAACCCTGTCAGTTGCGCCTAATAGAGAATGTCACAATTCTGGCAGCTGCGCCTAAATGATAATATTGGCAGTTGTGCTTAATAGATAATATTGATAGCTGTGTCATTGGCAACGATGTACTTCACGCCTACTCCTTAGGAAAATCCTTAGGACTGAATGAGTGAATGATAAATGATTGTTAGGGTAGATCCTTAAGAATAAAGAAGATAATGTGGATGGGTAATTGGGTTGATTGTTTAATGATTAAATATAATTATATTATTGTGGGTTGAAAACCCTATGTACTCACCATGTTTCCCAATCTGACCCACTCGGTTTATTTGTATCATATGTATCGATATAAAGCTACACTACATCGAGAGATTAAAGAGATGTAGATCACTAGTGTAAAAGAATTTAAGGTCTATTTATGCTTATGTTTATGTATTGACGATGACATCCCAATGTTTTAATATAAAAAAAATACATTTCTTAGGAAATGCTTTGATAAAACCTTTATCATGTTTTCTGGAAACAAATTTCCGCAACATTGTTCTTTAAAAAGGATACTCTGATTTTAAAATAAACATAAATAAATTTTTTAAAATGACCGTGAATTTGGGGATTTCACATATTCTCTGTAATCACCACTTTTCATTAATAAAATCATCAAGGCAGATGATCATTATCACCTCCCAAAGTTTTGTGCCGAAGATCTTAGCAAGGATGAAGGGCTTTCCTTGTAAATCACTGTGTAATTCTCTTTACCATTTACTATTGCACAATTCGAACATTACAGTCTCTCATTCAGTTTGGTTGATTAGTACTTGTGTAATTTTTGACCAAAACAACATGTATTTTAAAATGAAGGAAAAATGCGAAACATCTAATAAACAATGTGACATGTTTATTGTATTTAATGTACACATGTATTTTAAAATTTTGGAAAAATGCCTAGTGTAAGTCTTGAGTCTGTGACATTTAATAAACAATATGACATGTTAATATTTAAACAAATTAAAATTGTTAATTTATTTGTAGCTCATCTAAGAAACAATTGGATATTTCTAATGATATATTTGTTGAGATACCAAATATCTCTAATGACATATTTCTTGAGAACCAAAGAAATGATATTTTTATTGGCTTAAAGATTAACATGTCACATCGTTTATTAGATGTCTTGGACTCGAGACTTACACTATGTCTTTTTCTTTCATTTTAAAATACATGTGTACATTAAATACAATAAACACCGACAATACAAAAAACAGAGTCATTGAATTACTAAATTAACAATAACAAACACTCATAATACAAAAATGAGAATCATTGGCTTACTGGCTAATACGCCATACCCTCAAGGATAAGTCGCAGTTTCGACTCTTGCCTCCGTTTTTTTTTTTTCATTTTAAGTTATTACACTTTAATATATATATATATATATATATATATATATATATATATATATATATATATATATATATATATATATATATATATATATATATTGATGAGTAACTAGTGGTTAAAATGAAAAAAAAAATAATTGCAGATGGGGAACAATAAAAATGTTGGGCTAAATGTAAACTCATACATAAATATTAAGAGTTAAATGCAAACCGAGAAAAATACGAAACCGACATATCATCATGACTCGTTGGCAACCCACCAAAGGCTTGAAAATAAAACGTTTTTCTAAAATATAATGACAACTGAGAAACAAAAAAATATAATTAAGACTAAAATAGAATAAGATTATATATATATATATATATATATATATATATATATATATATATATATATATATATATATATATAAAATGAATTTTATGGCATAAACCTTAGTTTTTATTATTTTTATTATATAATAGACCGATTGACTTTCGGTCAACTGCATGTAGTTTAGTTAGGCCGAGTGGTATACATACAACGACCAAACTCATGGTTGAGCTGACCACGAACAACGAGCGTGCACATCACCCCGTTGTTTCGTGGTTGCCCGTTCTCGTGGTGATTTGTGTTGGCTACAACGGATTCAAACGTCCAATTAAATCGAAGCAATTTCAACGGCTATTTTGACCAATTTCATAGCCATTCAACGACTACTTTGTTTAAAAAAAAATTAACCAATTTATTTACCTATACATACAACACTTTTACTCATTTTTTACATCATTCTTTTCTTTCTTTATACACAAACTATACACTACATCTTCACAACCAAAAACCATGGATCCCAACCAAAATACCCCTCCAAACTACAGAAATCGCAAACTCGATAACGCTTTTGCGTTAGATACAACCCCTCGTCAATTCCAGACAATGGAGTCACCTCAAGGCGGTTTTATCAATTTGCTTCAAACCGGTTCACCTATCCAACAAATACCACTTTTCCAACAACACTATCAACTTTTTCCGTCTTTCCAACAACAACAAATTTCACAACAATACCAACAATTTCAACAATTCCAACAACTACAACAACTCCAACAAGCGTCACAACAACAACAACCACCAATTTCACAACCACCACTTTCGCCGGATTTTGTTGCGGAAACACAACCTTCACCACCACCTCAACTAAAAAAGAAAAAAGGAATAAAAAACCCGGCCCGGACCACTACCACCCAAAAAAGGGCCCCATGGACAAAATACGAAGAAGAAATGTTAGCGGAAGCATGGGTGGCGGCTTCCCAAGACCCAATTGTAGGAGATAGTTAGCCTTGCGAAAGTTTTTGGGAGAAAGTCCGAGCCATTTTCTACGAGTTAATGGAAAGTGAAACTCAAAATGCCGATCAAATTACGTCGAAATGACGAGATATTCGACTAAAATGCACCGAGTTTAGAGGAATTTATAACAACCTCCTAAACATACGTAAAAACGACTCGAACGATTTTGATGTTTTCAAGGCGACCATGGAGCAATTTGAAAAAACAACTCCAACACGCAAAACTTTTCTGTATATGAAACCGTGGTTAAAATTGAAAGACACTCCAAAATGGAAAGAACAAACGGAATGAACTTCACAATCTTCCGGTTCAAAGCGTTCGAGAAACCCCGATGGAACTTCCCAACAATCGGACGGCTGAACACACATCGATATCAACGACGATCCGCTAGATCTTGAAAACGACCAACCTCTTCGTTGACTCGTTAGAAGAAATAAAGCAAAAAAAACGGCTTCAACATCTTCGAACTCCAGTGTTATGGATATGTTTGGCGATAAATTTGATCGATATGTGCAGCTTCAAGAAACCAAGGTCGAGGTGATGACTCGGATGAAGTAAAAAATGATAAAAACACAAACATCATTTCAAGAAGCACAAGCGACGATCCAAACAAAAACCAATATGAAAATCTTGAAAATGAAAGTGGACGACTTCGAGGGCGAAAACTTGGAACTTTTCCTCGCGATGAAAGAGTCGGTTCGCGCCTGACGTAGGCGTATGAGGTAGTTTATTTTGTTTATGGTTGAAATATTTAGGTTTTTTTAATGGTTTTTTTTTAAAATTTTTTTTTTAATTTTAAGTAATGTAATTTTTATTTTTATGGTTTACTTTTTTTTTTTTCAATTAATGTAGTTTTTATTTAGTGTAATTTGGTTTTTTAATTTAATGGAAAATTAGTATTAAAAAAATAATTTTAATGTATTTTTGAATTTTATTTTAATAAAAAAATTAAGATAGAATGGTGTTTTTAATGGTAGGAAATGTAGTGTTGATGTGATGAATATGTTGATGTAATGAATATAACGAATAATTTTATAGGAATAAAATAAGAGTACGAACATGATATTGATATTTGTTTTTTTTTTTTCACAAAATATATAAAAATACATTGCAAAGCCAAAATATCCAACCCTTACCACTACTCAACAAAAAAGACATGCTGAACAAATTCACTACCACAATAATTTCATGATCCAATATAATAATATGGAAATCACAAAAAGGTACTGATAATGGAAACTAATTTACAAATATAATTATCCCGGAGTTTGTTTATCGGTCGACGATGTCCAGACGATGTCCTTAAGCGCCGGCCGGAGCTCTTTACTGCAGAACTGGTTGTACTCCAGGGTGTCGCCGCTTGATTTCTTCACCTCCACCACAAACAACGACGGCGCCACCGCCCAGATATCTGCGGCTATTCCTAACTTCCCTTTTCTTCCTATCTCATTGCCCTGTAGTCTCAAACTGCTATCGTCTCCGCTCTTCTTCACGCTGAATTTCACCTTCTTAGCCATCTCTTCAAGCTTCGACAACACAACCTCCGCCGGCTTCGTCGTCGCGAACCTGATCTCTTGTTTCTCCTCTCTTTTCTTCTCCTCGAATAATGGAGACAGATCAAAACCTTCCGATAACGAAATTATGTGAAACGCATTCAAAGTCTCCGTTTCCTTGCCTTTCAGATTCCCGACGTCGTCTTCGCAGATAAATTTGGGGTTTTTCGGAGCTGCCTTTTTGAACCATGGAGAATCCATGATTTTGGAGATTGTGCATCGACAATCCGGATTCGGATCGAGCAATTTCGTGATGAGGCGGCGTGCGTCGGATGAGAACCACGGCGGACACCTAAAATCACCTCGATAAATTTTCCGGTACATCGCGACGACGTTTTCTTCCTGGAAAGGTAAGAATCCGGCGAGAAGGACGTAGAGGATGACTCCACAAGACCAGATATCAGCTTTGGCGCCGTCGTATCCTTTTTTGCCGATAACTTCCGGTGCGACGTAAGCTGGAGTACCGCATGTTGTATGTAACAGTCCATCCTGATGAAGATGATCGGAAAAAGCACTAAGCCCGAAATCCGTCACCTTCAAATTGCCTTCCTCGTCTAATAGTAGATTTTCCGGCTTCAGATCTCGGTGGTATACGCCACGACTGTGACAGAAATCGACGGCAGAAATGAGTTGCTGAAAATAACTCCTTGCAACGTCCTCCCGGAGCTTCCCTTTCTCAATCTTCGAAAACAATTCTCCGCCTCTAACGAGCTCCATGGCAAAATAAATTTTAGATTTACTGGCCATGACCTCGTGAAGCTCGACGATGTTCGGATGTCGTACCATCTTCATCACCGAAATCTCTCGCTTAATTTGATCCATCATGCCGGCCTTTATCACCTTCTCCTTCCCGACAACTTTCATCGCCATGCTCCTCCCAGTCTGCAGGTTTCGCGCGTGGTACACCTTCGCAAACGTTCCGTGCCCTAATTGACGTCCTAGTTCGTACTTCCCGTGCAATACACCGTTGTTCCCGTCCTCCGACATCACTTCTGCAGATGTAGAATTCAATAAGCTCCAAAATCAACACCACAATCACCGAATCGTAAAAAGTTCACCCGTCTTCAACGTGTTTCCGGTGGCAATTTCTGCCTCCGATGGGTTTGTTCACCCTCCCACCGTTAGACAGCCGCTCTTCTCCTCTCATCTCTCTGCATTCCCTAACCGGAATCAATATCTCGAAACGAATTTTGAGAATTTTGTTGGTTTGTTTGGGATGTAAATATACCGGCGAACTTTCAGGCGCCTGATTTCTTTTCGAAACGATGGTTGGAAGCTTTATATAGGCGGTTTTCATAGAGGCGAAGTACACGTTTGTCCGTTAGATTTAGGGGATGTGGATCCAATGGCTGCATCTCTGCTTGTTCCGTGATGAGTGACACACGATGGCACACAAAAACAAAATTGAGGTGCATTATTTTCATTTTTAATTTAATCTCTGGTTATACAAAATAAAATAGGAATTAACTTTTTCCTAACTTTAATATATTTATAAGTTGAAAAAGAAAAACCTAACACTTTATCTAAACTTTTTTTTTTTTTTGCTAAAAATTGACAAAATATAACAAATCTTCAAATTAAGCATCAATTTTGGTAGGTCATTTGTGAAATACTCAAAATGACATTGTTTTACGTAAAATTGTTAAGATTGTGATTTTATTTAGGATTTTTTTTATCTTTACAATATAGTAATTATAAAATCGGATTAGTAAGATCATATTAAAAATTACATGGATATAAGTTAAAATTATTTTTTTCCAAAGAAGATATAAGTTTAAAACATAAAAATACATTGTCATATGAGTTGACTGGAAGATTAGATTAAGATCTTAAAATCTTATAAAAAATCTTCTTTGTCATTTATAGTTTAAATATGTGAAAAAGAAATAGAGGTAAATGGGTAACGACTAAATTCTGATTTTAATTAAATGTTAGGATTAGATGTGGATCCCGATGTCAAGATCCTAAATACGATGCTATGATAAACTCAATCATAATACGATCCAATTTGCTTATCAAAGATAGGAAGGTAGGTTCGTAAGATCCTACAATGATAATCAGAATATTGATAGCTTTGGTTTTTAAGTATTTATATTAGGATTAATCTATTTAATAAGACCCGTACCTAGGGGCGGACACAAAATTTTACAGTAGAGGTTGCACGGGAGAGTTAGCAGTTGCACGGTAGTATAAAAAATAAAATTTTCAAAAATTTTCGAAAAATTTTCCACTGTGGCCGGAAAACTTTGGGGTTGTCGGTGCCACCGTGGACCACCCTTAGGTCCGCCCCTACCCGTACCAAAAAAATCCTACAAAATAGGATAGAATGGAACTACGAAATGGACCTAAAAGATAGACCAGAAATGAGAATGTGGAATTACAAAATATACCAACAAAATAGGCTAGAAATAGAAATGTGGAATGAGCCTAACACTTTAAAAAAAAAAACACAAAAATATAATGTTTCCCCTAACTCAAATTTTTTAAAATTTCCACCAAATTATTAAATTTCCACAAAATATTGCTATTGGAAAAAAAAAACCAATCACATTTAATATTTTATTTAAAAATTCAACAAAAATTATAAAAATTCTTGCACCTAACTTTATTTTTCTATTGATGCGACCTACACTTGCAGCTCCTGTTCGTTTTCGTTCTCTAGTATGGCGCTAGAAGGTATCTGTAAGGTCACAAGAGAAAACAGCCGTTAACCGTTCCCGGGAAGAGGCTCCCGGAAGAACGCTCCGAAGGTCAAGTTAGATGGAGTTTATGGTGTTTTCAGTGAAAATTGCTCTAAGAAGATTGCTTACCTTTAGGGCTCCTGAGTGCGTCCTTTTATACTTAGCGACCCTGCTCGTCCGTACGAGACATGATCGCTTTTAGGGGACAAGGTCAGAGGTACTGATTGGAGGATTGTGCGCCTCTTTTTGTCAGAGTACTGCCATTAATTCTCTGATCCTTTTCCTTGTCGCTTGACCGTATCCTTTGTCTTGACGTCGGGAGCATCCTTGGCGGGCACAAGCCTTTCACCGAGGCGCCCTACTCTTAGGGGCGCTAGCGGGCGCTGAGTCCGCTTCTCTTGGCTCGGCCAAGGCGCCAGGTTTCTCGGCCGGGCGTGACTCTTCCGTGCCGGCTTAGGCACGTCATCAAGTCCCCCAGTCTAGTAGTCGTAGCATTGTACTACTTGATATGACGTTCTGGGCTTGATATCCTTACACGTGTTGTTTCCCCGTTCGCCCGCTGTTCCAGTTTTAATGGTGACATGACCGCTCATGATGGCCAGCGGTTGCGTCATGGTGTTAGACATTTTGAACATACCGTCCTTTCCGTTTTCTTATAAGAGTGTTCATCATAACCTCTTATCTACGTTTCCTTTTCCTTTATATTCTTCTTCTTCAACTCCATTTTCTTTTCTTTCATGGCGAGTCCCCAGGCATTGTGCCCTCTGCTTTTGAGTATTCATATCTTGAAACCACATATGGTCTCACTTCTCTCGATGGTGTGGAATTTCCTTCACCAGGTTCTTCTATCGTCTCCCACTCTCTCGGAAAAGTCGGGATCTACCAAAAACCCTAGATGCTGGCCTTCGTCTCCCCTTAACTGATTTCCAAGAGGAGGTACTTCAAAAGGATGGTTGCAACGTTTAAATGCTAACACTAAATGTTATGAACAAGGTTGTTGCTTCTGAAATGATCTATCGGGATAGCGGGTATCTTCCTGATTACTTCGTGTTTAAGTACTTCTTCCGCTTTTGTTGCACCGACGATAAATACACGTTTTCTGTTCATCAGGGAGGACATACTCTAGTGCCTGACAGTCGAACGCCCAAAAACTGGCAAGACAAGTGGTTTTGGGTCAATCAGGGTTTGGTGGGTAGCGGACGCTACCGTGCTAATGCTTTTGCTGATACTATCCCCAAACTCTTTCCTCATAACCAGGGCGTGGCCGATTTTCTTAAGAATGTCCAGGTATCTCCCGAGGATTATTCCGAGGCCCTTCTCTCATGTGTAGGAATGAGCCCGTCTTGGAGGCGTTGCGGTAAAATGACAGTTTTCTTCTTCGTCGTGGGTGGTAAGTGCTTGTGTTTTTCCTTTGTTTATCAGCGCTAGGGTTTTACTATTTGGAGGTTTTCCCCCCTGATTCTTTCTTTGATGTCTTAGTATTTCCAGGCAACGAGTCTCATTTGTCTATGGATGAGGTGCTTCGAAAACGCTACAAGGGCAAACTGGAGTATCGGGAAGTGGATCTGGTCGATCGTCTTCCTCCTCCCCGCTGCTTGGATCAACTTGCTTTGACTGCTGCTATGCCTATTCCTCCATCGACGAGTGAAGATCTGTCGTCTGCCAAAGTGGACCCCCTTGCTGTTTGTCCTCTTTCCTCCGTCATGCCTTTGGGTGGTGCTCACCATACTTCCTCCGATGGTGACGAGGATAGCAAGGATGACGTTATCGCTGATGTTCGGCGGCTGCAAGCCAAGCGGAACGCCATTCTGGCCATGGGGGAGGCGGTTACCGGTGCGCCTAATGCTGCCAAGCGAGTTCAGACTAGGTGTAGCTTTTCGCGCCTCCTGAGTTCGATTTCTTCGTCACCGGCGGCCGTTGTTGTAATCCTAGATGATGACGCTCAACAGTCTGAAGGGATTGGTGGGGCGCATAAACAGTCTGTTGTGTTGGATAAGGTGTCTAAGTTCATAACTATTTCTGGTATGTACTTGACCAGGTTTGGCGTGGTCGATTTGGGTTGCATGGCATCATGCATTTGGATAGACTAAAATGAATGAAATAACACTTATGGTTTATTAATATATTATAAGTTCTAATATATTAATAATATCATTTAATTAGTATTGATCAAGAATTAATTAAGTGATCAAAAGGTGACTAATTAAATATATGAGTTGATTATGTAAATCATCCATACTTGTATAGTGGGCTAATGCTCCATGGATTATCAAGTTGGGCTAAAACCCATAGGATGCTCCATGGTGGTTATCGAACCTATGGGTCATGGAAATGAAAAGTCATGACAATTAGGGTTTACATGGTGTAACCCTAATTGTAACACACTATATAATGATCCTTATGTTCACCAAAATCGGCACTTAAGCAAGAAAGAAGAGGGCTAGCCGATTTCAAGTAGTGTGACATTTCTCTCAAAGTTTATTCCACGTGTATTTGGTGTTGTGTAAGACATTTGAGGCATCACACTTGGGGTGCTAGGCTCTCAAGATTTTCAAGGAATCCAAACTACTACAAGGTATGTTTTTCTAGTTAACTTTTATATTGAAAAGTTCCCCATGTATGCTAGATAGGATTATGAACCTTGGAAATCAATTTTGCATGTATCTTAGTCAAACATAGATCCAATGTTTCTAGGGTTGCATGAACACCTTAGGAGTGTTAGAATGCTCAAAACCCTTTAGTGGTATCAGAGCCTAGACTTGTTTGTTTGATACTTGATGCAAAATAGCTGAATAAGTCAAAATTCTTGCTGTCTACACAAGGGACTCGCCAAGTCCATGGGGGGACTCGACGAGTCCAAGCGTATCTGCAACCATCTCGGCGAGTCAGTTCGTGCACTCGACGAGTTGGCCAGGCAGAGTGCAGATTTTCGATTTTTGCTGCTGGAAATGGACTAGAAACATTACCCTAAACTGTTTTGGTGTTTTAAAACTTGTTTTAGATGGTGTAATGGTTGTTGTAATCAATTTACAATGGATAATATCATAATTCCATGTTTATATGTGTTTATATGTTCTTGAAATTTTGATATGAATATTCATGCTCTTATGAGTTCTTGCAAGATCATAGAAATTATGTGCTATTGATTGGTAGTTAATTCATGATCATGATGTGTTTTAATGGAGTCCATAACTTGTCCTCAAGTTATGGATAACCAAAATTCACTTTGTAATAAATCCATTAAAAGAACACATAAGTTACAAAAAATGAAGAGTCTTCATTTTTAATAAACAATAACTCATAAGTTATGAATTGAAAAGTTTTGTAAAGTTACAAAACTTGCCCTCAAGTTTTGGAACATGTAAACTCATCTATTAAACTTTCGTTCCAACCTCTAGAATTTAAAAAGTTAAAATTCAACCCTTATACTCTATAATATTATAAGTTTATATATATATATATATATATATATATATATATATGTGTGTGTGTGTGTGTGTATGTATGTATGTATGTATGTATGTATGTATGTATAATATCAAGTCGTTTTACTGTTAGTAGGCATCATTCACGAAGCCGATCTATAAGGGGGGTATAAGGTTGTTGCCTATAAAATGGCAGCTTAATGGGTGTCCACTCTCACCTACCGCTTCCTTGATCAGTGGGGGGTCGTTAGCCGAACGGGTAGGACAATGACTTAAACAATTCTCATTAAAAGTATACTGATTATTATAAAGTAACTAAATGTTTTTATAAATTCCCAATCTTAGTTACTTTAGGAAAATGTGAATAAGGTGCTAACCCATGAAATTACACTTTGCATTTTGATTAAGTCATTAGTGGAGCGTGTGTGGTTAACTGGCACACTAACTTGGACTTAACAAGGTAGGCAAAGGGTGACTTATGGTTTTTAATAGGTCAGTGGAGCGCATGTGGTTAACCAACACATCGATTGAGTGAAAAACATTAAGAGTACCAAGTAATTTGCATGGTTACTTCACACCTTGTTTTGTGATCCTCAGCATCCCAGTCACAAAACCTGAAGGGCACACTCGAAATTAAAACATGCCATTGAAAAGTTCAATGAAATTTAAAAGAATCTAGGACTTTCTAAAAACCAATTAAAACCTAATAATTTATATTTTTTTTCATAGTGGAAATTGGTGAATCGTCATTCACCTACCTTTCAAATATGTTATAACTTAGATTACGACATCCCTCTTCTAAGTTATAATATATTGTGATTGGATCCTAGCCTTAATATTACATTTGAGTGTTTTATTAAGGACTATCCTTTTATCTAAACTAAACTTGTTTTCTTCTTTTCAGATGTCAACCAACAATGCTGCTTCTGGCTCAAACCCTATCGGCTCCTTCTCTCTTATGAAACTTTGTGGGAGAGTCATCTTTGATGGATCCAACTTTATGGATTGGATCAAGAACATCAGGATGGTCACTCGGTATGAGGACAAGGAATATGTCCTCGACAAAGAGCTTAAGGTACCCGAGCCGTTTGTCTCTCTTGAGGAGGTCGCTAAATATGAGGCACATGAAAGAGATGCTACCAAAGTGGCATGCATCATGTTGGCTAGTATGATAGTCGAGCTCTAAAAGTCCTATGAGGACTACTATCCTTTTGAGATGCACCAAGATTTGATGGACCGCTACCATCAGAGTGCTCGTCAAGAGCGAATTGAAATCATCTCCTCCATGATAACAACCCGGATGAAGGATGGTGAACCCATCACGAGCCACATGCAAAAAATGTAAAGGTATGTGGACCGTTTGCTAAAGATAAATGTGAACTTCCCCGAGGAGCTAGCAATAGATATCATTTTGCACTCCTTACCATCGTGTTATGATCAATTCCGCATGACATACCACATAAACAAGGAGGAAGCTACCCTCAGCAGGCTTCAATGACTCCTAAAGACCGTTGAAACAGGTCTTAAAGGTAAGTCGGTTGTTACCACTCCTACTCCTACTCCAAGCTTCGCCCCTGTCCTAGCAATCGGGAAAGGTAGAAGGAAAAAGAGGAAGAACCCTTTGAAGGGTACCAAGGGTAAGACCCTTGATGGCTCCTCTTCAAGTGGAACCAAGAAAGGTTTCGTCACTCCTTCTTCTGACCCAAAAGAGGCTGAATGCTTCTATTGACATGAAAAGTCTCATTGGAAGCGGAACTGCCCAAAGTACCATCAAGATATTAAGGATGGGAAAGTGAAACCCACCCATGCAGGTATTTACACAATATTGTCTAATAACTCACCCTATTCTTACTCTTGGGTCCTTGATATAGGTTGTAGAATTCACATATGTTCTGATTTGCAGGGACTAAGAAGAAGTGAGAATGTGGAGCATGGAAAGATAAACTTGATCATGGTGAATATGAAAGTTTCACCTGTCACCAAGATTGGAGTTTACTCTTTGTTGCTAAGTAGTGGGTTTACATTAGATTTGAATAAATGTTGTTACTCACCTGAAATGGCAAGAAATATTATTTCCTTTCATGCTTTGTACAAACAAGGGTTTACCTTTTCTTTTGATAATGAAGTTGGTGGAATAAATTCTTTCTTTAATAATGTTCTTTATTTTAAAACATTACCTTGTGATGGTGTGTATGAAGCTGTGTCTGTTGTAGATAACCTATGAAATAATGTGTTGTGTATTGATTCTTCTAATAATAATAACTCGGATAAAGCATCATTATGGCATTGTCCTCTTGGACATGTAAGCAAGAAACGCATATGCCAACTCCAAAAGTATGGAGTCTTGGAGTCATATGACCTAAAGTCAGATGATAGTTGTGAATCATGCTTACTTGGAAAAATAACAAAGTCACCCTTTACTGGTTCTTGTGCAAGGGGTGAAGGTTTGTTGGATCTAGTGCACACAGATGTGTGTAAACCCTTCAAAACTGCCACAAGAGATGCTAATCGTTATTATGTGACTTTTATAGATGATTATAGTAGATATGGTTATGTCTACTTAATCAAGCATAAGTCAGAGACTTTTGAAAGGTTTAAAGAGTTTAAACAAGAAGTCGAGAATCAATTGGGCAGGAACATTAAGATGCTTCGATCTGATCGTGGTGGTGAGTATCTTAGTACAGAGTTCCTCGACTTTCTTAAGGAATGTGGGATTGTCCCACAATTGACACTTCCCAGGACACCACATTTGAATGGGGTGGCTGAGAGGCGTAATCGAACCTTGTTGGATATGGTTCGTTCCATGATGAGTTGAGCTTCACTACCAATCTCATTCTGGGGGTGATATTGCCATATTTATACTTATTTTTAGGCAGTATTTAAGTACATTTTTATTAATAAATTGATAATACGTTTAGAATAATGATACTTATGAGTTTAAATTGTTATTTTCAGTCAATACAAAAGATTTTCGAAGAGAGGGACCAAAGGTGACAAAATGGGGAACATGGGAGGCTTGGAAGACAAGAAAATAATAAATTCACGATAAGAGCTAAATTCACGACGTGGCGATGAAGCCCACGACGTGGCACGGGTGTTCCAGAAGATAAACATCGCGACGCGGAGGATTTCCTTGAAGGATACGGATTGCTTGAAGCCCACGACGTGGCGCAACCTAGACACGACGTGGCGCGGGTTTTTGAGGATTATATAAGTCCTCCTGATTATTACGAAAAGGGAGACTTTTGGCAGAAGAAAAAGAGTTCCAGGAGACAAATAAGAACGAAAGAAAGGTTCTGGAAGAGGGTTTTCAACACCAAAAGAAGTAAAGGTTTATTTTTAGAACATGTCTTTTTATTAGTTTTAGCTGTGTTAGTTTAATTACTATAATGAGCAGCTGAATCTAGCTACTCTTGTTTAGCTAGATGAAGCTTTAAACTCATGAATAGTTATATGATTATGGATTGAGCTTAGTTGGTAAAAAATTGCTTGTGTTTGATTTGTATAACCTAGCATGTTAAAATTTGTTATCTAATTGCTTAATTGCATGTTCTGTGTAGCTTAGTGACCATTAAACTGCATGAACCTGTTTACCTAATAATTTAGTGAACATTGAATTGTTAGAGCTAGGATTGACCAATCTTAGTTAGTAATTAGAATAAATAAAGTTTAGCTGTGCTAGAGAACGTGAATTGTGATCATAATTGCGTTTACACAACAATTCTTACATAGCATATTTACATCTATAATTAGTTCTGTGTTTAATTATGTGTGAACATACATGGTTTGACATGAATTAGTTAAGTATTGGTAAGATAGAACTAAATTACTAATATAACTAAAAACCAACTTAATAATCCATAATCGTTAGCTAGTCATAAGGGAGAAGTGGATTCAAACTAAACAAGAGTGTGTTTTTACTTATTGAATTTGATTTAAGTTCATCTGATCTTGTAAAACCAGATAAAACCCCTTATTAAACTTGTTAAATAAATTAGGTTAATTTAATAGTAAGTAAATTAATTAGAACACCGTTCCCTGTGATGGACACCCGACTTACCCAAACTATACTGTAATCTGACTAGGTACACTGCCTATAAGTGCATAGATAGTTAAGTTTGTTAGGTTATAAATATTAAAATTAGTGGGTACTTTTGTACACATCAAGTTTTTGGCGCCGTTGCTGGGGAGCGGCTTAGTTTTTAGTTTATTTATTTGCATTAAATTAATCGATCCTTCTTGTGGGGTCAAAGCCACAAAAAGTTAATTTTTCAGCAAAATAAAAATTTTCTGTTAATCACAGAGTCCACGACGTGGCCATATACTTGCCACGACGTGGACAGACAAAATTTTTTTAAATTTTAGTTTGTATTTAGTTTTTCTTATTTTAGTTCATTTTTACGTTTTAGTTTAGCAAGTTGCAGGAGTTCATGACCAGAAGCTCAAACACACACTTGGTGCCACCACTGGAAGACCCCGAGTCTGCACTTCACAAGAAAAAGACGCCCTTGCAAGAATTGAAGTCAGCTTTTTCTAGGAAACCGGGAAGGAAGACAGGAGAGTCAAGTTCGTCAGCGAAGCACAAGAGAAATCTTGAGCATTTGGATCATACACCCGTGCAAACCGAGTCCGAATACGATACCGAGCCAGAATTTGAAGAACACACAAGTGAACCCGAGAACGAGCCAAGGAACGAGATGGAAGCAATTGAAGAAATGTCCATGGGAGCATACAAGAAGCGGATCCGAGAAGATATGGGGCCCAGTTTAGTCCAGCCCGCAATTCCTGCCACTGCCACATTCGAGCTGAAGGGACACATATTGACAACACTGAAGGACATCCCATTTTTCGGGAAGGATCATGAGGATGCTTTTAAGCATCTAGACGAAGTCAACGACATTGCGGATTACTTCAATGTCCCAAATGTCACCAGAAATACAGTCCTGCTTAGGATGCTTCCCATCACTTTCAAAGGAGCTACTAAGGAGTGGTTAAAAGCACTCCCACCGGGTATAATCACCACTTGGGCTCAAATGTGTGAGCAATTCCTGGACCAGTTCTGCCCGCCATCCAAGATAGCCAAACTCAAGAAGGCGATAGCCAACTTTGAGCAACAACCGGGGGAGTCACTATACGAAGCATGGGAGCGGTACAAGGGCTTACTCAGAAATTGCCCTCAACATGACCTAAATGTGCAGCAAGAGATGTCAATCTTTTATGATGGGGTCAATGTGATGACAAGACAACTCCTTGATTCTCAAGGACCGTTGACAAAGAAAAATCAAAGGGAGGTCAAGGAGCTAATTGAAGAATTCGCGAAACACTCCCGCGAATACCATAACCCGAGGCAAGACGGAAGCAAAGGCGGTGGAGGGGCCCAAACGGAAGAAATTGCAGCTGTCATGGCCATGCTAAATAACATGGATCGCCGGATAACACAAATGGACCAATCGATATATGCCATAAGAGTGGGGTGCGAGCGATGCAGTGGTCCACACTTGACCAAGGACTGCAATGTGGATGAGTTTGGGAACAGAAAAGCTCAAGTGTGCTACTCTAGAGGGGATAAGTTTGATGACGACTGGAGGAAACCGAAGAAGGAGTGGCTGCCATATGAAGAGTATAAGAAGCAAAAAGAAGAGAAGTATAGGCAGACAGGTCGAGGCCTTTATCAAAAGGAGCAGCCACCCACCGAGAAGAAACCCGACCTAGAGACCATTTTGATGAAGTTTATGGAGGCTTCGGAAAAGATACATGATGCTACGGATTCCGCTATCATGGAACAACAAACATTGATAAAGAACCAGCAAGCCTCCATCCATAACCTTGAAGTACAATTTGGTCAACTAGCCACTTTAGTTCATGAAAAATTGTCCCCGAAGAATCCCGAAGTAAAAGCCCAATCTCACGTAATGGCCATCGATATTGAAGAAGATACAATATCTGAGTTCCTAGAGGCGTTGGAAGAAGAACCGTAGCAGCCCAAGAAATCAAGGATCGAAAATGGAGAAAATGCTGAACCAGGCTCGCCACGACGTGGCACTCCTCTGGCCACGACGTGGCGCAAGTCTGAGAAAAAAACTTTTGAGCCTATTCCAGATTATCATCCACCTATGCCATTTCCCACCCGCGCAACACTTAATCAACTGGAGAAGGAGCATTTAGAGTTTGTGAAGCATGTGAAAGGGATTCCAATTAATACTCCCTTTGTTGAGACCTTATCCAAAGCTCCCGAGAACCAGAAATTACTGCAAGACTTGATAGATACGCGAAGGCAATTAGAGAAGCAGTCTACAGTGATTCTAAGTGAGCAAACTTCAAAAGCTGTGTTGGGAGAAACACCAGAAAAGATGGGGGATCCTGGACGCCTCACTCTTCCATGCGAGTTTGGGAATAAAATGAAGGTTAATGCTTTAGCCGATTCCGGGGCTAGCATTAATCTAATGCCTTTTTCATTTTATCAAAAATTGGAGATTCAGAAGATGAAGGCTACAAAAATGAAGATTCACATGGCGAATCGTTCGGTGACACAACCCCGAGGCATAGTGGAGGATATTTTGGTGAAAATTGGAAAATTTGTTTTTCCAATAGACTTTGTAGTCTTGGACATGAAAGAAGATCCGGATGTTCCGATAATCCTTGGTCGGCCATTGCTTAACACTGCTGGTGCCCTTGTTGATATCCGCGAGTCCAAGCTCACTTTGAGGGTTGGGGATGAACAAGAAGTCTTCGGGATAAGAGATGACTTTCAAGAAGATAAAGAAGAGGTGTTCACAATTAATGAGGAGAATGAACTAGAAGAGCTGGAAAAGCTTATGGAAGAAGAGATAAAGGCAGTTCATCAAGACAAGAGGACAAAACCAAGGGCATCTGTTCTGTATTTGATTGAAGTCATAGCTTACAAGAGCCCACCTTCTTGGGTGTGCGAAGAGGAGGAGGAAATGACAAGTGATGAAGAGGAAGTCACTTCAAAAGTAACAAGGCCGGTGGTGAAAGAAGAGGAGAATGCTATGGAGTGCAAGGAACAGACAAAGGGCACAAAACGCAAGCATGAAGAAGATGGAAAAGCTAAAAAGGAAAATTCAAAGAAGGCGTATAAAAGAAGAGTTCAAGCTTATAAACGGCGGTTCAAGGAACAAAAGATCCTGGTGGTAGACTCTTCTGAAGATTCAACGTAGAAGGCACAGAGTCCAGCTCAAGACTCCATGAAAAAGAAGCGCTTCTCGGGAGGCAACCCGAGTTTGGTTTGCAATTTCTTTTTAAAATTTTCTTTTCTTTTCTTTATTTTTAATTAGGAAAGACATCAATTCATCATCTAAAAACCGGTAATAAGTAGAGAAATAGCTATAGGGAACTTTAAATAATGAATGATATGCAAAGAAATTAGTTAATATGATAAATATTATTAAAATTTTGCATCTGGCAGTTTCCACGACGTGGGCATAGCCCAGCCACGTCGTGGGTTAAAATAGAATGCGCGATCTTAAGAAAAATTTAAGGTCCACGACGTGGGCATAGCCCACCACGTCGTGGCCTTTAAAAATCAGGGGGGGGACCAATTGCTTAAAACCCTTTGACCGAGAAACCTCATCCCCACTTGGAGACTGCCGCACTCACGGGAACATCACAACCCCACAACCAATTTCTTATTATACTTCCAATTTCCTTGCAAGATCTTGCTAATTAATCCATTTGGTATGTGTTTTACTCATTATTTTGTAGTTATTTCTTCCAATTTCAAGTTTTCGTGATTAGGGTTTGAATGATTCACGAAATTGGTTGAATCTAGTGGCTGATTTTAGATTGCATGTTATTTAAACGTCCATAGGAACAAAGCCCAAGCACTATTTTTGTGGAAATCGCTTGTAAAAAAGACCGATTCAGAAACTGTGTGCGATGCGGCCCACGACGTGGCATAGCCTGGCCACGTCGTGACTTCTGGCAGACCAATTTTATATGTTTTAATGTGTTATTTGTTTGCTGCTTTGGTTTGCTTTTGTTTGCAGAAATGGGACCACGACGAGCTGTTCAGAAGGAAGAGGACCCGATAGATGTAGCAAGCATACATCCTCTATACCAGTTTCCTCAAAACATTCCCCGACCGTTGCCAACAACCTACGAGAATCGGCTTGGATGGTTATACAATAGGGAGTTTGCAATAGCCCCAATTATTGATTGGGGATGGCTTGGTAGAGTGGGAATGGTAGTGGAGCTGGAACGTTATTGGTCGAAGACTTATGTTGGAGATCAATTTTCGTTCACTTGTCACGGGTGGAGGAATTTATTCGCCATTCAAGAACCCGTGTATCGGGAATTGTTGGTAGAATTTTTCTCTACCGTATGTTTCGAAGAGCGCACCCTTGATGTCACCTACAATAGGGCACTTGTGTTTCGTTTGGGTGGTGTATATCGTGAGTGTAGTCTTCGGGAGTTTGCTTGGCGTATGGGGCTCTATACGGAAGTGGAGATGCAATCTCCGTTTTTTATCCCTTTCTTGCTTGGATGTGTGCGGGATTTTGCTCCGGGTACTTTGGATGTGCAGTTTTGGCGGGGGAATTCTAACCATGAGTACAACACTCGTGACTTGAGTGAGTCACAAATTCGGAATCCTGTTTTCCGATTTTTGCACCGCCTTATCACGTTTTCAATCAATCACAAGCATCATGGTGATAAGGTCCCCATCCAGAATCTATTTTATTTATGGACACTTATTACCCCGAGGGTTTGCTGTGATTTGCCTTATATGTTGGCGAGGTTTATGGGGAAGAAAGCGGCCAATTCTAGGCCTGGGAGCCCGATTACTGGGGGGCATTTGGTTACTCGCCTGGCTAGGTCATATCATATTTTGACCCATGACTTTGTGAGGAATCTTACTCGATTCCCGGACACAGACTTGACCATTCAAGTCTTGGGTGTGATGCGAGCGGTGGTGAATATCGGGGGTCGTTTTGTTATACCACCGATAGATGACGAGCAGGAGGAGGTGCAGCCGGGACAGCAACCACCAGCCAGGCCGAGGCGTCGGAATGTGCGGGCTAGAGGTGAGGTAGAACGAGAGCGTGCTGCTCCGCAGTATGTGCAGGGAGTGCCCACCGACCCTTTTCAGAGTCGGGTGGGAACATATTTGGATAATCTACGAGGTCATGCCATTTACCATACCTAGCTTACTGAGGGTATTTATTCACATTTGGGTGTGACCCAACCACCTTCTATGCCACCACAGTATCCCTATTTTCCGACATGGGAGGAGCTATGACGTCCGCAAAATGATGGGGCAGGGCCAAATGGAGCACAAGATCAAGATGATGATTGATTTTATTTCTTTTGTTTTGTTTTTGAGTAGTTTTTTTTATGTTGACTTTGGTGTGTGATGTAAAACTTTATTAAGACTATTATGTTACTTTTTGTTTCTTTTGGGTTGATCTAATTTTTCAGATTAGCGTTGGAATTCTAAGGAGCATAGAAGGTTAACTTTCGAGTCGTGTTTGTCTAGTCAAGGAAGCTTAGAGTCGTGAGTCGGAACCCACAATTCAAGATAAGTGTGGGGTCTATTAGGAGAGAGGTTATAGTTGGGAAATATATTTGCATAGAAGTGTCGGAAACCAGTTAGCCATTGGTCAAAGCTGCTAGAGTAAATAAAGCAAACAAGTCATTTTCAGCTGATGCCCAGTTTCCACGACGTGGACTCCTTGTGCCACGTCGTGGCACTCTTGGAGTTTGTAGTAGTTTAGCTTTTTGGTGTTCGCGGTTTCAACCCATATCACGACGTGATCCAGTTTATCATTGCCACATTTTTCCTTACAAATACCCACTTTGACGAATTGAAGTTTCGAGTCCTGTTCGTGGTTTATTTACGTATTCAACCAGTTCTACACCGAGTTTCTATTTTTGGAAGTCCAATTGCACATTTTCCACGCTTTTGGAGATGCTCACGCCACTATCCCAGGGGAGTCTGTTCCTTTTTCTCCCTTTTCTTTAATTTTGATTTATTTTTATACATACAATGAGGGCATTGTATGAAATAAGTGTGGGGGAGGGGTAGAAAAAGTAAATTGCTAGAAAATTTTGAAAATTCAAATTTTTATTAATTGAATCTAGTAATAATAATTTGAGCTATAATTGCTAGTATTATGCAGGATGATCCGATGAAAGTTCAAATGTTTAGTTGAGCCAATACACGTTATAGTGCATTTGTGGCCTCCCTTATTTTAGTGAAATCATGGAACAAAAACACAACCCCGCGTGGTTTGAGGGATGCAATATGTTTAGCAACCTAAACCTGAAATGTATCCAGGAAAATTATTATAGTTAGCCAATAAAGGTTGAGGTTGAGCGCCTCTGCTTAAGCATGTAGGTTTTGAGTGAAAAAAGAGAGGTACATGTTAAAAAAAAAAGAGAAAGAATTACGAGTAAAGTTTGAAGAATTTTGGAGCAAATAAAGTGAAGATCAAAAGATCAAAATTCTCAAGAAATCTAAAAAGTTGAAGATACCAGAAATCAAATCAACAAAGGTAGTGAATTCAAAGAGATCAAAGATCAAATGTCAAAGAAATGAAGAATTCCAAAAGAGCTCCATAGTGGTATCGAAAAATTGTAATTCTAGTTTATGTATGCTTAGGTGGCTCAACTAAAAATACCTTGAGGTTAAGAGGTTTTCTGAGGATGGATTCGGAGGGTTGCATAAAATGAGCATTGTTCGGAAAAAGTGGGCGAGTGTTTATGAAGATTGTGAGTATTTAAAGTATGGGGGGTACTTTAGGAAAATTTTAGACACAAATGCATGCGTTGAGGTTTTGGCATAATGGCTGAACTAGAGTCGGATTGTTCTGTGTAGTGTTAGTAATTAAGAATTAAGTTTAAATTTGCTTGAGGGCAAGCAAAGCCTAAGTGTGGGGTATTTTGATATTGCCATATTTATACTTATTTTTAGGCAGTATTTAAGTACATTTTTATTAATAAATTGATAATATGTTTAGAATAATGATACTTATGAGTTTAAATTGTTATTTTCAGTCAATACAAAGGATTTTCGAAGAGAGGGACCAAAGGTGACAAAATGGGGAACATGGGAGGCTTGGAAGACAAGAAAATAATAAATTCACGATAAGAGCTAAATTCACGACGTGGCGATGAAGCCCACGACGTGGCACGGGTGTTCCAGAAGATAAACATCGCGACGCGGAGGATTTCCTTGAAGGATACGGATTGCTTGAAGCCCACGACGTGGCGCAACCTAGCCACGATGTGGCGCGGGTTTTTGAGGATTATATAATTCCTCTTGATTATTACGAAAAGGGAGACTTTTGGCAAAAGAAAAGAGTTCCAGGAGACGAATAAGAACGAAAGAAAGGTTCTGGAAGAGGGTTTTCAACACCAAAAGAAGTAAAGGTTTATTTTTAGAACATGTCTTTTATTAGTTTTAGCTGTGTTAGTTTAATTACTATAATGAGCAGCTGAATCTAGCTACTCTTGTTTAGTTAGATGAAGCTTTAAACTTATGAATAGTTATATGATTATGGATTGAGCTTAGTTGGTAAAAATTTGCTTGTGTTTGAATTGTATAACCTAGCATGTTAAAATTTGTTATCTAATTGCTTAATTGCATGTTTTGTGTAGCTTAGTGACCATTAAACTGCATGAACCTGTTTACCTAATAATTTAGTGAACATTGAGTTTTTAGAGCTAGGATTGACCAATCTTAGTTAGTAATTAGAATAAATAAAGTTTAGCTGTGCTAGAGAACGTGAATTGTGATCATAATTGCGTTTACACAACAATTCTTACATAGCATATTTACATCTATAATTAGTTCTGTGTTTAATTATGTGTGAACATACATGGTTTGACATGAATTAGTTAAGTATTGGTAAGATAGAACTAAATTACTAATATAACTAAAAACCAACTTAATAATCCATAATCGTTAGCTAGTCATAAGGGAGAAGTGGATTCAAACTAAACAAGAGTGTGTTTTTACTTATTGAATTTGATTTAAGTTCATCTGATCTTGTAAAACCAGATAAAACCCCTTATTAAACTTGTTAAATAAATTAGGTTAATTTAATAGTAAGTAAATTAATTAGAACACTGTTCCCTGTGATCGACACCTGACTTACCCATGCTATACTGTAATCTGACTAGGTACACTGCCTATAAGTGCATAGATAGTTAAGTTTGTTAGGTTATAAATATTAAAATTAGTGGATACTTTTGTGCACATCAGGGGGTATGCCTTAGAGAATGTCGCCCATATCCTTAATCTAGTCCCCACAAAGAAAGTTGGCAAAACTCCTCATGAGATGTGGACTGGAAAAGTTCCTAATCTAGACCACATCAAGATTTGGGGTTGCGAGGCTTTCGTGAGGCGTGAGACTCACGATAAGCTCGAACCTTGAAGTGAGAAGTGTATTTTGATCGGCTACCCACATAAATCCTTTGGTTACTTCTTCTACAGACCCAATGAGAATGTGGTCTTTGTAGCAAGGAGGGGTATCTTTCGAGAGGGAGAAAGTTCATAAGCCAAGGAAACAGTGGGAAGCAAATTGACCTCAAAGAAATTCAAGAGTCAAGTGGTGAAGGAACTTCAAACCCTAGCGGTCAACCTGGGGAGGAAACTCTTGTTGATCCAATTGACGAGTCTGTACCTCTGAGGCGTTCCACAAGGGTTAGGAATGTACCTGAGCATTACTATGGTTTCCATATTACTGCGGAAGGTATGACACTTATCAGTGATGAGACACTGGTAAGTCTGGATGAACCTAACAGCTATGCGGAAGCCATGGCAGGCCCCGAGTCTACTAAATGGAAAAAGGCTATAGATAGCGAGATACAGTCTATGTATGACAATCAAGTTTGGAACTTGGTTGACAATGTACCAGGTCGTAAGACAGTTGGGCGAAAATGGATCTTCAAGAAGAAGACTGACATGGATGGTAATGTACACACATATAAGGCGCGATTGGTTGCAAAGGGCTTTTATCAAACTCCAGGAGTTGATTATGATGAGACCTTTTCACCAGTAGCAAAGATTAAGTCCATTAGGGTCCTGTTAGCCATTGTTGCGTTTCATGATTATGAAATATGGAAAATGGATGTCAAAACCACTTTCCTTAATGGAAAGTTGGCTGAAGATGTTTACATATGTCAGCCAGAGGGTTTTGTCAGTACAGAATACTCTAATAGAGTGTGTAAGCTTGAGAAATCCATCTATGGATTGAAAAAAGCACCTCGCAGATGGAATCTTTGTTTCGATGAGAAAGCCAAAGAGTTTGGCTTCTCGAGGAGTGAAGATGAATCTTGTGTGTATGTCAAGGATAGTGGGAGTATAGTTAGATTTTTGGTACTGTATATGGATGACATACTACTCATAGGAAATGACATCCCAACCTTACAGGAAGTGAAGTCCTGGCTTGGGAAGTGTTTCGCTATGAAAGACCTAGGAGAAGCTGCCTATATTCTAGGGATAAGGATTCTGAGAGACCGAAGTAAAAGACTAATTGGACTTAGTCAGAGTACCTACTTGGATAAGGTGCTGAAAATGTTCAGCATGCAAGATTCCAAGAAATGAGAGTTACCCATCCAGAGTAACGCCATATTGAGTAAGACTCAGAGCCCGAGTACCGAGGCTGAGATAGCAGGAATGAGTCGAGTACCTTATGCTTCTGCTGTAGGCTCGATCATGTATGCTATGACTTGTACTCGTCCTGATGTAGCCTTTGCTTTGAGCATGGCTAGCAGATATCAGGGGAATCCTAGCAAGGCTCACTGGATCGCGGTAAAGAATATCCTCAAGTACCTGCGAAAGACTAAGGACTAGGTCCTTACCCTCGATGGGAGTGATGACTTGAGAGTTGTAGGGTATAGTGATGCTAGCTTCCTGACTGATAGGGATAATTTCCGGTCTCTGTCAGACTGGGTCTTTACCTTAAACGGAGGAGAAATTACTTGGAAAAGTTCCAAGTAGGAGACAGTGGCTGATTCAACTTGCGAATCAGAGTATATATCGGCAAGCGAGGTATCAAAGGAGGCAATATGTCTGAAGAACTTCATTGGAGACCTTGGAGTTGTACTATCTATAAAGGAGCCTATAGAAATTTTCTGTGATAGTGAAAGTGCAGTTGCCTTAGAGGAAGAACCAAAGGATCATGGGAGATCCAGACACATCGACAGAAAACACCATTTCATCAGACATCAAATAGAAGAAGGACTCCTCATGGCAAAGAGGGTGTCATCGGATGAGAACCTAGCAAATCCTCTCACGAAGGGACTGGGTAGGGTTAAGCATCTCCAACATGCGAGGCGCATAGGGCTGAAGAATGATATTAGTTTTAGTAGTTAGATAGCTCTGAAATTTGTAAAGTGTAATTGACGTTTGATGATGAATAAAAGTTGTGTTTATTTATGAGTAAAGTGTTGCTATCTTTTTTCAATTGTTTATTATATTTATTTTGCACGTTTTGACTTCCAGAATATTTATGTTATGTATTACATATTATTCAAATTCTCCACAGTTGGCCATATGTTGGAAGTAGGTATGAATTAAGACTGTCATGGGTTGGCTTGTAGAGGTCTAAGCTGTTGGACATGGCTACAACACTCATGAGTGCTCATATGTTCTGAGTATTGGATTCAACCCACGCTCACTGGTATCACTTCATTGAATTTATCTCGGGTGATCGTGAGACGGTATTATCATATAAGTCTTCAAACCTAGAGGTATGACTTGTTGCCTATGAGTTGGTTATGTATTGATTGTACGAAAACGCATTGGTAACTCGATGTTATAAAATGTGCTTTTGTGTGTGATTCAACAAGTAGTAGAACAAGCAAATGAGTCGATGTTTATCTGTTCCTTCTTGGATTAGAAGCGATATCTGGGCCCCTCGATGATTTTGTTTTGACCTATGTACCAGGCCCGGTCAGAACTAAGTTGATGTGTTCAATTAAGTTCTATGTCAAAAAAATCAGAAATCGAGAAACAAACAGTTGGATAATAAGTAAGACATTGTTCCATGTATTTGTCTGACTGATATCTAGAACAGAGGATTATATGATCACTTATCTTAAATAGCGTATCATCATCATCCCAGTTCCGAGAGACCTTGAAAGAGCTATGATTGCTGATCAGTTCCTGAAGTCATACTTATAGTTATAGTTATTAGACTTATCCAAGTGGGAGACTGTTAGATAAGGTGTATAAGTCCATAACTATTTCTGGTATGTACTTGACCAGGTTTGGCGTGGCCCATTTGGGTTGCATGGCATCATGCATTTGGATAGACTAAAATGAGTGAAATAACACTTATGGTTTATTAATATATTATAAGTTCTAATATATTAATAATATCATTTAATTAGTATTGATCAAGAACTAATTAAGTGATCAAAAGGTGACTAATTAAATATATGGGTTGATTGTGTAAATCATCCATACTTATTTAGTGGGCTAATGCTCCATGGATTATCAAGTTAGGCTAAAAACCATAGGATGATCCATGGTGGTTATCGAACCCATGGGTCATGGAAATGAAAAGTCATGACAATTAGGGTTTACATGGTGTAACCCTAATTGTAACACACTATATAATGATCCTTATGTTCATCAAAATCGGCACTTAAGCAAGAAAGAAGAGGGCTAGCCGATTTCAAGTAGTGTGATATTTCTCTCAAAGTTTATTCCAAGTGTATTTGGTGTTGTGTAAGACATTTGAGGCATCACACTTGGGGTGCTAGGCTCTCAAGGTTTTCAAGGAATCCAAACTACTACAAGGTATGTTTTTCTAGTTAACTTTTATATTGAAAAGTTCCCCATGTATGCTAGATAGGATTATGAACCTTGGAAATCAATTTTGCATGTATCTTAGTCAAACATATATCCAAGGTTTCTAGGGTTGCATGAACACCTTAGGAGTGTTAGAACGCTCAAAACCCTTCACGTTGTTCCTGCTCAGGTCATTCCTTCTTCATCTGTCAATCCTTCTCCTTTAAAGGACCTTCATGATCCAGAACCAACCCCTGTTTCTCCCATCAAGAACTTGGGTGGGGAGTATTCAGGCCTTCTTCTTTTATCCCCTCTTGGAATCTTAACAATGAGTCTCGTCTTTCTGTTCGTGCTAACGCTTTGGAGTTTGCCCGGCATGCCTTTCCTCCAGCCGCCGCTGCTGATATGGAAACTATGGGTAGCCCTGCCCTTTCCTATGTGACATCCCCAAAATCACGGCCAGAAAAGACCGGTTTGTTTATGCTTTGTTTAAAAATCAGAGTAACATTTTAAATAAAAGTGTTGCGGAATTTGTCCCAAAACAAAATATGATAAAGATTTATCAAAAGCATTTCCATAGAAATGTATTTCATTAAAAGACTTGGGATGTCATGTTCGTACAGATCAAAAGCATAAACAGTACAATATAAGCCTTACTACATTATTTCATATCTACAAGCCTATATCCGTAATCCCTCGTCCAAACATCATATCTATGCTCAAGCGCCTCTACCTGTAATACATAAAACTGAGTGGGTCAGGCTTGGGAGCCTGGTGAGCACATAGGGTTTTCAACCCACAATAAATAAGTTTATTAATTTCATCAATCAACAATACCCGATTACCCGTTCCCGTTATCCTCACATTACGTCCCTAAGCATCTATCATAAGGGACCTATCCTAAGGATTATCATCGGGACGGACACTACTGCTAAGGGGATTCCTTAGCAATAAATGTCCTTAAGGCAACCATGTGGGGGATGGAGTACATCTGGTGAGCACACAGTTCAAATAAACACACAGTTCGAATAAACACCTACAGGTTGCGAGCCTGCTAGTGTTCCACTGGACTGTCTAGAATAGTCCGTGGTCGTCATCTATACTCCGCTAGATGACTGGATCATCAATAACATCTATAACGAGGCCTCTCATTATTTTATTTCGTCACACAGCAACTATTACATCTACCCATGTTTTACCCAACACATTTTGTAGATATAAAATACATATACAGTTTAAGTCATTGAAAACATGTATAACAATGTTCATCCATCATAGATAGCAAGTATTCAGATAATATGCACACATAGCACGTAATTTATATAAAATACTTCATATCTATGTGTAAGCTGAAAGTAGCTATGCACTCACTTGATTAGGTGGTGACTCAGCACTCGGATAGCGCTTCGATACTCTCAAAACGATATTCCTTCGATAAAACCTAGTACCGATACCACTAGGGTTTAGTCTAATGATAACCGCGACAAATTAATTAGTCCGAGTATTATTAAGTGTTAATAATACTCGATATAACTAATAATAATAGCCCAAATAATTATTTTAAGGACCTAATAACATTCCTATAATTATTTGAAAGCTATATTAAAACTTGCGTAAGCGTAGCACACTTACAGCGAATTTTTATCGAAAACCGGGACTTAATTGGAGCAGCGTTTCGAAACCGAAAAACTCCTTTTTCTCGGGACTCCGGGAGCCTCGGGGCTTCCTTAGGGTGCTAGGGGTTTTATCTAGGGCTTAGGGGTGGTTTGGGGTTGTAGAGAGAGAAAAAAGTTAGAGAGAGAAGTGATTTTGGTGTGAAAATGAGGGCTGCCTTCGGACCCCTTTTATAGGTGCAAAGCTCGGACATTACGCTGGGCGTCGGACAGGACTACGCTGGGCGTAGTTCGGATAAGCCTCCAGCTCACATCCATCTATTAGCCACTTTGGACCGGATAAGAACCGAGGGTACGCGGGGCGTATAGTCTCCGGATGCGGGGCGTAAGCGAGGGGTGGCGTGTCGCAATCCGAAGCGACTTCTGAGACCATCATCGGACGATTGTGGTGCTGCCACGTCATCGATCTCTCACCAGGTTTCGCATTTTCGAGTCCCAACTTCAAAAATTCGTAACTTTCGCATACGAGCTCCGTTTTTGACGTTATTTATATCCACGCGAAGGTGGGAACGTACTCTACAACTTTCGTTTAGACTTTGTCGGCTTTTGACTCAATTTTAAATTTTATATTATTAACAGGCCAGGACAGGATTGGTCCGTTAAATCCTCATAACTTCTTCATCCGACATCCGTTTTCGCCCATCTTTTTCTCGTTACGCTACTTTTAACGAGACCTTCGATTCTCGTTTAGGTCGTGTCGGCTAAAAACCGCTCGATCTAATATTCGAATTTCGGGCTGTACACTTCTATTCCGAAACTTCGAAAAATCATAACTTCTTCATAAGAAGTCAGATTTGGGCGTTCTTTTTATCGATGTTCTTAGTTTAACATATTATACGACTTTCGTTTAGATCGCTAAGGCTAAATCTCGCTCTATCGTAAATTCACTATTCACGCTTTCCGGTATCGTGCCGGTTCTGTCGCGAAACTTCGACGAGTCATAACTTCTTCGTTATAACTCGGATTTCGGCGTTCTTTATATGTACGGAAACCTTGAGACATATTCTACAACTTTATGTAGAGATATAGGGATTATCTCACACTTTAACTTTGACGCTTATTTTTATTCTTTATTAATTATACATTTATAATTAACTAATAAACACATAAACACACATAATTCACATAATAATCAAATATTTCATCTTTATTACTTCAAAAAGAGTTACAAGAGTTGACCTAGACTATTACATTGACAAAAATGCTTAGCCCTGAAACCCGGGCGTTACATCCCATAACATGACCTACGCTGTCGCGCAGTCCATATTTTATCTTGTTGCCGGAGCACGACGTATTCAGATGTTCAGCGAGATGGAAAGGGCACATGTCGGCTATGGGGATCGTGTTATTGAGTTGGAGCGTCGTATTTCGGAACTTAACAGTGATCTTCAGCGTTTAGAGCGGAAGTACTAGCTTCTTGCCTCCGAGAAAGCTGCCATGGAAGAGATCAGGTCTGGTTTGGAAGCGAAAATTGATTCTCTCTCTCTCAGGTTATCGAGGGTTTAATGATTCAAGTCGAAAGTCTTGAAGTGATGCAGTTGATCATGATCGGGTAGTTGCTGATTTGCAGTCAAATGTGAACGTTGTACGACGTGATCTGAACTGGTTGTTACGAGTGGGGCTTGTACGAGTCGTGGATAAGATGATCGAGCATCCAGAGTTTGCGGGGGAGGTGAGCCTCATCCGTCACGTTGCCTTTGTTGCCGGAGCGAAGTCTGTACGTAAAGCTCTAGTCGATGCTGGTCACCAAGGTCTTCTGGACACCCCTGCTTCTGGCTCTGTTACTAGTGTCAATGAGGTTCTCTTAGCCTTTGCTAGTATGGATCATGTTTCATTGTTGGGATTAGGTGACTTGGACATGCAGGGGGTTCGTGATCTTTGTGCTTTTTCTGGTTCCGATGGTACTCCTGAAGATGTGGTTGGTGGTAATGGGGGGGGGGGGTGATCATGGTAACAACACTGTTGTTGGTGACAAGGATGTCATTATTAAAAGTGGTGGTGGAGGTGGTGCAGGCAGTCATTTGGATGTCGACGCTTGTTTGGGTGATGAGGGTGATGGGGATGCCATAACCGTTGTTCATGAGCAAGCTGTGTTAAGGATATTGTTTCTGAGAACGCTGGAGGCATATGAGATGTTGTTGGGCTTGGAGGTGACAATGTTAATGTTGAGGGAAATGGTGGCGGTGACAATGTGATCGGAGGTGTGTAGATTTCATGTGCTATCCCTATGGGGTGTGAAAACTTTTGTGTATTTGCTGCTTTGTTTGATGTTTATGTCTTGGACTTCCATGTATGGTTGTTTTTTTTTACTTTGTCGATGATGTTACTCCTATGTGACTTTTGATGGTTTATGCAATATGATTGTTATGTGTTCATTGCTCTATATGTTGTTAGTTTCCAGATTGACTAATGCCACAGGACCACACTCTAAGCGTTCGACCTTATACTGAGTGGAAGGGTTATGCATTGATAGCTCGACGCAATAAGCATCTGCATAAGCCGATGTGTTGAGCCTCGTATGTATTTAATATGCTAAGTATTAAGGCTAAATGCACTAGAATTTAATACATTGAGTATTTAATACACTAAGTATTAATATTGAATGCACTAAGCATTATAATTTAATGCACCAGAATTTAGGACTTAATGCACTGAGCATTGCGTGCGTCAATCATGAAATTAAGAGTTCAGTACACTAAGTATAGGTTTCAACATTTTGATTGCTTAGATTTGTATACTAAGTACAAGGCTTTAAACATGTCGAGTAACGGAACCTTTCCTTTGTAGGGTGCTCAAACGCTCAAGTCTCGGTCTTGGTCTCTTACGCTTTGGCGCTTGAGCCATCCATCGATCCTCGCATAGAGGAATATCCTGGCTTTATCGTCTTCTTGTGGGGCTTTGTTTTAGAAGTAGAATTTCCTAAAATTCCTTTCATTCCATGTTCTTGGTATTTATCTTCCTTCCATCGTTTCCAAGGCGTATGCCCCATTCTGGTTTGCTTCGACAACTCTATATGAGCCTTCCCATACGGGTCCCAGCTTACCTTGAGGCTGGGCCCAACTTTCTTCGTTCTATCTTAGCACATATTCTCCCACTCTGAATGCTTTTTCCTTGACTCTGTGGTTGTAATATCTTTCTGTCGCACGTTTGTACGATGCCGGGCGTATACTTGCCTTCTCTCGCCTCTCCTCAAGGGTATCTAGATTCAGCCTCAGGTCTTGAGAGTTGGCCTCTTTGTCAGTATGGCTTGTCCTTAATGTGCCTATCATCACCTCTGGTAGAAGCATTTCCTCCGCTCCATATGTCAAACTAAATGGTGTTTCCTGCGTGCTTGTCTGCGGGGTGGTCCTATATGACCACAAGACCGTTGGTATCTCTTCAGTCCAGTTTCCTTTGGCCTTCCCTAACCGTTTCTTGATCCTGTTCACAATGGTTCTGTTGGATACTTTTGTTTGTCCGTTTGCTTGTGGATGTGCTACTGATGTGAATTGCTGATTGATCCCTTTGCTGTCACACCATTCTTTGAACGAGTTTTTAGTATATTGGAGCCCGTTGTCACTTATCAGTGTTTTAGGCGTGCCAAACTTGGTCATGATGTTCTTCCAGACAAATTTAATCATGTTCCTTCCTGTTATGCATGCCAACGGCTCCGCTTTAATCCACTTTGTAAAATAATCCACCGCCACGACCATGTATTTTAATCTCCCTGGTGCTTCTGGAAATGGTCCCACAATGTCTATTCCCCATTGATAGAATGGCCATAGGCTGGATATATTAGATAAGGGCGCATGTGGATTCGCTTGGACCGGGGAAAATGTTTGGCATTCCCTACACGCTCTTGTTAGCTCTGCTGCGTCTCGGTGCGCGGTGGGCTAGTATATTCCCATCCAGATCACCTTCCCTGTTAAGGCTCGCGCCCCCTCATGTGCACCTGCTTGGCCTGTGTGTGCTTCCCGTAATGCCTCTTTCCTTTAGCTTCATCTACGCATCTTAGCCATGGGGTTGTGAACCCCTTCCGATAAAACTCCCCTTTGATTAGTACGTATGAAGGTTCCTTTATGCGTATTCTTCTGGCTTCGTCATGGCTATCAGGAAGGACGCCTTGCTGTAAGTAGTCTATCAGCGGGGTCATCCACGTGGGTCCCGCTGTCATGAGTGTGCTTATCTGTCACTCCTCTATACTTCTTTCCCTGAGTACTTTGACTAGAACCATCTTTGACTAGTGGTCGAAGCATGTTGACGCTAGTTTGCTTAGGGCGTCTGCCCTCCTGTTCTCGCTCCTTGGGATCTGTTTGATTGTGAACTCCTTGAAGGATTTGGTAAGTTGTCGCATTGTTTTAACGTATCTTTCCATTCTCTTGTCTCTAGTTTCAAAGTTTCCATTAACCTGATTGGCAGCCAATATTGAGTCCGTCAGCGCTGCTACAGCCTCTGCCCCCATTTGCTTGGCCAGGTGCAGGCCGACGAGTAGTGCCTCATACTCTGCCTCGTTATTTGAGGTGTGGAAGTCAAAACGGAGAGCATATGTAACTTCTTCTCCCTCTGGTCTGGTTAAGATTAGACCAACTTCTGAGCCCCCCTTACTGGATGCTCTGTCAGTGTATAATGTCCACTTTCGACATTCCTCTGGGATTTCTTTCACTGCCATAATTCCTTCTTTGGATACATCTCCTTCTCCTGGGATTTCGAGTAGGAAATCTGCTAATGCCTGCCCCTTGATGCTCGTCCTTGGCCGGTAACTAATATCATGTTCACCCAACTCAATTTCCCACTTGGCAAGTCTGCTTGACGTTTCGGGCTTGAGTAAGATTTGTTTGATCGGGCAATTCGTCAGGACCTCTATTTGGTGTGCCTAAAAATATTGTCTCAAACATCTTGCAGCATAAATAAGTGCCAGCACCAACTTTTTCCAAGGTGGGATAGTTAAGTTTAGGCCCCTGTAGCGCTCGGCTAACGAAGTACACTGACTTCTGTTCCCCTTCTCTTTCCACAACTAGCACAGAAGATATAGCTTCGGTTGAAGTTGAGAGGTATACTTGCAATATTTCACTCGGAATGGGGCTGGATAGCATGGGTAGTCTGTGTAAAGCTTCCTTGATGCCTTGGAGTACAACCTCTGCTGATGCTGTCCACTGGAAATTACTTTTCTCGATACAACCTTTTAGTGTGTTGAATAGCGGCATAGCTTTGTTGGCCGACTTTGAGATGAACCTACTGAGCGCTGTGATTTTCCCATTCAGTCCTTGTGCATCCCTTAGAGTACTTGGAGGTGGAGTTTCCATGAACTCGTCTACCTTTGTTAGGTTGGGTTGGATGCCTTTCCTGGTAACATAGTATCCTAGGAACTGGCCTTCTTTTACTCCGAAGGTGTACTTGTTCGGGTTCAACTTCATCTTTGCTTTTTCCAACGTTCTAAAAGTCTCTTTGACATCCTGTAACATTCTTGCCTCATCCTCACTTTGAATGACCATATCGTCGATGTATACTTCAGTGTTTCTTCCAATCTGGTTTGAGAACATGGAGTCAACCAAGCGTTGATATGTTGCCCCCACATTTTTACATCCAAACGATATTTTGGTGTAGCAAAATGTACCATGGTCTGTGTAGAAATCCGTTTTTCCTCGTCGTCCTTATTCATCAGGATCTAATGATATCCTTTATACGCATCCAGGAAGCACTTTAATTTGAAACCTTATAACGATTCTACCTTTTGGTTGATTTCTGGTAGGGGATAGCAATCCTTAGGGCACGCTTTGTTAAGATCAGAGAATTCGATGCACATGCGCCATAACTCATCATGTTTTCGTACCATGACAGGATTGGCTATCCAAGTTGGGAAGATTGCTTCTCTCAAGATCCCCGCCTTTGTCAGTTTAGCCACCTTCGCGTTGATCGCCCTATTGCGGTCCCCTCCTTGAACCGTCTTTTTCTGCTTAACTTCCTTTCTACCTGGTTTAATCATGAGTTTGTGTTCTAGGATTTTCCAGTCTACGCCAATCATGTCTGTGGGGGCCCATGCAAACACGTGTTTGTATTGCCTAAGGAGTTCGACGAGCGCCCGTCTGGTGTGCCCTAGGAGGTTGCGGACTATATTGATCGTTTGATCGGGGTTCTCTTCATTGATCACCTCTTTCTCTTCTATCAATCCGCCCCGTGCCTTTTTGATTTCCCTTGTCATCTCGGCTGGTTGCATGATCGTAAAACATTGTAGTTGTCTTAGCGGTGTGGCCAAGATTGTAGCCGGTCCTTCGCTAGTGTTGAACTTTACTATCCCATGCATTGTTGACGGGATCGCTCCTAACTTAAGCAGAGATGGCCTTCCTAAAATGATGTTATGTTTTGCAGAGTGTCGAATTAGAACAAAATCAACCAAAACCATTTTCCTTCGTTGCTTTTCATGACTAGTTAGTGTAAGGGGGAGGTGGATGGTGCCTAACAGCCATAGACTATGTCCTGTGAATCCGACCAACCTTCCCGTTGTAGATCTCAGACCATCCTTCCACCTATATGGGAGGAGACGGAAACAATACTCGTAGATGATATCTGCTGAGCTATCTGTGTCGATATACACTCTGTGTATGACCACGTCCTTAATAGAGGCTTGGATTATGAGTAGGTTATCACCTGTCCAGCCTTCCGATTTGGGATCCTGTGCTGAGAATGTGAGAGTTTGTGTCGTGACCACGAGGTTCTCTTGGCAGGTAATTCCTTCGTGTCTACCCCTCTTGCCGCATATCATGAATATTTCTTTGGGTTGAGTACCCTCTCTCGGATCTCCTTTGGCGTTTTCTGCGTCGAATTTGGCGTGTAGGTTGCGTACTATCTCCACAAGATCCCCCTTGAGTTTTCTCTCCTCCATCTCTTTCTTAAGGACCGAGCAATTGGTGGTATCATGTGTTTTTCTTTTGTGGTATTCGCAGTACCATCCTTTTGGTGCCTTTTCTTGTTGCTTATCTGCAACCACATATACATCTGGTCGACGGCCCCGTCTGTCGTCTCTGACGAGTGACCTGAAGCAACCCAGCGGTCTCTTCCCTCGTCCGGAGTGTCTGCTTCCTTCCATCATTTCTACGTGAGGTTAGTTATAGCGCTTGACTGTCATAGCGTTTAAATATGCTTGTTTCGCTGCCTCGCCTTCCTCTTGTCTTAGATATCTTTCCACCCTTTCCTTTAACTCGGCTCTTGTCTGTGGTTTTTTTCCCATGAGTTTTTGTGCAAAGGACCTGGCAGGAGTCCCCATGTGAAAGCTCCTGCTATAAGGCCCTCGTCATGACTTGACACGTCTAATGTGGCATTCATAAACCGTGTGAAGTATTCTCTTACGCTTTCCCCTTCCCTTTGCTTATATCCGATGATGGAGTGAGAATCGCCTTTGTACTTTCGTAGTTGCATGAAGTTTGTGAGGAACAGATACTTGAGTTGGCTAAAGTTGTAAATGCTACCTGGTCGTAGCGTCATGAACCACGTGCCTGCATTTCCATCGATAGTGGTCGGGAAATATGTGCACCAGAAATGCTCATCCAGCTTTAATGACGTCACCGTCCACTCATACGTATCAATGTAACTATCCGGATCGGTTTTACCATTGTAAGTTTTCAAGTTAGGGAGTTTCCCTGTATTTGGGATTTCATAATCTAGCAGTTCCCTAGCAAACAGAGATGTGACACTCCACGACATGCAATCATGATTGGGTATGACTAGCGAGCCTTGCACATTATATTGGTGGGACGTGTTACACGACTGCGCCTCGAGATGACCGTAGAATGCCTGGTACCCTAGGTTGGGGCCATAGAAGGCTTGCTGCTGGAACGACAGCTGTAGCAAGTATCTTGGGTGCATGAGTTGAGGTTGGGTTGGGAGTTGTGTTGGTGTAGGTTGCTGTCGGCTCATGTTAGTGGTCACTATAGGTTCGCCCCATGTTCCTGTCGTAGGGTAGGAAATCGATGGTGGTGCTGTCATGGCTTGTGTGAGCGGTGGGAGCATCGGATGTGTGCTCTTTGGTATCTGGTTATGTGGCGGTACGTGAAATGTTGGTTGGGTGTTTGGTGTTTGGCTTATTGCCATCATTGCTGGGAAAAACGGTAGTTGGTGTTGTACCACCGGGGTAAAGAATGGTGGTGTTTGGTTTACTGAGAATTGCGTCGCCATTGGCTGAAATGTCAACGGAGTCGGAAAGGGTGTGGATAATGGTACCGTCCCCATAGTTGTCCACGGTTGTTGGGATAGTGGTTGAATGGTGGCCCCCGTGTTTGCTTCCGACGGTGTAGGGAGCAGTTGAGCTAGCTGCTGGCTTGTCGGAGGTACCACAGTTAGCACAGAGCTTGCCTCCCTGGTGAGTTCTTTGGTGGTCTTTATGGGCGGCAGTATGTCGTCCAACGGTGTCATGGAGCGTATGGGGCTGTTCTGGACTCCTTCAACTCCATCGCTTCCATCAGACGCCATTGATTCTGTTGAACAGTGGTTTTAGTTTCGTTCTTCGTCACAGAAAACGGATGGCGCCAAATGATGCGACATACACTTGTAACTCCTGTTCGTTCTCTGGTATGACCCTATAAGGTATCTGCAAGGTCACAAGAGAAAACAACCGTCAGCCGTTCCCGGGAGGAGGCTCCCAGAAGAACGCTTCGACAGTCAAGTTAGATGGAGTTTGTGGTGTTTTCAGTGAAAATTTCTCTGAGAAGATTGCTTACCTTTAGAGCTCCTGAGTGCGTCCTTTTATACTTAGCGACCCTGCTCGTCCGTACGAGACAGGATCGCTTTTATGGGACAAGGCCAGAGGCGCAAATTGGAGGATTGTGCGCCTCTTTCTGTTAGAGTACTGTCATTGGATCCAACGGTAATGCTCTGATCGTTTGCTTTGTCGCTTTAACGTATCCTTTGTCTTGACGACGGGAGCGTCCCTGGCGGGCATGAGCCTTTCACCGGGGCGCCCTGCTCTTAGGGGCGCTAGCGGGCGTTGAGTCCGCTTCTCTTGGCTCGGCTAGGGCGCCAGGTTTCTCGGCCGGGCGTGACTCTTCCATGTCGGCTTAGGCATGTCATCATATATAAACTTGCAATTAACATTTTCATTACTTTCTCACTTGTTATTTGTATTAAATGTCTCACCTA
Source organism: Lactuca serriola (assembly GCF_051521515.1). NCBI lineage: Eukaryota > Viridiplantae > Streptophyta > Magnoliopsida > Asterales > Asteraceae > Lactuca > Lactuca serriola. Next base: position 218,129,734 of record NC_136412.1, on the reverse strand, counting down.
ATATGTTATGCAAGTATTTAATACAGACATTAAAACCATAATATGTTTCAAACTAATACCTTGTTCTAAAGTTCATTTATGAGTGGAATGAAAGAGTTTGGAAGTAAATCATTTGGAAAATGTGTTCTTGAGTTTTTTTAAGAGATATAATGGAAGGCGAGGGGAAGCAAAATAGATGTCTTTTCATTCGCCCACTTTTGGGCAGACTAGGAGGGGAAGTCTAAAAAAGGATTGAATCATTCCGTTCAATTCCATTCATCTCTAACTCAAGAACACGATTAATTGTATTTCATTCTCTTCAATTTCCTTCGATCCCATTCTCGTCCCTCTCCTTACATCTCACTCCTTCATTAAAAAAAACTCATGAACAAGGGTGGCTCGTACAGGAATAGAAATTGGTTGCTTCTCTGCAAGAATAACTTTGTAGGAAAACATGTTTTGACTCTTTGCTTAACCTACATATCATATCTTGGGACCATGATCTTGTGTATAATGTCCTTAATCATGTAGTGTCGCCCGGTCTAGAATTTATGAATCAATCGTTTTCATTTAAAGTTGAAAGTCCATAATTTTGTGGTTTGAGCTAGTCATAATTTTTGTATAGATCTACTCAGGATGTCAGAGTGTGTATTGCAATATTTCTTGTATTGGGCTTGTAATGTGTGCAGCCACACATGTGTGTGCGACCGCACACGTGTGTACGGCTGCATACTCTTGTGCTGGTAGGAGGAGTACTATTTATAGCAACTGAGTTGTGTCAGATTTACTTACTTTCAGTCAGAACACTGCAGTGGTTGTACTTTTCTCAAGTTGTACTTGACATTTACTCATAATAGATGTGTGCATGCTTGAATTTATTTCTTCTTCTTCTACATTTCACCTTAATTGCAATTAACTTCATTGATTACTGAATTGGATCCTTAGTTTTGGGACTTACAATTGGTATCAGAGCCAATTTGGTATCAATTGAAGTTTTTTTTTTTGGAGTGTGAGGGTGGAAAAATTTCACTATTTCTGAAGTATTTTTGATCGAAGAACTGTTGTTTGATTCTTGCTTTTAATAGTTTGCAAAAGCTTGAAATCAAGTTTCATAAAAAATCTGAGAAAATCGGGTTTGTTGTCAACTGTTGAAGGTTTGCTGCCATAGTGTGTGCGGTGGAGCGTATTCTTGAAGTGTGTGTGGTTGGTTTTTACTGTTGAGAAGTGTAAGGCTGAGTGTGCGGTTACATTGTGTACGGTTGGATTTGTTATTAGTGTGTGTGCGGTTGAGATTTGTTTGTTGTTAGTGTGTGCGGTTAAGACTTGTTTTCTGTTAGTGTGTGCGGTTAAGATTTGTTTGCTGTTAGTGTGTGCGGTTGAGATTTGTTTGCTGTTAGTGTGTGCGGTTGAGATTTATTTGTTGTTAGTGTGTGCGGTTAAAATTTGTTTGCTGTTAAGACTTGTTTGCTGTTAGTGTGTGCGGTTAAGTACTATTGTGTTGTTGGGTGTACGGTTGAAGTCAAGTGTGTGATTACCTGTGGGTGTCAAAATGGAATCTCAAAGTATGACTTCTCATCAAGATTTGGATGCAATTATGGGAACCACTACTCGTATTCCCAGATTGCTATCAACTGAAGGATTTCCTGAATGGAAATATCGAATTGAAAAATACATCAAAATGAAAGATTTCAAAATTTGGAGATGTATTTTAAGAGGACCAATTCGGATTACATCCACTCTAGACGATGGCATAGTAATTGACAAACAAATTGAAAACTACACTGATGATGACTTTGAAAGAGTTGAAGAACAAGAAAAGGCACTTGCTACACTTACCATGTCGTTGTCTCCTAAGATAGCACAAGGATTTCATGAATACACGTCAAAAAAAGCATTGTGGGAAGCACTCATAGAAGTTTATGAAGGAAATGAAGACATGAAGCAAAGCCTGCAAGACATGCTTCGACAAAAATTCAACATGTTCAATTACGTATTGGGAGAAACACTGGAAAATCAACTGCAAAGATTTATCACACTAACCACCGAAATGAGCTCCGCAGGCGTGAGGGTTACTAGGTCCGAAATTAACAAGAAGCTGCTAAATTTTCTTCCAAAATCATGGGACATGAATGTCTCAGTGATTAAAAAGACAAAAGACCTGAATCGATTGAGTTTATCTGAAACAATGGCAATCATCAAAGCTTGCGATCTTGATGATAAACAAAGAGAAATCGACCATGTCAACTCGTACTCTACAGCTAATCTTGGAATTCAAAACAACAACACCGCTTTCTCAAGCTTTACCACCCATCCAAATTCTCAAGTACATATTCCCTAAGTTCAACCTTATGCAGTTCATCAAACCACACCATTCAACTTATCTCAAATGCAACATACTCAAGTCCCTAAATCTCAAAACATATCTCAAGTTGGTTCGAGTGTTGTTTCTTCCACAGGTGTCTCAGTTCAATCTCAAGGAATTGGTTCCCAAAGTTCATCTGCAAGTGAAAAAGAGGAAAATTTGGCTCTAGCTACTGGATTAGTAAATTCTAATGCCTTTGTTGCCGGAGAGCTCTCTCTACAACTTTCATTCGCTGATCTCGACCAAATTCACCCTGAAGATGTGGAAGAGATGGATATTACTTGGCAAATGGAAATGGCAGTGCTCAGGGCTAAACAATTCTCAAAGAAGACTGGAAAGAATAATTGGAGTGTAAATTCTGACAAGAAGATGGGATTTAGTAAAGGAAAGTTACGGTGTTACAATTGTCATGAACCAGGTCACTTTGCAAGGGAATGCCCAAAACCCGATCGACGAGAGAACTCTGAAAGAACCATGGTGCCAGTAACTTATGTTCACAGCAACAACAAAGGATCATCTTCAATAAATCAGTCTGCAAACATGGCAATGGTGGCCCAATCGTTTAGTTGGGAAGATCAAGTTCAGGCCCTAAACATTTCAGGACCTGAAAAGGCAAATCTTGCTTATGTCAAGGAAGAAGATGAAGAAATGGAAGCAGATCCAGAAGAGCAAATGATGAATCTGCAATTTGCATTCATGGTGCAGACCACTCCTGAACCGGTCAAATCTAAGGTTAGTGAATTCGGTTGCTCTCCATCCTGTATTAAAACTGTTAAGTTTTTAAGAGATCAAATTGAGATAATCAAAAGAGAGAACGACGACTTGAAATATGAGGGATATACTCTTAGAAAAAATCAAAAGCCCTTAAAAACTCAATTAGAAAATAAAACAAAAGATTTTAAAAAGTTACAAGAAGATTACAGCAACAAATGTGAGAATTATGATCATCTCAAAAGAAAATTTGCTGCTGTAACTGTGGAACTTGACACATTAAAAAACTGTTTTGAAAAAGCTGAATATAATTTCAAGAAATACGATGGTTCAAGTGAAAAGATTGCAAAATTAATTGAAGGACAATCACATTGGAGGGATATCACTCATGGAAATAAAATAAAAGTTGGACTAGGATTTGAGAGTGTCCCTCCTCCCTTTAATCACAATTATACTGCTATTCATCTGTCTCAAGAAGAAATTGACAGAGAACCTAGTATGGTATATGGAAAGTCAGCTTCTGAGCAGTCAATACAGTCTAATAATGAGAGTTTGGATACTTACATTTCTACTTTAAGTGCAGATATATCAATAGTTCAGGGGGAGCATGAAGCTGAAACTTTTGAGTTAAATATTCATGTGTCTATGTCCGGTGTTAATTCTTGTGATGAGTCTGTGTCAAAAACAAATGCTAATGTTTTTGTGTCTGGGGGTGTTTTATTTCAGTCTGATAATTCTGTGAATGATGATGTTGTTTCTAATCAAACTGATAAATCTGATTTGAATGTTTCTACACCCTCCACATCTGCATCAAAATCATGCGATGGAACTTGCAATTGTGGAAGTGTTAATAATGAAAATAAGAAGAATAAATCTGTAAACAGCAGTGCCAAAACCATTGATAATAAACAAATTTGTTTTAACTGTGGCACTGCTGGACACATTGTAAGAAATTATATGAACCGGATGTTTGTTTCTCATACAACAAAAAGAGGAAAGAGCAAATTTCGGGGACGATCTTTAACTAGAAAAACCCCCAGAACTCGTTCTCGAAATGGTGACATGAAAATGAAAAAGTCTCAAAAGAATAAATAGGTTTTTCGTAAAAACAACAGGAGTTCGCCAAAATCAACTCAGGATAAGCCTAAGCTGAATTTGCCACAGAGCAGGATTGGATCTTCAAACTCTTCAAGTAGAAAATCCACCGGCTCAAAAGAATCTAGAAAAATTTCAAAACCTAATTTTTAGTGGATACCTAAATCTCTTTTAAAAACAACTTCAGATCAGTCACCATTCACCTCTAAATCAAAGAAAAGAAAGAATCAAATGAAAAATCTGCAAAAGGAAAGGGTCAACCCAGGATTATGATGACCTGGGTTCCCAAAACTAAATGATTCCGTCATCGTGCAGGGACAGTTGCAGAGGAATATCGCCAGACGTTGGTATGTCGACAACGGCTACTCCCGGCACATGACTGGAGACATATCCCAACTGCATGACATTCAAACTTTTAATGGAGGATATGTTTCTTTTTCGGGCGGAGAGGGCGGAAAAATTACTCAAAGAGGAACTGTTTCAAATAGAGTGCTGAATTTTGAGAATGTTAACTTTGCTCCGGAACTGAAGCACAGCTTGCTGAGTGTATCCCAGATATGCGACAAGGGCTACTCTACTCATTTCACAGATAAGGAATGTCTGATCTTAAAGCCTGGCATTGTTATCCCTGAAGATTGGATTCTTGTAAGATCTAAGAGAGATGAAAATGCCTACATTATAGACATGAATAGAAATTTCCCTGACGATGTCACCTGTGTATTCTCCAAAGCTTCTGAACAAAATGCGATGTTGTGGCATCGTCGTCTCGGTCATGCGAATGCAAAGAAGTTGAATCAGATTGCGAAAAATGAACTGGTCCGAGGGTTACCTGTCAAAGATTTCATTACTTTTGAAAAATGTGTTTCCTCCGCTCAGGGAAAACATCATCGAAAACCACACTTTCCAAAGCAGATAAACTCCATAAGTCAAGTGCTCGAGTTGTTAGATATGGATTTATTTGGTCCAGTTAATGTTCTCAGCATAAATCGTAACTCATATTGCCTTGTTGTGATAGATGATTACTCTTAATTCACTTGGGTTTTCTTCTTGTCCAACAAAGCTGGGATCCCTGACCTCATCAAAAGATTCATTGTGATGATCGAAAATCAGACCAACAATCGAGTGAAAGCGTTGCGTACCGATAATGGAACAGAGTTCAGGAATGCTGTTCTTGATCATTTTTGCGCTGAGAAAGGGATTGTGCGTCAGTTCAGTTCAGTTCGAACACCTCAAAAAAACGGGGTTGCTGAACGTCGAAATCGAACTCTAAAAGACGCCGCAAGGACGATGCTCAGTGATTCCAAGCTTCCTGTGTTCTTCTGGGCAGAGGCAATTAACACTACGTGTTATGTTCAGAATCGTGTGCTAATCAGCAAAGCTAGAATGAAGACACCATATGAAATTCTATTTGGACACAAGCCATCTGTCAGCCATTTCCGAGTATTTGGCTGCCCTTGTACCCTTCTTCACTTGGAATCCAACCCCAAATTCAATGCAAAAGTCGATGATTGCTACTTTGTTGGATATGCTGCTCGAACTGCTTACAGGGTTTACAACAAGAAGACAAAACAAATTGTAGAATCTTTTGATGTTCGTTGGCTCGAAGAAAATGAGACAGATGCAAGAGTAGGTCCTGATTGGCTATTTGACTACACATCTCCTTTCAAATCATTCAATGTGTCCTCAGATAATCAAGAAGGAACTACATCAAATTCGAAGAACATTATTGAAGATGAAGAAGACGAAGTCGTCTACCGACCACCACTGATATCTTCTAATCCTCAATTGGTGCCCTCTGTTCATGTTGAATCTTCTGAGTCTTCTCCTCAACAACCTTCTCCTGATGCTGTTGCTACTCCTCTAACTCCGGTGGAAAGAGAGTTCATGAACCACGAGACTTCCGCTGTAACTTCAAATCTGATGGAACTTCTCTTTCCAGAAAGTATTGCTGAAGAGTTTGTAGCAGATCCTCCGAACGAACTTTGATCATCTTCTGTGAATCACACAATAAATGATGGTTCGGTTAACATTCATACTCTTCCAGTATCTGTCAATGATATTAGCTACGAGATCCTTGCACGCATTCAGCGCGATTATCCAATTGAAAACGTCATTGGCCAGCTGGGCGACGGTGTTCAAACGAGAAGTCAAAGTGGGGATGTTAACACATGTCTCTACTCTTGCTTCATTTTTCAGATAGAGCCTAAATCTGTCGAAATGGCTCTGAATGAGCCTAGCTGGGTTGAAGCCATGCATGATGAACTGAATCAATTCGAAAAGCTCGGGGTCTGGAAGTTGGTGGAGCTACCAAAAGGAAAGAAATCTCTTGACACCCGATGGGTCTTTCGGAATAAACAAGACGACTCCGGTGTAATTGTGCGCAACAAGGCGAGATTAGTGGTTCAAGGGTTTCGGCAAGTTGAGGGTCTTGATTATATGGAAGTTTATGCTCCGGTCGCTCGTTTGGAGGCTATTCGTATCTTCCTTGCTTATGCTTCCTATATGAACTTCACAATATATCAAATGGATGTTAAGACGGCTTTCTTGTACGGCAAGGTCAAGGAGGAGATCTACGTTGACCAACCACCCGGTTTTGTTAACTCCAGACTTCCCAACCATGTTTACAAGTTAGACAAAGCTTTGTATGGTCTGCATCAAGCTCCTAGAGCTTAGTATGCTACCCTGACTCAGCATTTGCTCAATCACGGCTATTCCCGAGGAACCATTGATCAAACCTTATTCCTTAAACATGTCAGTCCAGATCAAATTCTTGTTCAAATTTATGTAGACGACATTATTTTCGGATCGACAAGCCAACAGCTTTGCAAAGAGTTCGAAGCAATGATGAAGAAGCGATTTGAGATGAGTTCGCTTGGGGAAATGACCATGTTTCTGGGGCTTCAGGTCCAACAATCTTCAACTGAAATCCTTATTCACCAAGCAAAGTATGTGGATGATGTACTGGAGAAGTTCGGGTTCCGAGACGTGAAATCTGCTCTTACACCCATGGCGGAAAGACCTCTTCTGACCCCTGATCTTGAGGGTGAATCCGTAGATCAGACGGATTATCGATCAATGATTGAATCATTCATGTATCTAACTGCCAGTCGACCAGACATAATGTTTGCGGTCTGTCAATGTGCTCGCTACCAGGCTAATCCTAAACTCTCTCATTTACTTGCTGTTAAATGGATTTTTCGGTATCTCAAAGGGTGCCCAAAACTGGGTCTTTGGTATCCAAAAAATCCAGAATTTGATCTTTACGCTTTTGCAGACAGCAACTATGGCGGGTGTGAGCTTGATAGAAAATGGACTTCAGGCGGATGCCAATTTCTGGGCGATAGATTGGTTTCATGGCAGTGTAAGAAGCAGCATACCGTTTCGACCTCAACAGCAGAAGCGGAGTATGTCGCTGTGTCTGCTTGTTGTTCACAAGTCATCTGGATCCAACATCAGCTGTTGGACTACGGTTTGAATTTTCAAGAAACCCCTCTTTTCTGTGATAATGAGGCTGCAATCCCAATTGCCAAAAACCCGGTCCAACACTCAAAAACCAAGCACATCGACATCAAGATTGATTTTATCAGAGAATGTTATGAGCGTTCGCTCATTCGGATAGAACAGGTCCGCTCTGATAATAATGCAGCAGATCTTTTCACCAAGCCGTTTAACAAAGCTCGATTCGATGTGCTGGTTAATTTTCTAAAAAGTGATTCGTTTTGAGGATTAATTTTTTTTTATGCACTTCTTAGGATAAATTTGCGCATTTTTATTATTTTTATATGCACAAATTTAGGAGGAGAAAATCAGAAAATCCAAAAATATAAAAAATTAGAAAATCCAAAAACATTAGAAAATCAGAAAATCCAAAAACATTAGAAAATCAGAAAATCCAAAAACATAAAAAATTAGAAAATCCAAAAACATTAGAAAATCAGAAAATCAGAAAAACAAAAAAAATTATTATGCTGGTTATAGAATGTGCTTGAAGGAGATATTTTGGGATGTGATATGATTATGTGATAACAGGCAACCTGAGTCTGCATAACGTACCCAAAGTTGAAGGGTCTATGCTCTGGTTTGATGCGTCGGTAGGCATGAAAGATTCTAAATGGTCATGACTAGGCAGAGTTGAACTTAAGAAATCAAATGACTTGACAAATCTTGACCTAGTTAGATCCGTTTGGCCTGACAATACGACGCTTGGATAGGTTGAGCAGGGAGATATATATGGGAATCTACTCGTCACATTAAATGAACCCGTATCTGGAACCGTGGTTTAACATTTCCTCCATGTGCGGATTCTGTCCTTAATTCCGGTATTGATGGGGCAACTGGTAAATTCCGATAAATTAGGTCTGTAGAAAATCAGTTTCTTTCTTTCTGTCTGTTAGTCATATGTTACCATCTCTGCTTGATTGGATGAGATCCGACCTGGACTGTAACATATGCAACTCTATTTCTCTGCATATTATACATACATACATACATACATATATATATATATATATATATATACATATATATATACATATATATATATATATATACATATATATATATATATATATATATATATACACACACACACATATGAAATTCCTCTCATCTGTTAGCCATATGCTGTCCCCTTTGCGTGACTAACAATCCGACCTGGTACACAGGATATGCACTATAAGTGATAATACTCTAAATCTATCTTCTCTCCTAATGATGGTCTGCTCATCCGATGTAAGGAGTACTCTGGAAGTCCTTGATTACCGGGGCATATTTGGAAGCAGGAAACATGTTCCAGTACAATTAAAATTGAACACTCAAAGATTGTCTATAAATATCGCTGCTCAATTTAGGTGGACAGCAATATCCCTGGTCGTCGTCAGCTGAATGGTCGTTAAGATATAGTATCTAGAAACTTAGGATCAGATATAATATCTAGGAACTTAGGATCACATTGTCTTGTCACTTATAGTATGTCCTAATTTTATCACAATTTTTCGTGTTTAAGTGGACAACAATACCGACGATCGACCAGACAAATATATGAATATGAAAGGTACGGACAAGCGGATAAAGGCTATCTAAAAAATTTGATCCCAAAATTTCAATAGGTTAAAACAATTTATATAGGTTTAAATTGAATTTTTTTTGTTATTCCTCGTCGTTAATAGTATTTCCAATTTCATTTTATTCTATTCTATTTTATTTTTTATTTTTACTTTTTAATTTTATTTTTATTTTTTTTAATAACAAGTTTTATTTTGTTTTAGTTTTTATTTTTTAGGAATTTTGAATTTAAATCTCTTAATAATCCTCAAAATAATTCTTTTTTGAGACAATGGTGAGTGGAAGGGGCATCGACTTTTAATGTTAAAAGGTAAGGTGGGGGGGGGGGGGGGATGTAAATTCTGTGTATATAAATAGCGTGTGTGCGGTGAGTTTTTCACCGTCATTGCTTCTTGCCTCAACCGCACACGCACACAGTTTCTCTCTCAAACTCATATATATTCCATAATTTTTCGTGAAATCAAAGCTCTTACTCGGTAATTCTTATGAACACGGCTTATTTTTCGATTATTTTCATAAAAATTTCCATTGTTTGCTGTTGAATCTTTATCAAAACTGTTTGTCTTCGAGTATAACCGCACACGGTGTGTGCGGCCGCACACGGGCGTGTGCGGATGACTGTGTGCGGCTGCATCTTTTTCAATAGTTTTGCCCTAATTACTTTGTGTGTTGACTTTTAGATTAAGATGGGAGACATGGAGTTCGCTAAAGTCCACAAGTCCGCAATTTTTCTCGAAGACCCTCCTGCAGCTCACAATGACTTGAAATTCATTGTGGATGGTTTGAAGAAATCTTGCTTGGTTCATGTCCTAACTACAAGTCCTGCTATCTACCAGAGTTTGATTAAGGATTTCTGGAGGAATGCTGTTGTAAAAAAGAATGATCAGGGTGAAAAATTTGTTGAAGAAACAATCGAAGACAAGAAAATTCAAGTTACAGAAAACATCATTAGAGAATCTCTCCAAATTGAGGATAGACCTAAGTATCCCATGGAGATTGATGTTCATCAAACTCAGAAAGTATTAGAGCATATGGGATATGAGGTAACTTTTCCTCCTACAATTAAGAAGCTGCTTCCTCCTTGCTGGAAGTACTTGGCTCATGTGTTTGTGAGCTGCATTTCCGGTCGGAGATCAGGAGAAAACGAGATCTCTCTGGCCAACACTGGTGCCATTGTAGCATTGGTTGCAGGTTTTGAGTTCAATTTCTCAAAATTTATAATGAATGAAATGATACTAAACCTTGAAGGGAGCAAAAGGGACAAATTCTGGATGTATCCAAGATTTTTACAAATCATCCTTAACGTGACTCACCCCGAGCTGCAGAGAGGAAATGATACTTTGGATTTCAAATCCATTGGTCCAAGTGCTTTTGGACTAATGAAACAAAAGAGATGCGGGAAGTTAGTATTTGAAGGAAAATATCCTTTAATAAAATTTGGAATTTTTAAAGAGAATGATAGAGAAGAATCAGAAGAACAATCCATGTCGATGGAAAATGAAGATATTTTTCACTCTCCCTCCGAGCCTGAAGTGGAGGAGATTCATGACTCTCCCACAACTTGTGTAGCTGATGAGAATGATCTTCAGAAAGCAAATGAATCAAAATCTTCTCGAGAGGATGATGACGATGATCTTTATGAAGATGTGGAGTTTTTAAAAGAAATTGACTTTACAGGAATCAATGACGACATTCCAACAAACATAGAGTTTGATCTTGGTGATGAAGATTTTGATCCTTTTCTTGATATTCCCAGCAGCCGTGTTAATAAAGTCAATGAAGTTGCTTCTTTAGTAACCAAGACTAGAGATGAAGGAAATGTTCTCAAGATGCTACTCTCTACTTCGAAGCCCTTGGAGGTCGCACCAAGCCAAGGAGATGTGACATCAGAGATTCCTCCCTCTGTGCCACTTATCTCAACTTCTGCTCCAGTCAGTTCTGATTCACCTGAACCTCAGACTTGTCAGACTTCCATAAAAACATGCCAATCTCTTGCAAGTCTGGAGGTACCTGCTGTAAGATGTGCACCTCAAGTCCTTTTAACAATCACTGCTACCTCTGCTCACTCTCCTCCAAAGCAAACAGATGAAGGTCCGAGTACCATATTTGAGACTGGTGGATCCTCATCCATTCCAAAATATTCTCCAACTTGACCTTCACTTGATGAGGCTTCTATTAGATTAGTAAAACATATGGCTCTATCTAGTCCAACTTCCTCACGCAGAAAAGGAATATCATTTAAGGAGGGTCGGACAGGTGATGACAAATCTTCTTCGCCTGATCTTTGAGAGGAGATTGGGATTCTCCGTCAAGAGCTCATCGAGAAATCAATTCAGACGGATCAGCTTTCTGCATACATCTTTGAGCTCAGGGCAAAGGATGAAGAAAAGACCAAACAAATCAATGATCTATAAACGAGTCTTGGATCTGTATTAGCCAATTATTTCAATCTCAAGAACGTGTTGTACGATGTATTTGGTGAAAAAGTCAAAGCCCTCTTCCAACAGCCTCATGGAATAGCTGATCCTCTGACTGTTCAATCACCTTCAGCAACTGATGATCTTCCTGTCAACTCACCTGCTCCAAGATCAACTACAATTATCAACAGGTTTGAAAAAGAACCAGAAGGAAGCAAAGCCAGAATCACAATCAAACAGGGCAAAAGAATCATAACTGCAAATCAAAGCGAAGGCCTTTTATTCATGAAAAATTCTAATGAAAATCGCAAGGCAACAGACCCTGTTTTGACTGTAACGGATTTGAAGAAAAGAAAGTTCGGTGATGAGTATGGAGACAGGTCCGGTATCCGAATGTGGGCCTTTGATCCAGAGACAAATTTGTGGGTTGTAAAGCGAAACTCAGGAGCATCTGAATGTTACAAAATCACCTACGATTTCAACTCTTGGACCAAAACTGATCTAGCCGAATTATGTAGGGCCCCATTTCATAGTCACTCTAATAATCCCAGTGCCTCTAATTTCAAAAGGTTTCTCGACAGACAGGTCAGAGAAAACTTTCCATCAATGAAGACTGCAAGAGCTCTGTATAGAAAAGACAAAGATGTTCTTGATCCGGAATCAGACGAACCCATGAAGATCATACTCTGGCCTGCAACTAAGAAACAAAAGGAAATTCCTATTCCTCAACATTTTCATGAGGGATATCTGGATAATATGGATTTTTGGGCCTATGATGATGAAACTGCAACTGCAGCTATCAAATTCAAGGATTGAGAACACGTTCTGAGATTGATTAGTTCCAAAGATCTTCTTCGTTTCAGAGAAAGGGATATACGGACTCTGGCTCGTCATCAAATCATTTGCAGAAAAGATGTCATGGAAGCTGCTGCTAAAGAATTCACTGCAATGGTGGCTACGATCATCAATGGAAGAATGTGGATGGGATCGATGGGGAGATCGGATCTAAGGTTGTTTGAGAAGCCTGCTGAAAAGCCAAACGAATGAAGTTCAAGACCATGCTAGTCTCAATCCAAGGGGGAGATTGAAAGTCCATAATTTTGTGGTTTGAGCTAGTCATAATTTTTGTATAGATCTACTCAGGATGTCAGAGTGTGTATTGTAGTATTGCTTGTATTGGGCTTGTAATGTGTGCAGCCACACATGTGTGTGCGGCCGCACACGTGTGTATAACTGCACACTCTTGTGCTGGTAGGAGGAGTACTATTTATAGCAACTGAGTTGTGTCAGATTGTACTTACTTTCTGTCAGAACTCTGCAGTGGTTGTACTTTTCTCAAGATGTACTTGACATTTACTCGTAATAGATGTGTGCATGCTTGAATTTACTTCTTCTTCTTCTACATTTCACCTTAATTGCAATTAACTTCATTGATTACTGAATTGGATCCTTAGTTTTGGGACTTACAATAGTAGATTGATTGGATTGAGATGTTGTTTGATGATTGGATTGAGATTTTGTCAACTAACTGCCAAGGATAATACAAGACTCTCTAACTTTAGGAGACATGTGTTTAAAAAAAGTTAAAATATAGGATAGTGTGACATTTAGGTATCTGAGGGACTTTTTTAAGGAAAACAAATTTGTTAAATTGTCTGACAAGTATGTGTTGGGTTTTCTATGCATCAAATACACTTAAACTAGGTAGTAAAAAAAATCAAACTATGATATATCTAAGTGTATATGCAACCTAAGGATCTATGGACTCAACTAATAACAGGTACCCTATGAAAACATAAACATAAAGAAGATAAGCATACCTCTTATGTAGCCCTTGATCTCAATGCTTAAGATCTTGATCTCCATAAGGTTTCTTGGATGAGAGGAACCAAACCAAAATTCCTCTAATGGTATTACACCCAATGACACCAAAGAGTGGAATCAAATTGTCACACCCCCGATCGAGGCGGCGGAACGTGCTGGGTTGTGCGACTTAGTTCATGGATCACATGCAATTGGATATATATATATATATATCATAAGTACAATGATAAAAAAACAGTAGTTGTATTCCATATTGAAGTTTGAATACAAGATTCTTACATATAATAATAGAGAACATGAATTGCCTTTAACAGGAAAGCAGATATAACAAAAACTAGAAAAGACTAGGTCACCTGAAATCCACGACTATTCCCTCGTCTGAAATGTTTGTTTAGTAATTTCTTAAGAGTACATGTAATTTTGAAGGTCGACACAAGGTTGGTAAGAGTTACAGGTTTTCTGCTACTATGATAATGATAATTTTAAAATGACTAAAAAGTATTTTTCCTTATATGTAAAACCATACTTAAAAATGTTTTATAGAGAGAGAAACCAACTCCATGGTTTATATATATATATATATATATATATATATATATATATATATATATAGAGAGAGAGAGAGAGAGAGAGAGATATCCAGTTAATGTTTATAGAGAGTCTGATAGCCAAGCTACGAGACTGAAGTACCCCCTACAACGCTTCATTGGACATCATAGAAACGACTGAAGATAGTAATCACCCGCTTCGACTTGACCGTTATGATTGTAGCTAGCAACTACAGGTGGGGGTGTCAACCCGTATAGATCTATATATACGGATCTCGCTCTAAGGATTAAGGGTTACAGTGGTGTGGGTATACTAAGTGTTTATACTTAGGTAATGAATAACGAATCACTATAAAAGTCATTAACTAATGGACACGAATAACTCACCCTATCTTATACGTGGATAATAATCTCAGACCAAGAGTGGATAACCCTAACTTATATGTGGATAAGTCACTAGGCAAAATGATTTACTATGGATAGAGTTTTACTATAAAATCTGAGTATGTTCGATAAGTATAAAAGTGTACGATACTCGCTTAAATAAGTGGTAAATCTCATAGTTAGTACATGTATAAATTCCAAGTTATAATATATATATATATATATATATATATATATATATATATATATATATAAAGTTTATAACAAGTTTTGTTTAAACAAAATATGTTTTAAACTAGTAATAATTGTAACCAAGATATGATTTTTATGAGTGTTTTGCATAAACTAAATAAGTGTTCACATGTATTCCCCCTCCTTCTGAAATATATAAAAGCTATAAAAAGGGGGTGTAAACGCTCACCTCTGATGCATGATTTGTGATTAAGATTCGAGAGTGTGGTCAGTTTTGAGAAGTACTTCGAGAAAGCATGAAAATAGCAATAAACTTAAACCAAGATTGTTTTTTCTTCTTTAACCCACTAAAATGATGAAGCATGGGGGGTGAACACATTTGGAAAATAAAAGAAAAAGATCCATGAAGACAACCTTGGTGGATATCAACGGTAGAGGGTGGCAGGAGGTTGCTCCGACAGCTTCTTCTTCTGTTCCTACAGCGAACGATGAGAAGGTGTAACAGCATAAATTTTCAAATAAAATTTTCATTTAAAATTGCATAATCCTCATAACACATTTCACAAAAATCTCATTTATTTGAATTACAAATTGCAACTCGATAATTGTTTGATTTAAAATCCAGGATCTTCAAAACATCACTCTTTAACTGGTGTGTACAATCAAGTCAGTGCCTTCCCACGATCCTGAGAAAACATGAAACACATAACACATAACACGGTAAGCACGAAACATAGTGAGTTCCCTAAAATACCAGATATAGCACATTAGCCACTCGAGGCTATAACTTTGTAAGACCCTCCGGTCTATGTGTCTCAGTGGGATCCTCCAGTCCCATGGCTCGTTGGACCCTCTGGTCCGGTCTCAATGAGGACCCTCCAGTCTCACAGGTCGTTGGACCCTCGGGTCCGGTCTCGGTAACACATAACATAGCATATATATCACACAGATAACATGCATAACTCAAGTAAGCGCATAAGACCCTCTGTTCACACATAAATACCACTCAAGGTAAAGTATAGTGAGAAGACTCACCTCGTAAGCCAGCAAGTAACAGTCTCATACTTGGAAACCTGGAACTAGCCTCTGCCTAACACATAGGATAACATCTCTAATTAATACTCTATTCATACTCAAAAACACCAAAGGCTATTCTTTTTCTCTGTCTAACTCTTGAAGTGGATAAAAGACCATTTTTCCCCTCCATGGTCTCCATTACTCATGATTGACCTAACTCTAAAGTCAACAGAAGTCAATCTCGAGTCAACAATTCATGTTTGTCTCGAATCTCCGAGTACACCTATGTGACTCGTCGAGTCCACTTATTTCCTTAGAAGTCTCATGAAGTTCCAGCTCAAATCATCGAGTTGACCCCTAACTCGCCCAGTTATAACACGATCAAGCTCATCAGGACAAACCTATAACGCCCGCAAATTCGGGCTAGCCAATTAGAGGCAATAGGGGTCGAAAACGACTTTTCGAAAAAAGATTATTTAGAAAAAATAATCATAACCAAGTTGTAGAATATGTCACAAGGTTTCCGTACATATAAAGAATGCCGAAATCCGCGTTATAACGAAGAAGTTATGACCCGTTGAAGTTTCATGACGGAACCGGCATGATACCGGGAAGCGTAAATAGTGAATTTACGATAGAGAGAGATTTAGCCTTAGCGATTTAAATGAAAGTCGTAGAATATGTTAAACTAAGAACATCGATAAAAAGAACGCCCAAATCTGACTTCGTATGAATAAGTTATGATTTTTCGAAGTTTCGGACTAGCAGTGTACAGCCCGAAATTCGAATATTAGATCGAGCGGTTTTTAGCCAACACAACCTAAACGAGAATCGAAGATCTCGTTAAAAGTAGCGTAACGAGAAAAAGATGGGCGAAAACGGACGTCGGATGAAGAAGTTATAAGGATTTAACGGACCAATCGTGTCCCGGCCCGTTCATAATTAAAAATTTAAAATCGAGCCAAAATTAGCCAACGAAATCTAAACGAAAGTTGTAGAGTACGTTCCCACCTTCGCGTGGATATAAAGAACGTCGAAAACGGAGGTCGTACGCGAAAGTTACGAATTTTTAAAGTTGAGGGTGCAAATTGCGAAATCTGATGCGAGATGGATGACATGGCTGCATCTGGGTCGTTGCTTGTTGACCAAGGCTTCGCATCGGATTGTGACACGCCACCCTCGCAGTACGCCCCGCGTCCGAAGAGGTTACGCCCCACATAGGTCTGATCTGATCCATCCGATGGGTGCAAGACAGCTGGGTCCGAGCTGGTGATCTTATCCGAGGAGTACGCCCAGCGTACCCTTGGTACGCCCATCGTAATGTCCGAAGCCTGACCCTATAAATTGAGGTGCGAGGCTGCCATTTCTCTTCACCCCAAAACCTCTTCTTTCTCTCACTACTTTCTCTCTCTGGCACCTCTAAACACCCCTAAGCCCTAGATAAAACCCCTAGCACCCTAGGGAAGCCCCGAGGCTCCTGGAGTCCCGAGAAAAAGGAGTCTTTCGGTTTCGAAACACTGCTCCAATTAAGTTCCGATTTTCGATAAAATTCGCTGTAAATGTGCTACGCTTACGCCATTTTTAATATAGCTTTCAAATAATTATAGGAATGTTATTAGTTCCTTAAAATAATTATTTGGGCTATTATTATGAATTATATTGAGTGTTATTAACGCTTATATAATAATAATAATAGTCAGACTAATTAATTTGTCGCGGTTATCGTTAGACTAAACCCTAGTGGTATTGATACTAGGTTTTATCGAAGGAAATTGTTTTGAGAGTATCGAAGCGCTGTCTGAGTGCTGAATCATCACTTTTCAAGTGAGTGCATGGTCCCCTTCAACTTACACATAGATATGAAGTATTTACTACGTGCTATGTGTGCATATTGTCTGTTTACTTGTTGTCTATGCTCGGTGAAAGATTTTATACATGTTTTAAATGATTTAAACTATATATGTATTTTATATCTACGAAAATGTTGGGGTAAAACATGGGTAGATATAATAGATGAAATATGAGTTGGATGACGAGTTGAGAGGTGATATAGACTATGAGGTGTGGGTGAGAGGTGTACGATGTGAGAAGCCTTTTTCCCAAACGATGTTCCCGTCATTCAGCAGAGTATGGATGACAACCACGGACTATCCTAGATAGTCCAGTGGAATACTAGCAGGCTCGCAACCTGTAGGTGTTGTGAACGATGTGTTCACCCGGTGTACTCTAAACCTTGGTGATCATGCAGACTTGATACCTAGACCCTGGCGATCATGCAGACTTGGTGCCAAAACCCTAGCGACTATGCAGACTTAGTGCCTATTGTATAAATTCTGGCGACTATGCAGACTTAGTGCCTAACCCCGGTGACGATGGACTTCGTGCCGATTCCTTAGGATGATCCTTAGGAATGTATGAACGAGGAATGGTTGATTCTTAGGGTAGATCCTTAAGAATAAAGAAGATAATGGGGATGGGTAATTGAGTTGATTGTTTGATTATTTGAACATAATAATTATATTATTGTGGGTTGAAAACCCTATGTACTCACCAGGTTTCCCAACTTGACCCACTCAGTTTATTTATATCACAGGTGTTGATATGAATTCACATTACACTGAGAGATTTAAAGAGATGTAGATCACTAGTATAAATAAATGTAAGTTCTGTTTATGCTTATGTTTCTGTATTAAAGATGACATCCCAATGTTTTAAAATGAACAAAATACATTTCTTCGAAAATGTTTTAAAAATGTATTTATCGTGTTTTTCTGGGAACAAATTCCGCAACATTTTTATTAAAAGAAGTACTCTGATTTTTATAAAGTGTAAACAAAACGGGTCTTTTCTGGCCGTGATTTTGGGGATGTTACTGTTGGTATCAGAGCATTAGTTTAAGCGAACTAGGAATATGGATTTATTTCTAGACTTAAACTTAGAATGCTAAGCGATGATTGTGAGGTGTGAGCACTAGATTAGTTTAGGAATGATGCCTAAATTGCTTTTATGTGCTAAATGATTTGTTATGCTATAGTTTGATCGGATCTATGGTCTGTTGCCGACCGGATCTGGAAACCTTATGTATTTAGGATTCTAAACGTATGAATACGATATTAGAACTAGCATGTAAACATTTCGGAGTGATAAGGATGATTTAAACGTCAATCCTAAGTAAAGGTCTAGATTCACCTCATTCGGTGTATAGATCAAGATGGTAAGAACACGTAGCGGAAATGTGAATGCAAATGGGAACCGAGATCAGACCCTAGTGATTGAGCAAATACCGGTTGTGGTAGCCGCTGCTGAGCCAATAACGATGGCCGGAGTGCAAGCAATGATCCAGGCAATGTTGGATCGTTAAATGGAGGAAACCAGACGTTTGCTCCAGCAAGATCGAGAGGAAGCGACCAAACATATTGAACAGCCCGAGTTGAACGAAGGGCAGACTGAGGAGGGAAACTACAGTGGGATTGTTGGTCAAGCCAACCCACCGATAGTTAGGCGAAACCACCAGGATGGAGGAAATGACGGACGTGGATGCAAATACAAGGATTTCATGGCGTCCAAACCACCGAGTCTATCTGGAAGCCCGACGCCGGTGGAAGTCATGAACTGGATCTCCGAGATGGAGATGATGTTTGAGAGTTGCGAGTGTAGCAACAGGCAAAAGACCGCTCTCGCGGTTCCTTTGTTGAAATTTGGAGTACTAAGCTGGTGGAAGCTTCTAGCTGATTCGATGCCCTAAGGAGAAGCGAGCAAGATGTCATGGGAGGATTTTCTGGTGCAGCTAAAAATGCAGTACTGCTCTGAACAAGATCTTCTGGAGATCAACAATGAGTTTCAGAATCTAAAGAAGGGAAAGATGAGTGTCATCGAGTATGCTGCAAATTTTACGGAGAAAATGAAGCTCGTTCCTTATCTAGTTCCAACTGAGCTCTCCAAGGTCAATAAGTTTGCCCATGGATTACCAGCAGACTTTGGACCAATGGTCAAGCAAGCAACCACTTTGAAAGGAGCCATCTGGGTAGCCAGGAATGTTGAGACCCAGATTAGGGAAAAAGGTCTAGAGAGAGCTGAAGTTGGGGAGAAAAGGAAGCATGAAGGATCTTCAAAATCCAACAAGGAAAAGAAATTCTCAAAAACGGAAGAAGGAGGAGGAGGTGAATCCAAGTGGTGCGAGAAATGTAGAAAGAAGCACTTCGGGAAATGTAACGAGGAGGTGACTTGATACAAATGTGGAAAGACAGGGCATTACGCCAGCAAGTGTGCGTCCAACAAGAAGGTGTGTTATGGATGTAACAAAGAAGGGCATATTTCTAGGGACTGCCCGGGGAAAAATAAAGTGGCAAGACCAGAAACGCCACCAAGGCCAAGGGCATTCCACATGATCCTTGACGAAGCAGAAAACCATGCGAGGAATCAAGGATGAGGACTTCATATCCGAAGATCAAGTTATGCAGTAGCCATAGTATTGTATGATGTAGCCTATTAGAGGCATAATCTGGGGTGAACTTGAACACCTATGTAATAGTTTCAAGAAATAATAAAACCTTCATTTTGTTATCTGATGTGTTAAACTTTTATGTGATTTCCTTGAATGGTGACTTCGGGACTGCGAGACAATACTTGGGACGAGTATGAGTAGGTGTGAAAGGTAGTAGATGCATATACTACCGGAAGCACAGGACTCACGCTTGGATCAGGGAAAGTCATAAGGATACCAAGAAACTAGTAAATGATTTCGTTTCGTTTAAGTATGTCGTTACCATTGTTTCGGTAATCACTAAAAAGATTGTTGATATTCCGACCCGAGTGGTCATATCAAATTGAGTCCGACTACGATAAGTATGTTACGTGGTTCAGAGAACCAAGTTCGATGTAGCACCGACTTAAGCCAGAAGAATTAATCAAAGCAATCAGTAGAGGTATCACGAAGGTTGCTAGAAATACTACCATTTTAAGATGTGATCTAGAACATGAAGGAAGGTATAGTCTGTTCTGTAATTTGACTCTAAGAGACTTGAGTCTAAGCTTTGCAATATATGATGAGAGGTCATTAGAATATGACACATCAGTCCATTGAAGTAATAAAAGAACTTATCTCAAGTTCATATCAACTGAGGATTGACATGGTGGCTTGAAGGTCATAATTCAGAGTCTAATGTGAGATAGAGAGCGGATGTAGGATCGAGCACCGCCTGTAGTCAAGGAATCCAAGAGTTAGATACTCGTTCGAAGAAACATCGAAGTTATGAATTAGGATGAAGAGATAACGTATGGATTCATCATGTGAGCCCTGTTCCGTTGATGATTCCGGGACGTAATCATCCTAAGGGGGAGATAATTGTAACGCCCGCAAATCCGGGCTAGCCAATTAGAGGCAATAGGGGTCGAAAACGACTTTTTGACAAAAGATTATTTAGAACAAATAATCTTAACCAAGTTGTAGAATATGTCACAAGGTTTCCGTAAATATAAAGAATGCTGAAATCCGAGTTATAACGAAGAAGTTATGACCCATTGAAGTTTCATGACGGAACCGGCACGATACCGGGAAGCATAAATAGTGAATTTATGATAGAGCGAGATTAAGCCTTAGCGATTTAAATGAAAGGCGTAGAATATGTTAAACTAAGAACATCGATAAAAAGAACGCCCAAATCTGACTTCGTATGAAAAAGTTATGATTTTTCGAAGTTTCGGACTAGTAGTATACAGCCCGAAATTCGAATATTAGATCGAACAGTTTTTAGCCAACACAACCTAAACGGGAATCGAAGATCTCGTTAAAAGTAGCGTAACGAGAAAAAGATGGGCGAAAACGGACGTCGGATGAAGAAGTTATAAGGATTTAACGGACCAATCGTGTCCCGGCCCGTTCATAATATAAAATTTAAAATCGAGCCAAAATTAGCCGACGAAGTCTAAACGAAAGTTGTAGAGTACGTTCCCACCTTCGCGTTGATATAAAGAACGTCGAAAACGGAGCTCGTACGCGAAAGTTACGAATTTTTAAAGTTGAGGGTGCAAATTGCGAAATCTGATGCGAGATGGATGACGTGGCTGCATCTGGGCCGTCGCTTGTTGACCAAGGCTTCGCTTCAGATTGTGACACGCCACCCTCGCCGTACGCCCCGCGTCCGAAGAGATGACGCCCCGCGTAGGTCTGATCTGATCCATCCGATGGGTGCAAGACAGCTGGGTCCGAGCTGGTGATCTTATCCGAGGAGTACGCCCAGCGTACCCTCGGTACGCCCAGCGTAATGTCCGAAGCCTGACCCTATAAATTGAGGTGCGAGGCTGCCATTTCTCTTCACCCCAAAACCTCTTCTTTCTCTCACTACTTTCTCTCTCTAGCACCTCTAAACACCCCTAAGCCCTAGATAAAACCCCTAGCACCCTAGGGAAGCCCCGAGGCTCCCGGAGTCCCGAGAAAAAGGAGTCTTTCGGTTTCGAAACGCTGCTCCAATTAAGTTCCGATTTTCGATAAAATTCGCTGTAAGTGTGCTACGCTTACGCCATTTTTAATATAGCTTTCAAATAATTATAGGAATGTTATTAGGTCCTTAAAATAATTATTTGGGCTATTATTATGAGTTATATTGAGTGTTATTAACGCTTATATAATAATAATAATAGTCAGACTAATTAATTTGTCGCGGTTATCGTTAGACTAAACCCTAGTGGTATTGATACTAGGTTTTATCGAAGGAAATTGTTTTGAGAGTATCGAAGCGCTGTCTGAGTGCTGAATCACCACCTTTCAAGTGAGTGCATGGTCCCCTTCAACTTACACATAGATATGAAGTATTTACTACGTGCTATGTGTGCATATTGTCTGTTTACTTGCTATCTATGCTCGGTGAAAGATTTTATACATGTTTTAAATGATTTAAACTATATATGTATTTTATATCTACGGAAATGTTGGGGTAAAACATGGGTAGATATAATAGATGAAATATGAGTTGGATGATGAGTTGAGAGGTGATATAGACTATGAGGTGTGGATGAGAGGTGTACGATGTGAGAAGCCTTTTTCCCAAACGATGTCCCCGTCATTCAGCAGAGTTTGGATGACAACCACAGACTATCCTAGATAGTCCAGTGGAACACTAGTAGGCTCGCAACCTGTTGGCGTTGTGAACGATGTGTTCACCCGGTGTACTCTAAACCTTGGTGATCATGCAGACTTGATACCTAGACCTTGGCGATCATGCAGACTTGGTGCCAAAACCATGGCGACTATGCAGACTTAGTGCCTATTGTATAAATTTTGGCGACTATACAGACTTAGTGCCTAACCCCGGTGACGATGGACTTCGTGCCGATTCCTTAGGATGATCCTTAGGAATGTATGAACGAGGAATGGTTGATTCTTAGGGTAGATCCTTAAGAATAAAGAAGATAATGGGGATGGGTAATTGGGTTGATTGTTTGATTATTTGAACATAATAATTATATTATTGTGGGTTGAAAACCCTATGTACTCTCCATGTTTCCCAACCTGACCCACTCAGTTTATTTATATCACAGGTGTTGATATGAAGTCACATTACACTAAGAGATTTAAAGAGATGTAGATCACTAGTGTAAATAAATGTAGGTTCTGTTTATGCTTATGGTTTTGTATTAACGATGACATCCCAAATGTTTTAAAATGAACAAAATACGTTTCTTCGAAAATGTTTTAAAAACGTATTTATCGTGTTTTTCTGGGAACAAATTCCGCAACATTTTTATTAAAAGGAGTACTCTGATTTTTATAAAGCATAAACAAAACCGGTCTTTTCTGGCTGTGATTTTGGGGATGTTACAAAACCCTCACCGACTCGTCGAGTCAGGCCATGGACTCGGCGAGTCCCTTCGATCTGATTTCTCATTCAGATGATTCTAAGCGGATCTACAACCCCACACTCCAGATCTATCATCCCAAGGCTCGAATAACATGTAAAGCTGTAAGCTTGACGTTCATACATGGCATATAAGGCTCATAATGCCAACACATGCACCAACAAGGGCTAGATGCACAAGAGCTTGCCTCCAGCTCAATAAAGCTCGAGTCTTTGGACTCACAAGGCCACTTATAGTCCAGATCTCGGGTTCCAACCTCAAGCCATGCACCAATCACTCTATGACACAAGATATTGGAAGAAAACCCTAAAGATTCCCTAAACAAGATCTCATAAGGAAATGATCAAGCTAGCACCTTTTTACCTCCAATTGAAGCACAACTCTGAAGAATCTTTGGATCCAAAAGCCTCCTCTTGATCCAATATTTGATGCTCTCCACTTCTTCCTCCAAAAGGTCACAACATGACCAAAATTATGCCTCTTCTCTCTTTTAGTTGCCTCTAAGCGATTAGGGTTTCTCTCTAGAGGTAAGGAGGCTGATGAGGCGGCTTAAGGCTTCCTCTAAGTGATTAGGGTTTCTCTGCTGAGCACCTACTCGGCGAGTCGACTCTCTGAATCGTCGAGTCCATTTATTAATATCACGCGGACAACTCGACTCTACTCAAGGAGTTGGACTCACAACTCGCCGAGTCACTCCACGAATCTCAAAGTTAAACACCTTAATGCACCTGAAAGTTTGGATGTTACAATTCTCCCCCACTTGAATTAGATTTCGTCCTCGAAAACACTCCTAAAAAACACATAGATCGAACCCAATAACCCGAAAAGCACCACTGAAAGGATCCCATACACACATATATATATTTCTCCATGTATACCTGAATCCAAACTGGAACTCCCAAAACCAGAATAAGACAGCCTCTTTTGCCACTATGATACCCCTTCTGACTCCCTAGAATCTGGAAAATCTAGTGGCCTGTCTCACTGTCAGACTGCCCTCTCAAGATATCACCATGTTATTCGCTTTTCGAATTACAAACCCCGATAACTCACTGCCCCTCTGATTCTCTCGTTACGACTTGATAGAAAAAGTCAAAGCCCATAAATTGGCTACCGATCACTCATACCAGACATACAAAACGATTCATAACATACTCCAAGGAACGGAAGGGTCAAATTACACCAGAGACCCATCCACTGTACTACAATAGAAACCTATCCGAACAAAGAACTCTCAACACGCTGTCCTTAAACACAAGAAAAATGATCATGCTTGCTCAGAAGTATCCTCTGACATCTAACAATCATAACCCCCAACTCCCTCTCAAATATCCCTCTCAACACTGAGCACCAGGTCAACCCTCAAACCCACAGATGAACCTCCAAAGCTTACCCTTCGCATGCCCCAAAATGTCTTACTGACCTCCTTCTCACAACAACTATCTTGGCCCATTATGACACACAAGTCCCAAAGTCCTCTTTACCCCCAAGCGAATACTACAATCCCAACAGAAATCACCTCACCCACTCAGGTCTAAGACATCAGATGACACACAATACCCCTAAAAAAGAAACCCATCTCTGAATCCGGAATCTCATTCGCCTACTCAATACACCACCAAAGCTAAACTCAAACTCAAGAGTCTGGTCCGACGCAGAATTGGAACCACTCGTCCCAATGAAACTCTCAATTCATGACCCATGACCCGAACCCACACATACATCACTCCTACAATTCCTCTTGATTGCGATAACCACATAATATAACGATCCTCAGCAAATATGGAGACCCCAGTCTCGCCCCAGGTCTGACCACTAGGTTCCCGGAACTCAAAGAATAAGGCTACCCAAGCCTAAAAACTCTTTTGCGTCATGCTCTGACTAGCGAATAATACGGCTCCCCGTAGGCCTACGACACTCTCCCACTTACTCATGAATACTATGGCTCCCTACAGTATCACAACACTTTCTCATAGACTTATGAACACTACGGCTCCCCGCAGTATTACAGCACTCTCTTGCAGACTGGTGAAAACTACGGCTCCCCGTAGTATCACAACACTCTCTCTCACTGACTCACCATGGGCTCACTCCGTGGTTTTCCCCAGATAATCTGAAGTGATTACTCCCACACGGATCTGAAGGGTTTTGAGCATTCTAACACTCATAAGGTCTACATTCAACCCTAGAAACCTTGGATCTATGTTTTACTAAGATACATGCAAATTTGATTCTCCAAGGTTCTTAACCTAACTAGCATGACATGGTGAACTTGAAAGATAAAAACTAGTAGGAGAACAGACCTATTCTTGTTGCTTGGATTCCTTGAGAACTTTGTGAGCCTAGCACCCCAAATGTGATGCCTCAAATGTTTAACACAACACCACAACTCTTGGAATAACTTTGAGAGAAGTACACACACACACACTCAAAATTGGCTAGCCCTCTTGTTCTTTCACTTAGTGCCGATTTTGGTAGCTCGTGGGGTCCTTTTATAGTGGTGTCACAAGTAGGATTACACATGTAAACCCTAATTGACATGGCTTTTCATTTCCTCCATGATCCATGGGTTTTAACCTCCATGGACTATCCATGGAGCAGCCTATGGGTTTTAGCCCAATTCAATAAACCATGGATCATTAGCCCACTATATAAGGATGTATGATTTACACAATCAACCCCACATATTTAATTAGTCTCCTTTTGATCACCAAATTAATTCTTGATCAATACTAATTAAATAATACTATTAATATATTAGAACTTATAATATATTAATAAATCATAAGTGTCCTTTCTCTCACTTAGTCTATCCAAGTGTCATGATGCCATGCAACCCAAATGGACCTTGCCAACCGGGTCAAGTACATTCCAGAAATAGTTAGGAACTTAGACACCTAATCCAACAGTCTCTCACTTGGATAAGTCTAATAACTATAACTGCAAGAATGACGTCAAGAACCGATCAGCAATCGTAGTTCTTTCAAAGTCTCGTGGAACTTAGATGATAATGATACGCCATTTATGATAAGTGATCATATAATCCTATGTTCTATAGATCAGCGAAAAAAATACATGGAACAATGTCGTACTTATTCTCCAATAGTTTGTTTCCCGATTTCCGATTTGTTTGACATATAACTTAATCGAACACATCAATTTAGTTCTGACCGGGACTGGTATATAGGTTAAAACAAAATCATCGAGGGGCCTAGATATTGCTTCTAATCCTAGAAGGAACAGATAAACTTCGACTCATATGCTTGTTCTAATATTTGTTGAATCATACACAAAGGCACGTTTTATAACATCGAGTTACCAATGCGTTTTCGTGCAATCAATGTATAACCAACTCATAGTCAACAACTCATATCTCTAGGTTTGAAGACTTATATGATATTACAGTCTCACGATCACTCGAGATAAATTCCATGAAGTGATGCAAGTGAGCGTGGGTTGAATCCAATACTCAGAACTTATGAGCACTCATGAATGTTGTAGCAACTCTTGCTATGTCCAACACCTTAGACATCTACAAGCCAACTTCATGATAGCCTTGATTCAAATATACTTCCATCATATGACCGATTGTGGAGAATTTGAATGATATGATATACTATAACATAATTATTCTGGAAGTCAAAACATGCAAAATGAAATAATAGTTAACAATTGACAGAAGATAACAACACTTTACTTATAAATAAACAAAAACTTTTATTTATCATCAATTGTCAATTACACTTTACAAATTTCAAAAGCTATCTAATTTCTAAAACTAATATCATCCATTAGCCCTATGCGCCTCGCATGCTGAAGATACTTTACCCTACCCAGTCCCATCATGAGGGGATCTGCTGGGTTCTCATCCGATGATACCCTCTTTGTCACGAGGTGTCCTTCTTCTATTCGATGTGTAATGAAATGGTATTTTCTGTCGATGTGTCTGGATCTTCCGTGATCCCTTGGGTCCTTGGCTAAGGCAACTGCACTTTCACTATCACATAAAATCTCCATAGGCTCCTTTATAGCTGGTACAACTCCAAGGTCTCCAATGAAGTTCTTTAGCCGTATTGCCTCCTTTTCTGCCTCGCTTGCTTCTATATACTCTGATTCGCAAGTTGAATCAGCCACTGTCTCCTGCTTGGAACTTTTCCAAGTAATTTCTCCTCTGTTTAAGGTAAAGACCCAGCCTGACTGAGAGCATAAATTATCCCTATAAGTCTGAAAGCTAGCATTACTATACCTTACTACTCTCAAGTCATCACTCCCACCGAGGATAAGGAACCAGTCCTTAGTCCTCCGCAGGTACTTAAGAATGTTCTTTACTGCAGCCCATTGAGCCTTGCCAGGGTTCCCCTGATATCTATTCACCATGCTCAACACAAAGGCCACATCAGGACGAGTACAAGTCATAACATACATGATCGATCCTACACCGAAAGCATACGGTACTCAACTCATCTCATTTATCTCAGGCTCTGTACTCGGGCTCTGAGTCTTACTCACTCTGGCGTTACTCTGGATCGGTAACTCTCCTTTCTTGGAATCTTGCATGTTGAACCTATTCAGCACCTTATCCAAGTAGGTACTCTAACTAAGTCCAACTAGTCGCTTACTCCTGTCTCTCAAAATCCTTATCCCTAGGATATAGGCAGCTTCTCCAAGGTCCTTTATAGCGAAACACTTCCAAAGTTAGGACTTCATTTCCTGCAAAGTTGGGATGTCATTTCCTATGAGTAGTATGTCATCCACATACAATACCAAAAAGCTAACTATACTCCCACTAGTCTTGACATATACACAAGATTCATCTTCACTCCTCGAAAAGCCAAACTCTTTGACTTTCTCATCGAAACAAAGATTCCATCTGCGAGGTGCTTGTTTCAATCCATAGATGGATTTCTCAAGCTTACACACTCTATTAGGGTACTCTATACTGACAAAACCTTCTGGCTGACTCACGTAAGCATCCTTAGCCAAATTTCCATTAAGGAAAGTGGTTTTGACATCCATTTACCGTATTTCATAGTCATGAAATGCATCAATGGCTAACATAACCCTAATAGACTTAATCTTTGCTACTGGAGAAAAGGTCTCATCATAATCAACTCCCAGAGTTTGAGAAAAGCCCTTTTCAACCAGTTGCGCCTTATAAGTGTGTACATTACCATCCATGTCGGTCTTCTTCTTGAAGATCCATTTGCACCCGAATGTTTTACGACCTGGTACATTGTCAACCAAGTTCCAAACTTGATTGTCATACATGGACTGTATGTCGCTATCCATAGTCTCTTTCCATTTAGCAACCTCAAGGCCTGCCATGGCTTCCGAGTAGCCGTTAGATTTATCCAGACTTACCAATGTGCTATCACTGATAAGTGTATCACCTTCCGCAGTAATAGGAAACCATAGAAATGCTCAGGTGCATTCCTAACTCTTGTGGAATGCCTCAGAGGTACAGACTCGTTTTTCGGATCAACAGGAGTTTCATCCTCAGGTTGATTGCTAGGGTTTGAGTTTCCTTCACCACTTGACTCTTTAATTTCTTCAAGGTCAATTTTCCTCCCATTGTTTCCTTGGCTTATGAACTCTCTCTCGCGAAAGACTTCTCTCCTTGCTACAAAGACGACATTATCACTGGGTCTGTAGAAGAGGTAAATAAAGGATTTATGTGGGTAGCCGATGAAAATACTGTTGGGTTTTGAGCATTCTAACACTCCTAAGTGTACATGCAACCCTAAATACCTTGGATCTATGTTTTCTCTATTATACATGCAAATAAGAACTTCCAAGGTATTATCCTAATCTAGCATACAAAACAATAACTATAGCAAGATAGAATACATACCTCTTTGATGTAGAAAGTCTTCATGAAGCTTGAGTGCCTAGTGCCCCAAGTGTGACACCTCAAATGGAATCTCAATCATCAAAACACTTGGAATGACTTGAGAGAATTCTACACTCATCAAAATCGGCTAGCCCTTTCACTTCACACACTAGTGTGATTCTAGTCGCCAATTTTGGTCAAGAATAAGATGCTTATATAGTTAGGGTTACACCATGTAAACCCTAATTGACATGGCCTTTCATTTCCATGATCCATGGGTACAAATACACCATGGAGCATCCATGAACCATCCTATGGGTTTTAGCCCAACTTGATTATCCATGGAGCATTAGCCCACTATACAAGTATGGATGATTTACACAATCAACCCATATATTTAATTAGTCTTCTTGTGATCACTTAATTAATCCTAGATTAATTCTTGATCAATACTAATTAAATAATCTTATTATTCTTATTATTAATATACTAGAACTTATAATATATTAATAACCATAAGTGTCTTATTTCTCTATCCAAGTGCATGATGGTATGCAACCCAAATGGACCATGCCGGGTCGGGTCAAGTCTTACCAATTATAGTTATGGACTTAGACATTAATCCAACAGTCTCCCACTTGGATAAGTCTAAAACTATTATTGCGTATGACTTCAGGAACCAACCGGCAATCGTAGCTCTCAAAAGCTTCTGTCGAACTCTGACCTTGTCGATGAACTCTGACCTTTGTCAGTGACTTGTCCATTAGATAAGGGATCATATATTCCTCCATTCTAGATATCATATGGACTGAGACATGGATTATAATCATTCTCTCTGTCCATTTGTTGTTTCCTGATTTCCGATTAATGACGACTGACTAATTGAACAAATCAAATCAGTCCTGGCCCGGCCGAGCACTTCCATTTGTCATCATCAAATCATCGAGGGGCCCACAGATATCGCTTTTATCCCGAAGGTAAAAGGAATGGATAAACTTCGACTCATATGGCTTGTTCTACTACTTGTTGAATCATACACAAAGGCACGTTTTATAGCACAGAGTTACCAAATGCGGTTTCGTGCAATCAATGTACTATCAACTCATAGTAACAACTCATATCTCTAGGTTTGAAGAATATAAGATATTATCGTCTCATGATCACTCATGATAAAATCCATGAAGTGATTCCAATGAGCGCGGGTTGAATCCAATACTCAGAACTTATGAGCACTCATGATTGTTGTAGCCTTGTCCAACACCTTAGACCTCTACAACCCATCATGACAGTCTTAATTCATATCTACTTCCAAAATATGACCGACTGTGGATGGTTTGAATAACTTAGTCATTCCGGAAGAATAACCTAGTTTATTCGGGAAGTCAAAACATGCAAAGTGAAACACAATAATAATTGAATCCAATATGGTCTCAGAACTTATGAATATAAATAAAACACCTTTTATTTATCACCATATGATTACACATTATTCATTGTATACTGTTTCAGCTATCAACTTTAATCTTGAATTTAAAACAATAGTTTTCCCATGCTCCAAGCATGTACACTATGTTTTTCTCAAACACTAGTCATGCCATACACCAAGTATGCATACTATGTTTGTCTATGATCTTTACTTTGTGAACTAGATCAATTGAACATAACTTCAATGATTCTCTTTTCACACTCCCAAATCCTTACTACAAATGCAAGAATTCCAAATTCATGCCATTTACTGAAATCTGTCAGATTCTAAACTTATATGCATTGATCCTCTTGTAATGATTATGCACAAAGTCATAAAGACTTGGCAACAATCATTACAGAGTATTCCAAAGGAGATCAACTCCTTGGAAATATCCTTCTTGCATTAAGTTTCCTTAATCTTACACAGATTGAAGATTCTAACTTTGAAACATTTCCAGATTCCATTTTGACTATCACTTCTAAACAAGAGTTGCCTCCTTACAGATTATGTCAATATGGTCCTTCCAGAATTATCACTATACTTCCAATTGTCCTTGAGTAACCAATCTTTGGTAAACCTTAGATTGTCCTCGACAATTGTTTAATCCTTTTAGTCATATCCAGTTCTAAACCTTTTCCCTTCTTAATGCCCCAGGCATTTTGGAAAATTTTAGAACGGATGAATATAGCACATGTAATCGATCCTATATCCGAAGCATATGGGACACGATTCATGATGTCTTACATAAAGACTAAACCAGTCTTTTGCTATAATATTTCCATTTCAATTTGCCAAGTTCTCATAATTTAGATTATGAAAAGGGATGCCGTAATCATAATCGAATTTTAGAACGCAAATAATGGACCCATATACAGAATTTCCTTATGTTGAGCCATTCCAACATGAAATTCATATATATTTCCTTGACTAAATGATTAAAACCTCACGATCTAAGCTTATAGATTTGAGATGAAGCATAATTTCCTCTCCCTTAATTATAGCAAAACAACTTTTTCCCAATTGAAACTTTTTGTTTTCTATAATTAACATTGCTAGCTTGCAATACTTATCATAATTATCATGCTCCCACTAACATGATGATTATTAGCATAACACTTATGCTCCCACTAGCTTTGACATGTACTCAGAAATCAGCTGGACTTCTAGAAATCAATACTTCATTGACTTTCTTACCAAAGTTCAGATTTCTGATGCTAGATTGTTTTGATAAAGCTGTATCAAAATCATACACCTTCCCTTAGATAGCACACTTGTGAGTCTAAACAATTATGAAGAGGTATGCCGTAATCATAATGGTTAGACCTTTTTGCCACTTCTCACAAGTCCATATTAGTGTGCCGGTTAACCACACGCGCTCCACTAACGACTTTGAGAATGCAAATATCACAATTGCTATCTAGCTAAAATCTACTTAGTGAAAGTGTTTCCTCACCATCATTTTCATGAATCGGAGAGAAACCTTATGACACTTAGATTTACTGGTGTATGTGTTCTTATCCATGTGAGTTGTCAAAATCATAGTCACAAGACAAGGATAATGACAAATCCAAACTCATATGGACTGAACTCAATCTTAATTTCTTGCCACCTGGCAGCTCAAGGGCCTGCCATTGCTTCCAAGTTGTTGTGCAACAAATTGAGAACTCTAAGAACTCATATGCAAAACCAACTTTAACTGGAATGGGCACAGAATATGTCAACACGATAGGTTATAAACCTCAAGTTGTGTGCTAGAGAAGAACTTCAGGTTTTATTCTTGATTAGTTCTTGAGACTTTCAAGACCTTTAAGACTCCCACTGTCCTCTTGACCTATAAGACTTCCTTGTAAAATATCCAAGAGATAGTGTGGATTCTAATCAAGACAAACACTTCACACAATTGGCCTAAGTTGGTCTTTGTTTTATCCAAAACATCACAACTTACCAATTTCAAATGTACAAGAGTAGAAAACTTTTACTCTTACATTTGACAAGTGTTTTAAACCTTCTTTAAGACATGTCACCCAAGTTACAATCTTTGAGTATGACTCTAAGACTTGTATTGGAACGAAGTATGACTCATCTTCTTGATTTAACCATTTCAATAATTCAAGTTCCTCTTCTTAGTCATAAGAATGCACTAAGATTCCCTTAGAGAACTAATTTTGATATGGTTTCTTAATCATTAAGATGATCATAAAATTGATACTAAAGTACTCTCCCATCTTTTCAGATTTGAGAAACTTTTATCCTTCTGCCTAAATTGATTCTTCTTATTCGCTCTGCCATACATTGGAACCTTTTCCAATGTCTCAGAATTACACTTAAGCTTGTAAGTATAATCATATTTACTGAGCTTTAGTAAACTATGACGAATAGTCTTATCAATCTTTTGTGGTGGACTAAATCAGTGCACAAAACTATGTACTCGATCCCTTAGTCCATTACTTGACTCACACATCCATGTGAATAAGTAATTAGTCTTAATTTTCCAATGCTTGAAAGTTCTCATTCATCATGCTATACAACTTGCATGATTCCAAGTTCCGGTCCAATTGAAACTTAGGTGATGAGGATCTTTCCTTATTTGGTAAATCTAGACATTACCACAAATGAAAGAATCAATTTCATATTTCCACTCATGCTCTTAATGGAATTATATAAGCAACAATTTTTCCTCAAATGCCATTGTAAGGATATTTTAAAATAAATAAAATCAAAAATTTTCTTTTATTTTAAAACTTTGCGGAAAAAACTTATCCTTACAATCCATAAGCACATGAAAACTTGTTGTTATCTATTCCTAAGCAATATATCATAACTCCTAAGAAGTAGCTCAAGAATCCGATTTTTCAAACTATGCGATAGAAATCCATCTATGCCATCAGATTCAGCATATTCTTTCTTTAAGTTTCTTCACTTTTCTTTCATTCTTAAAACATCACCATGTGACCCAGTCACATCATGTATCAAGAATCTCAGAATAGAAACTTAACAGAGTTAGATAGTGGAATTTACCTGAAGTAGAGTCAAACTTATTGACTTTAACATCCTTAGGTAAATTTTGGCGGCTTCGCAACCAATGCCCCTTTCTTTGGCAATATAAACATATGGATCCTTTGATAATGGTACACGAGAATATCACAGACTTAGCTTTTCTCTTTACCATTTGGTCAACCGAGTTGACTATGGCCGATCCCTTTCCATTGGGAAGAGAATGCTTTCCGAGATTTCCTGTGTCACTATTGTCAATGTCCATCAAGTTTTAAGAAAGTTGATCTTAACAAATAGATAAGATCATTAAGGGTCTTGTCATAGTCTGTTACATAGGTGTCCCAAAGGAACTCACTATGTGACTTAGAAAGTGATTGAACCACCAACTTTCTCAAGACTTTGACACCCAACTCTCCCGGCTTGTCAATATGTGAGTACATCTCCAAGATGTGTCCACACCTAGACCTTGCCTTGCCAATAGGGCTTCAGTGACCTTAAACTTTTTTTTCAAGAACTTGTGGGTTGGGGAGAATAATTGGAGGAGGAGAAATAAGTATGATATCCATGGGACATCATCTTCATTAGGAAACCTTGTTTCAAGAGATTTGGGAAGATCATAGGTGTCTATTACAGACATCTTTTGGGAGATATTCAAGATAATTGATTTAAAGTCCTTAATATGACACCCAATATGAAATATTAAGGCTAAGACCCAACAAACTATTTTATAACTTAGAAGAGGTATGCCGTAATCCAAGCTATAAAATATTTGAAGGTAGGTGAATGAAGATTCACCAATTTCCACCAAGATAAACGAAATGTATTATTAGGTTTTAATTGGTTTTGAAACTCCTAGATCTTTGAGATTCATTGAACTGTTCAAAGGCATGTTTCAATCTCGAGTGTGCCCTTCAGGTTTTGTGACTGGGATGCCAAGGATCACAAAACAAGGTGTGAAGTAACCATGCAAATTACTTGGTACCCTTAATAAATTACCCCTCAATCAATGTGCCGGTTAACCACACACGCTCCATCGATATTATGATAAATATTAAGTCACCCTTTACCTACCTTGTTAAGTCCAAGTTAGTGTGCCGGTTAACCACACACGCTCCACTAACGACTTTGACAAAGTGTAAAGTGTAATTTCATGGATTAGCACCTTATTCACATTTTTCCTAAGTAACTAAGATTGGGTATTATTAAGAGTTTAGTTACTTAGTATTTTTCATTAATACTTTTAATGATGGGAGAATTCTAGTCCTGTCAAACCCGTTCGGCTAACGACCCTCCACCAGTCAAGCAAGCGGTGGGTGAGAGTGGACACCCATTAAGTTGCCATTTTATAGGCAACAACCTTACACCCACCTTATAGACCGGCTTCGTGAATGAGGCGTACTAGCGGTAAGACTGACTTTACTCTTATACATATATATATTATTAACTTATAATATTATAAAGTATAAGGGTTGAATTTTAACTTTTAAAATTCTAAGGGCTAACTTGGCATTAAAGTATTCATACTTGAAAACTTTTCAAATTCCAAAACTTGAGGGCAAGTTTTGAAACTATTCAAAACTAATTAATTCCATAACCTATGTGTTTAAAGTAGTTTTAATCCAAAAACTCTTCAAGTTCCATAACTTGAGGACAAGTTATGGAAGACTTTAAACTAATAAAAGAATTAACTTTTCTTTATTTTATAACTTATGGATTTAATTATGGTTACATATTTTTCTTTTAATGAAGTGACTCTTGAACTTCCATAACTTGAGGACAAGTTATGGAGTCATAAAAAGTTGTTCAATGACACAAGACTCTTCATTTTGTAACCATTGCCAACTCTTATGAATTTTATGAGTCTTTAATGTGACTCTTCATGTAACTTGAGGACAAGTTACACAAACACATTTTATACTCAACTCTTAGATTAAAATGGATTGAAAACAACTATTTCACTCAACATTTCTATTAATCTAAGCAACTCATAAGAACAAGATAATTCAAATCAAACTTTTTCATGTAATTAGTCTAAACCTTAAACTAATACAAAACATGAATCTATTGACAATTATCTTTGAAAATGGATTAGCATGAACATTACCACATCAAAAACAAGTTTATAAGTTCAAAAACAACTTAGGGTAATGTTCCTAGTCCATTTCCAGCCAAAAAACTCGAAAATATGCTGTCTGGGGGTCCAACTCGTCGAGTGCATGAACAAACTCGGCGAGTTGGATCGAATTCATCACTTTTTAGGCATGGACTCGCCGAGTCTCCTGATGGACTCGCCGAGTCTGATGGCCAGACAGCACTAGGTTCGTTTTTTCAGCTTCTATTGCAGGTATAACAAGAAAACAAGCCTAGGCTCTGATACCACTGTTGGGTTTTGAGCATTCTAACACTCCTAAGTGTACATGCAACCCTAAATACCTTGGATCTATGTTTTCTCTATTATACATGCAAATAAGAACTTCCAAGGTATTATCCTAATCTAGCATACAAAACAATAACTATAGCAAGATAGAATACATACCTCTTTGATGTAGAAAGTCTTCATGAAGCTTGAGTGCCTAGTGCCCCAAGTGTGACACCTCAAATGGAATCACAATCATCAAAACACTTGGAATGACTTGAGAGAATTCTACACTCATCAAAATCGGCTAGCCCTTTCACTTCACACACTAGTGTGATTCTAGTCGCCAATTTTGGTCAAGAATAAGATGCTTATATAGTTAGGGTTACACCATGTAAACCCTAATTGACATGGCCTTTCATTTCCATGATCCATGGGTACAAATACACCATGGAGCATCCATGAACCATCCTATGGGTTTTAGCCCAACTTGATTATCCATGGAGCATTAGCCCACTATACAAGTATGGATGATTTACACAATCAACCCATATATTTAATTAGTCTTCTTGTGATCACTTAATTAATCCTAGATTAATTCTTGATCAATACTAATTAAATAATCTTATTATTCTTATTATTAATATACTAGAACTTATAATATATTAATAACCATAAGTGTCTTATTTCTCTATCCAAGTGCATGATGGTATGCAACCCAAATGGACCATGCCGGGTCGGGTCAAGTCTTACCAATTATAGTTATGGACTTAGACATTAATCCAACAAATACACCTCTCACTTCGAGGTTCGATCTTATTGTGAGTCTCACGCCTCACGAAAGCCTCGCAAACCCAAATCTTGATGTGGTCCAGATTGGGAACTTTTCCAGTCCACATCGCGTGAGGTGTTTTGGCAACCTTTTGGGTAGGGACTAGATTAAGAATATAGGCGGTAGTCTCTAAGGCATACCCTAGAGATTGGTAGCGAAGCTCGACTCATCATGGAAAGAACCATGTCTAAAAAGGTTCGATTATGCCTCTCAGCCACACCATTAAGCTGTGGTGTTCTAGGAGGTTTCAATTGTGAGACAATCCCACATTCCTTAAGATAGTCAAGAAATTCTGTACAATGATACTCACCACCTCGATCTGATCGAAGCATATTAATGTTCCTGCCCAACTGATTCTCCACTTCTCGTTTAAACTCCTTGAACTTTTGAAAGGTTTCTGACTAATTCTTGATTAAGTAGACATATCAATATCTACTATAATTATCAGTAAAAGTCACATAGAAGCGGTTAGCATCCCTTGTGGCGGTTTTACTAAGGTGTACATGCAACCCTATAAACCTTGGATCTATGTTTTACTAAGATACTTGCAAATTTGATTTTCCAAGGTTCTTAACCTAACTAGCATGGCATGGGGAGCTTGAAACATAAAAGCTAGTAGGACAACATACCTTTTCTTGTTGCACCCTATGGGTTTTAGCATCATGGAACGAACCATGGTTTTGAGAATTCTAACACTCCTAAGGTGTACATGCAACCCCAGAAACCTTGGATCTATGTTTTACTAAGATACTTGCAAATTTGATTTTCCAAGGTTCTTAACCTAACTAGCACGACATGGGGAACTTGAAACATAAAAGCTAGTAGGACAACATACCTTTTCTTGCTGCTTGGATTCCTTGAGAACTTTGTGAGCCTAGCACCCCAAATGTGATGCCTCAAGTGTTTCACACAACACCACAACTCTTGGAATAACTTTGAGAGAACTACACACACACTCAAAATCAGCTAGCCCTCTTGTTCTTTCACTTAGTGCCGATTTTGGTAGCTCATGGGGTCCTTTTATAGCGGTGTTACAAGTAGGGTTACACATGTAAACCCTAATTGATAGGACTTTTCATTTCCTCCATGCTCCATAGGTTTTAACCTCCATGGACTATCCATGGAGCACTCTATGGGTTTTATCCCAATTCAATAAACCATGGATCATTAGCCCACTATATAAGGATGGATGATTTACACAATCAACCCTACATATTTAATTAGTCTCCTTTTGATCACCAAATTAATTCTAAATTAATTCTTGATCAATACTAATTAAATAATATTATTAATATATTAGAACTTATAATATATTAATAAACCATAAGTGTCGTTTCTCTCATTTATTCTATCCAAGTGTCATGATGCCATGCAACCAAATGGATCGTGCCAACCGTGTCAACTACATTCCAGAAATAATTATGAACTTAGACACCTAATCCAACAGGATCCACTCACCCTCTTATCTTCATAATCTCCTCCTCGAGTCATCACCCCACTGAGTTCACTATAGAATACTCCATGACTCAACATAGATAGGGACACACCCACCCAGGTTAAGCATCACCACTCCCGACGACAACCGTGGTGACCAACACTTTTTCTCGCTGCAATTCACATTCGTGGATACTCCCTTTTGATGACAATTAGTTGAAGGGCTCCTGTTGGAACCATAGTCACTTGATACTTCACTTTCCATCTCATAACTCAAGTCTCAAAAAAATAATCTGAAATTCAGGGCATTCTACTCGGATACCTTGGTACACCATCACAGAACCTCACGATGTCTTGCCTCAATCACTGATCTCCTACTTACGACATCATACTCAGATACAACAACGCATCCTTTCAGAATCTCATAACTGCTCTTCCTCTCACACAACTCGTAACTTCGGAATATTCCAACTCTCAATTGAAACACGGAGGAATCGTTAATGACTCAAAACACATTGACGACCATCTGTAACTCCCTCCTCTATTGCTCAAAACCCATGCAAGAATACACATACCGACCCTGAAGTTGGTTTTGCCATTCAACTTCTACCCTTCCTAGAGTGCATAAAACAACCTATACATTGAACCATAAATTCTCAACCGCTGAAACTATCCTAGCGAGTCACCCACCTTGAATTTACCATTACAACCTCGAAGAATTCCTAACCACCACAAGGTCTCCATCCCACAGCCGCCTGCCATGGAGACACTCATCCTTTCCTGAACCCGTACAACATGCATTATCTCGCTCTGCACCTTTCCTCAACCACCAATAACCGTGGTCTCATGTATCCGAATCGTAGGTCACTATATCCAGTCCTCTAACTGCTCTTGAACAAATCTATGATACTCTCAATAAAATACCTGGTTCTCCCTCGCTCAGGGCTCGAACCAGCACCATTTAGCACACCAACAATCTATTCCACATACTGATCCACCAGGTGCATCACACTTACTCTTGGAGTGTACCACATAACACTCGATGATCTTCCCGATAGAGACCAAGCAACTCCAAACATCCCAAGTCTCAGATAAAATCCTCGAAAAACTTCCCAATGTGTTATCCAAAATCTCACACTTATACACTACCGGACATCCCAACTGTCTCATAGTAGCCATGACTCACAATCTGAAAATAATGAACTATCACACTCCTCATCTTCGACTCCCCAACCAATGTCCCATCATGAGAATTATCATGAGAGCAGAGACCTCACCCCCACACTCGATATCCAACATAGAAAATGAGAGCCACCACCCCAAAATACTCCTCTTGATCACCCGAAATTGCTGCTAACATATGCCCTACTATCCTCAAGTAGGGTATATCCTTGTCCTTGACCATCTCAGTCCCCAATGATGACCCTCTCATGCTATAATATTACCTTGCGGAAGACATACTGCCCAGATACTCAGGTGAAAGATCGCAACCAACGCTACCCCACAGGGTTTACCTCCAAGCTCAGAAACCGGAAGCTCAATATCCCTTCTGCTTCTCACAAAAAATAGCACAACTCTAGTCACAGAAAGTGGCATCTCCTATATCGACCGATTACTCAACTCAAACCATAATCCTCCAATAAGCACCATCTCTATTCATCCATGAGTCTTGCGACTCCAACTGACATCTCACCAAAAATCTCTCGACAACTAACTCGATTTCCCTCTCAAGGTATGCTCCATTGAAACTCGTTCAACAAGGTCATTTGGCCCCACACTCTATCACATCCGATCTCAGTCTAATCAATCACAACGGGATAACGGGTAAAAGTAGAAGCACTAACCGCCATGAGTTATGGTACTCGAACCATGTTT
Source organism: Lactuca serriola (assembly GCF_051521515.1). Lineage (NCBI taxonomy): Eukaryota > Viridiplantae > Streptophyta > Magnoliopsida > Asterales > Asteraceae > Lactuca > Lactuca serriola. Next base: position 218,089,498 of record NC_136412.1, on the reverse strand, counting down.
TCTCCTCTCAGTCTGCTACTTAGAACCTCTGGAACTCTCCCTATTTCGAGTACGAGTCCTCTGCTTTTAGTAGTACGGGTCTATACTACCTGCCACATCTACGCATACTTTCCAAACAGATCGTCCCAGCTTTCCTAAGTGGCTGCTCAACCTTCTCGACCACCAATCCCATTAAACCTGGTCGCTCCCCAATGAATACTCTAATCTATCAGCGTACTCATCTGACTAAGGTCACTCCCTAGGCTCTCCCTAGGTTCTCACACTTCTCTGTCATCAGCTGCTGAAGAACTCCTTATGATGCCAGCCATCTACCTCCTGAATATCGTCATATTCACTTAGTAGCCGACTCCCATCATCGAGAGTTCCACAAAGCACGAAGGAAGCAGCTTTCAGGCATCAAATAATCTCCACCAGCACGTAAAACCACTCGAGGTTACAATTCTATTTGCTCTACTCACACTTAAAAGGTGTCACCAAACTCAAGCAACTCTACCGCACGCGGGTATCTAACTACTCTCTTAGTAGGCTCCTCAATGCTCATCTAGGTATCTCTCCTAGATTACTCCTCTACTCAAAGCTCCATCTCTGAAATATTCCTGCTGGATACTCTTACTCCACACATACTCAAAGCACATCACAAATAGCAAAATCCCTAGGATAAGGCATCACAAATCAGGCAACTCTAGCCCTAAAATATGAAATACCTAGCCTACTCTCCAGCATAGATAATATATCTCATAAATATCTAATAACAAAAAAGTAAGGGTATTTTGGGAAATCACCGTTCGGGCTCTGGCTGATTGTACACATTGCTCTTTCTCGTTTTTCTCTTAGAAACTCTTACTCATTTTAGAAAAATTCTTTCTCTTGAAATTTTTTCTCAAATCCTCAGTTTGAGTCTAGACATACCCGAAGGTGCATCCGAATCCCTCAAACCAAGGCTCTGATACCAACTTGTAACACCGTAAATTTTCAAATAGAATTTTCATTTAAAATTTCATAATCCTCATAACACATTTCACAAAAATCTCATTTATTTGAATTACAAATCACAACTCCATAATTATTTGATTTAAAATCCAGGATCTTCAAAACATAACTCTTTCACTAGTGTGTACAATCCAGTCGGTGCCTTCCCGCGATCCTGAGAAAACCTGAAACACATAACACATAACCCGGTAAGCATGAAGCATAGTGAGTTCCCCAAAATACCACATATAGCACATTAGCCACTCGAGGCTATAACTCTGTAAAACAATCCGGTCTATGTGTCTCAGTGGGACCCTCCAGTCCCACGGCTCGTTGGACCCTCTGGTCCGGTCTCAGTGAGGACCCTCCAGTCTCACAGGTCGTTGGACCCTCTGGTCCGGTCTCGGTAACACATAACATGGCATATATATCACACAGATAAAATGCATAACTCAAGTAAGCGCATAAGACCCTTTGGTCACACATAAATACCACTCAAGGTAAAGTATAGTGAGCAGACTCACCTCGCAAGCTAGCAATTAACAGCCTCGTACTTGGAAACCTCGAACTGGCCTCCAACTAACACACGGTATAACATCTCTAATTAATACTATACTCATACTTAAATACACCAAAGGCTATTCTTTTTCTCTGTCTAACTCTTGAACTGGATAAAAGACCATTTTACCCCTCCATGGTCTCCATTACTCATGATTGACCCAACTCTAATGTCAACAAATGTCAAACTCGAGTCAACAGTCCATGTTTGACTCGACTCGCCGAGTGCACTTATGTGACTCGTCGAGTCCACTTATTTCCTCAGAAGTCTCATGAAGGTACTGCTCAACTCATTGAGTTGACCCCCAACTAGCCGAGTTATCGCACGATCAAGCTCATTCAGACGATTCTAAGCAGATCTACAACCCCACACTCCAAATCTATCGTCCCAAGGCTCGAATAGCACGTAAAGATGCAAGCTTTACATGGCATATAAGGCTCATAATGCCAACACATGCACAAACAAGGGCTAGATGCATAAGAGCTTGCCTCCAGCTTAATAAAGCTCGAGTCTTTGGACTCACAAGGCCACTTATAGTCCATATCTGAGGTTCCAACCTCAAGCCATGGACCAATCACTCTATGACACAAGATACATGGAAGAAAACCCTAAAGATTCCTTAAGCAAGATCTCATAAGGAAATGATCATCCTAGCATCTTTTTACCTCCAACTGAAGCAAAACTCTGAAGAATCTCTGGATCCAAAATCCTCCTCTTGATCCAAGCTTTGATGCTCTCCATTTCTTCCTCCAAAAGGTCACAACATGCCCAAAATTATGTCTCTTCTCTCTTGTAGTTGCCTGTAAGCAATTAGGGTTTCTCTCTAGAGGTAAGGAGGCTGATGAGGTGGCTTAAGGTTCTTTAAATAGGACCTAACCCTGAGAAATTAGGGTTCTCTACCTAACACCTACTCGACGAGTCGACTCTCTGACTCGTCGAGTCCATTCATTAATGTTACGCGGACAACTCGACTCTACTCGACGAGTTGGACTCACAACTCGCCGAGTCACTCCACGAATCTCAAAGTTAAACACCTTAATGCACCTGAAAGTCTGGATGTTACAGAAGGAAGTAGGGGCAGCAGGTGGTGTTGATCAGAAGGGTTTTGCGTGGTGGATGGTTGATGAAAATAGTGGGAAAATGGGTGGATGGTTGTGGTGGTTCTTGGTGGTTGATGGCCACCTCAGGTAGGTTTTTAGACCGAGAAAGAGAGAGGGAAAGACTGAGAGATCAAGGCTGATGATTTTGTGTTAAAATGAGGAAGGTAAGGGCTCAATTTATATCCACATGGAAGCTTGCAAGACCATCCATGGAAGACTCACCTTCTTGGATAGTCAAACACATAAACTAGCTCGTGCTTGTACCTTGGAACAAGAGTGCACTCATCATGGTAAGGTGATGATTGGGGGAAAGGTTGTGGATGTGGGTAAGGGGAAAGAAAGAAGCCAAGGCCTGATTTTTGGACTTTCCCATGCAAGGTGGCAATGCTTGGTGATGTCACCATTCTCAAAAACTTCTTAAATTTTTTCTAGATTTGTGCACCAAGATCTTGACATCTAATATCTTTTTCGAAAGTGGCGAATGATAGAGCCGAGTGCACTGATTTTAGAAACCCAAACAGATCAAATTTTCGAGTTGTAGAACTCTGAGAAATCGTGTTTAAAGATTCGCGTTTATTAACCCGATTCGTCTGCTTTTCGACTTTTACAAATATTTTTGCTAAAAATATTCCAAGTATGGAATCAAATAATAGACCACAGTATGAGTCCAAAAACATTCTTGGAATTTCTATATGAGTTGTGCAAGTGTCTAAACGGATCAAAAGGGTTTATGCCGTTTAAAGAAAATCGGTATTATACTGGTTTGGTTTCTTATAATAGTCATATATTTTGCATAAGAACTCCATTTTGGTCGTTCTTTTTATTTCCGGATTCAGGTGAACATGTACTACAAGGATAGAGTGTTTGCTTCACTCTTAAATGCTTAATATGAAATTTTAGTTTTTCAGACGTATTAACTAGAGTTACAGTTTGTTCTTTATGGTTCATTTAAGATTTTCCACCATTGGAAGTAAGATATCATCTAATATCTTATTTTAATTATAATGACACTATTTAATTTTCAAAATATGCATTAAAGATTAATAGTTGAGGTTACAAAAGGGTTCACGGTGAATTGAATGTCTCTAGTTTTAGACCTAAATTATAGGATGTCACACAAATTAACTAGGAGAATGGTCGATTGCACAAAACCTAAAAGGGTTAGAAATCAACCCTATGGGGGAGGGGGGAAGAAGGATTGGTGAAACATCAAGCCAAGGTGCTACGAAGAATGAAATCCCTAAGGCCTTATTTATAGACTTGGAATCCTTCCTAGGTTTTGTACTCCATCCCATGTGGGATGGAAGGACAAGAATTTAATTCCCTCTTATCTAAGAGGGAATTCATACAAACCCTTATCCCATAAGGGTTCTGGAACATTCCTGATTAACCATATATTGATAAATGAATATTCAACCCTTTAGTTAATTAAACTGTTTAATTAATTCCCAAAATATATTGCAATTAGTTTCTAATTAATGATTAATCATAATAATTAATAAACTAATTTCTCTTTTATTTATTCTACCCAATTTGGATCTTGAGGGCAACCCAAAAGGACCCTGTTGTTATTAAAAATATCACCAATAGTTAATGACTTTGAACACTCTTTCCAACCGTCTTTCACTTGGATAATTCATCAACTATACGAGTTCAAATACGTCAACAATAATCAACAGAGGGTTAGCCATCCAATGCAAGTACCGAACTCGTGATCTAATCAAGATTCATCCCTTATATAAGTGATCACTATTCCTTTGTTCTATGATATCTATATGAATTCAAGACACGAATAATGGTCAATATCATAATTTAATATTATGTTTCCCGATATAGATTTGTGATGAGTACATCTGACTACTAAATTGAACATATCAATTTCAGTTAGGGCTCAGCCAAGCACTATCAATTTTAGCACCAAATCATCGAGGGACCATAGATATCACTTATCATGTTAAGGCAGAAGGAACAAATAAACTTTTACTACATAGTTTTTGTCTACTTCATCATATCATACATGGACATACCCTATATTACCACCAGTTACATATAATGTTAGAGTACACCAATGAATAATAGAATTATAGAGCAAAACCCCACATGTATCTTGGTTTGAAGAATAGAAGATATTAATGTCTTACAATTACTCGTGACTGTGTCCATGAAGTAGTTTCTAAGCGCAAGTTGTTCGAATACTTAAATCTCTATTAAGTACTTATGATTGTTAGCGTAATCTCTATGTTATGTCCAGTCACTGTGTACAATCCACTAAAACTTATGACAATCTTAAATCACTACTTACCTCCAAGAGTATGACGAACTATGGAGGTTTGAGTAAATTAATACTTGGGAAGTGGGCTCTAAACATACAAAAGGAGAACACAGTGATTAGTGACCATGACATGGTGGTTGACTAAACTCAACATAGACCGTTGACTTTGACCATTGACATTTGACTTGAGTTGACTTTTGGTCAAGCACCTATTTTGGAGGAAGAGCTCAAGGTTTATTTTTTTGACTGATTAGGTGGTGCGTAGCAGCAGTACTCTATCAGTGAGAGCTATAGCAGTTGAGCATTTTCTGTGAGGTGAGTCTTCTTGCCACACTAGTAGGTCGAAGGCACCAATGCCGGCTCACTGATTCGTATATGTAGGATATGTGTGACAATGTGACTATTACTGATATGATTGTATGTTATATACATGGAGCCAATCTGGGCTCGGGGTCATTATGGACTCGGGGTTGATACAAACCCAACACAACTACTTGTTCTTACATGGGGTTGATACGTACCCGACAAAACCACGTCTTGTTATATTTATGTGTATGTTGTATGTGGTATTTTGGGGAAGCTGACGAAACTTTGTGCTTACAGTTATGTTTATGGTTTCAAGCTTTGTGTTGCTATATTTATGTGTATGTTGTGATGGCACAAGATTCTCCCCCTCGTGTTTCCGCGATTATAATTTCCAAAAGTTTTTTTAGAAAATAGAAAGGGGGTATGATGCATGCAATCAGTCGAGCTCAAGTAACTAGTGATTCCCAAAATAACAATATCCATGTGTTATGATTAGTATTCTAGATATATGATTTGCATGCTAGTATAGGACTAAGGATACCTTCAGGAATCGTATGATAGAATTGCCTGATTTTTGCGTTGCCTTATTGCCTAGGAGAATTGGATGCTATGTGCTACTTGGAAATTATATCAGCTTAGTTAATTACTAAGTTTATACTTTAAAAGTTGTATACAATTAGTTTTAGATAGCCCAGGAATGATCTATTTAGCCACATTTCTTGTTCCTTGTTTGGTTGTGGACTTAGGGTAGAATCATTATTCAACAGTCTATGTGATCTAATTTTGTGTACAACTTGCATGCATAAGACAACTGACAGTGATGGTTGAGGTTCCCTATGTTACAGGGCATTTGAGTTGAGAATTCCTAAGAGAGCCTAGGAAATGTCATAGTAGGATATGTATGTTGTTTAGCATAGGGATAGCTTGTATGAATTTAATATGGCGACTTAGAGGATTTAGGATGGTCCTTGAGGAAACTACAGATATATGTGGAAGATAGTATTAAGACCATACTACTGAAAGCACATGATTTGTATTTGAGACAAGGATTATCTTGGAGATCCTAAGGAGCTTGTGGAATGGAAGTTTCATCATGAGTGTGCTGATCATTTGTATGTTTGTATTTCAGTTGGGAATGACAATCACGTGAGGAAGAGCTTCTAGATTAGGTTCTAGCTCTGGACCATAACGAATTGATGAGCAGTTGTGCGAGTTTATCACATCTGAGATCACTTGTGGTATCATGGAGGCCACCACTGTGATTTTTACTACTATCAAGGAGGGGATTATGGAGTTGATGGATGAGTGACTCAGGGCCCTTCGAGCAGAGGTCGATGCGGGACCGTTGGGAGCACAAACTCCCTTGTTTTAGGATTTCAAGGCTTGTGGAGCTCCAGAGTTCTTTAGGGATAAGGACACCATCGATAGCCACTGTTGGATCGCTGACATGGAGAATGCTCAGTGGATGAGTTTTTGCCCTGAGGGGGCAAATGTAGGGTTTGCATCCTGCCTTCTGAGAGACCGAGCACATGATCAGTGGGATCAGGTTGGCTGAGCTGTGGGATCTGCAATAGTGGTGGCAATGACTTGGGAAGAGTTTGTTAGGAGATTCTAGGAGGAGTTTGCACCAAAGATTGAGATGCAACAGCTAGCGAGGGAGTTTCAGGATCTTCTCCAGACTATTGAGATTGTGGCAGAGATCATATCCAAGTTGTGTGAGAGGGTTATGTTGGTTCCTCAGTATGCTGAAGATGAGGAGATGAAGAAGACGATATATCATGACATGTTGCAGGATGACATCAGAGAGTATGAGATTTTTGAGGTGCAAGACCCCGAATGATATGATTGAGAAGGACGGTGAGCAGGAGATTAAGCTTGAGCTTTAGACGAAGCACAGATCGGAGCAGGTACAAACAATAGTTAGCCAGGCTAAGAGGCCCAAGACTTATGTCGCATACTGGGGCTCAGCAGGGTCGGAGGCGTTGCGGAAAGTGCACCAAGCCGCACTACAGGGCATGTCGATCAGCGGGTTCGAGGTGTTACAAATATGGATAAAATAGTTATATTAGTAGGGATTGGCCCGGAGTGCATTTGTTTATTTTCAATGCAACCAGACATGCCATAAGAAGGCCGATTGTCTGAGTTTATCAGGAGGGGGCAGTGGCGACACTTACACCAGCCACTTTAAGGATCACTGGTGGCTGCCATGGCAAGGCGGAGGCAACTGTGGTGAAGAGAAGGGCATTTCAGTTGACTACCAACGAGGCTTGAGTAGCACCGAATGTGGTTACTGGTATGTAATTTTATCATTTCATTTATTGCTTTCCTTGTTTATGCTTATGTTTTATCTGATCATGTATATAAAATTTCTTAGTCAATGGTATGACTACTCATGTTTTGTTTGATTCGGGTGCTACCCAATCCTTTGTATCTCTTGTGCTTTGCAAGAAGTTTAGTGATGCTCCTAGGACTCTCGATTATCCGTTGGAGGTGGAGATCGCCGACGATCGTTCTATGAGTGCTTCGAGGGTTCATAGTGAGTATGTTCTGAACCTGTTCAACAAGAGATATTCTATTGACTTGGTTCTGATTCCTTTGTGAGGGTCGAAGGTTATCATAAGGATGGACTGGTTAGGACCCAATGGGGCAATGATTGACTGTTAGCACTAGCTAGTTAGTGTTCAAACCCCTGGTAGGGGAAACATGGTTATTCATGGATAAGGGACTCCATGCGGACCAACCCTTTATTCAGCTGCGAGGGCCAGTAAATATCTTTAGAAAGGTTGTTCTAGGTTTCTGGCTTGTGTGGCGGATACTCGGGTTAGGGCATGACGATGTTGAGTGGGGTGCCTATCGTTCGGGATTTCCCCGATGTGTTTCTCAAGAAATTTCTTGGAGTGCCTCCCAAGAGACAGTTTGAGTTCCAAAATGATTTAGTTCCTAGTATGGCCCCAATAGCCAAAGCACCATATCAATTGGCACCACCAGAGATGTAGGAGTTGTCTATGAAGTTTAAGGAGTAGCTAGACAAGTGGTTTATTAGACCGAGTAGTTTATAATGGGGAGCACCAATCTTGTTCATGAAAAGGAATGACGGTTCACACAGGATGTGCATTGACTACCAGGAGTGGAATAAGTTAACGGTGAAGAACCGTTACCCACTTCAGAGTATCAATGATTTATTTGACCAACTTCAGGGTGCATCTTAGTTTTCCAAGATTGATTTGCGATCAAGTTACCATCAGATGAGGTTCAGGAACAAGGACGTGCAGAAGTCGGCCTTCAGGACTCGTTATGGTCATTACTAGTTTGTGGTGATGTCTTTCGGGCTCACCAACACACCCGCAGTGTTGATGGATCTCAAGAATCGGGTATGCAGATTGATGCTTGATTGGTCAGTGATCATGTTTATTGATGATATTTTGCTCTACTCCAAGACCAAGGAGTAGCACGAGGATCATTTACGGGAGGTACTGGAGACTTTAAGGAGGGAGAGTCTGCATGCCTAATTCTCCAAATGTGAGTTTTGGTTGCGAGAGGTGCAATTCTTGGGGCACATCATCAACCAAAAGGATATATTGGTCGACCTGACCAAGATTGAGGCCTTGATGAGGTAGGAGGTTCTAAGGAACCCATTGGAGATTCAGAGTTTTCTAGGTCTCATGGGTTATTCTTGGAGATTTATCTAGGATTTCTCCAAGATCGTTGTGCCTTTGACCCACTTGACGAAGAAGAATGTTATTTTTCGGTAGGGGCCTAATCAACCGTTAGCTTTTGAGACGTTGAAACAAAGATTGTGTAAGGCCCCAGTTCTCACTCTCCTTAAGGGCATGGATGATTTTGTGGTTTATTATGACGCGTCTATCTTATGATTGGGAGCTTTCTTCATGCATAGGGGACGTCTGATTTCTTACACTTCAAGGCAACTGAAGCCTCATGAAGTGAATTACCTTACATATGATTTGGAGTTGGAAGTTGTATTTTTTTCACTCAAGATTTCGAGTCATAATATATATGGATTTAGGTGTACTATATTCACTAATCATAGGAACATGAGATATTTGATGGATCAGCTGAATTTGAAAATAAGGCAACAAAGATGGCTAGATGTGGTAATGAATTATGATTGTGAAATTCTATACCACCATGGGAAGGCCAAGGTTTTGGACTATGCCTTGAGCCGCAAAGAGACAATGCACCTATTGGGGACTTATGTCTGAGGATGGTTATTGTTTCTCCACTATTAGATATGATCAAAGAGGCTTATGTGGAGGGTCTGAAGAAGGAAAATTGGAAGGTAAAGTGAATCAGGGAGCAGATTCCATTTTTTGTCAAGGATATTCGGGGCTTGTTGACATAATGTAGGAGGGTTTGGGTACCGACTACTGGTGGGATTAGGCAGACAGTGATGGAAGAGGCTCACAAGTCGAAGTTTTGGATCTATCCGGGGGGCACAAAGATGTACAGGGATCTGAGGTTGAGCTATTGGTGGTCCTATATGAAGAGGGTGATCACCTGGTTTTTGGAGCGATGCTTGACTCTTCGGAAAGTCAAGGATGAACATCAGAGATCCCACGATAAAATGCAGTTGTTAACCATTCCCATGTGGAAATAGGAAGAGATCACTATGGAATTCATCATAATGTTTTCGTGGAAGCCACTTTGGGTTGACTCTATCTGGTTCATTGTTGATAGATTAACCAAGAGTGCACATTTCATTCCGATTTCTGAGAGTATATCAACTGAGAAACTGGCTGACGTTTACATTCGGGAGGTGGTGGTTCGGCACAGAGTGCCTGTTTCGGTGGTTTCAAATCGAGACGTTCTTTTTACCTCCAGGTTTTGGAGGAAGTTTCATGTGAATTTGGGTACTCAGCTGCATTTTAGTACAATATACCACCCCCATACCGATGGGCAGAGTGAGCGGACCATTCAGACACTCGAAGATATGCTCAGGGCGTGCCTGCTAGATTTTGGTAGGATTTGGGATACTTATCTTCCACTAGATGATTTCTCCTACAACAACAATTACCATGCTAGAGTTGAACGACCACCTTTCGAGATGTTATGTGGGAGGAGGTATAGGACCCCAATTTTTGGGGTGAGGTCAGGCATCGAGTGATAGGGAGTACTGATGTAGTGCTCAAGACCACTGAGATTCAGTAGGTTCGTGACAAGTTGTGGGTCGCACAAAGTCGACAAAAGAGTTTTGCCGACCGACATCGTTGGGATCTTGAGTTTCAAGTGGGGGATTTAGTGCTTTTGAAGGTGTCACCTTGGAAGGGTGTCATCCGATTTCGGAAGTGGAGAAAGCTAGGTCCCCGATTTATTTGTCCTTTCGGGATTATCCGGGTGGGCAAGGTTGCATACCAATTGGAGTTACCTGATGAGCTCAGTCAAATACACAACACTTTCCATGTCTCTCAGTTATGGAAGTGTTTATCCTATGATTCTACGGTGATTCCTTTGGATGACATTCAGGTCGATGAGCGCCTGAATTATGTAGAGATACTAATTGCGGTTATTGACAGAAAGATAAAGTCTTTGAACAAAAAGAGGTGAAACTGGTGAAGGTGTAATGGTAGCATCGAAGGGGTTCTAAGTGGACGTGGAAACTAAAGGACGAGTTAAGAGAGCTTTACCCCAAGTTATTTTTGGAGGCAGACTTCGAGGATTAATTATGATTCTAGTGAGGGAGATTTGTATCATCCGGATCTCGATATACTTTATATTTTGCAATATAGCATTTTATAGGATCACCACGATGTGGTAGGGAGGCACCACGGCGTAGCAGTATAGGCCACAACGTGGCAACTAGAAAACGAGAAACCTTATTTTCTGGGTTTTGCTCCCTATTTAAAGGAATGAGGAGGCTAGGGTTTGCTCACCCTCAACCTCCATCAACCTCTGTTAGACTTATGAAACCCTAAATCCCCCCCCCCCCTCTCTCACTCTAATTTTTGAGCCTTTGTTGGTTTTCTTGAATCCTTGGAAGGAAGAAAGAAGAAGAAGTGAGCTAAGACTCGACAAGCTAGTCTTCATCCTTGGTGTTAGCAATCTTCTGAACCCTTGTAAGTGTACAAGACTCATTTTTTTAATCAAAATAGGTTGCTAGACCTTATGTTTTGTACCTTAATCTTCATGTTTTGTGAATTATAATGGTGGGATCTCATAGGGCTTGCAACTTTTTGAATCTATGGGACTTTGGGTATGATTATTGGTTTGGATCTGGTTTCTTGATGGGTATTGAGCCATGCATGAGATTTCTACAGAAAAGCCTCTTTCTGGCTCATTATTGCTTCAAGACATGCATTGGACATGCATGTCTATAAAGCACCAACTTTTATGTTGGATTAGGTATTAGAATCTATTCAGGAGTAAATGAGTTATGGACTTTTTGGAATAAGTGCTTAATGGGGAAAGTCATGTCGTATTTAGCTCCTTTGAATCCAGGGTTTCAGATTTTGGCCTTATGGATGGTCTTATCAGGTAAAGTTGGAAACCTTATCCTTCTAAACCTTTTTTCAGGTCAGATTTGAAATTTAGAGCCTTTGGGATCGAATAAAACAACTTAATCTATTAAGCTGCTAAAAACCCAGTGCCTACGACATGGCTCAAGTCGCCACGGGATGGCAGTGGGGAAAATTGCGAATAACTGTTACTGGAGGGCCACATCGTGGCGGTTGACTAAAGTCAACGTTGATAGCAGATTTTGACCATTGACCTTTGACTTGAATTAACCTTTGGTAAAGCACCTATTTTGGATGAAGAGCTAAAGGTTTATTTGGTTTGACTGATTAGGTGGCGCGTAGCAACGATACTCTGTCAGTGAGAGTTGTAGCAGTTGAGCATTTTCTGTGAGGTGAGCCTTCTCGCCACACTAGTGGGTCGAAGGCACCGATGCTGACCCACTGATTTGTATGTGTAGGATGTATGTGATAGTGTGAATATTACTGATATGATTATATGTTATATACATGGATCCAATATGGGATCAGGTTCATTATGGACTCGGGGTTTATAGGGACCCGACACAACTACTTGTTACATGGGGTTGATATGGACCAGGGGTTTGATACATACCCAACACAACCACATGTTGTTATATTTATGTGTATGTTGTATGCAGTATTTTGGGGAAACTTACTAAGATATGTTCTTACAGTTATGTTTATGGTTTTAGGTACTTCCGATTCGAAAGGGAAGGGTGATGACACGACATTCTCCCCTCATGTTTCCGTGATTATGATTTCTTTTACTATGATGTTTTGGATAATTTGTATCATGGATGTTTTTGAGACATATGATGTATGAGATTGATGAATTTGAAAATGAAAATTTTATCACTGTGTTTGGGACGTTACATTGGCGTGTCGGTTAACATTACGAGCTCCATCAAAAAGTTAAAAAGCGAAAGTGCAGCTTTTATAGATAACATAACATTCATTTTTAGTTAAATAGATTGTGAATTAACCATGCAAAATCACATGGTCCCTAGCTCAAGTTACGCTTGAGATTCATAAGTTCCACATTATTCTCTACTTATGCTCTCAAATTTAAATGTCGCTCAACTACACGAGCTCCATCAACACAATGTAAAGAGAATGTGTAATTTTCATGGGTAACATAAGATTCATATTCTATTAATAAAATAGGATTGTGTTTTATACTTGTATTTATAGTATTGTTAGATTGACCATCATCACTATCAAACCCTTTTGATAACTCCACTCTCAAAATACAATAGGGTAGTGGGGTGGTAGGTGTGAAACATATTAAAAACAGAACTCATTAGGAATCATAGAGACCTACTTAAACCCTTACATTAGTGTGAGTGAGTCTAGTCATGGTAAGGTTAACAGTGTCAATATTTAAACATGCGGGGACACATGTTCTCACTTTCTTATATATATATATATATATATATATATATATATATATATATATATATATATATATAGATATAGATACATACATACGGGGTAAATTTAAAACTCCTTAAATTTAGTTCTCTAATATTAATTCTAAATAATTGCAAGGACGTCATGTAACAATTAATAATTCATGAGGAGTTAATATTCAAATTTATAAATCTCTATTATAATTAATATAAAATATTCAAATTTTAAATCACCATTTAAATAATATTAAATAAATATTCAAGTAAATCTCTATTAAATAATATTTATCTCATTTCTAATTTAAGACAATTTAAATTAGGTAGTTACCTATATTTGAAAACCTTCTAATTTGAAATTTAAAAGGAAACTGAAAAACCCTAACCCGACAGACCACGTCATGGGCAGAAGGTGGGCATGTTGTGGTTGCGATTAATTGGTTTCTCCAGTTTTGAATTTTTTCTTCTTCTTCTTATCAATTTCGAAAAAGCATTTACAGAAAATATGGATTAAGGGTGCTAGTAATTATGAACCAATGACTTGTACACCACTGTTGGGTTTGTATGCATCAAATACACTTGAACTAGGTAGCAGAAAAATCAAACTATGATATACCTAAGTGTACCTGGGTGGTCCAAGTGTACTGTAGGCGTTGTGAGGCGGTCCAGCCTGACTGTAGGCCCAAAGGAGTGGTCCAACTATACTTTAGGCCCTGGTGGGCGGTCCAGTTAGACTGTAGGCTCGGGAGAGGGGTCCAGACATACTGTAGGCCTTGCGAGGTGGTCTAGGTAGATTAAAGGCTCACGTGTACATGCATTGTGTATGTATTGTTGTGTGGGGTATTTTGGGTAACTTACTAAGAGTTGTGGATTCAAATGTTTTTCAGGTACTTATCAAATTGTAAAGACAGGACTGTACACACACATCATCGATTTTATGATTTGAGATTCCGAATTGTTTTTCTTGTAACTTTGATTTTGAATTATGGTTTATGAACATATGGTTGGCTTGAATGTGACTCTATAAAAAATGAGTGTTTATTCTATTTTAAAATTTGAAAATTTTATTGTGGAACTTGGGACGTTACACCTTCCAACTAGCTCAAAAGGGTCTTCACCTAATCTTGGTTAGTAGAAACCTATCCAAACTTAAAGAATTTTATGATGAGATTGTATCGGTGCACCTAACCACCAAGATTAAGATTTTCATTGTGAAAATATGGTGGTCGGAGTTAGGGAGATGTAGAAGGTGATTTATAGCGAACTACTATTCGTGGTTCTTTTGGTGAATAATGTCGGGGTGACTTATCCTGTGGCTAGGTTTTTCATGAGGTTGAAAAAGAAGTTGCATGTGATGAAAGTGAATGTGATAGGTACGAGTTTGGTAACAAAAGTTGTGATTAAATGAATGGTTGAGAGGAAAATAAGTGTCATTATTAATATTGGTTCGGGTTTTTCCATTGTTGTACCTTCACATCATCTCTATGTGATCTATCATGCCAACAAAGCGTAAGTTGGTCGTTAATTGTCTATTTCTTTCGTTTAATTCAATCTATGATTCTCTTTTTCTATTTTAATATTAAATTAAAGGCATATGGTTTAATTTTGTGTCAAGAAACATGCATTATGAATGTTTTTACAACCAAAAGACAACCATGGTTTTGAGTTTTGAAAACAAGTTATTTACATACATAAATTATTTAAAAACAAAGATTTTCATTGATGGAGGTGGAAATTGGATATGCTTATTTCATTTACGTTGCAAATTCAAGAACATCGAAAACTTAGTGTCAAAATTAGAAAAATAATGAAAATTTAGTATCAAAATCGCAAAAAAAAATCGAAAACATAGCAACTCTTATGCCACTTTATTCCGCTTCCGACACGTCACCATGTCATGTCAGCAATGTCAACCAGATTACCTGAAGCAAATCGGTCAATTGTTTAGAACTGCAACAAATTGAAAACATTGTGACTTAATTGTAACAAAAAAAAACACAATATCAAAATCGAAAAACATAAAAATAAAAAGTTAGTGATTTTTGTACCATTTATCTTTTTTAATAAGTCATAACTTATATAATAAGTTATGGTTTTTTTCCTAACTAAGCTTTGATAGTTTTTCGGGAGCCGATTCGTTCATAATAATTTTCTCCGTTCACAACAATTTGTGATTTAAATACAACTCTATAAAACACAAATTATTGTATATAAAGAAAAATTATTATGTATCAATCTTTATTTTTTTTCCTTCGTAACAAACTATCATGTTGTACCTTGCTTACTCCAAAAATAAACATATAGTTTAATAGATTTAATAGATAATAGTTTTTGTTTACTACTTTAATTATAGGCTATATTTAATCAAAAGTATTTATTTATTTCTTTTAATAAAGAAATCGGAATTATTGCCTTTACAAAATGAAAATTGTGCACGTTGAAATATTATTTAATTAAAATCTAGTTATTGTTTTTTAATATGAAAATATCACAACTAACGGCTAAGAATTTATCGTTGTATAATAAATATTCTCATGTCACTTACTTATATTGAATTTATCTAAATCATTGCCACGCACCCAAAAGCAAATTATTCGGTTTTGGTTTGAACGAAGAATACCAAGTATCATATAGAATAAATTATAGAAATAGAAATTAAATATTCTCCTATTTTATTCTTATAAATCCTCTTATCTAATTAAATAATAACATGTGTCATATTAATATGTTAAAATATCGTTAAATGAGCATTAAATGTTACACATGTCACTATTTAATTGAGTAGAATGATTTATAGGAACAAAAAATAGAAGAATATTTAGAAATAATATTTCTGGTTTAGCGAAATTCACGCTATGAGTATAATTTTCAAAGACTTAACACAAGCAGTCTTGATGGTTTTATTTTCTTACAGTTTTGGTCCGTATCTCATGTTAAATGATCATCTTATTTTTTTAATACCCTTTACTTTTATTTATTTTCCAATTAAATACTAGAAATGCTAATTTCATAATTAAACCACAAGAATCAGAGAAGTCGAAGGGAAAACATATCGTCCACAAGTTTTCTAAATAAAACCATTGCCTGATAAATTGGTTGTTTTTCTCCACCATTGCTTTAAAACCTAATGCTTATAGGAATGGACATGTAAGTGTAACACCCGGATTCCCAGGTATATTATTTTATTCCTTTATTTTTTTGGAGGTTGGGAGGGGACTCGGCGAGTTGGTGTTTAGACTGGCTGAGTATGGTCGCGGATTCTTATCCAGGTTCACAGCTGGACTCAACGAGTTCATGAGTAGACTCGGCGAATCCACGCTGTTTAATGAAACCCAAATTTCTTGGGTTTGGGACCTATTTAAAGGCCCTTAGGGTCGTCATTTGCGGCTACCAAACCCCAGAGAGAAACCCTAAGAGATCTAGAGCATTTGTGAGGAAGGAGAGGTAATTCTTGATCATTTTGTTGGTGTAATTGCAAGAAGGAGGTGACCAAGGCAAGAGGAGGCTGAAGGAGGTGCGATTCTGGTAACTTCAGAGTTCATAGACTTCATCTTGAGGTATTTATTCAGACCTTCTTCAGATTTGGTGTTGATTCTTAGAGTTAGGGTTTTCTAACCCCTTTAGAGGATGGATATGTGGAGCAATTGGTCCCTTCTCGAGTTTATGCTTTGGATCTGGACTCAAAGAGGTCCAGAGACCTTAACCCTTGGAGCTTTATGAGTTATTTTGGGAGTCATGAGCTTAGGATGTTATTTTTAGGGCTAAATCACCAAGTGAGACCATCTAGATGTTATATGAGTGTCAAGGTCTGAACTTTACATGATTATCATGCTTGGGAAGGTCAGATCTATGGGTTTAAGGAACAGATCTGACCTCAGGAGGTCAAAGGAGTTTGTGCATGGCATGAACTCGCCGAGTCTGAAGAACAACTCGGCGAGTAGGGTTAGGGTTTCCCGTAAATCACTCAGTGAGTAGACTTGCCGAGTTGGAGAAATAACTTAGTGAGTCAGAGGGGGATTAGGGGACTAGAGTTCAAGGAGGAACTCACCGAGTTGTTCTTGAGACTCGGCGAGTTGAGTCGGGGTGGCCCCACGATTCATGCCAGGTGTGACTCGTCGAGCAAGGGGAGGAACTCGACGTGTCAAGCGGGACTAAAGAGTTAGTGGACATGTGTATACTCGCCGAGTCACCCAAGTGCACTCATCGAGTCGGGTCAAAGTTTGACCGTTGACTTTTGTTGACTTTTAGGGTTTGTCAACAATGTGGCCTTTATGCCAAGAGAGGGTTAAAATGGTCTTTTACCCTTCTGAGGGTGCTAAGATAGGGTTGAGTATAATATATTTATGAGAGTATTTACCTTATGTGATTAGGCGGAGGCTAGATCGTAATTCTACCGAGTCAGAGATTTACCGAGACATCTGAGGTGAGTCTTCTCACTATACTTTACCTAGTGTGGTAACAGAATTATGTGGCAGAGTATTTTAGAGTTATATGCCAGTGTATTTACATGTTACTATGTGTTGTGATTTATTGTGATATGTGATATGCATGATTCAGAGTTTACAGAGTTAGGACCAATGGGTCCATAGAGTTATGGGACCAAGAGGGTCCCACAGAGATATTCGACCAGAGGGTCAACAGAGTTATAGTCTTGAGTGGCTGATATGTGTTTATGTGATATTTTGGGGAACCCACTAAGCAATTATACTTACAGTGTTATGTGTGGTGTTTTAGGTACCAGCGATGATCGCGAGAAGGCGCCGGCATGACTCGTACACACGCACACTGGAGTTCATATGTTTGATCCTGGGGTTTTGTATTGGGATGAAGTTGATACAATGTTTTGAAAAATGAATGTGAATGATGCTTTATGTTTTCTTTTTTTTAAAAAAATAGTTGAAAAAAATTGTTTAAATTTTACGGTGTTACAGTAAGTGTGTGTATGGGTATTGGCATGGGTGTGAGTGTGGTTGTAAGTGTAAGTGTAGAGTGGGATATGTATGTATTGTGTGGGTGTGGGAAGGGTGGGCGTGGGCATGGGCGTGAACATGTGTGTTGGTCATGGGTGTGTAGGTATGGGTGAGGGGTTGTGTAACAACTTGAAAATTTTGAAATAATATGATGTAGTGAAAGTAAGGTTTGTGTAAAAAGAATAAAATGATCAAAGCAGATAATTAAGTGAAATAACAGTGTTAAATAAGGTGATGTAGTATCTTGTAAGCTTATTTCCATATGGTGGTATTGTGAATGCTTTAGAAAGAAAATGATACATGAAGCTTATTAGTATATGTATGTTTTAGTACAAAAGAGCATTTTGGTCTAATTTGAAAGATATATGAAAGCTTAAGTAATATTGTTTAATGTTTGATTGTATGATAACTATTTGGTATATAAATATTGGTAAAAATATGGTAATGTGAGACCTATAGACCTGTATATTCACAGAAACATAAGTATGGGAATTGAACATTCTTAAAAGAAAAAGAAAACCAGAATTGTAGGAACCGTGACACATTCTATGAGGCTGCGATACGTTATTAGAGATAGTATAAGGTCCATGGTGTGGTTGCGCAAATCCCATAACAAATATTAATTTGTTAAAAACTCATTTTACTAACATAACACCCCTAAATTATGTTGTGTAGCTCTCTTTGAGCGATTTTAAAGACAAGAATATATGTGCGATTAGAAGCGGGAGTAACAAGAATTCATCTCTAGAATCATCAAAGGTATGATTATCTTCATGAATCAAGTTTATAGACTTTCATGGTGGCTGTCTCTGTAACGTCCCAAAATATGACCTAAAAATTTCATTTTTAAAATTCATTAAACGATAATCCAAAATATTGTCATACAACCATGAAAGGCCAAAGTGTATCACTATCGCACAAAATATCATAGTAAATCTCAAAATACGAAATAGAGTGATGTGTGCATTGCAATCATCCCATACTTTTCTCTTTTGAACCAGAAGTAGTCGAAACATAAACTGAAAACCGTAAGCTCAAAACTTAGTGAGTTCCCTAAACTACCACATAATAAACACATACTGGGCCCTCGTCCCACATCGAGCCTCGCCCGACATCAAGTCCCACTTAGTCTTGGTCCCTGCCCGACATCGATCCCTGCTCGGGTTATAGAACTGTCATCCATTAGGCCCTGCCTAACATCAGGCCCCTCCCGGTATACATATAAACATATAAACATATAATCATGCTAACACATACGATAATCACAAAGATAGTAACATACGATATAACCATTGGGCCTCGACCGGCATCGAGCCCAACTCGGTGTACATAACAGCACATAACACATGCAAGAGTCATGTAGACATCTAGCATCCTAACATAATAATCATGGGACAGAATTTGGTGCCTTCGACCCGCTAAAACCAGTGAGGAAACGCATCTCAGACTGCTGAATCTCACATATAAATCTCTGGCTACAGGTCCATTAAAATCCCCGTGCTATCAACATAAAATAACATCCAATTAATAATTGGATCCTGACTCTGTGACATCCCCAAAATCACGGCCAGAAAAGACCGATTTTGTTTATGCTTTATAAAAATCAGAGTACTTCATTTTATAAAAAGGTTGCGGAATTTGTTCCCAAAAAAACATGGTAAATACGTTATTAAAACATTTTCGAAGAAACGTATTTATTTCATTTTAAAATGTTTGGGATGTCATCGTTAATACCAAAACATAAGCATAAACAGAACTTACAATGATTTACACTAGTGATCTACATCTCTTTTAAATCTCTCAGTGTAATGTCACTTCACTTCGTCACCTGTGATATACATAAACTGAGTGGGTCAGGTTGGGAAACCTGGTGAGTACATAGGGTTTTCAACCCACAATAATATAATTATTATGTTCAATCAAACAATCAACCCAATTACCCATCCCCATTATCTTCTTTACTCTTTAAGGATTTAACCTAAGAGTCATCTATCCTGCATTCATTTATTTTGAAGTCCCTTACTTCCACGGTTATAGGACTGGCACTAAATCCATAGCTGCCAATGTTTGTTCATAAAGCACTAATTCCATAGCTGCTATAGTCTATTCATCGGGTACTAAATCCATAGCTACCAGTCTTTATCTAATAGGTACTAAGTCCATAGCTACCAATGTTCAACAGGTACTAAGTCCATAGCTACCAATTCCTACAGGTACTAAATCCTTAGCTACCAGCATCTAACTAATAGGTACTAAGTCCATAGCTACTAATTTACATCAGGTACTAAATCCATAGCTACCAACGTCTAACAGGTACTAAGTCCATAGCTACCGGTGTTCGTCCCATAGGCACTAAGTCTATAGCTGCCAATATATACTCACGTCATCTTCTATCTCTCATCATTCATCTACCCATCTCATACCCAACATATTCGTATATATAAAATACGTATACAGTTTAAATCCTTTAAAACATGTATAAAACGTTCATCCAACATAGACAGCAAGTATTCAGATAATATGCACACATAGCACGTAGTTTATATAAAATACTTCATATCTATGTGTAAGATGAAAGGGACTATGCACTCACCTGAGTAGGTGGTGACTCAGTACTCGGACAGCGCTTCGATACTCTCAAAACGATATTCCTTCGATAAAACCTAGTACCAATACCACTAGGGTTTAGTTTAACGATAACCGCGACAAATTAATTAGTCCGAGTATTATTAAGTGTTAATAATACTCGATATAACTCATTTTAATAGCCCAAATAATTATTTTAAGGACCTAATAACATTCCTATAATTATATGAAAGCTATATTAAAAATTGCGTAAGCGTAGCACACTTACAGCGAATTTTATCGAAAATCGGGACCTAATTGGAGCAGCGTTTCGAAACTGAAAAACTCCTTTTTCTCGGGACTCCGGGAGCCTCGGGGCTTCCCTAGGGTGCTAGGGAGGTTCCCTAGGGTTTGGGGGTGTTTAGAACACTTAGAGAGAGAAAGAAGTTAGAGAGAGAGTGAAGAAAGTTGTGAAAAATGAAGGATAATCGGCCCCCTTTTATAGCCCTGCGAGGCCTTGGTACGCTGGGCGTACCTCGAACCTACGCGGGGCGTAGTCATCGGATAAGAGTGCCAGCGAGGGTCTAGCTGTCTAACACTCGGAGTAGATCAGGGCGAGGGTACGTGGGGCGTACAAACTTCGGACGCGGGGCGTAGGGCGAGGCTTCGTGGCATGATCCGAAGCAAGATCTGAATCATCATCCGACGGCCCACAACGTGCCACGTCATCAATCCTCATCAGCCTTCGCAAATTCGATTATAAACTTTAAAAATTCGTAACTTTCGCATACGAGCTCCGTTTTCGACGTTCTTTATATCCACGCGAAGGTGGGAATGTACTATACAACTTTCGTTTAGACTTCGTCGGCTAATTTTGGCTCGATTTTAAATTTTATATTATTAACGGGCCGGGACAGGATTGGTCCATTTAAATCCTCATAACTTCTTCATCCGACATCCGTTTTTTTCTCGTTACGCTACTATCAACGAGATCTTCGATTCTCGTTTAGGTCGTGTCGGCTAAAAACCGCTCGATCTAATATTCGAATTTCGGGCTGTATACTGCTAGTACGAAACTTCGAAAAATCATAACTTCTTCATACGAAGTCAAATTTGGGCGTTCTTTTTATCGATATTCTTAGTTTAACATATTCTACGAATTTCGTTTAGATTGCTAAGGCTAAATCTCGCTCTATCGTAAATTCACTATTTATGATTCCCGGTGTCGTGCCGGTTCTGTCGCGAAACTTCAACGGGTCATAACTTCTTCGTTATAACTCGAATTTCGGCGTTCTTTATATGTACGGAAACCTTGTGACATATACTACAACTTGGTTAATATTATTTATTCTAAATAATCTTTTGTCGAAAAGTCGTTTTCGACTCATATTGCCTCTATTTTGACTAGCCCGGATTTGCGGGCGTTACAATTATCTCCCCCTTAGGATGATTACGTCCCGGAATCATCAACGAAATAGGTTCGTATAATGACTCCATACGTCATCTCTTCATCCTATGTAATAATTATAACTTCTACATTCCTTCAATTCTATCTCTTAAACTCATTGATTGTAAGAGTACTCGATCGTGCACCTGCTCTCTACCTCAGGTTAGACTCCAAATTATGACCTTCAAGTCACAATCTCGATCCTTGCTGGATACAGACTTGAGATAAGTTCTTTTATTACTACTATAGATCGATGTGTCATATTCTAATGACCTATCATCATATGTTGCAACACTTAGACTTAGGTCTCTTAGAGTTAAATTCTAAAACAGACTATGCCTTCCTTCATGTTCTAATGTGATATAATCACACTTTAACATTAGGCATTTCTAGCTACCAACTTCTTTAACAACGAGTGCGATACTTCTATTGATCGCTTTGATTTCAACCGTTTGGTTTAAGTCGGACGCTACATCAAACTCGGTTCTCTGAACCACACAACATACTCATCGTAGTCGGGCTCGATTCGATATGACCACAAGGGTCGGAATATCAACAATCTTCTCAGTCATTACCGAAACGATGGTAACAACACACTTGAATAAAACGAAATCAATTACTAGCTTCTTGGTAACCTTGTGACTTTCCCTGATCCAAGTGTGAGTCCTGTGCTTCCGGTAGTATAGGCCTCTACTACCATTCACACCTACTCATACTCGTCCCAAGTATTGTCTCGCAGTTTCCCAAGTCACCATGCAGCAAATCACACAATCATTCGACACATCAAATAACAAAACGAAGGTTTTATATTAATTCTTGAAACGACTACATAGGTGTTCAAGTTCACCCTAGACTATGCCTCTACTAGGCTACATCGTACGAAACTATGGCTACTGCATAATCCGATCTTCGGGTAAGAAGTCCTCATTCTTGATTCCTCGCATGGTTCTCTGCTTCGTCGAGGATCATGTGAAATGCCCTTGGCCTTGGTGGCGTTTCTGGTCTTGCTGCTTTATTTTTCCTTGGGCAGTCTCTGGACATGTGCCACTTGCCTCCACATCCGTAGCATACTTTGTCATTATGTGTGTAGTCTTTGGAATAGTGACCCGTCCTCCCACACTTGTAACAAGTCACTTCTTCGTTGCACTTCCCACCATGCTTCTTCTTACATTTATCACACCATCTTGTTTCACCTCCATCTGCTCCTCCAAGTTTTGAGAATTTGCTTTCCTTGTTCGACCTCGAAGATCCCTCAAACTTTTGCTTCTCTCCTGCCTTATCTTTTTCTAGACCCTTTTCCCTTATCTGGGCCTCTACGTTCTTAGCTGCCCTAACAGCTGCTTTCAAGGTAGTTGCCATTTTGACCATTGGGCCAAAGTCAGTGGGCAGTCCGTTAGCAAACCTATCAATCTTGGAGAGTTCAGTAGGCACCAAGTAGGGGAATAGCTTCATCCTCTCGGTGAATGCGGTGGCATACTCATCTTCCCTTTCTTCAGGTTCTGAAACTCGTTGTTTAGGTCTATCAGATCTACCTCTGAGCAGTACTGCATTTTCAACTGTTCCAAAAACTCTTCCCACGACATCCTTAAGGCTTCTCCTCGTGGCATCGTATCTGCCAATAGCTTCCACCAGCTCAAGACTCCAGTTTTCAGTTGTCTTACAGCGAAGACAGTCTTCTGTTTCTCGTTACAGCTGCAGCTCTCAAACACCATCTCCATCTTAGAGATCCAATCCATAATCTCAACCGGTTTCGGGCTTCCTGAGAGACTTGGGGGTTTCGCACCCAAGAAATTCTTGTACATCCGCCCATCCTTGTTGTTTCTCCCTTCTGGGCCATCCCTTTGCTCACCTTGAGTCCCTACTTGACTCACTTGGCGGATGTAGTTCCCTTCCTCAGATTGCTCGGGAACTGGCTCCGTCGGTTCAACACGTACGGTAGGTTCGTCCCTATTTTCGTGGAGCATCTGTCTCATTTCTTCCCTTTGTTCAGCTAGCATAGCCCGAATCATGGCTTGAACTGCAGCCATGGTGACTGGCTCAGACGCAACTTCTTCTACAACAGGTATTTGCTGAACCACTGGGGGTTGATTCCTATTCTCATTTGCATTCCCAGCTCCGCTACGGGTTCTTGCCATTTTGATCTATACACCGAATAAGGTGAATCTAGATCTTAATTTAGGATTGACGTCTTAAATCATCTTTATCACCCCGAAACGTTTACATGCTAGTTCTAATATCGTAGTCATACGTTTAGAATCCTAAACACATAAGGTTTCTAGATCCGGTCGGCAACAGACCATAGATCCGAACAATTAACAACATATCATGCACAAAGCATTTAGCACATAAAAGCAATTTAGGCATTATTCCTAAAATAAGCTAGTGCTTACACCTCACAATCATCGCTTAGCATTCTAAGTTTAAGTCTAGAAGTAAATCCATATTCCTAGCTCGCTTAAACTAATGCTCTGATACCAACTGTGACATCCCCAAAATCACGGCCAGAAAAGACCGATTTTGTTTATGCTTTATAAAAATCAGAGTACTTCCTTTTATAAAAAGGTTGCGAAATTTGTTCCCAGAAAAACATGGTAAATACGTTATTAAAACATTTTCGAAGAAACATATTTATTTCATTTTAAAATGTTTGGGATGTCATTGTTAATACCGAAACATAAGCATAAACAGAACTTACAATGATTTACACTAGTGATCTACATCTCTTTTAAATCTCTCAGTGTAATGTCACTTCACTTCGTCACCTGTGATATACATAAACTGAGTGGGTCAGGTTGGGAAACCTGGTTAGTACATAGGGTTTTCAACCCACAATAATATAATTATTATGTTCAATCAAACAATCAACCCAATTACCCATCCCCATTATCTTCTTTACTCTTTAAGGATTTAACCTAAGAGTCATCTATCCTGCATTCGTTTATTCCGAAGTCCCTTACTTCTAGGGTTATAGGACTGACACTAAATCCATAGCTGCCAATGTTTGTTCATAAAGCACTAATTCCATAGCTGCTATAGTCTATTCATCGGGTACTAAATCCATAGCTACCAGTCTTTATCTAATAGGTACTAAGTCCATAGCTACCAATGTTCAACAGGTACTAAGTCCATAGCTACCAATTCCTATAGGTACTAAATCCTTAGCTACAAGCGTCTAACTAATAGGTACTAAGTCCATAGCTACCAATTTACATCAAGTACTAAATCCATAGCTACCAACGTCTAACAGGTACTAAGTCCATAGCTACCGATGTTCGTCCCATAGGCACTAAGTCTATAGCTGCCAATATATACTCACGTCATCTTCTATCTCTCATCATTCATCTACCCATCTCATACCCAACATATTCGTATATATAAAATACGTATACAGTTTAAATCCTTTAAAACATGTATAAAACGTTCATCCAACATAGACAGCAAGTATTCAGATAATATGCACACATGGCACGTAGTTTATATAAAGTACTTCATATCTATGTGTAAGATGAAAGGGACTATGCACTCACCTGAGTAGGTGGTGACTCAGTACTCGGACAGCGCTTCGATACTCTCAAAACGATATTCCTTCGATAAAACCTAGTACCAATACCACTAGGGTTTAGTTTAACGATAACCGCGACAAATTAATTAGTCCGAGTATTATTAAGTGTTAATAATACTCGATATAACTCATTTTAGTAGCCCAAATAATTATTTGAAGGACCTAATAACATTCCTATAATTATATGAAAGCTATATTAAAAATTGCGTAAACGTAGCACACTTACAACGAATTTTATCGAAAACCGGGACCTAATTGGAGCAGTGTTTCGAAACCGAAAAACTCCTTTTTCTCGGGACTCCGGGAGCCTCGGGGCTTCCCTAGGGTGCTAGGGAGGTTCCCTAGGGTTTGGGGGTGTTTAGAACACTTAGAGAGAGAAAGAAGTTAGAGAGAGTGAAGAAAGGTGTGAAAAATGACGGATAATCGGCCCCCTTTTATAGCCCTGCGAGGCCTCGGTACGCTGGGCGTACCTCGGACCTACGCAGGGCGTAGTCATCGGATAAGAGTGCCAGCGAGGGTCCAGCTGTCTAACACTCGGAGTAGATCAGGGCGAGGGTACGCGTGGCGTACAGACTTCAGACGCGGGGCATAGGGCGAGGCTTCGTGGCATGATCCGAAGCAAGATCTGAATCATCATCCGACGGCCCAGAACGTGCCACGTCATCAATCCTCATCAGCCTTCGCAAATTCGATTATAAACTTTAAAAATTCGTAACTTTCGCGTACGAGCTCCGTTTTCAACGTTCTTTATATCCACGTGAAGGTGGGAACGTACTCTACAACTTTCGTTTAGACTTCGTCGGCTAATTTTGGCTCGATTTTAAATTTTATATTATTAACGGGCCGGGACAAGATTGGTCCGTTTAAATCCTCATAACTTCTTCATCTGACATCCGTTTTCGCCCATCTTTTTCTCGTTACGCTACTCTCAACGAGATCTTCGATTCTCGTTTAGGTCGTGTCGGCTAAAAACCGCTCGATCTAATATTCGAATTTCGGGCTGTACACTGCTAGTATGAAACTTCGAAAAATCATAACTTCTTCATAGGAAGTCAGATTTGTGCGTTCTTTTTATCGATATTCTTAGTTTAACATATTCTACAAATTTCGTTTAGATTGCTAAGGCTAAATCTCGCTCTATCATAAATTCACTATTTATGATTCCCGGTGTCGTGTCGGTTCTGTCGCGAAACTTCGACGGGTCATAACTTCTTCGTTATAACTCGGATTTCGGCGTTCTTTATATGTACGGAAACCTTGTGACATATACTACAACTTGGTTAAGATTATTTATTCTAAATAATCTTTTGTCGAAAAGTCGTTTTCGACTCCTATTGCCTCTATTTTGACTAGCCCGGATATGCGGGCGTCACAGACTCACACTAAGAGTCCAAACCAGGGTAAACACATTTTTACCCTTTACCTAACTTGGCACAAGCCAACTATCCAAAACCAAATTCCAAAATGATCACCCAAAGCCCAAATATGGCCCAACCTTCCAAATTGGAACCAAATCCCTTCGTGGGCTTTCAACCAAAAGAGTCCAATAAAATAGCATCATCCCAAAAATAGAATGCTGATGTAACATCCTAAAAGTCATGACCAAAAACTTTCTTTTTAAAACATTAATAAAATCCATAATTCTCAACCACTTCATTCATAAACAAACTGTTATATCCAATCAGAGTATAATCCCAAAACATATTCCCTTATATCAGAGTAAAACATCCCAGGCTAAACAAATAATGGTGTGTGCCATGCGATCACCTCGAGTTCCTCCCTCTGCTACCAAAAGTACATGAAACCAAAACTGAAAACCGTAAGCATAAAGCTTAGTGAGTTCTCCAACCTACCACATACCATAAACGCATAACCAGGAACACATAACCACATACCGAGCCCCCACCTGCTGCATCGGGCCTCGCATGACATCGGGCCCCACCCGGCATCAGGTCCCACTTGGCATCGAGCCCTGCTCGGTATATAGATTTGTCTCCCTTAGGACCCTCCTGTCTCCGGGCCTCGCCCGCTACATGCATACACACAATCAAATAACATACATAAACATACTCTAATTGTACCCTGATCGAAGGCCTCACCTAACTTGGGCCCTGCCCCTGGTCTGCTACTGAAGTAGTGGAACCCCATCCATACTCCAACTAGTAGTGAGATACGGGCCCCAGCCCACACTCACATCCTACCTCTCACGGGCCTTGCCCCTACTATGATAATATTGAGATCTGGAACCCCATCCATACTTAGCTAGTGATGAGATACAGGACCTCGCGCACACTCACCTCCCTACCAGGCACATACAAGTATCACGGAGACATAAGTATAATCTAACATACAACATAAGAATCTTCCTCGGGATTGCCCCGACATCAAACCCCCGGTCCGGAGACATACTATTATCTAACATACCTCAGGCTTACCCCGACATCGGACCCTCGGTCCGGAGCCTATCGTCCCGACACATGCAAGAATCACAAAGACCTCTAGCGTCTTAACATTCCTCGGGCCTCGCCCGACATCAGGTCGTAACCCGGAACATATAACAATAAGTGCCTAGTGATATCCCCTGGGTCTTCTTTCTATACATAAACATAAACATCAACATAGACATAATGGGCTGGCATTGTGGCCGTAGACCAATGCACACAGTGAGTAGACTCACCTTGCACTGCTGAAGACTAGCTGAACATTTCTGACTGCTAACCGGCTTCCCAAACTAGAAATACCCAAAATAACATTAGACCATAATAATCCAAAAGTCAACCCAGGTCAAACTTGGTCAAAGTCAACGGTCAAATTCAACCTCCAGTTGACTTGACTCACCGAGTTGGTCTACCAACTCGTCGAGTCCATGCTCATCCAACCCAATACAACCACCGATCCTACCCATCGAGTCTAGCAAGAAATCGACGGGTTCTCCTTCAGTCATACCATCGGGACCATCTTCAACTGACTCTCCGTTTTCATCCTTGAAGTCGTCGAGTTCATATCCCTCTTATGAATGAGTCTAGTCTATGACTCGCCGAGTTGTATAAACAACTCGTCGATTCCATCTTCATAAACTCAGGAGATTGCCTTGGACTTGCCGATTTTATCCTTGAACTTGTCGAGTACGATGATCTTCATGTTCTCCATGGATCTAGGCTGGCTGAGTCCCTAACCTACTCAACTCATACCATTTACTGAAGGGTTTTGGGGCAAGAAAATGGCATGACTCCGAATCCCCCAAGTGACTCACCGAGTCCCTCTATGTCTCAATCTATTCAGACGATTTCAGCTAAGCACAAGGCATCCACAACCTAGATCTAACCTCCTAGGGTCGGAATAACACGTAATGCTACTACCTTTGTATCCATGAATGGCCCTTTTTGCTCAAAAGGCCATAACAATCTCTTAAACTTTGCTTGGGGAGTTCTAATGGCATAAAGCTTCCACCTTTATGCCTTAATCACTCTAAATGCTCTCAGATCTGAAAGGATCTATGCTTGGGACGTTTAAATCCCACAAGTAATCATTCTTGGTCCAAAAACTTCATAAAAAGGGCTAGAAAGGGATCAAACAAACTAGAAGTCAAGATGAAGACTTGATTACCAATAAGTGTAGCAAATGGGGTGAATCTTCTGGATCTACTTCTTCCTTCTTGAACCTCCAACCTTCTTTTTGTTCTTCCAAGCTTCAAGAATGCTCAAAATCTCACAAAATGGCTCACAAACTCAAGGGAGGCTCTAGGGTTTCGTGGGTAAGGGTTTGGGGTCTGGTGGCTGATGGTGAGGCTGAGGAAATGAGAATGAGATGCTTAAATAGGGCACCAAGTCCCGAAATTAGGGTTTCCCAACCTAAACCAGACTCGCCGAGTCGGCCACTTAATCCGCGACACGGAACTCGTTCCTACTCATCGAGTTCTTCCTTGGGCTCGACGAGTTGACTCCTTAACTTAGGGTTTCCTTTCCTTTCTTGGTCTTCTGAATTCGGGGTGTTACAGTTGTTGGCCCAACAAAGTCCTAGACTCCTAAGGTCCAACATGGTCCCAATACCGAAAAGCCCACAGTTTTGAAGCCCATTGTTGAGTACGCGGGGCGTACTCAGCTCGTACGCTTAGCGTACACGCTTTGGGGCTAGTACCAGCTTGTGCGCCCAACGTTCTCCCTAGTTGGCCATCCCACATTATTAAACACTTAAGCCGATCAGACCTTACTTCATACTCTCGGATCTTAATTCCTTAAGGTGACTTATCACGTAAGGTTGGGAACTTTACGTGCATGCATGGCTTAATGTGGCTCTAGAGCTCAAAAGAGCTTAACAAAGGGTCTTAACACATGCATGAGTCCATAAACACCTCAAAGCATGAATTTTTATGGACAAAAGGACCAAAAGAAACCTAGATATATCATGAATCACTTCTGGAGTGAATCAAGATGCTCATCAATCACTCCAAGTTCTCAAAAAGCATAAAATAGGAACATGCCTAGATCTAGCTTCATAAATTAGCAAGATGTGAGCTTTTTACCTCAAAGGCTAGAAAATGATGAACTAATCTCGGATCCTCAAGCTCCAAGCACAACTTCAAGTGGTCCATTTCTTCTTCTTCTTCACAAAGCAACAATAAACACACTTTAAGGCTCAAAACTCTCAAGAACACACTAGGGTTTCGATTTCTACACAAGGGAAGGTGGTGGGTGTCTAAACATGACCGAATGAGGCTATGATTAGGCTTAAATAGGGTGTAATACACTAGAAATTAGGATTTCATAATCTACACGTACGCTATGCATACTCCACGTACGCCCATTATACATGGACTGAATGTGCGATCAACTTTAGGCTAGTACGCTAAGCGTACCACCCTGTACGCCGCGTGTACTAGCTTGAGGACCAAAATTGCAAACTTTTTAGAATAAAGAGGTTAAATTCAGAACTTACCAAATTCAAGTGTTACAATTCTCCCCCAATTGAATTAGACTTCGTCCTCAAAGTCCGCTGCTCAAAATAACTCTGTATAGTGCTCCCTCATCTCATCTTCCAGCTCCCATGTCCATTCAAAACCCTTGCGATGTTGCCACTGGATTTTCACCATCTCCATAACCTTGTTCCTCAAGGTTTTCATCTTCCGGTCAAGAATTGCCACCGGTCTCTCAATATAATTCAGGCGGTCATCCACCTAAATATCCTCCAATAGTACTACAACAGAATCATCCACTAAGCACTTCCGTAGATAAGAGACATGAAATGTGCTATGGATATGACTGAGCTCATCTGAAAGATCCAAGCGATATGCAACCCGACCAACCCAAGCCAAAACCCGGAAAGGACCGATATACCCGGGGCCCATCTTACCCCTCTTCCGGAGTCGAATAACAACTTTCCAATGTAACACCTTAAGAAGAACCATATCCTTCACCTGGAACTCTAGGTTTGATCGGAGTCTTTTGACATAACTCTTCTGCCGACTTTGAGCTATCTTGAGTCTACTCCGAACCTACTGGATGAACATGGTAGTCTTGAGTACCACCTCAATACTCCCCATAACCTGTTGACCGACCTCGCCCCAACAAATTGGGGTCATGCATTTTCTCTGGTAAAGCATCTCAAAAGGAGGTCAATCAACATTGGCGTGATAACTGTTGTTATACGAAAATTCCTCTTACGGAAGATATGTATCCCAACTCCCAACGAAGTCCAAAACACACGCCCGAAGCATATCCTCTAATGTCTGAATCTTCCGCTCGCTTTGACCATCGGTTTGCGGGTGGAATTATTGATACATGAATAGTGAACCTCTAGCAATCCGAAGCAATCAAGATTCGAAGTCAGCTTGTGTCTGAGATACGATGAATTTCCGAAGCCAGATCAATTCTGAGATCTTGATGTTCAGAATTCAGAAGTCTGTACATGCATTTAATGCATTTTGTCTTTACTTTGATGTAGCAGTTCATAGGAATAAAATGTGTGTATCTTTTATATGTCAATTTTTCAAACACTGATCATTATCCAGTCCTTAGAATGTTTTGATGGTTTTTACTATGTTCTTCCTTCACTATTTAAGGAGTGAATGTTTCAAGAGTTGATATCGAAGTATTAATCCAAAAATAGCAATTATTCTCGTCACATCACTTTCAACTTTCCTTCCAGTCAAAGTTCTTTCATAACATTCTTCTTGTTCTTAAATTATCTTTGCATTGATTATACTCACGTTTAATTCATTTATTACTTGAATACTTTGTTGATTATTTATCTTCAAGTCTTAACTGGTTTACCACATTCGACTGAAACTTCATATTAAGAGTAGACATTGATCTTAAAGATTAACTCAAGGTTTGAGTATTCAAACCTTGTCCTTGCGCAATGATTCATGTTCTCACAATTGGTATTAGAGCTTGAGAGGCTGTCCTTTGAATCCATAAGAACAAATTTTAGTTGATCTGAGATTACCTTGGTATGTGAATCATTTCTGTGTTTAGGATAAAAGTTCTTTTATATACCACTTCTGCTCTAATATCTTAACTTCAATGGCTGCTCCTAATTCATCTCATCAAATGTACTCAATGCAAATAGAAAATAGTGTGGGTTTCCCTTCTCGTGCCCAATTGCTAGTTGTTGAAGTGTATGATCACTATAAGGTTAGAATGGAAAGATTTTTACTTGGTAAGGAAAAAGGTGAAGAAATAGGGAGATCAGTGAAAGAAGGACCACATGATCCGGTCAGACAAATGGTGAAAGATGCTTGTGCAACTCTCATGATCCAAGAAGAACAACGCCCAACACCTCTCACTACTATATACATCAAGAAACGACATGCATATCAGGTTGCATTTTCCGAGATGTTGTTCGATGTTCCTCCATCTCTATTTGAGCACATTAAGTTGTGCAAATCTGCAAAGGATATTTGGGACACTCCTCAAGATTTGTTCAAAGGGTCCAAGCATATAAAAGACAAGCGTCTGACTTTGGTTGTTAATGATATTGATACCTTCACCACTACTCCAGGTGAATCCATAGCCTTGACTTCAAATAAGTATCAAATTGTTGTAAACAACATGACTGCACATGGGATAACTAGAACTCCTCTAGAGTACAACCTGAAGTTAACAATAGCCTCGGAAAATTCTGGGGGAATGTCAAATCGTTTCTTTAGAGTAATGGATCTCTGGAGAAGCTGAAGCTTTACCAACTCTTTGACGAACTACAAGGCCATGAATTAAACATTGCAAAAACGTTAAGAGAACTGTCAGGAGGTCCTCTTGACTTGGTTAGTCATGTTAACCCACTCATTCCAACCCCATCTGTGTTAGGACCATTCAGAACTATTCCACCTGTTACACCAGTTCAACCAGCCTTTCCCACTCCACTAACTCCACATGTTCCGAATCATCTAGAGAATTTCAATCTCGATGCAATTGTGTCCGAAATTCGCTTTCAACAAGCGTTTACATTAGTTTCCATGAAATAAAAGCGTCCATGGAATCCCTCTCACAAACCATATCATAACTGTTTCCAAGCCCCTCACCAAAATACTCCTTAACAATTTCCTAAACCTTCAGAGAACCCACTTGCTTCCAAACCCAACATCTCGTCATCAAGTCATCCCGTGGAATCCCACAATAAATTGAAGTTAGACAAACCCAAGATAGTTTGTCACAAGTATGGTCATGGTAATCATTTTTCAAAATATTTTATGGATTAAACCACTTAGAAGCAAAGATCAATGATTCTGCATACCATGCCCGCAGAGCTCAAGATATTGTTGCAAGTGAGAAAGCTTTCGTCACTACTGTGTCAAGAGATGTTGAAGGGTACTTGTCTTCTAGAAATGAGGACGATGTGAGTGCCAGAAGAAATATGTATCTTATGGCTAGACGATGAAGGCTACTGGTCATCTGGTTCAAAAGGAGATGATGAAGATGCTGAGCCAAACTTTTGCTACATGGCAACCAATGATCCGCCAAGAAAAAGCATCGTTTAGCAGGTAAAATCTATGATTACTGAAAATAATTTTGATTTATCTCTTTGTGAATCATATCTAAACCAGATCCAATCAAATATGACCATCATCCATAAATCCTATTAGTCTGCCATAGAGATAAGTGAGAAGCTGGAAATTGAACTGACTCGCCTTAGATTACGATTTGAAGATAGGAAGCTTAAGAGAGTATCACTAGAAAGAGAGCCTGTAATGTCTCAAGATGAATGTATCATTTTAAAAGACAAATGTGAAATCACTTATTCTGAAAGAAATGTTTTAGTTTCCGATAACAAACGTCTGAATGCCAAAATTGATGATTTACAACATGCAATAGATATTCTTGAAGAAAATGAACGAATAACCCATAATTTTTGTCATCCATGGTCCAAAGCACCACGCCTCAGAAGTGAGTTTTCGAAACCTGTTGTTCTTGTTGGTTTTTATGTACTATAACACTCCTCTAGTGCACATACAACCCTAATGCTTTGGATATAAGTTTTCTCTAATTATACATGCAACAAAAAATTATCCAAAGCATGAAACCTATCTAGCATACATATTTGGTACATGAATCATAAAAATAGTTAGAATAATACCTCTTATTTGTAGCTTGTAGTTGTTGGCCTTTCAAGAGCTTAGGACCTCAAGTGTGATGCCTCAAACAACTCACAAACACCATTAACCAATGGAGGACTTTGAGAGAGAGGCTAGAACCACCAAAATCCGCTAGGGTTCTCTTAGAACCCTTGGGGTGGTGAATTTGGAGCTAAAGGGTTACTTTTATAGTGTGGAGTTCCTAGGGTTTCAACTTGTAAACCCTAATTCATTCCTTGGACCTTTAATCCAATAATCCATATGATAAGCCTGATGGAAAAACACTTCATGGACTCTCACATAAACTTAGTCCATCTCTAATCAATCATGGATCATTGGCCCAAACTATATATATTATTGATTTACTTAATTAGTCCCCTTAATTTAATTAATCTCTTTTGATTACTAAATTAATTCCAAATTAATTCTTGACCAATTTTAATTAAATAATATGATTTCTCAATTAATATATTATACTTATAATATATTAATAAATCACAAATAGCCTCTTTCTCAAATATCCATCCTGTCAGATTGTTCTGGTGAAGGCAACCCGAAATGGACCATGCTACTCTCGAGTCAAGTACATACCAACTATAGTTATGGTCTTATACACCTAATCCAACAGTCCCCCACTTGGATAAGTTTAATAACTATTATTGCAAGTACGACTCCAAACCCAACTAGCAATCGTAGCTCTCAAAAGCCGCTGTTGAACTTTGATCTTATCAGCTACGCGTCCATTACATAAGGGATCATATATTCCTCCATTATAGATATCATATGGACATGAGACATGGATTATAATCATTCTCTTTGTCCATGTGTTGTTTCCTGATTTCCGATTTATGACGACCGACTAATTGAACAAATCAAATCAGTCCAGGCTTGGCCAAGCGCTTAGGGTTGTCATCACTAAATCATCAAGAGGCCCACATATATCGCTTTTATCCCTATTAGGGTAAAAGGAACGGATAAATTTCGACTCATATGCTTGCTCTATTTACTCATCAAATCACACACAATAATGCGTTTTATAACAGCAAGTTACTGGTGCGTTTTCACATCATCAATGTGCAACCGACTTGTAAACTACAACTCATATCTCTCTGTTTCAAGAATATAAGATATTATCATCTCATAATCACTCGTGATAAAATCCATGAAGTGATTCAGATGAGTGTGGGTTTAATCCAATACTCAAATCTTATTACATGAGTAATCATGAATATTGCAACAAACTTGTGCTATGTCTAATGCTTGGACAATCTACAGACATATTCATGATAGTCTTGGCTCAATACTTACTTCCAAAGTATGATCGACTGTGGATGGTTTGAATAATCTTATTATTCGGGTAGTCAAAACATGCGAAGTGAAACACAAGAATAATCGAATCCAATATGGTCTCAAAACTTTTGAATTTAAATAAAACACCTTTAATTTAATCACCATATCGATTACACATTATTCATTGTATAATGTTTCGACTGATCAACTTAATACTTTAATTAAAAAAAATAGTCATCCCATGCTCCAAGCACGCACACTATGTTTACCTATGGTCCTTACTTTGTGAAATAGATAAATTGTAAACATTTCCATTGACACTCATTTCACATTTCCAAATCCTTATCGCAAGTGTAAGAATACCAAGTCCTTTCCACTTACTGTAATCTGTTAGATTCTAAGTGATGTGCACAAAAGTACCCACTAATTTTAATATTTATAACCTAACAAACTTAACTATCTATGCACTTATAGGCAGTGTACCTAGTCAGATTACAGTATAGCTTGGGTAAGTCGGGTGTCGATCACAGGGAACCGTGTTCTAATTAATTTACTTACTATTAAATTAACCTAATTTATTAACAAATTTAATAAAGGGTTTTATCTGATTTACAAGATCAGATGAACTTAAATCCAATTCAATAAGTAAAAACACACACTCTTGTTTAGATTGAATCCACTTTTCCCTTATGGCTAGCTAACAATTACGGATTACTAAGTTGGTTTTTAATTATATTAGTAATTTAGTTCTATCTTACCAATATTTAAGTAATTCATGTCAAACCATGTATGTTCACACATAATTAAACACAGAACCAATTATAGTTGTAAATATGCTATATAAGATTTGTTGTGTAAACGCAATTATGATCACAATTCTCGTTCTCTAGCACAGCTAAACTTTATTTATTCTAATTATTAACTAAGATTGGTCAATCCTAGCTCTAACAATTCAATGTTCACTAAATCATTAGGTAAACAGGTTCATGCAGTTTAATGGTCACTAAGCTACACAGAACATGTAATTAAACAATTAGATAAACAAATATTAACATGCTAGGTCATACAAATCAAACACAAGCAAATTTTCACCAACTAAGCTTAATCCATAATTATATAACTATTCATAAGTTCAAAGCTTCATCTAGCTAAACAAGAGTAGCTAGACTCAGCTGCTCATCATAGTAATTAAACTAACACAGCTAAAACTAATGAAAGACATGTTCTAAAAATAAACCTTTACTTCTTTTGGTGTTGAAAACCCTCTTCCAGAGCCTTTCTTTCGTTCTTATTCGTCTTTTTGAACTCTTTTTCTTCTGCCAAAAGTCTCCCTTTTCGTAATAATCAGGATAACTTATATAAGCCTTAAAAACTCGCGCCACGTCGTGGCCAGATCTCGCCACGTCGTGGGCTTCAAGAATCCGTATTCTTCAAGGAAATCCTCTGCGTCGCGATGCTTATCTTCTGGAACACCCATGCCACGTCGTGGGCTTCATCGCCACGTCGTGATTTTAGCTCTTATCGTGAATTTATTATTTTTTTTGTCTTCCAAGCCTCCCATGTTCCCCATTTTGTCACCTTTGGTCCCTTTCTTTGAAAATCCTTTGTATTGACTGAAAATAACAATTTAAACTCATAAGTATCATTATTCTAAACATATTATCAATTTATTAATAAAAATGTACTTAAATACTGCCTAAAAATAAGTGTAAATATGGCAATATCACTAAGCTTATAAGCAGTGATCCTTTTGTTTTGTGCCCTTTGTGTGTTCCTTGCTCTCCATAGCGTTCCCCTCTTCTTTCACCTCCGGCCTTGTTTCTTTTGAAGTGACTTCCTCTTCATCACTTGTCATTTCCTCGTCCTCTTCGCTCACCCAAGAAGGTGGGTTCTTGTAAGCTATGACTTCAATCAAATACGGAACAGATGCCCTGGGTTTTGTCCTCTTGTCTTGATGAACTACCTTTATCTCTTCTTCCATAAGCTTTTCCAACTCTTCTAGTTCATTCTCCTCATTAATCGTGAACACCTCTTCTTTATCTTCTTGAAAGTCATTTCTTATCCCGAAGACTTCTTGTTCATCTCCAACCCTCAAAGTGAGCTTGGACTCGCGGATATCAACCAGGGCACCAGCAGTGTTAAGAAATGGCCGACCAAGGATTATCGGAACATCCGTGTCTTCTTTCATGTCCAAGACTACAAAATCTATTGGAAAAACAAATTTTCCGATTTTCACCAAAATATCCTCCACTATGCCTCGGGGTTGTGTCACCGAACGGTTCGCCATGTGAATCTTCATCTTTGTAGCCTTCATCTTCTGAATCTCCAATTTTTGATAAAATGAAAAAGGTATTAGATTAATGCTAGCCCCGGAATCGGCTAAAGCATTAACCTTCATTTTATTCCCAAACTCGCATGGAAGAGTGAGGCGTCCAGGATCCCCCATCTTTTCTGGTGTTTCTCCCAACACAACTTTTGAAATTTGCTCACTTAGAATCACTGTAGACTGTTTCTTTAATTGCCTTCGCGTATCTATCAAGTCTTGCAGTAATTTCTGGTTCTCGGAAGCTTTGGATAAGGACTCAACAAAGGTAGTATTAAATGGAATCCCTTTCACATGCTTCACAAACTCTAAATGTTCCTTCTCTAGTTGACTAAGTGCTGCACGGGTGGGAAATGGCATAGGTGGATGATAATCTGGAATAGGCTCAAAAGATTTTTGCTCAGACTTGCGCCACGTCATGGCCAGAGGCGTGCCACGTCGTGGCGAGCCTGGTTCAGCATCCTCTCCATTTTCGATCCTTGATTTCTTGGGCTGCTGCGGTTGTTCTTCCAACGCCTCCAGGAACTCGGATATTGTATCTTCTTCAGTATCGATGGCCATTACGTGAGATTGGGCTTTTACTTCGGGATTTTTCGGGGACAATTTTTCATGGACTAAAGTGGCTAGTTGACCAAGTTGTACTTCAAGGTTATGGATGGAGGCTTGCTGGTTCTTCATCAATGTTTGTTGTTCCATGATAGCGGAATCCGTGGCATCATGTCTCTTTTCCGAAGCCTCCATAAACTTCATCAAAATGGTCTCTAGGTCGGGTTTCTTCTCGATTGGTGGCTGCTCCTTTTGGTAAAAGCCTCGACCTGTCTGCCTATACTTCTCTTCTTTTTGCTTTTTATACTCTTCATATGGCATCCACTCCTTCTTTGTTTTCCTCCAGTCGTCATCAAACTTATCCCCACTAGAGTAGCACACTTGAGCTTTTCTGTTACCAGACTCATCCATATTGCAGTCCTTGGTCAAGTGTGGACCACTGCATCGCTCGCACCCCACTCTTATGGCATGTATCGACTGGTCCATTTGTGTTATCCGGCGATCCATGTTATTTAGCATGGCCATGACAGCTGCAATTTCTTCAGTTTGGGTCCCTCCACCACCTTTACTTCCGTCTAGCCTTGGGTTATGGTATTCGCGGGAGTGTTTCGCGAATTCTTCGATGAGCTCCTTGACTTCCCTTGGATTTTTCTTTGTCAACGGTCCTTGAGAATCAAGGAGTTGTCTTGTCATTACATTGACCCCATCATAAAAGATTGACATCTCTTGCTGCACATTTAGGTCATGTTGAGGGCAATTTCTGAGTAAGCCCTTGTACCGCTCCCATGCTTCGTATAGTGACTCCCCCGGTTGTTGCTCAAAGTTGGCTATCGCCTTCTTGAGTTTGGCTATCTTGGATGGCGGGCAGAACTGGTCCAGGAATTGCTCACGCATTTGAGCCCAAGTGGTGATTGTACCTGGTGGGAGTGCTTTTAACCACTCCTTAGCAGCTCCTTTGAAAGTGATGGGAAGCATCCTAAGCAAGACTGTATTTCTGGTGACATTTGGGACATTGAAGTAATCAGCAATGTCGTTGACTTCGTCTAGATGCTTAAAAGCATCCTCATGATCCTTCCCGAAAAATGGGATGTCCTTCAGTGCTGTCAATATGTGTCCCTTCAGTTCGAATGTGGCAGTGGCAGGAATTGCCGGTTGGACTAACCCATGACCCATATCATCTCGGATCCGCTTTTTGTATGCTCCCATGGACATTTCTTCAATCGCTGCCATCTCGTTCCTTGGCTCGTTCTCGGGTTCACTTGTGTGTTCTTCAAATTCTGGCTCGGTATCGCTTTCGGACTCGGTTTGCACGGGTGTGTGATCCAAATGCTCAAGATTGCTCTTGTGCTTCGCTGGTGAGCTAGACTCTCCTGTCTTCTTTCCCGACTTCCTAGAAAAGGCTGACTTCAATTCTTGCAAGGGCATCTTTTTCTTGTGAAGTGCAGATTCGGGGTCTTCCAGTGGTGGCACCAAGTGTGTGTTTGAGCTTCTGGTCATGAACTCCTGCAACTTGCTAAACTTTAACGTAAAACTGAACTAAAATAAGAAAAACTAACTACCGAATAAAAAATTTTAAAAATTTTGCCTGTCCACGTCATGGCAAATATGTGGCCACGTCGTGGACTCTGTAAAAATTTTTATTTTTGCTGAAAAATTAACTTTTTTGTGGCTGTGATTCCACAAGAAGGATCGATTAATTTAATGCAAATAATTAAACTAAAAACTAAGCCGTTCCCCGGCAACGGCGCCAAAAACTTGATGTGCACAAAAGTACCCACTAATTTTAATATTTATAACCTAACAAACTTAACTATCTATGCACTTATAGGCAGTGTACCTAGTCAGATTACAGTATAGCTTGGGTAAGTCGGGTGTCGATCACAGGGAACGGTGTTCTAATTAATTTACTTACTATTAAATTAACCTAATTTATTAACAAATTTAATAAAGGGTTTTATCTGATTTTACAAGATCAGATGAACTTAAATCCAATTCAATAAGTAAAAACACACACTCTTGTTTAGATTGAATCCACTTTTCCCTTATGGCTAGCTAACAATTACGGATTACTAAGTTGGTTTTTAATTATATTAGTAATTTAGTTCTATCTTACCAATATTTAACTAATTCATGTCAAACCATGTATGTTCACACATAATTAAACACAGAACCAATTATAGTTGTAAATATGCTATATAAGATTTGTTGTGTAAACGCAATTATGATCACAATTCTCGTTCTCTAGCACAGCTAAACTTTATTTATTCTAATTATTAACTAAGATTGGTCAATCCTAGCTCTAACAATTCAATGTTCACTAAATCATTAGGTAAACAGGTTCATGCAGTTTAATGGTCACTAAGCTACACAGAACATGTAATTAAACAATTAGATAAACAAATATTAACATGCTAGGTCATACAAATCAAACACAAGAAAATTTTCACCAACTAAGCTTAATCCATAATTATATAACTATTCATAAGTTCAAAGCTTCATCTAGCTAAACAAGAGTAGCTAGACTCAGCTGCTCATCATAGTAATTAAACTAACACAGCTAAAACTAATGAAAGACATGTTCTAAAAATAAACCTTTACTTCTTTTGGTGTTGAAAACCCTCTTCCAGAGCCTTTCTTTCGTTCTTATTCGTCTTTTAGAACTCTTTTTCTTCTGCCAAAAGTCTCCCTTTTCGTAATAATCAAGATAACTTATATAAGCCTTAAAAACTCGCGCCACGTCGTGGCCAGATCTCGCCACGTCGTGGGCTTCAAGAATCCGTATTCTTCAAGGAAATCCTCCGCGTCGCGATGCTTATCTTCTGGAACACCCATGCCACGTCGTGGGCTTCATCGCCACGTCGTGATTTTAGCTCTTATCGTGAATTTATTATTTTTTTTGTCTTCCAAGCCTCCCATGTTCCCCATTTTGTCACCTTTGGTCCCTTTCTTCGAAAATCCTTTGTATTGACTGAAAATAACAATTTAAACTCATAAGTATCATTATTCTAAACATATTATCAATTTATTAATAAAACTGTACTTAAATACTGCCTAAAAATAAGTGTAAATATGGCAATATCACTAAGCTTATAAGCAGTGATCCTTTTGTAACGACTACGTACACAAGTCACAAAGATTTTTTCAATTACAAAACTTTCCATTGGAAATTGTTACAAGACAATTCCATAGATACGAAGTCTCATATTCAAAGCACATTCCTTTGAACATCCTTCTTGCATAAAAGTTTGTAACTTACTCAGAGATTCTTGATATCCAACTCCCATTATGAAACTTTTCCATAGTTGCTATATGACTATCCATTCTTAATAGAATCCTATATGTTCAGAATTACATCAATATGGTCCATTCCTTACTATACTTCCAACTATCCACAAGAAACCAATCCTCAGATTTTCCTTGACGGTTGTTTAATGACTTTCAGTCATACCCAGTTCTAGTCCCTTTTCCCTCTCAATGCCCTAGGCATTTGGAAAATTAGAACAGGTGAATATTATAGCATATGCAATCGATCCTATATCCGAAGCATATGTAATACGATTTATAATGTCTCACATAAAGACATGATACTGGACCAGTCTCTTGATATAATATATCCATATATAGAATTTCCTTATGTTTCATCATTCAACATAGTATTCACATATGTTTATGACTAAAATAAAATTTCAATCTAAGCTTTTAGATTCAGAATGAAGTATATGTATCCTCTCCCTTATTATAGCGAAACAACTTTTCAAATATTGTAACTTTGCAAATTAGAACTTTGTTTCCTATAAGTAGTATTGCTAACTCGTAACACTTCACATAAGAATCATGCTCCCACTAGCATAACAATTTTTTTTTCTAGCATAATATTTATGCTCACACTAGCTTTGACATGTATCCAAAATCAGCTGGACTTCTAGAAATCAATACTTTATTGACTTTCTTACCAAAGTTTAGATTTCCGATACGAGATGCTTCGACAAGCCTTTATCTAAGCTCATACACCTTTTATAAGAAAGCTCATATGTGTGTCTAAACAATTTTA
The DNA here is from genome assembly GCF_051521515.1 of Lactuca serriola. NCBI lineage: Eukaryota > Viridiplantae > Streptophyta > Magnoliopsida > Asterales > Asteraceae > Lactuca > Lactuca serriola. The sequence continues at coordinate 218,047,072 of NC_136412.1, read as the reverse complement.
GAACTTACAACAATAAGTCCCAAATGTTCAAACTATTTGCCATTTCTCATACTCGAATTTGAGAACGCAATTAACACAATTAACACAACTGCTATCTCCTTACAACAATATGAAGAGGGATTCCGTAATCATAATCGAATTTGAGAACGCAATTAACACAACTGCTATCTCCTTAAAATCTACTTAGTGAAAGCTTTTCCTAACAATCATTTTCATGAATTGGAGAAAGCCTTATGACACTTAGATTTTATGGTGTATGTGTTCCTATCCATGTGAAACTGTCATTTCCAACCATTATCATTAGATAAGGTCTATGGCAAATTAAAACTCATATGGACTGAACTTGTTCAATCATAATTTCTTGCCACTTGGCAGCACAAGGGCCTACCATGTCTTCCAAGTTATTGAGTAGACTACCCTTACTGATTAATGAACTTTCACTGATCAAGGTGCTTTACCTTATGCAAACAATTGAGAACTCATAGAACTCACATGCATAGTCAACTTTTAACTGGAATAGGCACAAAAATAAGAATATATCAACACGATAGGTTATGAACCTCAAGTCATGTGCTAGTGATGAACGATAGGTTTATTCTTGATTAGCTCTTGAAGCTTTTCAAGGTCTCTAAGACTCCCACTGACTTCTTGACATACAAGATTCTCTTGTCAAGAACCATTCCTTGACAAACAAATATTCAAGAGTTAGTGTGGATTCTTATAAAGAATGGCACTTCATACAATTGGTTTCAGTTGATCTTTGTCTTATCCAAGACATCACAACTACCAATTACAAATGTGCATGAGTAAGAAAACTTTTATGCTCCACATTTGATGATGTGTTATAAACCTACTTAGGATATGTCACTCAATGTGCAATCTTGGAGTATGACTCTAAGACTTGATCTTGGAACGAAGTATGACTTATTTTCTTGATTTAACCATTTCAACAATTCTCGATTCCTCTTCTTAGCCATACAAGTGCACTAAGATGTCCTTAGAGGTTCAATTGTGATATGGTTCCATAATCAATAGAATGATCATAAAACATGATACTAAATTACTCTCCTTTCCTTTTAGATTGGAAACTTTTATCTTGCTGCCTAATTGATTCCTCTTATTTGTTCTGCTATACATTGAAACTTTTTCAACGATTCAGAATTACACTTAATCTTGTAAGCATAATCATATTCACTAAACTCTTAGTAAATCATGACGAGTAGTCTTATTGTTCTATGTGGGGGAACCTACCAGTGCACATTAATGTGTACTTGATCCTCTAGCCCTTCACTTGACTCACATATATATGTGAACAATGAATTAGTCTTAATTTCCCAAAGATGAAGGTTCTCATTCATCATACAATAAAAACTGCATGATTCCAAGTTTCTATCCAATTGAAACTTGGTGATGAGAATCTTTCCTTATTGGGTAAATTTTATACACTACCACAAATGAAAGAATCAAATCCATATTGCTAAAAATAGAAACATACAAACATCAATTTTCACGAATGCCATTGCAAAGAAATATAAAATAAGATAAAATCAAAATTTTATACTTTATTTATAAATGCGGAAAACTAGTCCTTACAATGCAAATACATATGAAAACTATGTTACTAGATATTTCTATGCAATTTATCATAACTCCTAAGCAGCAGAAAGATCTGATCATCAAACCATGCGATCAAAATCCATCTCTTCACGAACAGATATTTACCTACTCCAAATAACCAAGATTCATCATTCCAGGGGGAGAGTCCATCATCATCAACACCAACTAAAAGTCATGTCCAGGGATAGAATTCTGAGCCTGAAGCTGAGGTAGTATCATCATTCGAGGGGGAGAATGCGAATTCAAACGATGATAATATTGAGTCAGAATTCGAAGAAGAAGTGAATGTTAAACTGGATCCCACATATGATCCTAATTACCCTCCACTCACCAAATGGACCAAAGATCATCCTCAAACACAAATTATTGGTGATTCAAAAGAAAAAGTTCTCACATGATCACAACTGAAAGCGAAACAAACTACACTATTCTCTAAAGTGGAATTTTGCATGTTTAATTCGTTCACCTCCAAGGTTGAACTGAAGATGATCAACACTGCACTCGATCATTCTGATTGGGTACAAGCGATGCAGGACAAACTCAATGAGTTCGAGCGAAACAAAGTGTGAAGACTAATTCCAACACCAAAGGATGCTTTTGTGGTAGGACTAAAATGGGTTTCAGGAACAAGATGGATAAGGAAGGAAATGTGATTTGCAACAAGGCAAGATTGGTTGTGAAAGGTTATTCTCAAGAAGAAGGTATAGATTACGAAGAAACCTTCGCTCCAGTAGCAAGGCTAGAAATAGTTCGTATTTTTCTCGCCTACGCTACACACAAAAATTTTGAAGTATACCAAATGGACGTGAAGTGCGCCTTCTTAAATGGAGAACTGGAAGAAACTGTGTATGTAGAGCAACCACTGGGTTTCGTGAATGAGAAGTATCTAGATCACTGCTACATTATGGACAAGGCAGTCTATGGTCTCAAGCAAGCACCAAGGGCATGGTGTGAAACTCTAACTAGATTTCTTAAAATGTCTAAATTTAAACAAGGTTCGGTTGACCCAACCTTCTTTCGTAAGAAAGAGGGTGACAACCTTATGATCGTTCAGATTTACATCGATGAAATCATCTTCGGTTCCACAAATCCTAGCTTAATAATTGAATTTAGGAAGTTAATGGAGACTAAATTTGAAATGAGCTCAATGGGTCCGATTAACTTTTTCCTTGGCTTGAATATTAGACAGGGACCCGAAGGCATTTTCATTAATCAAGAGGCTTACACAAAGACCTTGCTTGCCAAGTTTGGAATGTTGGGAGATTCAAAAGTGAAGGTTCCTATGTCATTTGGCACAATGTTAACACCTTCTCTGGACAAACCGTTTGCTGACATGACCCTCTATCGTCAAATGATAGGGTCCCTAATGTACCTAACAACTAGTTGATCAGACATAATGTTCTCTGTGTGGACTGGACCGAAAGAGTACCACTTGTCACAACTGGAAATTTTGTGTCATGTAATCTATACACTCAAGTTAATGTGAATCAAAAACTTAAGAGCATGTGTGATACCTACTATTATGACATCAAAAACTTAAATCCAATGCATCATAAAAGTACTACAAATAGTCATCAAACAATTGGAAACCCTAGAAGTTCTTATTTAGATCCACTTTGGACTAGGACTTCCTTATTGGGCCCAAATGGACCAATAAGCTTCCAATTTGACTATCATGGGCTTAGAACCCTTAAATGGGCTCTAATTGGAACCATATTAATTTATTTCAACATTTTGGGCCATGTTGGGCCTAGAATGAAATGAATTAAAAGCATTGATACATGAATAACCTAAACTAGTCCAATAGAAATATAAAAATCCTACCACATTCTTTTAGGTTTAAAATATACCCAAACAAACTCTAATATTGGGCTTAGGGGCAAAAAGCCCAAATTTCTCCTTTTTCCTTCAAGGTTCTCGGCCCAAGGCCCAAGTCCAAGAGGAAATGGTGAAGAGTTGACTATTTGCTTGCCACCTCATTTATACCCAACATGTTTCCATGCACATCTCATACTTCTAGGAACATATCACTTCAAAAATCACTTCTCCTTTTTCCTCCCTCACTCTCGGCCGAAACACACCCACACACACATCACAAAAATCTATTCCAAACTCTCTAAGTCTTGAAGAACAATCCTCCCTCCTCCTTCAAAAATTTCGTGCATCAAGAAGCTTCACAAGGAGAATCCATCACGAAAATCATTATCTAGGTAAGTTAATGCTTGGATCCATGCTTTGGACTCCTTCTTATCTCCAAAAATCTCTTCTTAACTCTCATGAAATCATAAACTTGTGTCTTAGAACTCCATAAGCTCGAAATCTTCATCAAGGGGTGCTAGGGTCAAAAATCACCAAGCTTTCTTCCATCCTTTCTTCAAAAACCGAATCAACATCCAAAGGTGAGCTTCATATCCCCTATTTTCTATTTTTATGAGTTTTGTGGGGGGGGGGGGGGGGGGAATACAAGTGAAAGTGTAGATCTATATGTGTTTTGTATGCCTTGTATGATTTCTATGCTTATATGTGTGTTTTTGTGTGTTATAATGTTGGATCTAGCCATAAAACCCCTAAAAACCAAGATATACTTCATGTTAAATGATACTAGCATCAAGTATATTTCTACATACAAAGTGTTCCAAGAAAAATAGCTAAATGGCTTAGTAACATTTTCTTTGGGCTAAAAACTTAATTTTTGGACATAAAATGCTAAAAATATAAAGTTAAAGGGCCCAAATTGAAATATTTCGAAATCTGATGGGGGAGATGAGTCAAAACAGTTTCCATAATGTATTTTATGAAAATATACTTGTTGGAGGACTAAAAACACAAATTTCAAGCTTAATGGGCTAAAATTGACATTTTCGGCCCAATAAGGCCCATTATGCGAAATTTTCTGATTTGGAGGGCCAAAACTGTATTTTTCTGTAAAACAGTGGACTACTAGTGTTCCAAGTACTTTTCAAAGGTTTAAAATGCTTTTTAAATTTAAAAAGGACCAAAGTTGCAAAAATTTTACAATTTGGACCAAAATTGTCAAAACTGCGAAAAAGAGGGGTTATAACCGAGAAAACTGCATTTTCAGGGACTTAAACTGTTTTCAATGAAAAATATGCTGAAAAATATTAATTTCAATAATTTTTGGTGTTAAAATGTCACGAAAAATGATTTAAGGACCAAACCTGAAAGTTATTTAATTAAAGGGGTGAAAAAGAAAATTTTACAAACAATGAGGGGCTGAAAACAGAAAACTTGCAAAGCTAATTCAATACACGCAATTTGATCAATTAATGGCACCGCGTCTATCGACGAAATACAATACACAACAATACCAAAAATCGTTGTTAAACGAATTGGTTCGGTCTCGAACCAATAAAAACCCGAAACTACTAACGCGACGATATCTCGATTCATACAAGTAACATTTGGGAATTCAATATACACGTGAGAGTGCACAGACGTCTACGCACTATCTTTGGGCCCCAAAAGTGTAAAATCTTGTTTGTTGGGCCTAGCTAGCCCAATGACCTGATCTTAAGGCCCGAAGACTTCTATCTTACGAGGTGTTGGGTCTGACACGATCTAACACAGCGTAAAAGGACTTTCAATGGCTTGTATACTATCGGTCCCCAAGGGTCCTTTGGTATTGCTAGTAAAGTCGGTATTTCATGCGAGGCAGGTCAGGGACCCCTCGTACCTTTTTTTTATCCCCAACCGGTTAATGGAGTCATCGGCGTCTTCGTGTCCTCTTTCTCTTCGGATGTGGGGAAGACAGGGCAGTTGGATAACGTGATTAGTACGGACGACGCCTACGGGATCGTTAGTATAGTTATAAAGTGGTCGTTTGTGTAACGCGTGTTTATAGCAATTAATCATGCTCAAAAATAATCCGACGTCGCCTGGAATTGATAACTTCACGCGTTGCGATGGTTTCATTTTAACTTCATGGAGTTCAAAGAATTAGGAAAACATCGGGTTTTCCTAGGGTTTTTCAATACATACGGATTCGAAATGTATACAAGTTGAATGAACAATTTTTTTACAAGTATAGAAACAAACAAGCATAACTATGGATCTTCACAAACGTTTTCAAAAGTTTTTCGTTCAGAAAATATCGGATTTTCTGGTGGTTTTCAAAACGATACAAAACATTGTTTTTCAAATACCGCTTATGAACTCACCAACATTTCGCATGTTGACGTTTTTCAAAATACTTGTATTCTCAGGGAACCAGTGAATCAATGGAAAATGTACTCAGTGATGGCTTGCAGTTTACTTATTAACGAATCGAACAATTTATTTTTGGGAATGTAATGTTTAAACAATGTACTTCATGTAAACTTTATTGATTGTACTATATTAATGCATGGTGACGAATGTTGTTACGTTTCATATATATTCAATGTTATGGTATTCAATTGAGTCACGACAGCTCCCGAACGTTTCCGCCGCCTGGTTCGGGGGTGTGACACCACTGGAGGATGCCAATTTCTGGATGTCAAACTTTTCAGTTGGCAATCGAAGAAACAAACATGCGTCTCACTCTCCACTGCCGAAGCAGAATACATAGCTGCAGCATCGTGCACATCTCAGGTCATTTGGATACAAAGTCAACTTCGAGACTACGGCCTGAACATGAAGAAAATCCCACTATATTGTGACTCTGAGAGCGCGATTAGGATTTGTCACAACCCAGTGCAACACTCAAAGACGAAACACATAGCACTGAGGTATCATTTTATCAAAGATCATGTGGAAGATGGTAATGTAGAAATTCATTTTGTAAGAACCACTGGTCAATTGGCTGGCATCTTTACTAAGGCCTTGCCTGAAACAAGTTTTAATAAAATCCTACAAAGCTTAGGAATGATGGAAGTTGAGTCTGTACCGAAATCACTTTCGCCTCAATAAAAGTTGGCAGCGAAATAGAGCGAACGCTCGGTTCATTTCGGGTCCGGTTCTTTTGGGAACCGAAATGAACCGAACGCTCGGTCCATTTCGGTTTTGGTCTTACTGAGCTCGATTTGCATCTCATTTTTCAAGTGATGGTTTCAGTTGTATAGTATGTACATATTCTTTTCTCATAATTTATTTTATGTTTTTCCTTTTACTTTCATAAAATCCAAAAATACTTTTCATCTCTGTTTTTATTTCTTTTCAGAAAATGCAAACCATAATTCAAAAATATTTTCTTTATTTTATTTTAATCAATGTATAAGGAACTTTTTCAATGATGGAGCTGGGGCAGGTATAACTCTTTATCTTTGTATTAGCTAAGTGTCCCTAGAAGCATGTTGTTGTATGTTGACCCAAGCCTCCAAAGATTCTGAGTGAAGCCTTAATGACTTGATAAATACCAATCATGTCTTCCTAATTAGGCTGTCAAATTCACTCTAATCGTGAGCTACCCTATTCTTCTCTAAATTGAATTAAGAGTTTTTCTTCTTGGTCCAACTTTATAGGAGGGGTACATTCGTTCTTTAGCCACCTTAAACTTATTATCCATAAATCATCCGTTTCATAATTGTAACCCTTGAGACTATCAGCTTTACCACTGAGGTTTATGGTTATACCACTTATGTGTTAATGATCTTAGTTTCATGTCACTACGTGCTAAGTGAAACCCAAAATTCAATACCTATACTGCATTGACGGTGAACAATTAAATGTTCTAGGTTTCACCATTGATTTAACGAAACCACTTTTGTGGCTTTACCTTGAAATCTCTTATTAATTTTGAGAGATCCTTATGAAAATGTCCATCACCAAGACTTTTTTTCCCAAAGGATCCAGTTTTTAATTTTTTGTTGAGATTTCTAATTACCAATTATCAACCAGTCACTGAATATGTTCCAAACCTACTTGTTTAATAGGCTACATCGGTCTCACAAGTACTTCGTTCTATTTTTTTTTGGTCTTATGTCAAGTACCGAAATCTAAATTGAAGCGAAAGCCACCCTTAATAACCATATATAAAAGATGCCTTTCAATGCTTCTCAACAAGTATTTAATCGTATTTCGACGGGAATCCAAACAAGCACTTTGAAGTCTCTCTTGAATTTGAAGGAAGAGATTCGTGACCGGGATCCACTGCTTTATGTCTTAATGACATCACAAAATCCCATAAATAGTTTGATTTATTTCTTTATCTTTGACACTTTCTTGCACGAAATTCTTGATTTTTCCAAAAGTCTTGTTCGGTTGTTCATAAGCTATTCATAAATATATAGCTTCGGTTCCTAACAGTGTATTGCAGTTATTTCAAAACGAAGGGATGTGTCGGTATAAAGCCTTTGTTAATTATGATGATAAAGTTTCAAGCAATGAGTCAGCAAGAACAAATCGCTTGGTTATGAAAAGAGGATAAGTATGGATAAGGCGTGTGAATTTGAACTGTTACCTTATCATGCGTCATCAACTGCTGTATCGAGGTTGCCAGTTGTCCAATCACGCCTTTTTAGGCATCGTTTCCCAAATTAGTGGAATCATTACTCTTGATTTCTCTCTCTCCATGAAATCGTATATAATGGTTTTGAGCACTGTGATCTTACTCTTCACCACACCTCTACTCTCTCAAGAAAAAAGACGATTTCAGGCGCTTTACTGCTCATTGTTCATCTTCTTCTTCCTCCGGCTTCAACAATGGCAGAGTCTTCTTCCGTTCAAGAAACTTCTGCTTGCTTCATTCTTCTTATAATCAAGCCAAACCAGAACCTTCTCATCGATCTCACACCCTTCCTGTACGCTACTTACATGTATCACGTGGTTGAATGTCTTAAGTATTCACCACTCATCAAAGCTTTATCAATAGTGGAAGTCGTACCGATGGCTTGTCTCTCACAACTCTATTCCACTACTACTTACGAAAAAGGTGCGGGCAAGATTTTCTTTGACATTCTTAACCAGAAAGCCTCCGTCTCCAATAACCGCTTTTGCTCGCTGCTAGGGCTCACTTATGAAGAATCGATGGTGAATCCTGATTCAAACTCTACATTTCGGCTTTTCTTGATGTTTTACAACATGGGGTACACTGAAACCCTAACCACTGTGACAAGGTTCAAGATATCATGTCTTCCTCCTCAATGGAATGGACTGTTCACCCTTCTGTTCAAAGGGCTTGCCGAACGGAGTGCAGGATCCGACGGTGCTAGCAAGTCTTTTATGACTCTGCTTTATGGGTTGTACCATGGGCTCAACCTTGATTATGGTCTAGTTTTATGGCTCCAATTAGTCCAAAGTCTATCATCTGCTTCTCGCCATACAAAAATCTCCTGTGCTCGCTTATGGACCATCATCACTCAATCGATAATGGAGCGTTTTCATGTTCCCATTATGGCGGATTCTCTACTTTCTTCTTTTGCTACATTTCATACCATAAACATCATACTCACTCATCCCTCCAAATTTCACTTTGTTGGCTCCATCCCAGAGTCGATGTATGCTTGTGTGTCTCCTGCAAGCAATCTTCTTCAGGAGTACAAGAAGCTTCCCTCTTCTGGTCCAAGGGGCAAGAAGAAAGAAGCCAAAAAGGGAGAAAAAGGAGGTAGAGTATCAAAGGTTCAATCTCCAAAGAAGTGAAAGGCAAAGAAGGCTTCATCTTCACAACCCAAGCAGAAGAAGGTCAAGAAACCTGCTCGAAAGCTAATTCTTGCATCATCAAGTGACTCCGACTCTGAGTACGTACCTTCTGGTCATCAACCCCTAATTCCAAGTGAATTTGAGAGCGAAAGCTCAGATGATGAAGGTTCAGTTCGAGGTGGCACACCTCCTTGTTCGCCTTCACCAGAGCTATTTGTTCGTTCCCAAGCACCTTCTCCTCCACCTATTTCCAATCCTATTACCCTTCCTCCCATTTCCCCTATCATTATATCTCAACCCTCATCCACCATTCCAATTCCTACACCCATATTTTCAGAAGCTACAACTACCACCACTGGAGTGCAGACCAACGTATCTGATACGGAGGTTCGTACTTCTGCACCCGAAACCCCTCCTACTACCAAACCTCCATCACCTACCCAATTATGACAACCCGAAATTTTCATTCGTACTAACCCTACAATCCAGAACTTAAATTAAAAGTTAAATACTTTTCTGCTAAATTTTAGCCAGTTTAAAGTCCGTTTGAGTATTTTTAATAATTATTCTTGAAACGAACGGATAAAAGGAAGTCATTTCTAGGATATCGGGGTAACAATGGAACAACAAACGCCTTAGTTAGGTGTTCACGGCCAAACAAAGGGAGTTTGGGCCGTGAACTCCCATAAGGCCGCAAACTCATACCTTAGGCATGATTTTACTCCTCATTTCTTTCATTTCTAACTCCAAACTCAAGAACACTTAGCATTCTCTCTCAAGTAGCATCCCATTCTTCACCCGATCTTCTGAAAACATAAGTGTTTCTTATCTTGATTTGTTGTTATAACCTATCATCTAGTGTTTATACATCATTTCATCCATTCATTCTTGATTTTCACTTAGATCTTCAAGTGTTCTTCAAAACACCAAGAACACCAAGAACACACACTAGTGTTCTTGGACCTTAAACACCAAATCAAGCTTCTATCTTGTAAGTACACTTAACCTAGCTTCTTGTGTGCTTATATTGAACTTTTTTACACTTATAAAACATCAAGAAACACATGATCAAATGTGTTTACGGCCAAGGGATGTTCTTGGGCCGTAAACCCTTATAAGTGGGGTTAAATGAACCCTAGTCCCTTCCTAAGCCTTGGATGATAGTCTTGATCCTTCCTTGAAGTGTTTAGGACCTTAAACATCAAAGAAAACATGTCCCTACAAGATTTTATGGCCGTAATCACATAAGGAAGTGGTCCTTAGGCTGTAAACTCTATAAGGTGGTGATATTGTGCCCCTAATGCTTCCAACGGCTTGGACTTGATCATTGAATGCTTACTCTTGACTTATAAGACCTTAAATGACCAAATGGCACTTAGTACCATGAGTTTACGGCCGTAAACTCATGGGGGAAGTGACCTTGGGCCGTAAACTCCTTAAGGAGTGGTCCTTGGGCCATAAACTCCAATGCCATGCCATACAACCTTTAGATGCAACCCTTTGGTACCTATAACACTTGAATCAAAGTGTTTCCATGTCCTAGGGTGTTTTAACTTGATTAATTAGTTTTTAATTGACTAATTAGATACATATATGTTTTATTATACGTTAACTAGGATCATTGTGTGAGTTCAAGTTCTCACTTGACACTTGACTTCCTTTACCGATCCTACTATCACATCACTCATTTCAGGTGAGTTCATACCCCTTAAACTTATCTTTTAAATGATTTTAAATGCTTTTATAGGGGGGAATACAAGTAGAAAACATGCTAGTTGTAAGATCAATCACATGTGATTTATAACTATGTTTCAAACAAGGATTTCATATACTTCAAATTGTGTTTCAAAATAATATACTTGTAAATCGTTTTATAAACTGACATCAAGACATTATTTATTTATTGTTCAAAACTCTTTAAATGTATTACAAAATCTCTTTTCAACTTATATATACTGTCAAAAGCATGTATATATATATATATATGTATAGTTATATACATAATGTTTAAAGGACTTAGGACTGCTAGCTCGCTTTATTTCCTTTTCCTTGTTTGGATGTGGACTTAGGGTATCAGTCAGTTGTCCGAAGGTCTTCTAAATATTAGATATATATTATGTATACATATATAGACATAAAAGTTCTATTCAATCGGTTCAGTACCTTTGGGTAGCAAGGGTATACATTCATCTATTCATATACATAACATACTAGTAAACTATAATAGATATAGTTTAGGAGAATACTATCATATACAAGTACTATAACAGAGAATACTATAACAGAGAATGCTATAACAGAGAATACTAGTCAGAGAATACTATAACAAAGAATACTATACAAAGGATATTATATAGAGAATACTATACATAGAATACTCTTACTATAACAAGTATACTATAACACGATTCAGAGATAACATAAGGTGAGATACTACATCGTGACACATCGACCATTTCGTTATGTCTCATTTTGTAACCAGAATCTCCTGGAGGGAGAGCGTGAGTTTGCGTATAGATCTATACTAGATTGACTATCCTACACCTTTGTTGTTCGCTACAGTGGGAGTTGCATGTCTTCGGGTGCCAAATGTCATTTCTTCCGACGTCTTTCATCGTCGTGTTATAGTCAGATTAGTATGGTAACAATCATATCACATTTTGCCTTAATTAAACCACTGATTTTAAGGTAGTTATTACTTTAGTGATTAATACAAATAATACTGCAGCACACATATACAATTTCCTATTATATTCAAATTGTGATCTTCTCACATAAAGGGTAATATAAAACTATATTTTGGTAATGATAGTCATACTTGGGAAAAGCATTCACTTTTACAAAGAGACAAACATACAAAACAATCGGGTCTTGGTAGAAGACTACTTTTTATACTAGTAGAAAATATAGGATTTTCTAGGAGTTTTCAAACATATACAAATATTTACATTGTTCAAATACAAACATTTTCATCAAACTTATACAGACATTGACACTAAATACTTATGAACTCACCAGCTTTAATGTTGATCTACGCTTTCAAAATAACTTGTATTCTCAGGTCACCAATAGACAGTTACCGATGACCAGGTTTTGAGAAGACGGAGCATCTTCAAGACTCGTCTTTTATTTTGATTATTGTTTTTGGTGTCTTATTACTATTAAAGAACACACTTATATGAAATTATACTATTAATGCAATGGATGATATTGTTGCTAATTTACTACTTTGCATTGTTATGATACTGTACTTGACGTCCTCCGCCCCATAACGTTTCCGCCGTTCTTCGTTTTGGGGTGTGACAGATTGGTATCAGAGCATTTTTTATAGTGAATCGAGTATATCAACCTATAAAATATATACTAACTATAAATACAATGGGATTAAAATACTCTGACCAAGAGTTTATACTTCTAAGTACTAAAATACTTAACAAGAAGTATACATAGTTACATACCTACATACTTACTATAGATCAGTGTCATACTAGAACATAACAAATGTATTACGATTGTTGAACATCACAAGTGAGCTCAGGGATGTATGGTCAGTCCTGGGAATGACATAGCCTGATCAACTATGTTGATCCGAGAAGTGATTAACATTTGCCGAGAATGGTTGTGATGTATCAACAAGTCTAAGAACTTACCAACGCTACTACAATGAGAACATTAGAACATAACATAAACTTAAAATACTATAGGGATATTTTATGTTACTATAATTACTTATTTGAGAACTAAACAGGTCTTGATTAGTATGTCAATAGTTGTTGAGTGGATGCACTGCGGTTATATGTAACTATGGTGGCATAGACTGAGAATCTGCGATCTTTGCTTTACTTCCTATTCCTTGTTTGGTTGTGGACTTAGGGTTAGGATCACTTATTCGAAGGTCTATCCTATTTTGAGTACATATGACTGGTATGCACTACGCAAATGTAGGAGTAACTAATAAATGTCATCTTATAATTATTTTAGCTAGTACGTCTATTAATTATTTCTTATACCGCTTTAACTAGACTTCTAAGCTGTCAAGGTTTTGCTACTTCAGATATGATGTAAGACCTACTCTTAGGTCAATTTTTCCGCAAACTCATTACATCCTTAATATCAATGATATTGGCAGTTAGCTAATCTTTCGTAGAAATCTTTGTTCAAATACATTCATTCATGTGATTCTAGGACTCTATGGAACTCATACTCTTATCTAGTTGTTGAGCTATGGCGATTTAGTTCATGGGACTCATTCATTTACTTCACTATTGAATTCTTATCATTATACTCATCTTTTAAAGTTATAGTTGAAAGATTCCTCCCCGAAGGTCAACAAGGCGTAATCCTCCGATTACTCCAACTCCAACACCACCTCCTTCACAATTTGATACGGCAGCTCTTAATGTTGCGGTAGCTACGGCTGTTGCTATAGCCATGGCACAACACCACAATAACCAGGGAACTAGTGGAGGTGGAACAATTGTCCATTCCATGCAAGGTGATGTCGTCGTGCGCTCGCGATAGTGCACTTATAAAGACTTCACAAACTGTAAGCCCCGAACCTTCAATGGGATCGGTGGAGTCATTGCGCTGTTGCAATGGTTCGAAAAGACGGAACGGATCTTTGCGATCTGTTCCTGTACTGAAGGAAGCAAAGTAAAATTTGCTGCATGCACCTTCAGTGATAAAGCCCTGAAATGGTGGAATAGCCATGTCAAGTCACTAACCTTAATAGTGGAAAATGTTATGGGCTGGGAAGCTCTTAAAGGGCTGATGGTTGAAGAATACTGCCCGAGGGACGAGGTTCAGAAGATGGAATAGGAACTATGGAGTCTGACCATGAAAGGCTCAAACATAGTGGCTTACACTGCCAGATTCAGCGATCTGGTGGCGCTGTGTCCCGATATGCTTCCCACTGAGGGGAAGAAGGTCAAGAGGTACATTTGGGGGCTAGTGCCTCCATTTTAGGGGAATGTCTTAGCTTCAAACCCCACTACTTTCGATAGTGCCAAGCAATTGGCACAGAGACTCATTGATCACAGAGTCTCTACCTCGACAACAACAACAACCCTGGCTACCCCAGAACCCTCCAAAGCCGCTGACAACAAGCGTAAGTTCTGGGATAACAAGAAGGGCAAATCGGCACAGAACTCTGCCAAGAAGCAGCAAGTGGTGGCTGTTAATGCTACGATTGTACCTACTGCTTCAGCGCCAAGGAATCCGTATACCGGCAATTTGCCCAAGTGCAACAAATGCACTTTTCATCACAATGGTGCCTGCCGGGAAATGCAGTGCGCTAACTGCAACAGAAAAAGGCACACTGTCCGATTCTGCATGGCTCCGACAAGGCCAATTAACCAAGTCCCCGACATAGGTGCGGGCCAGGCTTGCTACGGTTGTGGCGAGGTTGGTCATTTCAAGAGAGACTGCCCGAAGGCAGGAAATGCCGGCGGAGTGGGAAGGATTCTGGTGATAGGCCACGAGGAAGCCGTAGCTGATCCTACAATAGTTACTGGTACGTTTCTCCTCAATAATTTATATGCCTGTATACTATTCGATAGCGGAGTAGAGAGAAGCTTCGTAAGCCAGAAATTTGTTCACTTACTTAAACAAAAACCACGAGCACTAGAGGAATCTTTCATTGTAGAAATGGAAAACGGGAAAACGGAAAGTACTAACTGCATATACTTAGGTTGTACACTAACTCTAGATGGTCATTCTTTCCAAATAGACCTCATGCCGGTCTCAATTAAAAGTTTCGACGTCATAATCGGCATGAATTGGTTAAGTCATCATCGCGCCAACATCATGTGCTTTAAGAAAGCAGTTCGTCTTAACCTCCCTAACAACACAACTCTAGTTATCTTCGGCGACAAATCTAGTACGAACCTTCGCATCATTTCGTGTATCCAAGCTCAAAAGTGCTTGCGAAAGGAATATCATGCATTCCTTGCACACATCGTCGATATGAGTCAAGAAGTGAAGGATATTCAGAACATTCCAGAAGTACGCGACTTTCCCGACATCTTTCCAGAAGAACTACCGGGATTACCACCGCAACGCCAAGTCGAGTTCAGAATCTACTTAGTGTCAGGGGCCACTCTAGTAGCTAAATCTCTTTATCGTCTGGCACCGGCAGAGATGCAGGAACTTTCCAGTCACCTTAACGAACTTCTCAAGAAGGGATTCATTAGGCCAAGCTTCTCACCATGGGGAGCACTGGTCTTGTTCGTCAAGTAGAAGGACGGATCGTTTTGTATGTGCATCAACTAAAAGGAACTCAACAAGCTTACCGTTAAGAATCGTTATCCTCTACCCCGCATTGACAATTTATTTGATCAACTTCAAGGAGCAAACTACTTCTCGAAGATAGATCTACGATCCTGGTATCACCAGTTACGAGTTTTAGAGTAGGATGTTCTCAAGACAGCCTTCCGAACTCGTTATGGACACTAAGAGTTTGTAGTGATGCCGTTTGGATTAACCAACGCACCAGCAGTATTCATGGATTTAATGAATAGGGTGTGCCATCCTTACTTGGATCAGTTCGTCATTGTCTTCATCGATGATATACTTATCTACTCTCGAAGTAAGGAGGAGCATAGTCAACACCTATGAAGAGTCTTAGAAACATTATGATCGGAGAAGCTCTATGCGAAGTTCTCTAAGTGCGAGTTTTGGATTCGAAGAGTCAAATTCTTGGGCCACATTGTTAGTGAAGAGGGAATTCATGTGGACCCTTCCAAAATAAAGGCCATTGAGAACTCGTCAGCACCAAAGACACCTATAAAAATTCGTCAATTTTTAGGTCTCACTGGCTACTATCGCAGGTTCATATAGAACTTCTCTAGCAACACTAAGCCGCTTACTACACAGACCCAGAAAGGCGTGTCCTTTGACTGGGAAGAGAAACAAGAGAAGGTGTTCCAAACGCTGAAGCGAGCCTTATGGACCACACCAATACTTTCCCTCCCACAAGGAATAGAAGACTTCGTAGTCTATTGTGATGCATCCAACCAAGGGATCGGATGTGTTCTGATGCAATGAGGTAAGGTCATCTCCTATGCCTTGAGAAAGCTGAAGACACACAAGGTTAACTACACCACGCATGATCTGGAGTTAGGAGCAGTTGTGTTTGCTCTAAAGATCTGGAGACACAATCTGTACGGTATGAAAAGCACTATCTTTACAGACCACAAAAGCCTTCAACACATCTTTGATCAGAAGGAGCTCAACATGAGACAACGACGGTGGGTTGAGCTACTCAATGACTACGAATGCGAAATTCGTTATCATCCCGGCAAGGCCAACGTAGTAGCTAACGCCCTAAGTCGAAAAGAATACTCTGGTCGTAAATTCAAATCATTGACTATGACTATCCATTCACACTTGTCCACACAAATTAAGGAGGCTCAGATCGACGCTTTGAAACCTGAAAATGTGATGGGTGAATCCCTAAGAGGGATGGATAAGAACCTAGAAAGCAAGGGTGATGGGGCGTTATATTTCATGGACCGAATCTGGACACCGAAACACGGTGGCTTCAGAGACGTAGTCATGACCGAGGCACACAACATGTGATATTCCGTTCACCCAGGTTTAGATAAGATGTATCTGGATCTTAAAGATTTATACTGGTGGCCTAACCTGAAAGCAGAGATTGCTACCTTTGTGAGTAAATGCCTTACTTGCACAAAAGTTAAGGTCGAATGCCAGAAACCATCAGGTTTACTTTAGCAACTGGAAATACTAGAATGGAAATGGGAGCTGATTACTATGGACTTCATAACCAAGCTGCCCAAGATAATGGGTGGACTTAATACCATTTGGGTCATCGTCGACAAATTGACCAAATCCGTGCATTTCCTACCAATCAAAGAGACTGACAAGATGGAGAAACTAACAAGCAGATACATTAGGGAGATTGTACGACTGCATGGTGTTCCCATATCCATTATCTCCGATAGAGATAGTAGATTCACTTCGAGGTTATGACAGTCGCTACAAAGTTCCCTCGGAACGAGGTTGGACATGAGTACAGCCTACCATCCACAGACCGACAGACAAAGTGAGAGAACTATCCAAACCTTGGAAGATATGCTTAGAGCCTGTGTGATCGACTTTGGGAAGGCATGGGATACTCATTTACCCCTTTTCGAATTTTCCTACAACAACAATTACGACACGAGCATAAAGGTTGCTCCATTTGAAGCCCTCTATGGCCGAAAGTGCATATCCCCTCTGTGCTACGCTGAGGTGGGTGACACCCAGTTAGCTAAATGATGAATTCCTGATAGCACTCTCACGGGTCCGGAAATCATATGGGAAACGACAGAGAAGATCGTTCAGATCCGTGAACGATTGAAAGCCTCTAGAGACCGTCAGAAAAGCTACGCAGACAAATGAAGGAAACCTTTAGAATTTCAGATGGGAGACCAAGTCCTTTTGAAAGTATCACCCTGGAAGGGCTTGATACGCTTTGGAAAGCGTGGAAAGCTAAATCCAAGATACGTAGGGCCTTTCGAGATTCTTGCTAGAATCGGCCCTGTAGCTTACAAACTCAATTTACCGCGAGAACTCAGTAACGTACATCCTACTTTCCACGTCTTGAACTTGAAAAAGTGTCTATCCGACGAGACTCTTGTAATCCCACTCGACGAGATCGAGATCAACGAGAGCCTCAACTTCGTGGAAGAACCTGTAGAGATCATGGACCGAGAGGTCAAGAAAACGAAACAAAGTCGTATCCCTATTGTGAAGGTTCGTTGGAACACCAAGCGAGGACCTGAATTCACATCGGAGCGTGAGGATCAAATGAAATTGAAATATCCTCATCTCTTTACTTAGTTATTTGTAACTACTTATTTGCTTAAACTCTAATTTCGGGACGAAATTCCCTCTAACGGAGGGATGATGTGACAACCCGATATTTTCATTCGTACTAACCCTACAGTCCAGAACTTCAACTAAAAGTTAAATACTTTTCTGCTAAATTTTAGCCAGTTTAAAGTCCGTTTGAGTATTTTTAATAATTATTCTTGAAACGAACGGATAAAAGGAAGTAATTTCTAGGATATCAGGGTAACAATGAAACATCCAACGCCTTAGTTAGGTGTTCACGGCCAAACAAAGGGAGTTTGGGCCGTGAACTCCCATAATGCTGCAAACTCATACCTTAGGCATGAGTTTACTCCTCATTTCCTTCATTTCTAGCTCCAAACTCAAGAACACTTAGCATTCTCTCTTAAGTAGCATCCCGTTCTTCACCCGATCTTCCGAAAACATAAGTATTTCTTATCTTGATTTGTTGTTATAACCAATCATCTAGTGTTTATACATCATTTCATCCATTCATTCTTGATTTTCACTTAGATCTTCAAGTGTTCTTCAAAACACCAAGAACAACAAGAACACACACTAGTGTTCTTGGACCTTAAACACCAAATCAAGCTTCTATCTTGTAAGTACACTTAACCTAGCTTCTTGTGTGCTTATATTGAACTTTTTTACACTTATAAGACATCAAGAAACACATGATCAAATGTGTTTACGGCCAAGGGATGTTCTTGGGCCGTAAACCCTTATAAGTGGGGTTAAATGAACCCTAGTCCCTTCCTAAGCCTTGGATGCTAGTCTTGATCCTTCCTTGAAGTGTTTAGGACCTTAAACATCAAAGAGAACATGTCCCCATAATACTTTATGGCCGTAATCACATAAGGAAGTGGTCCTTAGGCCGTAAACTCTATAAGTGGTTATATTGTGCCCCTAATGCTTCCAAAGGCTTGGACTTGATCATAGAATGCATACTCTTGACTTATAAGACCTTAAATCACCAGATCGCACTTAGTACCATGAGTTTACAGCCGTAAACTCATGGGGGAAGTCACCTTGGGCCGTAAACTCCTTAAGGAGTGGTCCTTGGGCCATAAACTCCAATGCCATGCCATACAACCTTTAGATGCAACCCTTTGGTACCTATAACACTTGAATCAAAGTGTTTCCATGTCCTAGGGTGTTTTAACTTGATTAATTAGTTGTTAATTGACTAATTAGATACATATATGTTTTATTATATGTTAACTAGGATCATTGTGTGTGTTCAAGTCCTTACTTGACACTTAGCATCCTTTATCGATCCTACTATCACATCACTCATTTCAGGTGAGTTCATACCCCTTAAACTTATCTTTTAAATGATTTTAAATGCTTTTATAGGGGGGGATACAAGTAGAAAACATGCTAGTTGTAAGATCAATCACATGTGATTTATAACTATGTTTCAGACAAGGATTTCATATACTTCAAATTGTGTTTCAAAATAATCTACTTTTAAATCGTTTTATAAACTGACATCAAGTCATTATTTATTTATTGTTAAAAAATCTTTAAATGTATTACAAAACCTCTTTTCAACTTATATATACTGTCAAAAGCATGTATATATATGTATAGTTATATACATAATGTTTAAAGGACTTAGGACTGCTAGCTCGCTTTATTTCCTTTTCCTTGTTTGGATGTGGACTTAGGGTATCGGTCAGTTGTCCGAAGGTCTTCTAAATATTAGATATATATTATGTATGCATATGTAGACATAAAATTTCTATTCAATCGGTTCAGTACCTTTGGGTAGCAAGGGTATACATTCATCTATTCATATACATAACATACTAGTAAACTATAATAGGTATAGTTTAGGAGAATACTATCATATACAAGTACTATAACAAAGAATACTATAACAGAGAATGCTATAACAGAGAATACTAGTCAAAGAATACTATAACAGAGAATACTATAACAGAGAATACTATACATAGAATACTATTACTATAACAAGTATACTATAACAAGATTCAGAGATAACATAATGTGAGATACTACATCGTGACACATCGACCATTTCGTTATGTCTCGTTTTGTAACCAGAATCTCCTGGAGGGAGAGCGTGAGTTTGCGTATAGATCTATACTGGATTGACTATCCTACACCTTTGTTGTTCGCTACAGTGGGAGTTGCATGTCTTCGGGTGCCAAATGTCATTTCTTCCGACGTCTTTCATCGTCGTGTTATAGTCAGATTAGTATGGTAACAATCATATCACATTTTGCCTTAATTAAACCACTGATTTTAAGGTAGTTATTACTTCAGTGATTAATACAAATAATACTGCAGCACACATATACAATTTCCTATTATATTCAAATTGTGATCTTCTCACATAAAGGGTAATATAAAACTATATTTTGGTAATGATAGTCATACTTGGGAAAAGCATTCACTTTTACAAAGAGACAAACATACAAAACAATCGGGTCTTGGTAGAAGACTACTTTTTATACTAGTAGAAAATATAGGATTTTCTAGGAGTTTTCAAACATATACAAATATTTACATTGTTCAAATACAAACATTTTCATCAAACTTATACAGACATTGACACTAAATACTTATGAACTCACCAGCTTTAATGTTGATCTACGCTTTCAAAATAACTTGTATTCTCAGGTCACCAATAGACAGTTACCGATGACCAGGTTTTGAGAAGACGGAGCATCGTCAAGACTCGTCTTTTATTTTGATTATTCTTTTTGGTGCTATATTACTATTAAAGAACACACTTGTATGAAATTATACTATTAATGCAATGGATGATGTTGTTGCTTATTTACTACTTTGCATTGCTATCATACTATACATGACGTCCTCCGCCCCATAACTTTTCCTCCGTTCTTGGTTTTGGGGTGTGACACCAATCGACAGAGAGCCATACATTTCTTGGTGGTGAAGATGTTGATTTCGACACCTTCTACTATATTCCTTATAGGGTGCAAAGCGACGATGATGAAGACGCCCATGTCACCAAACGCCATCTCAAGGAGCTGAATAAGAAGCTAGATAAGCTTATGGCCTCCTCATCTACTCGGGATTCCTCTTCTGAGTCTGTCCTAAAAGACTTGATGGCCTCCTGGGTTAAAGAACACGAAGCTTCAATCACCACAGCTACTTCAACTATTGATGCTTCTACAAAAGTTTGCACGGAAGCGACTGAAAAAGTCGATAAACTAATTTCTAATGCAAATATTTTTCTTGAGTCTTTACAAAGTGTTGCAGCTCAAAATGCCAACACTGTCAATGCCTCTGTTCAGACCCTTACTCAATCTCTTCAACAACAAAAAGAGCTTTTTGAGGTGTTTCGCAAGAACCTCACTTCTGATCACATTAAACATCATGCATATGTCTCTGAACGTTTAAATCAACTTGAGGTTGATCTTGCCTTGGAAATCAGGGTGATGGATGAACTTGCTCTAAAGACCACTCAACTCAAAACCCAGACTCTCAAGCTCAATCATGCGAACAATGAACTTGAAGCATTGCGTTCAGAGCGGTCTGTGGTAAATAGCTATGTTGGTGATGTTCACTCCATTCTTCTCCATCATCCCGAAGCCTATGATTCGGTCCTTACCATATTTGTTAGGCGTCATTTAGCTGAGAAATTACGGCCTGCTCTTGACATTTTAAGCCGGATAGAGGGTGTTCCCGAGTCCGTTGTCCCTCCGCAACAAGGGGGAGAAGAAACAAAGACTTCATACCATCCACCGAAACCTCAACACCCGAAACCACAACAACCGAAAGTGGTTACTGAACTGAAAGGGAAAGAAGCTTCGGGTTCGGGTGTGCAGGATAAGGGAAAAGGAATTGTTGATGATAATGATGATAAGGATGATGCTGATGCTACTGAAGAATCGGTTCCTAAACCAAGTCCTCTCAAAGCCAAGCCCTCTGCTCAGGAGAATAAAGATAAAGTTTCTGAAGCAATTAATAAGGAGAATGAAAAGAGGGAAGCGAATCTGCTTAATCAGAGGAAATTAAAGTTTCCTCTGTGGACGTTGGAAAGGCTTCAAAGGGAAGTTATTGAAGCTCCAAGTTCACACTGGCTAGAACCTGTTCTTTCCTTCAATGTCGAGAATTCTAAGGATTCTCAATTTGATATGCCAATCACTCGTAAGGCATTCATCTTTCACTGCTTTGAGCCTACAGTGGCGATTCCTTCTCCTGACCCAAAGATTGATCAAGACTTGCTTGAATATTATCATGAATTCTCTCAACCTCAGTACCTAACCTGGAGTAACAAAAAGGTCACAACTGTCAAGGTGCTGAAACCTACTGTTGCTGGAAAGTTTATTAATGTCAAGTTTAAAGTGACCAGAGGATCAGATGGTTCGGTCCATACGGTCTCGCTTGCAGATTTGCCAAATCTGAATCCACACGATGTGATTCTCCTGATAAACATCCTTCTCTCCAATCAGAACAAATATGAGCCAATCATTGATCACATCAAGCGTATGCTAGTATGTTACATTCATAAAGTGGCAAATATGGATCAGGAGATTGTTGCTGCTATTCGCAAGAGGCCCTTGATCAAGCCAGTCAGGAAGGCAGGTGACACCAAGCTGATGGTGAAGGGTAAAACTGATTCTCAGTCTCACACTATTAAGTTTCTTAGAGGCGAAGGTCAAAGGTTCCTATTTGCTCTGGCTGGCAAACATCTGTTCTCTAATTCTTGCTTGGAGCACATTCTTGAACTTATCCATGGGTGTGATCAAAACAGTGAGGCAAACAAGAAGCTGTTCTCCGACATGCTTCGGTGGTATATGGCTTTCAGACAGACTCTTCTTGCCATTATTCCAATATTGTTCAAGGTTATGAAGCGAACTCCTCAACCTCCACCGAAGTGAAGTTTCGCCCCAATTGACGCAAAGGGGGAGATTGTTGGGTCTTTGGGCTTGGTCCTTAGCCTTATTTTGTTATCCGGTTTGAGCCTGTCCAACCGTGTTTGTTTTATTAGGGTTTATTATTTAAGGTGCGTGCATGCATCCTTGTTCATGATCGCTTTTCATTTATTATTCCTGGTATTTTACTACAAACCCTAGCTCGCCTCTACAGTGGAAGTTCTTTGTCGAGCTCTGTTGAGGCGTGACTACATTTGAATCATTAAGCATTACTTGATTCTATATCATGTTTATTGTGTTTGTTTGTTTTATTGATTAACCTGTTAAAGATCTAATCAATCTAAGAGTTTTTCAACTCATCAAAAACATCAAAATGTAATCTTATCACATCATTTATTAAGAATCAACAAATAGGAACTTAATAGAGTTAGAGAGTGGACTTACCTAAAGCAAAGTTATACACTCTGACTTTACCATCCCTATGATCCTTTAGGTAGATAAGGCAGCTTCGCAACAAATGCCCCTTCTTTTTGCAATAGAAGCAAACAGACTCTTTCAGAATGGCACACGGGACAATCTCAGACTTAATCTTTCCCATTCCATTCTTTTCTGGACTTCCAATGTTTCCATTGTCAATATCCATGGAATTTTGGGAAGTAGATCATCCAATCAAGTTTTCTTTACCAGTGCACCAAATCATTGCTGATTCAGCAACAATTAGCAAATAGGTAAGATCAATAAGGGTCACGTCATGATCTGTCATATAGTAGTCTTTAATGAACTAACCATACGACTCGGGAAGTGATTGAAGAACGAAGTCAACAGCCAACTTCCTTGACATAACGACTCCTAACATTTCCAGTCTGTCAATGTGTGACTTCATCTCCAAGACATGTGTAGACACATACCTTCCATCTTGGTGTTTGCTAGCCAATAGGGTTTGAGTGACCTTGAACTTTTTAAGTCGATGAACATGTGGGTCAGGGAGAATTATTGGAGGAGGTGGAGGAAGTGATGTATGATTTCTGGGAACATAATCTTCATGAGGAAAGCTTTTTTCCATTACATTCGGGAAGACCATAGTTGTCAGAACTAGACATCTACAGGGAGAAATTCAAGTTAATTGATTTTAGTCCTTAATATAACACCCAAATGAGATATTAACACAATATTCTACAATTCGGAAGATGGATGCTGTAAACCAATTATAAAATATTTGAAGGTAGGTAAATGACGATTTACCAATTTCCACCATGAAAAACGAAAAATAGCATTAGGTTTTAAATAAATTGAAATTCCTAGATTCTTAGAGATTCATTAAACTTTTTCAATAGCATGTTTAATCTCGATTATGCCCTTCATGTTTGTGACTGGGATGCTGAGGATCACAAACTGAAGGGTTTTGAGCATTTTAACACTCCTAAGGTGTACATGCTGATGGGTTTTAGGCATAAGAACAATCCTATGTGCTCATACAAACCCTAATGCTTGGATCTAGGTTTCTCTATTGTACATGCTTTGAATCCAAGACTAATAAACTTAGATCTAACATATTATAAACTGAATTAGGGTTTATAGAATTACCTTTGATTATTATATAGCAATAACAATCAATTCCTTTCTTGAATTGGCTTCAAAAGCTTAGTGCCTCAAGTGCTGCACCTCTAATGGAGTCACAAACACCTTATGCAACTTGGATGAAGAGGAGAAGAAGAGAGGCTGCCCAAAAACGACTAGAAACCCTAGAGAATCAGTTGTCCACGTTTTTGGAGCCTAAGGGGTCCTTTATATACTTGTGTGGGCTGCTAGGGTTTCAGTCAAAACCCTAATGGACAGTTTAAACTCTAAGCAGCCCATGGAACCTTCTGGATAAGGCTATGGACGAAAAAATGATGGGCTTCCATCATAATTTCGTTCACCCCTTGTTCCTTTAGCATTCCTTAGCCCAATAACTCAATTATCCAATAATTGCAGTCCAGTCCCCTAAGTTTAATTAATCTCTTTTAGCCACAAAATTAATTCTTAATTAATTCTTGACTAATATTAATTAAACAATATGATTTCTCATTTAATATATTATTCTCATAATATATTAATAAATCATATTTAAACCCCTCTCTCCTTAATCCATCCTACATATTGCTATGGTGAAGGCAACCCAAAAGGACCATGCTCATAATCGGGTCAAGTACATACCAAAATAGTTATGGACTTAGACACTAATCCAACAGTCTCCCACTTGGATAAGTCTAATAACTATTTTCCGTATGACTTCAGAACCTGATCAGCAATCGTAGCTTTCAAAAGCCGCTGTCAACTCTGATCTTATCAGATAGCGTGTCCTCTAGATAAGGGATTATATATTCCTCCATTCTCAAGATATCGTATAGACAAAAGACATGAATTTCAATCATTCTCTCTATACTGTTTCCCGACTTCCGATTTATGACAACTGACAACCGACTACAATTGAACACATCAACTTAGTCCTCGCTTGGCCAAGCGCTTAGGTGTCATCACTAAATCATCGAGAGGCCCACAGATATCGCTTTTATCCCACTTTGGGTAAAAGGAATGGATAAACTTCGACTCAAATGCTCGCTTGCATTTACTGATCGAATCATACATAACAATAAGTTTTATAACACCAAGTTACTGGTGCGTTTACTTATTATCAATGTGCAACCAACCAACAAATAACAACTCACACGCCTCGGTTTTAAGAATATACAATATTATCGTCTCACTAATCACTCGTGATAAAACCATGAAGTGATCCAAGTGAGCGTGGGTTTAATCCAATACTCTAATTTTATCAAAGCACTCATGAATTCTGCAGCAAACTTGCGCCATGTGTAAACACTTCAGACAATCTACAGACAGATTCATGACAGTCTTCCTTCATACCTACTCCCAACGTATGACCGACTGTGGATGTTTGAACAACCTAGTTATTCTGGAAGTCAAAACATGCAAATTGAAACATAACATTAATACTTAATCCTATATGGCCTCAACCTTGTGAGAGTAAATAAAACACTTCTATTTAACCACCATATTGATTACTCATTATTATCGTTTACTGTTTCAGAAATCAACTTATTACTCGAATTACAACAATAGCTATCCCATGCATAAAGCATGCACACTATGTTTCCTATGGTCCTTACTTTGTGAAATGGATCAATTTAAAAACCTTTTTAATGATGCTTATTTCACAATTCCCAATCCTTATCATTAGTGTAAGAACACAAGGTTCTTTGCTACTATTAGAATATGCTAGATTCTAACATTTTACGCAACGATCCTTTCGTAAAGTCATAGCACAAAAGTCACCACGACTTGACCAATGAAATTACAAAGTACTCTATCGGAAATTGTTACAAGACAATTCCATAGACGTGAAATCTCACATTCAAAGTACATTCATTTGAACATCCTTCTTGCATAAAAGTTTCTATCTAGGCATAGACTCTCAATATCCAACTCCCAATATGGAAACATTTCCACATTTGCCATATGACAACTCATTCTTACTAGAATCTTATCTATTCATAATAATGTCGATATGGTCCATCCAATACCATACTCCCAACTACTCACAAGCAACCAATCCTCAGCGAACTTTGGATCGTCCTTTGATAGTTGTTTAATTATTTTAGTCAAAACCAATTCTAGTCCTTTTTCCCTCTTAATGCGTTAGACATTTGAAAAAAAAAATTTAGAATGGTAAATATTATAGCATTTGCAATCGATCCTATACCCGAAGTGTATGGGACACGATGCATAATGTCTTACATAAAGATATGATACTTTACCAATCCTTTGCCATAATATTTTATGTGTCATGTTCTCAAAATTTGAACTATGAAGAGGGATGCCGTAATCATAATCGAATTTTAAGAACACACAATGTATCCTTTGACTGAAAATATTAAAATTTCTCAACCTAAGCTTTAGATTTTGAAACGAAGTATAATATTCTCTCCCTTAATTATAGCAAAACAACTTTTCAACCCATGCAACTCTGCAAATGGAACCTTTGTTTTTTCTTTAATTAATATTGCTAACTTGCAATACTCGCCATAATAATCATACAAGCATAACATTTATGCTCCTACTATCCTGATGATTATCATATAAACATAACATTTATGCTCCCACTAGCTTTGACATGTATTCAGAAAACAAATGAACTTCCAGAAAACAATGCCTATTGAATTTCTGAAATTCATATTTCTAGTACCAGATGCTTCGATAAGCCTTTATCTAAGCTTCTTAAACTTATACACATTTGCCTTAGATAGCTCATATGTGTGTTTAAACAATTTAGAGCTTATGTTACTAAGTTCCAAATGTTGAAACTAATTGTCAAATCTCACAATTCGAACTATGGAAACGGATGCCGTAACCATAATCGAATTTGAGAATACAATTTTCACGATCGCTATCTTCTTAAAATTTCTCTCAGTGAAAGCATTTCCTCACAGTCATTTTCATGAAGGAGGGAATCTTATGACACTTAGATTTTACGGTGTATGAGTTCCTATCCATGTGAATTTTCCAAAACCAAGGTTTGCGACAAATCCATACTTATATGGACTGAACTTTCTTAATCTTGATTTCTTGCCCTATGGTAACACGAGTGCCCACCATGTCTTCCAAGTAGTTTAGTAACTTGTCCTTACATATCAATGTACTTTCCATCGACTAAGGCTCTAGTATGCATTCAAATGAGAACTCATAGAACTCGCATACACAATTAACTCAATTGGAATGGCACAGAAACAAAATAATGCCAGCACGATGGGTTGTAAACCTCAAGTCGTGTGCTAGTGATGATCGATAAGGTTTATTCTCGATTAGTTCTTGAAACCTTTCAAGGCCATTAAGACTCCCACTGAATCTTTGACATATAAGATTCTCTTGTCACGAAACATTTCTTGACAAAGCAAATACTCAAGAGTTAGTGTAGTTCTTATCAAGACAAAACACTTCACATAATTGGTCCTAGTTGGTCTTTGTCTTACAACTTACCAATTTCAAATGTGCAAGAATAAGGAAACCTTTTTCTAAATTCCACATTTGATGAGTGTTATAAACCTACTTAAAACTTGTCACAATCTTGACTCTAAGACTTGATATTGGAACGAAGTATGATTGACTTATTGATTTAACCATTTCTACAATACTCGATTCCTCTTTTCAGACATGCAATTGCACTAAGACTCAATTAGAGGATCTATTGAGACATGGTTCTTAATCTTTAAGACTTATCATAAAACACAATAAAAGGTACTCTCCCTTCTTCTTAGAAAAGAGAAACTTTTATCTTTCTGCCTACTTGATTCTTCTTTATTCGTTCTGCTATTCATTGAAACTTTTTCAATCAACTCAGAATTACACTTAATCTTATAAATATAATCATATTTACTAAACTTTAGTAAATCATGACGAATAACTTTGTCACTCTTGTGGTGGACTTGATCAACGCACAACCTAGTGTACTTGATCTCCTAGTCCTTCAATTGACACTTTGCCAAAGAATTAGCCTAAGTTTCCCAATTGTGAAAGTTTTTCATTCATCATACAATACACATTACATGATTCCAAGATTCTGTCCAATTGAAACTTGGGTGATAAGAAACTCTCCTTATTTGGTAAAATTTTGACATTTCCACAAATAACATAATTAAGAATCAAATCCATTTTGCTAATAATAGAAGTACACAAACATCAATTTTTCATATATTTCATTGCAAGGATAAACAAATAAGATAAAAACCAAAATTTATTTTATTCATAAAACAGCGGAAAACATGTCCTTACAATTCAAAATTCAAATGAAAAACTATGTAATCATATACTCCTAACAAATCTATCATAACTTCCTAAGCTCAAAATCTGATCTTCGAATTCATGCGATCGAAATCCATTTCTTCGTGATCAGACTCATCTTGCTCTTCCATCAAACTTCCTCTCTTTTTTCTAATCCTGCAAAACATGCAAATGTAATCTTATCACATTATGAATAAAGAATAGGAATTTAAATGGAGTTAGATAGATGATTTTATACCTGAAGTAGAGTCATACTTATCGACTCACCCATCTCTTAGATTCTTCAGGTCCTTCAGGCAGCTTCGTATCCATTGCCCCTTTCCTTGGCAGCAGGAATAGGTGGTGTCCATGGAAGCATGGTTGGTTGAATTATTAGACAAATATGCTCCATTACTTCGCCAAATCATTTCTGATTCAGCAGCAACAAGCATGTAAGTCAAGTCAATGAGGGTTGCATCAAGCTTCATCATATAATACTCTCTTATGAACTCATCATATGATTCAGGGAGTGACTGAAGGACCCAGTCCACAGCCAACTTATTGGAGATAGACGCGCCCAACATAATCAACCTATCAATGTGTGATTTCATCCCTAGGATGTGAGCACACACGGGTTTACCATCTTGATGTTCCATTGCCAATAGGGATTCGGTGACCTTGAACTTTTCAAATCTTCGATCATCTGGGTTAGGGAGAACAACGGGAGGAAGAGGAGGAAGTGAAATCAAGCTAGTCCACATTGATCTCTCACTTTGAATCAAGCTTTCACCTTCATTAGGAACACTTTTTCCTTGGGATTTGATGCAACACCCAACTGAAACATCAAGCTAGGATCCAACACAATACTCTACAACCTAGAAGAGTGATGCCGTAATCTAGTTGCATAATATTTGAAGGTAGGTAAATGACGATTTACCAATTTCCACCATGAAAAACGAAAAAGAAGTTTAAGTTTTAAATGAATTGAAACTCCTAGATCTTTTGAGATTCATTGAACTTTTCAATGGCACGTTTAATCTCGATTATGCCCTACTATTTGTGACTGGGATGCCGAGGATCACAAATAAGGTGTGAATAACCATACGAATCACGTGGTGCACTCAATGCTACTATCACCTAATCAATGTGCCGGTTAGCCACACACGCTCCATTGATCTATGATAAGCATCGAGCCACCCTTTGCCACCAATGTCATCCCCAAATTAGTGTGTCGGTTAACCACACACGCTCCACTAACGTTTGACAAGGGTACGAAGTGTAATTCCATGGGTTAGCATACAATTTCACATTTTTCCTAAAGTAAATATGATTTGGGAATTTGAAAAAGCATTTAGTTACTTTGTACTTCATTATACTTACAATGAAAGGTTTATGTCCTATCCTACCCGTTCGGCTAACGACCCTCCACTAGTCAAGAGTGCGGTGGGTAAGAGTGGATACCCATTCAATCGCCATTTTATAGGCAATTTCCTTAAACACCCCTTATAGACCAGCTTCGTGAATGAGGCCTACTAACGGTAAGACTGACTATTTACTCATACATATATATAATATTAGACTTTTAATGTTATATATAGTATAGGGTGTATTTTACACTTTTAAAATACTCGGTGGTTTAATTTAGTAAAATTATACTTTTGATTTAATTAAATGTAAACAAAAAATTTATAGCTTTATTAAATCACTTTTAATTATACACTTTAATTAATTAATAAAACCATAAGGGTGCGATTTGAACTTTTCAAATTACTAGGGTTTTAAAATTTAACATTTCAAAATTAAACTTTTAATCAAATTTTAAATTCCAAAACTTGAGGGCAAGTTTTGAAACATTTCAAAACATAAGGGATCAAATAACAAATAACATAAATTAAACAATTAATTTGGTGATTATCTATATTTGACCTAGTCTCATTTTATTCATAAGATAATTACGAAAAATTAAATAATCCATATTTATCATATAAAGAAACTATTATTTAAAAGATTTGAAATTATCTTTTGTTTTATGAAGGATAATCACCCAAATATAATAAAAATCGGATTTTATCATCAAAATACGTTTTTGGTATTAATCCTTCAGCAAAACTGCAAGTAATCCTGATATTCCCTCTGTCTGACCCCTGGACTCGCCGAGTCAGGGACTGGACTCGCCGAGTCAGGGACTGGACTCGCCGAGTAAGGGACAGACTCGCCGAGTTCATCCACTGACTCACCGAGTCAGGTCGGGCAGAGGCCAAAAATCTTTTTTTTTCAGCAAACAAAACAGTTAAGCATCACATACAACTGAAACCAATCAGGGCTCTGATACCACTGATGGGTTTTAGGCATAAGAACAATCCTATGTGCTCATACAAACCCTAATGCTTGGATCTAGGTTTCTCTATTGTACATGCTTTGAATCCAAGACTAATAAACTTAGATCTAACATATTATAAACTGAATTAGGGTTTATAGAATTACCTTTGATTATTATATAGCAATAACAATCAATTCCTTTCTTGAATTGGCTTCAAAAGCTTAGTGCCTCAAGTGCTGCACCTCTAATGGAGTCACAAACACCTTATGCAACTTGGATGAAGAGGAGAAGAAGAGAGGCTGCCCAAAAACGACTAGAAACCCTAGAGAATCAGTTGTCCACGTTTTTGGAGCCTAAGGGGTCCTTTATATACTTGTGTGGGCTGCTAGGGTTTCAGTCAAAACCCTAATGGACAGTTTAAACTCTAAGCAGCCCATGGAACCTTCTAGATAAGGCTATGGACAAAAATATGATGGGCTTCCATCATAATTTCGTTCACCCCTTGTTCCTTTAGCATTCCTTAGCCCAATAACTCAATTATCCAATAATTGCAGTCCAGTCCCCTAAGTTTAATTAATCTCTTTTAGCCACAAAATTAATTCTTAATTTATTCTTGACTAATATTAATTAAACAATATGATTTCTCCTTTAATATATTATTCTCATAATATATTAATAAATCATATTTAAACTTCTCTCTCCTTAATCCATCCTACATATTGCTATGGTGAAGGCAACCCAAAAGGACCATGCTCATAATCATGTCAAGTACATACCAAAATAGTTATGGACTTAGACACTAATCCAACACATGCAACCCTAGAAACCTTGGATCTATGTTTTACTAAGATACATGCAAATTTGATTTTCCAAGGTTATTAACCTAACTAACATGGCATGGGGATCTTTGAAACATAAAAGATAGTAGAAGAACATACCTTTCTTGTTGCTTGGATTCCTTGAGAACCTTGTGAGCCTAGCACCTCAAGCGTGATGCCTCAAATGTTTCACACAACACCATAAATCTTGGAATAACTTTGAGAGAAGTACACTATCACTCAAAATCGGCTAGCCCTCTTGTTCTGCACATAGTAGTAGTGCCAATTTTGCTAGCCACGGGGTCCTTTTATTGTTGTGTCACAAGTAGGGTTGCAAAATGTAAACCCTAATTGACATGGCTTTCCATATTCCATGATCCATGGGTTTATAACCTCCATGGACTATCCATGGAGCACCTTATGGGTTTTAGCCTAATTCAATAAACCATGGATCATTAGCCCACTATAAAAGAATGGATGATTTACACAATCAACCCCATATATTTAATTAGTCTCCTTTTGATTACCAAATTATTTCTAAATTAATTATTGATCAATACTAATTAAATACTATTATTAATATATTAGAACTTATAATATATTAATAAACCATAAGTGTCCTTTCTCTCATTTAGTATATCCAAGTGTTGCAATGCCATGCAACCCAAAATGGACCATGCTAACCAGGTCAAGTACATTCCAGAAATAGTTATGAACTTAGACACCTAATCCAACAGTCTCCTACTTGGATAAGTCTAATAACTATAACTGCAAGAATGACTTCAGGAACCGATCAACAATCATAGCTCATTCAAGGTCACACGGAACTGAGATGATGATGATACACCATTTAAGATAAGTGATCATATAATCCTCTATTCTAGATATCAGCTGGACAAATACATGGAACAATGTCTTACTTATTGTCCAGCTGTTTGTTTCCCGATTTCCAATTTGTTTGACATAGAACTTAATCGAGCACATCAATTTAGTTCTTCGTCGAGGAGCCCAGATATCGCTTCTAATCCAAGAAGTAACAGATAAACTTTGACTCATATGCTTGTTCTACTACTTGTTGGATTATACACAAAGGCACGTTTTATAACATCGAGCTACCAATGCGTTTCCGTACAATTAACCAAC
This sequence comes from Lactuca serriola, assembly GCF_051521515.1. Taxonomy (NCBI): domain Eukaryota; kingdom Viridiplantae; phylum Streptophyta; class Magnoliopsida; order Asterales; family Asteraceae; genus Lactuca; species Lactuca serriola. The sequence goes on along the minus strand of NC_136412.1, from coordinate 218,014,052 downwards.
TCATAGTCAACAACTCATATCTCTAGGTTTGAAGACTTATATGATATTACCGTCTCACGATCACTCGAGATAAATACCATGAAGTGATATAAGTGAGCGTGGGTTGAATCCAATACTCATAACGTATGAGCACTCATGAGTGTTGTAGTAACTCTTGCTATGTCCAACACCTTAGACATCTAAAAGCCAACTTCATGACAGTCTTGATTCATACCCACTTACAACATATGACCGACTGTGGATGGTTTGAATAACTTGGTCATTCAGGAAGAATGACCTAGTTATTCTGGAAGTCAAAACATGCAAAGTGAAACACAAGAATAATCGAATCCAATATGGTCTCAGAACTTATGAATATAAATAGAACACCTTTTGTTTATCACCATATTGATTACACATTATTCATTGTATAATGTTTCAACTAATCAAATTTATACTTGAATTAAAACAATAGTCATGCCATGCTCTAAGCATGCACACTATGTTTATCCAAACAATAGTCATGCCATACACCAAGTATGCACACTATGTTTGTCCAAACATTAGTTATGCCATACACCAAGTATGCACACTAAGTTTGTCTATGATATTTACTTTTTCAAATATATCGATTGAACATAATTCCAAAGATTCTAATTCCACAATCCTAAATCCTTATCCTAAATGTAAGAATTACAAATTCCTACCACTTACCGAAATTTGTTAGATTTAAACTTATATGCACTGATTCTCTTGTAATGATTATGCACACAGTCACAAAGATTTTTCAACAGTCATTACAGAGTATTCCAATGGAGATCAACTCCATGGAAACGAAGTCTCATATTCAAAGTACATTGCTTTGTACATCCTTCTTGCATTAAGTTTTCTAATCTTGCATAGATTGAATAACTTCCACCTATGGAGACATTTCCATATTCCCATATTGACTATCACTTCTGAACAAGAGTTGCCTCCTTTCAGAATATGTCAATATGGCCCTTCCAAAATTAACGTTATACTTCCAACTGTCCCTGAGCAACCAATCTTTGGTAAACCTTAGATTGTCCTCAATAATTGCTTAATCATTTTAATCATATCCAATTCTATACCTTTTCCCCTCTTAATGCCCCCAGGTATTTGGAAAATTTAGAAATGATAAATATTATAGCACATGTAATTGATCCTATACCTGAAGCATATGGGACACGATTCATGATGTCTTACATAAAGACATGATCCTTGATCAGTCTTTTGCTACAATATACTTTTAATTTGCCATGTTTTCAATTCGACTGTGAAGAGGGATGCCGTAATCATAATCGAATTTTGAGAACGCAATATATATAGAATTTCCTTAAGTTGAGCTATTCCAAGATATATATATATATATATATATATATATATATATATATATATATATATATATATATATATCCTTGACGATTAAAATCTCAATCTAGGCTTTTTAGAATTGAAATGAAGTATAATTTCCTCTCCCTTAATTATAGCAAAACAACTTTTCCCAATTGAAACTTTTGTTTTTTATAATTAATATTGCTAAATTGAAATACTTATCAAAATTATCATGCTCCCACTAACATGATAATTATCAGCATAAAACTTATGCTCCCACTAGCTTTGACATGTAGAAATAAGCTGGACTTTTAAAAATCAATACTTTATTGACTTTCTTACCAAAGTTTAGACTTCCGATACGAGATGCTTTGATAAAAACTTTATCAAACTCATACAACTTTCCTTAGATAGCACACATTTGTGTCTAAACAATTTCAAAACTATGAAAAGGGATGACATAATCATAGTCTCAATTGTTTAGATCTTTGCTATTCCTCACAAGTCCATGTTAGTGTCTCGATTAACCACACACGCTCCACTAACGACTTTGAGAATGCAAATATCACAATGGTGTATGTGTTCCTATCCATGTGAATTAGTCAAAACCATAATCACAAGACAAGGTTAGTGACAAATCCAAACTCTTATGGACTGAACTTTCACATTCTAAACTTATTGCCACCTGGTAGCACAAGGGCCTGCCATCGCTTCCAAGTTGTTATGCAACCAATTGAGAACTCTCAGAACTCATATACAAAGCCAACTTTAACTGGAATGGGCACATAAATAGGAATATGTCACACGATATGTTATAAACCTCAAGTAGTGTGCTAGTGATAAACTACAGGTTTTATTGTTGATTAGATCTTGAACCTCATCCAAGATCTTTTATACTCCCACTGTCCTATTGACATATAAGACTCTCTTGCCATGAACCATTCCTTGACAAACAAATATTCAAGGGATAGTGCGGATTCTTATCAAGACAAACACTTCACACAATTGGCCTCAGTTGGTCTTTGTTTTATCCAAAACTTCACAACATACCAATTTCAAATGTACAAGAGTAGAACACATTTTACTCTTACATTTTAAAAGTGTTAATAAATCTTCTTTAAGATGTGTCACTCAAGTTACAATCTTGGAGTATGACTCTAAGAATTGTTTTGGAACGAAGTATGACTCATCTTCTTGATTTAACCAATTCAACAATTCATGACTTCTCTTCTTAGGCATAGGAATGCAGTAAGACGTCCTTAGAGGACCAATTGTGATATGGTTTCTTAATCATTAAGATGACCGCAAAACATGATACCAAAGTACTCTCCCATCTTTTCAGATTTGAGAAACTTTTATCTTTATGCCAAATTTGATTCTTCTCATTCGTTCTACCTTGCATAGAAACTTTTCCAATGCTTTAGAATTATACTTAAACTTGTAAGTGTAACCATATTTACTAAACTTTAGTGAATCATGACGAATAGTGTTATCGATCTTTTGTGGTGGACTTGACCAGTGCACAAGAATGTGTACTCGATCCGTTAGTCCTTCACTTGACTCATATATACATGTGAACAAGGAATTAGTCTTAATTTTTCCAAAGATGAAAATTCTCATTCATCATACTACTTGCATGGTTCCAAGTTGCGGTCCAATTGAAAACTTTGAGATGAGAATCTTTCCTTATTTGGTAAATTTAGACATTACCACAAATGAAAGAATCAAATTCATATTTCCATTATTGCTAGAAACATACAAACATCAATTTTCCATAAATGTCATTGCAATGAGATATATAATAAAACAAAATTTTATTTATATATTAAAATGTGGAAAAAACTTTTTCCTTACAATGCAACTTTAAATGAAAACTATGTTATTACATATTTCCTAGCAATCTATCATAACTCCTAAGTAGTAGCTCAAAAATTTGATCTTCGAACCAGGCGATTGAAATCCATCTTCACGATCAGATTCAACATACTCTTCCTTTAAGTTTCCTTCCCTTTGCTTGATCTTGCAAATCATTAAAATGTAACCGAGTCACATTTTGTATTAAGAATCATCAATTAGGAACTTAACAAAAATAAATAGTGGACTTACCTGAAGCAGAGTCAAACTTTTTGAATCTTCCTTCTCTTAGATATTTTAGGTAGCCAGGGCAGCTTCGCAACCAATTCCCCTTCCTTTGGCAATAGAAAACATATGGACTCTTTGGTAATGGTACATGGGACTATCTCGGACTTAGCCTTTCTCTTTACCATTTGGTCAACCGAGTTGACTATGACCGATCCATTTCTATTGGGAAGAGAAAGCTTTTCTGGATATTCAATGTTACCATTTTCAATGTCCATGGAAGTTTGGGAAGTTGATCTTCCATTCAGATTTGCTTTACAGGTGCTCCAAATCATTGCTAATTCAGCAGCATCAAGCAAATAGGTAAGATCATCAAGGGGCATGTCAAAGTCTGTTACATAGTAGTCCTCAAAGAACTCACTATGTGACTTAGAAAGTGATTGAAGAACCTAGTCAACAACCAACTTCCTCAAGACCTCGACACCCAACTCTCCCGGCTTGTTAATATATGACTTTATCTCCAAGATGTGAGCACATATAGACTTTGCTTGCCAATAGGGCTTGAGTGACCTTGAAATTTTCAAGAACTTGTGGGTTAGGGAGAATAATTGGAGGAGGTAGGAGAAGAGAAAAGTGATTTCCATGATCTGACCATGGGACATTATCTTCATTAGGAAAGTTTGTTTCAAGAGATTTGGGAAGATCATACTTGTCTGAACCAGACATCACAATTGCAGAAATTCAAGTTAGTTGATTTAATTCCTTAAAAGAACACCCAATATGAAATATTAAGGCTAGAACCTAACAAAATATTTTATAACTTGGAAAAGGGATGTCGTAATCCAAGCTATAAAATATTTTGAAGGTAGGCGAATGACGATTCACCAATTTCCACCATGACAAACGAAATAATTTATTAGGTTTTAATTGGATTTAAAACTCCTAGATCTTTTGAGATTCATTGAAATTTTCAATGGCATGTTTCAATCTCGATTGTGCCCTCTCAAGTTTTGTGACTGGGATGCCGAGGATCACAAAACAAGGTGTGAATAACCATGCAAATATACTTGGTACCCTGAATATTTATCACTTAATCGATGTGCCGGTTAACCACACGCGCTCCATCGATTCTATGATAAACATTAACTTACCCTTTTCCTACCTTATTAAATTCAGGTTAGTGTGCCGGTTAACCACACGCGCTCCACAACCGACTTAAGCAAAGTGTAAAGTGTAATTTCATAGGTTAGCACTAAATTCACATTTTCGTAAAGTAACTAAGATTGGGAATTTATAAAAGGTTCAGTTACTTTATATTTATCATTATACTTATAATGAAGGGAGAATTATAGTCCTTGTCCTACCCGTTCGGCTAACGACCCTACACCAGTCAAGGAAGCGGTGGGTGAGAGTGGACACCCATTAAACTTCCATTTTTTAGGCAGTAACCTTATACACCCCCTTATAGACCGGCTTCGTGAATGAGGCCTACTAACGGTAAAATAAATTGTTCTTATATATCTGGTTCATACCGAAATAGTGTTTTTTTACCCTTGAATGTCCAGTCAAATGTCGTATGTCAATACATTTCGGGGGATTTACATGTGATTTGAGTTATATGCCTGAAATAGGCTCCACAAGCTATGTACACATCACACACACACACACATACACACATATATATATATATATATATATATATATATATATATATTATTAACTTATAATATTATAAAGTATAAGTGTTGAATTTAACTTATAAAATTCTAGGGGTTGGAACTAAAGTTTTTTAAAGTGACTTTACATGTTCCAAAACTTGAGGGTAAGTTTTGTAACTTTCAAAACCTTTCAACTTCATAACTTGTGAGTTAATGGTTTATTATAATGAAAGACTCTTCATTTTATGTAACCTATGTGTTCATTAATGGACTTTGAAAGGAAGACTTTGGTAATCCATAACTTGAGATCAAATTTTGGATTCCATTAAAACACATCAAGATCAAGAATTAAACTAACAACTATTTGCAAATAATTCCTATGATCTTCTAAACTCATAAGTGTATGAACATTCATATCAAAAATTTCAAGAATCATAAATAACACTTACAAAACTTGAAATTTTGATAATAGCCATTGTAAATGGATTAGCATAACCATTACACCATCTAAAACAAGTTTTATAAGACCAAAACAGTTTAGGATAATGTTTCTAGTCCATTTCCAGCAACTAAAGTCGAAAATCCGCAAACTGGAAAAAAAAACTCGTCGAGTTCATGCATTAACTCCTGAAATCGTCGAGTTCTTGGCCAGAACGCGTCGAATTTTCCAGTCTGGACAGATTCTTGGTTTTGAAAAAAAAAAAAGTTTGCAACAAGTATCAAGAAAACAAGCCTAGGATCTTATACCACTGATAGTTTTTGAGCATTCTAACACTCCTAAGGTGTACATGCAACCCTAGAAACTTTGGATATATGTTTTACTAAGATACATGCAAATTTGATTTTCCAAGGTTCTTAACCTAACTAGCATGGCATAGGGAACTTTGAAACATAAAAACTAGTAGAAGAACATACATTACTTGTTGCTTGGATTCCTTGAGAACCTTGTGAGCCTAGCACTTGAAGTGTGATGCCTCGAATGTTTCACACAACACCATAACTCTTGGAATAACTTTAAGATAAGTACACTATCACTCAAAATTGACTAGCCCTCTTGTTCTGCACATAGTAGTAGTGCCAATTTTTCTATCCATTGGGTGCTATTGTAGTTGTGTCACAAGTAGGGTTACAACATGTAAACCCTAATTGACATGGTTTTCCATATTCCATGATCCATGGGTTTATAACCTCCATGGACTATCCATGGAGCAACTTATGGGTTTTATCCCAATACAATAAACCATGGATCATTAGCCCACTATAAAAGAATGGATGATTTACACAATCAACCCCATATATTTAATTAGTCTCCTTTTGATCACAAAATTAATTCTTGATCAATACTAATTAAATACTATTATTAATATATTAGAACTTGTAATATATTAATAAACCATAAGTGTCCTTTCTCTCATTTAGTCTATCCAAGTGTTGCAATGCCATGCAACCGAAAATGGACCATGCTAACCGGGTCAAGTACATTCCAGAAATAGTTATGAACTTAGACAACTAATCCAACACAAACAAGGTGTGAATAACCACGCAAATTAGCTTGGTACTCTCGAAGTCATTTATCACCTAATCAATGTGTCGGTTAACCACACACGCTTCGTTGATCTATGACATGAAGGGTTTTGAGCATTCTAACACTCTTATGGTGTACATGCAACCCTAAATGCCTTGGATCTATGTTTTCTCTATTATACATGCAAACTTGAACTTTCCAAGGTATTACCCTAACTAGCATACAATCATTGATACTTAGGTAATATAAACAAGTTAGAAGACATACCTTTTGATGAAGCCTGAAGTTCTTGAACTTTAAGAGCTTAGCGCCAATAGTATGGAAGCCTCAAGTGGAATCACAAATCACCAAAACCAACTTGGAATAAATAGAGAATAAGGATACTTAGGTTCCACTTATGAAATCGGCATTGCCCTAATTTCTATGTACTAGCGCCAATTTCTTAAACCAAGGACCTCTTTATATAGTGTGGAGGATTAGGGTTACATTCATGTAAACCCTAATACCCATGACCTTTCATTTCCATAGGATCCATGGGTTAAACACTCCATGGACTATCCATGAATGCTTAGCCCAACCTAAATGAACTTGGTCCACCACAACTTGGTCCACCACATATATATATATATATATATATATATATATATATATATATATATATATATATATATATAAGAGTCCATATTTAATTAGTTCCTTTTTTATCACTAGATTAATTCTAAATTAACTCTTGATCAATACTAATTAAATAAAATGATTTCATATTAATATATTAGAACTTATAATACATTAATATAAATCACTAGTATCGTTTTTCTCATTTTGTCTATCCAATTGTTCTGGTGAAGTGCTACCCAAATGGATCATGCCAAATCGGTTCGAATACATACCAATAATAGTTATGGGCTTAGACATCTAATCCAACAGGACAAACTACGAGCTACCCATTGCCATCCTTCATTAGTCCCATATTAGTGTGTCGGTTAACCACACATGCTTCACTAACGACTAATAAGGTGCAAAGTGCAATTTCATGGGTTAGAATCAAATTCACATTTTTCCTAAGTAACTAAGATTGGGAATTTATAAAAGGTTTAGTTACTTAATATTTCATCATTCTTTTAATGAAGATTTAAATGTCCTGTCAAACCCGTTCGGCTAACGACCCTCCACTGGTCAAGGGTGCGGTGGATAAGAATGGATACCCAATGGCGGTAATTTTACAGGCCGCCTCCTTAAACACCCTTATAGACCAACTTCGTGAATGAGGCCTACTAACGGTAAGACTGACCTTTTACTTATACGTATATAATATATTAAACTTTTAATGTTATATAGTATAAGGGTGTATTTTACACATTTAAAATACTTGGTGGTTTAATCTATTAATAAATTATACTCTTAATTTAATTAAACTTAAACGATGTAATTATGGAATTATTAATTCTCTCTTAATTAAATACTTTAATCAATTTAATAAAGTCCATAAGGTGTAATTGAACTATTCAAGGCATCAAGGTTATAAAAAAATTCAAAATTAAAAACTAATTAATTAATTTTTTAAGTTATGAACCCAAGAGTTGCATCCTTTTGAAACCTTTCAATTACTAGATGTTTTAGAATTCAATATTACAAATTAAAACCTTTTAATTAAACTTTTCAAATTCTAAAACTTAATTCAAAACTCTTGAATTCCAAACTTGATGGCAAGTTTTGTAACTCCTTACAACTTTTGAGTTCCAAAACTTGATGGCAAGTTTTATGACTCTCTTTAGTCATTAAAAGAGACTTTCCAACTTCCATAACTTGAGGACAAGTTATGAAACTCTTCAAATCCATTTAGTTCAAATTGTAACCTAATAAAATAATCATATACTTTTATCTTTTACAAATTTGAACTAATTCAATTCATATGGCTAGATAATTTCAAATTCTACAAATAATTAGTTTTTTACTAAATCAAGTAATTATCTTAGAATTTGACAATCATCATGTTATTAGATGGGGACAATCGTTACCATATCAGTAAAATAGAATTTTATGAGCCAAAAAATTTTGTGGTAATAATCCTAATCCAAAACAGGCCAAAAACTCGAAAAATCTGCCATCTGATGATCCAATTCGTCGAGCCAGGCTACGGACTCGTCAATTTCATGGTCATGTGAGTCAACTCGTTGAGTCCACTCATGGGACTCGTCGAGTCCAGCAGTCAAACAACAAATTTTTCAGTTTTTTCTACTTTGAACAATTAAACAATGTATCCATATAACAGAAAGCTACCCATGGCTCTGATACCGTTAGGGATGAAAGTGGGTCCAAACCCGGACCAGATGGACCCGGTCCCGAAAAACCCAGAACCGGTTAACAGGATTTCGTAGAACCGGAACTGGTTCCGGTTCGGTTCCGGGTACGGTACCGGGTAAAGTGAGTTTAGAACCGGAAAACCCAGAAACATCAAAGTGGGTAGGTTGGAACCGGATAAAGTAGGTTTAGACCCAGAAAACCCGAATTTTTTTGGTAATTAGTTACTACTTAGTGGGTTGAATTTTGAAAATTTTCATATTGATATCCCGACTTTGGGGGACTGTAATTCATTGAATATGAAACCAAAATTAACAAAATTATAGTCTAAAATCATGTACAATCTCTAAAATACACTCTAGAAAAAACTGCATGTCCGAATTTAAACGAATGAGATATGCATGTGTTAACATTTTCATAGAATACAAAGTACAAAAACAAATAGCTGAAAAGTTGAAAATTTTCAGTTTTGTTATCCCGACTTCGGAGGAATGTAAATCATTGAATTTTAAACCAAAAATGACAAAATTATAGTCTAAACTCATGTATAAACTGTAAACTACAAGTTGGAAAAAAGAACATGTCAATCCGGCATCAAACGAATTAGATATGCATGTTTTAAAACTTTCACCGATACAAAAAAACTGAAAAACTAAAAACTTCCAGCTTTGATATCTCGACTTTGGAGGACTGTAAGTCAATGAATATAAAACTACAAATGACAAATTTATATTTTAAAATCATGTACAAACTCTAAACTACATGTTGGAAAAAAAACATATGTCAATTGGAGTTGAAACGAATAAGATATGCATCTTTTAAACGTTTCACAAAAACCGGTTCCAACCCTAAAAGTGGTTTCGGTTCCAAAAACCAGTTCCGGTTTACCCGGACCCGATGGACCCAAACCCGGATTACCCGGAACCCGGATAAAACCAATTTGTAAACCCGAAACCAGAACCGGTTCTATATATTCCGATTCTAACGGTTCCGGTTCCGGTTCCGGTTCGGTTTTCCGGTTCTAAATCCCATCCCTATTTCATATTCAATGAGTTACAGTCCCCCAAAGTCGGGATATCAATATGAAAATTTTCATAATTCAACCCACTAAGTGGTAACTAATTACCAAAAAATTCTGGGTTTTCTGGGTCTAAACCCACTTTATCCGGTTCCAACCTACCCACTTTGATGTTTCTGGGTTTTCCGGTTCTAAACCCACTTTACTCGGTACCGTACCCGGAACCGAACCGGAACCAATTCCTATATACCGATCCGGTTTCCGGTTCTACGAAATCCTGTTAACCGGTTCCGGGTTTTTCGGGTCCGGGTCCATCCGGTTCGGGTTTGGACCCACTTTCATCCCTAACTTCATGTGTAGGTAAAGTAGTGGAGGATGAGGACAAGTAGAACATAACTAATTCTAGTTCTACAAATTCTATTGACTGTTAAACCAATGACTCCTTGAACTCTGAATCTGTTTCCTCTAACTCGGTTACTTCTAATAAACTTGTTGTTGATAAATACAAGCCACTAAATCAAGTGAAACAGTCGGCTTGCTGTATGTGTGCATGTGGGAACAATCAGAAACGAGGCAAGGGCACGCCACCAGGGGCAGGAAGAAACAATTCCTATGTAAAGAAACAGACGTGTTTTCATTGTAGAACACCTGGACACATTGCCAGACATTGTCCTAATCATGCATATGTTCCCTACTATGCACAAGGATGGCAGAACGCGTCAAGAAGAAGATTCTCCAAAGAAAATCATTCGAGTTCAGAATCGCGAAATGGCGACTGGAATGTGAAAAAGGGCAAGAATCAGATTCCCAAGGTCAATAAGGAAATGTCGGCCAAGAAGCCAAATTCAAGAGATGCTCCACTGAAACCAAGACCGGTTAGATCAAAGTTATCTCAACGGCTCGTTTCAAGTTCAAAAGCAAGCAATAAAGCACCCAACCGATCAAACAAGAAACGGGCTAAACCCGACTACAGATGGGTACCGAAGGTTCATACTCCCAAATCTTTAAATGATTCTAACATTTCTTCATCTTCTGTTTGTTATAAGCAGGATATGTCATGGGAGAGAGTACCTTGCACAGATAACGAATGTCAACCCAGTTTCAAAATGGAATGGGTTCCAAAGACCAACTAATTTTGCACTCTATGCTGGAGCAGCTATGGAGGCATATCATTAGACTTCGGTTTGTTGATAGTGGATGTTCCAAGCACATGATAGGAGACATCTCTCAAATGTACAACACTCAGAACTTTAAGTGAGAGTATGTGTCCTTTACGCAAAAGGAAGAAAGAAAAGGATCACACATGAGGTTTGTGCTTAACGATGTGAAGAATTTTCAGATCTATTCTGAGATTAAAAAATGCTTGCTGTTCTCAGACCTTTTGGATGCAAATTCAATTGGAGACTTACGGTTTGAGTTTTCTTCTCTATACTTCTGAGTTTTCTCTTACAATGATTCGTTTCAAAGACATTTTTTTTGGTTTTTTTCGTTTGTAGGTATTGTTACTGGTAAGTGATATGAAGGCTAGTGCTAAAGGGCAATCTGAAATTCGTGTAATGCACTAAATCTAAATTGTTTAGACTCTGTATGTTTAATGTGCTTGTAGGCACGAAGGGTTCAAAAGGACTGGACTTAGATTGACAATGAAAGGACTTGACAGTATGGACTTATAAAGTTCTATTTGGACTGACAATACGACGCTCGGGTATATTGAGCAGTGAGATAAACATGGGAACCTGCAGGATACACTAAAAATCATATGTATATAGAATTGTGGCTTAACGTTTCCTCGATGTATGGACTCATGTCCTTAATTCCGGTACTGATAGGGAAACTGGGGGGTTCTGATAACGTAGGTCTGTAGGAAATTATTTTCATACTTTCTATATGTCAGTCATATGTTGCTTCCTTTGCGTGATTGGAACATATCCGACCTAGAATGCAACATATGCAACTCTATCTCTATGCATATCTTTATCTATGAAATTCTTTCTATCTGTTAGTCATATGATGTCCCCTCTGCGTGATCAGAAGATCCGACCTGGGACACATCATATGCATCCTACTATCTCTCTAACCCTCTATCTATGTTAGTCATATGTTGTTCCCTCTGCGTGATTGGAAAACATTCGACCTGGGAAACAACATATGTACTTCTATATCTGACTTCTTTTTTAATGATTGTCTACTCACCTAAAGTAAAGAGTTCTTTGGAGGTTCTTGATTGTCGGGGTATGTCAAGAAGTGGGGAACACGTTCTAGTACATCTAAAATTGAACTACTTAAAAGGTTGTTTGTAGATCTCGCTGCTTAATTTAAGTGGACAACAATATCGTTAGTTATTGTCAGCTATATGGTATATTTAGGAATATAGGTGCAATGTCTGGTCACTTATAATCTATCAAATTTGTTCATATCATGTGTGTTTAAGTGGATCATAATACCAGTGATTGACAAGATCTAGACATATAGGTGTGTGCTGACAAACGATATTGAATTGTCTGACAACTTTGATCCCAAATCAGTCTTAAAGTTAGCCATTATTTTGTTTTTGTTAAATTTGTTCATAGTTTTCCTCTATGCTAAAATTTAAGGGGGAGAATTAAAAATTTTAAAAATCAAACAAAAATTAGAAAATTAAAAACCCAAAAATAGTGTTATTTCTGTTTTATTTCTTTTCAGAAAAATCAAAAATCCAAAAATATTTTTGTTTCTGTTTTATTTTTTTCAAAAAATATGAAAAATCCAAAAAAATATTGTGTGCTAAGTTTGTTTTTAGTTTGTTTTTAGTTTATTTTTTTTATTTTAAAGTTTTGTTTGTCTTGAAAAGCGAATCAGAGAACTAAAAGGAAGAAGAGACTCAAGGAGACTGTATCAAGATTTTCTGAGCCAAGGCTTCATTTGTGGTTGTCAAAGAATTCTCATTCAAAGGAACAAGAAATGAAGATTATTCTTTCAACATTCAATCTTTCAACCCCAAAAGCATGGTGAAGTTGTACTTGAAGATTATGTGACACATTGTATTGAAGCCTTCTCAATCAATTTGTTGCTATCTATGTACCTGCTGAAGTGATCCAGAAGATTCGTTATCTCTCTTATTCTCAAGCTGAAAGTGCTGATTTTCAAGAATTCTTTCAAGAAGCTTCCTCACCCAATGAGTGTTTAGAGTCAAATTTTGAAGAAAAGTCCAACTGTTCAAGATAAATTCATTTATTGAAGATTCATATGTTCATCTTGAAGTTATGAAGAAATTGAAAATTAACACTGAAGCCAAGCTCATATTGAAGATTGAGAAGAAAAGCAAGCTATAAACCTAGGGGAGTTTGTTAAGTTAAAAAATAAAAAAAAGCTATAAACCAAGGAAGAGATTATTGTTTTTATTTTAAATGCAGTTTTTAAAAAAAATTGCAGTTTTCGTTTTGAAAAAAAAAATGCAGTTTTTAAAAAATATAGCAGTTTTCGTTTTGAAAAAAATGCAGTTTTTCTTTTAAAAAAAAATGCAATTTTTTGAAAAAATTGTTGTTTTTTATTTAAAAATGCAGTTTTTTTTAAATTACAGGTTTTTTTTTAAAATGCAATTTTTTTTAAATTGTAGTTTTTCTAAAAAATATTTTCTTCATTATTTTTTAAATTCATGTTTTCTAAAAAAAATTAAAAAATCTCCATTTTTTAAAAACAAATATGAAATTATTTAAAAAAATTGCAATTCGATTTATTATGTTAATTTTTAGAACTTTTTATTAATATTTCCAATAGCAAAAAAAATTAAACATTAAATGAGATCGGTAAGATGACGATCATGCCTTTCATTAGTTAATTTTGATCTAACGCTCCACATTTAATTCTCAGGTTCTCGGGAAACTATTAGTTTTCAACGGATCTCACACACAGATATATATATATATATATATATATATATATATATATATATATATATATATATATATTGATGAGTTGAAAAACTCTTTGATCGTTTAGATCTTTAAACAAGTTAATCACAATAATATGAACAGAAATATCAAACACAAGAAATGAATCAAAATATGCTGAATGATTCAATAGATTCACGCCTCAGCAGAGCTCGATAAAGAACATTCGCTGTAGAGGCTGTTTAGGGTTACAATCGATAAAAGTATTCGCTGTGAATGATCGACTCCAAAAACTTACGTACAAAGATGCATGCAAGCATCTATAAATACTAAACCCTAATAAATAAATCACGGATGGACAGGCCCAATCCGGATACAAAATTGGACTACGAACCGAGTCCAAGACGCAACACCTAATGGACCCTACAATCTCCCCCTTTGCATCAATTGGAGCGAGACTCTACTTCGGCTTGCTGGGTCCAGCTGCAGAAACTTTCTTCGTGGTGTCGAACAAACGAGGAATGATGGCAAGGATGGTTTCTCTGAGACGAATGTACCACTGGATCATATCATCGAAATACTTCTTGTCATCTTCAGAGTTCTGCTTACATCGATTGATGATCCCCAGAACATGTTCCAAGCATGAAGTGGTATATAGATGCTTGTCTGCCAAGGCAAACATGCATTTTTGACCTTCATTCCTGGTGAACATGACTGAGTTCCGCTTTGGATCGATCCTCCCCATCTGCATTTTATTCAAATCACTTGCAGAACCAACTGGGGAGATAGTGGGCTTTTTCTTGAAAACACTTGCATTCTCCTGATCCATCTTGGCAACCTCCATGATGTAGCAAACCAACATCCTTTTGAAGTGATCTATCATTGGCCCATATTCAGCTTCATTGGTGAGGAGGATGTTATGCAGGATGATCCAATCATGTGGATTCAGGTTAGGAAGATCAGCAAGAGAAATGGCATGTTCGGTTTTAGCGAACCCCCTCAACACTTTCAACCTGAAATTTGTGAAGTTACCCTCCCGAAAGGGTTAGAGGACCCGAACGTTTATGATCTTCTGTGCACTCCATGTCTGATACTGAGGCTGAGCAGACCTCAGATAGAATTCAACAAGCTCCCTATCGACCTTCGGGTGAGGATGAGGGACATCAGCAACATGGGAAAATGCATGAAATATGAAGACCTTTCGGGTCAAGGGCATGTCGAATTGAGAGTCGACAGAATTAACCCTGTCCAAGGAAATCACCGATTCAAGCCAGAGGATGTTGGGGGTATCAATAGCTTCTTTGATAAGCTTCTCGAGAGTCCACGGAGGGAATAGGGTTTTCCGACTTTCAAGGAGATCATGAGCCTCCTTCATCTTCCTTTCGTTCGATCGCTTCTGCCTCTCTAGCAATCCGAGCACTCATGTCGGAATCCTTATCCCTGGCCTGTTTCTTCAAGAGATCAGCAATGGTCTCTTTGTCATCATCACCATCACTGTCACCAATAACCTTTTTCCCTTTATCTTGAGCACCCGAACCTGAAGCCTGACCTGTTGTTGGAGGTTCGGTTGCTTTAGTTGAAGCTGATGTAGAAGTAGGAGGCGGTTGAGATTGATTTTCGCCCTTAGAACCCCCTTCTCCCCCATGTTTTGGATGGGCCACGAAATCAGGAAGCCCCTCAATTTTGCTGAGCAGGTCAAGGGCGGGAGCAAGCTTCTCGACTAGAGTTCGCCTCACCGAATAGTTCAGAATTGGGTCATGTGCTTCAATAATGTTGGAGAGGGCGGCGTGGACATCCGAAACACAAGTGGAAATGACCGCTCGCTCAGATCGGAGAGACACAACCTCCTTTTCTGATTAGGAAAGCTGAAGACTCTTGACCTTTAGAGCAGTGGTTTTGCGAGCAAGCGCATCCATCACAGAGTTCTCCGAAGCAAGGTCTTCCTGGAGCTTGGTCAATCGCTCCTCAACAGCTGCCTGAAAAGATTTATTGTCAGCTTCAAGAGTCTGACGAAGACCGGCAAAAAGTTGTTGTTCTGATGCGAAAGAAGTAGCCAGCTTCTCAATAATGGAATCGACCTTCGCTGCATTGGATTCAGCGCCCCCCTGTAAAGACTGTAAGAGATTGTTAGCATCGTGAAATAGTTTTTCGACTTTTTGGTCGCAGCAGCACAGGCTTTTGTAGATGCTTCTACAGCAGCAGTGGCGGAGTTGATAGAGGCTTCATGAGCCTTGGTGAAAGAATCAACTATCCCCTGAATGGCAGCCTCTGAGATATTGGACCGAGAGGAGGAGGAGGAAGCGATGAAATTATCAATTTTCTCATTAAGTTCCTTGATGTGCTTTTTAGTGACAACAACATCATCGTCATCATCACTTTGAACTTGGTAGGGATTGTAGTAGACAGAATCAAAGGTCATGTCTTCCCCTCCATGAAAAGTCTCGGTATCAACGGAGTGGTTGGGAGATGAAGGCGAAGGTGGAGGTTCGGTTGCGGTAGTGGGTTCGGGTGTGGAAGTATTTTCGGTTGCAGGTGTAGGTTTAGGTGCTGAAGTACGAGCCCCCGTATCAGATATGTTGGTTCGAACTCCAATGGTTGTTGTTGTTGTAGCGTCTGAGAAAATAGGAGGTGGTACGGGAATAGAAGTGGGTGGAATATGAGTAGTGGAGGTTATGGGGGGAATGGAAATAGAGATAGTGATAGGGGAGGAGAGACAATTTTGGTAGAAACTGGTACCTCAGGTGAAGGCGAATGGGGAGGAGTTTCGCCTCGAAACGACTCCTCCGAGTCTGAACTTTCATCCTCTGATTCACTGGAGGAAGAGGCAAGAATGAGTTTCCGCCTGGGCTGGGTTTTCCTCTTCTTTGGTGGAGGTGATTGGGCTGCCTTCGTTTGTTTTCGCTTCTTAGGAGAAGGGCCTTTCGCCCCTTTGACCACCTTCTTGTCTTTCCCCTTTTCTGGTTTCTTGCCCCTGGGAGCAGGCTTGTCGGCGTCATGGATAGACTGAATCATTTCTGGAGTGAGCTCTCTGGGACCCGAAGGAAGAAACTCCTTGTAGGTCTTGATGATGCGACTCGCCACTGTTACACACGCATACATTGACTCAGGAATTGAACCAACAAACTGAAACTTGGAAGGATTCGTCACAATGATCTTCGTAGTGTGGAAGGTGCCAATAGAGGAGAGTGGAGATGTAGCCACAATGGGAACATGGTACTTGTCCATTGCCCATTTGGTGACGAGCGTCCAGAACCTTGCATATGAAATTTCAGAATGTCAAGAGGTAGAGGCAAGGCTTTGGATTAGCTGCTGCCATAAAACTGAGCCATAATCGAGATTGACGCCAATGTACAACCCGTAGAGAATCGTCATGAAAAGACGACTAGCCCCATCAGAACCTGCACTTCTCTCTAATAGACCCATGAATAGTATCGTGAAGAAGCCATTCCACTGAGGAGGAAGACACGATTTCTTGAACTTCGTGACTGTGGTAAGAATCTCAGTGTAACCCATGTTGAAAAACATGGAGAACAACTATCCCACAGAAATCAAATCAGGGTTAACCCTCGACTCATTAGGTTCAAACCCTAGAAGCGAGCAGAATCGCTGTTTGGAGATGGAGGTTTTGGTATCAAGAATGTCGAAGAAAATTCGATCAACAGACTTGTCAAAGTGGGCAGTAGAGAAAATTTGGGATAAACACTCCATAGGTACGATTTCGACCTTGGTCAGTGCGAGAACCAGTGGAGAGTGTTTAAGACACTCCACTATGGGGTACATGAAGCCATCGTAGGAATATGGGGTGAGATCAATGACCAAGCTTTGTTGGGGTCGGATTGGGAGAATATGGGAGGTCTCATGAACAGAGGAGGAATCTGCCATTGATGAGTGCTTCGAAGAAGGAGATGAACAGTGGTAGAAAAGTGTCTTTGTTTGCTCTCAGAAAATTGGGTGCAGTAAAGAGGTAAAAGAACTTAGGGTTTACCCTTTATACCGTGTGTAGAAGAGAGAGAAAAATCCGTCCCCAAATCTTCTTGAAAAACGAATCGGTTCTGGAGTTGATTGACGCGTGACAGGTAGCAACCCCTATGATTACACATGAGAGAGAAAACCGTTCCCATTTTGCACGCCTTCCCATCAAATACCCTTTTGAATTCCTAAAACCTTTAGTCTCTCGGCTGAGTCATCATCTTATCTTTAAAAATGAGCTGTCTTACTAAATAAAAGCAAACACATTGATTAACCACAGCATCCCGTTGAGAGTATAACATTAAAACCCGGAGCCATAATAATAGCTTGTAGTGAACCAAACCAGACTTTTGGAAAATCAAAAAGATTTTCGTGCATAGAGTGTCAAAGATAAAGAAATAAAGCAACATATATGTGGGAAATTGTGATGTCAATATAGACACAAAACAGTGGATCTCAGGCACGAATCTCTTCCTTCAAAGTCAAGAGAGACTTTAAAGTGTTTGTGTGGTTTCCCGTTGAATTACGATCAATCACTTGTTAAGAAGTGTTGAAAGACATCTTTTAATGAGGTTTATAAGGGAGGCTTTCGCTTCAATTCAGAATTCCGGATCTTGACATAAGATAGAAACTAAATGAAGTACTTGTGAGACCAATGTGGTCTTTTGAACAAGTAGGTTTGGACAATATTTAGTGATTTGTTGAAAGTGTTTGGTGTGAAATCTCAAGAAAATTTAAAACTGGATTCTATGGGAAGAAATGTTATGGTATGTAACAATTTCATAAGAATCACACAAAAAGGAAAATAGAGATTTCATGGTACAACCACGTGGGTGAATTCGTTAATTCATAAGTGAAAGCTAGAGCAAATTTAATTGTTCACCATCAATGCATAATAGGTATTGAATTGTGGGTTTCACTTAGCACGTAGTGACACGAAGCTAAGATCACAAACACAGAGATTGTGTAACCATAAACCTCAGTGGTAATTTCTGAGAGTCTCAAGGGTTACATGTATGAAGTGAATATGATGGAGAAAAATGTTTGAGATGGTGTAAGGAAACCAAAGTACCTCTGCTATAAAAATAGTGACTAAGCAGAAAACTCTTAACTCATATGAGAAAAGAGTAAGGTAGCTCATGATTAGAATAAATGTAGTAGCCTAATTGGGAAGACAAGGTTTGTATATACCAAGTCAATAAGGCTTTATTCAAAATTAGTTGAGGCTTTGGACAACATGCAGCAGCATGCTTCTAGGGACACTTAGCTAGTAAAAAGTGTGAGAATGATACCTGCCCCATCGATATTCCATAAACTGTTAATATAAACAGAAGTACATACAAAAAGAAAAAGAAAATATTTTTGGAATTTTGGAGATTTTTGTAAAGAGAAAAACAAAACAAACCAATTGATTCAATAGATTCACGCCAAAAGATGCCTCGATCATTCTGATTGGGTTCAGGAGCTGGCTTTGGATCCAAATCACTTGAGATGTGCAGGAGGCGGCTGCAATGTACTCTACTTCGGCTGTAGACAGAGAAACACATGTTTGTTTCTTAGATTGCCAGCTCGCCAACTTCCCGTCGAGGAATTGACAACCTCCTGTAGTGCTTTTCTGGTCTAAACCACATCCTCCTAGGTCTGCATCTGAGTAGGCTTGAATGAAGAAACCTGAGTTTGAGGGATACCAAAGACCGAGAGAGGTCGTTCGCTTCAAATACCGGAATATATTCTTCACTGCCAGCATGTGTGGTTCACGAGGATTTGCTTGAAACCTGGCACAATAGCACACTGAAAACATTATATCGAGCCTGCTAGCTGTGAGATACATCAGCGAACCAATCATTTGGCGATAAAGCGTTATGTCGACTGCCGGTTTTTCCAAAGATGGTGTGAGCTTGGTACCGAACGCCATAGGGACTTTGACCTTTGAGTCTCCCATCATGCCGAACTTTGCAAGAAGAGTCTTGGTATATGCTTCCTGGTTGATAAAGATGCCTTCGGGTCCCTGTCTAATATTTAAACCAAGGAAAAAGTTAATTGGATCCATTGAGCTTATTTCAAATTTAGTCTCCATCAGCTTTCTGAATTCAGCTGTTAGGCTAGGATTCGTTGAACCAAAGATGATATCATCGACATAGATTTGAACGATCATAAGGTGGTTTCCTTCCTTTTTATGAAAGAAGGTTGGGTCAACCAAACCTTGTTTGAATTTAGACATTTTTAAAAACTTAGTTAGTGTTTCATACCATGCCCTAGGTGCTTGTTTCAGACCATAAACAGCTTTATCCAAGATGTAGCAGTGATCTGGATGCTTTTCGTTTACAAAGCCAGGAGGTTGCTCCACGTACACGGTTTCTTCAAGTTCTCGTTTCAGAAAGGCGCACTTTACATCCATCTGGTAGACCTCAAAGCTCTTGTGTGCAGCATAGGCAAGAAATATACGAACGGATTCCATCCTTGCCACCGGAGCGAATGCCTCTTCATAATCGATTCCTTCTTCCTGGCAATATCCTTTCACCACTAGTCGAGCCTTATTTCGGATAACATTTCCCTCCTTTTCCATTTTGTTTCTAAACACCCATTTGAGACCGACAACCAAGGCATCTTTTGGTGTTGGAATGAGTCTCCAGACCTTATTTCTTTCAAACTCATTTAGTTCGTCTTGCATTACCTGAACCCAATTAGAACGATCGAGGGCAACATTGACGGTCTTCGGCTCTATTTTGGAGATGAAAGAATTAAACATGCAGAATTCTACTTTGGAGAATAGAGCAGTTTGATTCGCCTTCAGTTATGATTGAGTTATAACCTTTGCTGATGCATCACCCACTATTTGAGATACAGGATGATCTCTGGTGCATTTGGGGAGAGGAGGGTAATTTGGATCGTAGGATGGATCCAATTCAGCATCTACCATTTCTTTCAACTCTGATTGAACATCATCGTCATACATCATATCGGAATTCTCCCCCTCGACAGATGATGAATCATTTGAATGTGAACCCAAAAATCTTTCTTCTACTGGGCTTTCAGGCTGATCCGGACTTTCGGTTGTCACTGGACTTTCGAATGCTACCGGACTTTCGGGTGCAGCGGGGCTTTCGGGTGCAACTAGGCTTTCGGGTGCTACAGGACTTTCGGGTCCGACAAATATTAGATTCTCCCCCTGAATATGTGAGTCCTGTTGATTTGAAGAAAATAGATTCTCCCCCTCGACCGAAGTACCGCTCTGGGGAGGTTCTTTTCGAACTGGTTCTTCTGCTCCCATTTGTTTGGCTGCATCATCGACAATCTTCTTAAGGTGATCAATCTTTTTGTCTACTGCCAAGGCCTCAGAGTGAGCAGCTCTCTCAGGTTCATCAAATAGATCCATGAACTGGTCAAAGA
The DNA here is from genome assembly GCF_051521515.1 of Lactuca serriola. Lineage (NCBI taxonomy): Eukaryota > Viridiplantae > Streptophyta > Magnoliopsida > Asterales > Asteraceae > Lactuca > Lactuca serriola. The sequence goes on along the minus strand of NC_136412.1, from coordinate 217,992,908 downwards.
GATTGGCGATTGAGGCTGTGACTTGACCTGTTTGAGAGAAAATGCCTCTCCAATTGCTTCTTCGACAGACTTCAACTTCTTGATGTAATTGTCATTAAACGTCACATAATAGGTTTCTTCAATTCTTTTAGAACGCTTATTCAAAACCCTGTATGCCTTTGAAGTAAGAGAATATCCCAGAAATATACCTTCATCAGCTTTGACATCAAACTTGTTGCGATGTTCTTTGGAGTTAAAGATGAAGCACCTTGAGCCGAACATGTGAAAGAACTTGACATTTGGCTTCCTGTTGTTAATTATCTCATAAGGGGTGAGAGAGAAACGCTTGTTGAGATATGATCTGTTTTGAGTAAAGCAAGCTGCAGAATGGCGTCAGCCCAAAAATATAGAGGAAGGGAAGCAAAACTCAGCATGGTTACGGCCGCCTCAGACAGGGATCGATTTTGCCTTTCGACAATTCTGTTCTGTTGAGGTGTATAGGGGGCTGAGAAATTGTGACTAGTGCCTTTTTCTGCTAAGAAGTCTTCGAATTCTTTGTTCTTGAATTCCAGTCCATTGTCGCTCCTGATGTTTCGAACGACTTTTCTTAGTTGCACTTCGACTTGCTTGATAAGGATCTTCAGTTTGGGAGTCGCCTCAGAGTTGTGCTTTAGAAAGAATTGATGGGTTTTGGCCATAAGAACATCCTATGTGCTCATACAAACCCTAATGCTTGGATCTAGGTTTCTCTATTGTACATGCAAGTTATCCAAGACTATAAACCCTAATTCTAGCATTCAAGTAATCATATTAACATGAGAATAGGTTTAAGATGTTACCTTGATTGTTATGTAGCAATAACAATCCCAAATCTCCTTGTATTGACTTTAGAAAGCTTAGAGTCACAAATGTCACTCCTCTAATGGCTCACAAACACCATAAGCAAGAGGATGAAGAGGAGAGAGGATGGAGGCTGCCCAAAACCGTCTACAAACCCTAGAGAAGTCTTAGCCACGTTTATGGGTCATAAGGGATCCATATATATAGGAGGCAATTAGGGTTATCTAACAAGGAAACCCTAATTTGGATGCTTAAGCCCTAAGCAACCCATGGAGCCCTTTCCTTAAGGCATTGGACGATTTCTTATGGGCTTCCCCATAGAATTCGTCCATTCCTTAATATAAGGCAATCCATGGCCCAAATTGCAATTATCTTATAATTACAATTCCATTCCCTTAAGTTTAATTAATCTCTTTTAGTCACAAAACTAATTACCAATTAATTATTGACTACTATTAATTAAACAATATGATTTCTCCTTTAATATATTATTCGCATAATATATTAATAAATCATATTTAATCCTTTCTCTCCATAATTCATCCTATCAAGTTGCTTTGGTGAAGGCAACCCAAAAGGACCATGCACCATCGGGTCAAGTACATACCAAAATAGTTATGGACTTAGACACTAATCCAACAGTCTCCCACTTGGATAAGTCTAATAACTATTCTGCGTATGACTTCAGATCCTGATTTGCAATCGTAGCTTTCCAAATCCGCTGTCAACTTTGATCATATCAGATACGTGTGTCCTTAGATAAGGGATCATATATTCCTCCATTCTATATATCATATGAGATATGATTTTAAATCATTCTCTTTGTACTATATCTCGATTTCCGGTTTATGACGACTGACTAATTGAACAATCAAATTAGCCCTAGCCCGGCCGAGCATTTATGTTTGACATCACTAAATCATCGAGGGGCCCAAAGATATCGCTTTTATCCTACTTTGGATAAAAGGAACAGATAAACTTTGATACAATGCTTGCTTGCACTCACTCACCGAATCATACACAACAATATGTTTTATAACACCAAGTTACTAGTGCATTTACATATTATCAATGTTCAACCGATTTGCAAGATACAACTCACACATCTCGGGTTCAAGAATATAAGATGTTATTATCTCACCAATCACTCGTGATACAATCCATGGAGTGATCCAAGTGAGCGTGGATTTAATCCAATGCTCAAATTCATATTCATAAGCACTCATGAACGTTGCAGCAAACATTTGCTTATGTCTAATGCTCTTTAGACAATCCACACACCAATTCACGACAGTCTTCTTTCATATCTACTTCCAACATATGAACGACTGTGGTCCGTTCGAATAATTTGACTGTTCTTAACCAATTAAATTATTCAGGAAGTCAAAACATGCAAATGTGAAACACAAGAATAATACTAATCCCATATGGCCTCAAACCTTTGAGCATAAATAAAACACCTTTTATTTATCACCATATCGATTACTCATTATTTGTTGTTTCGGGTAATCAACTTCTTACTTGAATTATTACACTTGTCCCATGCTCTTAGCATGCACACAATGTTTACCTATGGTTCTTACTTTGTGAAATTTATCACATTGAACACATTTCCAATCATTCTCATTTCATAACTCCAAATCCTTTTTCCATAAGTGAAAGAATATCAAATTCTTGCTACTTATAGAATATGCTAGATTCTAACATTTTATGCAATGATCCTTTCGTAATATCACTGCACCAAAGTTACAAAGACTATTGCCAATGATATAACAAAATTCTCTATCGGAGATTGTTACAATACAATTTCTTAGATGTGTTGTCTCTCACTCAAAATACATTCCTTTGAACATTCTTTTGCATAAAAGTTTCTAATCTAGTCATAGATTTTCAATATTCAATTCCCAATATGGACACATTTCCATATTTTCCATATGACAACTTATTCTTAATAGAATCTTATCTATTCATAATAATGTCGATATGGTCCATCCAATCTGGAAACATTTCCATATTTTCCAATACTATACTTCCAACTACTCACAAGTGACCAATCCTCGGCGAACTTCGGATTGTCCTTTGATAGTTGTTTAATTATCTTAGTCAAAACCAATTCTTGTCCTGTTTCCCTCAAAATGCGGTAGACATTTGGAAAATTTTAGAATGGTCAAATATTATAGCCTATGCAATCAATCCTATACCCGAAGCGTATGGGACACGATGCATAATGTCTTACATAAAGATTTGATACTTTATCAATCTTCTACCGTAATATTTTATTTGCTATGTTCTCAAAATTCGAATTGTGAAGAGGAATGTCGTAATCATAATCGAAATTTTAAGAACACACTATGTACCTTTGACTAAATTTATTAACATTCCACAACCTAAGCCTTTAGATTTCAAATGAAGCATAATATTCTCTCCCTTAATTATAGCAAAACAACTTTACAACCCTTACTACTTTGCAAGGTATAACTCTTGTTTTCTATAATTAATATTGCCAACTTGCAATACGTGCCTTAATAATCATACAATCATAACATTTATGCTCCCACTATCATGATGATTATTATAAAACATAACACTTATGCTCCCACTAGCTTTGACATGCATTCAGAAACAGCCTAACTTTCAGAAAAACAATACTTATTGAATTTCTTAAGTTCATGTTTCCAATACCTAATGCTTTGATAATATTTTATCAAGGCTTCTTGAACTTATACACCTTTGCCTTGGATAGCTCATATGTGTGTCTAAACAATTAAGACTAATTGCCAAACCTCAGAATTCAAATTACAGAAAGGGATACCGTAACCATGATTGAATTCGAGAATGCAATTTTACAATTACTATCTTCTTAAAATCTTTCTTAGTGAAATCATTTACTCACAATCATTTTCATGAGGGAGGAAATCTTATGACACTTAGATTTAAACGGTGTATGTGTTCCTATCCATGTGAATTTGTCAAAACCAAAGTTTACGACAAATTCAAACTCATATGGACCGAACTTTCTTAATCTTGACTTCTTGCCTTATGGTAACACAGCTGCCTACCATGTCTTCCAAGTAGTTAAGCAGCTCACCCTTTCCTATCAATGTACTTTCAATTGATCAAGGTCCTTGCCTTTTATGCATTCAAATGAGAACTCATAGAACTCACATGCATAATTAACTCAATTGGAATGGCACAGAAACAAAATAGTGTCAACACGATAGGTTGTAAACCTCAACTCGTGTGCTAGTGATGATCGATAAGGTTTATTTTGATTTGTTCTTGAAACCTTTCAAGACCATTAAGACTCCCACTGATTCCTTGACATATAAGATTCTCTTGTCAATAAACATTTCTTGACAAACAAATATTCAAGAGTTAGTGTAGTTTAAAACACTTCATAAATTGGTCCTAGTTGGTCTTTGTCTTATCCAAGACATCACAACTTTCCACATTTGATGAATGCTATAAACCTTCTTAACACTTTTCACTCAATGTCGCAATCTTAACTCTAAGACTTGTTTTGGAATGAAGTATGATTGACTTCTTGATTTGACCATTTCTTCAATTCTTGATTCCTCTTCTTAGACATACAATTGTACTAAGACTCACTTAGAGGATCAATTGAGATATGGTTCTTAATCATTAAGACTTATCATAAAGCATAAAAGGTACTCTCCCTTCTTCTTAGAATGGAGAAACTTTTATCTTTCTGCCTACTTGATTCTTCTTATTCGTTCTGCTATTGATTTAAACTTTTTCAATCAATTCATAATTACACTTAATCTTACAAGTATAATCATATTTACTAAGCTTTTAGTAAATCATGACGAATATTTTGTTACTCTTATGGTGGACTTGATTAATACGCAACTTTGTGTACTCGATTTCCTAGTCCTTCACTTGACACTTTGTCAATGAATTAGTCTAATTTCCAAATATGAAAATTCTCATTCATCGTGCAACCAAGTTGCATGATTCCAAGTTTCTGTCCAATTGAAACTTGGGCGATGAGAAACTCTCCCTATTTGGTAAATTTTCGACATTTCCATAAACAACATAACTAAGAATCAAATCCAGTATTGCTAATATTAGAAACATTCAAACATCAATTTTTCATACACGCCATTTCAAGGATAAATAAATAATATAAAATCAAAATTTATTTTATTGCGGAAAAATTTGTCCTTACAACGCAATTCATTGAAAAACTATGCTAATATATATTTCTTAGCAATCTAATTCTAACTCTAAGTAGTAGCTCAAGAATCTAATCTTCGAGAAATGCGATCGAAATCCATTCCTTCACGGTTAGATTCTGCTCACTTCTTCCCTTAAGCTTCCTCTCTTTTCTTCGATCCTACAAAACATCAATTGTAATTTTATCACATTATGTATTAAGAATCTAGAATAGGAGCTAAAAAGAGTTAGTCAACGGATTTTACCTAAAGCAGAGCCATACGTTTTGACTCTCCCATCTCTTAGATCTCTTAGGTAAATAGGGCAACTTCGTCTCCAATGCCCCTTCTCTTGGTAATAAAAGCAAATTGACTCTTTTGGAACATGACATGGAACTACTTCAGACATTGCCTTTCTCTTATGATCAAACTTTTCGATCATAGCAAGTCTTTCATTGCCATTGTCTATATCCAAAGAGGTTTTGAAGGCAGATTCACCAATCAACTTTGCTTTTCTATTGTGCCAAACCATTGTTGATTCAGCAGCAATAAGCATATATGTGAGATCTATAAGGGTCACGTCGCGGTTCATCGTATAGTACTCTCTTTATGAACTCACTATACGAGTTAGGAAGTGACTGAAGAACCCAATCAACAGCCATCTCCTCACAAACAACGGATCCCAACATTCTTAACCTATCAATGTGTGACTTCATCCCTAGGACGTGTGCACACACCGACTTTCATTCTTTATGTTTACTTGCCAAAAGGGCTTGAGTGAGCTTGAACTTTTCAAGCCTTCGAACTTGTGGGTTAGGGAGAATAATTGGAGGAGGTGGAGGAAGTGAAGCATGATTTCTTGTTCCTCGATCGAATCGTGGAATATCATCTTCATGTGGAAAGCTTGTTCCACGGGATTTAGGAAGACCATAGTTGTCGAACTTTGACATCTACAAAACGGGAGAAAACGAATTCAAGTTAGTTGATTGATTGAGTCCTTAGTAAATCACCCAAATGAGATACTAAGGCTAGGACCCAACACAATACGCTACAACCTAGAAAAGGGATGTCGTAATCTAGTTGTAGAATATTTGAAGGTAAGTGAATGACGATTCACTAATTTCCACCAGGAAAAACGAAAAAGAAATTTAAGTTTTAAATTTATGAAAACTCCTAGATCCTTTGAGATTCATTGAACATTTCAATGGCATGTTTAAATCTCGATATGCCCCTCTAGTTTGTGACTGGGATGCCGAGGATCACAAAGCGGGTGTGAATTACCATGCAAACTTACATGGTGCCCTCACATGTTACAGTCACGTATTCGATGTGCCGGTAAACCACACACGCTCCACCGAACTATGACAAACATTGAGTCACCCTTTGCTACCTTTGCTTAGAACCATTTAGTGTGCCGGTTAACCACACACGCTCCACTAACATCTTCGCAAGGGCACAAAGTGTAATTTCATGGAATTGCATCAATTCACTTTTGCCTAAGTAACTAAGATTGGAAATTTGAAAAACATTTAGTTACTTTTGTACTTCATTATACTTATAATGGAAGGTTTCGTCCTATCCTACCCGTTCGGCTAACGACCCTCCACTAGTCAAGAGTGTGGTGGGTAAGAGTGGATACTCATTCAATCGCCATTTTATAGGCAATTTCCTTAAACACCCCTTATAGACCAGCTTCGTGAATGAGGCCTACTAACGGTAAGACTGACTTTTACTCATACACATATATAATGTTAGACTTTTAATGTTATATATAGTATAGGGTGTATTTTATACTTTCAAAATACTAGGTGGTCAAATTTAACAATTATACTTTTAATTCAATTAAATTGTAAACCCAAACTTTTTTGGATTTATTAAACCTGTTTTAATTATACACCTTAATTAATTAATAAAACCATAAGGGTGTGATTTGAATCTTTTCAAAACATTACTAGGGTTTTAGAATTTAACATTCCTAATTAAACCTTTAATCAACTTTTAAATTCCAAAACTTGAGGGCAAGTTTTGAAACATTTCAAAACATTTGGATTTAGAATTTAAATATACATCAAAATTAACCTATTAATTCGAAATTTAAATTCCAAAACTTGAGGGCAACTTTTGAAACCTTTTTCAAAACATTAGGGTTTTAACTATTTAAATTTCAAAACAACAAAACTTTTGGGTTCAAATTTAAACTATAAAACCTAAAGGGGAAAAAATGAAAACTTTTCAAAGCACAAGAATCAAATAACAAATAATCTAAATTAACATTTAATCACATAATTATCCATATTTGATTTAAATGATTTCTTGCAAAACAATTTAACAATTTAATCAAAATAATTAATCAATTATCACATAAGGAAACAAATATTTTATTAATTGATAAATATCTTCAATTAGATCAAGAATATAGTCAAATAGATCATAAAATCCGATTTATATCGATCTAATATGATAAGGCAACTATCCTTAAGCAAAAACAGCAAGAAATCCCGGTTTTCCTACCGTCTGACCAGCCGACTCGCCGAGTCAGGCATGGACTCGTCGAGTCAACATGGACTCAGCAAGTTTATCTATGGACTCGGCGAGTCCAGCCTCCAGAAACCCAAAATTTGAATTATTCAATCATACAATGCATCAATACAATAGAAACCAGTCTAGGCTCTGATACCACTGATGGGTTTTGGCCATAAGAACATCCTATGTGCTCATACAAACCCTAATGCTTGGATCTAGGTTTCTCTATTATACATGCAAGTTATCCAAGACTATAAACCCTAATTCTAGCATTCAAGTAATCATATTAACATGAGAATAGGTTTAAGATGTCACCTTGATTGTTATGTAGCAATAACAATCCCAAATCTTCTTGTATTGACTTTAGAAAGCTTAGAGTCACAAATGTCACTCCTCTAATGGCTCACAAACACCATAAGCAAGAGGATGAAGAGGAGAGAGGATGGAGGCTGCCCAAAACCGTGTACAAACCCTAGAGAAATCTTAGCCACGTTTTTGGGTCATAAGGGATCCATATATATAGGAGGCAATTAGGGTTATCTAATAAGGAAACCCTAATTTGGATGCTTAAGCCCTAAGCAACCCATGGAGCCCTTTCCTTAAGGCCTTGGACGATTTCTTATGGGCTTCCCCATAGAATTCGTCCACTCCTTAATATAAGGCAATCCATGGCCCAAATTGTAATTATCTTATAATTACAATTCTAGTCCCTTAAGTTTAATTAATCTCTTTTAGTCACAAAACTAATTACCAATTAAATATTGACTAATATTAATTAAACAATATGATTTCTCCTTTAATATATTATTCTCATAATATATTAATAAATCATATTTAATCCTTTCTCTCCATAATTCATCCTATCAAGTTGCTTTGGTGAAGGCAACCCAAAAGGACCATGCACCGTTGGGTCAAGTACATACCAAAATAGTTATGGACTTAGACACTAATCCAACAAGAATACCCAAGTAAATCGTGAGAAATCATCAACAATAACAAGGATGTACTTGTTACCGCCAATGCTCTCGATTGATGATGGACCACATAAGTCGATGTGAAGCAACTCAAGTGGTTCAACAACTTTGGTGTTTATGATTGTTGGGTGACTTTGGCGACTTTGTTTCCCCATTTCACATGCAGCACATAAGTGTTCTCGATCGAACTTAAGTAGTGGAAGTCCCCGAACATGACCACCGGTGACTAGCTTGTTGATGTCTTTGAAGTTGAGGTGTGAGACCCTTCGGTGTCATAACCAAATTTCGAATGAGTGGGCTTTGGACAAAAGACATATGGCTGGATTCCCTTTGATTGGTCTGAGATTCAGAGGAAACATTTCACCTTTTCGTTCAAACTTGAGAATAACTTTGTTGGATTTCTTCTCTATTATCTCTGAACCTTCGTCATCGAACGAGACTTTGAGACCTGTACCTCCCACCAGTTGAGATACACTGATGAGGTTATGCAGCAACCCTTCTACATACGCCACCTTCCTGATAGTAAAGTCTCCATTGGTTATCATCCCATAACCCTTTATCATTCCATAAGAGTTGTTACCAAACTTCACATTGCCACCATTTTGTAGTGACCGAAACTCCCTTAGCTCTTCCTTCCTTCCTGTCATGTGACGTGAGCATCCACTGTCTATGTACCATTCTTCGTCAAACTGCTCGTCACTTATAACCTGCAAAAATTAAGCAGATTTAGGAACCCAAAGTTTCTTGGGTCCACGTGAGCCTTTTACAGAAACAGGAATAGTAAGAGAAACATCAACAAGATATGTTCGTTTTATTCAGGTTGTTTCATCTTTCTTTTTAATGGTAAACACTTTGATTTTATTGGAGTTAGATGCAGGTATTTTGGATTCAGGTTCAGGCGTTTGGACTTTAGCTTGCTTTCGGTCTTCATTTGCTGAGGAAATTTTCCTTTTTCCTTTCAAATCCTTCGACGATTGTGAGTTTGGTGTAGGACGAGAATTAGGCTTAGAAGAAGAATGAGAACAAGAAGAATTAGAGGAAAAGAAATTAGAATGAGAATCTTTCATGACTTGAGGTTTGAAATGACCCTTTCGGTTGTGGTCATTTGAGGGACCGAACCTGGACCTTTGGTTGCTGTTTGATGATGGACCGAAACTGTTTTTCCGGTTGTTGTGAGTTGCTGGACCGAAGTTGGGTCTTCTACTGTAAAAGCTTGATGGGCTGAACTATGGTCTTTGTCTGTTGTTATTTGGTGGACCACAACCAACCTTTCGGTTGTTGTTACTTTCGGGACCGAACCTATCCTTCCGGTTTTGTTCTTTCTGTGGCCCGAAAGTCTTCTTCTGGTTCTTTTGATTAGATGGATCGAAGCTTCTTTTACTCTTACTTTCTTCTCCTTTTGGCTTGGAGTTTCTGTCAAAGTGAGTATAGTGAGGATTTTGGGAGCGCCAAAACTACTTTCGCTCTGAGAGATTTTTCTTGTATCTCAAATTTCTCTACTGCTTTTGATTTTTCACCTGTTTCGGTTGTCTATGAATATTTGCCATCTGTTTCGGCTTCTTAGCAACAGGTTCACTTTTCATGGAAGAGGTTTCGCTAGTTGAGGTGACATATTCCACTGGAACCTCTTTTGTGCCGCTGGAACTGGGTACATTAAAGTTGGTAGGTTTATTCAGTGGTTCTGGCACATATCTACCTTTGGCCTTCCATGATGTTCGCTCCGATAAACCAACTGTTTCATCTGCATTGTCTATCGGTGCAGACCAGAAAAACTCATCACAGCCATCTGCATTGTCTTCATTCACTATGGTAGTAAGTTCGGCTGTCTGATGTTCGGTTACTCATGTGACCTTATAAACCTGATTGGGAGTAGTTCTAACTTTTTGGTATACAACGGCCTTTTCTTTAAGAATTGGGGACTTATTTTTGGATAAACGAGCGAATTCCACAGAATTTTCAGAAATCAAGTTTTTGTGGTTTTCAGGTTCGCTCCTTATGAACTCGGAACAGTCAACCTCATCCTCTACAGAAATTTCACTCGTGTCATCGTCCTCATTAAGTTCAGATGCATTTTCAACATCAATTTTATTTTTTGAACTTAATTTGGTACTCAATGAGTCAAATTTTTGTATAGTTTCGGCCCTAAGTTTCAACTTATCATTTTCATCCAAAAGATTCTTAAGCATGTCCTTATGGTCTTTGGACTTTATAAAAGATTCAATTTTGTGCAGACCATACATATAAGTGGGATTGACATCATCTAAAGATACAACACTTTCACAGTTATATGTCTCGGCATCGATTTCATCCTCCTTTAACTCAAGGAAGGGTAAAATCATGCGATGTATATTTCACAATCTAAAGGCAGCTGAGTAATGTTAGTGTAAAGTCTTTTTTCAATTAAACAAAAAACATTTCTCTGTTTTAACAATTTAAGATTGTCTCTTTGCAAATAGATATTTTCATCCCTAGTTTTAACCAGCTCCAACTCCTTCTGCTCAATCCACATCCTTCGCTCCTCACTCTTCGATGATGCCCTGCTTATTTGGTCAGTTAGATTAGAATTCGTGACACGTGTTTGAGTTAAACAACTATTGTGACATCCCCAAAATCTCGGCCAGAAAAGACCGATTTTCATTTATGCTTTTAAATATTTTCAGAGTAAATCCTTTGATTTGAAAGAGTTGCGGAATTTGTTCCCAAAAACAAAACATGATAAAACAATGTTTACCGAAGCATTTCATAAAAGAAATGTATTTATATTATAATCAAAACTCGGGGTGTCATGTTCCGATACAGACCAATAAGCATAAACAAATACATTACAAGTCATTCAACAAATATAAACATATGCAGACTTGTAAACAAAACAACTTGATGGTTCATCCATCTCATGCCCTTGCGCCACTTCCTGTAATACAATTAAAACTAAGTGGGTCAGGCTTGGGAGCCTGGTGATCATATAGGGTTTTCAACCCACAATAAATAATTATATTTAATTTTCACCAACCAACAATAACCCAATTACCCATTCCCGTTATTCTCACTTTAATGTCCCTAAGACAACTAACATAAGGGACCTAGTCTAAGAATATTTCATCGGGGCGACAACGCATGCTTCGGGGGTACCTCAGCAATATAAGTCAAATAAGGCAACCATGAGGGGGATGGAGTGCAACGAATGAACAGCCAAGTTCATTAACACCTACAGGTGGCGAACCTGCTAATGTTTCCACAAGAATATCTAGAAAAGTATGTGGTCGTCATCTAAACTCCACTAGATGACTAAATCAAACAACAACGAGGCCTCTCATCTGTTTATTACACACCAACTATCTACCCATGTTCTACCCAGCATATTAGTAGATAAAAATTATACAATTTGTATACATAGTTTAAAAACCTGTATAGCATGCTTTAATCAACGCATATATCACATAACAGATGAGGCACACACACACAAAACACATATCTCATAGAGAATAAATCATATCTATGAGTTAGAAGAAAGTGAATACACATTCACACACATAACCACAAAATTATACACATAATACATATTCCGTATAAAATACTTCATAATTATGCGTTAGAAGAAAGTAACTACACACTCACACATATAAACAAAAATATACTTAATACACTCAAACCATATTGTATTATTATCGTGTTTATGAAAGGTAGTATACACTCACTTGATCAGAAGATGATCGGACAACACTACGACTTGCAGAAGTAGTAATCCTCAGCAGATCTGGAAGATCTCTTCAAAAATCGAACTTCTCGCGGGCAGAGCTTCGGCTCGGGAACTGCACTTCTCGGGATCTTCGGGATCTCGGGACTTGCCTCGGGGCTAGAGTATGATATCGGGGCTTCGGGATATTTCTGGCACGCAAAACGATGCAAAACGGGAGAGAGAAGAGAGAAAATGAACAAAAGACTCGGCTGCCTTCGGATCCTATTTTTAGGAGGCTGGAGCCTCGGAGTACGCGGGGCGTACTGGTCCGAAGTCGTCATGGCATGCGTCATCTGAAGCCACTTGCTGCGATGTCGACACCTTCGGAGTACGCAGGGCGTACCTCGGATCGGACCGGTGACTCGCCTTCGGATAATGCTTTCGAATTTCCAATTAAAAATAAATACAAATTATTTAATAAACTTCGGAAATTCATATCTTCTTCATACGAACTCCGTTTTCGACGTTCTTTATATCCTCGGAAAGGTGAGACTACGCTCTACAACTTTCGTTTAGACTTCGTCGGCTAATTTTGAATTTATTTTTATTATTTATTTTTAATAGGCCGCGACAGAAAAACTTCGTTATAAATTCATAACTTCTTCGTTTGACGTCCGTTCTCGCCTAACTTTTTATCGCTTCGATACCAACCATGAGATCTTCGATTCTCATTTAGATTGCTTCGGCTAAAAACCGCTCGATCTCAAATCGAGTATTTCAGGCTGCACACTGCTAAGCCGAAACTTCGATAAATCATAACTTCCTCATACGAAGTCAGATTTGGGCGTTCTATATATATTCGGAAACCTCGTTTCAACTACTATAACATTAATCAAAGTTATTAAGTTTATTTTACACTTAAATTTTGACGCTTATTTTTATTCTTAATTAATCAAACCACATAATTAAGCAATTAAGCATAAAACACATAATACTCAAATAATACAATCTTATTATTTCAAAACGGGTTACAAAGGTTAACCTAGACTATTACATTGCTAAAAATGACAAGCCCGGAAACACAGGCATTACAACTATCTAGATTTGAAATTCTTGAATTCAAGTTATTTAATTCCTTTTCATATGATGTTTGTGGAATTTTAAACGAAACAAAAATGGATTGTACCTTCTTGATCAGTTCATCTAGCTCACTGATCTGCACACTGAGAGGCTTCGTTGTAAAGCACACGTCCTCTCGCTCCTTAGCCACTTCGTTTCCACCATCAGTGTTGTATCCTCTCATCTGGGATACATCTGACACCATCAGACATCTTCCACCAGCATCACCATTCTTCGCCACATAAGTCTTTCCATGAGAAGGCTTTCTCACTTCATCATCTTTTGAGTCGGTTGACCATACCTGTACGCCACTGAACTTATCATCATCTATCGAATCTTGCACAACAAGAGCATTCATAGAGGAATTAGTAGCAGCTTTCTTCCTTTTAATCTCCTCCAGTCTTTTCAGGAGACTTGCTTCTTCATCCTTCTCCTCATCTTTCTCTGCCATCTTCTTCAACACGCAATCTTTTGCGTAGTGATTTTTCCCACCACAGTAAAAGCAACTGACACTAGAGTCAGCTTCACCCTTCGCTTCTTTCTTTGATTCTTCAACCTTCGGCTCCTCTTTCACCTTTTCAAAGCTGTAGCTTCCCTGCCAATTTCGGTTCTTGTTGGTAGGGAACTTCTTCTTGATGAACCCTCTGGGATTTGACACCATCATAGCATAGTCTTCAGCTGTTAAATCGTAGTCTCCCAGATTCAAATCTTCTTCTTCTGCTGCTGCATTCTTACCTTTGGACAGAAGCGCCAAAGACCCCAAGTTTGAAACCATGCTTTTCTCTTGTAACACAATCTTTTCCTGGATTTCAGAATCCCCGCCAGTTTTGCCAAAGAATACGATTTGAACTGCTCATGCGCTTTAACCGTCGACACAACTGCCCTCCATTCGGGTCTTAGGCCATTCAAGAAAGTGACCTTCTATTCGATGAGCTTCCTTTCAATGTCATGTTTGATCATCTTGCTGAGAAGATGATTGAACCGATCAAATGTTTGCGTAACAACCTCCTTTGGATTCTGCTTGAACTCTCCAAATTCAAAGAGAAGTAGAGTCTGAATTGAGTGCTCCAGATCTTCATCTGTGGAGTACAGCTCTCGCAGCCGATCCCAGATTTCCTTTGCTATACCACAAGAACTTACTAATCGAAACGTTTCGGATTGAAGAGCGAATCGAATTAGTCTCAATGCCTTAATGTTGCATTGAAACTTCTGCTTTTCGTCCTGAGCGATGTCTTTCACATCTTTTAATAGATCATTATACTCCTTTTGAGTTTTAATGATTCTTAAAGTGCTTGAATGAGAGAAAGGACCAGATGTGATAGCTTCCCATATCAGATACCCATTATCTTCAGATCCAATAACGTAATCTTCAAAGTGGTGCGTCCACACTTCATAGTCTTGAGTGTAGAGGATTGGAATCTTGGTTGTTGACCCTATGCTGTTAGAGACGTTGATAGGATTGGATTGAGAATCGTCCATGCTTGATCATTTAACCTGTTATAAGATCAGACTTTGCAATACGTAATATTAGGGCAAGATGAATAATTAATGAGATACGTCAATTATGGAGTGACGGATCAATAAATATCAATGAATGCGGAATAAACCCTAATCACTTCTTTCACAGAAGAGATGTGTATGAATTACACAGTCTCCTGCTCTGATACCAATTGATGAGTTGAAAAACTCTTTGATCGTTTAGATCTTTAAACAGCTTAATCACAATAATACGAACAGAAATATCAAACACATAATGAATCAAAATATGCTGAATGATTCAATAGATTCACGCTTCAGCAGAGCTCGATAAAGAACTTCCGCTGTAGAGGCTGTTTAGGGTTACAATCGATAAAAGTATTCGTTGTGAATGATCGACTCCAAAAACTTACGTACAAAGATGCATGCAAGCATCTATAAATACTAAACCCTAATAAATAAATCACGGATGGACAGGCCCAATCCGGATACAAAATTGGACTACGAACCGAGCCCAAGACGCAACACCTAATGGACCCTATATATATATATATATATATATATATATATATATATATATATATATATATATATATATACACACTAGATGTGTACCCGCGCAAAGCGGCGAGGATATTATTTCCTTTTAGCAAAGAATTTTCCTTTTGTACCAAGTCGTATTGGTCGCAATTTAGGTTTGTGAGTTGGTATTGGTTCTTTAGGGTATGCACAAGAATATAGATTTTTTAATCCGCCACTAAATATGAATTTCATAAATTATAATATCTCATAGGTTATGTGTACGTATAAAACCACAGAAGCCGTAGATTTAGGAATAAGATAAGTGAATGTGTGAGTTAGCCGTTGTAAAGTTAAAATAAATAAATGAACTAATTATTTATTTCGAAAAAATAAGGTAGGCTTAAATACTAGAAGATTCATATGTTATGAGAATGTTGGTTATTAATATGAATAGTATGTTAAGGTAATGATTTTTTTTCATTATATTTGTTTATGTTTAGAATTGTTATTGGTATTTATATTTTTAGTTTATTTCCTTACTTATCCTGGTAACATTTCATACAACATACTTCAAGGCAGGTTTGATTTGACAAATGTATTTACCAATTTATATAACCTTCAATCGACATAATTTGTGTAGGCTATATAAAATCAAAATAATCATCCAGTTGAAACAAATTTCACAAAATTTAAACTCCGTCATGAATAACTCGCAATTTGAAGTAAACATTTAATTTTAACAAATATTTTAGCTGCATCGTAAAAATATAATTTTTTTTTTGTGAATAACTCACATTTGTTTGGGGATAACTTTATACTTTTATTTATACAGAAAAAAAATATATCTATGAAATAACAAAAGATGTAAATAAATAAGTAAACAGTAATAAAGTATTTTTTTTATACTTAAAATGTAAACTTTATAATTTGTCAACTATAATAATTTTTTCTTCAAATATATTAATAATGCTATAAATAATTTATCATCGTTTATAATTTTAAAACTCATTTTCATCCTCATATTAACACCATGACTATTTAATAAAAAAGTCAAATAAATTAAAGCCGAAATAAATTTGCGCCCAAACACAAAAAATTGATTATTTATGATTGATATTAGGATTTATAAACTCAAAAGCAGTAAGTCGTTACAATCTATGAATAACTATTCATATTTTTTTGAACTAATCAATATTATTTTACTCCTGAAGCTAACACCTAATATCACTTATGTTTATGATGAGACTTCAACTTTCGACCTTAAAGAGGAAGGACACCACCAAATGTTGTTGGTCTAAAAACCCATTAGTAATAATTGTCAATCTCACTAACAAATATTAGACGATTAAAATTAAAATTTGAAACAAAATCAATTATTAATGGCAATAGAAAAAATTAAAATAATGAGAATTAGCATATGTTGTTTCAGATTAATAGTTTCTTTCAATAGAGAGGCGGCGAATTAATTTAATTTGGGTGAATAGTTCCGAAGAATTATATTGAACATCCTTCAATTTGAATTACTAAACAGTTTTAAGATTCTTATATTTTTTATTACCCCCTTACACAATATTACCAAAAAAACATATTTTAGTTTTGAACCGATAGACTTTTTTAAAAAATATGGTTGAAATGTTGTTTTCTATACAAATTAATTACTTTAATTCTCATGTATATTTTCATTAATTCTAAAAACTCTTTATGAGAACCTATATTTGATTAAAACAAAATAAATATATAAAAGAATAATAAATGTAAGTAACTCATAATGGTTATCACTTTTCATAACGAACAAAGTTCTTATAACACCATTAGGATCCAATCCGGATATAGCTTGGAAAGAATAAGTGGTGTATCTGAATCAGAGGTTGCACAATATGTGGGATGCATTGCAATCCATTAATAGCATGTTGTAAAATCATATCTAACTTCATAAGAACTGCATGCCATAAGCAAAATCAAGTATGTTATCATACAATAAAATTAATAAGATAGTACAAACTGAAACATACCAAAATAAGGCTTAAATCCTAATAGCGAGTAATATTTCTGTTTCAGTAGGGACATTTGAAGATTGGACATCGATGCATATTCCTCATTATTATTTGAATACCATCCATTCCCTTTGTTGACAGTAAGAGAATATATTATTTTAAAGTGCATTCCTTACCACCATATGACTCAGGTCACTACAATTACCATTATGTAGCATTTTTGTAAGACTACTCGCTCAAGCTCACACATAAACATCACTCACTATCTATAAAATCAAAAACAAAGCTCATCTTCGTCAAACAGTAGAGAGGAACCATAAAACACAAATCAATTTAATATAAAATCATGGCCAAATACTAAATATTTCTATTTTTAGATTGATTAAAACGGAAACATTTAAAGATATTCATGGTTTTCAGGTAGTAATTTCCCTGAAATCCGGTTGTTTAGATAAAAACTTATTCATAATTGTATAATGTTGAAGAATATGCTTATGATATTTACATTTATATGCATGTTTCAAATATAATAAAAAATATATTTAAATTATACTCCATATAAAAAAATATTTGAACCTTACCTACGAGAAGCCACACTTGAAATGCTTAATTTGCTCCGTACAACCATCATCCCCTCTTACTAAATGCACACTACAGGGTAACCCCTAAAGGTAAAATGGGAAGAAGTAAGCTACAATTAAAACTTTAAAACCATGATTAGGGAGCTGGTTAACTAAAGTTTCTTGTTGGTAATTAATATATAAAGTTAACTTATTAAAAGTACTAAAATAAATAATAATAATAATAATAATAATAATAATAATAATAATAATAAAAAAAGAATTACACGATAACCTCATATTATTCATGTAACAAAAGAGATGTTATTAATAAAAATATGAATACATACCTTTATAAAATAGACGACCTTAAGCATAAAATATTTGTCTTCTATTTTAAGACCTAGTTTTCATTAGATGCTGTCAAAAGACCATAATCGATGGGTATCTTGGGCGTTGAACCAAATCATTAATAACAAAGTTAAGGGTTGTTTCCAGCCAAACCAACAAAAGATTCTTTTGGGGACATACCTGATGCGATTTCAACTTACGTTGTCCCTTAACCTTAGAACCTAAAGTACAACTTATAGGAAATTAAATTAACAGAATTTTTGGGATAGAAATTTGAACCCAAAATACAACTTAACATAAATCAAGTTAAAATCAAACAATAAAACTCCCTAATGACTAAACCTCTAATTATTACCTTAAAGAGGGCCAAAATCTTATTCGATGATTTTGGGTTGTCTTTTTGAGATATTAGTTGCATTTGACCTCTATAAAATGTTAGCAAGATAACCAATAAAATTTGCAGTGTCATTACCAACAATATTTATAGATTTATACATAAAAAGCCAAAGCAACTTACATATTTCCAGCAGCTAACAACCAGCTAAACCTGGATACAAGCATTCAAATGTGTGGAGCCCTGAATGACGTAACTCTTGGATGGGTATTCACCACAAAATTCAGCCTGTCGTCAAATGCACTCCAATATTGTTTCTTAATGATCCATTGATACATACAACACATACTACCTCACAAATAATAATAATAACAATAATAAACTTAATTTTCCTTAAACACAAACCGAGTGATAAAACCTCGAATACATATATGAGAACAGAGAAAGATACTCAGATAATGAAATTTCAAAATAGTTGAAATAAAAACTTTATTCCTCGAATAAAATGGAAAATGACAATAGGAAACATCTATTATAGATAGAAGCCCTGGATCTTAGATTCTTGTTGATCTCAAATTTTCATAAAGCAATTCCAACAAACTCTATAAGCCATTAGTGGAAGAAAATCTGTTAGAACTTTTTCATTATCATATCATATGGTATCAAAATTAGAATTCGTTTTTTAAACAAACTTACATTGACATACTTGGACGTGTGTGTGCGTGATAAGGTGATAAGAAGCTAACCAGCGTAACTTTGATCCCACCTCACACATAAAGACAAATAAACCATGATCATAAATTAATTTGGCATTTAATAAGAATCAATTTTAACAATTTCTAATTTTTAGTGTTCTGATTATAATACCGTGCAAAACACATAAACTCATATACACATAAGAGAACCATAATCAAATATTAGACTTGTAGCATGTCTGAAGGTGACATTTTTTCCATTTGCATAAAAAATACATAAAACAAAGAAGCACACTGTGAGAATTTGACCATCCATTTCTGTTTGGAACAAATCTGAGATAAAAGAAAAAAAAAATAAAAACCTAATTTTTTTTAGCAAATCAAAGATGAACAGAAAAAAAAAAGCAAATACGTTTTGAGCGAATATGAGATAACAAAAAGCAAAAAATTAAATCTATGAATGCCTACCCAGCAAAATGTTGCTTAATCTCGACAATAAGTTCATGTATGCACTGCAACCTGCAAAAATTACAGAAAAAGAAAACACAAGAGGTTGGGGATTTGTAACTCATTGATAAAAATGAAAGTTTCTTTGGGTTTTTCAGTGATGCTAAGCGGTGATGGGTGTGTATCAATGTGCTTTTATCGTGGTTTTAGGGTTTTTTAGACTGGTATGAAGAAGAACGGTTCGGCAGACAAGGAGGGTGACTTTCGCATATGTCTCCAGATGGGTTTTCATGAGGGAATAGGGGCTTCGTCCTGTTGGAGGTATTTAATTGAGATAGTGGCGACTGGGTGGTGGTGCTCCAATGGCGTCAGGCGTAAATCGATTCATGTATACACAATCAAACATGCACATTGTTCAAGAGAGAGAAAGTGATGTACCTTTGAGGTTATGATTGGCCGAGAAGAGGAGTGGAAGATATTGGAGAAGGGAGCAGTTGATGCTTGGCGGTGGGCTTTTAGCACGGGAGGGAACAAACGGACATAGACTTTAAATTTTGAAAATTGAATTAACATGTGACATTTAGAATACACCCGGATATCAGGTAAAGAGATCAGATTTGTTGAAGATTATAAGGATTTAAATTCGGATAAAAGTTAAATTAATATTTAAAAGTTTATTTTATTGATGGTTAGTTGTACTATTAGCTTAATTGTTTGGACGTCTTAAAAAAATAATATTATTACATTGAATATATTTTTAGAAATAGTAAGATTTCTTTTATAAGATAGTATATATATATATATATATATATATATATATATATATATATATATATATATATATATATATCCTCCTCCTTAATAAATGAAGATTTTTTTGACACATGTCAATCTTTCATGAGTTTTGACACTTGTCATTTTGTGGTATTTTTGAAATAAATATTATCCACTTGTCAATTTTTGGTTTGTTTCAATTTTTAAAATTAAAGTCATATACTTATATATGTAAAGTATTAAATATCATATATATGATATTAAATTGCAATAAATATTTTTCTTCCTTTTTCTTATTTTAAAGTTCATTAAAAAATATTTACTGTTTACACTTTAACGTTTAATATATTTTTTTTAAATCAACCCGTATAATATACGGGTCTCACACCTAGTGTATATATATATATATATATATATATATATATATATATATATATATATATATATATATAGGGGAGCGTTCAATCGAGAACATTTTTTATCACAAAAACATTTGAGAACAATTTTGAAAAACACAATTTTTTTAATTAAAATTATAAAATAATAATCATATAAATCAAAAAATAGTTACAAACAATTAAAAAGCTCACTAACTAACACCACTCACCACACACCACCACCACCCATCACTAACCACCACCACCAACTACCACCCACCACCCACCACCACCACCAACCACCACTCGCCACCACCATCACCACCTGCCACCACCACCTACCTCCACTGCCTCCCACCACTACCCATAACCCCTACCTAACACCCATCACCACCACCCATCACTACCAACCACCACCAACCACCACCCATCACTAACCACCACCACCAACCACCACCCACCACCAATCACTACCCACCCACCACTACCCGTAACCACCATCACCACCCAACCTCCACCACCCATCACCACCGCCCGCCACCACCACCAACAACCACTAACTACCACCCATCTCCACCACCCGCCACCACCACCCACCACCCACCCACCACAGCCACCACCACCACCCACCCACCACCATCCGCCACCACCACCACCCACCACTCGCCACCATCATCACCATCACCACCACCCACCACCCACCACTCATCACTACCCACCACCCACCACCACCAACCACCACCGTCACCACCCACCACCATCACCACCCAACCACCACCACCTGCCACCAACACCCACCTCCACCACCCATCACCATCGCCTGCCACCACCACCTATAACCACTACCTACCACCTATCACCACCACTACCCACCACCACCAACCACCACCCACCATCACCAACCACCACCCGCCACCACCATCACCACCCAACCACCACCACCACCCATCACTACCTACCACCCATCACAACCCACCACCACCTACCACCACCACCACAACCACCACCCACCACCACCACCCGCCACCGCCACACATCACTACCCACCACCACCAACCACCACCCACCACACATCACTATCCACTACCTATTACCACCCGTCACCACCACCGCCCACCACAACCACCACCACCACCAACCACCACTCGTCACCACCATCACCAACCACCAGCATCACCACCCAACCAGCACCACTCGCCACCACCACCCACACCCACCCACCACCACCAAAACCATCACTCGTCACTATCACCACCACTTGCAACCACCCATCACCACACACTACCACCACCATGCCTCCACCACCCGCCGCCACCACCCCCCACCTACACAGATTTGTTATTCTATTTTTGGTTCATTAGGTTTTCTCTTGTATATAATCACATGTGATTATATGTATCGAGTCACATGTGATTATATATATCGAATCATATATGATTTATATAATCATATGTGATTATATGTATCTAATCACATATGATTTATATAGACATCATTATTTTTATGTCCCTATAAATCATATGTGATTAGATACATATAATCACATATGATTATATGTATTTAATCACATATGATTATATGTATTTAATCACATATGATTACAGTGGACAAAGAACAATTATTGAATCGAGAATGTGACAATTAATCTCATCCACATAAATCATATATGATTGGATACATATAATCACATGTGATTATATATATTTAATCAGATATGATTCATGTATACAATATTTGTTTTTGCGATTTCGACTAAATAATTGTTTTTGTGTAATTAATCACATGTGATTAAATATATATAATCATATATGATTTGAGGTGGACAAGATGCATTTTTTCCTTCTCGATTCAATAGTTGTGCTCGTGTACTTAATCACACACAATTATACATATAATCACATATGATAAAATACATGAGAACAACTATTGAATCGACAAAGAAAAAATGAATTATGTCCACATAAATCATATGTGATTAGATTCATATAATCATATGTGAATATATTTATTTAATCATATGTGATTAGATTCACAAAGAAAAAATGAATTACCTCCACCACCCATCACTATCACCACCACTTGCAACCACCCATCCGCCCATCACCACACACCATCACCACCAATCACCACCGCCCCACCTCCACCACCCGCTGCCATTACCCCCACCTCTACCCTACCTACAAAGATTTGTTATTGTGTTTTTGATTCATTAGATTTTATCTGGTATATAATCACATGTGATTATATGTATCGAGTCACATGTGATTATATGTATCAAATCATATATAATTTATGTTATTAAATACATAAAATCACATGTGATTAAATACACGTGAAAAACTAGTGAATCGAGAATACCAAAACAAATATTGTCCACGTAAATCATATGTGATTAGATACATATAACTACACGTGATTATATGTATTTAATAAAATATTATTTATGTGGGCCGTATTTATTTTCGTGTTTTCAATTTAATAATTGGCATCTTGTATTAAATCACATGTGATTATATGTATTTAATCACATATGATTTACATGGACAATATTTGTTTTCACGTGTTGATTCAATATTTGTTCTTATGTATTTAGTCACATGTGATTATATATATTTAATCACATATGATTCGTATGGAAAATATTTATTCTTGCGTCGATTCAATAATTGTTCTAATATGTTTAATCACATGTGATTATATGTATTTAATCACATATGATTTATGTGGAAAAGATTCATTATTTCTTTCTCAATTCAATAGTTGTACTCATGTACTTAATCACATGTGATTATATGTATCAAATCGCGTATGATTTATATTGATAATATTCATGAGTCAATAGTTTTTTCTTATGTATTTAATCATATGTGATTGTATGTATTAATCACATTTGATTAATCTGGAAACAGAAAAACAATTTAATCAAAACTCAAAAATGAATCTTGTGTAAAGATTCTTATGTGACTAAATGTACAAGAACAACTATTGAACAAGAATGTGAAAATGAATATTGTCCATGTAAATCATGTCTAATTAGATACATATAATCTCATGTAATTAAGCGCACAAGAACAATAACTGAATCAAGAACGCGAAAATAAATATTTTCCACATAAATTCTATGTGATTAGATACATATAATCAACTGTGATTATATGCATTTAATCACATATGATATATGTAGACAATATTTATCTTTGTGTTCTCGATTCAATAGTTGTTCTTGTGTATATAATCATATGTGATTATATGTATCTAATCACAATATTTGTTTTTGCGGTTTTGACTGAATAATTGCTTTTTGTGTAATTAATCACATGTGATTATATGTATATAATCATATATGATTTGAGGTGGACAAGATGCATTTTTTCCTTCTCGCTTCAATAGTTGTGCTCATGTACTTAATGATTAATCACATACGATTATACATATAATCACATGTGATAAAATACATGAGAACAACTATTGAATCAACAAAGCAAAAATGAATTATGTCCACATAAATCATATGTGATTAGATTCATATAATCACATGTGATTATATGTATTTAATCACATATGATTAATTTGGATAAAGATTTATTTTCACTTTCTTGGTTCAAAATTTGTTATCGTGTATATAATTACATGTGTTTGTATGTATCTAGTCATATATGATTTAAATAGACAAGATTTGTTTTTTCCAAATAAAATCATATGTGATTAGAAACATATAATCACATCTGATTAAATTATTTAATCACATATGATTAAAGTGGAAAAAACAATTATTGAATTGAGAACGCGAAAAGGAATCTTAGCCAAGTAAATCACATGTGATTAGATACACATTATCACATGTTAATGCCTACATAATAGGAGAGTTAGTACTCACCTCCATGATCTTGAAAATTAGCTAGCATGAGCAAGAGGGATCTTTTCCTTTCCGAGAACCTACACAAAAATTATAACATTATTTAGCTTGTGTTTGTTGTATTAATCTTATAAAACTTATGTACATATTTCCTTATTTTCTCTTTGATTGTAGTCCTCTGTTTAGGATATGTTTTCTTACCTTTCAACCCATATAAATTATATGTGATTAGATACTTATAATCACATGTGATCAGATGTATTTAATCACATATGTTTAAAGTTGATAAAGAACAATTATTGAACCGAGAATGCGATAATAAATCTTGTCCATATAAATCATATGTGACTAGATACATATAATCACATGTGATTATATGTATATATAATCACATGTGATTATATTTATTTAATCAAATATAATGTATGCGCACAATACTTATTTTCACGGCTTCAATTCAAGAATTAGTCTCGTGTATTTCATCACATGTGATTATATATATTTAATTGTATATGATTTGTATAGATAAGATCTATTTTCATGTCCTTTGATTCAATAGTTGCTCTCGTGTATATAATCACATGTGATTATGTTTATCAAATCACATATGATTTATTTTGATAGTATTCATTTTTGTAAATATTTTTTTCTCATGTATCTAATCGTATGTGATTGTTTGTATTTAATCACATATGATTAATGTGGAAAAACAAAAATTGTTGAATCGAAAACACAAAAATATATGATTTACATGGACAACATTTAATAACATATGATTTACATGTGCTTATATGTATTTAATAACATATGATTTACATGGACAATATTCGTTTTCACGTGTTGATTTAATAGTTGTTCTTGTGTATTTAATCACATATGAATTACATGTGATTCATATGAATTACATGCGATTCATATGTGATTTATATGTGAATCGCATGTAATTCATATTTGATTCACTTGTGAATTACATGTGATTCATATGTGCTTATATGTATTTAATAACATATGATTTACATGGACAATATTTGTTTTCACGTGTTGATTCAATAGTTGTTCTTGTGTATTTAATCATATATGAATTACATGCGATTCATATGTGATTTATATGTGAATCACATGTAATTCATATTTGATTCACTTGTGAATCATATGTGATTCATATGTGAATCACACGTGGTTCATATGTGAATCACACGTGGTTCATATGTGAATCACACGTGGTTCATATGTGAATCACGTGTGGTTCATATGTGAATCACGTGTGATTCATATGTGAATCACGTGTGATTCATATGTGAATCACATGTAATTCATATTTCATATGTGATTCACTTGTGAATTACATGTGTTTCATATGTGAATCACATGTGATTTATATGTGAATCACATGTAATTCATATGCGATTCACTTGTGAATTACGTGTGATTTATATGTGAATTACATGTGATTTATATGTGAATCACATGTGATTTATATGTGAATCACATGTAATTCATATTTCATATGTGATTCACTTGTGAATTACATGTGATTTATATGTGAATCACACGTAATTCATATTTCATATGTGATTCACTTGTGAATTACATGTGTTTCATATGTGAATCACATGTGATTTATATGTGAATCACATGTAATTCATATGTGATTCACTAGTCAATTGCATGTGATTTATATGTGAATTACATGTGATTTATATTTGAATCACATGTGATTTATATTTGAATCACATGTGATTTATATGTGAATCACATGTAATTCATATTTCATATGTGATTCACTTGTGAATCACATGTAATTCATATGTGAATCACTTGTGATTTACTTGTGAATTACATGTGATTCATATGTAAATTACATATGAATCACATGTAACTCATATGTGATTCATTTGTGATTTACATGCGAATTACATGTGAATCACATGTAATTCATATGTGAATCACTTGTGAATTTTTGTCATATTATGTGAACTTTCCCCAGTATAAAAGTTACCTTTTACTACAAAAAGGTAAAAAGGAAACTAACTTGTAATAGGATAAAAGAATAAAATCGCAAAAAGGGCATAAAAATAAACTCACGTTTGGATTGCATAATGAAGTTATGGATTGCATGATGGGCAAATACCATGGACGGACCTTTTGATGTTTCTTTCTTCTCATAAACCTATAACAAGTCAAAGTAGCATGATTTGCACAAATCTGGTTCATAATTTTTTGCTTTATTCTCATGAACCTATAACAAGTCAAAGTATAAGAAAAGTGTTAAATTTAAAGACTTATAGAAAAAATATATCAAAGTCAACTGTCAATTTCCTTCTAGTTTGATCCTTGTTTTTTAATTACAAGAAAGTATGGTTGTATTGGTTATAGAGAAAGTTAACTCGTTTATGCAAAAAAAAGCATTATGCTAGCATATTTGTTTTGTTTTTTTTTCCTTCCGGGAAGCAACATTCTGTCAAACTTTTGCACAAAAGCAACCTCAATATTAACATATGCACAAAAGCACTCCCCAACAATGGTAAAATGGTAAAAACAACACAAAAGCACAAGTTATGTTTTGTCATTCATGCCACAAATCGTTCTATAATGTCCTTAAATGGAATAGTTGTATCATGCCAAACCTTGTTGAGTTTATTTGCAAATATGTTAAACAGAAAATAAGTTAGCAAAAATTAAGCAATAGTAATAGAAATTTTTTTATTAAAAACATTATTATTGATAAATCATTCACAGTCACACAAAATATCAGCATACCTATCAACTCCTAGTTTTTCATACTTTCCTTCAATGTATTCATTGATCCTTTCTTCACTCATTTATGAAAGCCTAACAAATCTATAACATAAGTTCCAAAAAATGAGATATTTTTATAGAAATAAATCAATAATGAAAATTTTGTGCCTAAAAAACAATGATAAACCTGTGAAAGAATGCTACAACATCCATGGTTTTGGCATCAATTGAAGAATCTCAACTTTTCCCTCTAAATCAAGCATAAGGAAGAAATCTAAATGATCAGAGTGCTTATTGTTATACTCAACGGTGTTTAATGTATTTTCCAAAGAGAAACTATAATGTTGTAAATACTCAAAATGAAATTTTGCACATTTGTCTTGGGTAAAACATGTTTACCAGTTTGCTTGTTGCTCTCATGGATGATGGGGAGTGCTTGTGTGTTGTTTTGACCATTTTACCCTTGTTGGGGAATGCTTTTGTAGCTGCTTTGTTCACATCTTCAATTCCATCTTGAATTCTTTGTTTCCTTATTAGCATGTTCATATGTTTCTCCTCTAAATCAACATATTATTCAAGCATTCGTGTATAACCCTTCATTGCCACTTGCATTGCTTCTTGAAGCTCTACTGAGCATTTTATCTCTGTTTCAACTTCTTGTTTTTGCTTTTCAGCAAGCAATTGGTTGGTTTGTAATTGATTTTTTCTACTCTTCTGTAAGAGAAATCCATTTTCTTTCTTCTTCATTAAAGCAGATTCTCTCTTATCATCAGTTGACTATATGATTGCATATAAAGAAGGAGCTTCATTGGTATCAGATGGATAGGTTATTTGATTTCAGAAAAACGTGCAACATCACCTGGTAGATCATGTTTTTCGAGAACTATAACATGTTTCTCGTATCTTGCTAAGATTCCTGCACAATAGAGTCCACCAGTACCACCCCCTATAACAATAAGGTCTGCTTCTGTCTTCCCTGCATAGATCATATATATGAAATCTGTTGGTTTATGTCTCAATGTAAATTACTCAATTCGGTCAAACAATAATTAAAATTATGGATTCGTGTAATCATACAAACGCATAGCTTGATCCTAAACAGAAATTAGAAATGTAGAGTGATAATTCAATCAGACCTGGGAAGGGTTTCGGTTGTGTAATTGTAGAAGAGGGGGGTGAAGATGATAATTAAGATGTTTCCCACAACCTCGTTCATTGATGTTTCCTTACTAGTGTTACATCATCCTTTTCTCCATATTTGAATGCTTTAGTAAGAGCTTCAAGGTCAGCTCTAATCGATTTCATCTCCGATTTGGGAATAGAAATTCCAGATTTAACAATATCACGTCTTCTCCACCCCTTTCAATATAAGATGTTTAACAATTCTTCCAATCTTTAAATCGCAAGGCAACGATTGAAAATTAGAGAAGAAGGACATTGGAAAAAAGTCTGGTAGCCCCTAAATCTGAGAACGAAGTCACGAAAATAGGAACGGACGAGAGAGAGAGAGAGAGAGAGAGAGAGAGGGAGAGAGAGAGAGAGAGAGAGAAAGAATGATGAGATAGATATGTAGAGAGAGAAAGATAAGAGAGGTATGTAGAGAGAGAAATATAAGAGAGATGTACCGAGAGTCTAAAAAATGTTCTTAAATGTTCTCATTGGAACATACCTCCCTCTCTCTCTCTCCCTCTCTCTCTCTCTCTCTCTCTCTCTCTCTCTATATATATATATATATATATATATATATATATATATATATATATATATATATATATATATATATATATATATATATATATATATATATATATAAAAGACTTAAAAGACAATAAAGATTTTGCAATATAATACACTTCGAACACGGTTCTAGTTTTTGGAAATATAGATATCATTGATAATGACCTTGTGTAAATTGTTTATTTATTTTATTTAAAAGATAATTTGAAAGGGACATAATAAATATTAAACGATGACTCGGAAAGCAATTATCTGTGAATCCTAATCTAAAATAGAAAGATAACCATGGCTTGTCATCACATACAGGTGCATTTGCTTTATAGCCTTGTACCATACATATTGTATAGTACTTCTTTGAAAGAAAAAAAAAACAAGACAAGTCGTTTCCACAATTTTATTTATATGTATTGTATATTTGCATCAGTTAATTAAAGATTCATATGGTTGTATGATATATATATATATATATATATATATATATATATATATATATATATATATATATATATATATATATATATATATTGTATTGTATATTTGCATCAATTAATTAAAGATTCATATTGTTGTATGATATATATATATATATATATATATATATATATATATATATATATATATATATATATATATATATATATATATATATATATATATATATATATATATATATATATATATGAATTCCCGCGCCTTGCGCGGCGTAGGTTAAATATATATTGTTAGAATATAGTTTTCAGACATCTTTTAGTTAATTCGATTCATCAATTTAGGTTCTTTTATTATTATTATATTTAATGTTTTACTTTTAACTATGTTAAAAAGTATATATTGATTTTTTTAAACATTATTTGATATTTTACTTTAGATTTTAAATTTTACATTAAATTTTTAAGCTTATTTGATATATTAATGTATGTTATTTATTTAACTATATATTGAAGTTAAAAAATTAAGTATATCATATTGATAAGTCATGAATTCGTCCATTTATGATAATGTTTACAACTAAAAACATATTTAAGTTAATAAATTAAGTATATTGTATGGAAATATGAAAAGTTGGGAGTTTCAAATGTATGTGGTGAAAGAACAAAAGTTTCCTTTATTATATATATATATATATATATATATATATATATATATATATATATATATATTAGGCGAATGCCCGCGCGTTGCGTGGGATATAAAAAAATATTTTATATTAAAAATTACTAAATCATTTTTATTAACAATTAATTAATAATTTCATAAAAATATAAAAAATGATTTTTAGTATTGTTATTATGTTGAACTATATTATAATAGATAATGTTGGAACTTGAAGTTGTTTTGCATATACAAAGTTATATGATTAAAATAAAATAAAATTTAATTTTTAAAAATAAATAAATCGTTATTGTTATCTATGAAATAATAATTTCATATTAAATTAAAACGTTTATATTAAATAATATCATTATGTAGAAAATACGATAACAGAGACATCTTTTTATCTATCTTAAATTTTATCATTGTGTACAACATATGATAATAGAGACAACTTTTTATCTTAAATAGTAAAAAAATATTTTATCATAAATATTACCATAATTATGTAAAACATATGATAATAGTGATAACTTTTATAAGGGTGAAACTTTAAATTGTATTACATACAGGGTTGTAAAACTTGGCTAACACAACCAAATACTCGGCATGTTACTTAAACTCGACCTCCAATGGAAGCGAGTTTGCCTAACTCGGCCAGAAGACATTCAGATCCTTATTAAACTCGACCCAAATCTAAGAGATACGATCCAAAATCATTTTCGAAATTCTGAAATTTAATTGGTCACTTGTTGACAAAGACAATCTCAACAAAGAATATACTCAACGTCCTACAAAGTTAGATGCAAAGAATATCTCATTGCTTACTCCCTTTAAAATATTTCACAATCTTTCCTATTTATAGAGTAGAATACATTCTATTGTTTACTCTCACGATCAATGTGAGATGAAGACATTTTAATTAAACTCATTTATTTATTTGCCAATAATTTCATTTTGTTAAATAAAATATTAAATAATAAAAATAAAACGTTATCCAGAAAATTTATTGTTCAATAGTTCCATTTTTCAGTAATCTCGTAAGTTGCAACAAAAAATCAAGTTTTTATTGAATAACTTTTTGTTAAATCCTAAACTCATAAATTCAGTTAGGTACTTAATATAGAAAGTTTGTGTATATATTTTCATGATTCAAAATGTCATTATAAAATGAATTCATTTATAAAATATAATCGAGTATATATTTCGTGCTTTTGAATCAAAGTGATTTTTTCAAACAATTGAAATTTTATGTTTAGGTAGATTTTTTTATATTTATATAAGATTACGTAACTTATAATACTATTATAAACAATTTGAATAATCATGGGAGTTTCAAATGTATGTGGTGAAAGGAAAATGCTTCATTTATCGGTCCAAATTGATCAAACTCGGACCGATTCAGCTTAATATACCAAACCACATAATGTTTTTTCTATTGAAGCCCGATTTGTATATATTTTGTGTTTTTGAATCAAATTTATTTTTCAAACAATTATAATTTTATGTTTAGGTAACTTATTTATAATATTATTAGAAACAATTTGAAAAATCATGGGAGTTTCAAATGTATGTGTTGAAAGGAAAATGCTTTATTTATCGGTCCAAATTGATCAAACTCAGACCGATTCAACTCAATATACCAAACTATATAACGGTTTTTCAACTGACACTCTGTTTGAACCTAAAAAATCTTGTTCAAAACCATTTTCGGGATTCTAAATCTTAAATGGACAGTTTCCAATAAAGACAATCTTGCCAAAGAATACCCTCAACATCCTAAAAAGGTAGGCATAAGAAAGTTCTCATGGTTTGGTCCCTTTGAAACATTTCACAACCTTTCCTATTTATAGAAGAGGAAACGTTCTCTTGTTTACTCTCACCATCGATGTGAGATGAAGACATTGTAATAAAACACACTTTCTTGTTAATAAAACATTATTCTACTTATTTAGTAAAACGTCATTTCTCTTGTTTATCCTTTCTTTATTGTTCAAGAGTTCCATTTTTCTATAATCTCGTAAGTTACTATCCAAAAAAAGTAAGTTCTTATTGAATAACTTTTTGTTCAATTCTAAAATCATAAATTCAGTTAGGTACTTAATATAGAAAGCTTGTTTATATGTATTTTCAAGATTCAAAAGTTCATTATAAAAAGAATTCATTTATAAAATATAATCTGCGTATATATTTCGTGCTTTTGATCAAATCGAATTTTCAAACAATTATAATTTTATTTTTAGGTAGATGTTTTTTATATTTATATAACATTATGTAACTTTTTTAAAATATCATTGGAAACAATTTGAAAAATCATGGGAGTTTCAAATGTATGTAGTGAAAGGAAAATGTTTTTTTTATGGTCCAAATAGATCAAACTCGGACCGATTCTAATAAATATACCAAACTACATATATATTTTTTTCTAGTGAAACCCGGTTTGTATATATTTCGTGCTTTTGAATCAAAGTGATTTTTCAAACAGTTATAATTTTAGGTTTAGGTAGATGCTTTTTTATATTTATATAAAATTATGTAACTTATTTATAATATTATTAGAAATAATTTGAAAAATCATGGGAGTTTCAAACGTTTGTTGTAAAAGGAAAATGATTCCTTTATCGATCTAAATTGATCCAACTCCGGTTCAACTCAATATACCCAACTACATAATTTATTTTTCTAACTGAAACACGGTTTAAACCTAAAAAAATTTAGTTCAAAACCATTTTTGGAATTCTAAAAGTTAACTGGACACTTGTCAATATAGACAATCTCACCAAATAATACCTTCAAAATCCTACAAAGGTATGCATGAGGAAGTTCTCATGGTTTGGTCCCTTTGAAACATTTCCTAATTATAGAAGAGGAAACATTCTCTTGTTTATTCTCACCATCGATGTGAGATGAAGACATTGTAATCAAACACCCTTTTCTTATTTATAAAACATTATTTAACTTATTTATAATATTATTGTAAAGAAATTGAAAAGTCATGGGAGTTTCAAATGCATGAGATTCAAGAAAAAATGTTAGCTTTATAAGTATGTATGATATATATATATATATATATATATATATATATATATATGTGTGTGTGTGTGTGTGTGTGTGTCTGTTCTACCTATCTATTGTGTGAATATAGAATTAATTGTGGATCAATTATTTTAATTATTTTAAGAAAATAATTTATACATATTACATGTTGAAGATATAATAGATATTAATTAAATATTCAACATTTAATATGAATTAATTAACTTTTTAAAACATTTGACTATTTATTTTAATGATTACAAGTATAAAATTGACCTTATGTTCTTGAACATAAACATAGTAATAATTAGTAACTTGAATATTGAATCGTATCATGTTGGAAGTTATCTATAAGCGAGCAAAAAGGGTGTATATCCATAACACTATGCGATGAACCGAGGTGGTTGGTATGGGGCACAGTCACACAGTGAACACTTGCACCAAGTGGTGTGTCGGTATGTGGTGAAGTGGTGAAGTGTTGTTAAAATAAGAAAACACTGTTACATTCTAGTTATGAAAAAAAATATTAAAATCTTATAATCGTATTCTATACATTAAAACCTCATTAATTTTAATAATTCAAAATTTTTCTTATTTTTTATATAAATTTAAACTTTTAAAATTGTTAAAATTTCATATTTAATTTTTTAAAAATAAACTCATGTAATACATGGGTCTCACACCTAGTTTATATATTATTTTAAATGATTTTTTTACCCATGGTTGCTCGTCAAGAAATGATAAAAAATAAAAAAATAATAAAAAATTCTTAACAAAGCTAGCCCAAACGTCTAAGGTTTAAGAGAACTTTGAGCATGTCGATGATAGAAAATTAGAAATAACAAACAGTATGAACAATAACAAAGGTGTTTGGACTGCTTTAGAGTATGAGAGAATATTTACATTATGAAAACATTATATTACCTACGAGTTTTTCTAATTAATTTGATACATATTCATATTAGTTATTTTTCAAGTCTTTTTATATTAATAAACGCATACGGTGCATTTTGATGCATTAATCTTAATTCTAAATCGTATTGCTTTTAAATAGCATAAATATGACTTAAACAGTAAAAATGACTTAAACGTAAAAAAATGTATAACATGAGAAAGCCCACAGAAGCCTGGACTTTTAGATCCAGCTTGAGTCAAGTAAAGCCCATAAAGTTTAACGGGTCAGGCCTGTCCTTGTTTTGGCCTTTTGGGCAGTCTCATTGACCGGGCTTTGAGCACATCAGCTGAACACATGCTCTTTTAACTGCCACTACTATAACCTAGTTGTTTTCTTTATTGAAATAATTGAAACTATTTGTTTACAGCCTTTGAGCTACCATAAATTCAATTATGAAAATCCATCGACTTTTTAATTTAATAATTTTAAAAATAATAAATTGATATTATATGGCGACTTGAATAGTTGTGGTTGGTCATAAAAGTTATACACGGGAAATTTGTGACATATCCTTTTCAAATCATTATTTAAATTGAAGGCATAAAGATTATGAAATCGTAAATGTATAAATTGTTTCAACTGTATGTATACATTGTAAAACTACTGTAATCATATAAATTAAAATATTACCTTTTTTATGATTTAATTTATGATGAAAATGTTGATAATAATTGTGAGTCGTATTGTTTTTCTTCTACGGAACTTGTATATATATATATATATATATATATATATATATATATATATATATATATATATATATATATATATATATATATATATATATATATATATATATATATTAGGTGTGAGCCCCATTTATTACATGGATGTATATATATATATAAACGAGAAATTTGAATTTATAAGAAAAATGAGAAAAATATTGAATTACTAAAATTAAAGTGTTTTTTTCTCTTTTAAATTTAAACAAATCATTTAGATAAAATAATCAAAGCAAATTAATGAGATTTTAATTTAAAATTTTGAAATTATAAGGAAAGTCAATTAATGAAATTGATAAGCATTTATTATTAAATTTAAATACCATATGGAATTTAATAAAATAGGAAAACCACAAAATTACATATGGAATAAAAATTAATTTAAAAAAACCTCAAAATGACATGTGCCAAAATGAATAAGTGTGTGACAAGTGGCAAAAAAAAACCTTCGTTTATCCGCGCTAAGCGTCGGGCGGCAAAGAGTTTCTTTTGGAAGATAGTTTTAATGTGATGATTAGTTTCCTTTAGACATGAGATATTCATTGCGGTCATTTGGTAGACTATTTTGTGTTGAATAGTTCATTTCAACGAATAGTTTCTTGCAAGATGTATAGTCATATAATACGACAAAAGTTGAGTCAACATTTGGAATTTCATCTAATAATCGTACTTGATTTTACAACCTATAAATAACAAAAATTTGCAATCATGTAGTTTTGTATATTTATAACATGTCCAATATATAAACTACACCAATCTGCAATCATGTTGCTTCATCTGCTAGCCTTGCATTAAACATCAAATGAGCATCTAAGATACGTATATGAAGAAATTGCAAAATATAAGTTGTTGATTTTACATTGTTAATCACATAACACTTCTTTGTACACAACGTTTGATGTGTAGATTTCATCATTATCAAACGTTTTTTCCGGCTTTACTAATACCTTGGTATTGACACGTGATATTCCTCTGGACAACGCCACATAAAGTTGGCCATGTGAGAATACTGATTCTGGTAGATAAACACCTACATTTGGAATTGTTCGTCCTTGAGCTTTATTGATTGTCATAGAGAAACTAAGCTGAATTGGAAATTGCTTTCTCTTTAGTTTGAATGGGAACATCTCATAGTCAGACGGACATAGAGGAATTTTTGGTAAAAACACTCTTTTTCAAGCATGTTGGCCAACAGCTATCTCTGCATCAATGACATTTTGTTGGAAAGCTCGACATATCAATCTGGTGCCATTACATAACCCATTTGAAGGATCGATATTTCGCAAAAGTATTATAGGGCACCCAGTTTTCAACCGAAGATAATGAGGGGGTACACCACTAACATTTAGCGAGTTCAAATATTCCATCGGATATAAGTTATTTTTGTCATCTTCCGCTTCATCAAAACTATAGTAAACTTTTTGCTCGCCAGAAAATCATTTGATCAACTTATTATTAATCTCATCAACACTTTCATTTTTAGTTGACAATATCGCCCTCGAAATGATAAATTTTGAATCGGCGTCGTTGGATTCCAAAGAAGGAAATATTGCATCAATCAGAGCATCCACTGAATTAGTTTTATTAGTGTATGGAATGGACATGTTATTAGGTATACGAATAAAGGACTCGTCCAATGTTTCCTCCTTTCTATCACCGACTCGTAATAAAAAATCAGAAAACCATGGGTCATTTACCGCTCTCATGTTGATATTTAATCGAAACCTTTTAACTCAAGCGGTCCTAGATTAGAAAGACGTTTAAATGTTCTAACATACGGATTCGAAGCTAGAATATGTGTTAGTTTTTGAATGATTCTTCTATCAACATTCTTCAAGGAGGATCTCTGTGATATTTCAGTTTCACCGTCATAAAAATACAACTGTAAATACCTCGATTTTCCATCCCTTGAAATTAACTGATCGATATTATGATAGAGTGTTCCGCGTGCACAAAAAGTGTAAACTCTAGAAGTCATACTTGCCAATTCTTCATCCACCTTTACACCCAGTGATGCGAGATAAAAGTTTGAGTTATACGCCCTTATATTGTACCTGAAGCTTTCTTCTAATTGCTCTTGCCTTGTGAAGAGTTGGTGCAATTCTGTGGGAATAGGGGAGTATGTCAGTTTTGTATTCCCACTCATGCAACAAAAGGTAGGGAATTCATATTGTAGTCGCTTTGCTCCACAATTAACACAAGGGTTTTGAGCCTTTAATATACGATGTTCCATACGGATATTTTCGTAAACAAAATCATATGGATCCTCCTGAAAGGCGTATACTCTTCTTTTTGTCATCATAGTTCGTTCCTTTCTTCATTGATAATATTCTTTATTATAAGTACTCGTCCTTTGAGCAGCACTTATAACACTCATAGAGGAATCTTCATTGATATTTGTTTCGTTTGTCTCCATTGTAGTGCAACTTGTGAGTGTTGTAGGTTGACTATATCTTTCACCGTTAGCTATCCTTCTCATTTTGTTTTTCTCCTTTTTCGTGCATAATAGTTTCTTTTGTATCTTTTTCGATTTGCTACAAATATATTATTTGGATAAATAGTCATATATTATAAATGCAAATATATACTCATATAAACGACATACCTTTTTCTACATCTATCAGGTTTTGGGAATCATCACAGTTTTCGTTTCCCTTATCTATGTTCCTCATTGAACACTATAATGGAAATGTTAAGAATAAGAACATATTATATCATCAAGAATGTAACATTTTGTAATGTAGACCATGTAATTTAGTAGTCATGTATGTGTTTGTTTCAGAAAGCAACACAACCCTTAATAAATAACCAACTATACTAAAAACTTGTAATCCAAAAACACAATAGTTGAAACTCATACATAGTTAAAAAAAATTCCATAGGTATCCAAAAATTATTATTCATCAATTCATAAGTCAACACAAGAAAAATAAACCACACATGAAAAAGTTCACCACAATATGTCTAACATTAATGTAGATCAACTATAAGAGCAACGCACTCGTAAAAGTTGTCAAAACTTCAAAAAAAAACACCACCAAATGTCTCACACGAAATTAAAAATTCTTCTAGGCATATTTATGATGTTAAATGCTCCCGGCATCCTCGGTTGGAACTCTACGTTGCTTAATTTGGTTGATATCAAAATGTTCACTGAAAATAAGATAAAAAGTATTAAAATGTATTGATTTAGTAATTTTAATATCACTACAAGTATTATAATTTTCTAGAAAAAACTTACTTGAATCCAAATAATTTTCTAGAAAAAACTTACTTGAATCCAAATGAACCAACTTCGCCCGAAAAACAGATATTATATACTTTCTCTTTATCGGATAGACAGTCTTCACAATCTGATGGCGTGTACGGTCGGTTATATATAGTTTATCTTTATTATACTCCTCCTATTTATAATCAAATATTTCCAAAGGCCTAATTTTGTTTTAGTGTAATAGTAATAATAATAATAATAATAATAACTATAAAAGATTCCCATGCTTTGCATGGGTTGGAGTGTTTGGATTTGTGTTTGCATGGGTTGGAGTGTTTGGATTTGTGTTTGTGTTAAAACTTCTTGGGTTTGTTGCCATATGAAGACAATCAAAATATTGAAACCCAATTGAAATTTATAAGGTAGTCCTATTATAACCCATATATGACCTTTTTGCAAGGTTGAAGAAAATCATGACATGGGGTTTTGTGTTTGGTAACATGGTCCAACTTTAAGAGGGAACATGGTCATATTTCCATCATATTGGGCTTATTAAACAAAAACAAAGGTGGCTATTACAAGATGATGGCATGAATTATTCATTTGGTTGTGAAATTGCATTCCACTCTACCAAACACAAATAGTCTTTTTTTTACAATTATAAAAAGTACATGGATAAAGTCTTTCATTGTAGTCATTTTGCGAGACTTGTATTTCATCTTTTAGCTTGTAACCCACCTCCTTTACCTGAAAACCAAAACCAAAACCAAAAAATAAATACTACAATTTGCAATTCTATTTAATTGTATTATATATACAATATCAGTTAGGTTCTTGCCTCTCACTAAGTTGTGATGACCACCAATCCGTTTCAATTCTGAAATCAAGAAGACTCTTAACTTACA
This sequence comes from Lactuca serriola, assembly GCF_051521515.1. NCBI lineage: Eukaryota > Viridiplantae > Streptophyta > Magnoliopsida > Asterales > Asteraceae > Lactuca > Lactuca serriola. The sequence continues at coordinate 217,953,836 of NC_136412.1, read as the reverse complement.
AACCAATGGGCATCTTCCATTATGGTTGCTGCTTTGGCATCATTCCTTTTTCAAACTGATTTCCTACTCCAAATGAGGCAAATAAGTGTAGAGTCTTTGTTTAGACAACAGCACCTGCAATAATATAAAGGTCTTGTGAGAATTACAAAGTCTTGTGAGAATTACAAAAGGGTAGAACTGTAATAAAAACGTGGATCACGTGCCACACATATATTCCCATAAAAATAGTCAAAACACCTAATTATACTTTTAGTCCCACTGAAATATCATTTTTTTAGACATGGACCAAGGAAAAAACTGTAAACCCTTTTTCGTTGCTATTTCATTGTTACTTAACGTTTTTCAACTTACAGTTGCCATTAACAAATTAGATGCTAAATTCAATCTTTAAAAATGACCATTTTGCCATTATCTTCTCCATTTCTTTCATTCACCTCCTCATTCCAATGTATCGTGCTTATTGTTCGAATACATCTACCTAAACCCCTGAACAAATGCTTTATGTCCAGATACATATCGGAAATTGAATGAACCAATTGATCTTTTGTATCACTAATCAACAAATGAGTTAAAGTGGAGGAGCTACACACCTTTTTCATTAAAATTTCCAAAAATTAGATGGATTTCACTTCTAAATTGGAATGAAAAGGTCAAACCTGTCATTCCTTTTATGATGAAACCGCATTCCTTCACACATGTTTTTTAGGTTTGATACAGAGACTGCATCTTGTTCAGCATTATGTAAGTCATGAAACCATACAATCGCACAAAAGCCGATAAACTTGCTACTTTTCCTTAATTCCCTGGAATTCAAATTCATATGTCATATTAATTTTTTGTTAAGCAAATAGAGGTAACAAAAGATATATATAAATTATGTATAATATTGGTACATAAATTAGTTTAGCACCAAAACACAATAACCCGTTTGTAGATACATACATGTATGCGTGTGAAATTTGAGAAACCCCTGTAAGAACTTTAAAAAAGTCAAATAAATTTTGCTTAACGTAAATAAATTACAAGATATGGATACAAAGAAATGACAGATGACAACATTCTTTATAATGTCCTAACCTATACAGGTAAATGAATTTAATCTTCTTTTTAAGATAAAAACATGTGTATCTACAACATAAAAGAAAGGAAAAAAAAAGGGCTAACATACATCAGTTGAATCAGTCAAATGTTATGCGTATTAGGCATTCCATAAAGTCTTCCTCCTTCATATTTAGAAATAACTGTCGTGTCTCTCCTCCTGTCAAGATCAAAAACACAAGTGTGAACATAAATTCCTATAAATCAATAGTTAAAATGTTCTCCGTTCTTTGACGACTAAATTGAAAATGATCTTCATGATATTGAAAAAAAAGTTAAAAGAATAAAATATAATTCATGTTGGCATTATATCGAGCACCTGGTGGACAGAAAATGCAAACCAGCTTTCTAAGACTCCAAACGTTGAATAAATCAAAGGTATGTTACCCTTCCACTATGGAAGTGATTCCCAAATCTCAAAAAAAAAAACACGGCAGCCCATTCAAGGTGCGTGCAATGAATCGGAAGAAGTGTTGAAGAAGAAGGACAGGTATGCACTTTCATTACTCTGGGATTGAGAAGATCGATTGGCTTAACCAATACACCCTTATCGGGTGGAACAGGAATGGAATTGGCTTCGCTCTTCTTCCGTCTTTTTATCCGAAAAATAAGCTTCAATGAAATTTGTATCAAAATCCTCCTCCTGTTCAAACTGCAACATGATATAAATTCATTATAATAACCAAAAAAACAAAAGAAATCGAGATGAGGTTGGTTGAGAAAACAAAACAGTAATCCCATTTTCTTATTAATCTGGCAATAAATCAACAAATCTAAGGTTATAAAATCCAACAACAGCTAAGTTCATACTTCTTAGACAATTACTAAGAATCTTGCTCCTTTCATGGTTATCAGGTTCACATGATGCGAAGAACATGAATTTGAAATCAATTTCATAAAATTGATACAGACACATAGACAGACATTAATATACTTGTAAAAATAAAGAGGAAGAAATAAGGGATACAGGTGGAAGCAGAAGGCGACAACTTCTGATCGAAGGTGAGGATAAATGAAATAAATTCAAGTAAACAGAACAAACCCCCAATCGATTAAAGTAGGTAACAGCAAAACCTGGATTTTTGTGATTGGAGCTCATAGCGGTGGCACAGAGGCTGCAAGGCGATCGATTTTCGATGATGACAGCCCGAAGACCACAGTGAAAGAGGCATGGGAGAAATGAAAAGCGTTTTTGCGGGGGGTTGGGCTTTCCACAGAATATCACCCCCGGTGTACCCTGATGGATTGGTGTTCGTCACTCTCCCAATCGATCTGTCACCCACTTCAAATTTCGCTATCGCCTCCTCCTCTTGTTCCACCATCGGAGCACCGTTTCCAAGATACGCCTCCTCATCCATCGTTATTATCCCCTTCACCGGTGTGACCGTTGGTGAATCGGGTATATCATCAAGCGGGCTATGGAAAGCTTCTTTTGGGGGAGATAATGAACTTTTCCTGTTGATTGTTATGATAGTAGACTGAGAGAAGACGGTGGAAGAAAGTATACCGAGAGAAGACGGTGGAAGAAATTGTGTAAGCATCCCATTGGAAAGGAAAGGCGGCGGAAGACACCTGTAGGTGTAGTAGAAGTCGGTGAAACCCATTGACTAACACGTGCCCGCATAAACTGAAGCAAATAAGATGGGGACAAATTTGTACACCACTCGTTCAATTCTTTTGAATAATAGGAAGAAAAAAATAAAAAGAATAAATAAAAAAATGAAACTAACCAATAAAAGGAAAAAAAAATTCAAAACCCAAAGAAAAAAAAGTTTGTCCAATCACAACAAAGAATTGCTGCACTATCTCAACTCATCAGATCACTACCCGGGGTCAGGTGGCGCGCAGTGGGAGTAATTTGAAGTAGAGTTGCTGTAGGCTTCGAGGACGAAGCCTAATTTAAGTGGGGGAGAATTGTAACACCCCGTTCTTTAAGTGTGTGACTATGAGTCCCTGAAGTTTAAGAGAAAGGTAGTTCTGGTCCTTTTCGAGAAATGAGTTTCATCCGAGAAGGTTTCGGGCTGGCGTATGTGTTAGAAGCATTGGGTTTCTCGTCACCCCGTATGAATGTAAACTATTTGGGAGCGGGTTTAGATTAGAGGAGTTGCGGTGTTCGTAGATGATTATTGTTTATGGCTCGTTGTAATATGAGTGGAAGACGGGTCCCATGCATGCATGGCATGCATGACTTTTAGAGTCTGGTTGGGTACGCCCAGCGTAAGCTGGACGTACGCCCAGCGTAATGGGAGGATGATATGCGCGTTGGCCGGGTGAGTACGCCCCGCGTACCAGGGAGGTACGCCCCGCGTACTTACAGGAATCCCAAACCCTATTTTTAGGGTCAGCCACTATATAAGGAATAAGATGGTTCAACCCTCAACCTCCTTACACTCATCTTCAACCTCAGAGAAACCCTAATCTCGTATTCCCTCCATATTTGAGTGTGTTTGACCTTGAGAAGCTTGTATTGGCAAAAGAAAGGCTTGAAGGAGAAAAGGGAAGTTGTCAAAGAAGAAGAAGAACGTGTGGAACTTGTGGATCTGAAGAAATACCACCCTTTGGAGCTGGTTTAAGGTATAAAGCTTCTTGCTTGACCCTCATATTGCATAGATCTATGTATTTTGAAGCTTTGTTATCATTCTTGTCCCAAAAGTCTTCATCTTGTTGCATAGTCCGATTCGGTCAAGTGTATCTGTCCTTTCAGACCTTTGGAGAGGTCTTGAGTGATAAAAATGAGGTCCCAAGGGCTGTAGCTATTCCATGTATGAGTTATGTGGGTCTTAATGGATTAAGACCTTGGATTAAGAGCTTAAGGACGTCCCCAATGATAAAGCCTGAGACTTTATGATTTCTAATCATATTTGGCACATGGATCTGTAGTTTGGGCTTAAGAGCTTAAGCCATTAAGCTGTAAGAAGGACTTAATAGTTTTGGCAGTTACGCCCCGCGTAACGGTGTAGTACGCCCCGCGTAACGGGCCAGTACCCGATTGTCCTTTGCGAGTCAATGCAGTACGCCCCACGTACCAAGGAGAGTACGCCCCGCGTACTCCTCCTGTGGACTTCCTTTTTGGGCCTTTGTGTTGGGCCATTTGTGGGTTGTGGTGTTTGGGCCAAGTTTGGAAATTATGAATAGAGTATTTTGGGTCCAATTAATATTATGAATATTGGATCTAGGCTCATTTGGTGAGGTGGGCCCAATTTGGTAAATTGGGCCAATGTGGGATTTTGTATAAGATTGGGACTTTGGTCTTGGCCCGATAAGTGAAAGTATGATTGACCCTATGTTTATTTTGTGTTGATGGTTAGTTCGGGATTTGCGGTGAGTTGGTGATTCGAGAGTCTGCTTCTTCGGTTCAGAGTGTCGGCAATCGCAAGGTGAGTTATCCTCACTATATCAACGGGGTCTACGGCACCGAGGCCGACCCTTTATCGGATGGAAATCCGAGTAGTGTTTGTTGTTATGATATTGCGGAAATGGGCCGGAAGGCATTACGTTATGGGCCGGAAGGCATTATATGTTGTGGGCCGGAAGGCATTACATGTTGTGGGCCGGAAGGCATTGCGATGTGGACCGGAAGGTCATGGCCTGGAAAGGCGTATGTGTGTAATTAGTATGTTGACTGGTTCGTAGGGTGATGTTATGCTAGTGACTGGTTAGTCCGGTATCTTGGTTAGGGTAATGATACGTTATGTGATCTGTTGATCGATTTGCTGACTGTGATCTGTTGAATGATTATATGTTATGTGCACAGTTGCTTGGTCTGAGGTTTGACCCGATATGTAAGGTTGTTCTATGTTCTGTTATGTTATGTATGTTGTTATGTTATGGGCCGGAAGGCGATGTGTTATGGGCCAGAAGGCGATATGTTTTGGACCGGAAGGTCGTGGCCTGGAAGGGCGTAATTGTGGTTGGTATTTTTGGGGGTATCTCACTAAGCTTTCGGGCTTACAGTTGTGGTTTTATGTTTCAGGTTCTCAGGAGTCTGTGGCAAGGCAAAGGCGTGATCATACCGTTCCCCGTGTTGGTGTTTTATGATTTGAACCTGGGAAAAATACTCTGTTAAATAATGTATTGAAATCCTTTTGTAACAACGTTATTAAAATGAGTGGTTTTGAAAAGTTTTAATTGTTTTGGAATTTTGGTCGTTACAAGTTGGTATTAGAGCCTTGGTTTGAGTGAATTGGAGGAACACTCGTGTAACTCCAGTCTCAAATCGAGGAAGGTTTTAAAAGAGAAATTAAAATGGTTTTCAAAATTAAGTAAAAGGGGGACGCGGAGGTACGATCAGCCGGAGCCAGTAAGTAACCCCAAGTTTACCATTCATGACTTTTGTTTATTTGAGCTTAGATAGAACAGCATGCTAGAGTTAGGCTAGGGATCTTAAGGATTTCATGATAATGTTGCCTGATTTGTGATGCCTGTAGCCTAGGGTCCCTTATGGGAGATTCTCAGTGTTCCTCTAGTGGTGAGGGTTGATAGTTGTTATGCATGTTCTCTAGGGTATTGTGGTAGTACTTCATACAAATATGGGTAGGTGTGGAAGGTAGTATGGGCCCGTACTACTGAAAGCACAGGACCCATACACGTATCAGGGAAACCATGATCTCTAGGGTTGGGTTGAGAGAGTTGGATCCCAGGTTTGTGGGGTGAGTCTGAGATTTGGTATGGTGTTTTCCAGTATGGAGATTCCGAGGCATGATAAGAGTGGATCCGGATCAGGATCGGGAACTGGAGAGCGAGTTCCGGGTGGATCGGTGCCGTCTGAGGTTATCGATCAGATGAGCACGAGCGAGTTGGATGCGAGGATTCACGAGATCCTGCATGATGAGGTTGCTGCATTGTTCCGGGCTGAGTTGCCGGAACTGTTTGGGTCGATCAAGACCGCCATAGTTGAGTATTTTGATGAGCGCTATGCGGCTCTCGCAGAGACGGCTGCCGCGGCGGCTACAGTGGCTGTAGCAGCGGCAGGGGGAGGAGCTAGTCGGGGTTTTCAGTATCGGGACTTCTATTATACGAAGCCTCCTACATTCGATGGAGTTCAGGACCCGATTGTTGCTATGAGATGGTTATCAGACGTGGAGGGGTGTTTCCTCACGTGTTTATGCCCTGCTGATCAGAGGGTGAGGTGTGCTCTGAACCTGTTGAGGCTCGGGGCAAAGGTTTGGTGGAGATTGACCACGGGGTCATATTCAGATGCGCAGAGGACTGCGGTTTCATGGGATCAGTTCAGAGAGATGTTCAGCACTCGCTATGTTCCGCGGGATGAGAGGGAGAGATTGGCTCGGGAGTTCCTTGAGATGAAGCAGGATTCGGAGTCGGTGACTGAGATCACCAGGATGTTCACTGAGAGGGCGATGTTTTGCCCTGAGTTCGCTTCGGAGCAGGCTCAGATGTCCCGATATTTGAGTATGCTCAAGGGGGATATCAGACAGTTCGTGTCTGTGCAGAGGTGCGAGACCTTGTTGGAGTTGCAGGAGGCCGCCAGGCAGCGTGAGTTAGAGGTTGAGTTGCAGTTACGTGAGCTGAGGCTGGCTCCGATGCAGTCGCAGCCGGCGCCGAAACGGTCCAGGACCGTTGATGTTAGAGTGGGGGATCGGAGCGGCCACACTTGTGGGAAGTGTGGGAGGGGTCACACCGGAGTTTGTTGGTCCGGTGGTGCATGACGCAAGTGCGGAAAGGAGGGGCACTATGCGCGGGATTGTTGGCAGTCAGTGCCGGTTCGGGATTTGAGGATTTGTTACCATTGTCTTCAGGTTGGACATTTGAGGGTCAACTGTCCACAGCTTTCTGCAGGATCGGTGCAGGCTCCAGAACCGGCCACTTTGAGGAATTCAGGTGGAGGTCAGGGTGGAGCGGATCCCCCAGGGGCTCAGGGTCGTGCTTATCAGCTTGCGGCAGAGGAGGTCAGAGCAGTGCCGGATGCAGCTGCGGGTATGTTTCTTTCTTGATGTCTTGTTATCTTGCGATTATTGCGGTGTTTTGTTTGTGCTGGTATCTTTGTGTGGTTTTCGATGCGGTATTCGTCGTTTGCGGGTTGGAGTTTTTGGTTATGGATTTGGGTTTCGGGTTTTCGTTTTGGTATCCGTTGTTCCCTGAGGGTTTGGTATGGTTATATTTTGGTGTTTGTGCTATCGTTGGTTATCTTTCGTGAGGGCTATTAGTGGAGATGCGGCATTGGGCTGAATGTCGGGTAGCATCTGCAGTCGTGGAGTGGATAATTGGAGATCAGATTCTTTTTTAGCGGATTGATCAGTGAGGAGATGTGTTTTGCTGAGGGTTGCTTATGCTTGTGGGAAGCAGTCAGTGTGTAAGTGTTCTCTTTGTGCGGGGTTGTTCTGGAAGGTCGTTAATGGCGATCGGTGGTTGTTAGTCAGTGCTTTAAGTGGGGGAGAATTGGAGAATTCTCCGGGAGATCGATGAGTATTTGAGGGTGCTTAGCTGTTGGGATTCAGCAGTGATCTGTTAGCCCAGAGTATAAGCTGATAGGAGCGAGTGACGGGCATGCGGGGCGGGATACAGACCTAGGGCATTCGATTGTGGAGGCCTGGAAGCAGGCCGGGATCAAGTTTGAGTAGGTAACCGGGGGTTATGTGATCAGAGTATTTGTATGCTTTATGTACGTGATGTGTTGTACTGCATTAATCCTATGGGATTTATGTTGTGCATGTTTATAGAGTTGGAACCAGAAGGTTCCCAGAGTTAGAACCTGAGGGTTCACAGAGTTTGGGTGTACGGACCTACAGAGATATATCCTCGAGTGGCTAATATGTGTTATGTGAGTCAGTCCAGTCATGCTGGAGACTCTGCTGGTATTGTTGGATCAGTTTGAGATTGCGATTGTGTATGTTGCAGTGTGATTGCATTGGAAGGTCGGGCCCCGGGTAGTGATCTGATGAGTTGAGATAGTGCATGGGCTTGAGAGCCCCTGCTATGAGAGCTAGAGTATGTGTGTTGCATGGATAGCGGATACGCTAACAAGGTGGTGTAGCATTGGGCGAGCAACTTGGCACTTGTTTGAGTGGCATGACGGCTAAGTGGATTCCTTGGAAAAGGAAGTGAGAGAGGTGTGTAACCCGAGAGGGAGTGCAAGTTCACGGAAGTGAAAGCGGCAAAGCAGGGTTATGATCAAAGTAATTTGAGTAAGGTTATTGAGCAGTGTGATTGCGGCGGTGGAATAGAAGCTCATCCGGTTTGGGATGTTTGCTGAGGTTGCGGAAGGAATTTCGCGGGTGTAGAGTCAAGAGGCTCGGAAGGGATGCAGGGAGAGAGTCTCGGCCTCTCGGTGTGATTTCCGATCAGAGTATTGAGTATATATTAGTGGTTCATCCTGGGGGATGTTGGAGGATATCATCAGTGTATCGGGTTTTCCCAACCTGAGGGTGCTAGAGCTAGTTCAGCATATGTACGTGATTGCAAGAGGAGTTGCTCAGAGATTGAAGAATGGGTCTTTCCGTCAGTATGGAATGGATAGAGTGGGATTCAGATCGGGGATCCGATGGCTCATGGTTTGCTAGCCATATGAGTTCGAGTTTCGATGGTTATGCTTTGAGGAAAACTGGTCCGATTAGGGCCAGGTGGCGCGTAGTGGGAGTAATTTGAAGTAGAGTTTCTGCAGGCTTCGAGGACGAAGCCTAATTTAAGTGGGGGAGAATTGTAACACCCCGTTCTTTAAGTGTGTGACTATGAGTCCCTGAAGTTTAAGAAAAAGGTAGTTCTGGTCCTTTTCGAGAAATGAGTTTCATCCGAGAAGGTTTCGGGCTGGCGTATGTGTTAGAAGCATTGGGTTTCTCGTCACCCCGTATGAATGTAAACTATTTGGGAGCGGGTTTATATTAGATGAGTTGCAGTGTTCGTAGATGATTATTGTTTATGGCTCGTTGTAGTATGAGTGGAAGACGGGTCCCATGCATGCATGGCATGCATGAGTTTTAGAGTCTGGCAGGGTACGCCCAGCGTAAGCTGGACGTACGCCCAGCGTAATGGGAGGATGATATGCGCGTTGGCCGGGTGAGTACGCCCCACGTACCAGGGAGGTACGCCCCGCGTACTCACAGGAATCCCAAACCCTATTTTTAGGGTCAGCCACTATATAAGGAATAAGATGGTTCACCCCTCAGCCTCCTTACACTCATCTTCAACCTCAGAGAAACCTTAATCTCGTATTCCCTCCATATTTGAGTGTGTTTGACCTTGAGAAGCTTGTATTGGCAAAAGAAGGGCTTGAAGGAGAAAAGGGAAGTTGTCAAAGAAGAAGAAGAACGTGTGGAACTTGTGGATCTGAAGAAATACCACCCTTTGGAGTTGGTTTAAGGTATAAAGCTTCTTGCTTGACCCTCATATTGCATAGATCTATGTATTTTGAAGCTTTGTTATCATTCTTGTCCCAAAAGTCTTCATCTTGTTGCATAGTCCGATTCGGTCAAGTGTATCTGTCCTTTCAGACCTTTGGAGAGGTCTTGAGTGATAAAAATGAGGTCCCAAGGGCTGTAGCTATTCCATGTATGAGTTATGTGGGTCTTAATGGATTAAGACCTTGGATTAAGAGCTTAAGGACGTCCCCAATGATAAAGCCTGAGACTTTATGATTTCTAATCATATTTGGCACATGGATCTGTAGTTTGGGCTTAAGAGCTTAAGCCATTAAGCTGTAAGAAGGACTTAATAGTTTTGGCAGTTACGCCCCGCGTAACGGGCCGGTACCCGATTGTCCTTTGCGAGTCAATGCAGTACGCCCCACGTACCAAGGAGAGTACGCCCCGCGTACTCCTCCTGTGGACTTCCTTTTTGGGCCTTTGTGTTGGGCCATTTGTGGGTTGTGGTGTTTGGGCCAAGTCTGGAAATTATGAATAGAGTATTTTGGGTCCAATTAATATTATGAATATTGGATCTAGGCTCATTTGGTGAGGTGGGCCCAATTTGGTAAATTGGGCCAATGTGGGATTTTGTATAAGATTGGGACTTTGGTCTTGGCCCGATAAGTGAAAGTATGATTGACCCTATGTTTATTTTGTGTTGATGGTTAGTTCGGGATTTGCGGTGAGTTGGTGATTCGAGAGTCTGCTTCTTCGGTTCAGAGTGTCGGCAATCGCGAGGTGAGTTATCCTCACTATATCAACAGGGTCTACGGCACCGAGGCCGACCCTTTATCGGATGGAAATCCGAGTAGTGTTTGTTGTTATGATATTGCGGAAATGGGCCGGAAGGCATTACGTTATGGGCCGGAAGGCATTATATGTTGTGGGCCGGAAGGCATTACATGTTGTGGGCCGGAAGGCATTACGATGTGGACCGGAAGGTCATGGCCTGGAAAGGCGTATGTGTGTAATTAGTATGTTGACTGATTCGTAGGGTGATGTTATGCTAGTGACCAGTTAGTCCGGTATCTTGGTTAGGGTAATGATACGTTATGTGATCTGTTGATCGATTTGCTGACTGTGATCTGTTGAATGATTATATGTTATGTGCACAGTTGCTTGGTCTGAGGTTTGACCCGATATGTAAGGTTGTTCTATGTTCTGTTATGTTATGTATGCTGTTATGTTATGGGCCGGAAGGCGATGTGTTATGGGCCAGAAGGCAATATGTTATGGGTTGGAAGGCGATATGTTTTGGACCGGAAGGTCGTGGCCTGGAAGGGCGTAATTGTGGTTGGTATTTTTGGGGGTATCTCACTAAGCTTTCGGGCTTACAGTTGTGGTTTTATGTTTCAGGTTCTCAGGAGTCTGTGGCAAGGCAAAGGCATAATCGTACCGTTCCCTGCGTTGGTGTTTTATGATTTGAACCTGGGAAAAATACTCTGTTAAATAATGTATTGAAAACCTTTTGTAACAACGTTATTAAAATGAGTGGTTTTGAAAAGTTTTAATTGTTTTGGAATTTTGGTCGTTACATTACGCAATATCAAAGTCTTCTTAGTTACCTGCAAAATCAGCTATGTTAAGGCACAGTTGTAAAGAAAGTGTCTCCAATATCACATCATAATGTTTAACAGTAAACATTCACCCGAAGCTGGTCAACAACATTGACTTTATAACAATTATTGTTATCTAAAGCATATGAGTCTTGGAAAGGCCTGCAAGTAAATCGAGACCATATTTTATTAACAAGTTTGTAGAAATAACAAAACTTTAATAGCAAAAAAAAGGAAAACTTTTATCTTCTGATAAATCAACTTAACAATGCAGACTTTCCAACATTTTGGGTCCAAATACATAGCACTGAAAAACATGTCTATCGGATTGTTGTTTTTTAATAAAATAATTTCATCTGCAAATTTAATAAAAAAATTGTATTTTTATTTAGATTACCATCATGTTTAAGAAGCACCTAAAACTGATATGTGCATTGTTCACAAATCTTCAATTTCATCTGCAAAAACAAAAACTAAATAGTTAAATCCATATCAAACTGAACAATATGAAAAATGAAGCATATATTGTATTTCTGTTCAGATTACCATCATGTTTAAGAAGCACCTAAAATTGATCCATATGTTCACAAATCTTCAATTTCATCTGCAAAAACAAAAACTAAATAGTTCTTGAGCTAAAGTACTAACTTCCAACATCTAGTGAAATCAACTCCGAGTGTAAGTTCTTGAGTTGAAGTACTAACTTTCAACATCTATGTAGCAGGGTTATATCTGTCTTTTATCTTACTTACGCCATCAATAGTCTGTTTTATCAAAACATTCACTATTAGAAAACTTAACCGATCTTATTTCAAGTTGAGTCATATTTATTAATTAGATAGCTTCATACCTCGAAATACTCGATTATATCCCAAGAATGGCGACCCACAGGCCCAACATACAGCTCTTGTCCTCTCTTTTCATCAAGAACAACTTCAAAACCGATTATGATTAGAACAAATTGAACAACATAAGAACGAATGGTTAAATAGTAATTAAGTGCAAATTCTTACCTCATCAAAAGCTTCAAAAATGTCATACTGGGTTGATGAATTGTGCAAACAACTGTTCTTCCTGTGTCGATTGTTTTCCTTACAGCTCTCATAACAATGGCAGCAGCTCTTGCATCAAGACCTGAAGTCGTCTCATCCATGAAAATTATAGACGGGTTAGCCACTAACTCAACCGCTATTGTTAACCTCTTTCATTACTCAGTTGACAAACCATTGACACCTGACAATCCAACTAACGCATCCTTCAATGGATTCAATTCCACAAGGTCCATCACTTCATCTACAAATTGTTGTAAACAAACACTATTCAACTTGAGAAACTAGTATAATAATTGACTAAAAAAGGTGCTCAAATTTGAAAAAGGGTATAACGGACCGTTCTCTTGTGTTCATCGGCATTTGTGGCTAACCTGAGCCAGGCTGAGTATAGCAATGACTCGTAAACAGTAACATGAGGTGAATAGATATCCTTTTGTTCATAATATCCAGAAATACGTGCGAATGTTTCTTGTTTTTTTGGATACCGGCAAGCACGTCCATGAGAGTGGTTTTTCCGGCGCCACTAACTCCCATTAGAGCTGTGAGAACACCAGGCCTGAAAGCTCCACTAACACCCTTGAGTAGCAGTAGTCTGTCTTCATCACCACCTCCGTTACAGATCTAAAAAATCTTTTCCTAATTTTTCGTTTTTTTTCAAACAACGGATCAAGATTAGAGGTTTCCCTCCACAGATCAATCAATCGAACGGAAAAACTTGATAAATGACGGTTTCTGATCTACGTGCGCCTCCGGGGTTTCTTTCCACTCCACACGGGCATTCACCAAAGCAGAGGTTTGATCGGTTCATCACCGCCTCCGTTACAGATCTAAAAAATATTGCCCTAATTTTTCCTTTTTTTTCAAACAACGGATCTAGATCAGAGGTTTCCCTCCACGGATCAATCAATCGAACGGAAAAACTTGATAAATGACGATTTCTGATCTACGTTCGCCTCTAGGGTTTCCCTCAAAGCATCAGATGAAGTTGGAAAGAGGAAGTCTTCACTGCATCTTTGGTGGTGTCGATGTGAATAGGTTAGATGGCAGCTGTGTTTAGGAGATTAGGTAAGGTCCTTGTACTGTAATATGTATATGATATGTGTAGTATAATACGTATAAGATTGGTTATATGCTTAATATTATTGTATATGAAGTAATATATGTTGTACCTCTTAATTTTCAAGAAATTGGTAATATCCTTTTTTTTTGAACGGCAGTGAAATTAAAAAAGGCTAGCTAGCAGCTACCCAAAACAAAAAGAGAACAAGTAGTTCATGAGCAGATTTTGAATATCCTTAATAAAATGGGCAATATCCTTAATAATATATATATATATATATATATATATATATATATATATATATATATATATATATATCCTTATTCTAATAAAAGAATAGTTTTAATATCCTTTTGACATGTGTCATCATATTAGACCTTCTAATTAATAAACATTTTATTCTTTTTTTGCCATGTGTCACCCTATTAAAACTCTTAATTAATACATGCCACTTGTCAACCTATTAATTCTCTATTTCAAATTTTAAAATTTTCACTTTAATTACAATAAATTAATAACAACGCAATAAAAATTAAAATAAAATTAATAGAAATTATAAGGTGATATAATTTCACATATTTATTTAATTAACGATTATTGTGTTCTAACTATTAAAGTTTAATTAATTTTGTAGCCGTGGTTTCACGGGTTATAAACTAGTATATATATATATATATATATATATATATATATATATATATATATATATATATATATATATATATATATATATATCACTTGAGTCATGATAAGTATTACATTCAATTAAATAAAAATGTTGCAACTAATAATATTTAAAATAATTAAATAAATAACTGCGTAATTACGGAATTATTTGTTGGGTCCAACCAAAAGAACATAATCGATGCCTGGTGATAAGTTGATGTAAGAATATGGGTAGTTAATTCATGAATTAATTATAAGTATTAATTATAAATAATAAGTTGTCCAATAATATTAATGGTTAAATCACAAACCCTATCATTTTTTATAATTTGTATCGCTGAAACTTGTTTCTAAAAATTAATATTACCTCACACGTTTTTACTATCTATACATTTATTTTTACCTTTTTAATAACAGAACAAATGAACTAGGAATTAGAGGATAACAACTAGATTTGATATATTTTTCTATTGTTTATAAGTGTTTGCATATTCATACATAAACATAGAGGATGGAAAAGTAGGAACTAAAAGCTGAAAATTACATTTTTATTTATATTACTCATAAAACGAGAACGTAATACGGATACCTAACATAAACAAGACTTATGTACCCTTTGAAGCACCATGTAGCCCATCGAAATAACCTTTTGGATTGCTCTCAAACCCTGTCCTTGAGATATAACCTCCACCGCCACCCGGAGCCTTCATGTAGTTCGAGCCTCCATTAATTTTACCACTCGTCGACCCCGTTCCACCACCCTTGCCACCGCCACTAGCACTCTTCCCACCACCACCCCCCTTGCCACCCCCACCACTGCTCATGTTGCCTCCACCACCTCCCTTGACGCCACCTCCACCACCACCCTTTCCGCAACCTCCACCACTGCCTTTTCCGCCACCGCCACCACCGCCTTTGCCACCAGTCATTCTTATTAATAAGCTTTTGTAAACACTTGACAAATCACTTGTACAAGAGATTGGTATGAATATATATACTATGAGATGCTAGAGTATTAGCATTTTTATGTTTATGTCCTTTTGTCTATTTTGTCACATACAATTACAATGTTGGCATGAGGGATTCAGGGGGACACTGTATACGAGATATGCTATAATAATAGGGTTGTCTTCTAGCCTAATTTCCTTCCTTTTATATGCATCCAATGTAATACATATCCCCATCGACGATGATCAACACCATGATATTGGAATGGGAAAAAAAATAAAGTTATAAATAGACGGATAAGTTCTGATTTTTTGTAATTTTTTTATAAAACTTTTATTATTTTTTATATGTTAGTTTTTTTGAGTTATTGTTACATATTTTTACAATATCAAAAATAACTTACGATGTCTTTTATATACTTTTGTTTCAATTGGTAGTTACGTAGATACATAAAGTCTATGTTCATTGCTTATTCAACGTGAATATAACCATTATTAAGAAATATATGATGAATATGATTTGTGCTATATTTTTTAGAAGTGTAGTTTAGATTTTACTTTTGAAAAAGAATATGAATATATTTATGTTTGTATTTGATATATGGTTTGTATCTCTACCTCTTAAATCAAAATAACAATAATGATACATTTCTCATGTTTATATATTTAAAACTAACGAGTGGTGATGGACGCACGTTGAGGTGAGTTTATTAACCATATATTTTCTACTATAAGTATTGGTCTGTACTTTATATAATTGGGATATATGTACACAAAATAATTTAAAAAACAAAAACAGCCACAGGAGCCATCTATTAAAACAGATAGAGTAAATTACACCAATGGTCCCTATGGTTTGGGATAATTTGTATGTTTGGTCTCTAACTTGTTTTATTAACTCGGAAGGTCCTTATAATTTGTTGTTGTTGTACGTTTGGTCCCTGTCTTATCTAAAAATATTATTTTTCCCTTGATTTTTTAACTTATTTAAATAAGGTGGGGTAATAAAGTAAGGTAAAGTGAGGTGGAACCGTAGAAGTGGAGTTAGGGGTGTGTTTACTTAAATAAATTAAAAAATCAAGGCTAAAATAGTCTTTTAAGGTAAGACAGGGACCAAACGTGCAACAAAAAAAAACAGTAAGGACCTTCCGAGTTAAAAAAAATAAGTTAGAGACCAAACGTGAAAATTAGCCCAAACCATGGGGACCATTCGTGTAATTTAATCAAGCAAATAATAGATAAATTTTAACCATCAACCCACTCACGTGCAGGAGCCTAATCAACACCCCCTTAATATTTACCGAAACACAGCATGTGTCATACCCTTCTATCACGCACAATTACTTTAACCATATATGCTGCTACCAAAGCAAAATCGGGTGAAAACATGGTCGCACAGAACCAAAAAAAGAGATGGGTGGTTGCACTCTTATTCCAAGTCAAGAGCTATAAACCAAATAATAATCATGCTAATAACCCAAGCCAAGTGTTCTCATGCTAATATACTCAGTCTACATACACCCCTCACGACAATATCTCATGAACTTACCACAATACACACCCTTAAGAGAACCCATAACCAACCCCAAATCTGCTGCATTCTTTTTCCTCACAACCTTACCCAAAAGGTGAAGTACCAGAAGATCTAATGAAATGACGAACCTCAATCATTAACAGAAACATCCTCATGAACAAGGTTGTAAAACTTGTTACTCAGTACTAGCTCGGCCGACTGCTGAGTAGCGAGTACTCGGGGGACTCGGGGAGTACTCGGATTCGGTAATTCATATAGAAATACTTTTAGGAAAATTATATATGTCAAAATCGTAAGTGAAAATCATAATTTGATTGAAATATATAACAAAATTAGATACATGTGCATACATAAAAACTGAAATACACACAAGTATCTCACTTCGTGGATAATTACTGAAAATTTAAGATATATATGTAGTAATAATCACATGTGTGTTAAATAATAAATCATTAAGTGTATTATACATATTAATCTTGAAATTCTTGATTTTTTTCTCGTTTTATGACAATTTTGACCCTTTGACCGAGTTGGTCGAGTTTGACTATGTTGACCGAGTAGTACCGAGTAAGACTTACTAATACTGAGTAGACCCGAGTTAGGGAGATGTTGATCGATTTTTGACCGAGTTTGACTTAATCCGAGTTTTTTTCCAAGTTCACATAACTCGCCTTGGTGGAGGGCTGATTCCGAGTACTCGGCCGAGTAGGCCAATTTTGCAACACTGCTCATGAATGACTGAAACAAGATCCCATACCTTGATTGAAACTGAACAAATTCCACCAATATGTAACTAGCTCGATAGAACTTCCAAAGTTATCCAGAAATGCTGCTAAAACCTTGGTCGAATCAATCCAAACCATGCCGACACGATGTGTTAAAATTGAATTTTGCGCAGATCCAAATCCACACTTGAAAACTAAACAACACCGCTCCAACGTCCGAACTCCAAATAACCAAGGACAGCTACCAAACATGAGCCCTCTATGAAAAATACTCCGATAATCAACAATTTAGGGTACCCATACCCAGAAACCAAAATGTACAATGTAAAGATTTTGACGATAGGTTGACTCATCCATTGACTTTCAACTGATAAAGCTCAAAACTTTCGAAAAACCTCAGCTATTGACAATGAACGAAATGACCAACGATCGAGAATGCATTGACAACTAATCCAATGACCCAATAAACTACTGAACAAATCCCAAACAAACCAAAATCTAAAGTTGATTTACTGATCAATAACTGCCCAGCCTAGACTATCGATAACAATCTATACAACGAGTTACCATATCCCTCAACAACCGATACTCAACCTAGGCGACCCAAATGCCTCTTGACCTATTCATTAGTGTTCCCAGAAATGAACAACTGTCTACAACAAGCTCATTATCCACAGCTTACGGTCGTGAAGACAACCCATGCATTCTTGAGCACATATATTGTTGGACTAAGTGTCTAAGCCCATAACTATATTTGGTATGTACTTGACCCGGTTATAGCATGGTCCTTTTGGGTTGCCTTCATCAGAGCAACTTGACTGAATGATTAATGGAGAAAGAGGTTATTATGGTTTATTAATATATTATATGAATAATATATTAAAAGAGAAATCATATTGGTTAATTAATATTGGTCAAGAATTAATTATGAAATTAATTTTGTGATAAAAAGATATTAATTGAACCTAGGGGACTGGAATTGCAATTATAAGATAATTGGATTTTGGGTTGTGGATCCCTTAGAAGGGGGATGGACGAAATCAAGGGGGAAGCCCACATGAATTCGTCCAAGCCTTGTTTCTGGAAGGTTCCTGTGGACTACTTAAGGCCTAAGCAATCCAATTAGGGTTTTGACTGAAACCCTAGCAGCTCACCTATATAAAGGACCCTATGGCTTCACAAATCGGCTACCACTTTAAACCTAGAGATCATTGAGCCAATTTTGAGCCTCTTTTCCCTCTCTCTAATATCATCCAATTTGATTTGGTGCTTGTGATTCATTAGAGGCATCGCATTTGAGGTGCTAGGTTCTCAAAGCTCTAGATCTTCAAGCTACAATTGAAAGGTAATTTCTTAACCCTAGTTTAATTATGATTTTTGTTTTGTATGCTAGAATTAGGGTTTACAAGCTTTGGATGATTTGCATGTACAGTTAGAGAAACCTAGATCCAAAGATTTAGGGTTTGTATGTGCACCATATGATTGATGTAATGCTCATAACCCATCATATATCTAATAGCAACTTGCTCTACGCCCCCGTCTTGACCAAATCTTGAACCAAAGTCTCACAGCATATCCCTATGACCCAGTCTTCTAAAATCATAAACTCGAACAGATTGATGATCCTCCAAGCAAAATACCCGGTTCTCCCCCACTTAGGGTTTGAACTACCACCAACTGATGTAGCAAACATACCAAAACTCAAACCGGCTCAACCAGATACATAACATCCTAGACCCATGAGATGTATAACACATCACAAGATGATCTTCTAGATAGATACCAAGCAAACTCAACTAGACTTTGAATCTCATATGGAGACCTTGGAAACTCCCCAATCATAACCATCTCTAACATAAAGAATCCCATGCAGATGCACAAGCAATAATTCTAACAGTCCATTCATAACACCGATTATTTATCTAGAAACAATTGGACTACCATGCACCTTGCATATCAATTCACCGCGAGAATCACTCATAAATAGAAGAAGCATCATTCTTTTAGTCATGATACATTAGAGGCAACAAAAGTTGTCGTTCCCAATTCACCTCCCTTGATCGCCTGAAACAATCAACTAGGACCTGGCCTAACTGAATTCAAAGAAAACAAACCCTTGATCTCATCTTATATCAATCATACTACAAGAATCCTCTTATGCATTCCCACACTGCTATACTTGTCGCCAAAAACTGCAACTGTCTAGCCCCAAGTCGGGTCTACATCCCAACTCTAAAAATCACATGCCTGCTCTCTCTTTCCTCTGAACACGAAAAGCTGGAAGAACATAACCCCCATCAAAGATAGTGACATCCCACTCACTTAGTCCCCGAATGCAATCCTCAAGCCGATCATCATGATTGATCCCTTCTTGAGTCCCACGACTCAACTAGCACTACCTCGAGCAAGGCCCTCGATACCTCAAAATCAACTAACTCACCTAGTTATGCATCATTCAAGCCCCAAGTGACATGGACTAAGGCCTAAACAATCACCAGGCCCATCCTTAGCTTGAACAACCATTACCGATAACCGATAAAGACGAAAACACATTGCAATGACTTATGGCGTCAAGCCATAAAATCTACTCTCAATTAACTCTTTAGAATCCACAAAATTTCTCTTCGACTCGAGTACGGATCCTATGATTTCAGTATTATGGGACCAATATTACCTTCCACACCTATCTATACTTTCCTTAAGGATCGTTTTGGATCCTCTAAGTAACTACTCATGTCCACTACCGTCTGATCCAATCACATATACTCGCTTTCAACAAATACATACTGCTAAACAGTGCACCAATTCCTCTAAGGCACTTCCTAGGCTCTCCCAAGATTCCCACATCACCCTGTCATCAGCTGTTGAAGAACCCCTACTAATATCAGGTAACTACATTATGAATACAACTGCATGCAACAAAACTTAAATAATCTTTCAAATAAAAGACCCAACCCTACAACGGTTAGACTCAAAAAAGAGTTACGCAATAGGGAAAATCAATCATTCTATAATTATTTAACCCTTACAGCATGCAACTTAACATATTCATTTAATAGTTAGCTCACATCAGTATAGGTCCCACAAAGCACAAAGCAATCAGCATTCCGACAGTAACACTCTATAGGCCATAAAACATAAAAAGGCATCCTCCAACTAACTCACTTCTATGATGCTAGGAACTTCTACCAACACTGTTTGTTGCCTTATGCATGCAAATTATACACAAAACGGCATCACATAGACTGTTGAATGAATGATTCTACCCTAAACCCACAACCAGACAAGGAACAGGAAATAAGGCCAAATTAGTTCTTCTAGGGCTATATGATCCTAATCGTATATAATTTTTAAGGCATACACTTAGCAATCAATTCCACAAACATAGATTCCAAAATTGTCATTACATCCAATTCCTCCTAGGCTACAAAGCATCACAAATGCATGTCATTCTATCTAATGTCTGAAATCCATACTAGCATGTTGTTCCACAAGCTCAATCAGCAGGCATATATATGCATCTCTCCTAGCATTCTATAATGCAATCCTGAGCAGATCCTTAGCCCTAATCTAGCATGAAATTCTCATATATTCATACCAGAACAATAAGCATAACACATGTATGGATATTTTGGTAAATACTTACTTGAGCTCGGCTGATTGCACGCATCACACCCCTAGTCCTTGCAGAAACATTTTTAGAAAAGAATAACTCTTTCAAATAGTTTACCAATTCCTCAGTTTGAGTTCAGCCACATCCGAAAGTGTGCCCGAATCCCTCAAACCAAGGATCTGATACCAACTTTTAACACCCCAAAAATATCGAGGAAATTTTCATTTTAATAAGTCAAAATCATTCATTGATTATCCTAAAAGCCGACCAGAGTAAAAATATTATCAAAACATCAAAGTAAAATCATAAACAATCATTGCGAAATAAAATTTCCAGGGGATGCGATACGATCAAGTTGGGACCTTCCTTTTGAAACCAAAAGTACCTGAAAACATTTAAACACAAAACCGTAAGCACAAAGCTTACTTAGTTCCCGAAAATACCACATACCATACATATAATTAGGACTAGACATGGGGTATATTACAACCCAACATACAATAATGGGCCCATCCCTGGGGTATCTTTCAACCCAACATAAAATCATGGTCCCAGCTTTGGGGTTTCTTTCAACCCATCATATACTCATGGGCCCAGCTCTGGGACCCAAAATGCATCTTTCTCAACTTAATCCATTAAGTCCAAGTCTCCAAATTCCATATCTTAATCAACAAGATGTCTAGAGGGATAAAGTTTCCAACTTTATCCATAATAATGCCCTAATCATTCAAGATCTAAACTTTAATACACCAAAATGGCCTAAAGGGCCAAGATAACTTGCATGGCTAAAAGGGAAGGCAAAAGATCATAACTTTCATAGTCCATGGAGTCCAAGAAACATTCCAAACTGATCAAAATATGTTGGAGTCCACTCAACTCCAAGACCACTCATAAAATGGACCAAATGTGTCAAAAACCCGAAATGACAAGATCTAATGAACTAGATAGCAAGATTGGAACTTTATACTCATAATGGTCCAGAAATGCAGTGCCTTTGATGGATCCAAACTTAAAGCATAAATCCTTGCAACTAAAATAATATTCTTGATCTTCTTATTTCATCAAAATAACATGAAAAGCATCCAAAAGATGAGAGATAAGAGAGGAGAAGCTCAAATCTTGAAGGTGGAGGCTAGGGTTTCTCCTAAGAGGTTCTAGAGATGATGGAGGCTAATAAAATGCCCAAAAATGCAGAACATTAAGCTTAAATATGTTGAAAAACCTAAAAAAATCATGGGTTTGGCCTTGACTCTCACACCATGGGCTTTGATCCCTAAGTCGTGGCCACGACTTTCACCCAAAACCACCTCAACTTCAAACAACCATAACTTCTATGTTGCAACTCTGTTTTCGGCGCTATTTATATCCACGGAAAGGTATTGAAGAGCCCCACACTTCTATCTAGTTAATTTGTGTTTAACACATGTCGAAATAAAAACCATAATCCATGTAAAAAGCTTATCATATAACATTTCCCATTTTACCCCTTAGCTCCAAAACACAAACCAAGGATGACCATAACATGGCAAGTCGACTGAAGTCAACTTTGATTGTTGACTTTTGGTCAAACTCCTAGTTTTGGAAGGTGGGCTAAGGGTTTACCTTGTGTGGCTATATAGGTGGTGTATAGCATCATTATTCTTGGTAGTGAGAGTAGTAGCATTCGATTATCGTATGAGAGGTGAGTCTTCTCACTATTCTCTTGGGTTGAAGGCACCAATGTCGACTCACTAGTTTATGATATGTAGGATACTAGTTGTCTTTGTGACACTTGTATGGAAGACCCCGGGGGTAGCCCATGGAATTTGTATGAAAGACCATGGGGGTAGCCCATGGAACGTGTGTGTAAGACCTTGGGGTAGCCAAGTCAATACAAGGTAAGACCATGAGGTAGCCCATGGCAATGACATGAAAGACCATGGGGTAGCCCATGGCACTTGTATGAAAGACCATGGGGGTAGCCCATGGCAATGTTTGTATAGTATATGGTATTTTAGGGAAACTCACTACGCTTTGTGCTTATAATTTTCTAGTTTAACATTTTTAGGTACTTCCAGTTCGAAAGGGAAGGGTCGACATGATCGCATAACATCCCCATCATGATTCCGCATTGATGATAATTTTCACTCTGATGATTTTTTGATACATTGTGTTATGATTGATTTTGAGACACCTGATGTATAGATTTGATGATTTTAAAATAAAAAATGTTATCACTATTTTTGGGATGTTACACCACTGCACACCACCATCGTCGTTGCCTGTTCACCATCACCGCAAGCTCCCCCTCCGCCCACGGTCTACACTTATGTACCAATTGATATACATTACGACAACAAATGGATCGTCTAAGATCTACACCACCATTATCTCTAACCCAACAAGACATCTTAGATTGGTAGGTTTTCAAAGAGCTTTGATTTGGAGAAAGGGGAGGGAGTCATCTTTGTTGGCTGGGATTTAATCACTACCAAAAAAGTGGGTGGTAGTGGTACCTGAAAAGGTGTTTGGTTAAGAAGGAGATGGAGGGAGAAGGGATAAGGGGAGTGTGATAGGTTTCTAGGTTTTTTTGGTATCAATGGAGGTCGTTTTAGGGGTGGTGGTAGCTAGTCGGAGATGGTGGCCGGTGGCTAGCCGACAACGGTTATGGTAGCTCCAGTGACCAATCTCTCTCTCTCTTTCTCTCTCTCTCTCTCTCTCTATATATATATATATATATATATATATATATATATATATATATATATATATATCGCTCTCTCTTGTAATAGCCCAAAATCTCAATAAAAAATTTCATTTTTAAATAACGAATTCCATTTCCGTAAGTTATAAAATTCCAATCACAATTGTTTTCAAATCCAAAACATTGAATACATTATTCATAGATTTAGAGTTTCCCCAAACAACACGCCAGAGAGTGCATGTCGTGCCATCATGTCGGGCCCTTGCCCTTAGATCCTGAAGTACCTAAAACAACCAACAAACTGTAAGCTAATGCTTAGTGAGTTCCCCAGAGCATACTTCACATAATCCACATAATCACGTAAGACATATCAATCACATAAGCAACATAAGCCATGCATATAAACATATAAGGATGCCCTGGAAACCCTCCAGGGTTTTACTCCGGGTGCCATGGGAACCCCCACATGGTCTTATCCCAATGCATCAGGAACCCCCCGAGGTATTTACTTAGGATGCCTTGGAAACCCTCCAAAGTCTTACACCCAAGTGCCTCAGGAACCCCCCGAGGTCTTACATGCAAGTATGGCAAAACAACTAGCATACGATATAACATGTAACCAACTAATGTAACACATATCACTACATCACTAGTGTACCACATATCACAAAATGGGCCAAGCCTTGGTGCCTTCGACCCATTGGTATGGTGAGGAGACTCACATCTCAAGAATGTTGAACTGATACGATCGAATCCCGATTCACAGCTCCAAACTCAACTGCCTACAATCACCATGGGACTAACTTCATCAAAATCCTGAAATACCAAAGATACCCTTAAATTCAAACATGGTCAACCATGTTCTGAGTCAAAGTCAAAGTCAAAGTCAAGGTCAACAGTCCATGTTCACCCAACTCGTCGAGTGTATCCGGCAACTTGTCGAGTCCTTTCAGTATTCAAAAAACCAGAGAAAGCCCTAGCCAACTCGCCAAGTTCGCTCAATATCCAGAAATCGGGGAAACCCCGAGCCAACTTGTCGAGTTCTTTAGTCTGCCAACCCACTTAATGCATTAAGCCCCTTTTTCTTGAATCCAAAGGTTCCAAACTTCAGATCCCTAACCATAGAGATGTTGGGTTTTGTATACTACAACATCCTATGGTGCACATACAACCCTAAATGCTTTGGATGTATGTTTTCTATAATTATACATGCAATATTGTTTCCAAAGCATTAATGCTACAACTAGCATACAATTGACATAAACGACATAAAAATGAGTGATAGAATTACCTCTTGTTGTAGCTTGTAGTTTTGGCCTTTAAGAACTTAGCACCTCAAATTTGATGCCTCAAATGGTTCACAAACACCATGAACAAATGGAGGACTTTTTATAGAGAGGCTACTTAGCACACAAAATTGTTTATCACTCTTCTTAGAATGCATGGGGCGATTTTGGTGACTATGAATTCCTTTTATAGTGTAGCAAAGTCTAGGGTTACATCCATGCAAACCCTAATTCACATGACCCTTCATATTACTTAGGCTCCATGGGTTAAACCTCCATGGACTATCATATTGGTTTAGCCCATCCTAAATAACCATGGATCATTGGCCCACACTATAAGAATCATTGATTTACTTAATCAGTCCCTGTATATTTAATTAGTCTCTTTTGATCACTAAATTAATTCCAAATTAATTCTTGATCAATATTAATTAAATAATATGATTTCATATTAATATATTAGAACTTATAATATATTAATAAATCATAATTAACCTCTTCTCAAAAGTTCGTCCTATCAAATTGCTCTGGTAAAGGCAACCCAAATGGACCATGCTACTCTCAGGTTAAGTACATACAAATTACAGTTATGGGCTTAAACACCTAATCCAATAGTATCCTACTTGGATAAGTCTAATAACTATTATTGCAAGTACGACTCCAAAACCCGACTAGCAATCGTAGCTCTTAAAAGCCGTTGTCGAACTCTGACCTGGTCAATGACACGTCCATTAGATAAGGGATCATATATTACTCCATTCTACAACATATCATATTGTAACACCCGCGTTTCCAGGCAAGGCATTTTCGTTAATGTAATAGTCTAGGTTAACCCTTGTAACTTTTTTTGAAGTATTAATGATGAAATATTTGAGTATTATGTGAATTATGTGTATTTGTGTGCTTATTACTTAATTATAAAAATATAATTAATAAAGGATAAAAATAAACGTCAAAATTAAAGTGTGAGATAAGCCCGATATTTTTACATAAAGTTGTAGTGGTCGAAACAAGGATTCCGGAGATATAAAGAACGCCGAAATCCGAGTTATAACGAAGAAGTTATGACCTGTCGAAGTTTCGCGACAGAACCGACACGACGCTGAATGACGTAAAATATGATAGAGCGATATCTAGCCTTATTGATCTAATCGAAATTCGTAGGGTTCGTTAAACCAAGAACGTGCATAAAAAGAACACCCAAATCTGACTTCGTATGAGTAAGTTATGATTTTCCGAAGTTTCGACTTAGCAGTATGCAGCCCGAATCCTCGATTTGAGATCGAGTGATTTTTTAGCCGAAACAATCTAAATGAGAATCGAAGATCTCATCGATAGTAGTGAAACGATAAAAAGATAGGCGAAAACGGACGTCGGATGAAGAACTTATGATTTTCTAACGGAGTTTTCCTGTCCCGGCCTATTAAAAGTAATATATTAATAATATATTAAAAATTAAAGTCAAAATTAGCCAATGGAGTCTAATTTGTAGAGCATAAGCTCACCTACGCGTGGATATAAAGAACGTCAAAAACGGAGCTCGTATGCGAAAGTTATGAATTTCTGAAGTTCGGGGCGTGAACCCCAAGGTTGTGTCGAGCTCACGAGGTGAGCATTAAGTGGCTCACGAGGTGAGCAGATGATAGACGTCTTCCAAGGTAAGTGGCCATGACGAATAGAGCTAACAAGGTGAATTTTAGAAACTCACAAGGTGAGTTTAGCATTTTTACCCTATAAATAGAAATCAAGGGTCAGCCGATTTAGGTTGCTCATCTCTTACTCTCCCACTCCCGATACTCTCTCTAAGCCCTATTTTAACCCCCCGAAGCCCCAGTGTTCATCCCGAGACCCGAAGCAAGTCCCGAAGCTCGAAGATCCCGCGAAGAAAAGAGTTTCTGAGCCGAAGCTCTGACCGCGAGAAGCCCAGTGTGTGAAGTGATCCCGGTTTCACCGAAGAATACCACCCTTACAAGCCGTAGTGCTATCTGATCGTCTTCTGATCAAGTGAGTGTGTGGTTACTTTCTCCGAATACATAAATACAAAGTAATTACTATGAAATACATGTTATGTGTTTATATATTGGTGTTGATTTGAAGGGGGTACATAATCTCTTTCAAATGCACGTTTTTATACAAGTATCGATTTAACGTACTAAGTATATGTGTTATGTGAGTGTATCTATTTTATCTTCTAATCTCATAGATATGATTTATTCTCTATGAAATACGTGTTATGTTTATGTGCCTCATCTTTTATCTGGAATGTGTTTTGAATGAACATACTATACAGGTTTTAAACTATATATAAAAATGTATATTTTATCTACTAAAATGTTGGGTAGATAGTTGTCTTGTGATAAAAAGATGAGAGGCCTCGATGTTTTTGATTTAGTTATCTAGCGGAGTTTAGATGACGACCACAGACTTTTCTAGACAGTCTTGTGGAATGCTAGCAGGCTCGCCACCTGTAGGTGTTAATGAACTTGGGTGTTCATTCGCTGTACTCCATCCCCCTCATGGTTGCATTATTTGACTTATATTGTTGAGGAACCCCCGAAGCATGTGTTGTCGCCCCGATGAAATATTCTTAGACTAGGTCCCTTATGTTAGTTGTCTTAGGGATGTAAAGTGAGAACAACGGGAATGGGTAATTGGGTTATTGTTGGTTGGAGGAATTAAAGATAATTATTTATTGTGGTTTGAAAACCCTATATGCTCACCAGGCTCCCAAGCCTGACCCACTCAGTTTCTTTGTATTACAGGTAGTGGCGCCAGAGCGTAAGTTGGATGACTTGTCAAGTTATTTTTGGATTATAGACATGTTGTTTTATATAACTATTGTAAGGTCTGTATTGAAATTAAACCGGTCTTTTATGGCCGTGATTTTGGGGATGTCACACATATGGACTGAGACATGGATTATAATCATTCTTTCTGTCCATCTGTTGTTTCCCGATTTCCGATTTATGAAAACTAACTAATTGAACAAATCAAATTAGTTTAGGCTTGGCCAAGCTGTAAGTCCCTAATCTGCCCGTGTATCAGTCAGATCCGTTTGATGGTGCGGAATCCCAATCAAACGGATGATGTAAGATAAAAATAGAAGAGAAGAAGAAGAAGAATATGATGAATCTATGTATGAATTGATTAGAATTAAGATCCGGATACAAAAGATTCACACACAATGCTCTCTAGTTCTCTCTGGCCGTAAACTACTTTGCTAGTTCATCAATCATCAATCTCTACTCCTCACCCTAACACCTCTATTTATACATGTTGGATATGGGCCGGAAACAAATGGGCCGTAAATGAGTTTACGGCCGTAAGGTGTTTACGGCTGTAAACTCAGCCGTAAACTAGACCGAAAATTCATAAACTATTACACAAAAATATAATTGCCCAGAAAAGCAAAGTATAAATCATATTTTGACCTAACAATCTCCCCCTTGGTTTATAGCTTTCTTTTCTTAATTGACCCAACAAGCTCCCCCTAAAAAGTAGCTGGCTCTTCTTGTCAATCTTCAATGAGAGCTTGGCTTCAACATTTATCTTCAATTTCTTCACAGCATCAGGATGAACATATGAATCTTCAATGAATGACTTCATCTTGAGCACTTGAGGTTTTCTTCAGAATTTAGCATTGAACGCACGTTGGGTGAGGAGGTTTTACGTACTGATTCTTGAAAGATAGTGCTTTCAGCTTGAGAATCTTCAAAGAGAACATCAGAGAGAACAAATCTTCTGGATCACTTCAGCAGGTACAAAGATAGCAGCAGACTGATTGAGGAGGCTTCAATGCAATCCGTCACATAATCTTCAATTTCAGCTTCACCTTGCTTCTGGGGTTGAAATATTGAATGTTGAAAGAATGATCTTCATTTCTTGCTCCTGCGAATGAGAATTCTTCGATGCTCACGGACGAAGCCTTTGGCTTAGAAATCTTCAACACAAACTTCATGAGTCTTATCTATACCTGAAATCACTTTTCAAGACAAAACAAAACTAAAAGAAAACTTAGCACACAAATTAAAACAGAAAAAAAAATATTTTTGGATTTTTGATTTTTCTGAACAAGAAATAAAACAAAAATAACACTATTTTTGGATTTTGAATTTTTCTGATTTTTCTTTGATTTTTGAATTTTTCTGATTTGTTTAATTCTTCCCTAATATTTAAATTAGAAGAAACTATGACAAATTTAACAAAAATAAAATTGATATCTAACTTTAAGAGTGATTTGGGATCAAAGTTTTTAGACAGCCTTTATCCACTTGTTGGTACCTTCCATATTCACATCTTTGTCTGGTCGATCGTCGGTATTGTGGTCCACTTAAACATGAAAAATTTGTGACAGATTTAGGATATACTATTTGTTACAAGACAAGGTGAACTTAAGTTCCTAAAAAAAATTATATCTGATCCTAATTTTTTAGATATTATATCTTAAGGACCATTCATTTGACGACGACCAGGGATATTGTTGTCCACCTAAATTGAGCAG
Source organism: Lactuca serriola (assembly GCF_051521515.1). NCBI lineage: Eukaryota > Viridiplantae > Streptophyta > Magnoliopsida > Asterales > Asteraceae > Lactuca > Lactuca serriola. The sequence goes on along the minus strand of NC_136412.1, from coordinate 217,924,758 downwards.
CGAGATCTATAGAAAATCTGTATGTGTTCAATTTTTAAGTGTATTGGAACGTGTTTCCCGCTTCCTGATATGCCCCAGCCATCAAGAACTTCCAGAGTATTCCTTACACCGGGTGAGCAGACAACCATTCAGAGAGAGAAGAGATTCAGAATTCTATTGCTAATTACTTCAGAGGGGTTGAGAAGAAGAAGGTTGCATATGCTGTGTACCAGGTCGGATTAGAAGTCGCGCAAAGGAGACATCATATGGCTAACAGATGAGAAGTATTTCACACATACATTTCACACACATATATATCCTGCGGAGAAATAGAGTTGCATATGTTGTGTACCAGGTCGGATTGGAGGTCACGCAAAGGAGACAGCATATGACTAACAGACGGAAAGAAAGAAAATGATATTCTACAGACCTAATTTATCGGAATTTACCAGTCGCCCCATCCAACCGGAATTAAGGACAGAATCCGCACATCGAGGAAAAGTTAAACCACGGTTCTAAGTACGGGTTCAATTAATGTGACGAGTAGATTCCCATATATATATATATATATATATATATATATATATATATATATATCTCCCTGCTCAACCTATCCGAGCGTCGTATTGTCAGGCTGAACGTATCTAACTAGGTCAAGATTTGTCAAGTCTATAAATTTCCTAAGTTCAACTCTGCCTAGTCATGTCCATTTAAAAATTTCCGTGCCTACCGACGCATCAAGTCAGAGCATAGACCCTTCAACTTCGGGTACGTTACGCAGACTCAGGTTGCCTGTTATCACTTGATAATATCACTTCCCAGAACATCTCCCTCAAGCAGATTTCATAACCAACATTTTCTTTTTCTGATTTTCTAATGTTTTTGGATTTTTTGGATTTTTTTTAAAATTTGTAATTTTTGTTTTGTTTTTATTTCTCCCCCTAAATTTGTGCATAGGAGAGAAACGAAAGTAAATGCGCAAATTTAAACTATCCTAAAGCAAAAATTAGTCTTTAAAGCGAATCAGGTTAAGATAAACTTAGGAGTATAGAGAAGAAAACGCAAACCGTAATTCACCGATTGAATCTGCATCCAGAAGGTCTGAGAACAGCACACGTAATCTCAGAATAGATCCGAAAATTCTTCATATCATTAAGCACAAACCCCATGTGATCCCTTCTTTTCTTCCTTTCCCGCAAAAGGACACATGCTCTCAAACAATGTTCTAAGTGTTGTACAGTTGAGAGATGTCCCCAATCATATGCCAGGAGCAGCCACTACCAACAAACCGAAGTCTGATGATATGCCTCCATAGCTGCTCCGACACAGAGCGGGATCAGTTCGTCTTCGGAACCCAGTCCATTTTGAAACTGGGTCGACCTTTGTCATCCTTGCACGATACTCTCTCCCATGACATGTCCTGATTATCACAAACAGAAGGTGTAGAAACGTTAGAATCATTAGGAGATTTGGGAGTTTGAGCCTTCGGAACCCATTTGTAGTTGGGTTTAACCCATTTCTTTTTCGATCCTATGGGAGGCTCAGTACTTGATTTGGAACTTGAAGCCGACTACCGAGATGACTTTGACCTAACCAGTCTTAGCTTCACAGTAGTATCTCTTGAACTGGGCTTGTTGGCTGACATTTCCTTCTTTCCCTAGGGATTCGGATTCTTGGCCTTGGGAGTTGAATTCTTGGCCTTCTGCACGTTCCAGTCGTCAATATCTGAACATGACCTTGAGGGGTATCTTTTGGAGTGTCTCCCTCTTGATGCGTTCTGCCAGCCTTGTGCGTAGTAGGGAACATATGCGCGATTAGGACAATTTCTGGCAATGTGTCTAGGTGTTCCACAGTGAAAACATGTCCTTTTCTTCACTGTGGAGTTGTCTCTTCCTGCCCCTGGTGGCATATCCTTGCCTTGTCTCTTGCTTTTCCCATATGTACACTTACAACAGGCACTTTGTTGCGCTGGAATTGGAGGCCTATATTTCTCAACGACAGGTTGAGCAGAAGCAGCAGATTTAGAGTTCAAGGGGTCGTTGGTTTGTTCAGAAGAACTCTCCTTGTTCTCATCCTCTGCTACTTTACCTGCACATGTAACAGAAACATCAATATTTTCAACATTAATAACCCCTCCTGACACAAATCCAGCTGGTTTCCCGTATTTAAGATGTGCCTCCCTGTCAATTTCGTTCTTTGTCATAGGGATGGATGTGTAGTTATGATTGAAAGGAGGAGGTACACTATCATACCCTAGACCCTTGTTTTGATTCCTTTTAAACTGCATGCTTTGGTCTATCATATTTGCAACCACCTCACTTGAGAAATCATATTTTCTAACATCAAGTTTGGCAGTTTCAAACTTTCCTTTCAAAGATTCAACTTCAGCCACTAGCTCAACATTTTGTTTGACTACATAATCATAGTTTTCACATTTGTTACTGTAGTCTTCCTGAAGTTTCCTAAAGTCCTTGGTTTTAGCTTCTAACTCAGCCTTCAGGGGTTTCTGTCCTTTCCTGAGTTGATATCATTTATATCTCAGGTCCTCAACTTCCCCTTTTAATAAATCAATTTGTTCTCGAAGAAATTTAATCGTGGCTTCACAAGCTGGAGAACATGTAACTTCAGTGACCGGAATACTTTCAGAACGCATTGTTTCTCTACACTTCAAAACATCAAGTTCTTGAATTACATCAGCAAGACTAAGATGATTGAGATCTTTTGTCTTCTTGATGATAGCCACGTTCATATCCCACGATTTCGGAAGTGAATTTAATAGCTTTTTGTTTATCTCAGATTTGGACACGAAGATCCCAGCTATATTCATCTCAGTAGTGAGTGTGGTGAATCGCTGCAACTGAGCTTCCAGGGTTTCTCTAGGGATATAATCGAACATGTTGAAATTTTGCCTTAACGTCTCCTTACGACTCTTTTTCATGATTTCAAAATCCCTTGTAGACCTTAAAATCGAATAAAAAGCACAACTAGAAACTAAGATAAAAATTAAACGTCAAACTTAAAATCCCTCTTTTTTTTTTTTTTTATAAAAAAAACAACCTTAAAGGTCAAAAATAAAAATTAAACTAAAAAAAAGTCAAACCGAAAAGCTAAGTTTGAAAGTTTAAAAGTCAAACGAAAAAGTCAAAGTTTAAAGTCAAAGGTTAAACTTGAAAGTCAAACCGAAAAGTTAAATTGAAAATTTAAAAAAATTAGAAAAATTCAAAGTTTAAAGTTAAAGGTTAAACTTGAAAGTCAAAGTCAAAATTTGAGGTTAAAAGTTAAAAAAATAATAGTCAAAGATTAAAATATAATTTTATTTATTAATTTTAATTTAATTTATTTATTTTAATTTTATTTTTTTATTATTATTTTAAATATTGTTATTTTTTTTATTAAATTTTGGATGAAAAAGGATTTTTAAAATAAAAGGAAATTGATTTTTGGGTTAAAAGTGTCAAAATTCTGAAGTTGGAAGCGCTAGAGAGTGTTTAAGTTTAAAATATGGGAGGGAAGGAACAAGAGATCTGTTGTAGGAGTTGGCTAAAAGCGCTGACGATTTACAGAAAAGATCCGGGTTCGATACTTGCTGCCTTCAAAGCTGTTCCCTGTTTATTGAGGCGCTGAGGTTGCTGTAGCCGAGCCTAGCCGATTCTTCAAGCCGCTAAGCCGCCGAGCCGAGAACTTCCGGCCGAGCCGCAAATACCGGAAACCCTAGCCGTAAACGGGAATCCGCCGCCGGCCGTGAACAGTTTCCGGCCGTAAACTCTTCCAGATTACGTGAAAATCAGCGATTTTTCGACTTTGAAGCTCCAAAACTCAATCAAAAACTTTTTTTTATGAAAAACACAAAGAACAAACCCCCTTATTTTTACGAGATCTATCCAAAAACGCAGAAATATTACGAAAATAAGATCAAATAATGTTCCAAATAGAGTTTACGGCCCAAGAACTCGGTGTTTACGGCCGTAAGCTTGGACCGTAAACACAGAATATTCAAAATTTTGATGAAACAATAAACCTTTTGACTGATACAACTTGGCTCTGATACCAATTGTAAGTCTCTAATCTGCCCGTGTATCAGTCAGATCCGTTTGATGGTGCGGAATCCCAATCAAACGGATGATGTAAGATAAAAATAGAAGAGAAGAAGAAGAAGAATATGATGAATCTATGTATGAATTGATTAGATTTAAGATCCGGATACAAAAGATTCACACACAATGCTCTCTAGTTCTCTCTGGCCGTAAACTACTTTGCTAGTTCATCAATCATCAATCTCTACTCCTCACCCTAACACCTCTATTTATACATGTTGGATATGGGCCGGAAACAAATGGGCCGTAAATGAGTTTACGGCCGTAAGGTGTTTACGGCCGTAAACTCAGCCGTAAACTAGACCGAAAATTCATAAACTATTACACAAAAATATAATTGCCCAGAAAAGCAAAGTATAAATCATATTTTGACCTAACACAAGCGCTTCGGGTGTCATCACTAAATCATCGAGGGGACCACATATATCGCTTTTATCCCTCTAAGGGAAAAAGGAATGGATAAACTTCGACTCATATGCTTGCTATATTTACTCATCAAATCACAATAATGCATTTTATAACACCAAGTTACTGGTGCGTTTACGCATCATCAATGTGCAACCGATTTGTAAGCTACAACTCACATGTTTATGTTTTAAGAATATAAGATAATATCGTCTCGCAATCACTTATGATAAAATCCATGAAGTGATTTAGATGATCGTGGGTTTAATCCAATACTTAAATTTTATTACAGGAATACTCATGAACGCTGCAACAATGATGGGAATGTGGAAATGTTTCCATATGAGGAAGTTATGCATTAAATTTGTGTAAGATTAGAAAAAATTTAATGTAAGAAGGATGTTCAAAGGAATGTAGTTTGAATTTGAGACTTTGTTTCCATGGAATTGATCCCTATTGGAATACTTTGTAATGTTTGTTTCCAAGTCTTTGTGACTTTTGTGCATAATCATTATGAGAGGATCAATGCATATAAGTTTAGAATCTAACAGACTTTGGTAAATGGCAGGAATTTGGAATTCTTACATTTACGATAAGGATTTGGATTGTCAAATGAGAATCATTGGAATTATGTTAAATTGATCTATTCCATAAAGTAAGGATCATAGACAAACATAGTGTGCATACTTGGAGTATGGCATAACTAATGTTTGGACAAACATAGTGTGCATGTTTGAAGCATGGCATGACTATTGTTTCGATTCAAGTATAAACTTGATTATTTGAAACATTATACAATGAATAATGAGTAATCAATATGGTGTTTAAATAAAAGGTGTTTTATTTACTCTCAAAGGTGCTTGGGGCCATATAGGATAAGTATTATTCTTGTGTTTCACTTTGCATGTTTTGACTTCCCGAATAACTAGGTTATTTAAATTCTCCACAGTCAGTCATATGTTTGAAGTAGATATGAATCAAGACTGTCATGAAGTTGGCTTGTAGATGTATAAGGTGTTGGACATAGCAAGAGTTGCAACAACATTCATGAGTGCTCCTGGAATGAGATTCGAGTATTGGATTAAACCCACGCTAATTTGAATCACTTCATGGATTTTATCACGAGTGATCAATAGAAGATAATATCTTATATTCTTCAAACCAGGATATATGAGTTGTTGCCTATGAGTTGGTTGTGCATTGATTGTACGAAAATGCATCAGTAACTCGATGTTATAAAACGTACCTTTGTGTATGATTCAACAAGTAGTAGGACAAGCATATGAGTCGAAGTTTATTCATTCCTTTTACTCTTATAGGGATAAAAGAGATATATGTGGGCCCCTCGATTATTTAGTGATGACAAATGTAAGTGCTCGACCGGGCCTGAACTGATTTGATTTGTTCAATTAGTCGGTCATCATAAATCGGAAATCGGGAAACAACAAATGGACAGAGAGAATGATTATAATCCATGTCTCATTCCATATGATATCTAGAATGGAGGAATATACGATCCCTTATCTAATGGACGCGTCATTGATTTGCTCAGAGTACGACAGCGGCTTTTAAGAGCTAAGATTGCTAGTCGGGTTGCAGAGTCATACGCAATAATAGTTTTAGACTTATCCAAGTGGGATACTATTGGATTAGTGTCGAAGTCCATAACTATAATTGGTATGTACTTGACCCGATTTGGCATGGTCCATTTGGGTTTCATGGCATCAGAACAATTTGGATAGACTTTTGTGAGAAAATGATATTTATGATTTGTTAATATATTATAAGTTATAATATATTAATATGAAATCATATTATTTACTTAGTATTGATCATGAATTAATTTGGAATTAATTTTGTGATCAAAAGAGACTAATTAAATATATGGTGATTGATTGTGGGCTTATGATCCATAGTTCTTCATCTTGGGCTAAACCCATGGAGTAACCCATGGATACTCCATGGAGGTTTTAACCCATGGAGCATGAAGAATATGGAAAGACATGGGTTACAAAGTGTAACCCTAATAGCCATAATATATAAAGACCCCATAGCTTAAGAAATCGACCCAAAAGAATTCATATGATAGGGCTAGCCGATTTTGAGCATAAGAACATTTCTCTCAAGTTATTCGAAGTTGTTAGTGGTGTTGTGTGTACCATTTGAGGTGTCACACTTGGGGCACTAGGCTCTTAAGCTCCATGGAATCAAGCTACAACAAAGAGGTATGTTATCCTAACTAGTATCTTGTATTGTTTATGTCAATTGCATGCTAGTTATAGGTTTAATGCCTTGGAATCCATTTGCATGTATAATTAGTGAAAAAATAGATGCAATGTATTTAGGGTTGTATGTGCACCATAGGATGTTGTAGTATACTAAAACCCATTACCTAGCACCCCAAATGTGATGCCTCAAATGCTTTACACAACGCCACAACTCTTGGAATAACTTGAGAGAAGTACACATGAGCACAAAATTCGGCTAGCCCTCACTTCTTGTGTCTAAGATCCCATTTTGCTCCATATAAGGTTCGTTATATAGTGTGTCACATGTAGGGTTACACCATGTAAACCATAATGTGCATGGCTTTTCATTTCACCCATGATCCATGGGTTTTAACTTCCATGGAGCACCCAATGGGTCCTAGCCCAATCTAGTGAATCATGGACCATAAGCCCACTATATAAGAATGAAAGATTTACATATTCAATCCCCATTTAATTAGTCTCTTTTGATCACAAAATTAATTCCAAATTAATTCTTGATCAATACTAATTAAATAATATGATTTCATATTAATATAATAGAATATATTAACAAATCATAAGTGTCCTTATTCTCATTTTGTCTATCCAATTGTTAAGATGCCATGCAACCCAAATGGACCATGCCAAGCCAGGTCAAGTACATACTAAATATAGTTATGGACTTAGACACCTTATCCAACAGTCTCCCAATTGGATAAGTCTAATAACTATAGTTACAGGTATGACTTTAGGATCCGACCAGCAATTGTAACTCTTTCAAAGTCTCGCGGAACTAGGATGATGCGCCATTTAAGATAAGTGATCATATAATCCTCTATTCTAGATATCAGCCGGACAAATACATGGAACAATGTCGTAATTATTGTCCAGTAGTTTGTTCCCGATTTTCGATTTGTTTGACATAGAACTAAACTGAACACATCAATTTGGTTCTGACCCGGCCCGGCACAAAGGTCAAAACAAAATCATCGAGGGGACCAGATATCGCTTTTAATCCTCCAAGGATTAAAAGGAACAGATAAACTTCGACTCATATGCTTGTACTAACTACTTGTTTAATCATACACAAAAGCACGTTTTATAACATCAAGTTACTGATTCATTTTCGTGCAATCAATGCACAACCAACTCATAATCAACAACTCATATCTCTAGGTTTGAAGACCTATATGATATTACCATCTCACAATCACTCGAGATAAATTCCATGAAGTGATACAACTGAGCATGGGTTTAATCCAATACTCAGAACTTATGAGCACTCATGAATATTGTAGCAACTTTTGCTATGTCTAACACCTTAGACATCTACAAGCCCAATTCATGACAGTTTTGATTCATACCTACTTCTAACATATGACTGACTGTGGAGAGTTTGAATAAAGTAATTATTCTAGAAGTCAAAACATGCAAAATTGAAACAATAGTAAACGATTGACACAAGATAGCAACATTTTACTTATAAATAAACAACAACTTTTATTTAATCATCAAATGTTAATTAAATTTTACAAGTTTCAGAAATAACTATCAAATTTGTAAAACTAATATCATCCTTCAGCCCGATGTGCATCGTATGTTGCAAATGCTTAACCCTACACAGTCCCTTCATGAGGGGATCTGTTGGGTTCTCATCCGATGATACCCTCTTTGCCACGAGGAGTCCTTCTTCTATCCGATGTCTAATGAAGTGGTATTTTCTGTCAATGTGTCTGGATCTGCCGTGATCCCTTGGTTCCTTAACAAAGGCAAATACACTCTCATTATCACATAAAATCTTCATAGGCTCCTTAATAGCCGGTACAACTCCAAGGTCTCCAATGAAGTTCTTTAGCCATATTGCCTCCTTTGTTGCGTTGCTTGCTGCTATGTACACTGATTCACAAGTTGAATCAACTACTGTTTCCTGCTTGAAACTTTTCCAAATAATTGCTCATCCATTTAGGGTAAAGACCCAACCCGACTGAGAGCAGAAATTATCCCTATCAATCTAGAAGCTAGCATCACTATACCACACAACTCTCAAGTCATCACTCCCACCAAGGGTAAGGACCCAGTCCCTAGTCCTTCGTAGGTACTTGAGAATATTCTTCACCATAGTCCAGTGAGCCTTGCCAGGATTTCCTTGATATTTGCTGTGACATCCCCAATTTCACGGCCAGAAAAGACCGATTTGTTTATGCTTTGTTTTAAAATCAGAGTAATCGTTTAAAGAAAACAGTAGCGGAATTTGTTCCCAAAACAAAATATGATAAGAATCTATCAAAACTTTTCTTGAAGAAGTGTATTTTCATTAAATAACAAAATCTCGGGATGTCATGTTCCAATACAGACCAAAATCATAAACAGTATAAAATAGACCTTACAACAGTTAATTATAACTATTGATCTATAATCCAAAATCTCTCGTCAAGTCCACCAACTTATACCTTTGTGCCATTACCTGTAATGCAAAGAAAACTAGGTGGGTCAAGCTTGGGAGCCTGGTGAGCATATAGGGTTTTCAACCCACAATAATATAATTATTATATTTAATCATCAAATAATCAACCCAATTACCCATCCCCGTTATCTTCTTTATTTCTTAAGGTTTTACCCTAAGAATCAACTATCATTTATTCATTCGTTCCTAAGGATTGATCTAAGAAATTGGCATGAAGTCCATTGCTGTCAAAGTTTATCTATCAGGTACTAAGTCCATAGTTACCAACATTTATCTCTCATGTACTAAATCCATAGCTATCAGGCGCTAACTCCATAGTCACCAAGGTTCTTCATTAGGCACTAAGACAATAGCTGCCAGGGTTCTTTATCAGGCACTAAGACAATAGCTGCTAGGGTTCTTTATTAGGCACTAAGACAATAGCTGCCAGGGTTCTTTGTTAGGCACTAAGACAATAGCTGTCAGGGTTCTTTATTAGGCACTAAGACAATAGCTGCCAAGGTTCTTTGTTAGGAACTAAGACAATAGCTGCCAGGGTTCTTTGTTAGGCACTAAGACAATAGCTGCCAAGGTTTTTTATTAGGCACTAAGACAATATATAGCTGCCAAGGTTCACTCATACCATCTTTCATCACACACCAACTATATCATCTACCCATGTTCTACCCAACATATCTTTAGATATAAATACATATACAGTTTAACTCATTTAAAAACTATATCAAACATCCATACCACACTCATCTCAAATAAACAACAATATATAAACACATAGCACATATTTCATAGCAAATACTTCATATTTATGTGTTAGAAGAAAGTAACTATACACTCACTCATAACATAGATATAACACATTCAACCAATACTTGTACTAAGATCATGTTTATGAAAGGGACTATACACTCACTCGATCAGAAGATGATCGAACAACACTACGGCTCTAAGAGTAGTACATCTTCGGTGAAACTAGAAGATCTTCACACACTGGGCTTCTCGCAGGCAGAGCTTCGGCTCGGAAACTCTTTTCTTCTCGGGATCTTCGGGCTTCGGGACTTGCTTTGTAACGCCCGCAGATCCGGGCTAGTCAATTTAGAGGCAATAGGGGTCGAAAACGACTTTTTGACAAAAAGATTATTTAGAATAAATAATTTTAACCAATTTGTAGAATATGTCACAAGGTTTCCGTACATATAAAGAACGCTGAAATCCGAGTTATAACGAAGAAGTTATGACCCGTCGAAGTTTCGCGTCGGAACCGGCACAGCGTCGGGAAGCGTAAATAGTAAATTTATGATATATAGAGATTTAGCCTTAGCGCTCTAAACAAAAGTCATAGAATATGTTAAACTAAGAACATCGATAAAAAGAACGCCCAAATCTGACTTCGTATGAAGAAGTTATGATTTTTCGAAGTTTCGGATTAGCGGTGTACAGCCCGAAATTCGAATTTTAGATCGATTGTTTTTTAGCCGACACAACCTAAACAAGAATCGAAGATCTCGTTATTAGTAGCATAACGATAAAAATACAGACGAAAATGGACATCGAATAAAGAAGTTATGAGATTTTAACGGACCAATCCTGTCCTGGCCTGTTAAAAATATAACTTTAAAAATAAAGTCAAAATTAACCAACGGAGTCTAAACGAAAGTTGTAGAGTATGTCTCCACCTACGCGTGGATATAAATAACGTCAAAAACGGAGTTCGTATGAGCGAGTTACAAATTATAGTAGTATATTTACGTATTAAAATAAAGTATAAATCATGTATACGTACACATATATATACATATGTATATATCATTAGAAAGGTATCGACGATGCGGTTATTATAAAACTAATGTTGAGTTCTTTCGACATTAGTTTAGTACAAAGATCATTAAATCCATTTAAAATAGTATTATAGAGGGGTGTTTAGTTGTTTATATAACTAAAAGGTCATTAAGTAATTATGGAGGGTAGTTTTTGAAAATTCAATTAGTATAAATAAGAGCCTTGGGCTCTCATATTTCTTGCACCATTCTCTTGATTCAAGAGTCTTTCTCTCCTTATCCCCCGAGCATTTCGGTCCCTCGTGATTCGACTTCTCTTTCTGTAGTTTTAGTATAGTAAGGTGAGCGCTGAAGCGCTGCACGAATCTTTCTTAGAAAGATTCAGCGACGAAGTTTTGCCCCTGCAGAGCCCGACTCCTAGCTAAAATCCCCTTGAAAGTAAGTTATGTTTACCCTATTTTAAATATAGTTTATATTTAAAATTAGTATTGTTATTATAAATTTATAATAAATATTTGGGCTATTAGTATGACTTATATAAGTGTCGTTATAATATCTTTTAACTACTCGCGGTACGGGGAATCTGGTTTAAAGGGCCGCATAGGGTTGTTGGATTTCAGAAGTGCTATACGCCAAAATGGTCCTGCCCTCCGGTGTTTTATGTCTGGCCCCTGTCTGTACATAGTAGTTGGAAAGTATTGTTTAAACGCTTATATAATAATAATAATAATAATAATAATAAGACTAATAATTAGTCACGGTAATATTAGACTAAAATCTAGTGGTGATAATACTAGGTTTCGTCAAAGGAAATTATTTTAAAGTAAACGAAGCGCTGTCCGAGTACCGAGTCACCACCTTCTCAGGTGAGTGCATAGTTACTTTCAGCTTACACATAGATATGAAGTATTTTATATAAATTACGTGTTGTGTGTGTATATTATCTGTATACTTGCTATCTATGCTGGATGAACGTTTTATACATGTTTTCAATGATTTAAACTGTATATGTATTTTATATCTACAAAATGTGTTGGGTAAAACATGGGTAGATGTATTAGTTGCTGTGTGATAAAATGAAATAATGAGATGCCTCGTTATAGATGTTCTTGATGATCTAGTCATCTAGCGGAGTATAGATGACGACCACGGACTATTCTAGACAGTCCAGTGGAACACTAACAGGCTCGCAACCTGTAGGTGTTTATTCGAACTTTGTGTTTAACCGAACTGTGTGTTTATTCGAACTGTGTGTTTATTCGAACTGTGTGAACTGTGTGCTCACCAGATATACTCCATCCCAATGATAGTCCTTTGACTAGGTCCCTTGTGTTAGATGTTTTAGGGACGTAATGTGAGGATAACGGGAATGGGTAATTGGGTTGATTGTTTGATGTTTAAAAATAATAATTATATTATTGTGGGTTGAAAACCCTATGTGCTCACCAGGTTTCCCAACCTGACCCACTCAGTTTATTTTTATCACAGGTGTTGATATGAAGTCACAATACACTGAGAGATTTAAAGAGATGTAGATCACTAGTGTAAATAATTGTAAGTTCTGTTTATGCTTATGTTTCTGTATTAACGATGACATCCCAAACGTTTTAAAATGAAATAAATACGTTTCATCGAAAATGTTTTAATAACGTATTTACCATGTTTTTCTGGGAACAAATTCCGTAACATTTTTATAAAATGAAGTACTCTGATTTTTATAAAGCATAAACAAAATCGGTCTTTTCTGGCCGTGAAAATGGGGATGTCACAGTTGGTATCAGAGCATTAGTTTAAGCGAACTAGGAATATGGATTTATTTCTAGACTTAAACTTAGAATGCTAAGCGATGATTGTGAGGTGTGAGCACTAGCTTATTTTAGGAATTGTGCCTAAAATGCTTTTATGTGCTAAATACTTGTGCCTGATATGCTGTTAGTTGTTCGGATCTATGGTCTGTTGCCGACCGGATCTGGAAACCTTATGTGTTTAGGATTCTAAACGTACGACTACGATATTAGAACTAGCATATAAACGTTTCGGAGTGATAAGGATGATTTAACCGTCAATCCTAAGTAAAGATCTGGATTCACCTTATTCGGTGTATAGATCAAGATGGCAAGAACCCGTAGTGGAAACGTGAATGCAAATGGGAACGGACACCAACCCCCCGTGATCGAGCAAATACCAGTTGTGGAAGCCGCTGCCGGACCAATAACGATGGCCGGAGTGCAAGCGATGATCCAGGCAATGTTGGATCGTCAAATGGAGGAAACTAGACGTTTGCTCCAGCAAAATCGTGAGGAAGCCACTATTCAGATCGAACAGCCCGAGTTGAACGAAGGGCAGACTGAGGAAGGAAACTACAGTGGGACTGTTGGTCAAGTCAACCCACCAATAGTTCGACAAAACAACCAAGATGACAAAGTCGAGAGGAATGGATGCAAGTACAAGGATTTTCTGACTTGCAAGCCATCGACTTTCACTGGAAAGGAGGATCCGATCGGGGTCATGGATTGGATCTCGGAGATGGAGTTAGCCTTCATGACATGCGGTTGCAGAGGGAAGCTACAGACCACATTTGCAGTGCGTCAGTTTCGAGGAAGTGTTGTATGTTGGTGGAATACCTTGGGGAAGACTCTGAGCCCTAATGAGCCCCTACAACTGACATGAGCAGAATTTTTGGTGCAATTCAAACGAAAGTACTGCTCAGCTCAAAACCTGCTTGAGCTAGAGAACCAGTTTCTAACCTTGAAGAAGGGAAGCATGTCAATGGATGAATACACGAACAACTTCACAGAAAAGATGGAGTTTGCCTTGCGTCTTGTTCCGGATGAGCTGACGAAAATTGACAAGTACGCAAAGGGACTTCCATGGGAGTACGCGGTGCCAGTGCGTCAGGCTCCTACTCTGGAGGCAGCTATCTGGGCTGCCAAGTCTGTGGAAGATATGATTAAGGGAAGAGCTGCCAACAAGATTGAGGTTGGCGAAAAGAGGAAGTTTGAGGAATCTAAGAGGCCCAATAAGAAGATCAAGTCTGGTTCAAAGGAGTCTAGCGCAGGAGGAAACAAAGTGAAATGGTGCGAGAAGTGCAAAAAGAATCACTTTGGGAAATGTAGCGAAGAAGTGACTTGCTACAAGTGTGGGAAGACCGGACATTACGCCAACGAGTGCAAAAGGGTGTGTTATGAATGCCGTGAAGAAGGGCATGTTGCTAAGGATTGCCCGAAAAAGAAAGAGGCAGAAAAACCAAACATTCCGCCAAAACCGAAGGCAAGAGCATTCCATATGATCCTAGACGAAGCAGATGACAATGCGAGGATTCAGGAATGACGGCTTGACATCCAAGGATCGAGTTATAATGTAGCCATAGAATCATATGATGTAGCCTGTTAGAGGCATAGTCTAGGGTGAACTTGAACACCTATGTAATCGTTTCAAGAAATAATATGAAACCTTTGTTTTGTTATCTGATGTGTTAAGTTGTTTTTTTTCGTGTATGGTGACTTGGAGAGACTGCGGGACAATACTTGGGATGAGTATGAGTAGGTGTGAATGGTAGTAGAGGCCTATACTACCGGAAGCACAAGACTCACACTTGGATCAGGGAAAGTCACAAGGTTACCAAGAAGCTAGTAACTGATTCTGTTTTTTTTTCAAGTATGTCATTACCATCGTTTCGATAATGACTAAAAAGATTGTTGATTTCCGACCCTAGTGGTCATACCGAATTGAGTCTGACTACGATTAGTATGTTGCGTGGTTCAGAGAACCAAGTTTGATGTAGCGTCCGACTTAAACCAAACGATTGAAATCAAAGCAATCAATAGAAGTATCGCGTTCGTTGTTAAAGAAGTTGGTAGCCAGAAACGCTACATGTTAAAGTGTGATTATATCACATTAGAACATGAAGGAAGGCATAGTCTATTTTAGAATTTAACTCTAAGAGACCTAAGTCTAAATGTGCATCACATGATGATAGGTCATAATTTGAAGTCTAGCCCGAGGTAGAGAGCAGGTGCACGATCGAGTACTGCTTACAGTCAATGAGTCTAAGAGATAGACTTGAAGGAATATAGAAGTTATAATTATTAACTAGGATGAAAAGATGACGTATGGAGTCATTATACGAGCCCTGTTTCGTTGATGATTCCGGGACGTAATCAACCTAAGGGGGAGATAATTGTAACGCCCGCAGATCCGGGCTAGTCAATTTAGAGGCAATAGGGGTCGAAAACGACTTTTTGACAAAAAGATTATTTAGAATAAATAATTTTAACCAATTTGTAGAATATGTCACAAGGTTTCCGTACATATAAAGAACGTTGAAATCCGAGTTATAACGAAGAAGTTATGACCCGTCGAAGTTTCGCGTCGGAACCGGCACGGCGCCGGGAAGCGTAAATAGTAAATTTATGATATATAGAGATTTAGCCTTAGCGCTCTAAACAAAAGTCATAGAATATGTTAAACTAAGAACATCGATAAAAAGAACGCCCAAATCTGACTTCGTATGAAGAAGTTATGATTTTTCGAAGTTTCGGATTAGCGGTGTACAGCCCGAAATTCGAATTTTAGATCGATTGATTTTTAGCCGACACAACCTAAACAAGAATCGAAGATCTCGTTATTAGTAGCGTAACGATAAAAATACAGACGAAAATGGACATCGAATAAAGAAGTTATGAGATTTTAACGGACCAATCCTGTCCTGGCCTGTTAAAAATATAACTTTAAAAATAAAGTCAAAATTAACCAACGGAGTCTAAACGAAAGTTGTAGAGTATGTCTCCACCTACGCGTGGATATAAATAACGTCAAAAACGGAGTTCGTATGAGCGAGTTACAAATTATAGTAGTATATTTACGTATTAAAATAAAGTATAAATCATGTATACGTACACATATATATACATATGTATATATCATTAGAAAGGTATCGACGATGCGGTTATTATAAAACTAATGTTGAGTTCTTTCGACATTAGTTTAGTACAAAGATCATTAAATCCATTTAAAATAGTATTATAGAGGGGTGTTTAGTTGTTTATATAACTAAAAGGTCATTAAGTAATTATGGAGGGTAGTTTTTGAAAATTCAATTAGTATAAATAAGAGCCTTGGGCTCTCATATTTCTTGCACCATTCTCTTGATTCAAGAGTCTTTCTCTCCTTATCCCCCGAGCATTTCGGTCCCTCGTGATTCGACTTCTCTTTCTGTAGTTTTAGTATAGTAAGGTGAGCGCTGAAGCGCTGCACGAATCTTTCTTAGAAAGATTCAGCGACGAAGTTTTGCCCCTGCAGAGCCCGACTCCTAGCTAAAATCCCCTTGAAAGTAAGTTATGTTTACCCTATTTTAAATATAGTTTATATTTAAAATTAGTATTGTTATTATAAATTTATAATAAATATTTGGGCTATTAGTATGACTTATATAAGTGTCGTTATAATATCTTTTAACTACTCGCGGTACGGGGAATCTGGTTTAAAGGGCCGCATAGGGTTGTTGGATTTCAGAAGTGCTATACGCCAAAATGGTCCTGCCCTCCGGTGTTTTATGTCTGGCCCCTGTCTGTACATAGTAGTTGGAAAGTATTGTTTAAACGCTTATATAATAATAATAATAATAATAATAATAAGACTAATAATTAGTCACGGTAATATTAGACTAAAATCTAGTGGTGATAATACTAGGTTTCGTCAAAGGAAATTATTTTAAAGTAAACGAAGCGCTGTCCGAGTACCGAGTCACCACCTTCTCAGGTGAGTGCATAGTTACTTTCAGCTTACACATAGATATGAAGTATTTTATATAAATTACGTGTTGTGTGTGTATATTATCTGTATACTTGCTATCTATGCTGGATGAACGTTTTATACATGTTTTCAATGATTTAAACTGTATATGTATTTTATATCTACAAAATGTGTTGGGTAAAACATGGGTAGATGTATTAGTTGCTGTGTGATAAAATGAAATAATGAGATGCCTCGTTATAGATGTTCTTGATGATCTAGTCATCTAGCGGAGTATAGATGACGACCACGGACTATTCTAGACAGTCCAGTGGAACACTAACAGGCTCGCAACCTGTAGGTGTTTATTCGAACTTTGTGTTTAACCGAACTGTGTGTTTATTCGAACTGTGTGTTTATTCGAACTGTGTGAACTGTGTGCTCACCAGATATACTCCATCCCAATGATAGTCCTTTGACTAGGTCCCTTGTGTTAGATGTTTTAGGGACGTAATGTGAGGATAACGGGAATGGGTAATTGGGTTGATTGTTTGATGTTTAAAAATAATAATTATATTATTGTGGGTTGAAAACCCTATGTGCTCACCAGGTTTCCCAACCTGACCCACTCAGTTTATTTTTATCACAGGTGTTGATATGAAGTCACAATACACTGAGAGATTTAAAGAGATGTAGATCACTAGTGTAAATAATTGTAAGTTCTGTTTATGCTTATGTTTCTGTATTAACGATGACATCCCAAACGTTTTAAAATGAAATAAATACGTTTCATCGAAAATGTTTTAATAACGTATTTACCATGTTTTTCTGGGAACAAATTCCGCAACATTTTTATAAAATGAAGTACTCTGATTTTTATAAAGCATAAACAAAATCGGTCTTTTCTGGCCGTGAAAATGGGGATGTCACATGCTTCGTGTCTCGGGATGATACCGGGGCTTCAGGGGTTAAAATAGGGCTTAGAGAGTGTATCGGGAGTGAGAGAGTAAGAGAGGAGCAACCTAAATCGGTTGTCCTTCGATTTCTATTTATAGGGCCAATTTTCTGAGTTCACGTCGTGAGTTTTAAGTGCTCACGGCGTGAGGCTTGATCGTCACTGCATGCGTCATCACTAGTGGGGTCTAACAGAGTCCAGATGACGTTTTTCTGAGTTCACGTCGTGAACACAGTGTTCACGTCGTGAGTCCTGACACAGGGTCGGATTTCATGCCCCGAACTTTAAAAATTCATATCTTTCGTATACGAGCTCTATTTTCGACATTATTTATATGCACGCGTAGGTGAGATTATGCTCTACAACTCTCGTTTAGACTTTATCAGCTACTTTTGACTTTATTTTTATTATATTTTTATTATATTATTTTTAGTAGGTTGGGACAGGAAAACTCCGTTAGAAATCCATAACTTCTTTGTCTGACGTCCATTTTCGTCTGTCTTTTTACCGTTGGACTACTATCGATGAGATCTTCGATTCTCGTTTAGATCGTTTTGGCTAGAAATCACTCGATCTCATATTCGAACTTCGGGCTGCATACTGTTAATGCTGAAACTTCGAAAAATCATAACTTCCTCATACGAAGTCAGATTTAGACGTTCTTTTTATGCATGCTCTCGGTTTAACGTATTCTACGACTTTCATTTAGATCTCTAAGGCCAAATATTTCTCTAACGTAAATTCACTATTTACGTCGCGCTGTGTCATGCCGGTTCTGTCGCGAAACTTCGACAAGTCATAACTTCTTCGTTATAACTCGGATTTCGGCATTCTTTATATGTACGGAATCCTTGTAACATATACTATAACTTAGTTAAGATTAATCCTTCTAAATAATCTTCCATAAAAATGCATTTTTGATGCTTATCGTCTCTAAATTGACTAGCCCGGGTCTACGGGCGTTACATTTGCTGATCATGCTCAAAGCAAAGGCCACATCAGGGCGAGTACAAGTCCTAGCATATATGATCGAGCCTACAACGGAAGCATATGGTACGCGACTCATTTAAGCTATCTCAGCCTTTGTACTCGGGCTCCGAGTCTTACTCGGTTTGGCGTTACTCTGGATCGGTAAGTCACCTTTCTTGAAATGCTACATGCTGAATCTTTTCGACACCTTATCCAAGTAGGTACTTTGACTAAGTCCAATTATTCTCTTACTCATGTCTCTCAATGTCCTTATCCCTAGGATATAGGCAACTTCTCCAAGGTCCTTCATAGCGAAACACATCCCAAGCCAGGACTTAACCTCCTGCAAGGTTGGGATTTCATTTCCTATGAGTAGTATGTCATCCACATACAATACCAAAAAGCTAACTATACTCCCATATACACAGGATACATCCTCGCTCCTCGAAAAACCAAACTCTTTGACTTTCTCATCGAAACAAAGATTCCATCTGCGAGAAGCTTGTTTCAATCCATAAATGGATTTCTCAAGCTTACACACTCTATTAGGGTGCTTTGCATCGACAAAACCATCTGGCTGACTCATGTAAACATCCTAAGCCAACTTTCCACTAAGGAAAGCGGTTTTAACATCCATTTGTCATATTTCATAATCATGAAATGCAGCTATGGCTAGCATAACCCTAATAGACTTAATCTTCGCTACTGGTGAGAAGGTCTCATCATAGTCAACTCCCGAAGTTTGAGTAAAACCCTTCGCAACCAATCGCGCTTTATAAGTGTGTACATTCCCATCCATGTCGGTCTTCTTCTTGAAGATCCATTTGCTGTCACACCCCCAAACCAAGGATGGCGGAAACGTCTGGGGGTGGAGGACTTCATGTATATTATCACAACAACGAGTATCATAGTGCTCAAAGTAAATACAACCATCATAAATATAATTGAAAAGGTTACACCATAGTATGTGTTTACATGTTTCAATATCAATTACACTATGATGACAAAGCGAAATGTTTGACGAGTTAACGTTTCATCCTCAAAAGCTTGTGATTTCCTGTTTCACTGATTTCCTGAGAACACAAGTAGTTTTGAAAAGTGTCAACAGTTAAGTTGGTGAGTTCATAAGATTTTTATTTGATAAAGAAGTCGTTTTCCTTGTAAAAGCGATAAAGTATGATTCCAAAAAATCCAATATTTTCTTTATTAAGTGTGAAATGAAAGCTCCTATGTTATGAAATAATGTACCCTAGAAAGACCCGTAGATTCCTTCTATAATCAACCAGTGTATATAAGTTATATAAAATTTAAGTTAAATAAACTGTCGAATATAATGGGTCTATCCTAGGTCCACAACCAAACAAGGAACAAGAAGTAAGGCGGGCCCACCACTTCTAAGTCGATTGCGACTAAATTCATATATAACTCTAATATGTACACTTAGCAATTATGCTAAAGACTAACAATTCTAGATGAAACATAGTTTTAATATCATAAAAGCCATTTTGTGTAAACCCGGTACTTTGTAATGTACCCCTTTTGTATAAACTCACTACTTTGTAATGTACCCCTTTTGTATAAACCCGGTACTTTGTATTTGTACCCCGTTTATATGAGAACCCGGTACTTTGTAATGTAACCCTTTTGTATAAACCTAGTACTTTGTATTCGTATCCCGTTTATATGAAAACCCGGTATTTTGTAATGTACCACTTTTGTATGAAAACCCGGTACTTTGTATTCGTACCCCCTTTTGTACAAAAACCCGGTACTTTGTAATGTACCCCTTTTGTATGAAAACCCGGTACGTTGTATTCGTACCCCGTTTATATGAAAACATTTTGTAATGAGTTCGAAATGTAAATGAAACATAAACTATACCTATTATAGTTTATCATAATGTTTGTATTGTATATGCAACCTAACTATACCTATTATAGTTTAGCATGTTTGTTTGTGGTGTATAATAGACTTAACTCTACTTATTATAATTATTTGTCGTGGTAGTACTTCTTTGTATATAATTCATACCTTTAAACTAAGGTAAAGAATATGTACTATCAACAACATGTATTCAAATAATACTACACACCTTGCTCATCAAGTTACAGGGTGTAAATAGGATTGTTAACTATTTATAGTTTTTAACTTTTCTATTCCTGCTATTGGAAAATTTTATAGAAAAATCATCAGAGGTCAAAATTTAGATCCGTAAACTATGAGGGTCTAGAAAATGTGTCTATTTTTTTCATAATTTTTATCATGATTTTTAGTAACCTTTAACTTGTGTAAAAATGTCCAACTTCACAGACTGGTCCGAAGTGGTTTCTAAAATGATAGGCTGTTTTGTAAAAATCGCCATAAATTGTAGAAAAATTGTATGGAGATGTGCAAGTAGTAATTTTAAAGGTATAAACCTAAACTATTTGCATATTAAACAGTTTTGAAAAATATTAAGTTTAAGATGGTCAAAATAGTCCGTGAATAGAGCTCAACTTTTCTGTTGAAAGATGATGTTTGAGTTTAGTTAAGTTTTTGGTGTTTTAACTTGTATTCTCCCCCTAAAACTTGAAGAAAACATGAAAATGTGGGGGTATGAACTCACCTTGAGTGTTTTATTAGGATGGATGTTGAAGAGAAGCAGTTTCCAAGACAAGAACACTTGGGAGATGCTTGAAGATTCGAAGATTCTATGAACAAATATGATGATAACTGTGTAAGGGAGCCATTAATTGAGTGAAAGAGTGTAGGATATTCAAGTAAATGATGAATTTACTTACCAAAAGAGGATGGAAAGCTCAAAAGTCCCTGGAAAATCACGAATTCTTGGAGAGAAAATGAGAGAGAAAAGTGTATTTGCTTTTGGTGAAGTGTTTGTGATCTAGGGAATGTGAGTAGTATAGGTTCTTTGTGTGTGTGGGTTTAAGGAAACTTGTGGGGGAAGAATAAAGGTACAATGAGTGGATAAGGCTGATGTGAATAGTGACTGAGGGTGGTCATAGAGTGGGTATGGGAGGTTGCTTGTGTCATAGTTTTATGGAAAAGTCAAGGATCACCTTTTGTACCTTGTCTTTGCTCTTAAGAAAAGTGTGGGTTTTAATACAAGAATCCTTAGAGTATGTACATTTTATGATCTTGGAAGGTTAAAAATAATAAAATATGGATTTATACAAAATCCCATGCGAAAATCATCAAAAACGGGCTCAAAACGAAGTCGGGGTCAAAAACCAGGAAGAAAGGGTGAAAATCCGAAGTCAGGCCGAAAGTTCGGTCCGAAACAGGTGGACCCGAACTTCGCCTTCGGTCCGAGACATGTAGACCCGAAGCCGAAACTAGAGATGGAAGTGAACCCAAACTTGATAGAAGCAAAAGTATGGTTTGGTCTAAAAGGGACCTTCGGTTATACAGGTTTCGGATCCGAATTGGACCTTCGGGTTCGGTTCTAGGTTTCGGTTCTTAGGGTTTCGGTCCAAAATGGTTGTTTTTTGCATAAACTTCCCATTTTGAGCGGTTTTTGGCTAAGTTAAGGGTCAGGATGCCCTAAATGATTATAAAAAGTTTTGAGAGAGATTTGGGGGGGGGAGAGAGAGAGAGAGAGAGAGAGAGAGATTGATAAAGAGAGATTGAGAGAGACTTCATTTGTGACCTTTTTGGATGTTTAGTTCGCAACGCAAGGTTTGTAAACCCCGTTAAGCCTCATTATGAATGTTATACGCCCCCAAGGGATACAGAATAAAGTTTTACCAAGTAGTTTCATCACTTACCATGATTAGGGTTTAAGAATTCTGAACGTACGAACTTTCCAAGTGATAACTTCTTATTAAAATAGTGAGTTGTACAGTAGTAACATAATGTAAACCCTAATATACAAGGGTTAATTAAGTTGACCGGTTTGACTTGTTGACTTTATTTGACTTTGACTTGTCCAGAAATTGACGGTTGTCACATTTGCACCCGACCGTCTTACGACCCGGTACATTGCCAGCTAAGTTCCAAACTTGATTGTCATACATGGACTGAATCTCGTTGTCCATGGCCTCTTTCCATTTAGCAGACTTGGGGCCTACCATTGAGGAGGCTAAAGGAGGTGCGATTTTTGGTGGTTTTGAGCTCTTAGAGATTGCATTGAGGTATTATTCTCGGACCTTCTTCAGTTTTGGTGTTGATTCTTAGTGTTAGGGTTTTCTTAACCCTTTTAGAGATTTATTAAGTGGTGTATTTGGTCCCTCCTCGAGTTTGTGTTATGGATCTGGACCCAAAGAGGTCCAGAGACCTTAAACCTTGGAGCTTTTTGAGTCATGTTGGAAGTCATGAGGTTGGAATGTCATTTTTGGGGCTAAATCACCATTTTGGACCATTTCTATGTTATGTGTGTGTCAAGGTTCGAACTTTACGTGATTATCATGCTTGGGGAGGCCAGATCTATGATTGTATGGAACAGATCTGACCTCAGAAGTTGTTTTGAGTTTGTGCATGGAATGAACTCGCCGAGTCCCAAGAACAGACCCGGCGAGTAGTATGAAGGTTGCTCGTTAATCACTCAGTGAGTGGACTTGCCGAGTTGGGGGAATGACTCGGTGAGTCAGGGAGAGTCAGGGGTCTGAGTTCAAGTTGGAACTCGTCGAGTTGTTCTTGAGACTCGGCGAGTTGAGTCGGGGTGGCCCCGCGATTCATGCCAGGTGGAACTCGTCGAGTCAAAGGAAGTGCTCGACGTGCCAAGAGAGAATCTAAGAGAGTCAATGGACACGTGTAGACTCGCCGAGTCGCCCTTGTGCAATCGCCGAGTCGGGTTAAGTTTGACCGTTGACCTTGTTGACTTTTAGGGTTGAGTACAGTTGTATTTATGAGAGTATTACTTTGTGTGATTAGGCGGAGGCTAGATCATACTTCTTCCGAGTCAGATATTTCCGAGACATCGAGGTGAGTCTTCTCACTATACGTTACCTAGAGTGGTACTATGTGATGACCAGAGGGTCTTATGTGTTATGTATGAGATTATGTGATATGTGATATTTATATGTTGTATGATGGTATAGACCGGACCGGAGGGTCCAACGAGCTATGATCGGACCTAAGGGTCCAACGAGCTACGGGACTGGAGGGTCCCGCTGAGACACATTGACCGGAGGGTCGTATTATAGCCTTGAGTGGCGTATGTGTTGTATGTGGTATTTTGGGGAACTCACTAAGCATTTATGCTTACAGTTGTTGTGTTATGTGTTTCAGGTATTAGTGATGAGCGCGGGAAGGCGCCGACATGATTCGTACACACACGCATTAGAGTTTTTGTAGAGATTCTGGGGAAAGGTTTTGTGATAATAACATTTGATACAATGTGTTTGACATTATTTATGAATGAATGAATGTTTTAAAAATGAAAAATTATTTTGAATATTCACGTTGTTACAAGTTGGTATTAGAGCCTTGGTTTGAGGGATTCGGATGCATCTTCGGGCGTATCTGAACTCAAACTGAGGATTTGAGAAAAAAAGTTTGATAATGAAGTAAAACTTTTGAAAAGAGTAAAAGAGTTTTGAGACAAACAGAGCAGAGTCGTGTGTACGATCAGCCAGCGCCCAAACGGTGAATCTCCAAAAGTACCCTTACATTATGTGTTATGCGATATGTTATGTTATGCATGCTAGAGTAGGCTAGGTATACATATTAGGACTAGAGTGGCCTGATTTGTGATGCCTTAGCCTAGGAGATTTCTGCTGCTGAGATGCTTTGAGAGTAGAGTACTTGTAATCCAAGATCCAAAGAGGAGGA
The DNA here is from genome assembly GCF_051521515.1 of Lactuca serriola. Lineage (NCBI taxonomy): Eukaryota > Viridiplantae > Streptophyta > Magnoliopsida > Asterales > Asteraceae > Lactuca > Lactuca serriola. Next base: position 217,900,366 of record NC_136412.1, on the reverse strand, counting down.
ATTGGAGTGAATACTGATGCGGTGTGGTCAGTAGTATTGGGCCCGTACTACTGGAGACATCAGATCAGTGGGCATTCCATGTAAGAATCTTTGGACAACGGAGGACAAGTATGGTTGCGTCATCGAGTATGTGTATGCTCGATCGATTCTCTGATAATTTTTGTTGTATTTCAGAAGCATCATGGTTGGGACTCGACACACACCTGAGAGCAGTAGTGTCAGCGACGAGGAGATCCGTTGATTGATTCATGAGGAGGTTGCTGCTACAATCATTCGGGCTGAGATTCCCGAGATGTTTGGGGACATCAAGACCACGTTGATTAAGACTTTTGATGAGCGGTACGCAGCACTGACTGAGGCTGCTGCAGCTGCAACTATTGCTGCTGTTGCTGCTGCCAGACCTTAGGGAGGTGACTCGTTGTTGTTCCGGGAGTTCAGCAACACAAAGCCACCAGATTTCGACGGGACTGGGACCCGATTGCCGCTATGAGATGGATCTCTGACATCGAGGGATGTTTCTATACGTGCTCTTGTCGAGAGCACTTGAGGGTTCCTTGAACCAGCTCCGCCTGGGAGCGAAGGATTGGTGGAAGTTCGTGACGGCGAACTTCACTTTGGCTGAGATTTCCGAGGTGACCTGGGAGAGGTTCACCGTTATGTTCAGAGAGGAGTATGTTCCCCCGGTGGAGAGGGAACGGTTGATTCAGGAGTTTTTGACCCTCAAGCAGGGTACTGATTCTGTGGCAGTCATCACCAGGAAGTTTCATGAGAGGGCGATGTTTTTCCCTGAGCAGGTGTCGTCTGAGCAGGCTCGTATGATCCGTTATCTGAGTGTGCTGAGGAGAGATATTCGGGAGTTCGTGGCGAACTCGACTTACCGGACATTTGCTGAGTTCCAGGCAAATGCCCGAGAGAGGGAGATCTAGTTGGAGACTCAGGCCAAGGAGGAGGCCGAGTCTCAGAGGATGGATCGGCGACCGGCTCAGTCTCAGCCGGCAGCCAAGCGGGCTAGACTCGCTGACTCGAGATCTGGTGGCGCGAAGGGCCGCACCTGTGGGAAGTTTGGTAAGAGTCACGAGGGGACGTGCTGGGCTGGGGTGTGCTACAAGTATGGGAAGGAGGGGCATATCGCGAGGGATTGCCCCAAGGGATTTTCGGTGTGCTTTCATTGCAACCAGACCGGCCATCGGAAGGCCGAGTGCTCGTAGCTTCTTCAGGGATCAGCGCAGGGATCTGTGCCTGCTGCTAGGGTTACCGAGGTTCGGCCGGTGAAGGTCGAGGCCCCAAAGGCTCGTGGTAGGGCATTTCAGTTGACCGCGGAGGAGGTCCGCCCGGGGCCCGATGTTGTGGTTGGTATGTATTCTCTTTCCATCTTTTATTTGAGTTGAGTTTTTATGCTTATATGATGATATGCGTAGGTACTTTTCTTGTGAGTTTTGTGCCTGCGTTGGTATTATTTGACTCGGGTGCGAGTCGGTCATTTGTTTCCATAGCATTTAGTCAGCATATTAGTGTCCGTCGAGAGGCATTGGATCGGCCTCTGCGAGTTTCCATAGCTGATGAGCGTGTAGTGTATGCTTCGGATGTGATTCGAGGATGTATCCTTGAGATCTTCGGTGTGGAGTTCCCGATAGATCCGGTTCTGATCGCGATGGGGGACGTGTGTGTTATAGTGAGTATGGATTGGTTGAGCCGATATGGAGCTTTGATAGACTACGATCGTCAGTTGGTGACAATTCGAGACCCTAGTGGGGGAGTTCTTACAGTGCACGGCGAGGGTACATGTGCGGGGTCAGCATTTTGTTCGGCCGCCAGAGCGAGGCAGAGTCTACATGTAACGCCCGTGTTTCTGGGCTTGCCATTTTTAGCAATGTAATAGTCTAAGTTAACCTTTGTAACCCCCAATTTGAAATAATAAAATGTATTATTTGTGAATGATTTGAATTATGTGATTTATGTGTGTATTTTCTTAATTTTTATAATTTAATGAATTAAGAATAAAATAAGCGTCAAAATTAAAGTGTGAGATAAGCCCGGTATCTTTGCATAAAGTTGTAGTGGTTGAAACAAGGACTCCGGAGATATAAGGAATGCCAAAATCCGAGTTATAACGAAGAAGTTATGACTTGTCGAAGTTTCGCGACAGAACCGGCACGACGCTGAGTGACGTAAAATATGAATTTAAGATAGAGCGATATTTAGCCTTAGCGATCTAAACAAAAGTCGTAGATTTCGTTAAACCGAGAGTGTGCATAAAAGGAACGCCCAAATCTGACTTCGTATGAGGAAGTTATGATTTTTCTAAGTTTCGACTTAGCAGTGTGCAGCCCGAATACTCGATTTGAGATCGAGCGGTTTTTAGCCGAAACAATCTAAATAAGAATCGAAGATCTCGTTGTTAGTAGCGAAACGATGAAAAGATAGGCGAGAACGGACGTCGGACGAAGAAGTTATGATTTTATAACGAAGTTTTCATGTCCGGGCCTTCTAAAAATAAATAATAAAAAATAAAGTCAAAGTTAGCCGACGGAGTCTAAATGAAAATTGTAGAGCGTAGTCTCACCTACGCGTGGATATAAAGAACGTCGAAAACGGAGCTCGTATGCGAAAGTTACGGAATTTAGAAGTTTAACGAGTCAAATTACGCCCAGCGTAATTTGAGTACGCCCCGCGTACTCAGGTGGATGCAAGTTGCCTGACCAATACTTGAGTGCCACCAGTCGACGCACGCAGTGACGTCAAAGTACGCCCCGCGTAACTCGAGTACGCCCTGCATACTGAGTACGCCCCGCGTAATTTGAGATTACGCCCCGCGTAATCCCAGACCCAGCAGCCTATAAATAGAACTCGAGATCAGCCATTTCCTTGCGATTTTTCTTACTTTCTCTCTAAGTTTTTGCCTCGATTTGCATGCCAATCATATCCCGAAGCCCCGGTATTATTCCCGAGCCCCGAAGCGAGATCCGAAGCCCCGAAGATCCCGAAGAGCGTTATTCCCGAGCCGAAGCTCTGCCCGCGAGGAGCCCGGTTTTTGTGAAGATCTTCCAGATCTACGAAGAGACACTACTTCTGCAAGCCGTAGTGCTGCCCGATCGTCTTCCGATCATGTGAGTGTATAGTCCCTTTTCAATACGCGATATTAAATAAGTAATCATTAAACTTATTTAAGAATACGGGAAGTGAGTGTGTAGTTAGTTTCATTCCAACGCAATATTATGAAGTATTTAATATAAAATATGTGCTACGTGTATATATTTTGTGGTTATATGTGTGAATGTATATTCACTCTCTTCTATCTCATAGATCTGATATATTCTCTATGAAATACGTGTTATGTGTGTATGCCTCATCTGTTATGTGGAATATGTATTGATTAAAGCATGCTATACAGGTTTTTAAACAGTGTATAAAAATGTATATTTTTATTTACTAATATGTTGGGTAGAACATGGGTAGATAATTGGTGTGTAATAAATAGATGAGAGGCCTCGGTGTTATTGGTGTTATTCTAGTCATTCGGCAGAGTATGGATGACGACCACGGACTATTCTAGACTGTCCTGTGGAACACTAGCAGGCTCATTACCTGTAGGTGTTGTGAACGATGTGTTCACCGGTGTACTCTATCCCCCACATGGTTGCCTTTAGGGCACTTATTGTTGAGGAAGCCCCTCTGCAGTAATGTCCGTCCCGATGAAAATCCTGAATTAGGTTCCTTATAATAGAAGTTATTTTAGGGACGTAAAGTGAGGATAACGGGAATGGGTAATCGGGTTTTATTGTGGATTGGTGAAATTAAATATAATTATTTATTGTGGGTTGAAAACCTTATATGCTCACCAGGCTCCCAAGCCTGGCCCACTCAGTTTATTTGTATTACAGGAAGTGGCGCAAGAGCTTAAGATGGGCGAATCATCAAGTTGTTTTGTTTACAAGTCTGTATATGTATATATTTGTTGAATGACTTGTAATGTTATCGTTTATGCTTTATGATCTGTATCGGAACATGACATCCCGACTTTTTATGAAATGAAATCATATTTCTATATGAAATGTTTTGATAAATATCTATTTTATCATGTTTTGTTTTTGGGAACAAATTCCGCATCTCTTTTAAAATCAAACGGATTTACTCTGAAAATGTTTAAAAAGCATAAATGAAATCGGTCTTTTCTGGCCAAGATTTTGGGGATGTCACACTACAGCAGGGCTGTAGAGGATTTGTGGCATATGTGATGGATGCGAGGGTTGTTTCAGAGAGACCGAAGTTGGTGGATGAGGTTCCGATAGTACACGAGTTTTCGGATGTGTTTCCAGAGGAATTGTCGGGTGTGCCTCTGGAGAGGCAGATAGAGTTCGGTATTGAGTTGGTACCAGGAGCTGCGCCTATCGCTAAGGCGCCGTATCGTCTTGCGCCTCCGGAGATGCAGGAGTTATCCTCGCAGCTTCAGGAGCTGCTGGGGAAGGGGTTTATCAGGCCGAGCAATTCGCCATGGGGAGCGCCTATCCTTTTTGTCAAGAAGAAGGATGGATCGCTCCGGATGTGCATTGATTATTGTGAACTGAATAAGCTAACGGTCAAGAATCGTTACCCATTGCCGAGGATCGATGATTTGTTTGATCAGTTGCAGGGAGCATCTTGGTTCTCCAAGATCGATTTGAGGTCGGGGTATCATCAGGTGAGGGTGTGGGAGGAGGACGTCCAGAAGACAGCATTCCGGACTCATTATGGGCATTACGAGTTCATGGTGATGCCTTTCGGACTCACCAACGCACCGGCGGTGTTCATGGATCTCATGAACATGGTGTGTAGACCAATGTTGGATCGCTCAGTGATCGTGTTCATCGACGACATTTTGGTGTATTCGAGATCCAGAGAGCAACATGATGAGCATTTGAGGGAGATCCTCGGAGTTCTGAGATCGGAGAGGCTTTATGCCAAGTTCTCCAAATGTGAGTTCTGGTTACGAGAGGTTCAGTTTTTGGGACACCTCGTTAACCAGAATGGGATATTGGTCGATCCGACCAAGATTGAGGCGGTCATGAGATGGGAGGTGCCGAGGTCACCCACCGAGATCAGGAGTTTTCTGGGTTTGGCCGGCTATTATCGGAGATTTATTAAGGATTTCTCCAAGATCGTCGTGCCACTCACCAAGTTGACCCGGAAGGGTGTTGCGTTTTCTTGGGGTCCGGAGCAGCAGACCTCGTTCGAGACACTTCGCCAGAAATTATGCGAGGCCCCAATGTTAGCCCTTCCAGAAGGGATGGAAGATTTTGTGGTATATTGTGATGCATCGATATCCGGATTAGGAGCGGTGCTTATGTAGAGGGGGCATGTGATTGCATATGCATCGAGGCAACTTAAGCCTCATGAGTCGAGATACCCCACTCATGATTTGGAGTTGGGCGCGGTAGTTTTCGCTCTCAAGATCTGGCGACATTATATGTATGGGGTTCGGTGTACGATATACACGGACCACAAGAGCGTGAAGTATTTGATGGATCAGCCCAACCTGAATATGCGCCAGAGGAGGTGGTTGGACGTGGTCAAGGATTATGATTGTGAGATCCTATACCACCCGGGCAGGGCTAATGTGGTAGCCGATGCATTGAGCCGTAGGGTGGAGGGCGCCCCAATTCGAGATGTTTGTTTGAGATTGTCAGTGATGACCCCGGTGCTGGATGCTATTCGTGGGGCTCAGGCTGAGGCTGTGAAGCCAGAGAGCCAGAAGAGGGAGCGAGTTGTCGGGCTGGTATCGGAATTTGTTACCGATAGCCGGGGGCTTATGACATTTCAGGGTCGGATTTGGGTACCGTCTGTGGGCAGAACGCGTACCATTTTGATGGAAGAGGCTCATCGATTGAAATTCTCGATCCATCCCGGGGCCACTAAGATGTTTTTGGACCTGAAGAAGGATTATTGGTGGCCCTGTATGAAGAGGGATGTCGCATGGTTTGTAGAGAGGTGCTTGACCTGTCGCAGGGTGAAGGTCGAGCACCAGCGTCCACATGGTAAGCTGCAGCCATTGGAGATTCCCGAATGGAAATGGGAACAGATTACCATGGATGTCATCACCAAGTTGCCAAGAACCGCGAGGGGTGTCGATGCAATTTGGGTGATTGTGGACATATTGACGAAGAGTGCTCACTTTCTGGCTATCAGTAAGAGCTCTTCCGCGGAGAAGTTGGCAGAGATGTACGTGAGAGAGGTGGTATCACGGCATGGAGTGCCGATCTCGATTGTATTAGATCGAGATGTACGTTTCACTTCCAGATTCTGGAAGAAGTTTCACGAGGAATTCGGTACGAAACTGCATTTTAGTATCGCATACCACCCGCAGACTGATGGGCAGAGTGAGCGGACGATTCAGACGCTCGAGGACATGCTCCAGGCATGTGTGTTGGATTTCGGCGGGAGTTGGGACACGTATTTGCCCTTGGCGGAGTTTTCTTATAACAACAACCATCATTCGAGCATTAGCATGCCGCCCTTTGAGCTGTTTTATGGGAGGAGGTGTCGAACCCCTATTTGTTGGGGAGAAGTAGGGCAGCGTGTGATGGGCAGTACCGAGATTATGCTTCAGACGACAGAGCAGATCCAGCAGGTCAGGAAGAGACTGTTGACCGCTCAGAGTCATCAGAAGAGTTATGCGGACAGACGCTGGTCCGAGCTCGAGTTTCAGGTCGGCGACTTCGTGCTCCTGAAGGTCCCTCCTTGGAAAGGAGTGATCCAATTCAGGAAGAGGGGCAAGTTGGGGCCCCGATATATTGGACCTTTCAGGGTGATCGTGAGGGTAGGCAGGGTAGCCTATCGTTTGGAGTTGCCAGCAGAGTTGGATCAGATTCATGTCACTTTCCACGTGTTGCAGTTGCGGAAGTGTATAGCCGACAAGTCGGCAGTGGTGTCATTAGAAGATATTCGGGTGGATGCGAGCCTGAATTATGCCGAGAGACCGGTGGCGATCAGCAATCAGAAGATCAAGGTTTTGAGGAACAAGGAAGTGCCGCTGGTGCAGGTCCAGTGGCAGCATCGGAAAAGGTCAGAGTTGACTTGGGAACTGGAGTGTGAGATGCGGGAGCAGCATCTGGAGTTGTTTGCAGAGTGAGACTTCGAGGGCGAAGTCTGATTCTAGAGGGGGAGAATTGTAACAGGGTTTGAGACCTATTTAAAGGGCCTTATGGCCGTCATTTGCGGCCACCAACCCCAGAGAGAAACCCTAAAGAGATCTAGAGCGTTTGTGAGGAAGGAGAGGCCAATCTTGATTTTTGGTGGGTGTTTTTGCAAGAAGGAAGTGTTTAAGGCAAGAGGAGGCTGAAGGAGGTGCGATTTTTGGTGGTTTTGAGCTCTTAGAGATTGCATTGAGGTATTATTCTCGGACCTTCTTCACTTTTGGTGTTGATTCTTAGTGTTAGGGTTTTCTTAACCCTTTTAGAGATTTATTAAGTGGTGTATTTGGTCCCTCCTCGAGTTTGTGTTCTGGATCTGGACCCAAAGAGGTCCAGAGACCTTAAACCTTGGAGATTTTTGAGTCATGTTGGAAGTCATGAGCTTGGAATGTCATTTTTGGGGCTAAATCACCATTTTGGACCATTTCTATGTTATGTGTGTGTCAAGGTTCAAACTTTACGTGATTATCATGCTTGGGGAGGCCAGATCTATGATTGTATGGAACAGATCTGACCTCAGAAGTTGTTTTGAGTTTGTGCATGGCATGAACTCGCCAAGTCCCAAGAACAGACTCGGCGAGTAGTATGAAGGTTGCCCGTTAATCACTCAGTGAGTGGACTTGCCGAGTTGGGGGAATGACTCGGTGAGTCAGGGAGAGTCAGGGGTCTGAGTTCAAACTCGTCGAGTTGTTCTTGAGACTCGGCGAGTTGAGTCGGGGTGGCCCTGCGATTCATGCCAGGTGGAACTCGTCGAGTCAAGGGAAGTACTCGATGTGCCAAGAGAGAATCTAAGAGAGTCAGTGGACACGTGTAGACTCGCCGAGTCGCCCTTGTGCACTCTCTGAGTCGGGTCAAGTTTGACCGTTGACCTTGTTGACTTTTAGGGTTGAGTACAGTTGTATTTATGAGAGTATTACTTTGTGTGATTAGACGGAGGCTAGATCATACTTCTTCCGAGTCAGATATTTCCGAGACATCGAGGTGAGTCTTCTCACTATATGTTACCTAGAGTGGTACTATGTGATGACCAGAGGGTCTTATGTGTTATGTATGAGATTATGTGCTATGTGACATTTGTATGTTTTATGATGGTATAGACCGGACCGGAGGGTCCAACGAGCTATGACCGGACCTAAGGGTCCAACGAGCTACGGGACTGGAGGGTCCCGCTGAGACACATTGACCGGAGGGTCGTATTATAGACTTGAGTGGCGTATGTGTTGTATGTGGTGTTTTGGGGAACTCACCAAGCATTTATGCTTATAGTTGTTGTGTTATGTGTTTCAGGTACTAGTGATGAGCGCGGGAAGGCGCCGGCATGATTCGTACACACACGCATTAAAGTTTTTGTAGAGATTCTGGGGAAAAGTTTTGTGATAATAACATTTGATACAATGTGTTTAACATTATTTATGAATGAATGAATGTTTTAAAAATGAAAATTTATTTTCAATATTCACGTTGTTACAGTTCAATTGCGCATCTCAGCCACACCATTAAGCTGTGGTGTTCTGAGAGGTGTCAATTGTGAAACAATTCCACATTCCTTAAGATAGTCAAGGAACTATGTACTAAGATACTCTCCTCCTTGATCGGATCGAAGCATCTTAATGTTCCTGCCCAACTGATTATCCACTTCCTGTTTAAACTCCTTGAACTTTTCGAAGGTTTCTGACTTATGCTTGATTAAGTAGACATAACCATATCTACTATAATCATCGGTAAAAGTCACATAGAAGCAGTTAGCATCCCTTGTTGCGGTTCTGAAGGGTCCACAGACATTTGTGTGTATGAGGTCCAACAAACCTTCACCCATAGCACAAGTACTAGTGAAGGGTGACTTTGTTATTTTTCCAAGCAAACTAGACTCGCAACTATCATCTGAACTTAAGTCAAATGAATCCAAGACTCCAGCCTTCTGGAGTTGGTCTATGCGCTTCTTGTTAACATGTCCAAGACGACAATGTCACAAGGATGCTTTATCCAAACTAGTGGAAGAATCGATATGCAATACATTATTTCCTAAGTTATCTACAACCGACACAGTTTCATATACACCATCACAAGGTAATGCTTTAAAATAAAGATCATTATTATAAAAAGCATTAATACCACCACAGTCATTATCAAATGAAAAAGTAAATCCTTGTTTGTACAAACCGTGAAAAGAAATAATATTTTTCGCCATTTCGGACAGGTAACAACACTTAATCAAACCTAACACTAACCCACTACTTAGAAACAAAGAATAAACTCCAATCTTGGTGACAGGTGAAGCTTTCCTATTCCCCATGATCAAGTTTATCTTTCCATGCTTCACATCCTCACTTCTTCTTAGGCCCTACAAATCAGAACATATATGAATACCACAACCTGTATCAAGGACCCAAGAATTAGTATGCGGTGGGTTATTAGACAATATAGTGTAAATACATGCATGGGTAGGTTTTACCTTCCCATCCTTAACATCTTGCAAGTACTTGGGGCACTTTCGTTTCCAGTGCCCCTTTTCCTGACAATAGAAGCATTGAGCTTCCTTTGGGTTGGAAGAAGGAGTGACAAAACCACCTTTGGTTCCACTTGAAGAGGATCCATCAAGAGACAAAACCACCTTTGGTTCCACTCGAAGGGGTCTTCCTCTTCTTCCCTCTACTTTGCCCGATTGCCAGAACAGGGACGGTGTTAGAAGTAGGAGTAGTAACAAATGATTTACCTTTGAGACCAGTTTCAGTGGTCTTCAAAAGTCCTTAAAGCTTGTTGAGTGTGACCTCCTCCTTGTTCATGTGATAGGTCATTCGGAACTGATCATAACAAGAAGGTAAGGAGTGCATTATGATGTCAATAGCCAACTCCTCAGGGAAGTTCACATTCAACTTCAGCAAACAGTACACAAACCTTTGCATTTTCTGCATGTGGCCCGTGATGGATTCACCGTCCTTCATTCGGGTTGTTATCATGGAAGAGATGATTTCATACCTCTCTTGACGAGCACTCTGATGGTAGCGATCCATCAAGTCCATGTGCATCTCAAAAGGGTAAAAGTCCTCATAGGACTTCTGGAGTTCAACTATCATTGTGGCCAACATGATACATGCCACCTTGGTAGCATCTCTCTCATGTGCCCTAAAGTCAGCGATCTCCTATGGAGTAGTAGTAGACTCATCAATTTCTTTCAGCTCCTTGTCGAGGACATATTCCTTGTCCTCGTAATGCATGACCATCCTGATGTTTCTGATCCAATCATTAAAGTTTGAACCATCAAAGATGACTCTCCCACAAAGGTTCATGAGAGAGAAGGAGCCGATAGGGTTTGAGCCAGAAGCAGCATTGTTGGAAGACATTTGAAAAGAAGAAAGACAAGTTTAGATTACATATAGGATCCTTAATAAGACACCCAAATGTAATATTAAGGCTAGGACCCAACACAATACTTTATAACTTGGAAGAGGGATGTCGTAATCTAAGCTATAAAATATTTGAAGGTAGGCGAATAACGATTCACCAATTTCCACCATGAAAACGAAATAAATTATTAGGTTTTAATTGGATTGAAACACCTAGATATTTTGAGATTCATTGAACTTTTCAATGGCATGTTTAAATCTCGGTTGTGCCCTCTCAAGTTTGTGACTGGGATGCCGAGGATCACAAACAACATGTGAATAACCAAGAAAATTAACTTGGTGCCCTTAATCTTTATCACCTAATCAATGTGCCAGTTACCCACATGCGCTCCACCGATCTATGATAAACATTAAGTCACCATTTTCCACTCTTACTAGTCCATGTTTGTGTGTCGGTTACCCACACACGCTCCACCAACGACTTGGTAAGGTACAAAGTGTAATTTCATGGGATAGCACCAAATTCACATTTTCCTAAAGTAACTAAGATTGTGAATTTATAAAAGGTTTAGTTACTTTATATTTATCATTATAATTTTAATGAGAATTATAGTCCTTGTTCTACCAGTTCGGCTAACGACCCTCCACCAGTCTGAAAGACCCTAACTTTCGTATTTATGAAAGACCCAAACTTTTATACTCGACAATATAGTTACTCCAAAACATGCTACTTGCATATTCATAAAAACAATATTTTACATTGATAAAGAGATTACAAACTACTGGATACAAACCGACTATTTTAAAGTGTTATATATTACATTACTTCCCAGGATTCTATAGTTTTATACATATGGGAGTGCAAAATACAATAGTTTCAAACTATTCATAAGCTTCTATCGATATAATAGTTTCAAACTATTCAAAAATCTTCTACCTGTATATAACTATACTGGATGCTTATCTCCTGCAATTTGTTAAACATTGAGATGGGTAAGCGGTGACGCTTAGTGAGTTCAATAATAGATACAATATAACGTTATGCCATATATACTTTAATATGTCAGAAGCAAAGAGGAACAAGGAACAACAAGGGTATATGTGAATCATGTGACAAACATTCCATATCAATCATTGATTTGATTTAAAGATATACAATCAATGAGACATAACAATTTCCATGCTTGCTATACATCAATAAAGCTTTGGCCCAAACGGCGCAGAAGATATACAACTTCGGATTAACATTTTGGTAGATTTCAGGCTTAAAGTCCTGTCTAACCTTCTGCCAATACCATAGAATAGAATTCATTCTTTTACGGAGACATGTTCTACATGGCCAGAGGCTACATACCAGTACTAACGTGAATCTAAGTCCTTTCACTGATCACATGGTCAAAGGTATTTCTTTGCTATTAAAAATAGCAAATAAAAATAACCCGGAATAATAACACCGAAAGGCACGTAGCACATATAACACATAACATACAATTGTTTCTATATATTAAACTCACCGTGAAATAACCGGGGGCTAAAATATTAATTTGGGCAGTACTTCGGCTCTAAATATGACTTTCGTCGTTGAAAACCGGGAGTTTTCTTGAAAACCGGGCTCTGCGAAGGTAGAGCTTCGAAACCGAAAAGATAAATTTTTCGGGCTTCTTGGGAGTCTCGGGGCGTGTTTCGGGCTTTGGAATTAGTATCGGGGCTTCGGGGGAAGTGGAAGTAGAAGAAATATAAGTTTAGGGGTGAAAAGGGGCAAATTTCAAACATTTACCCGGGAGGTCTCGCACCCCTTATATAGGGCCGAGGTTCGGATCCGAAGCGAAGGGAAGAGGGCAGGTGGCTGCGAGGCTCGGACCAGATGGCAGCTTCGGAGAGGCTCGGATGCGAGGAGTCATCGGCTTCAGGCGCATCATCGGCTGGGTCTTCGGCTCGGAACAGCAGGCTTGCTGACGGCAGCCTCAGATTGGACCCAACTTCGGTCCAATGGGCAGGCTCCACGTTGGTGCGAGGGTGATCCGGAGGTGTCTCATGCGAAGGTGTCCCATGCTTAGTGGACCTCGGACTTGGTCCAATCAGAAGGCAACACGCAAAGTTGCGGTCCAATCAGCAACGAACACGTGTCCGACACGTGGAAGCCTCGCATAAGAGGGTGACGTGGCAGTACTATTCATGCGAATTTTCTCGAAAAATGTGACAAATCTTGTAAAATCCATAACTTTCGCATACGAGCTCCGTTTTTGACGTTCTTATATGCACGCAAAGCTAAAATTATGCTCTACGACTTTAGTTTAGATTTCGTCGGCTAATTTTGACTTTAATTTTAATATTATTATTTTTAACAGACCGGGATAGGAAAATCTGTTAAAAATTCATAACTTCTTCATCTGACGTCCGTTTTCGTCAGACTTTTTACCGTTGCACTACAAATGACGAGACCTTCAATTCTCGTTTAGGTTGTGTCGGCTAAAAATCACTCGATCTAAAATTCGAGTTTTTAGCTGTCTACTGCTAAGCTGAAACTTCGAAAAATCATAACTTCCTCATACGAAGTCAGATTTTGACGTTCTTTATATGAAAGTTGATTATTTTCACGAGTTCTACAACTTTCATTTACATCACTAAGGCTAAAAATTAGTTTATCGAAAACTAAATTTTTACGCCACAAAGTATTTTCCGGATTTATCACGGATCTTTGTTTGGTCATTACTTCTTCGTTATAACTCGGATTTCGACGAGGTTTTCGCCTAAATGTTTCTAATGAGATTTTCTACAACTTTCAATAATAAAATTTTACTTATTCCAAATTTTATATTTTCGCTATATTTCACTATTTGGCTTTTAATTGGAATCTCATAAGACTTCCAACATTTTATGAGTGATTCTAAACATAGTTTTACTTTATTTCTAGTAAAAGCTATCTGTTATAACTAAACATTCAAATTCACTTAATATTTCATAATATTATTTACTTAAAACACGATTTCAAAACGTGTATGTTACAAATACCTCCTCTTTTTGAGGATTTCTTCCCCGAAATTACATCGATTAAAATAAATGGGGATATTTTGCTCTTATCTCATTCTTATTTTCCCAAGTATAATTTGGGCCTCGATGGTGTTTCCACTTGACAAGCACCAACTCTACTTCTTTATTACGTAGATTAGTTGTTCTTTCATTCACAATCTCTTCCGACTCTTCTACATATCTTAACTTATTATCCAATTTCACCTCGGATAATGGAACTGTCTCATCATTGATGCTCAAGCATTTGCGCAGATAGCTCACATGAAACACATCATGAATACCTGCCAAATCTTCAGGTAATTCTAAGCGGTATGCCTGCTTTCCAATTCTCTGGATGATTTTGAAAGGACCAACAAATCTAGGACTTAACTTTCCTTTCTTCCCAAATCTCATAAGGCCTTTCCATGGGGATACCTTCAGCATCACGAAATCACCCACTTGGAATTCTATGGGTCATCTTCTCTTTTCTGTATAGGACTTATGTCGATCCTGGGCCGCTTTCATTCTTTCTCGTACGATTTGAATTTTGTCGGTGGTGTCTTGAATCATTTCAGGGCCTCCAAGGATCTTCTGTCCTATGTCTCGCCAACATAATGGAGTACGACACTTGCGACCATATAATGCTTCATATGGTGGCATTTTGATTGAAGCGTGATAACTATTATTATACGAGAATTCGACAAGAGGTAAGTATTTATCCCAGTTACCACCGAACTCCAAAACACATGCACGAAGCATATCTTCTACTGTTTGGATTGTTCTCTCCATTTGACCATCTGTCTGGGGATGATAAGTTGTGCTGAGAGCAACTCGAGATCCTAATTCACCTTGCATACTCGCCCAAAAGTGAGAAGTGAAGCGAGTATCACGATCGTAAATGATCTTTAGTGGCACACCATGTCTTGCCACAATTTCATCCAAGTATACTTGTGCGTATTTCTCCATTGGAGTCGTTTCACGCATGGCAAGAAAATGAGCGCTTTTAGTCAGGCGGTCGACAATTACCCAAATGTTATCATGCTGTCTAGCAGTCTTTGGAAATTTGGTAATGAAATTCATGGAAAATTCCTCCCATTTCCATACAGGAACACTAAGACTTTCTGGGGTTCCATAAGGCTTTTGGTGCTCTGCTTTGACTTGTAAGCATACTAAGCATTCCTGTACATATCTTCCAATGTCTCTCTTTAATCCAGGCCACCAATAATCAGCTCTTACATCATAGTACATTTTACTTGTACCAGGATGGATTGATAGTTTAGATTTATGGGCTTCATCTAAAATCCTCTGTCTCAATCCACCAATCTTTGGAATCCACAGCCGATTCTTGAATACTTTTAATCCTCGCGGATCATCAAGTAGAGCATCATTATAGTGTATCATCCCTTCTTTCTTCACATTTTCTGGCTTTAGGGCCTCTTCTTGCCATTTCTCTAATTCATCTAAAATAGTGAATTTTACTGTAGCATGAGTAATGGCATAACACACACTATTGCGATAAACTTTTCTACTAAGTGCATCAGCAACCACGTTAGCTTTTCCAGGATGATATAGGATTTCACAATCATAATCTTTGATCAGCTCCATGGCTCGTTGTTGTCTCATATTCAAAGTTTGCTGACTGAATATGTACTTGAGACTTTTGTGGTCGATAAATAATTGGCACTTTGTACCAAAAAGATAATGCCTCCAAAGTTTTAGAGCAAATACCACTGCAGTGAGTTCGAGATCATGAGTGGGATAATTCTTTTCATAATCTTTCGGTTGTCTTGAGGCACAGGCTATCACTTTTCCACGTTGCATCAACACACAACCGAGTCCCAATCTTGAAGCATCTCTATACACGGAGAAATCATCATCACCTTCTGGGAGTGGTAAGATTGGAACATGAGTCAAAAGATCTTTTAGAGTTGAGAAAGCTCTTTCTTGGGTTTCACCCCATTCGAACTTCACTTCTTTCCGTGTAAGACTCGTGAGAGGTATGGCTATACGAGAGAAGTCTTTAATGAATCTCCGGTAATATCTTGTGAGACCCAAGAAACTGCGAATTTCGGAAGCATTACGGGGCACTTCCCAATTTTGAATGGCTTCGATTTTGATAGAATCTATGGATACACCATCACTAGAAATAACATGGCTGAGAAATTGAACTTGGCGAAGCCAAAATTCACATTTCGAGAACTTAGCATATAGTTTCTCCTTTCGAAGAAGTTCCAATACCGCACGAATATGAATGGCATGATCAGCTTCAGACTTGGAATAGATTAGAATATCATCAATGAATACGATGACTGATTTATCGAGCATTGGGCGGCATACCCGATTCATCATATCCATGAATACAGTCAGAGTGTTTGTTAAACCAAACGGCATAACAAGGAATTCATAATGCCCATATCGAGTACGAAAAGCAGTCTTCGGTACATCCTGCTTGTGAACTTTCAACTGATGATAGCCAAATCTTAAATCATTTTTTGAGAAATAGCTAACACCCTGAAGTTGATCGAACAAATCGTCGATGCAAGGTAGTGGGTACTTGTTCTTGATAGTCACCTTATTCAACTCACGATAATCAATGCACATCCGCATTGATCCATCTTTCTTCTTGAAAAACAGTACCGGAGCACCCCAGGGAGAGGTACTCGGTCGAATGAAACCATTGTCAAGTAGTTCTTGCAATTGGATCATCATTTGTTTCATCTCAGTTGGCGCAAGACGATAAGGAGTCTTTGCAATTGGAGCAGCTCCAGGCACAAGGTCAATTTGGAATTCTACTTGCCTATCCAAAGGAAGGCCAGGCAAGTCATCGGGGAAAATATCAGGATATTCGTTAACAACGAGAATATCATTTACAGTTTTCTTCTCCTCTTTTGAGACATTAACTGTGTAGGACAGATAGATAGAACACCCTTTCGATATGAATTTACGAGCTTTAAGGAAAGAGATTATTTTGAAGAGTCTTTGTTCACCGTAGACATAGATAGGATTCTCCCCTTCAATAGGAATACGTACTATCTTTTCATAGCACAAGAGTTCTGTGTGGTTCTTTGATAACCAATCCATGCCGAGAATAATATCAAAGTTGGGCAAGGAGATAGGGATCAGGTTAGCGAGAAAAGTATAGCCTTCAATTTCTATAACACAATCCCTATAGACTTTATCAGCAAGTAATGATATACTTCCCGCAATATCTACGTGAAATGGTTGCGCGAGTACAAAGCAAGCAATTTGAAAAGCATGCGCAAATTCGTAAGACACAAAAGAATCTGAGGCACCAGAATCAAATAAGATGTGAGTAGGTATAGAGTTGACAAGAAATGTACCCATCACAACATTTGGGTCCTCGCATGCCTCCTCTGAGGTAATCTGGAATGCACGACCCCTAGCTTTTGGCACCTCCTCCTTTTTAGTTGGAGTACCCTTTGATTGTTGAACAGGGACTTGGCTTCTTGCCGGTTGTTGAACAAAAGCTTAACTTCCCGTCATCTGACTAGTAAGGGTAGGGAAAAAATGCTTCTTGTGGTCAGTAATACCACATGCATAGCAAGTAACATCCTTTCTTGGGCAAGCTGGCTTTATATGACCCTTTTCTCCGCATCCATAACAGACAATGGATTCCTTGTCTATTTTGCATTGGCCCGGATGATTCCTTCCACAAATACGACATGAAGGCGATTGCATAGAAAAAGATTGTGATCTACCGCGTCCACGAGAGACACTTTGAGTTTGAACTTGATTACCAGGTTCAGTCCGAACAGATTGAGCTGGTAGAAAAGAAGGAACAGGAATAGTTCTTTCAGTACGTGGATGCTTTGGAGCAGTAACAGTGGCACCACATATTTCTAAGTCATGCTCACGTCTTCGAGCACATTCAACGGCTTTATCGAATGACAGAACTTCTCGATTGGCAACGAAATCGTGGATCTCATGTCATAGTCCCTCCATGAATAACTGAATTTTCTCGTCTTCAGTTGGAATATACTTTGTAGCAAACCTTGCTCTTTGATTAAACTGAGTTTCATACTCATTCACAGTCATTCCTCCTTGTTTAAGCTCGAGGAATTCCTTCTCCAATCTCCTCCCCATGTCTAGAGGACAATACTTCTCTAGCAAACGATTTTTAAACATTTCCCAGGCTAAATTCTCCTGGTCAAACCCGTTGAGAGCTTCATATGTTGCTTCCCACCAGGCCAAGGCTTATCCGATGAGCATTGCGGAAGCATAGTTAGCCTTGTCTTCATTATCCACATGAGAAATACGAAACACTTTCTCTGTGTTCTGGATCCAAGTAAGAACAATAATGGGATTGAGAACACCGGAAAGCTCTGTAGCACCACTACTCTTGAAATCTTTGAACGAGGGATGCTTCACCTCTCCTTTTGAAGATTCTCCAGTGGCTTTCTCTTTTCCCTTATCACCATTCTTTTTGTGTTCTTCGAGAGTCTGTCGAATAACACCGGTAAGTTTACCCAAGAGTCGCTCCTCACGAGGAGATACTGGAATATTCACTTCCTCGGGTTGAGGACCTCCACCAACCTCAGGGGTATGGCTACTAACCTGTTCAACCATTGCTCTGCAATACGGAGTAACATTGTATTTTAGAATATTAGGGTTTATTATTACCTAATACTTTTACTTATATATTTCCTATGGTTTGTATCCCTATACTTACAATGATTTAGTTCATATATTGAACTTCCAATAGTTTAAATCTAAATACCAATCCGTGGAATTTAGTTCACTCAAACTACTGCTCTGATACCATGATTGAAAGACCTTAACTTTCGTATTTATGAAAGACCCAAACTTTCATACTCGACAATATAGTTACTCCAAAACATGCTACTTGCATATTCATAAAAACAATATTTTACATTGATAAAGAGATTACAAACTACTGGATACAAACCGACTATTTTAAAGTGTTATATATTACATAACTTCCCAGGATTCTATAGTTTTATACATATGGGAGTGCAAAATACAATAGTTTCAAACTATTCATAAGCTTCTATCGATATAATAGTTTCAAACTATTCAAAAATCTTCTACCTGTATATAACTATACTGGATGCTTATCTCCTGCAATTTGTTAAACATTGAGATGGGTAAGCGGTGACGCTTAGTGAGTTCAATAATAGATACAATATAACGTTATGCCATATATACTTTAATATGTCAGAAGCAAAGAGGAACAAGGAACAACAAGGGTATATGTGAATCATGTGACAAACATTCCATATCAATCATTGATTTGATTTAAAGATATACAATCAATGAGACATAACAATTTCCATGCTTGCTATACATCAATAAAGCTTTGGCCCAAACGGCGCAGAAGATATACAACTTCGGATTAACATTTTGGTAGATTTCAGGCTTAAAGTCCTGTCTAACCTTCTGCCAATACCATAGAATAGAATTCATTCTTTTACGGAGACATGTTCTACATGGCCAGAGGCTACATACCAGTACTAACGTGAATCTAAGTCCTTTCACTGATCACATGGTCAAAGGTATTTCTTTGCTATTAAAAATAGCAAATAAAAATAACCCGGAAAAATAACCCGGAATAATAACACCGAAAGGCACGTAGCACATATAACACATAACATACAATTGTTTCTATATATTAAACTCACCGTGAAATAACCGGGGGCTAAAATATTAATTTGGGCAGTACTTCGGCTCTAAATATGACTTTCGTCGTTGAAAACCGGGCTCTGCGAAGGTAGAGCTTCGAAACCGAAAAGATAAATTTTTCGGGCTTCTCGGGAGTCTCGGGGCGTGTTTCGGGCTTTGGAATTAGTACTGGGGCTTCGGGGGAAGTGGAAGTAGAAGAATTATAAGTTTAGGGGTGAAAAGGGGCAAATTTCAAACATTTACCCGGGAGGTCTCGCACCCCTTATATAGGGCCAAGGTTCGGATCCGAAGCGAAGGGAAGAGGGCAGGTGGATGTGAGGCTCGGACCAGATGGCAGCTTCGGAGAGGCTCGAATGCGAGAAGTCATCGGCTTCAGGCGCGTCATCAGCTGGGTCTTCGGCTCGGAACAGCAGGCTTGCTGACGGCAGCCTAGGATTGGACCCAACTTCGGTCCAATGGGCAGGCTCCACGTTGGTGCGAGGGTAATCCGGAGGTGTCTCATGCGAAGGTATCCCATGCTTAGTGGACCTCGGACTTGGTCCAATCAGAAGGCAACACGCAAAGTTGCGGTCCAATCAGCAGCGAACACGTGTCCGACACGTGGAAGCCTCGCATAAGAGGGTGACGTGGCAGTACTATTCATGCGAATTTTCTTGAAAAATGTGACAAATCTTGTAAAATCCATAACTTTCGCATACGAGCTCCGTTTTTGACGTTCTTTATATGCACGCAAAGCTAAAATTATGCTCTACGACTTTAGTTTAGATTTCGTCGGCTAATTTTGACTTTAATTTTAATATTATTATTTTTAACAGACCGGGATAGGAAAATCCATTAAAAATTCATAACTTCTTCATCTGACGTCCGTTTTCGTCAGACTTTTTACCGTTGCACTACAAATGACGAGACCTTCAATTCTCGTTTAGGTTGTGTCGGCTAAAAATCACTCGATCTAAAATTCGAGTTTTTAGTTGTCTACTGCTAAGCTGAAACTTCGAAAAATCATAACTTCCTCATACGAAGTCAGATTTTGGCGTTCTTTATATGAAAGTTGATTATTTTCACGAGTTCTACAACTTTCATTTACATCACTAAGGCTAAAAATTAGTTTATCGAAAACTGAATTTTTACGCCACAAAGTATTTTCCGGATTTATCACTGATCTTCGTTTGGTCATTACTTCTTCGTTATAACTCGGATTTCGACGAGGTTTTCGCCTAAATGTTTCTAATGAGATTTTCTACAACTTTCAATAATAAAATTTTACTTATTCCAAATTTTATATTTTCGTTATATTTCACTATTTGGCTTTTAATTGGAATCTCATAAGACTTCCAACATTTTATGACTGATTCTAAACATAGTTTTACTTTATTTCTAGCAAAAACTATCTGTTAGAACTCAACATTCAAATTCACTTAATATTTCATAATATTATTTACTTAAAACACGATTTCAAAACGTGTATGTTACACAGTCAAGGAAGCGGTGGGTGAGAGTGGACACCCATTAAGCTGTCATTTTATAGACAACAACCTTATACCCCCCCCCCCCCTTTATAGACCGGCTTCGTGAATGAGGCCTACTAACGGTAAAACTGACTTGCTCTTATATATATATATATATATATATATATATATATATATATATATATATATATATATATATATATATATATATATATATATATATATATTATTAACTTATAATACTATAAAGTATAAGGGTTGAATTTTAACTTTTAAAACTCTAGGGTTTGGAATTAAAGTTTTCTAAAGTGACTTTACAAATTCCAAAACTTGAGGGCAAGTTTTGAAACTATTCAAAAACTTTTCGTTTCTATAACTTATGAGATTTAATGGCTTTAAAGAAAAGACTTTTGGAATTTCATAACTTGAGGACAAGTTATGGAGTCCATTAAGTGGCATTTAGATCAAGAATTACACTTAACAAACAATTTGCAAATAATTCTTATGATCTACTAAAACTCATAAGTATGAATATTCATATCAACAATTTCAAGAATCATATAAACACATATAAAACTTGAAAATTTGATAATAACCATTGAAAATGGATTAGCATAATCATTACCACATCAAAAACAGGTTTTATAAGTCCAAAACAGTTTAGGGTAATGATTCTAGTCCATTTCCAGCAGCAAAACTCGAAAATCTGCACACAGGGCCTCCTACTCGTCAAGTGCAAGAACCTACTTGACGAGTAGGATGAGTTCACACTTGGACTCGTCGAGTCCTCCCATGGACTCGGCGAGTTCACTATACAGTTTGCAGAATTTTGACTTTTTCAAGCAGTTTGCATCAAGTATAAAGAAAACAAGCCTAGGCTCTGATACCACTGATGGGTTTTAAGCATTCTAACACTCATATGGTGCATGTAACCCTAGAAACCTTGGATCTATGTTTTCTCTAATATACATGCAAATATGATTTTCCAAGGTTCTCATTCTAACTAGCAAACCATGGGGTACTTGTAATATAAAATTAGTAGAATGGCATACCTTTCTTGTTGCTTGGATTCCTAAAGACCTTGTGAGCCTAGCACCCCAAATGTGATGCCTCAAATGCTTCACACAACACCACAACTCTTGGAATAACTTGAGAGAAGTACACTTGAGCACAAAATTCGGCTAGCCCTCACTTCTTGTGTCTAAGATCTCATTTTGCTTCATATGAGGTTCCTTATATAGTGTGTCACATGTAAGGTTACACCATGTAATCCCTAATGTGCATGGCTTTTCATTTCCCCCATGATCCATGTGTTTTAACCTCCATGGAGCATCCGTGGAGCACCCAATGGGTTCTAGCCCAATCTAGTGAATCATGGACCATAAGCCCACTATATAAGAATGAAAGATTTACATAATCAATCCCCATTTAATTAGCCTCTTTTGATCACAAAATTAATTCCAAATTAATTTTTGATCAATACTAATTAAATAATATGATTTCATATTAATATATTAGAATATATTAACAAATCATAAGTGTCCTTATTCTCATTTTGTCTATCCAATTGTGGAGATTCCATGCAACCCAAATGGACCATGTCAAGTCGGGTCAAGTACATACTAAATATAGTTATGGACTTAGACACCTTATCCAACAATATATTCCATATTCAAGTTCATCTTCAAGATTGATTTGTAGGTTTGAAAACCCTAAATCGAGATCATCTTCAAGCTTGTTAGAACTTTAAGAACTCATCAGACCTTCGAGCTCGATTTTTGGAAAACCTCTACATGTGAGTGTGTTCATCTTTAAGGAACCCAAAACATATAAAATCGATATCTTTTTTGTTCTTGAAAATCGATTTATGGGTTGAAAACCCTAACTCGACTAAGGATTGTTCTTGAGTTCGATTTTTGATCTTTATGTGTTTTTGGAAAATACACATAGAGCAATATGTATGTTTTATTTGTATGTGTGTTGAAGATCGTGTGTGTGTGTGTTCATCTGATATAGGGTTCTTGAGTTTATGTGTTCATCAAATCTGATTTTGTGTTCATCTTAGATTTGAAGAAACAACTTACCAAAAAAAAGATGTAGATGATGAATGACTTAAAAGGGAGAAAATGGTGGCTTGGATCTGATATTTGATGAACATGTTGTAGTAGGTGTTCGATTTTTAAACTCAAGAACCCAAAACACACAAAATTTGATATTGGATGAACATGTTGTAGCAGGTGGCCGGAAAAATCAAGAACATCGTAGTCTCGCTGGAGAAGATGACCAAAGCATTACCGGAACTGTCAAATACGCCTGAAGTCGTCTAAACCTACTATTGCAGGTCATAAAGATGTTTTTTGAACGGTTCAACAAGTTTAATGGGAAAATATGGACAAAAAAAACTCAGTGACTAAATATGTACAAATCGAAAAATAGATTACCCTTTTAAGTTATTATCCCTAATAAACAAATAAAATATATATCAAAAAATAGAAAGGGTAAAATTGTCATTTTATGTCCGTCAGGGACGGTCCAAGTGAGAAAAAACAACGGTCCGAGTGAGAAAAAACCAGTACATGACGGTCCGAGTTAATTTTTGAAAATATGGACTAAACGTGCAATTAGACACTTACACGAGAGACAAATCGTATAATTACTCAAATAAATATATTACTATCCTTAATGATATTTAACCCCCATTATTTGTCGTTGTTAGGTTGAACGTCTAAGACCCTCACCGGGACCTCATTGAGTCTAGATGATGTCAACACGCAACAATTCCACAATCCTGTCTAATAATGAACATAAAATTATGCATTTTTTGTGATGAAATGGAAAATCTTAAAATGAATGATAGATAATCAAGTCAAGCAACATATTTATAAAATTCAAATTACAGTAGTTACAACTATTCATGAAAAGTTGCAATGGTTCGAAAATACTTGTAAAAATGTTTTATCCTACCAAAAAACCATAGAAACTAGCCTTTTTATTTAGCATTCCCTACAAAAAAAAATTAAAAATTTTAAAGGGAATCTAAACTAATAAACTCACCGAAGTTTTCATCACCCACTAATGCCAGCAACAATCCTACAATTCTCACTCATGAACATGAAATAATGCATTTTTGATGAAATTGAAAACTTAAAAAAGTGAATGATCATAAAATCAAGTCAAATGACATATTTAAAGAACTCAAATTCAACAATTATAACTCTTCACAAAAAGTTGCAATGGTTCAAAAATATTTATAAATACAATTTTCCCACCAAAATCCTCTAAACACTAGCCGCCTTTTAGAATTCCTTACAAATCATTTTTGGAAATTTTGAATGGAATTTGAATTTAAACTAATAAACTCATCAAAGTTATCATTTCTTTTATTGGTTTAAAAATACAACCTTTTAGAATTCTCTACAAATCATATTTGAAATTTTTTAATGGAATTTGAATTTGAACTAATAAACTCATCAAAGTTTTCATTTCTTTATTAAAAAGTTGTAATGGTTCAAAAATACAAAAGTTTTCATTTCTTTATGAAAAAAGTTGTAATGGTTAAAAAATACAAAGACAATTTTTCCTATGAAAAGACACTAACCCCTTGTTAGCAAAACACCAACTACTCAACAAAGTGATAAATACTATATTGCTCCAATACATGCTTCCCTCGTGGTGTTGTCTGCTTAGCGTCCGTTATTTAGACAAGGAAGGAATATGATGTTGTATTCCTTTTCTCTGGAGAGTACATATTTTTGTTGCAAAAAGGAAATTAGTTATAGTGTTTATTGATTTCGAAGGAATTGTTGGTGATTTTAGTGTCACCATGTCATTTTAAGTAACTGGAACTAACATGTGAGCTAAGGGGTTTCATGATTTGTACTCTAATATATGTACGGGTTTGTGCGGAGTGCACGCATGTATAAGATCGAATCAGAAACCGTTTCGACGACTAGTCGGGGGTCCGGGGGCAGCGCCCCTTTGGCGGGGTCTAGGGGCAGCGCCCCTAGCGGGGTCCAAGGGGCAGAGCCCCTGGCTGGATAATGGAAAATTCAATTTATTGATGGTGATTATGGTAAAACTAACGAAACTCGTTAATTTTTGGTAACCCTAATCTGGATTAATATTACTTGCTTCCTAAGCAAGTAATGACGGCCCAACCCTAATGGAGCCCTAATCGTGTTTAGTATATAAACAACTCTTCATTTCCAGAAGACGGACGTTTTTAGCTCTCGTTTTTCATCACACATTCACAGAACCTTTTAGCATAATAGCTTACGTTTTCTGTGCCTAGAAACGTAGGTGTCCGCTTGGATTATCCTAGGCTGAATTTCTTGTAACTCATAGGGTAGAAATATCAGTTCGGAAAATGATATCACGATCCAAGCTGGTATCCAAATCTCCACCGCAAACCCTAATTTTCCCAACAGGAATTGGACTGAGTTTTCATCCGGAAAATTTAGCCTTGACAATTCACGACACGACACGAAATAAACGGGTTTGGGTTGAGTTTTTCAACCAGCCAACTTGTCAACCCGTTTATTAAACAGATCATATATGAGTTTCTCAAAAAATATACGGATTGACCCTCCAACCCGTTTAAAATTTTAATAAATAAATTATATATTTTGTAAATGTATTAAGTATTATACACTATACAGTTTACACTATATAGTAGGATAAGATACACAATATCATTGACCATTTGACTTGTAGATAACCATCTGCTAATTTGCATTGTAACACGTTTAGCGTTTGCCCTGAATAATCTTAGTATCTCACAAGAACGGTGGCATGAACGATTGAATCATTATCGAACGACATCGATGCCTACGATTGAATTTATCTATGTTTGTATTAATGTTTTAGTTTGAACATGTTTCCATGAATGTTTTGGATGTGTAAGACTTAAGTTTCTAAAATTCGGATATGTTTGCATCAAGAATTTATTAATGTTTAATTATCAATTTTACTTATGGAATCTGACTCACGAATACATGAACCCAAATCCGACCCACGAACCTGTCAACCTATGAACCCGTATAAATAATTGGGTTGACGGGTCATATATGGGTTTATGTTCCAAACCCGCCTACCTGTGACCCGCCAACCCATGATCTGTATAATTAAATGGGTCGTGTTTGGGTTGGTATATTTTGATCCGTCATCCCAAACACGACACGATTACCAGGCCTAGGAAAATTGTTGGTATTTTCTACTGAAGACTATATGACCCAAGTTGTAGTTTCATATCATAGATCTGTTGCAGGAAAAATATAACCAAAGTTGATCATTAACTTTTGATAACTAGGTTAAAATTGCCACCTAGACTTTGATTATGGTTTCATGGTTCTACTTAAGGATAATGTCCCCTCTATTCTTTGTAATTGTCATTTAGGGAGGAAAAAAAAATCTGCAATATCTTTTAAAGATAGTAAGAGCATGTTTTGTGTGATCAACCATGCAATAATTTTTTTTCATAATAATGTACCATTATAATCTTCAATTTTATGTCCTAACAAAAGAAGAAAAAAAAACCGATGCCTCTGTCCGTACCCATTCACAATTTGAGGTTCAATATTCATTCTACAATCTATAACTATTCAGGTTTCACCACCATATTCTTGTGCATTAAAAGGCGACATATTTTCTTTATAACCAGAGCATTTTGCATTTAGAAGCAAATAAATCTCATTTTGTCGCCCCATCTTACCAAACACCTCTAAAACATACTCCCCAAGAATAGGGGCAATCCCAACATCATAATCAACCATTTGTTGCAACAAAAACAAAGCCCTCTCATAACATAAAGCTCCACAACATGCTCTTATCACAATATCTGGTTTCGGGTCTCTTTTACCCATTTTACTCAAAATTGGCTCACACTCCAAAATCTTTCCATTCTCAATCATATTAGAGAACCATTTGTTAGCATTAGTAGGAATCACTCTCAAACCATCATCCACCATCATCGTGTACTTCTCAATAGCTTTATCAATTCTTCCAGCATTAAAATAAGCATCAATCAAAGTCTTGTAGATATTGACATCAGGTGATAAATACTTCATACGCATTTCCACGTACATTTTTTCTGCATCATCTATCATGTCATTCTCACAGTACCTCATTATGATATTACTATAACCCATTGTATCCATTGAAAAAGACTTAGCCATTGGTGCGTGAACAATCTTCTTGAAAACACTATCAATAATGCCATTATCAGTGTACCTCTCTCTATCCATGTCAATTAAAGGCTTCTTTGACTTTGGTGATTTACCAACCTTTTTGAAAACACTATAAGCTTCTGACCCTTTCCCCATTTTGAAACATTCATTCACCATGATATTGAAAGTATCAGAATTTACTGCTGGGAAAACAGGTGGGTTGTGTGTATCTAACATGCTATTGAACAAAGCTTCGGCCTCTGGTTTCTTTTCCCACTTGAGAAGAACCTCTAATAGCTTATTACATGTAGCAGGAACCATTTTGAATTTTTTATCTAACAAAGACTTGTAAGACTCCATGGCTTCTTTTGGTTTACCTTTACTGAAGAACCACTCCATGAAGGTTGCATTGATGATACCATCATAAACCCTGCAACTGAATTTAAGTTCATCAAAGAATTCATTGGCTTTTTCCAGATTATCCAAATTCAGATATCCAGATATGATGTTGTTGAAGACATGAGAGTCAGCCCCTTTGCCATCCCAAATCATTGTCCATAGTAAGCTCACTGCTTCATCAATACGCCCAGCATCAATCAGACCCTTGGTTAAATAACGAAAAGTAACTTGAGAGGGAGTAAAGGGAGCATTATCCTTAATGTGTTGGTAGACTTGTAGGGCTTTATCAACTTCTCCATTTTCACAGTGGGATACAATCAAGAAATTGTAGGAAACAACATTAGGAACTATGTTCGATTGCTTGAAAAAGTAGGTGAAATGAACTATGGCGTCTAAATACCGCTTCGCACGATACATTGAGGCGATGATTTCGTTGCAGGTGAAAACGGTGGGACGTATGCTGAAAAGAAGTGAGTGTCGAGCAACAACAGAGGCGTTGTCGAGATCACCGGCTCGGATTAGCGATTGGACGCGGTTGTGGAGACTGAGTCGAGGTCCATGATCGAGATCAGTTAAAGAATCAGGTTTAATAGGGTCGAGTTGTTCTACGGCGGAAGAAAGGACGAAGGTTCTAAGAGGGATTAAGATGTTAAGGTTTGTTGTTTGAGACTGGAGTGGTAGAGATTGAGGGTTTATGGTCGCGGTTATGCTGGTGGTAGTGGTGGTGCGGAGAGATGCAGGACGGCGGAGGGAGCGAAGGATTAATCGAGCCACCGTCATGGTTGGAGTGTGGATGGGAAATTTGGAAGAACCCTAGTTAAACCCTCTCGTGAAGCTATTAAATATTTGTCTTCATCTTCTATAACAGATTCTATCATTCTACGTACTCATAATGGGGAACAATGTTTAAAAAGAAAATTACAAAATTACACAAACACCCCTAAACCCTCTATGAATGAAGCTAAATATTTAAATTCATTTTCTACCAAGAAACAATGGGCTAATGTCATAAGAGTTTTATCCTTTTGTGTATTTGTGGTTCATTAAACAAGATTTAGATAGTTTTTGTATTTATACTCTTTCAAACAATGTTTTAAAAGATTAAAAAACATACAAAATATAATGAATTTTGTACGAACTTTAATTTGTTTTCTTATTATTGTCATTTTTAACTGGTTATTAGTTATTACACATATCTTGTTTTGCAGTTTGTTAGATTTTTTTAAAAAGTGAAAATGCATTTATTTTATACATAGTAAAAATCATGATAAATAATATATTTACAATATCGAGTTTTAATTCACTTTCTTTCATACTATTGATTTTTTCTTAAAAAGGAACTTCTTTAATAAGAGTTCATAGTCAGTTTTTGTGTACAGACTAATCTTTTTCTGTAGGACCGGTCCATTAGTTTTTTATGTCCCGGAGAAGATGGTTAATTATGCCCCTTCATTTGTTTCAATCCTATACAAATTTTTAGTTCACAAAAACTCTTTTAAAACAATATAATTGGGTAATAGTAGTCTACAAATATGAATAATATATAGTACATTTAGTATGATTTAGGACTCAAACTTTTTCTAGTTCTAAGCCTAGAACAATTCCTAAGTTCTTACCAAAATGTTCATATGGTTGTAGTTTTTCACTTTTATATCAAATTACATGTCTGAAGGACACAAATCTTAATGGGCCTCTATAATATAAGTGTCACCAATGATGATACTATAGTCTATAATCCAAGATCAACATGTTTTATCACCCTAAAAAAACTATTAGATGGCAATCTTTTATTGGCTTTAAACCATTCAGACCATACAATCTGTCTTGCAGTTATTTCATAACCATGTACTCAAATTTAGTTAAAGTTGTACATAGAAAAAAAATATTAAATTTGTTCTCTGTTGAATAGGTTATTTAGCTAAAATCAATGAAAATTATATTAATTTTTGTTTTTGAGGTTTATCTCTAAGAAAAGAGGAAGTCGTGGTAAATGGAGAAGAGACACCAGTGGTACCTCCAAGGTACCACTCCCTCTTAAGTGTGTTGGAGGGTTAGGAGTGGTAGGTTGTTTATTTGGTTCCATTTACCTACTCTTTCTCTCTCTCTTTCTAATATTTTTCTCTTGTATCATGTATTTAAAGATATAGTTTTCATATGCTGTGGGTTAGATAAGATAGGAGAAAAAAAGATGATGTAGCAGTGAGTTTTGTAAGTTGGGAGGGAATAACTCCCACCTCGCGTATGAGCGGTACCTCCAAGGTATGATACCTTACTTAGTGGGTTCACATTTGTGGGTTGAGTGGGTTAAATTATCGGTTTCACTAACCTAATTATATCAACTTCAACTCTTGCATTAATCATTTGTTTTTTTATGTATCAACACTTGTACCAAAACAATTTTTTTATGTTTTTAATTCCCTAGTCTCTAAATTATTTGTATGTTTTAATATTATGTAAATTAGTTTTGTATAATTTTTTTTGTTTGTGTTTATTTTAATATAAAAAAAAATTGAGTGGGTTGGAAAAAATAAGTTTTTCATGTGTTGTTGGGTGAAAAATATAAAAGATAGAAGAGAAAGAAAAGTTGATATGCAGCTAATGTGACAGTGGGTTAAATAGATTTAGAGGAAATGACTTCCTCCACCTAGAATCTCCAATTGTTAACCTATATTATGACTTAAAATTATCGACACTTCATCATTCTATTAGTTTTAAGCTATAATTAAATTACTTCTCCACTGGTTAACCTCTTCCAATAATCTATCACTGTCTATTTAAAATAGTCCATAAAATTTACTCCGTTTAATTAGTCATTTTTTAAACACACGTCATATTTTATAAACGTTGAATGTCACAAACACACAAAAATAAAAATAAATGTATATTGGTTCTTTATTTTATAAACGTAAAATATTAAAAAATTAATGTCATAGTTATAAAAAAATTGGAAATATTATATAATCGTTATAAGTTTAGATTTCTTAATATGTCATTAAATATTTGATAGAAATAATTAATTAGTAAATTAAAAATATTTAAAGTCAAAAGGTAATTAAGGGGTAAAACGAAATATGATTAGAAAATAAGGGGTAACATACTAAAGATGAAAATATATTCATCACTCAATATTATTGAGTGATCAATATAAAAAAGCAATTAGCTCCAATAGTAATAACTAATAAATAACTTAAAGCAAACAGTAATAAGCTCAAAAATAAAAGCATCTTCAATGGTTAACCTACTCTTTCATTTAATATTTTTGTCATATTGTAACGTCCCAAAAATATGATCCAAAATTTTCATTTTTAATTTAAATAAAACGGTATTCCAAAAATATTATCCATGCATCTCAAATGAAAATAATTGTCTCAATAACATTTTAGGGTGATTTCTCAAAAGTGGAATTCATGTGGTGTGTGCGATTGTTAAGCTTTTATAATAGTTTTTTTCTTATAAATTTAAATTATTGATTTTCATTTATCTAAAATGTTCATAAAACCTCCTCATTTAATTAGTAGTCTTTAAATATATTATACTTTAATATGAAATATTTTAAATTAAGGTTATCATTAGAAATTAATATAAAAACATTTAATAAATGAAAAACTATGATAGAAATTATTAAATAGTTAAATAAATGAAAAATATTTAAAACTAAAATACAATTAAGGGGGTAAAAATAAAATATGTCAAAAATAGAAAATGTTAGATGTTTTAAGTTTTATACTATATTGACCACTCAATATATATTGAGTGATCAATATAAATACATAAAAAGCAATCTACTCTAATACTGTTAAATGAAAATAAGTTACGAATCAATTGAAAAAAAAAACGGAAAATGACACAAATGCCCTACAAAGTTTCTAAGGTTGGTCGATTCAGTCCCTAAAGTTTTTGTCGGACTTAATGGGTCCCTAAACTAGGATACGACCTGCTCTTTTAGTCTCTGTCAACCTGTAATAGTCGGTTCACCGTACGACAGTGGCCATTTAGACCAAAAAAACTTACATTGTGCCCATATAAAGCCAAAAAAATAAGTTTGGGGATCAAATGCAATCTCACCTTCATCTCCACCCAATACCACCCTTGTTCCACCTTCCTCACATAAACAATACACCATCCATCCCTATGTCCCAGCTTCCCTATACTCCATCATCACCGACCCAACCATCATCATCGTCTTCCATGCACAACAATATTTCCATGTCCGCTTCGTCAATTCCATCGATACCATGGCCATCATCATCGTCATCCCTGCAAATCTCATCACCGATCTCACCCAGTCACCCCTTTTGCGATGAGATCTCCCTCTCTCCTTCATCAATTCATGTCGCCCAAAATTACATTGTGTTAGATCTTGGTAATGGTTGCAAGTTTGCTCTCTTTTGTCTGTGACACACAGAAATCGTACAATACTCATCAATTCCACGATTCCCTTGTCTACTAATCCTCTGTAAAATTTTAGCGTGATTTAGTTAATAGTTGTAGACTTTGATATTCTTTTGGAGGCTCAAAAATTGCAATTTTTTTATTTTGTTTACTTTGGTTAATACACTATGAATCATATTGATCATGATAATGGCATGAAAGCTGGTTAACTGTGGTTATTACTCGGTTAATACTTGTATCTTGTAATAGGATGAAACATTTGATGTTCCATTACACTATTCGTAGTTGTGTGAATACTTGATTTATGCATGATCATTATGCCATTAAAACATGTAATGAGGAAAGAAAAACAATGGTACTTTATGGAAGATGCATCACCGGAATTGGCGAGATACTTGGGGTTGTAAAAGAAAATTTGCATTGGTTTCAATATGGTATTTGTTGATGCAATTGGCAAGATAATCTACGAACTTATCTTTTTTGGCTTTATAGGGACACAATGTGATTTTTTTGTCTAAATGGTCATTGTCACATAGTGAACCGGCTATTACAGGTTGACAGAGACAAATGAGCAGGTTGTATCCTAGTTTAGAGACTCATAAAGCCCGACAAAAATTTTAGGGACTGAATCGACCAAACCTAGAAACTTTGTAGTGCATTTGTTGCATTTTCCCATAGAAAAAGCTTTAAAATAAGTTTCCATTGGAGCTAATAGTGTTAAATGAAGATGAATCAATTAAAAAAACTTTTAAAATAAGTCTCCATTGGAGGGTGATGCTCTAAGACAACAATGATGAGACATTTTGTAAAGTGTATTAGTAGTGTATAATCGGATTTCCCAATTCAACATGGAATTGCAGTAAACCTTTTTTCATTCACTTATTGGCATGAAAGAAGCATAAATTACCTGTGACTAAGAAATGATCAGATTAAAGAAGGGAGGATATGCAAAACTTAATTTATACTGAAAGGCTGAAAGCACAATCCAGCTAAAAGATTTTAGTTTTCCATTTATAAAAAGTAAGATGAATCTATGCTCCTTGGCCTATAGTAAGTGAATGAGAGGGTATGGGTTCTGGGTCTTTTTCCAG
This sequence comes from Lactuca serriola, assembly GCF_051521515.1. NCBI lineage: Eukaryota > Viridiplantae > Streptophyta > Magnoliopsida > Asterales > Asteraceae > Lactuca > Lactuca serriola. The sequence continues at coordinate 217,867,671 of NC_136412.1, read as the reverse complement.
TCAAAATTGACTAATAGGCAATCCCCTTTTTCCGTGATAATGTGAAAGGACTCAATTCCTTCTTTCTTCCCCAGCAAAATGTAGCAGGAACAGCCTTCTCGCAGTCGCATTAAGGATATTTTTTCTTGAAATTTTTATTTTGTTTTATTATTTTTTGTGAAATCTCCAATCGTGGCCAATTAACATGAAGAATCATAAAAAGATCTTGGACCAAAACATGAAGAATCAGAGAAAGATTCAAATATTTTTGCTAACAGGTTGTCATCTTTAAAAGGCGATGGACAATGGTGGGTGGTGTTGGTCGGAATCTGGAAAGAAAAAAAAAGGAATCAAAGAAAGATCGAGGACAAAAGTGTTTGTTTTTTAGCACCACTCCTATACAACCAGATTTTATGCCACATTTCTTTGTCTCCTTGTCTCCTCGACTTCTCTTCATTTCCTCGGCTTCTGTTGTTTACATTAAAGACGTGTTGTCTTTAAGGTGACTCTAAATTCCAATTGTCGCATTCGCTTTTCATCCTTTATGGTCGACTCTCCCTGAATCCATTCTATTTGGATTGCACTTCTAGTGTGGATCTAAAATTTGGCCCAAACAAAATATACTCATAACAACTTTATAAAATTTGTTGCCCTCGTCTCAATTGATGGCCTGGCGGCCCATCTCGTCCACCCCTTGGGTCGATTATGTTTCATGTCCACGAGTCATTGCAGTTGAACATTCATGTTTATAAGGATAACTAATGTCAAGATTTGAACATAAGTCACTAAGTTACTCATCACATCTTCCACACATGCTTTAGCAAGTCACCACAGTTCACTTGATTTGAATTTTTTTTTTTTTTGGAATGTGATTTGAATTAATATTATAGAAGAATAAATTGATATTCCTTTTATGTTATCTTATTATTTTAGCTTTTTCTTGTATGTACTAGGTAAGTTACAAGGGCCTTGATGAGGGTGGTTTGGGCATTTAAAAGGATTAATGTAAAATCTTCTAACGGTATAAAATTTTCAAAAGTGTTGTATCTTGATTTCATCATGGTTAATATTCAAAAAAGTAGGTATAAGACGTTCATTTAATATAAAAATTAAATATGAAATTCTAAACATTTGAAAAGTTTGAATTTATAAAAAAATAAATAAAAAATATTGAATTATTAAAATTAAAATGTTTTTTTTCTCTTTAAATTTAAACAAATAATTTAGATAAATAAACAAAGGAACTAATGATGTTTTAATTTATAAAATTTGAAATTAAAATCAATTAGTGAAACTGATATGCATTTATTATTACCTTTATTGTAATTATTATATTTAAATATTATGTGGAATTTAATAAACTAAAAAAATTAAAAAATAACATGTGGGAAAAAAAACTAATTTAGAATAACCATATAATGACATGTGGCAAAATGAATGAGAGTGACATGTAAGAAAAAAAAAATTGATATTTATTAGGATAGATAAATAATATGGAACATGGTTGGCATAATTAATAAGGACATGCAAGTGTATTACTATATTGAATAAAAAAATAAAGTACATTGTTGATATAGGTAAAAAGAGTGAAACATATTGAAACCAAGTATGTTGCTATTATTGTAAGAAAATGGAAGTACATTATTATTATGGATAACAAAATATTGTACTTTGAAGTTTCTTTTAAAATTTCAACAAAACCAAAAAGGTGAAATAGCACGATGCTATTTACTAAAGAACTCAAAAAGTTGTTGCAATTAATTCATAACTTTTCATCCAACTGTTTGTAGTCATACAGCTAGCTAACAAACTAAACACTGCGTAATTAGTAATTACCAACATGCCCTCCTTATATGCTAACTGAATCCATATCAAAATGTACATTTTAAATAGTCATATGGTTGACCTCAAAAGTCAACAGTTAGTAAAATTGACCTTCAGTGGAAACAGGAGAGCTCTGTAGTATGCTGCTGCGAAAACTTTGACACTATACAACTACACATTTTAAATTATATACATCCTGATCATCATTAAAAATTAAAAAATTAAAAAAAAAAAAAAAAGGAAGTTATTTGCTACTTTTTACAGGAGATTGTGTTATTATACTTATACGTTGTTTTAATTTCTCATTTGAGGCTTCCTTTTCTGCCTTCTTTTTATCCGCCTCTAATTGCCTGGTGTTTTCTTCGTGTGCTTGATTAAACATTCTCACAAACTTGACCAAAGTTGAAACAACTGAAAACAAAAAGCTATGAATATAAATATAATCAGACTTATAAAATGTTTTGTAATTTATTATTTATTACCTTGCTCATATGGGCAACGGACTGGATCCTCGCCAAAGTAAATAATTAAAGCATCCACATTCTTACCCTATAATAAGAATTAAGAAGAAGCTTTGCTTAAAAATGTAAAATCTTTAAAAAAATTATTTTATATCTAAAAGGGAAAAAAAAATATGAGACATACAACGGTAGAATATAGAGAAGCCAATGATCTTGCTTCCCCTTCTGCTGAACAAAGGAAATCCTTCAAAGCCTACACCAATAAAACACAATATTTCGGTTAAGACGACCTTATCTTGTACTGTGTTTGGCTTGTATTGGACTGAAACTGATGTCAATGGAACAAAAATTACAATTTTTTGTTCCACCAAAAAAAGGTGGGACAGGGACCCACTCTCAATCTTTTGCCTATGCAAAAGACGTAAATGTCCTTCTCAACCTTATCATCAAAAATAGCCCTAGAAAGCTTGTCCACTCTTGTCCCGTGTAAGAAACACACACAGCCTAAGGCTGTGTCTGTTACATAGAACGGGACACAATTGGACAAGTTTTTTTAGGGCTAGTTTTAATGATGAGGATGAGGAGGGCATTTACGTCTTTTGCATAGACGAAAGTTTGAGAGTGGATCCCTATCCCACCTTTTTTGGTGGAACAAAAAATTGTAATTTTTGTCCCATTGATATCAGTTTCAGTCCAATGCATGTCAAATGCAGTACAACCTGTTATGTCATGTCGGATTGATATTCTTACCTTGCGGAAATTTTCAGACACGGGTCCATCATTTTCAGACATTGACAATTCCTGGACAACTTTCTCTAATCCTTTGGTAATAGCTTGCATTTCCTCTGCCAAGTATTTCAATTGCATCTGGACAGAAATAATCAAAATATAATTGAACATTTAAAAAAAAAAATTGTAGAAGATTAAACTAGAATATACCTTTGCTGCAGGTTCCAAACTTTGAAGATCCTTGGAAAAATCAAGAACTTCAGGTAGTTTGTCAGCAAGCACCTACATGCATCCACCATAATTCACAAAAGTTGAAAACAATATAATTTTCTTTTTTACTTTTACTTTTACTAAAATAAAAGGAAAAGAAATAAAATAAATACCTTACAAAGATAATGCATAAGTGTCATTCTATTGTTCCTTGCACGTGTGTCTGTAAGTTTCAACAGGCTATCCAACCTGAACCCAATCGCAGACCCTAAAACAAAATCAATTTTTATATTTCTGTGAGTATAAAAAGTCAAAGTCAAACTTAACTCACCTCTTGCAGTCCCTTGATTCAATGCATTTCCTAAAGAAAGAATTGTTTGCATGACTCTCTTCAATTTAGCAGAACCCCTGGTCTGATACAAACACCATCAACATTAATTAAATAAAAAATATAAAAATATTAATAAATTAATAACTAATTAACTATCATAACTTGCCTGTTCTACTGCAGAATTTATTATGTTGAGGTTCTTCCTGAGATCAGAAACCTAAATGCCAACAAAATTCAAGTTTCATATTTATTTAAAAAAAAATGTCATCATATGAATATCTTCTCAGTTCTCACCTGTGTGTTGAACTGTAACTTAAAAGAGAAAACTCTGAGTTTAGATTCTGTACGTGGAACCTTCATTAGCTCCAAGAAGAACTGTTGCAATAAATAATAAATATAAAGGTATCCATCAAATTAATTTAGGGAAAATGCGTATATTACAAAGTAGAAACCTGTTCACATTTGCCCAATTTATCCGTCTCTCCTTTGTAACCCTAACCATAAAAATCGTTAGTTATCGTTTAAGCAGGGCTATTTCTGTCATTTAACCTTTTTAAACAGTTCAAATAACATTTTACCTTAAGCAGCTCCATTTCCTCTTTTGTTGGACAAAACTTTATGAGGTTGTCCACTTGATCTGAATCCATTGCCGAGTCTTCTAACGCAAGGACATGATGCTGTTAAGTTTCACATACAAAGAACATTATTTAGTACAAATTATAAATTTTAAAAACAATAAAATAGATATCTAAATGACCTTACCATCAATTCATTTAATGGTATTTTGACCTTTGAAAGCATGATTTCACAGTTATATGCCCTCCTGTGCTCAATCTGCAGGAAATTGAACAATATAAAATAACTTTATGTACAAAGAATTACAACCTCATGAACAAGATGATATTTTACCAGTTGTATTCTTTCAGGTTTATTAGCTACCACTGCCCGAGATTTTGACTTTTCTGCCCCTTGGTCAGGGTTAGGGTTTGATGCTGAGAACAGAGACTCGAGTTCTGATATATCAATTTCGGGTGCCCTAATGTGAATGAACCATTAGTGGGAGACATGACTTCATCCTTTTTCAAGAAAGAAAAAAAAAAGGAAAAAGAAAAAAGAAAAAATTACTTTGCAAGATCACCAGATTTTTGTGTCTCAGCCCACAAACTTCCTTGTACTGCTCTTGTTATCTTCAACCAATGCAAAGGCTTCAGTTTCTTGGAATGTTGAGTTTTCAAAGAAGTTGTTTTTGACAAACTACGCCCTTTAATTAAAGGTGGTGGAGGAGATGGAGCTCCAGGATTAGTGCCTGCTTTTCGTGGGGGTGGAGGTGGGACAACACCCTTCTTCACATTTCCACTAGAGAAGGTTGGAGGAGGTGGTGGTGGTGGAGTTGAAGAAATCCGTGATGCTGGAGGAGGTGGTGGTGGTGGGCCTGAAGAAATCTGTGATGCTGGAGGAGGTGGTGGTGGTGGTGGTGGTGGACCTGAAGAAAGCCTTGATGCCGGAGGAGGAGGAGGTGGTGGTGGTGGTGGTGTGCCTGAAGAATTCCGTGATGCTGGAGGAGGAGGTGGTGGTGGTGGTGGGCCTGAAGAATTCCGTGATGCTGGAGGAGGTGGTGGTGGTGGTGGTGGGCCTGAAGAATTCCCTGATGCTGGAGGAGGAGGTGGTGGTGGTGGTGGGCCTGAAGAATTCCCTGATGCTGGAGGAGGAGGAGGTGGTGGAGGACCTGAAGAAATTCGTGACGCTGGGGGAGGTGGTGGTGGTGGGGGAACGGGGGATGCAACTCTTTCATCTCTACCTTCCTTTACAGGTGGTGGTGGTGGTGGTGGTGGTGGAGAGGGACCTGCTCTAATAACTGGCTTGTCCTTTAACGGAGGGGGAGGAGGCGGTGGTGGTGGAGAAGGTTCAAGTATAGTATCCCTTTTGTCCTTCGATGGAGGAGTTGCAGGGTATTGTGGGGAGGATAAAGATTGAAAAGGTTCAATCTTACTATCTGTTTTGTCCCTTTTTAATTGGCTACGATGGAGGATGGATGGGGAGGAGGGAGACTTAGTGTCCTCCTTAGTGTCCTTTAATGAGGGGCTAGGTAGTAGAATGGAGGGGGGGATTAATGGAGTTTTAGTAGGTTTAAGTTTAACCTTACTCTCTGCAACTTCCTCTGATTCTTGATTTGAAGGAAGATGAGCTTCAACAGACAACTTTTCTTGAACAATGTCTGATGCAACTATCTGGTGGAGAACATTTCTTGCAGCATCACTTTTAGGATCTAACCAATCCACACTGTTAAACATCTCTTGAACTTTAGCAAAAGCTTCTATAGGAAGGCCCTCTTCTTCAAAATAAGTCGAATCTATTGGAACTGTAGAAACTGCAGTAGTGTCCATGTCTGAGAAAAGAAGCTCGGCTCTGAAGTCGTTGGGAAATAGATCCTTAGCATCCCAAAGCATGTCGATTTCATCACGATTAAGCATTAAAATATTTGACCTAATAAATGCTGTGTTGAACACTGCGCGAAACATCATCTTTTCACGAATCAGATCATCATGTAAACTGATACACTCCATCACGATGTCTCCTTGAACATGGGAATTGATGTCAATTTTAACCAGTTCAGATTCTGCTTGTTTGTAGTGTCGGACATTCTTGTTCCCTTTTGGAGTTGAGTACAGAAGTTTAGGGGTTTTATCACCAGGAAAGAAAGGATCTTGTCCATAAACCCTAAAAATAGGACAGCAACCACCGTTTCCATCAATGTCAGGAATCATTCGGATTATCACACAATCCAAAGTGAGTGCCCTATCCAATGGAGGCCATTCTGTAGCGACATTCCTCCTTGATACATACTGTAAGTACCTTAATTGAGAAGGTAAAGGATTTAGAGGAGAGAAGAATTGTAACAGTTCACGCGGAGCTTGCTTATAAACCATGTCTAGGGTTTTGGATTCCCCAGCGTATTGCTTTCTGTAAATCAAAAGTGCAGCCAACATGCAAGCCAAAACCGGCCAACCACCCTGCTCACAGTGCATCAGAAGAATGTTTTGCTGGCCAAGTGAAAGCCAGCTTTCACTTGATCTTAGAAAATGGTGGATAACCTCCATTGGAAGCAATGGGCAACCTTCGTATTGTCGAGGATAGTCCATAATCGTCATGTCATATTCCGACAAAGCAGAAGCGATCTGACTTGATTTTACGTCACCAAAGTTAAAAATCAGGACGGAAGCATCGGGATAATGGTCCTTGAGCTGAGAAATTGTGTTTCCGACATAACTTTTATAATTTTCTTCTTCCCAAGCATCAGTTGTGAAACAGCAATCGAAGACTAAACACAAAATGTGCAAACCATCAATCAGCAAACCGAGAAAAATCCAAGCTCACAGATAAACGAATTATTAGGCCTAAAACACCATATAAACAGTTGTAAAACGCTATTTGAAAGATCAAAGGGTAAAATTGATTACCGTAGATTCTTTCAGAGATTTCAAGAAGTCCATCAGGTGGTTTCTTGTAAAACAATTTCCGTAACAATGCCATTAGTATTAATCAGTGAACTTGAAACCCTAAAACTGTAAAAGCAAACTATGTGTGCAGAGAAATTGAGATGGATAGATAGATAGATACGTGCTGTAGCAGTTGGTTAGGAGCTGGTAGAGAATTGACGAGTTTTGTCGGTGGTGAATCTTTGGCGGGTGAGTCTGTATTAGGTGGTGGTGTACTGTTGATTGATTGAAAGAGAAGGAAAGCTTGAAGTTACGTCTGAAATCAACTTTCCGGGAGGCGAGTTACAGTTACACGTCAGACGACAACGTGTTTAGCACTGTTGTTCGACAGAGACCAACTATGACTATCGTATGAAAGTATATTCAATAAGGTGTTACGAATTTTCAGTAGGGATAATAACAAAAATATCATATAGTTTTTGAAAATTATCGTTATTACCCGATATTTTTGGGATTTGCCAAGATTACCTCTATCTACCAAGTTTTGTGTATCTCTATTTTGACATTTTGATATACTATACGAATGATTAACATAACACGAGTTCTTTTATGAGTTTTAAAAATTCATGTTTTTGTGTCTATCATTATGAACAGAAATTTTAAATATTTGTTTTGTATCTTATATTTGTCAAACACGAATTTACATGTTTAAACATGTATAAGATACAAATTAAATGTATGTAACACGTGATATGTATAGATGCGCGACATGTACATACACATATAAACATGTATATACAAGAATTTAAAACAAAAATTAATAAATGGTCCAAGTGTTTTTCAAAAATAGCACTTTTAGGATATCCTTACGAAAAGTTACACCAATGGTCCTTGTGGTTTCTAAAGGTTATATGGTTGGTCATTCATATGTGAAATCTAACTTTTAACATGTTAATATTTTTAAAAGAGTAAATTACATTGATTGTGAATGTCTAGAGGATAATGGAGGCTTTAGGTCATGTGATGTTGGTTTCTTTAATTTCAATTGTATATGAGAGAAAAAGAAAAGGATGGACATGAAAAGAGATGGTCGATAGTGAGGATAAAAAATCAGGTGGGTGAGACTTATATTTATTAAGTAATTTTTTTAATACGTTAAAATTAATTAAAATAGTCATTAAGGACATATTGGTCATTTTAAATTAATTAGGAACCAAGCGGATAACAAAATCAAATTATAGCGATTGTATAAGTTAAGGATCAAACATACAAATTAATCTAAACTATAAGGGGCATTTATGTAATTTACTCTTTTTAAAATAACTCACTCAGTTTCTTTGTGTTACAAGTAGTGGCGCGAGAGCATAAGTTGGAGAACTTGTGAAGATGTTTTTGTTTATAGATTTGTAGTTGTATATAACTGTGTAAGGTTTATGTTTTATTGTTTTGCTTTTGTGTCTGTATCGGAACATGACATCCCGAGTTTTGATATATAATGAAAATAGATTTCCTTAAGAAATGCTTTGATAAACTTTATTTTATCATGTTTTGTTTTGGGGACAAATTCTGCAACTCTTTTAAATCAATGGATTTACTCTGAAATTATTTTAAAAGCATAAATGAAACCTGTCTTTTTCTGGCCGTGATTTTGGGGATGTCACACTTAATAAATCATATTTTATGATATATTATGATACTTAACATTAAAAAATAATATTTCCATGAAATAATTAATTTCCAATTAATTAAAAGACGTATATTTATCTATCAAGAATCAATTTCCTATAAATAATATATTTGCATCAAGTTGTTGTTAGTGTGACCATTTAAGATCATATATTATCTAGCAATATATCATTCTATAATGACTCTTGGACATAAAGATCTATTAGTTATATGATATAACATAAACAATCCAATCCCAAAGTAAAATCTTCCATAAATATTTCAAACTCATTAAAAGTTTGCTTTAATATCACTTGGGGAAAGAAATCATTTTGAATAGGGGCATTGTCAAATCATGAACATAATAACTCTTCATAACTTATTCCCACATCCCAAGTATCAACTCTCACAAAAATCCTTTTCTTTAAGGACATATATGATAAACTCAAAGCATAGACAATGTACTATCATCTTTCACTAAACTCGTATATAGGCTTCACTATTTAACACTTTTGGACTCATGTGACCATCACATATTAAACCAATGAATGGGTGTGCAAAGTACATCCACCTGATCATGACAATATAAATTTTCAATCATAACTTACACGCATCACTGCTTGCATGGGACTGTATTCCAAAATATAGTGCCTATGACTTTGCTCAGGATATAACCCATCATTCATGAATGTAATGGTTATGCTTAAAATCCTTTTAGAAAATTTAAACATTCCCTACTATTTAAAGCTCGCTTGAAAATAAATTTTCATGAATAACACATAATACACATAGTAGTTCATACAAATAATACACATAGAAATGCAATTATAAGATGTCACATAACCCAAAAGAGTGTTGGTGATGCATTATTTAGCTTCCAATGATGTCTGGGTAATTTCTTGACACATAATGACCAAATATTATCAAGTACTAGTTGTGAGACATGTGTACTACACGGGTTGATTAAAAAAGTTGAATATATATATGTCTAAATATTAAACATTTTTAAAGTAAAATTTCGAAATAAATACGAACAAAATGATTAATAAGTAAGTATTTCAATATATACTAATAAAAAAAACTATTGACATATTTTAAAAAGTTGATGAATAAGTAAATACTTCAATATTAGATGTCTTATTACTAAGTTTAGGATCATTTTCTGAAATTAATATTTTTAATTCATATTTGCTTTTAACTTTAGACAATACAACATATAACTACCCATAAGTGAACATTGGTTGTTTCAAATACTCCAAAATTCCATGAACAAATATGAAATCCGATAAACAGTTTCGAAATTTCGAGCAAAAGCTTCAATTTTACTTAAATCTAACAAAAAGTTAAACAAATATAGTAAATGTGAACTATTACAACTCTTGTAATGTTAAAAAAAACATGTTATAATCTATATAACTTATATTAAGTTGTTTCATTAAACTAATTGTTCAAGAATTTGTTTGTGTATAGCATAAAATCAAAGCTAGAGTTGAATTTTACCATAGCGAATTATAGTAATTATATCATTAAACTAATTTGGAAATTTTAGAATTAGAATGAAAACATTAATAGAATTTATGTCCATTTATTATGGCATTTATTATAATTTTTACATATTATTATTAGTGGAATTTAATACCATGAAAAAAAAAACATAAAATGTCACGTGGAAAAAAAATTAACATAACCACAAATGACATGTGATAAAATAAATGAAAATACGACATGTGGCAAAAAATATATTTATTTATTAGAATATATTTAATCACTAATTAATTTCAAATTGCCTGATTGAATTGCTTACACTTAAATATCTCATTTTATTAAAATGAAACAAAATGGTATTAACATTGTTGATGATGCATGAGCCTATCAAGTTACACGCATAGTTCAAGTTCTGAAGAAAAAAAAAAAATTAAGTGGGGAGTGATATACTGATTCATTGATAATAAAGTGGCTTAACTAGAAACTAAAACTCGGGGGACTTAATATGTAAGTAATCATATGGTTGGATAAGAACGATATATTAATTAGTATTAATATTAATTTATCCTATTATTTGAATTTTAAATAATTTCTTAGTTTGCAAGTAAAGGAGTAATATAAACATGTCTCCACTGTTTACCTGTAGAGATGGAAATAGGGTCGGGTAATAGCGGGGATCTAAGTCCCCATCCTCATCTCCAAATCCTCGTTTCAATCCTCATCTCCAACGGAGAGTATAAATGAATCCCCGTCCCCAATTGGGAATCCGAGATTTCTTTTTCTATTTTAAAATGAAAACTTTTACATAAATAAAAACTCTAAATTTCAATTTTACCAATACAGGATTATAGATTTTACAAACCATATTGCATAAACACTATAAACTATATATATATATATATATATATATATATATATATATATATATATATATATATATATATATATATATGGAAAATCAAGTAGAAAAAAAATTATGAGTGTTTATATTTCAGGTAAAAATAAATAAACCAAGGAGAATAAAAATTATACACGAGGTTAAACTAGATAAACGAGTAATAAAAAGTATAATTTCAACAAAGTAATTATTAATGAGTTGGTTTACTTTAATCAAAATTTAGGTATTATAAATTTTACTACAAATATATGTTTTATTTTATTTTTATATATTTATATCTACCAGGGTAGGGTCCATGGTCGGGGACTAGGGATATTCCCATCCCTGCTCTTTTATCTGAGGATTCCCCGGTCAAACCGAGGTGCGAGTTTCGAGTTTCTCATCATGTATGTTTTTTTCCAAGCCTATTTACATGTCATCAAAATAAGAGATACACATCAAAAGAAGAGATACACTGAGCAAAATTCCTTTCCGAGTTTGAAGACCAACCTATAATATTTATTATTTTCCCATATATTTAATGATTTTTTTTCCTAAAGTTTCAATAGTCAGATCGCCTTTAACAACAGTGACTTCACAACATGTTCACCAACATTTCGTTTAGTTGGATTGAGCATATCAATACCGGAAACTCCAGAATAGTTGTTGAACAACATGCCCAGTTTGGAGTTTTTATATACTTCGCTTATGAACATTGTTATTTTGGTGTGCACACGCAATAGATAACTCTATTTTGGGTTCTATAAGATCATCGTCCAAACATCGTTGCTTACGAGAAATCTTCTCCTTGCTTCTTTTGCTACAAGCTATTCGATGTACATATCTCCATGGTAAATTAAGATGGTGTTTTGATATATTGTTTTTGTAACATCCGGATTTACGGGGACATTATTGGGTATGTTAATCTTGAGATTTGAGGAGGGACTCGACGAGTTGAAGGACCAACTCGCCGAGTCGAGTCGAGATTTGCCGCGTGGATTTAATGAGCGGACTCGACGAGTCCTAGGATGGACTCGCCGAGTAGGTACTGGGCAGAGAAAACCCTAAGTTCCGGGGTTGGAGCCTATTTAAAGGGACTTATGACCTTGGGTGCGCCTCATATCTCTTGTAAGAAACCCTAAATCGCCATTGGAGCCAAGGAAGAGTTCTTGTGATGAAATCAAGTAATTTTGGTGTGGTTTTTCAAATGAAGTTAAGGGATTCAGCTTGAAGGACCAATGGAGGCTGTTATTCTGAGACATCTAAGCAAGGATCTCTATTTTGAGGTAGTATTTCACACCTTCCTTCTGTTTTGTGTAAAAATCCTTGAATCTAGGGTTTTCTTTACCCTTTCTTGGATAGTATATGATGCATACGAGATCCCAGTGTGGTATAAGCTTTAGATTTGGACCTTAAAAGGTCCAGAGAGTCCCAATCTTCCAGCTTTATGCATTCCCTTTGGGGTTATGGATCTAGGTTGCCATTTTAGGAGTTATTTCTTCATTTAAGGGCATAAGGGTGTTGCATGAGCTTAAAGATTGAACCTTTACGTGATTATTAGGTGTAAGAAGGTCAGATATATAAGTTAGAGAAACAAATCTGACCTCAAAAGGTCTTTTCAGTGTTGCCATGGGGGGAACTCGCCGAGTCCATATGGGGACTCGACGAGTCGAGTCGGGTTGCCCCGCGATTCGTGACCAGTGGTAACCCGTCGAGTGAAAGGTTAACTCGACGAGTCGAGTGAGGCTTTTGAGGATTCAGAGGACACGCATGGACTCGCCGAGTCACTCTTGTGCACTTGACGAGTCTAGTCAAAGTTGACCTTTGACTTGAATTGACTTGTGTTGACTTTGGGGTTTTGGTCAACATAAGTAATAGAGATCATAGAGGGGTAAAATGGTCTTTTACCCACTACCCGATTAGAGAGGGAAAGAGAAATTGTCGATCTAATTAGGGATATTTGCCTTATGTGTTAGGCGGTGGCGAGTTCGAGATTCAAGTGTAAGGATAACTGCTTTCTGCTTCCAGGTGAGTCTTTTCACTATACTTTACCTTGAGTGGTAGTTATGTGTGACCAAAAGGTCTTATGTGCTTACATTGAGTATTATGCTATCCTGTTGTATGTGACATGCTATGGATTATGTCTTTGTGATTTATGTTATGCGGAGTTTATAGACCGGACCGGAGGGTCCAACGATTCATGAGGCCGGAAGGCTCAAGCAAACCGGACCTGAGGGACCAACGAGCTTAGGACCAGAGGGTCCACAGAGTTATGGGACTGGAGGGTCCCACCGAGACACACTGACCAGAGGGTCAATAGAGTTATAGCCTCGAGTGGCTAATATGTGTTGTATGTGGTATTTTGGGGAACTCACTAAGCTTCGTGCTTACTGTGTTATGTGTTATGTGTTTCAGGTTTTTCTCAGGATCACAGGACGGCACCGGCTCGATTGTACACACCAGAGGAAGAGTTATGTTTAAGAGGATCCTGGATTATTATTTAATTGATTATGGAGTTATGTTTTTCAATTTAAACAAAATGAGATTTTTACGAAAAGTGTTTTAAGAATTAAGCGCATTTAAATGAAAATTTTAGTTTTGGAAATTTCGGTGTTACAAGTTGGTATCAGAGCCTTGGTTTGAGGGATTCGAATGCACCTTCGGGTAAATCTGGGCTTAAACCGAGGAAATAAGAAAAGTTTTCAAATAGATGATTTTCTAAAAGTGAATAAGAGTTCGAAGAGAAAGCGAGAAAGAGCAGTGTCTACAATCAGCCAGAACCCGAACGGTGATTTCCCAAAATACTCTTACTTGTGTGTTATGAGATATTTATGATACATTTTATGAGATATTATGCATTCTAGAGACAGGCTAGGTATTTCATCTCTTAGGACTAGAGTTGCCTGATTTGTGATGCCTTAGCCTAGGAGTTGTTATATGCTTTTGAGTATGAGTGAGAGTATTCAGTTGGAATCATTTAGGGGATTCGAGTAGACAAGTAATCTAGAAGAGGTATATATATGAGCATATGAGGAGTCTGCCGAGAGGGTAGCCAGAGGCCATGTGGGGCAAAGATGTTAGAGTTCGGTGATATCCTTCGAGTATGAGGAAAGCAAGTGCATAATAACCTAGGGAGGTTTTACGTGCTGAAGGAGATGCTTCGACGCCCGAATGTTGTTTGCTTTGTGCTTTGTGGAACTCTCGACGATGGGAGTAAGCTACTAAGTGAGTATGACGATATTCAGGAGGTAGATGGCTGGCATCATTAGGAGTTCTTCAACAACTAATGGCGGAGAAGTGTGAGAACCAAGGAAGAGCCTAGGGAGTAGCCTTAGTCAAATGAGTACGCTGACAGAGTAGAACATTTCGCTGAGGAGCAAGCACGCGTGACGGGATTGGTGAACGAGAGGGTTGAGTTGCTACTTAGGAGCTCTAGGATGGTCCGTGTGGAAAGTATGGGTAGATATGGCAGGTAGTATGGGCCCGTACTACCGAAAGCAGAGGACCCATACTCAATATAGGGTGTATTCTGAAGGTTCTAAGTAGCAGATTGGGAAGTGATGCCATGGTTCGAGTACCATGCATGTTAGCAAATTGGGGAGTGATGTTATGGTTCGAGTACCATACATCAGAGCAGATTGGGAAGTGATGCCATGGTTTGAGTACCATGCATCTTAGCAAATTGGGGGAGTGATGTTATGGTTTGAGTACCATACATCGGAGCAGATTGATGAGTGATGTTATGGTCCGAGTACCATACATCGGAGCAGATTGGGAAGTGATGCCATGGTTCAAGTACCATGCATCTTAGCAGATTGAGGGGTGATGGTATAGTTCGAGTTCCATGCATTGTAGTAGATTGAGAAGAGATGTCAGGGGCTGAGTACCATAGCTCTTAGCAAATGATGCTTGTGATTCTCCGGTTGTCCGATCAGGATTGATTGGTGGAGTTTGGACGCGATGTGGTTTTAGGCCTAAGGGCCATGATTGAGTTCGAAAAGGCATCCCTTGAGAGGGAGGTCGAGAGCATTTCAGAGCACCTTGGTAAGATGTCAGATGTAGTCGCAAGACTCAGCGATTAGTAGAGAAGGCTTTTATGGGGGATTGCGGTCTGAGTGACCAATCAGCCGATTGAGGAGATGTCTGATGGGTTTTGATCATAAGAACATCCTATGTGCTCATACAAACCCTAATGCTTGGATCTAAGTTTCTCTATTGTACATGCAATTCATCCAAGACTATAAACCCTAGATCTAGTATATGATAATCAATATAACATATAAAATTAGGGTTTAGATCATACCTTGATTGTTATGTAGCAATAACAATCTCAAATCCTTCTTGTATTGACTTTAGAAAGCTTAGAGTCACAAATGTCACTCCTATAATGGTTCACACACACCAAGAGCAAGAGGATGAAGAAGAAAAGAGAATGAGGCTATCAAAAACGTGTGGAAACCCTCGAGAACAAGTTTACCACATTTTTGGAGCATAAGGGTTCTATATATAGTGAGGCTATTAGGGTTATCTAACAAGGAAACCCTAATTTGGATGCTTAATCCCTAAGCAACCCATGGACTCCTTTCCTTAAAGGCCTTGGACGATTTCTAATGGGTTTCCCCATAGAATTCGTCCAACCTTATAATATAAGGCAATCCATAGCCCAATTGCAATTATCTTATAATTGCAATTCCAGTCCCTTAAGTTTAATTAATCTCTTTTAGTCACAAACTTAATTCTTATTAATTCTTGACTAATATAAATTAAACAATATGATTTCTCCTTTAATATATTATTCTCATAATATATTAATAAATCGTATTTAATCCTTTCTCTCCATAATTCATCCTATCAAGTTGCTTTGGTGAAGGCAACCCAAAAGGACCATGCACCATCGGGTCAAGTACATACCAAAATAGTTATGGACTTAGACACTAATCCAACAGTCTCCCACTTGGATAAGTCTAATAACTATTCTACGTATGACTTCAGATCCTGATCTATAATCGTAGCTTTCCAAAGCCGCTGTCAACTCTGATCCTATCAGATACGCGTGTCCTTTAGATAAGGGATCATATATTCTTCCATGCTAGATATCGTAAGACATGATTTCTAATCATTCTCTCTATACTATTTCTCGACTTCCGATTTATGACGACTGACTAATTGAACAAATCAAATTAGCCCTAGCCCGGCCGAGCATTTACGTTTGTCATCACTAAATCATCGAGGGGCCCAAAGATATCGCTTTTATCCTTCTTTGGATAAAAGGAACAGATAAACTTTGATTCAATGCTCGCTTGCACTCACTCACCAAATCACACACAACAATATGTTTTATGACACCAAGTTACTGGTGCGATTACATATTATCAATGCGCAACCGATTTTCAAGATACAACTCACACATCTCGGTTTCAAGAATATAAGATGTTATCGTCTCACCATTCACTCGTGATACTATTCATGGAGTGATCCAAGTGAGCGTGGGTTTAATCCAATGCTCAAATCATATTCATAAGCACTCATGAACGTTGCAGCAAACATTTGCTTATGTCTAATACTCTTCAGACAATCCACACACCAATTCACGATAGTCTTCATTCATACCTACTTCCAACATATGAACGACTGTGGCCCGTTCGAATAATTTGACTGTTCTAAACCAATTAAATTATTCAGGAAGTCAAAACATGCAAAGTGAAACACAAGAATAATACTAATCCCATATGGCCTCAAACCTTTGAGTATAAATAAAACACATTTTATTTATCACCATATCGATTACTCATTATTTGTTGTTTCAGGTAATCAACTTCTTACTTGAATTATTACAACACTTGTCCCATGCACTTAGCATGCACACAATGTTTACCTATGGTTCTTACTTTGTGAAATAGATCAAATGAACACATTTCCAATCATACTCATTTCACAACTCCTAATCCTTTTTCACAAGTGAAAGAATATCAAATTCTTGCCACTTATGGAATATGTTAGATTCTAACATTTTATGCAATGATCCTTTCGTAATGTCATATCACAAAAGTCACAATGACTATTGCCAATGATATTACAAAGTTTTCTATCGGAGATTGTTACAATTCCTTAGATATGATGTCTCTCACTCAAAGTACATTCCTTTGAACATCCTTTTGCATAAAATTTCTAATCTAGACATAGATTTTCAATATTCAATTCCCGATATGGACACGTTTCTATATTTTCCATATGACAACTCATTCTTAATATAATCTTATTTATTCATAATAATGTCGATATGGTCCATCCAATACTATACTTCCAACTACTCACAAGCGACCAATCCTAGGCGAACTTTGGGTTGTCCTTTGATAGTTGTTTAATTATCTTAGTCAAAACCGATTCTTGTCATTTTTCCTTCTAAATGCGCTAGACATTTGGAAAATTTTAGAATGGTCAAATATTATAGCATTTGCAATCGATCCTATACCCGAAGCGTATGGGACATGATGCATAATGTCTTACATAAAGATTTGATACTTTATCAATCTTCTGTCATAATATTTTATGTGCTACGTTCTCAAAATTCGAACTATGAAGAGGAATGTCGTAATCATAATCGAAATTTGAGAATACACTATATATCCTTGACTAAATTTATTAACATTCCACAACCTAAGCCTTTAAATTTGAAACGAAGCATAATATTCTCTCCCTTAATTATAGCAAAACAACTTTTCAACTCTTACGACTTTGCAAAGTATAACTCTTGTTTTCTATAATTAATATTGCTAACTTGCAATACATTCCATAATAATCATACAATCATACCATTTATGTTCCCACTATCATGATGATTATTATAAACATAACACTTATGCTCCCACTAGCTTTGACATGTATTCAGAAACCAGCTTAACTTCCAGAAAAACAATACTTATTGAATTTCTTAAGTTCATGTTTCTAATACCTAATGCTTTGATAATCCTTTATCTAAGCTTATACACCTTTCCCTTAGATAGCTCATATGTGTGTCTAAACAATTCAGACTAATTGCCAAATCTCACAATTCGAATCATGGAAAGGGATACCGTAACCATAATCGAATTCGAGAATTCAATTTCACAATCACTATCTTTTTAAAATCTCTCTTAGTGAAAGTATTTCCTCACAATCATTTTTCATGAAGGAAGGAATCTTATGACACTTAGATTTTAATGGTGTATGTGTTCCTATCCATGTGAATTTGTCAAAACTAAAGTTTACGACAAATTCAAACTCATATGGACCGAACTTTCTTAATCTTGATTTCTTGCCTTATGGTAGCACAGCTGCCCACCATGTCTTCCAAGTAGTTAAGCAGCTCACCTTTTTCCTATCAATGTACTTTTCATTGATCAAGGTGCCTGCCTTTTATGCGTTCAAATGAGAACTCATAGAACTCACATGCATAATTAACTCAATTGGAATGACACAGAAACAAAATAGTGTCAACACGATAGTTTGTAAACCTCAACTCGTGTGCTAGTGATGATCGATAAGGTTTATTTTTGATTTGTTCTTGAAACCTTTCAAGACCATTAAGACTCCCACTGACTCCTTGACATATAAGATTCTCTTGTCAATAAACATTTCTTGACAAGTATTCAAGAGTTAGTGTAGCTTTTATCAAAACATTTCATAAATTGGTCCTAGTTGGTCTTTGTCTTATCCAAGACATCACAACTTTCCACATTTGATGAATGTTATAAACCTTCTTAATACTTGTCACTCAATGTCACAATCTTAACTCTAAGACTTGTTTTGGAACGAAGTATGATTGACTTCTTGATTTAACCATTTCTTCAATTCTTGATTCCTCTTCTTAGACATACAATTGTACTAAGACTCACTTAGAGGATCAATTGAGATATGGTTCTTAATCATTAAGACCTATCATAAAGCATAAAAGGTACTCTCCCTTATTCTTAGAATGGAGAAACTTTTATCTTTCTACCTTCTTGATTCTTCTTATTCGTTCTGCTATTGATTTAAACTTTTTCAATCAATTCAGAATTACACTTAATCTTATAAGTATAATCATATTTACTAACCTTTAGTAAATCATGACGAATATCTTTGTTACTCTTATGGTGGACTTGATCAACACGCAACTTTGTGTACTCGATCTCCTAGTCCTTCACTTGACACTTTGTCAATGAATTAGTCTAATTTCCAAATATGAAATTTCTCATTCATCGTGCAACCAAGTTGCATGATTCTAAGTTTCTGTCCAATTGAAACTTGGGCGATGAGAAACTCTCCCTATTTGGTAAATTCTCGACATTTCCACAAACAACATAATTAAGAATCAAATCCATTATTGCTAATATTAGAAACCTTCAAACATCATTTTTCATGCATGCCATTGCAAGGATAAATAAATAATATAAAATCAAAATTTATTTTATTGCGGAAAAATTTGTCCTTACAATGCAATTCATTAAAAAAAACTATGCTTATACATATTTCTTAGCAATCTCATTCTAACTCTAAGTAGTAGCTCAAGAATCTAATCTTCAAGTAATGCGATCGAAATCCATTCCTTCATGGTTAGATTCTGCTCACTTCTTCCATCAAGCTTCCTTTCTTTTCTTCGATCCTACAAAACATCAATTGTAATCTTATCACATTATGTATTAAGAATCTAGAATAGAAGCTTAAAAGAGTTAGTCAATGGATTTTTACCTAAAGCAGAGCCATACATTTTGACTCTCCCATCTCTTAGATCTCTTAGGTAAATAGGGCAACTTCGTCTCCAATGCCCCTTCTCTTGGCAATAAAAGCAAATTGACTCTTTTGGAACAGGACATGGAACTACTTCAGACATTGCCTTCTCTTATGATCAAACTTTTCGATCATAGCATGTCTTTCGTTGCCATTGTCTATATCCATGGAGGTCTTGAAGGCAGATTCACCAATCATCTTTGCTTTTCTATTGCGCCAAACCATTGTTGATTCAGCGGCAATAAGCATATAGGTGAGATCTATAAGGGTCACGTCGCAGTTCATCATATAGTACTCTCTTACGAACTCACTATATGAGTTGGGAAGTGACTGAAGAACCCAACCAACAGCCATCCCCTCACAGACAACGGATCCCAACACTCTTAACCTATCAATGTGTGACTTCATCCCTAGGACGTGTGCACACACCGACTTTCCCTCTTCATGTTTACTTGCCAAAAGGGCTTGAGTGAGCTTGAACTTTTCAAGCCTTCGAACTTGTGGGTTAGGGAGAATAATTGGAGGAGGTGGAGGAAGAGAAGCATGATCTCTTGTTCCTCGATCAAATCGTGGAATATCATCTTCATGCGGAACGCTTGTTCCATGGGATTTGGGAAGACCATAGTTGTCATACTTTGACATCTACAAAATGGGAGAAAACGAATTCAAGTTATTTGATTGATTGAGTCCTTAGTAAATCACCCAAATGAAATATTAAGGCTAGGACCCAACACAATACGCTACAACCTAGAAAAGGGATGTCGTAATCTAGTTGCAGAATATTTGAAGGTAAGTGAATGACGATTCACTAATTTCCACCATGAAAAACGAAAAAGAAATTTAAGTTTTAAATCTATGAAAACTCCTAGATCCTTTGAGATTCATTGAACATTTCAATGACATGTTTAAATCTCGATACGCCCCTCTAGTTTGTGACTGGGATGCCGAGGATCACAAAGCGGGTGTGAATAACCATGCAAACTTACATGGTGCCCTCACATGTTACAGTCACCTATTCGATGTGCTGGTAAACCACACACGCTCCACCGAACTATGACAAACATTGAGTCACCCTTTGCTACCTTTTCTTAGAACCATTTAGTGTGCCGGTTAACCACACACGCTCCACTAACGTCTTCGCAAGGGCACAAAGTGTAATTTCATGGAATTGCATCAATTCACTTTTGCCTAAGTAACTAAGATTGGGAATTTGTAAAACATTTAGTTACTTTTGTACTTCATTATACTTATAATGGAAGGTTTTGTCCTATCCTACCCATTCGGCTAACGACGCTCCACTAGTCAAGAGTGCGGTGGGTAAGAGTGGATACTCATTCAATCGCCATTTTATAGGCAATTTCCTTAAACACCCCTTATAGATCAGCTTCGTGAATGAGGCCTACTAACGGTAAGACTCACTTTTACTTATACATATATATAATGTTAGACTTTTAATGTTATATATAGTATAGGGTGTATTTTACACTTTTAAAATACTAGGAGGTCAAATTTAACAATTATACTTTTAATTCAATTAAATTGTAAACCTAAACTTTTATGGATTTATTAAACCTCTTTTAATTATACACCTTAATTAATTAATAAAACCATAAGGGTGTGATTTGAACTTTTCAAAACAATACTAGGGTTTTAGAATTTAGCATTCCTAAATTAAACCTTTTAATCAACTTTTAAATTCTAAAACTTGAGGGCAAGTTTTGAAACATTTCAAAACATTTAGGTTTAGAATTTAAATATACATCAAAATTAAACTTTTAATCAAAATTTAAATTCAAAAACTTGAGGGCAAGTTTTGAAACCTTTTCAAAACATTAGGGTTTCAACTATTTAAATTTCAAAACTAAACTTTTGAGTTTAAATTTAAACTATAAAACCTAAAGGGGAAAAATTGAAACTTTTCATAACACAAGGATCAAATAACAAATAATATAAATTAAACAATTAATTTCATCATTATCTATATTTGACCTAATTTTCAATTTCTTGCAAAATAAGTTACCCAATTAATACAAATAATCCAATCTTTATCATATAAGGAAGTTATTATCTAATCAATTGGTAATTATCTTGTGTTTTGGCAATGACATTCTTTAAGAAACAATAAAATTCGTATTTTATAGGTTTGAAACAAATATGGTAATTATCCTTAAGCAAAACAACAACAAAATCTGAAATTTCCTCTGTCTGACGCTCCGACTCGCCGAGTCACACTTTGGAACTCGCCGAGTAGGGCTGACTCGCCGAGTCAGGTCGAACAGTAAACCAGAATTCGATTTTCAGCTACATAATGCATCAATACAAAGAAACCAATCAAGGCTCTGATACCACTGATGGGTTTTGATCATAAGAACATCCTATGTGCTCATACAAACCCTAATGCTTGGATTTAGGTTTCTCTATTGTACATGCAATTCATCCAAGACTGTAAACCCTAGATCTAGTATATGATAATCAATATAACATATAAATTAGGGTTTAGATCATACCTTGATTGTTATGTAGCAATAACAATCTCAAATCCTTCTTGTATTGACTTTAGAAAGCTTAGAGTCACAAATGTCACTCCTCTAATGGTTCACAAACACCAAGAGCAAGAGGATGAAGAAGAGAAGAGAAGGAGGCTCTCAAAAACGTGTGGAAACCCTCGAGAACAAGGTCACCACGTTTTTGGAGCATAAGGGTTCTATATATAGTGAGGCTATTAGGGTTATCTAACAAGGAAACCCTAATTTGGTTGCTTAAGCCCTAAGCAACCCATAGACTCCTTTAATCAAGCCCTTGGACGATTTTCTTATGGGCTTCCCATAAGAATTCGTCCACCTCTTGATTTAAGACAATCCTAAGCAACCCATGGACTCCTTTCCTTAAAGGCCTTGGACAATTTCTAATGGGTTTCCCCATAGAATTCATCCAACCTTATAATATAAGGCAATCCATAGCCTAATTGCAATTATCTTATAATTACACTTCCAGTCCCTTGAGTTTAATTAATCTCTTTTAGTCACAAACTTAATTCTTATTAATTCTTGACTAATATTAATTAAACAATATGATTTCTCCTTTAATATATTATTCTCATAATATAGTAATAAATCATATTTAATCATTTATCTCCATAATTCATCCTATCAAGTTGCTTTGGTGAAGGCAACCCAAAAGGACCATGCACTGTCGGGTCAAGTACATACCAAAATAGTTATGGACTTAGACACTAATCCAACAATGTCACCTTCTGTGACTTGTTGGGTGCTATTTATGTTTCCTATGGGAAGTAGGAGAGGCGTGAGATTTCAGTTTTGGGTTTAGGAGTAAACCCTATGGGTTGACATTGATGACGATTTTTCCACCAGAGTATCAGGCAACATGTCTGCCGCGAGGAAATGATCTACCATTAGCAGGTAGTCAGTGGGGACTGAGATGGTCAAAGACCACATTACACCCTAATTGAGTATAGTAGGGCGTGTGGTAGCAGTATCAGCGGGTAATCCAGTCGAGTATATTAGAGCGGTGGCTCTTTTGTCAATGATGGGCATTGAGTATGGTAGTGGAGTCCTTATTCTCGTGATGATTCATGTGTTGGAACGGGTGTTGAGAAGTCGAGGATGAGGAGTATGATGATTTATTGTTTCAGTCTAAGAGTTAGTGATAGTGTTGAACAGTTGGGATGTCCAGTATTGGGATGGTATGAGACTTCAAATGGTTAGAGGCAATCGTGATGAGAAGTTCCTGAGGATTTCTTCAGAGATTTAGGGTATTTGAGGTTTCTTGATCTCTACATGGGGAGATCATGGGGCGTTGTGTGGCACCTTCCAAGTGTAGGTGCGATGTTTCTGGAAGAAACCGCCTGTGGGGTAGAGTGTTGATGCATCAATTGGTGATGGTTCGAACCTTAAGTGGAGGAGAACCGGGTATTTTATTGAGGGAACCAGAGATTTGTGTAAGAGTGGTCAGGGGTTGGATACAGAAACCTGTGGCTCGAATTCATGAGGCCAAGGTCATTGGTGATCAAGGAAAGGTGCAGAACGAGATAATGCATGTGGTATGTGTCTGAGAAAAGATGGGTGTCTCCTCGGCAGGTAGCCAATGGTCAGGAATCTGGTGGTGGTCAGGGCCGTTTCAAGTGGAAGACTCGTTAAGATGGTATGAGCAGTTGAGAACTTCTGGGTCGAAGTATGGATTGTATATGCCCTTTTTGGGGTGGATAGAAGATTATCGAGCAGCCAACTCCCGGGCTGGTATGTATATTCTTGCTTGGATTTTGAGCGGTAGGGGAAAGGGTTTCAGAGGATCATCAACGTGTTCTGAAGTGTTAACGCTTTCTTTGTATTCCAATTGAGTGTTTGGATACACTGAAGTTGCGCATTGGGTAAAAAGAATAATTATTCATGGAGTTCAGAGGAAATGTATTGTTGTATATGTATGGTGCTGGGAGTAGGAGATCAGTGGTTGAGGCAGGATATCGTGATGTTCTGTAATGGTGTTCCGTGGTGACTGAGTATAATGTCCCGATTTCAGAGTTATTTAGAATATTGAGTTTGAAACGACTAGTGGTGTATCATGTATTTACGGTTCCAGTGGGAGCCCTTCGGGTATTGACAACGAGAGGGATTATTTAAGGTTATGGATCTCAGCAGGGGAAGGTATTTTGTTATGGCGGTCGCGGTCAGAGTCTGTGATGCATATTTGGGTCAAGTGTGTGTAGCTATCTATGATAGTCTGCGGAGCATGAGTTAGTGGACGTAGTGTGGTGTTGTAGTGAGAATGAGATTATGGGGTGATGAGAGAGGGTGCTGTGGTGCTACAGGGAGTCGTAGTACTCACAAGTCAGAGAGGGGGAGTTGTGATACTATGGGGAGCTGTAGTATTCACTAGTCAGAGGGTATTGTGATGCTACGGGGGGGGGGGGGGGGGGCGTGGTACTCACAAGTGAGAGCGGGGGAGTTGTGATACTACGGGGAGCCGTAGTATTCACTAGTCAGATGATGTTGTGATGCTACGGGGAGCCGTAGTACTCACTAATCAGAGGCTGTTGTGATGCTACAAGGAGCCGTAGTACTCACTAGTCGTCGAGAGGTCATCATGATGCTGCATGGAACAATTGTACTCACTAGACGATAAGAGAGTGTGATGATGAAGTGATCTCCAATCAGAGTATGATGCAGACGAGTTTTAGGCTTAAATAGCCTTATTATTGAGTTTTTGGAGCCTGGTGGTTGAACCAGGGGCGAGACTGGGGTCTCCGTCTTTGTCAGGGCTAAGTTGATTTCCGGTTGGATTGTAGTTTTCATTTGAGAATTTTGTGACTTGTGTGTCACAGGGCCGAGATAGTTGATGCGAAGGGGAAGTTAGTGGAAGCTCTTTTGCGGAGAGTCGGGCAAAGTGAGCGGACGATTCAGACGCTCAAGGACATGCTTCGGGCATGTGTATTGCATTTTGGAGGGAGTTGGGACATGTACTTACCCTTGGCCGAGTTTTCCTATTACAACAGCCATCATTCGAGCATTGGTATGCCACCCTTTGAGCTGTTGTATGGGAGGAGGTGTCAGACTCCCATTTGTTGGGGAGAGGTAGGGCAACGTGTGATGGGTAGTACATGGTTGGTGCTTCAGACGACCGAGCAGATTCAGCGGTCAGACCTCGTGTGGTGCTAAAGGGGATATGGAATTTGGAGCTGAGACTTATGAATGTGATGTTTCAGGACACTTATGAGCGATCATGGTTATGCTTTTGTGCCTGAGGGCAGAGTGTTGGGATTTTTTGATTGGATGGTTTCTGATAACAGTTTAGTAGATGTACCCCGGTGGAGTGTGACCCCTTTTAGTCGTGGGGCGTGATTCGTATGATTTAGCATGATCGGTTTGGGAGGGCGATAGCCGGTTGTTGGATGTGGTCTTATGAGAATCAGTGAGCCGGTGAGTAAGCAGGGTTGATATTTGAGGAGCGAATATCATGGTGATCGCTCGAGTAGGCGGTCAAGCGGTGGGTCAAGCCACTAGAGTTTTCGGGTATTGGGAAGGAGTATTTTAGCGATGAAAGAGGTGGTTTAAATTTTGGTTTTGGAGGTTTTATGTGGTTTCGCGGGTCCATAGAGAAAGATATCGGTGTAGTATGAAGATCATTTCAGTAGTGCCTTCGGGTTGATAATTTCAATCTATAAGTGGTTGAGGGGTGATTTCGAGGGCGAAATCTAATTCAAGTGGGGGAGAATTGTAACATCCGGATTTACAGGGACATTATTGGGTATGCTAATCTTGAGATTTGAGGAGGGACTTGACGAGTTGAGGGACCAACTCGCCGAGTCGAGATTTGCCGCGTGGATTTAATGAGCGGAGTCGACGAGTCCTAGGATGGACTCGCCGAGTAGGTACTGGGCAGAGAAAACCCTAAGTTCCAGGGTTGGAGCCTATTTAAAGGAACTTATGACCTTGGGTGCGCCTCATATCTCCTGTAAGAAACCCTAAATCGCCATTGGAGCCAAGGAAGAGTTCTTGTGATGAAATCAAGTAATTTTGGTGTGGTTTTTCAAATGAAGTGAAGGGATTCAACTTGAAGGACCAATGGAGGTTGTTATTCTGAGACATCTAAGCAAGGATCTCTATTTTGAGGTAGTATTTCACCCTTTCCTTCTGTTTTGTGTAAAAATCATTGAATCTAGGGTTTTCTTTACCCTTTCTTGGATAGTATATGATGCATACGAGATCCCAATGTGGTATAAGCTTTAGATCTGGACCTTAAGAGGTCCAGAGAGTCCCAATCTTCCAGCTTTATGCAGTCCCTTTGGGGTTATGGATCTAGGTTGCCATTTTAGGAGTTATTTCTTCATTTAAGGGCATAAGGGTGTTGCATGAGCTTAAAGATTGAACCTTTACGTGATTATTAGGTGTAAGAAGGTCAGATATATAAGTTAGAGAAACAAATCTGACCTCAAAAGGTCTTTTCAGTGTTGCCATGGGGGGAACTCGCCGAGTCCATATGGGGACTCGACGAGTCGAGTCGGGTTGCCCCGCGATTCGTGACCAGTGGTAACCCGTCGAGTGAAAGGTTAACTCGACGAGTCGAGTGAGGCTTTTGAGGATTCAAAGGACACGCATGGACTCGCCGAGTCTAGTCAAAGTTGACCTTTAACTTGAATTGACTTGTGTTGACTTTGGGGTTTTGGTCAACATAAGTAATAGAGATCATAGAGGGGTAAAATGGTCTTTTACCCACTACCCGATTAGAGAGGGAAAGAGAAATTGTCGGTCTAATTAGAGATATTTGCCTTATGTGTTAGGCGGTGGCGAGTTCGAGATTCAAGTGTAAGGATAACTGCTTTCTGCTTCCAGGTGAGTCTTTTCACTATACTTTACCTTGAGTGGTAGTTATGTGTGACCGAAAGGTCTTATGTGCTTACATTGAGTATTATGTTATCCTGTTGTATGTGACATGCTATGGATTATGTCTTTGTGATTTATGCTATGCGGAGTTTATAGACCGGACCGGAGGGTCCAACGATTCATGAGGTCGGAAGGCTCAAGCAAACCGGACCTGAGGGACCAACGAGCTTAGGACCAGAGGGTCCACAAAGTTATGAGACTGGAGGGTCCCACCGAGACACATTGACCGGAGGGTCAATAGAGTTATAGCCTCGAGTGGCTAATATGTGTTGTATGTGGTATTTTGGGGAACTCACTAAACTTCGTGTTTACCGTGTTATGTGTTATGTGTTTCAGGTTTTTCTCAGGATCACAGGACGGTACCGGCTCGATTGTACACACCAGAGGAAGAGTTATGTTTAGAGGATCCTGGATTATTATTTAATTGATTATGGAGTTATGTTTTTCAATTTAAACAAAATGAGATTTTTACGAAAAGTGTTTTAAGAATTAAGCGCATTTAAATGAAAATTTTAGTTTTGGAAATTTGGGTGATACAGTTTCCGTTGCTATATTTCATTTTAAACGTTTAACATAATCCAAAATATCATTTAGCTGTTTATAGTTGCACAAAATGAGGAGCAATTATGCAATGAAACATAGTACAAGGACTGTTTATATAAACTTCACCTGTCTCACGTGAATCAAACATCACTTTGGGTCCTGGGGATAACGAGGGGCCGAAACGACTTCTATCCATAAAGGGGGCGAGAAGAGGGGTTTATGTGTTATCATTTTAAACCCCACTGAATCGAATCGATATTCTATGGTTCTCTTTAGAGCGACCCACTCTTGTTTACCCTCGTAAATCTCCAAAAGGTTTCGTGAATCGGCCATTTTTCTGCTTCCAATGGCTTGCAGACTCGTTGATTCTAGTTTCCTTTTGAAGGTAACATGCATTCCGTTAATCTCTGAAGTTGAATTTGTTCATTTTAGACACTGTTTGATGTTCCTTGGTTAATTTTGATTTTAGGGTCCCCAACAAAAGCGAATTCATGGACACAGATTTGTGTCACTGTATCCAACAGGTATGAATCCTTACTCTCGCGGTGTAATTTGGAGATTTGGGGTTTTATCGTCTCAACGCATTAGTAAAAAGACGCGGTCTTAAACAGTTAAACATTCAAGTCTGTTCATTAGAATCGATGATTTTCCCCAATATCAGGTTGTGATGGCTTTCTGGTTATAGATATGTAAACCTCGATATGGTAAACAGACCTATATATTGCTTCGTTGATGTCAAACATAGTCGAGGAATGATGATATTGAATGTTGTCCCTATAGTAGAGTGTTATCTAGACCTGCAAAACCAGAATCCCTAAAAGAGATTAAGGCCTTTTGACACCAATTAAAAGAGATTAAGAGTAAGAAGAAAAAAAAGTAGCTAATTACTAATTTACTATGAAATGTGTTAAAGGTGATAGTGTTGTTTTATGCATGTTTACTTGTTTTTAGGGTGGATTTGGCTAAAAGATCATGAAACCTTGCTTCAATCAATAACCACAAAATTATAGAAATGTATGAAACCCATGAACTTAGAAAACACACTATTTTATTTTTAACCTTTTGATGTTCATTTATTTATACCAAGTTATTCTTCATTTTTCAAGTTAATTACAAGAAAATGAATTTATCTACTATACTGCCCTTTTCCTTTTTCCTTTTTTCTTTACTATTGTTAGTCTTTCTCAATTTTATCCCTCTCTTTTTGCAACTATGGTTTTTCATTTTACTTTTTAATTCGTTCTATCAAATTTTGTTTGTTCAATAGTTAGTATATGAGTATATCTTTAGTTACTTCTCATGGTTTCTATTTAGTTATTTTTACAATACACTGTAATTATTAGGCATCATATTAAAGAGAAATTTATTAGGTGAATAGTATATAGATATAGTTAATTAAGTAATGTAACTTCTTACAATACTTGCTTGATTAGACAGGCACATCTCTTTTAAAGTGGGAAGCTCTACCTCAACACAAACCCAAAACCCAAAAATATGTCATTCCTTTACGAAAGGGTAAAATAGTAAAATCAGTAGCCAGTCCTATCACACCACCATTACCAGCAGCAGACAGTGCAGAAAGAAGACAAGAATTATGCGAAAATTACGGTTTTAGACAAATTGGAGAATCACTTCCAGATAATATCACATTGAAGAACATCATCGATACTCTTCCCAAATCCGTATTACACTCTTACTTATTAATTTTTATCCTTTTTTTTTTTTTTAAATATTCATCTCTCATACTTCATTTTTTTTTCTCAAAAGGTATTTGAAATTGATAACATGAAAGCATGGAAATCGGTTTTGATATCTACCACTTCATATGCATTGGGGCTTTTCATGATTGCCAAATCCCCATGGTATCTTCTTCCTTTAGCTTGGGCATGGACAGGAACTGCAGTTACAGGGGTAAAATCGTAAATAAACATTTTCATTTATTTTTTGAGTTTCTTGTAATCAATCTAAAATTTTTTTTCCTTCAAAAGTTCTTTGTAATAGGCCACGATTGTGCACACAAATCTTTCTCAAAGAACAAGTTATTAGAAGATATTGTTGGAACTTTGGCCTTTTTACCCTTAATATACCCCTATGAGCCATGGCGCTTCAAGCATGACCGACATCACGCGAAAACAAACATGTACGTGTAATTGTAATTGTAATTGTATTATTAAAAAAATTACCATAATACCCTTTTACAATAGAAGCTCAATTTTATTTTAGGTTGAACGAAGATACAGCTTGGCATCCTGTAATGAAAAAACATTTTGATGAGTCACCATTTTTCAAAAAGGCAATTGTCTTCGGATATGGTCCTATTCGCCCCATCATGTCTATATCACATTGGTAATTTTCCATATTTTGATATGACAAATAGTTAAAATACATATTGTTGATTAATTTATATTGTTTTCAGGTTAATATGGCATTTTAATTTGAGTAAATTTAGATCAAATGAAATTGGAAGAGTGAAAATTAGTCTGGCTTGTGTTTTCGCATTTATGGCAATTGGATGGCCGTTGATTGTGTATAAAGCGGGGTTAGTTGGATGGATAAAGTTCTGGCTAATGCCGTGGCTGGGCTATCATTTTTGGGTAATACGAATTTCCTCAGTCTGTCTGTGTTACTGTCATTGTCACTGTCAGTGTCAGTCTATCACTGTGTAGATGTTATTGTGTTTACAGATGAGCACTTTCACGATGGTTCACCACACGGCGCCTCACATACCTTTCAAATCGTCGGAAGAGTGGAATCCGGCTCAGGCTCAACTTAGTGGAACCGTGCATTGTGATTATCCTCGATGGTATCTTTTTAAACTATTATTTTTAATTCATTTAAACTAATATTTTTACTCTAATACTTTTTTTTTTTTTTAAATTATTGTGTACAGGATAGAGATCCTTTGTCATGATATCAATGTTCATATTCCTCACCATGTCTCCTCAAAGATTCCAAGCTACAATTTGAGAATGGCTCATAAAGCACTTCAAGAAAATTGGGGAAAAGTAAGTTTTTTTTTTTTTTTTTTTTTCATTAAGTAAAAAAGAAACTTAATTATTTTTGTTTGTATGAATTGTGATACACAACACAGTATATGAACGAGGCATCATGGAACTGGCGGTTAATGAAGACAATTTTGACAATCTGCCACGTGTACAATGAGGAGCGTAATTATATCTCTTTTGAAGAGGTTGCTCCTGAGATATCGGAGCCGATCAGATTTCTTAGACGGGTTATGCCCGATTACGCCTAATATATTGTTTTTTTTTTTTAAATTTTTGTTTGAGTTTATTTATTTTTAATTGTTTATTTCCTTTTCTTATTTATACTATTTTTCTGAATAAAGCTTCTTGTTGGCTCATTATTATAAAACTAAATTGAAAATTAAGTTTAGAATAATAGTGTCCTCATATTCACATTTTACATTATGCGTCAAATATGAAATGGTATCAGAAATAATCTTGTAAAAGTCAAAATGTTGGCACCATTGCATATAAACTTAGGATAAATATGATTAAATTATATAATAAATATTTAACCAGTATTTTATACTGTAATTATTACCTAATTAGAAGTTGCTTTGCGTATATACAAAAGACATAACATGCTAATTACCATCCATGTTTTTTGTTGAGACTTTGGTCGACTTTTTAAGAATCGTTTAGAATAAATTCAAATATCAATTTATCATATTGTTTATTATAGGGGGGTTGGGTACAAGAATCGGTCCTAATGGGTACAAACAGTTCCAGTTCCATACTTTAGGAACTGTAAACGGAAACCATTATGTGATATTGTTGAAATTTAACTAATATTAGATTTAATGTTTTACAAAATTAGTAATTTGGGTTCACTGAATTTGGGAAATAAAATTTTCAAAATGTTTTCAAGTTACCAACAAACATTTTATTTTTGGGATAATGATTTTAAAAAAGTAATATATTTTTCGATTTGTACATATTTGGTCGTTGAAATTTTTTTTGTTTATATTTACCCTTTGAACTTGTTAAACTGTACACATTCAGTCTTTATGACAGGTTAATCGGTAAAAATGACTTAATAGGGTAATATATTTCTTATTTTGTACACATTTAATCCTTAATATTTTTGTACATATTAGTCATTTATATATTTTTGTTGCAAAATAAGTCATTTTTATTTTTGTACCAATTTAGTACTTTTGAATGATTTCTTTAGGTTTTTCTCATGACATCATCTTACGTGAGACAATCATTAATGAGGTGTTTGAGACTTTTGATGCTTATGACCATCGCGATCCCGACTACTTGGTTGTTTATGTCATGTGTTCTGAACGTTATAACTTCTTCGTACGATCTCGGATTTTAACGATCTTTATATCAATGTGTTCGTATTTTAATCTACTACAACTTTCATTTAAATTACTCCCGTTAAAAAGTAATATATTTTTTACTTACGATCTTTTCATCCATACGTTTTTTTATAAATGCATGTATGAATATTTTTTATATAAAATCGTAAGTAAAAATATATTACATTTTAACGGGAGTAATCTTAACGAAAGTTGTACTAGACTCAAAAAACGAATGAGTGGATATAAAGATCGCTAAACACTGATATCGTATGGAGAAGTTGTGACGTTCATAACACAAGACCTAAGCCAAACAACAAGACCTACACAACCAAGCAGTCGAGATCGTGATGAACATAAGCATCAACAGCCCCAAATAACTCATCAATGATTGTCCCACGTAAGATGTTCTGAGAAAAACCTAAAAAAATCATTCATAAGTATTGAATGAGTACAAAAACAAAAATAACTTGTTTTGAAATGAAAAAATATTAATGACTAAATGTGTCCAAAAATATCAAGGACTAAATGTGTACAAATGAGAAATATATTATCATATTAAGTCATTTTTCCTGCTAACTTGGAGTAACTGGTCATAACGACTGAATGTGTACAGTTTAACAAGTGGAAAGAGTAAATGTGGATGGAAAAAACTCAGTGACCAAATGTGTACAAATCGAAAAATATATTACCCTTTATCTGAGGGATGTTGTGAGTTTTCCAATGTTTCTTTGTAAGAAAAATTTGTAGACAAGAATTTATCAGACATGTCAGAAGAGCTCGAAAAGGGAAATCTTTAGGGAAAAGAAGTAAATTAACTGCTGAAAAGAAGTTATCTGGAGCATCAGAGAAGAAGCTGACATGAAATAAGCTTAGGGAGGTGAAGAAGAAGTCGATTTCTGCTAAGGAAAAATCAAAGATGAATCTGAAAAGAAAAATGGTTTTGGAAAAAAGAAAAGGTAGTAGAGGTAATTTCTGATACGAGTCTGAAAAAAAATAATCTGAAGAATTCGAAGAAAAGATTTCTAGAAAGAAAAGGAAGATCAGAAAACGAAAGAAATCTGAAAACTTATCTGAAGACAATCTGAAGTCTTTTCAGTTTGCTGAACGAGTTTCAGATCCACCAAGCTTGCCATATATGAAGGGATATGGAGTAACAAAGAAGTGAGTTGAGCTTCAGAGAAGTCCTAACCACACGAGTTAGCAAATCTGGTTGGGCAAGTCGATTCAATGACTTTAAAAAATGGCAACTTTCCGAGAGGCAACCCAAGGAATAATTTTTAGTTTTTTACGCTTTCAATAAAGAGATAGTCATAGTTCCAAGCAAGCTTGGGGAAATCAGAGAATCAACAGAGTTGCTGAAATTCAGATTTTTCACCATATCTTCGTCAAACTCAAACTTCTGCAAACTTATCAGGTACATTCTTTCCTAAGTACACCGTTTTTTTATATGTTTTATTGAGTTGTTCAATCCTCTCTGAATATTGGGGACAAGACATCATTTTAAGCTTGCGGATGAGGTTAGTGTAAACTTTTGCATTTTTTGTTAAATTTTTTAAAGTTTTTCAGTTTTTCAGTTAAGTTTTTAAAATTTTATTTTTCTTTTTGCATTTTATTTTCTGCATTACATTTTCATATTAAAAAAAAACGAAAATTCCAAAAAATATTTTCCTTTTTATTTTTCTGCATTCATATATAAAAAACCCCAAAAAGATTTTTATTTTTTGCATTTCGAAAAAAAAAAAACGAAAACATGTGAGATGAGGACATTATTGCATTTGATAACTCTGTATAAGTGGAAAATGAAAGTACGAAATGATCAGATCGATAGTGGTAAGTTTAGTCATAGTTTTCATAACTAGGAGTCGCAAAACATAATGATCCGAGAATCGGATGTAAAAAATAAAATAAATGGCGTGCTGAAACATTGTGTGGGCATTAATAATAGTTCAAAATGATTTGCTTATTAATGTTTAAAAAAGAACTTTGATCGACAAGTCTGAATCCACAGAACATGGTCTTATTTGTTGACACGCGTTACCCTCGTGGTAACTGACAACCTTATATCAGATCCACACAGTTAAACGAAGGAAGGGTATAACTGTCATATCTGATACCCAAGTTAATTTCAAGCATTTAATGTTGGGTTTTAGTTCAAAAATAGTTTCATTAACTAAAAAAATATGGCAACGAAAGACTTTAATTTTGAAATAACTTAAACATTTTATACCCACCAATGATCTTCTTGCAAGTTATAGAAAGATTAAAATATCAACCAAAGAAGAGGTTAAGAAATAAACCTTTGTAGTTCTTTGGGTCGTCTTGGGAGGCTTGGAAGTTGATGAAGAATGTTGAACCTTTGAGACACCAACAATGACTCAACTTGATGTAGAATGCTAGTTCTTTGTGTAAAACTCTGAATTTTTGAACCAAATCCAAGTATGGTTCAAAGAGAGCAAAATGCAAGCATCAAATCTTCAAGTGTTCAAAGCAAGAGAAGAGAAGAGGAGTGGGAAGAATGCTCTCGACCATAAGCAAGTAAAATGGGGCAAAGCTTTCAAGAATGCAAGCCTCATTATATAGTGTCTTAAAGTGAAGTCTTTAACCATTAGGTCATTCAACTTTAGACAAGCATGTCCTCATGTCATAAGCATGCCCAAGCATGATTTCTTTTGAATAAATTAAGTGAAAGCCCATGCCCCTCCTTTATCCCCAACTTTAGGCCAAGATGTTGAAAAATAGAAGATTAAGTTTAAATTTTATAAACTCCAAGTTTATAAAATATAAACTTTGTCTTTAAGGAAAAAGACAAAAAAGATTCAACTAGTCCAAGCGTTTGTATATGACTTATAAATTATACCATATGATATATTATGTTACTTGATAATGAAAATTATTATTTCCTAGAAATAAATAATTTCCATTTTAATTATAGGACTTTTATTGAATATTTATTAAAATCAATTTCTAATAAATAATCAATTGTATCATGTTGTTGATAATGTGACCCATTAGTATCATATGTTATTTAGCAATATCACTTTAATATGACTCTTGAGCATACTAGACCTTTCAATCTCCCACTTGCGCAAGACTCTTATTAGATTGATATAGATAGTGGTGAACGTCTAGCAACATTTCATTTCCCTTAAGACCATACGACTGTTTGTGCCATTCTATCAATGCCCAATTCCCAAAAAGCTCAAAGCTACAATTGGTGTATAAGGTAAGTTTATCAGTTATCCCTTTGCTACAGACATCATGTTGAGCATGAGATTTGGATCGCGATCAATCTCATTAGTTGTTCAACTTTTGTTAATGCACCTTAGTTGTATATCCCTCAACACATAAGAGGAACAAATCTCATCTTGACTACATAAGCCTCTTGCATAGTTCACACCATACCTGAAAATGACTTTTATAACTGCCTGGTTAAGGAACAACATTTGACCATTATCAAAGCATAGTACTCCCTACACTTAAGTCCCACTATGTATCTCAGGTGTTAAGGATACAAAGATAGTACTTTTAAATCAAGTATCATTCATGATAGCGATCCATGAGATGATCTTGATGCGCGTCAGTTCAATAATAGTTCTCTAACAAGTACCTATGAAACTTGGTTACAACCACTTTCCTAATTTCATCTAGTGAGAGTCAACCAATCCAATTCATATTATTCTTAATTCATAATTTCCCCCACAATTATAACCGACTATGAAGTTTTAGAATACTAATATTATTCATGGATTAAACATGTTAATATAGAACACAACAAGTATTAATTTGATGATTATATCTCAATATATCATAACATTATCTAATAGTTGTTGTCACACCCCCGAACCAGACGGCGGAAACGTCCGGGGGCGGGTGACTTCATCTTGTAATATCATCACAATGTATATAATTAAATCAAAGACAACATCATCATCATATATAAAACATACCAACCATCATAGCTTTACATAAAAGGTGTTTTTTCACAAATTACATCCCCGAAATATTAAATGTATGATGAAAGCAAAAACACAACAACATCCACTTTTCCTTGACGACCAATCTATTTAATGCGTTCCTAAGAATACAAGTTATTTTGAAAAATGTCAACATATATAATGTTGGTGAGTTCATGAGTCTAAGGAGATTGCCTTGGACGAGTTGTTCTTGAGTCTAAGGAGATTGCCTTGGACTCGCCGAGTTGTATGAACAACTCGCCGAGTCCCTCCATTACTGAGTCCACCCTCAACTCACTGAGTCCACTCCACTACTCACTGGACCCACTCGACACCGCTCAAAAGGAAGAAATCGGGGACTCGCGACTCGACTCGCCGAGTCGTTCTTCCGACTCGCCGAGTCGCCGCCATGCAACTATTCTATACTCGATTCTGCTTGAATCCAACACATACAAATGATAGATCTGAGTCCAATAAGCTGATTTACCACGTAAAGTTTCCAACTTTACGTGTACAAACACATGAACAAGGGAATAAAGGCTAAAAAGGCACTTAAAAGGGGTAGATCTAGGGTTAATATGCAAAATAGCTCCATAAAGGCAATAGATCTGGGCTCTACAACTCCTAAATGAACAGATCTAAGGATATCTCAGCATAATAGAGCTTCCAACACAACATAAGGCTTGAGAAAGGCATTAACAAGATCTAGAAAGGGTTTTAAAGCATAAAAGGGAAGGAAATCTGAAGAATACCTCAAAGAGCTCTTGCTTTCCCTTGAATCTCTGCTCTACAATCCTACTCCTTGCTCCTTTCTTCTCCTCCTTCTTCAAGCCTTCACAAATATACAGACAAATTACTTAGAATCATTCAAGAACGAATTAGGGTTTTCTCACAGCTTTTGAGGGTGAAGGAGGCGAGGTTGGGGGCTATAAGGTGGCTTAAATAGTGGGCAACCCAGGGATTTAGGGTTTCTCCCAGACGGACAGACTCGCCGAGTCCAGAATATGGACTCGCCGAGTCGCCAACTAACACGTGCCCGAAATCCCGTCCCTACTCGGCGGGTCAGGCTATGAACTCGCCGAGTCCCTTAAACAAAACTTAAAAATAAATACCAAGGAATTATCATACCGGAGACGGGTCGTTACACAATAAAGGCCTACTTTTTGTCAAAAATGACATTTTTGACCCATTAAAGCCGAGAATTTAAAATCAAAGCCCATTTTTATTAAAAATTACATTTTTGGCCCAATAAAACCATGTTTTGTCAATAAAGTCCATATTTATGAAAAATGGCACTTTTGGCCAATAAAATCATGAATTTGTCAAATACGGCCCATTTTATAAAAAATGACATTTTTAGCCCATGAAACCGTGAATTTGTCAAATAAGGCCCATTTTATCAAAAAGGACCTTTTTAGTCCATGAAACCGTGAATTTGTCAAATAAGGCCCATTTTATCAAAAAGGACCTTTTTAGCCCATGAAACTATGAATTTCCAAATAAGGCCCATTTTTATGAAAATTTACACTTTAGGCCTAAGTCACCGTGAGTTGACACATAAGGCCCATTTATATGAAAATTTTACACTTGAAGCCCACTAAACCGTGGGTTTAGAAATGAGGCCCCTTTCTATGGAAATTTACACTTTAGGCCTATAATAACCCTGGGTTGTCAATTTAGGCCTATTAAAATCGAAAATGACACTAAAAACCCATTTTGTTCATCTTTATTGTCAAATGTGGTCCTTTTGTGTACATTCTTTGAATTTTCTAGTAATTTTTTCATGTTTGATCTTTCCAAACAATCATATGTTACTTCAAGTATCTTGTTTACAAATATCACCAAGATTTGGAAGATATTTCAAGTCTGTGAGTGTTTGACACATTTTCATGACAATTTCACACAGCATAACATGAAAACACACACGTACATGCATAATAATAAGATTAACCACAAAACTAGCTTGTATTCTCCCCCAAAAAAAGGTAGTAAAACTCGAAAACAAGGAGGTATGAAGCTCACCTTGATGTTAGATTGGTTTTGAAGGGAAGAATGAAGAAGATTTTTGGTCTTGAATGCTCCTTTGAAGGGCTTTTCGAAACTAAGAGAGCTCTAGAATCATACACACGAAAATAGAGTGATTTTTGAGGAATAATCTTAGCATAACATGGAGTTTAACAACTTGAATGTGAAGTAACTTACCAAGAGGATGATACTTGGTGCAAAGCTCTTGAAAGCACACACTAAGCTCACGAAAATTATAAAGGATGTGATGGGATTTCTTTGTGTTCTAGAGAGAGATATGAGAGGATCTTTGGTGAAGTCTGAATTGAAAAATGGAAAGTGATAGGGGAGGTTCGACCGATTTTAAGGAGAGAAAAGAGAAAGGGATTGTCATGGTTATTGCTTATTGGTTAATCCTTCATTTTCCTAGGTGTATGGAAGACATATTGCATGGATGTCCTCCATGCGAAGCTTAGGTGTCACATTAAGATTAATACATATTTTCTCTTTTATATATATATATATATATATATATATATATTCTTTTTCCTTTTCCCCTCTCCTAATCCTCGACCCTATATATATATATATATATATATATATATATATATATATATATATATATATATATATATATATATAGGGGCCGAGGATTAGGAAAGGAGAGAAGGAAAAAGAATATTGGGCTTGGATTTGAGTGTAGTTGAGATTGTATTGGCCCATTAGATATTTTTTGATCCATGTGGACCCACTTATGGGTTTACGGCCTAAAATGGTAAAAGAAATGGGTTTTCGGCCCAATGTGGTTAAATAAATGGGTTTTCGACCCATAGAAACCAAGTGAGTGGATTTCGGCCCAATAAGGCCTGCGAAGGGTCTTATAGCCCAAAATACTATTTCTTAATGAATGTGGGTCCAACTAGGGACCAAATGAGGATTTTTAGCCCAAAAGAACCAAGTTGAGAGGTTACTGGCTCATTAGGCCCAATAAGTGAATCCTGGTCCAATAAGAGGTTTGAACCGGGAAGTTAGGGTTACAAGCTCAAAGTTGAGTGAATGTAGCGTATTGAATTAGGTTTAGAGCTTTCACGAGGAAGTTTCGACTTGAATTTTCATTTGTGAATGAATAACTTGTATTTTTGGATTAGTGTCTAAGTCCATAACTATTTTGGTATGTACTTGACCCGATTATGAGCATGGTCCTTTTGGGTTGTCTTCACCATAGCAATATGTAGGATGAATTAAGAAGAGAAAGGTTTAATTATAATTTATTAATATATTATAAGAATAATATATTAAAGGAGAAATCATAATGTTTAATTAATATTAGTCAAGAATTAATTAAGAATTAATTATGTGACTAAAAGAGATTAATTAAACTTAAGGGACTTATTGTGTAATTATAAGATAATTACATAGATAGGCTTATGGACTCCATAGAAGGTGGAGTGGACGAATTCTATGGGGGAAACCCATTAGAAGTCGTCCAAGGCTTCTAAAGAAGGGGTCCATGGGTTGCTTAGGGCTTAAGCAGTCAAATTAGGGTTTCCTTGTCAGATAACCCTAATTGCCTAAGTATATAAGGAGCCCTTAGGCACAAAAAACAAGAAGAAACTCAAGGATTAGGGTTTCCAGCCGTTTTTGGTGTCTCCCCTCTATTCTCTTCTTCATCTTGTTGCTTAGTGGTATTTGTGACTCCATTACAGGTGCAACAATTGAGGCACTAAGCTTTTGAAGCCAATCAAAGCAAGGAATTGATTGTTATTGCAATATAACAATAAAAGGTAATTACTAAAACCTTATTTCAGTTCTTATATGATAGATCTAGGGTTTATAGCTTTGGATATTCAATTGTATGTTCATTAGACAAACTAGATCCAAAAGCTATTAGGGTTTGCATGTATACCATAGGATTGATGTTTTGCTCAAAATCCATCAGTGGTAGCAAAACCTAGGGCTATTTGTTAGTGAATTTGATGCTTGATTGATCGTTTTTTGCTTGGAAAACGAAGTTTTTTGGCTTCTGCTTGTCCGACTCGGCGAGTCCAGTCTCTGACTCGGCGAGTTCGAGGATCTGGTAGCGTTTTTTTTGGCGTTTTTCTTGCTATTTTGGCTTGGGATACTTACCATAAACGTTTTTAATTAATAAAATCTGATTTTTATTGATTTTGGGTGAATATCCTTACCAAAATAGTAGATAATTACCATTTAATCAAATATTTGTTACCTTATAAGATAATGTTTAATTATTTGAGTTATTTGATGAATTATCCTGCAAGATTTTTTGACTAGGTCAAAATTAGATAATTGCCTTGTTTGAATAGTTTCAAATTGCACCCTTTAGGTTTTATAGTTTAAATTTGAACTTAAAAGTTTTGTTTTGAAATTTAAATAAGTTAAACCCTAATGATTAAATCTCTTTTAATTATACACGTTAATTATTTAATAAAACCATAAGGGTGTGATTTGAACTTTTCAAATTACTAGGGTTTAAGAATTTAACATTTAATAAACCCATAAAGTTTTGGTTTACATTTAATTAAATTAAAAGTATAATTTACTAAATTGAACCACCTAGTATTTTAAAAGTGTAAAATACACCCTATACTATTTATAACATTAAAAGTCTAATATTATATATATGTATGAGTAAACAATCAGTCTTACCGTTAGTAGGTCTCATTCACGAAGCTGGTCTATAAGGGGTGTTTAAGGAAATTGCCTATAAAATGGCGATCGAATGAGTATCCACTCTTACCCACCGCACTCTTGACTAGTGGAGGGTCGTTAGCCGAACGGGTATTATAGGACAAAAACCTTCCATTATAAGTAGGGATGAGAGTGGGTCCAAACCCGGACCAGTAGACCCGGACCCGGAAAATCCGGGAACCGGTTAACGAGATTTTTTAGGACTGAAAACCAGACCGATATATAGGAACCGGTTCCGGTTCGGTTCCGGGTAAGGTACCGGGTAAAGTGGGTCTAGAACCAAAAAACCCGTAAATATCAAAGTGGGTCGAATGAAACCGGGTAAAGTGGGTCTAAAACCGAAAAACCATAGGAACCGGGTAAAGTGGGTCGAATGCATCTTTTAAAATTTCACAAAATACAAAAATAAAGCTGAGAAAAAAAAACTCGCAGCTTTGATATCCCAACTTTGGGTGACTATAAATCAATGAATATGAAACCAAAAATGACAAAATTATAGTCTAAAATCATGTACAAACTCTATACTGCACTTTGGAAAAAACCGCATGCTATTCCGACTTCAAACGAATTAAATATGTATGTTTAAATCTATCACGAAATACAAAGAAAGCTGCAAAACATAAAATTTTCAGCTTTGATATCCCAACTTTGAGAGACTATAAGTCAATGAATAAACACCCAAAAATAACAAAATTATAGTCTAAATCATGTACAAACTATAAAATACACTCTTGAAAAAACCTCATGCCAATCTGACTTGAAACGAATGAGATATGCATGTTTTAAAACTATCGTAGAATATAAAAAAAAGCTGAAAACATAAAATTTCCAGCTTTGATATCCCAACTTTGAGAGACTATAAGTCAATGAATATAAACCCAAAAATGACAAAATTATAGTCTAAAATCATGTACAAACTATAAACTATACTATGGAAAAAACTTCATGTCAATCCGACTTTAAACGAATGAGATATGCATGTTTTAAAATTATCACAGAATACAAAAAAAAGCTGAAAAACATAAAATTTCCAACTTTGATATCCCAACTTTGAGAGACTATAAGTCAATGAATATAAACCCAAAAATGACAAAATTATAGTCTAAAATCATGTAAAAACTATAAACTATACTATGGAAAAAACCTCATGCCAATCCGACTTGAAACGAATGAGATATGCATGTTCTAAACTTTCCATAGAAACCGGTTCCGGTTCTTTAACCCGGTTTACCCGGAGTCGAAGGACCCGAAACCCAAATTACCCGGAACCCGAATAGAGCCA
Organism: Lactuca serriola; assembly: GCF_051521515.1. Classification (NCBI taxonomy): domain Eukaryota; kingdom Viridiplantae; phylum Streptophyta; class Magnoliopsida; order Asterales; family Asteraceae; genus Lactuca; species Lactuca serriola. The sequence goes on along the minus strand of NC_136412.1, from coordinate 217,825,704 downwards.
TTCTTTAAACCCGGGATCCGGACCGGTTTTACATATTCTGGTTCCAACGGTTCCAGTTCCGGTTCCGATCTGGTTTTCCGGTTCTAAATCTCATCCCTAATTATAAGTATAATGAAGTACAAAGTAACTAAATGCTTATACAAATTCCCAAATCATAGTTACTTTAGGCAAAATGTGAAATTGTATGCTAATCCATGGAATTACACTTCGTACCCTTGTCAAACGTTAGTGGAGCGTACGTGGTTAACCGGCACACTAATTTGGGGATGACATTGGTGGCGAAGGGTGGCTCGATGTTTGTTATAGATCAATGGAGCGTGTGTAGCTAACCGGCACATTGATTGGGTGATAGTAGCATTGAGTGCACCACGTGATTCGTATGGTTATTCACACCTTATTTGTGATCCTCGGCATCCCAGTCACAAATAGAAGGGCATAATCGAGATTTAAACATGCCATTGAAAAGTTTAATGAATCTCATAAGATCTAGGAGTTTCAATTCATTTAAAACTTAAACTTCCTTTTCGTTTTTCATGGTGGAATTTGGTAAATCGTCATTTACCTACCTTCAAATATTCTGCAACTAGATTACGACATCCCTCTTCTAGGTTGTAGAATATTGTGTTGGATCCTAGCCTTCATAACTCATTTGGGTGTTTCATTAAGGAGTCAATCAACTTAACTTGAATTTTCTCCCATTTTGTAGATGTCTAAATCTTACAATGGTCTTCCCAAATCCTTTGGAACAAGCTTTCCAAATGAAGATGACGTTCCGAGATACGATCAAGGAAATGAGAGTCATGCTTCGCTTCCTCCACCTCCTCCAATTTTTCTCCTTGGCCCACAAGTTCAAAGGCTTGAAAAGTTCAAGCTCAGTCAAGCCTTTTTGGCAAGTAAACACGAAGATGGGAAACCTGTGTGTACACACGTCTTAGAGATGAAGTCACACATTGATAGGTTAAGCATGTTAGGTGTCGAGATTTCAAGTGAGTTGGTTGTTGACCGGGTTCTTCAGTCACTTACTGAATCATATAGTGAGTTCGTTAGAGAGTATTATATAATGGATCACGACGTGACCCTCATTGATCTCACCTATTTGCTTATAGCTGCTGAATCAACAATGATTTGGCGTGCTGGTCAAGCAAATTTGTCTGGTGAATCAAACTCCCAAACTTCAATGGACACTGGCAACATTGGAAGTCCAGAAAGAACTAAGTTTGTGATTGTCCGATGTGCTGTGCCAAAGGAGTCCATTTGCTTTTATTGCCAAGAGAAGGGGCATTGGAGACAAAGTTGTCCTGTTTACCTGAGAGATCTAAGAGATGGGAGAGTCAAGACGTATGGCTCTAATTCAGGTAAAATCCATTAAATAACTCTGTAAGTTCCTATTTTTTGATTCTTAATACATGATGTGATAAGATAACATTTTGATGTTGTGCAGGATCGAAGAAAAAAAAGGAAGCTTAATGAAGAAGCTGTTGAATGTGGTCACGAAGAAATGGATTTCGATCGCATGGATTCAAAAATCGGATTTTTGAGCTGCTACTTTAGAGTTAGGGTAGATTGCTAAGAAATATGTAATAGCATAGTTTTTCAGTTGAATTGCATTGTAAGGACAAGTTTTTCCGCAATAAAATAAATTTTGATTTTATCTTATTTATTTATCCTTGCAATGGCGTGTATGAAAAATTGATGTTTGAAGGTTTCTATTATTAGCAATAATGGATTTGATTCTTAATTATGTTATTTATGGAAATGTCGAGAATTTACCAAATAGGGAGAGTTTCTCATCGCCCAAGTTTCAATTGGATAGAAACTTGGAATCATACAACTTGGTTGCGTGATGAATGAGAAATTTCATATTTGGAAATTAGACCAATTCTTTGACAAAGTGTCAAGTGAAGGACTAGAAAATCAAGTACACTAGGTGGTGCGTTGATTTAGTCCACCACAAGAGTGATAAAAAATATTCGTCATGATTTTCTAAAAGTTTAGTAAATATGATTATACTTATAAGATTAAGTGTAATTCTGAGTTGATTGAAAGAGTTTTAATGAATAGCAGAGCGAATAAAGAAGAATCAAGTAGGCAGAAAGATAAAAGTTTCTCTATTCTAAGAAGAAGGGAGAGCACCTTTTATTGTGTTTTGTGATAAGTCTTAATGATTAAGAACCATATCTCAATTGATTCTCTAAGTGACTCTTAGTGCATTTGTATGTCTAAGAAGAGGAATCGAGAATTGTGGAAATGGTTAAATCAAGAAGTCAATCATACTTCGTTCCAATATCGAATCTTAGAGTCATACTCCAAGATTGCGAATTGAATGAAAAGGCTTAAGTAGGTTTATAACACTCATCAAATGTGGAATTTGGAAAAGGTTTTCTTATTCTTGCACATTTGAAATTGGTAAGTTGTGATGTCTTGGATAAGACAAAGACCAGCTAGGACCAATTTGTGAAGTGTTTTGTCTTGATAAAAGCTATACTAACTCTTGAATATTTGTTTGTCAAGAAATGTTTCTTGAGAAGAGAACTTTATATGTCAAGGAGTCAGTGGAAGTTTTAATGTTTTTGAAAAAGTTTCAAGAACAAATCAAGAATAAACCTTATCGATCATCACTAGCACACGACTTTAGGTTTACAACCTATCGTGTTGGCATTATTTTGTTTCTGTGTCATTCCAATTGAGTTAATTATGTATGTGAGTTCTATGAGTTCTCATTTGAATGCATAAAGACAAAGCGCATTGATCGATGGAAAGTACATTGATATGTAAGGATAAGTTGCTAAACTACTTGGAAGACATGGTGGGCACTCGTGTTACCATAAGGCAAGAAAACAAGATTAAGAAAGTTCAGTCCATATGAGTTTGGATTTGTCGCCAACTTTGATTTTGGCAAATTCACATTGATAGGAATTTATACACCATAAAATCTAAGTGTCATAAGATTCCCTCCTTCATGAAAATGACTGTGAGGAAATGCTTTCACTAAGAGAGATTTTAAGAAGATAGCAATTGTGAAAATTGTATTCTCAAATTCGATTATGGTTACGACATCCCTTCCCATAGTTCGAATTGTGAGATTTGGCAATTAGTTTGCACATTTGGAACTTAGTAACATAAGTTCTGAATTGTTTAAACACACATATGAGCTATCTTAGGCAAAGGTGTATAAGTTTAAGAAGCTTAAATAAAGGCTTATCGAAACATATGGTTTTAGGAATATGAATTTCAGAAATTCAATAGGTATTGTTTTCTGGAAGTTCATTTGTTTTCTGAATACATGTCAAAGCTAGTGGGAGCATAAGTGTTATGCTTATATGATAATAATCATCATGATAGTGGGAACATAAGTGTTATGCTTGTATGATTATTATGGAGAGTATTGCAAGTTAGCAATATTATTTATAGAAAAACAAAGATTCAATTTGCAAAGTTGCATGGGTTGAAAAGTTGTTTTGCTATAATTAAGGGAGAGAATATTATACTTCGTTTCAAAATCTAAAGCTTAGATTGAGAAATTTTAATAAATTTAGTCAAAGGATACATAGTGTGTTCTCAAATTTCGATTATGATTACGGCATCCCTCTTCATAGTTCAATTTGTGAGAACGTGACACATAAAATATTATGGCAGAAGATTGATAAAGTATCATATCTTTATGTAACATTATGCATCGTGTCTCTTACGCTTCAGGTATAGAATCGATTGCAAATGCTTTAATATTTGACCATTCTAAAATTTTCCAAATGTCTAGCGCATTAAGAGGGAAAAAGGACTAAAATTGATTTTGACTAAAATAATTAAACAACTATCAAAGGACGATCCAAAGTTCGCTGAGGATTGGTCGCTTGTGTGTAGTTGGAAGTACGGTATTGGATGGACCATATTGACATTATTATGAATAGATAAGATTCTATTAAGAATGAGTTGTCATATGGAAAATGTGGAAATGTTTCGATATTGGGAGTTGGATATTGAGAATCTATGTCTAGATTAGAATCTTTTATGCAAGAAGGATATTCAAAGGAATGTACTTTGAATGTGAGACTTCACGTCTATGGATTTGTCTTGTAACAATTTCTGATAGAGTACTTTGTAATTTCGTTGGCCAAGTCTTGGTGACTTTTGTGCTATGAATTTGCGAAAGGATCGTTGCATAAAATGTTAAAATCTAGCATATTCTAACAGTAGCAAAGAACCTTGTGTTCTTACACTAATGGTAAGGATTGGGAATTGTGAAATGAGCATCATTGGAAAAGTTTTTCAATTGATCTATTTCACAAAGCATGGACCATAGGAAACAAAGTGTGCATGCTTGGAGCATGGGACAATTGTTGTTGTAATTCAAGTAATGAGTTGATTATCCAAAACATTGAATGATAAATAATGAGTAATCAATATGGGGGATAAATAGAAGTGTTTTATTTACTCTCACGAGTTTGGGTCCATATAGGATTAAGTATTATTGTTATGTTTCAGTTTGCATGTTTTGACTTCCAGAATAACTGGGTTATTCGAACCTCCACAGTCATTCATACGTTAGAAGTAGGTATGAAGGAAGACTGTCATGAAGAGTCTGTAGATTGTCTGAAGAGTTTAGACATAACACAAGTTTGCTGCAGGGTTCATGAGTGCTTTAATAAGATTAGAGTATTGGATTAAACCCACGCTTACTTAGATCACTTCATGGATTTATCACAGGTGATTAGTGAGACGATAATATTGTATATTCTTGAAACCGAGACGTGTGAGTTGTTATTTGTTGGTCGGTTGCGCATTGAAAATAAGTAAACGCACCAGTAACTTGGTGTTATAAAACTTATTGTTGTGTGTGATTCGATCAGTGAATGCAAGCGAGCATTTGAGTCAAAGTCTATCCATTCCTTTTACCCAAAGTGGGATAAAAGCGATATATGTGGGCCTCTTGATGATTTAGTGATGACACCTAAGCGCTTGGCCAAGCCGGGACTAAGCTGATGTGTTCAATTGTAGTCTTTTGTTAGTCGTCATAAATCAGAAGTTAGGAAACAGTATAGACAGAATGATTGAAATCCATGTCTTATGTCTATACGATATATTGAGAATGGAGGAATATATAATCCCTTATCTAAAGGACATGCCATCTGATAAGATCAGAGTTGACAACGACTTTTGAAAGCCACGATTGCTGATCAGGTTCTGAAGTCATATGGAAAATAGTTATTAGACTTATCCAAGTGGGAGACTGTTGGATTAGTGTCTAAGTCCATAACTATTTTGGTATGTACTTGACCTGATTATGAGCATGGTCCTTTTGGGTTGCCTTCACCATAGCAATATGTAGGATGAATTAAGAAGAGAAAGGTTTAATTATAATTTATTAATATATTATAAGAATAATATATTAAAGGAGAAATCATAATGTTTAATTAATATTAGTCAAGAATTAATTAAGAATTAATTATGTGATTAAAAGAGATTAATTAAACTTAAGGGACTTATTGTGTAATTATAAGATAATTACATAGATGGGCTTATGAACTCCATAGAAGGTGGAGTGGACGAATTCTATGGGGGAAACCCATTAGAAGTCGTCCAAGGCTTCTAAAGAAGGGGTCCATGGGCTGCTTAGGGCTTAAGCAGTCAAATTAGGGTTTCCTTGTCAGATAACCCTAATTGCCTAAGTTGGTCGAATTGATCATCAATCCGGGGAAGTGGGTATCAATTCTTAATAGTGAGCTTGTTTAATTCTCAATAATCGATGCACATTCTGAAAGATCCATCATTCTTCCTGACAAACAAGACCGGAGCTCCCCATGGTGAGAAGCTCGGCCTGATGAATCCTTTGTTGAGGAGTTCGCTTAGTTGGCTCGCTAACTCCTGAATTTTCCATAGGGGCTAACCTATAGGGTGATTTGACAATTGATGTGGTTCCAGGTATCAGGTCAATTTGAAATTCAACCTGTCTCAGAGGAGGTATCCCCGGGAGGTCTTTTGGGAATATGTTTGGGAAGTCGCGTACATCCGGAATATTGTTGATGTTCTTTTCCTCTTTCTGTTTGTCCACCACGAGGGCTAGAAATGCATGATTTCTCTTGTGCAGGCACTTTTGTGCCTTGGTGCATGAGATAAGACGAAGATTTACACCATTTTTATCATCGTAACTGATTAGGGTTTCGTTGTTGGGTAGGATCGATCCTATTCGCGGCACAAGGTCTCTGGTGGTACTGATGATGAAGTAGATGCGCCTTGAAGTCTGGCTAACTGGCGCTCCGTGACACGTAGTCGGGCCTCCAACGCTGCCTGCCTTTCTTGGTAGTCCCTCACTACCTCCTGAGTCCGTCTCTCGGCATGCTCCACCGCAACTCTCATTGCCTCCATCTGAGCGGCAATCATCTAGGCCTGCCCCCCAATGTCTCGTGTCCTCCTGACGACCACGAGGGAGAGCGCGGTCGGCCGACCCTCCATGTCGGAGGTCGTACATTCCCTGGTCCATGCCAAAGGGTGGTCACACCCCTTGCTGTCTGCTCCATCTCCAAATGGCATGGGGCCATGGGGGCCTATCATGTGTGCTGGCACTTATGCCATGTATGGAGGGTTGATGACCTTAGACTCCATGTCCGAGTCATCCTCATCACTCTCATCAAGTTCATCCTCATAAATGTTTATCACTGGTTCCACGGGTTCCTTTTCTAGTTCTTCAGGGTCCCCCATGGGTTCTTCTTCTGGCTCTGGCTCCAGCCAACCCCCATTCCCCTGATTAGGGAAGTAGGGATCACCAGGAAGGTGGAAGCCGACAATAGAGTTTGTACAAGAATATAAACATGAAAGGGAATATAAGAGAAATACAATAAAGGTTTCTCTTACTATTAAAATACTCCTATAGTATTTTATTTTTTTACATTCGGTTCATCGTTCCTTTAGGTATTAGGTTGACAAGTTTCAGATTCGTTGTCCACCCTGATCACTCCCAAACACATGTTGTTCGTATTTTGAATAAATATAGTTGATCAAGCTATATTTATCCCCAATAGGATTACATAACTACACGGGTTTAACCACGATGTCCAACTCCTCCAAAAACTTTTATTGTTTTCTTATCTTTGTTCAATGTATTTTAGTCACAGTGTATTTATAGTTGCATATATTGTATGATTAGATATGTCAGTTCACTATAAACATTGCTCTGATACCAATCTGTCACACCCCCGAACCAGACGACAGAAACGTCCGGGGGCGGGTGACATCATCTTGTAATATCATCACAGTGTATACAATTGAATCAAAGACAACATCATCATCGTACATAAAACATACCAAGGATTAGGAGAAGGGAGAAGGAAAAAGAATATTGGGCTTGGATTTGAGTGTAGTTGAGATTGCATTGGCCCATTAGATATTTTCGATCCATGTGGGCCCACTTACGTGTTTACGGCCTAAAATGGTAAAAGAAATGGGTTTTCGGCCCAATGTGGTTAAATAAATGGGTTTTCGGCCCATAGAAACCAAGTGAGTGGCTTTCGGCCCAATAAGGCCCACGAAGAGTCTTATGGCCTAAAATACTACAATGCTAGTTGTGACAGTTGTTGTTATAATGTTCCAATATCCAAATACTAAATCCAAATCAAAAACTCATTTCTAGAATAATAAAGTCTTATAGATGAAGTGTGACCATTCATACTTAGCTCAAAAGAATGACTTTATCAATGGATCTGACAAAATTTAATTTGTGTGAATTCTATGAATACTATCATCTCTATACTTAACTTTACTCTAAGTATAGTTAAATATCTTGGAGAATATGATTGGTGTTCTTTCCTGACATAGAGTTTCTTAGCTTGATTAAGTATACTCTCAAAGCCACAAAGATTTCTATGTGATCCTTGAATGACAAAAATCAACATAGTTTTTCAATGATCCCATTCATCCAATCATATTTGAATTCAACTTCTAAAGTGGTGTATTCTTATTTTGTAGTAGATTTTGTCATTATGTTTTGCTTGGACCTCATTCCAAAAAAACTTACCCTTCATTCCATAATGAATTCATAATCCAATTATAATTCATAATTATTTATATTTGTTTAGAAATTAATATCTCGTGTAGATCTTTCGACAAAGATCCTTTCTAAATCGATTGTCTCATATACATTCTCTTAGTTCTTCTAAAGTACTCTTAGAATTCTCTTTTAGTCATCCGGTGAATTAACCATGTATTCAATTAGTATCCTATGACATGCTTACAACATGATCAAATACCATGTCCTATGTATAATATGGCATAAATGATGAATTCATTTTCCAAGCAAATAGAATATAAATCATTTCATCTAGTTTAAACCTATGAGCTATGTACTTTTGAGGCTAGCTCAAAATGGTGCCATATGACAAAGCCAAGAATTGTCCAAAAGAATCTTGTGTCTTGATCCCTTTCAAGATATTGCCAATATATGTATAAGGAAATGAAACTTTTAACATTCATTTTATCTATCTCTTATAGATTTTACATTCCAAGAATGTATATTCTCCTTCCTAAGTCTTTCATTTTAGAAACACTTTCCAAGTCAAGGTAAAAATGACATTACTTAGTCAGAATGTGATTTCAAATGATTAAGTATGCCTCACTCATACAATATTAGGAATTTCACTATGCTCCCACTAGTTCTTAGTAAACACACATGTTTTATTCATTTTGATATAAAAACATACCTTGTAGTTTTACATAAAATGATGATTGCAACATTTAGATGTTTGCATTATATCCACGAGTGGATCTCAAGCTCTACAAATTTTGTTCGGATAACTTGGATTAAGAAAACCTCCAGGCTAATTTATATAGATATCTTCCAGTAGATGTCTATTAAGAAAAGCGGTCTTTCTTGAAATCTATTTACTATATATATCATATTAAGATTATGAATTTATAGCAAATAATATCCTTGTTGATCTAATCATAGCTACCTATGAAAAAGGTTTGATCACAGTCAATGGCATGAGTATGATGAGGACCATAGTCAATGACATGAGTATGAGAACATCCTTTCATTATAAGTCTTGCTTTAAATGTGTATGGTTATCTATGTAATTTATTCTTTATAGAAGAATCATTTACTCCTTCTAGCCTTGCTATAAGGATAACATTTAATCAAACTCATTCTTGATTATCATACATGGATTACATCTCATGTTTATAACTCTAAGTCATTTATCAGATTCTAGATCTGACATAGCATCTTGGTATTTGAAGGATTTTCTAGAAACCATCAATAAAATATCATCAATGAAAGATTCCACATTTCTCAAGTCATAAATAAATTCCACCATTAATGCGAACAATTTGTGTTTGTGAATAGCTATTATTCAATTTTAACAATCCTTGTTAAAACTAGTGCCAACTATTACTACATAAGGTTATGGTTCTTGAGTTGCTTAAAGTTCCATGTACCTCCCACTTGCTTTGTCAATAGAAGCTTGCTTTCTACTAACTTAGCTTTCACAGGAATAAAAGAACTTATTCTTGGTGGGGTTGCATATGATAATCCAAGCCACATTTAGAGTATTATACAAATATGTATTTAGTAGATTTTGGGTTTAGAAGCTTTAGTCCAACATTGGCTACAAATCCATACAACATTAAGTAAGATGAGGATGGATCCTTTCCATACTTAATCTTATAAAATGTTTAATCTACTTATTAGTTGATATTTGTATTCAAGATACAATTAATAGTGATTTAAGTATTATCCCAAAAAGATTAAAGGAGGATATTTCTACCGACTATAAAGTAAATCATACCAAGTAAAATTTAATTCATCCTTTATTATCATTAAGGTCTTAGATGGTTCTTACCGGTTTGTATCTCAACTTTTTGAAACCTTCAACAAAGATCTCACAATTATGCTTTACCACGTAAAATATAATTAAAACTACTATAGTTGTTAATAAAGTTGATTTGGTATCTTGTGCTTAATCTCCGAAATTCATTAGAAAGGAAGTCATACACCAAAGTATATAGTTCCTTAATTATTTTCTCTACACCTTAATGAAAATATCATTAGGAATCATTTACAAATAAATAAGGTTCACATATGTCAAATAAACTACATTATTTTCCTTCAAATATCCCTTTCTTGAAGTTGGAATATGTGAACGTCATTTATATAATAAAGATAACAATGTCAAAGATGAGTTTGATTTAAATATCCCTTCAAATATCCTTTATCACAAAAGATATGTGAACCTTATTTATTTGTAAATATCCCTAAGCAAAATAATGTAGTTTAATTAGACATTATTTTCCTTCAAATATCCTTTATCACAAAAGATTTCCGATCAAATCGTCCAATTTGAAAAAAAAAAACTTGTGTAGTCGGCTTATAACTTGGTTATAGAAATCGCGAATACACCCCGCCCATCAAAAGATAACACTAAGGGGTTAGGTATTCTTTATCCTACTAGTGCATACAAGAGACGTGCGAGTGTTCTTCAAAATGATTGCATAGATTTGGGGTTTGTAAAAAGAGTCTTTATATTTTTTATAATTCTAGTTTTAAAAACATATGATATCATGGTTATTATATGCATATAATAAACCATGGTATCAATTTTCAAAAGAAAACCATCTTTAAATGTTCTATATAAAAAACTAGTTTTTATATAATTTGACACAATTCAACTTTAATAACCGATATTAAGTTTGAATACATTTGAATGTTTTATATCTTTAATAAAACTTATTTTTATTACTTATAAATTTGGAGTTTGTATAAGTTACATAAATCACTATTTTAAACTTATAATGGAGTATTTCAAAACTTGTCGTTGTTAATGATTCTATAAAAACGGGTTTTATTTTAAAATTAATAACTTGTTACATTTTATGTCTAATTTTGAAAACCCAAACTCAATGTGACGTTTATTTTGTCCAAAATTATTTTAGAATGTGAAAAACTAATTATATCAACCACACAAAATAATGCATAAAATAAACAGCACAAACATACATAAAAAGATATGTGCATAAACATAACCAACTAATGATATTTTGTGAGCCAAAACAAAAGATGCCAAGTCCATTCCTAAAGGGACATTTAAGGGGACCAAAAATCTTCTTGTAATGTTGTTGAAGAAGTTCCCACTTGAATAAACATTCATTGCTTGCAAAAGACAGGAAAAACTTCTTGAAGGCTAAAATTCAGCAACTGTCGCTAAAATTCCAACAACCCTTTGTAAACAACATTAATGACACTTTTCAGAAAATGTTACTGAAAATCCGGCACACCTTTTAGACTTGAAAATTGCTCTTTTGTCTTAAAAAAATTGTTCCAACTTGATTTCTTGTTATATTTTTGTACAAATTAAATAATTCTAAAAACTAATCTATTACTTTATAAAAATATCCAAGAAAAGCTAATCTATTTAATTATTACATATCATATGAATAAATAAATTATTACAACCATTTTATAACAAAAATAACCAACACAACAACATAACAACACATTGGTCCTTGGCTAGTTTATGCACATCATATACATCAATATACACACATCAAACAACCTTTGTTTTTCTAAGACAACTTTAAATGACAAAAGATGCATGAAGCTTTTGTCACATAACATAACAAAAAAAGTTGTCATAGAAAAGATGTATGAACTTATTTTTATACAAAAACAAGTTATCCATATTCTCAAAAAACTAAGATTTCCAAAAATCAAAAAAAATCTAACCAAACTTGCAAGGTGACTCTAATGCCAATTGTTGGGTTTTAGTTCAAAAATATTTTCATAAACTAGAAAAATATGGCAACGAAAGACTTTAATTTTGAAATAACTTAAACATTTTATATCCACCAAGGATCTTCTTGCAAGTCATAGAAAGATTAAAATACCAACCAAAAAAGGGGTGAAGAAATAACAACCTTTGTAGTCCTTTGGGTCCTATTGGGGGGCTTGGAAGTTGATGAAGAATGTTGAACCTTTGAGACACCGACAATGACTCAACTTGATGTAGAATGCTAGTTATTTGTGTAAAACTCTTAAGTTTTGAACCAAACCCAAGTATGGTTCAAAGAGAGCAAAATGCAAGCATCAAATCTTCAAGTGTTCAAAGTAATAGAAGAGAAGAGGAGAGGGAAGAATGCTCTTGGCCATTAGCAAGAAGAATGGAGCAAAGATTTCAATAATGAAAGCCTCATTATATAGTGTCTTAAAGTGAAGTCTTTAACCATTAGATCCTTCAACTTTAGACAAAGATGTCCCCATGTCATAATCATGTCTAAGCATGCTTCTAAAGCATGATTTCTTTTGAATAAATTAAGTGAAAGCCCATGCTCCTCCTTTATCACCAACTTTCGGCCAAGGTGTTGAAAAAGAGATAATTAAGTTTAAATTTTATAAACTCAAATTTGTCTTTACGGAAAAAGACGAAAGGATTCAACTAGTCCAAAAGTTTGTACATGACTTATAAATCATACCATATGATATATTATGTTGCTTGCTAATGAAAATTATTATTTTCTAAAAACAAATCATTTCCATTTTAATTATAGGAGTTTTATTGAATATTTATTAAAATCAATTTCTAATAAATAATCAATTGTATCAAGTTGTTGTTAATGTGACCCATTAGTATCATATGTTATTTAGCAATATCACTTTAATATGACTTTTGAGCATACTAGACCTTTCACTTAATCGAAGAAATCTCAATAAATTCAAAAAGTTGATTGAAGAAATCAAGCTAAAGACAAGAATCAAAAATTCAAGTTCAATATTATCATAAGCCATCTCAAAGAAAAATCTGACGCAATAAGAACTGTGTGATATGATATTTTTTCGTTCTCTACCAAGTGAAAGCATGAAGATGGGCTCCTACGGGGGCTGGCCTAAATGCTGCTTCGGAAAAAGCTGATTTGGTTGTACGGGTTCTTAAGGATGCTTCGATTCTGGTTCTTAATTATCTAGTCTTAAGGACATGAAATTCTGAAATGTGTTATTGTCGCTTGGAACGCTAATTAAGGTGTAAATTTTAAATAAAAGTTGCAATTGACTTATTGGTTCACACAATCAAACTTCTTCCTAACTTTGCGAATCTGTGAGATATGGAAGGTATCGTAATGATCGTCTAGGTAGTGATTCCGTTGGAGCTTTCCTCAATGTAAATCTGATCATGTTAAAAAAAAGAGTGAAGTATTTTTAGTTCAAATTATTTCCTTTATTTTATTATAAATTATTTTTAGGTCATCTACATCTTTCCAATTGTTTATAATGTTTAACCTTTTTATTCTTACTTGAGGGCAAATAAATTTCAAGCTTGGGGAGATTTCATATATGACATTTTATGCATCTTTTAGGGTAGTTTTATTAGCATTTAATATCATAAATTGTACATTTTCATGCCATTAGTTTAAATAATGTTCAACTCATGTCTGTTATCAGAATTCTCGTACTACTAGCATTTTTGTGTCATTTTCATATAGTTCGAGTGGAGCAATACTTTGGGAGCAGTTGGATGCATATTTGGAGCCTAAATGAAGTTGGGACTGAAGGAGGATGTTGAGGAATGCTTGGAAGATGTTTTGGTAACAAAATATTCGATCGAATTGATCATACGAAGATAGATTGGTACAATCTAAAGCCTAAAGGATGTTGATGACATCTTTGACCCCTTGTCAGTATTTTGAACATATCTCATGACTCGTAACTACGATTGACGTGGTTCAAAATGTTCCGGAAACTAGACAAAATTTCGGACGACTTTCATGCTTACTTAAACTGAAGAATCACGACCGAAATGAGCCAAAAATTCAAAAATGTGATCGTATTTTTCATATATGCGGTCACATTAATGGGACGAAGCTTTCCAGGACCGAAATAAGTCTTCTGAAAGCCATCTAAGAAGAAAAATCAAAACCTGCGATCGCATATTCCCTTTTTGCGATCACATTTTGTCCGGAAGTTCCATAAACGTCGAAAATAGCATCCTACATCATTTAGGGGCAAATCTGGAAAAACCCCTTGATGTGTATATTTTTAATGCACTAGTTTTTTATTTATAATTCCTAGTTTATCACATCTAAACCACACCTTACTAGCAGTGAACCCAATCAAGTATAGTATAATTTTGATAAGGAAGAGTGTTAAACACAATGGGAATGGTGGTGAATTAATATAATAATGTTTGGTTATATGTTTAAACTAAACACATGAAAATAGTAAAAAAAAAGGTTTTTATTGTTAAATCTCAAGTAATAACTAAACTAACTAGATATACTGAATGGAAACAAATCACTTTGGATACTTTGGTTCATACTAGATTTCATCTCAAAATACTGGTTAACTACTAAGTGCAATGAATATTTGTTCATTGTTTACCGATTCCTAATATGATTAGAATTTATGATCAAAAGATTAATCCTTTAGTAAAATAAGTTCATTCATTAATTGATCAAGTGGAAAAACAAACAAGCATACTAATGTTAAGTTCGAATTATGCAAGACTTGAATTATAAACTGATATTAATGATCATAATACCAATTATATACATGTCATCACATATAATATCATAAATTAAAGTTACCAAATTTTCTATTTAACCCTAGGATTATGGTCAAAATCCTAGTCATACAAATCTTAAGATCATAGATTCATATGATTGAAGAACATCAAGATATAATGATCATCTAATCCCAATAATACTCAACAATAAACAAAAATTATTAGAACTTTACCACATGAGGATCTTTTATCATGCAAACATAATTAAATAAATAAGAATAAATACTCCAAATAGAAAATTAATCACATAATCTCAAAATTTATCAAGATTAACACAAAGCAATAAGGTTTTGAACCCAAAATCAGAAAGTAAATCACGAAATGTAACACCCCTAAAAATACAACTCAAAATTTCATTTTTAAGTTTAACCATCATAAAATAACCCATGTCATTTTCCTAAAACCATGTAAACATAAAATAGTTTACTTATGCAATCCAACGATACATATAAAATCATCATCAGAGTCATAGTCCCAAAATCACTAATGCGGAAAGTCATGGTGTGATGCGGTACGATCAAGTCAACCCTTTCCCCTTCGAGCTGGAAGTACCTGTAACCAAAACTGAAAACCGTAAGCACGAAGCCTAGTGAGTTTCCCCCGCCATACCACATACGAATCATAAAAATACTGTCAGGCATATATGGGTGCCCGATCTACCCTGCTAAGCAAACCTGGGTGCTCAACCTACCCATGTCAGACATATCGGGGTGTCCGACCTACCCATGTCAGGCATACCTGGGTGCCTAACCTACCGATTGGTTTTATTCCAACCGATTATGGGGTTTATTTCACCCTTACCTTACCACATATATCATCTATATCACACATAAGCATCAAACAATACATACCACCTTAATAATTATTACAAAGACAATTACTAAGTCACATGAATACTAGTGGGCTGGCATTGGTGCATTCGACCCACGAATTCTACGTAGGAAGACTCACCTCACTGCGTATGCCAAAATCGTACTCCTTGACTAACTCGTAACTGCTCCCCCTAAAGCATAATAAATTCCCTAGTCAGTCATTGTGTCCAAATAAAACTCCCTTATGGCCCAACTTCTAATTCATGTCCCAAGGCAAGGTTTCCAGAGCCTTGGCCTATTGGGCCTCTTTCTCTCAAGGCCCAACTCTTATTAAAATAAGGCCTAAGTCCATTCATTTAAGTTTCAAGGCCCAATAAGGCCCATTAAGGCCCAATACCATATATCCTAGGTCTAGGCCCAGAAGCCTTACTCCATAGTGGATTATAGGGCCCAACAATTCCAGGCCCAATCAGCCAAGGCCCAAAAAGCTCGTTAACCATTATGTATGCGTACACGCGGCGTACCTGACACGTACGCTGGTCTTGAACACTTAGGGGAGGTTGACCTAGTACGCGAAGCGTACCAGGGGAATGCCCAACGTACTGGCCAGTTTCCTTAGAACTCATTTTGTGACTTAATCCATTAATTCCTAATGTCCAAAGCATAGATCCAGGTCCTTTAAGACGTCCTAAACCATAAAGTTACAAAATTTATGTCTTTACATGCATGGATGGGGGTTAAGACATGATTTAAGTCCTTAAACACACTTTGTGACCATCTAAAACTTGCATGGTTGTGGCTTAACCATCAAGACCCGATTTTTATGACTCTAAATGCTTATAAGAGCTCATGAAGACAACTCTTATGGGCTAGAATACTAGAACATAAGAAATCTCAACTATGGAGTCAAAATGTCACATAAAACACCCCAAAACTACAACAAAGCACAAAATGGTCAAGTTTGAAGCTTGATACCTCAAATGAGTCATAAAAGATGTTAAACTCCTGGATCTACAAGCTCCTCCCACGTTCTTGCTCCTTCTTCAAACTTATTTTCTTCAAAAACACCAAAAACCACCCAAAAGTGCACCAATTTAGCTCACAAAGCATGCAAGGGGTTTAAGGGTTCGATTTCTACTCTTTAGGGACAGTGGAGGTCGATAGAATGAGATTTGGGATGGAGTTAATGTCCTTATATATGGTGCAAACCCTGAAATTTAGGGTTTGCAACTGGCCGGGTTACACCCAGCGTACGCGAGGCTCCCCCTTGCTTCGCGCCTCAACATGTACGCTGCGCGTACACTGTGTACGCCCAATGTACCGCCTTACACCAAAATTCAATATTTAATCATTTAAATAATCAAGGTAAATACTTGGTGACTCGGATGTTACATGAAATAAGTCATATGGAATGCTAAACATGGTCAAAATAACAAACCAAATGATTCAAATCATGAATCTGCTCTCGAATCCTTCAGTTCTTCGCTCCATATCAGCTTAACAGCCCTCCTTTGGCTTTATTTATAACTTTTTACTAGTCACCATGTCATGGTTGACCGCCACCATGTCGTGGTCTACGTCGAAATCCCGTATCCTCCACGTTAACCTGATGGTCGCGAACATTCCAATCACCACGTCGTGGTTGGACCACCACATCGTGGTGGGTGGGAATCAACATTTTCTCAAAACATGAAAGTCGTCCGAATTGTGTCTAGTTTTCAGAACATTTTGAATCTTATCAATCAAAGTTACAAGTCATGAGATATATCCAAAACACTGACGTGTGGTCAAGCTGTCCAACAACATCATTTTTGCGTCTTTTTAGCTCATTTTCTCCCCCTTTTGCATTCCAACTCCCATTGTAACCGTAATTAAACATCTCAAAGCACATTAAGTATCTTTTAGTTCTAAATAACATGAACCATAGTATAAAATAATAATAAAACGTCATAAATATATGTTGTATAAAATAGACATTATCACCTTGATATCTACGATCGCAATTCTGCTTATGTGATCGCATTTTTCGATTACTTTCTCTGGAAGCTTATGTTTTGCATATAAATAAGACCTTCATATTTAGATTTGAGGGTTAGACGGTTCCAGACTGTAACATCCAAAAATACGATCCAAAAATTTTTGTTTTAAATAATAATAAAATCATATTCCAATCGTCACATCATAAAACCATGTGTCAATTATCTCAACTCATAATAAAATGTCGTGAACATTTGTGCCAAATCAAACTATGAATCAAAACAAACTCCCAGGAAAAGACTGAAGCTGTGGTGTGTGCGATGCCATTATCCCGAGCTCTTCCCTTTACTTGCGGAAGTACCTGAAACCAAAACTGAAACTGTAAGCACGAAGCTTAGTGGGCTCCCCCAAACTACCACATACCATACAATAACATATAAAGCATCTACTGGGCCTTGCCCACTGCATCGGACCGATGTCCGGAAACTAACCAGGGCATTGCCCTTTGCATCGGACCGAAGTCCGGAAACTGCGTCGGACCGGAGTCCGGAACTAACCAGGGCCTTGCCCTCTGCATCGGATCGAAGTCCGGAACTAACTGCATTGGTTTTCTTATCTTATGAATGTGATTCTGGGATTTGTGTGAGTCTTTTAGTGTTCCAAAATACTCCTATAGTGTTTTAACTTTATGTTCGGCTCTAGCATTCCTAGTTGGTAAGTTTCAGACCTGTTGCAACATCACTATCACTCCCAAGCACATGTTCATCGCATCTCGAATAAATGTAGTTGATCAGGTTACATTTATTCCAGCTTAACATTACATAACTGCCCAGGTTTGACGGTAATGCTCAACATCCGAAGACTTTTATTATTGTTCTTCTTGTGATACTTGTGTTCGAGTGTTTAGATTCTGGATGTTCTTATACTTTGGTAAAACATGGTTATATTTTAAAGTATAATTCTTGGTCAGATTGTTTTATCCCCATGTATTTATAGGTTGTATATCTTTTATGAATTGATATACTTAGCTCACTATAAACAATGCTCTGATACCAATCTGTCACACCCCAAAACCGGAACGGCGGAAAAGTTCTGGGGTGGATGACGTCATGTAAAGTATCACAACACATGCATTATAGTAATCAAAGTACAACAACCATTGCATTAATAGTAATAGTTTTACATGGTTTACATTACAATACAACAAAGTAATACAGGTAATAATATAAGTGCAGTTTGGTACTAAGCTATCTTCATCAACAGCTCCGGGAATGTACCTGTCTAATGCTGACTTGAGAATACAAGTTATTTGAAAAGCGAGTATCAAAATTTTTACAAATGCTGGTGAGTTCATAAGTATTTAGTGTCATTTTATCCAAATAACTTTAATAAAAGTGGTAGTTTTAGAGTATCCATTACATTAGTGTCTTTTCCAGAAAATCCTATATTTTCTTTAATAAAAGCAGTCTTCTACCAAGACTGGACGGAGTTATGTGGTAAAAAGTAGTTTTCCCTTAATCGCTATCATTATCAAAATACAGAATTTGATTATTAAAGAAAGCAAGAGAAATCAGGGAAATAACATATGCCTCAGCAGTGAAGACTGCTGACTAAGGCAAAGGAATCATAGACTCCAGGAGAGTATCGAACAAACAACACGCCTGGCTCAGTCTAACAAAGAGAGACAGAGACCCCATACGGTACCAAATGAAAGGTACGGCTAGCAAGGTCTAAAAACAGAGGATACAGACCCCAGACAGTATCAAATGAAAGATACAACTAGTAAGGTCTAAAACAAAGAATACAGACCCCAGACAGTATCAAATGAAAGATACAGGTAGTAAGGTCTAAAACAGAGGATACAGACCCCATACAATATCAAATGATAGATACAGCTAGCAAGGTCTAAAAACAGTGTGACTCTGAGAGTGGCTTCCCAGCATACAGTGTAAATTGCTGGTAAAATACCGCTACCTTAAGGCCATGAAATATAAGGTAACCTGGGATACTCGTAACCATACTAACCGACACTAGAGTACTTGACGCCCTGCAAGCGTCTATAAAATATGACATTTGTCACCCCTTGGCTTGGTAGGTCGTGGACTGTAGCTAGCAGTCATGGTGCGGGGGTGTCAATCCCGTATAGATCTATACTCATAATGTCCGCTCTCCCTACAGGAGACTCTGGTTACCAACTAGACGAAGGAGAAGGCCGTGTCCCGAAGATGCATCCTAAATAGTGGGTAGTGGGTTTCCAATATAAGTGCAAAACTAGTGGTAGAGGCTCATAACTGAACTGACTAATGTAAACCTATATGTCTATGCTCGTATACATAATATATAACTAATGAATCAAACGACCTTCGGACGGCCATCCGATCCCACCAGACCACATCTCAACGAAGAAAAGAAAATAGGGCGGACAAGCCTTCCTAAGTCCTTCAATCATTATTTATATGCACCTATACAAGCACAAGCATACACCTAACTACGTCTGAGTGTGTAACAAGTGGACACGTATCGTGAAGTATAACCGAATCGTGATGTATAAACGTACCGTGTGGATTAACCGAATCGTGATGTATAAACGTACAGTGTGGAATAAGCGAATCGTGATGTATAAACGTACAGTGTGGAATAACCGGATCGTGAAGTATAAGCGTTACCAAATATAAGTGTATCACGAAGTAGAAGCGACAACAAGTGAAGTAAGAGCGTCTAATAGGCATAAACGACTACAAGTATAAGCGAAATAGAGGCAGTAACAAGTATAAACGCATCACGAAGTGAAAGCGTTATCAAGTAGGAGTTTAAACTAAGAGGGAGTATCAAAACATGGAAGAAAACCTTTATACTTGAGAAAATCACAACTTGGTGTTCTTTGGTAAAATAAGTTTGAAAACCTTTAGAAATTCTTTGGAAACTTTTCATAAACCAGTTTAAAATGAACTTTGATAAAACAGTATAAGTAAGAGTTTTGAACAAGTGAAAACCTTTTGGAAAACCATTTATAGTATCCTACTTGGTAAAACAGTTTACAGTGTGGTAAATCCTTGTGCATGCGGGTTATCAGTCACATGTGATTGATATGATAACTGGCATGTTTAACTTGTATTCCCCCCCTATAAAACATGTAAAAACATTTAAAAGGTTCATTCAGGGGTATGAACTCACCTGGTGTAAGTGGATCCAACGAAGGTGTCGGTTGGGTGCTCGGTGTCAAGTAAGGACTTGGACACACTTAGTGACCTATTTAACATATGATAACATATGTTCACATACAATTAGTACATTTAATACTAATTAAACAAGTATACGCTTCCTAAGTGCGAAAACACTTTTAATTAAGCGTTTGGGGTGTCCCGAGTAACATTTAAGGGTGTGTATGGCTCAAATAAGGAGTTTACTCTCCTAAAACTCACTTTATATGAGTTCACGGTTGGGAGGTCATGTTCCCCATGATTTTACGGTCGTAAACTCATGGGAGGATTATTTTAGGTTAATTTCAAGTCCCAAATGCTTCAAGAATTGGCTTTAAGTAATTATTCAAGGTTATAGGGGTGTTTGGGGTTCCAAGAGTGCACTCCCTTGGAGTTTATGGTCCAAATGACCACTCCTTGGGAGTTTACGGCCGTAAGCTCTTGTCTTGGCCGTGAACTCTCATGCACCCCTCTAAACTTTGATTTTAAGCCCTTGATTCAATTCTAGTAATTTGTAATAAAAGTCTAAGGCCATTTGGGGACAAAAACTATCTTTTGACATGGTTTGGGGGTGTTTATGGCCTAAGCATTTTCTTGGGCCGTAAACTCCAATTTACCCCTCAATTCTTTGTGTTTAAATGCTCCAAACCCGAAATAGCAAGTCCCTAATTTATGTCTTAAGCCTAAGGGTGGTTTGGGAGTGTTTTTGGGGCATTTTTGCAAGGATAAGAGGTGTTTACGGCCTAAGCATGTGCTTGGGCCGTAAACTCTCTTTTATGCCCTAAAACTTTGTGTTTTGATGTTTAAACACTCCTAGATAAATTCCCTAACTAGTATCCAAGCTCAAATAAGGAAGAATCGGGACTTTTGGCCACTTATTGGGTGTTTACGGCCTAAGGAGGCTCTTAGGCCGTAAAATCCTTTTCCTTGTCCTTTTCATGAGATTTTTGAGCTATAACAACAATAATGCATGTTTAGAACAAGTTAGGGTTGAAGGTCTTACGTTTAGGAGCCGGAAATCGCGGTTTTGGAGTCGAAAACGAGTCTAGAGAGAGAAAGTAGTGAGAGAGAGGAGTTGGAGTGGTAAAAGGTTTCTAAGGGGTGTTACACTCCCTTTATATAGGTCTCGGGTGTTGCACCCAGTATACGACTACCCGATGCTAAAGCTTAACGGGGTTAACTTTTACCCGGGTTAATTGGTTGAATAATATAACCTTACTCCATTAAATGAGAATAACATTAACGGGCTATATTTAATTTACCAAAACAAACATTCACATGAAATATATATAAATAAATAATTAGATATTTATTCATTATACGACCTCAAACTAACAAAACTTTTATAACGTGGAATATTCCGTTAACGAAAACGGGGTAATGTAACGGAATAAACTTTGGGTTGTCACAATCAAGCACTCTAACTACTGCATCGGACCGAGGTCTGGAACTACTGCTAACTAAACGGGTCGGCATTGTGGCCGTAGACCCGTTCCTACTAGAAGGAAACTCACCTCATGATGCAGACTGCTGAACTCCTGAATGAGAAATCCCTGACTGCTGCTTCGGCTGCTTCCCAGCTATAATGGGAAATAAATACTAAATAAGAATAGGGATTCCTCTATGGGTAAAATAACCATTTTACCCTTACTATGGTGTGAGACACAACATGGCCCAAAACCTCAATTCCTTCTAAGTCCATCTATGGCCCCACTATAGGCCCACTAATGGCCCAATTTGCTATATTGGGCCTAGGACCCTTTTATTGGGCCTTACCCAAGCCCAATACTAAATCCTTGGTCCTTAGCAACTGAATTCTGATAGGCCATAAAGGCCCAAGGACCCTAAGCCTGAAACCCAACCCACACCGAGGCCCAACACTCGAAGCCCAAACTGTTAGCGTACGCGGGGCGTACACCAAGGTACGCTAAGCGTACTGGCTGCTGGCTTGTACGCGGCGCGTACTTCCTTGTACGCTTAGCGTACAACTCTGTTAAGCCAATATCTCATTAAGTGCTTAATAATTTGATCCAGAAGCTACAAATCTAGATCCTAAGCTTGTTCCATGACTTAAGCCATAAAGTTGCTTACTTGATGGCTTACAAGTCTCATAAAGGCTCAAACTTCCACAAATAACATTCTACTTCCATAAAACCAACTAGATCTCATGCATGGTTCCATATAAGCCACAAGGATTGAAACTTTACTACTATAGGGACACTTGAGCTTCAAGGATAGCAATCCCAAACTCCAAAAACGAAGTTGCTAGATAAAGGTCCTTCCTTTGGACCTAAAAGGTCCAAACTTCCAAAAACTCCTAGATCTAAACTTACAAGAGGAAAGTTGGAAGCTTTATACCTCTTTTAAATGCCAAAAGAAAGGATGATCCCAGATCTATGAGCTCAAGGTGCTCAAGTTCTTCTTCTTCCACTTCTCTTCTTCTCCTTCTTCACAAAAATAAGCCCAAAGATCAAACACACACAAACAAGAAGCAAAGGGGGGCGAACTAGGGTTTCTCTGGAGTGAATGATAAGTGAGGAGTCCAAATAGGAGGCTATAATGGGGTTTAAATACGCCTCAACCCCTAAAATTAGGGTTTTCCACCTGGTCGCGTACGCTGGGCGTACCTTAAGGTACGCTGCACGTACGCTCAGCCTCCCCGCGTTTCATTTAAGCAGTACGCCCAGCGTACAAGGGGGTTATGCCTCGCGTACGGCTTATGGGCTGCTTACTCTTTGGCCCAAAATAAAGGTCCACTCACAATATTAATTCAGTTATGGCCCAAACTAAACTGAAGAATTAAATAACTTTTATACCTCGGAAACGATCGTTACAAATCTCCCCCACTTGAATCAGACTTCGTCCTTGAAGTCTGTTGCCACTGAATCTGAAAATAACTCCGGGTAATGCTCGTGCATCTCCTCCTCTGATTCCCACGTCAACTCTGAACCCTTCCGGTGCTGCCACTGCACCTTCACTAGTTGAATTACCTTGTTCCTCAAGGTCTTTGTCTTCCGGTCTAGAATCGTTACCAGCCTCTCAATATAATTTCGGCTGCTATCAACCTGAATGTCCTCTAAGGGAACAACTGCTGACTCATCCACCAAACACTTCCTCAACTGGGAAACATGGAAAGTGTTGTGGATCTGGCTAAGCTCTGCCAGAATATCCAACCGATAAGCAACCCGACCCACCCTAGCCAAAACCCTAAAAGGACCAATGAACCTGGGGCCCAACTTGCCCCTCTTTCGAAATCTGATGACACCCTTCCAAGGTGATACCTTCAGGAGGACCATGTCGCCTTCCTGAAACTCCAAGTCTGATCGCCTCCTGTCGACGTAACTCTTCTGCCGACTATGCGCAGTCTGCAGCCTACTGCGTACCTGCTGGATCAACTCTGTCGTCTTGAGCACCACTTCGGTGCTCCCAATGACACGCTGACCGACCTCACCCCAACAAATCGAGGTCTTACACTTCCTCCCATATAGCATCTCGAAGGGAGGTCGGTCAATAATCACATGGTAACTGTTGTTATATGAAAATTCAGCTAACGGAAGATACGTATCCCAACTGCCACCGAAATCTAGGACACATGCCCGAAGCATGTCCTCCGTGGTCTGAATCGTCCTCTCGCTCTGTCCGTCCTTCTGGAGGTGGAAAGTGGTGCTGAAATGGAGACGAGTGCCCATCTCGTCATGAAACCACTTCCAAAATCTGGAAGTAAAATGCACATCTCGGTCTGACACCACAGAAACAGGCACTCCATGTCGTGCCACAACCTCTCGCACATAAATATCGGCTAGTTTCTCCGCTGATATACTCTCCTACATCGGTATAAAATGAGCACTCTTCGTCAACCGATCCACAATAACCCAAATCGAATCCACCCCACATGCGGTCCTAGGGAGCTTAGTGATGAAATCCATGGTGATATCCTCCCATTTCCACACTGGAATGTCTAATGGTTGCAACTTGCCGTGGGGCCTCTGGTGCTCTGCCTTGACCTTCCTGTAGGTTAGGCACCTCTCCACATACCAGGAGACATCCCGCTTCATGTAGGGCCACCAATAATCGGGTCGAAGATCCCTATACATCTTCGTCGCCCCTGGATGGATGGAAAATCGAGACTTATGAGTCTCGTCCGTCAACACCTGCCATACTCCGCCCCAGTACGGTACCCATATTCTCCCATGAAGGGTCAACAATCCTCGACTATCGTAGTCAAAAGAAGCTACTCGCCCCACAATCCACTCACACTTCTGCCTCTCCTCCTTGAGGCCCTCGGCCTGCGCCTCTTTGATTTTCTCCAACAATGGAGTAATCACTGTCATCCTCAAACAAATATCTCTGATCGGGGCCGCTGCTGCCTTGCGTCTCAGGGTGTCGGCCACTACATTGGCCTTCCCTGGGTGATATAAGATCTCACAGTCGTAATCCTTTAACACATCTAACCATCCCCTCTGCCTCATGTTCAGATTCGGCTGATCCATGAGGTACCTCAAGCTCTTGTGATCCGTGTAAATGGTACAACAGACCCCGTAGAGGTAATGTCTCCAAATCTTGAGGGCGAACACCACTGCCCCAACTCTAAATCATGCGTAGGATAATTAGCCTCGTGAGGCTTCAACTGTCTCGAGGTGTAAGCTATCACACGGCCTCGCTACATCAACACTGCTCCCATACCTGTGATCGAAGCATCACAATAAACCACAAAATCCTCTACTCCCTCTGGCA
Organism: Lactuca serriola; assembly: GCF_051521515.1. Lineage (NCBI taxonomy): Eukaryota > Viridiplantae > Streptophyta > Magnoliopsida > Asterales > Asteraceae > Lactuca > Lactuca serriola. The sequence continues at coordinate 217,800,441 of NC_136412.1, read as the reverse complement.
GGGTAAGAATCGGTGCCTCGCACAATCTCTGCCTGAGGGTCTCAAATGCTGCTTGCTGCTCAGGCCCCCAGCGAAACTGATGGGTTTTAGCCATAAGAACATCCTATGTGCTCATACAAACCCTAATGCTTGGATCTAGGTTTCTCTATTGTACATGCAATTCATCCAAGACTATAAACCCTAGATCTAATATATGATAATCAATATAACATATGAATTAGGGTTTAGATCATACCTTGATTGTTATGTAGCAATAACAATCTCAAATCCTTCTTGTATTGACTTTAGAAAGCTTAGAGTCACAAATGTCACTCCTCTAATGGTTCACAAACACCAAGAGCAAGAGGATGAAGAAGAGAAGAGAAGGAGACACCCAAAAGCCGTCCAAAACCCTAAGGAGTTGCTTGCCCACATTTTTGGTGCTCTAAGGATCTTTAAATAGTAAAGCTATTAGGGTTATCAAACAAGGAAACCCTAATTTGGATGCTTAAGCCCTAAGCAACCCATGGACTCCTTCCTTAAAGGCCCTAGGACGATTTCTAATGGGTTTCCCCCATAGAATTTGTCCAACCCTTTAATATGGAGTCCATTAGCTCAATATTCAACTATCACACAATTGACAGTTCTAGTCCCTTAAGTTTAATTAATCTCTTTTAGCCACAAACTTAATTCTTGACTAATATTAATTAAACAATATGATTTCTCCTTTAATATATTATTCTCATAATATATTAATAAATCATATTTAATCCTTTCTCTCCATAATTCATCCTATCGAGTTGCTTTGGTGAAGGCAACCCAAAAGGACCATGCACCATCGGGTCAAGTACATACCAAAATAGTTATGGACTTAGACACTAATCCAACAGTCTCCCACTTGGATAAGTCTAATAACTATTATGCGTATGACTTCAGATCCTGATCTGCAATCGTAGCTTTCCAAAGCCGTTGTCAACTCTGATACTATCAGATACGTGTGTCCTTCAGATAAGGGATCATATATTCCTCCATTCTAGATATCGTATAGACTGAGACATGGATCTAAATCATTATCTCTGTCTATGTGTTGTTTCCCGAATTCAGATTTATGACGAATGACAACATACTACAATTGAACACATCAATTTAGTCCCGGCTTGGCCAAGCGCTTAGGTGCCATCACTAAATCATCGAGGGGCCCACATATATCGCTTTTATCCTACTTTAGATAAAAGGAACAGATAAACTTTGACTCAATGCTTGCTTGCACTCACTCACCAAATCACACACAACAATATGTTTTATAATACCAAGTTACTGGTGCGTTTACGTATTATCAATGTGCAACCGACTCGCAAGATACAACTCACACATCTTGGTTTCAAGAATATAAGATATTATCGTCTCACCAATCACTCGTGATAAAATCCATGAAGTGATCCAAGTGAACGTGGGTTTAATCCAATGCTCAAATCATATTCATAAGCACTCATGAACGTTGCAGCAAACATTTGCTTATGTCTAATACTCTTTAGACGATCCACACACCAATTCACGACAGTCTTCATTCATACCTACTTCCAACATATGAACGACTGTGGCCCATTCGAATAATTTGACTGTTGTTAACCAATTAAATTATTCAAGAAGTCAAAACATGCAAAGTGAAACACAAGAATAATACTAATCCCATATGGCCTCAACCTTTGAGTATAAATAAAACACTTTTTATTTATCACCATATCGATTACTCATTATTTGTCGTTTCGGGTAATCAACTTCTTACGTGAATTACTTACCACACTTGTCCCATGCTCTTAGCATGCACACAATGCTAACCTACAGTCCTTACTTTGTGAAATAGATCAAATGAACACCTTTCCAATCATACTTATTTCACAACTCCCAATCCTTATCATAAGTGAAAGAATATCAAATTCTTGCCACTTATAGAATATGCTAGATTCTAACATTTTATGCAATGATCCTTTCGTAATGTCATAACACAAAAGTCACAATGACTATTGCCAATGATATTACAAAGTCCTCTATCGAAGATTGTTACAATACAATTCCTTTGATGTGATGTCTCTCACTCAAAGTACATTTCTTTGAACATCTTTTTGCATAAAAGTTTCTAATCTAGTCATAGATTCTTGATGTCCAACTCCCAATATGGAAACATTTCCATATTTTCCATATGACAACTCATTCTTAATAGAATCTTATCTATTCATAATAATGTCGATATGGTCCATTCAATACTATACTCCCAACTACTCACAAGCGACCAATCCTCGGCGAACTTTGGATTGTCCTTTTGTTGAAACATGAAAGTGACCCTTTTGAACTTATCTACCGCAATAGTTCAATACCCACAACCAATTCAGTACCGGAGTCAATCTCTTCAACTGAGACCGCAACCATTCTCTATCAGCAACATCCGGAGTCTTCAAATCTTACTTATCCGCAGTCTTAGTTATTTCCTTACTATGTAATTCACTCTATTGTCCGGCATGTCTTGCACGACTGCTCATAGAGTTGTTCCCTTCTAAACTCTATAAATAGAGACTCTTTCTTATGTATTATGTACTTGTGTACTTGTGATATATGTGAGTGTGAAAACTCTTAACTTCTTAATACACAAGACTTCTCATCTTTCTTATCTTCATCAGTTATCTCTCTTATCTTTATCACACTCAAACTGCTACTGGAACATAACCTCTCTTCGGAGCAAGTCTTCTAGACTTAATCACTAAACTTGATCTCACTTACTAACTTGGAGTGACTGCATTCCTGGTTATGAATCAGTTTAAGTGTATTCTTGATATAACTGTTGTCATTTATCTTTCTTTACTTTCCGCAACTAACTATCTAACTATCTAACTTTATTATTGTTGAGCTTTTAGATCCTTAGCGATTAACTATTCCGCAATTAACTTGTTCTAACGTTTGTTCAAGTGTGTCTCCAAGTTTTTCTCTCAACAATTGGTATCAGATCCAAAGTGGTTGCTTTTTGGATATCGAAACTCTGGTTTTCTCATTAAGCTTTCTATACCACTAAAGCTCATTTCTCAAAAAAAAAAACAACAACAAAAATGGCCCAATCATTATCTCTGAATGTCTCCAATAGTGTTGGTGGTTCTAACCGAGCCCCAATACTAGTAGCAAATGAATATGATCACTGGTCACAAAGAATGGAGAGGTACTTAAGAAGATTGGGTAGAGATGTATGGAGATCCGTGGAAGAAGGACCACATGTTCCAGTTCTCATACCAATCCAAACTGACGGTGCTGCAACCAGACTAGGAGGAGGTCAACCAACTATGAGCCGTCCTACTAAAGACGATCTCAATAAAATGGAAAATGATGTTGTTGCTTTTTATGAAATTTCATGTGGTGTTGCTCTTGACAACTTTGATATTATCATAAACTGCAAGTCAGCCAAAGAGATCTGGGATGTACTCAAAAACTTGTACGAAGGCTTAGAACAAGCACAAGATAGGAAGCTCACGACCGCACTCAACGACTTCAACAACTTCAAAGTTCATGCTGGCGAAAGTTTGGAAGACTCCTTCAAAAGATTCAACCTAATAGTCACAAAGTTATCAAATGTCGGTACCATCCGCAGCAACCATGAAACCAATCTCCAGTTCCTTAATGGTCTAGGAAGACATTGGACTACGGCCAAAATGATAGTCCAAGGTGACAGAAAAATTCACTCTTTATCACTCTACAAACTTTATGGAGAACTTCAAGCTCAAGAATCCACTGTACTCAAAGACTGTTCTGACTTCGGAGGACCACTTGCTCTCATAGCACAAGCTCCACCGCAGTCACCTTACTCCTCATCGTATGACACCCCGCCACAGTCATACGAAGCAGATTCTGAGTATGATGATGAAGAAGAGTTTTAGAAGGCTATTGCTCTAGTTATCCAACAGTTCAACCGCATACCACCTTCCTCTTTTCGCAAGAATCAACAATTCAACAAACCACCTTTCAACCGTAACTTCGGTCCTCAGAACAATGACTCTCGGTATTCTAAAGTCTCTCAGAACAATCAACCCAAGGAGGTACCGCAGTCTCCTCAGAACAATGACTCTGGTACTCAATCAGAAGACAAGACTGATGTTGTAATTTGTCACAAATGCAACAAAGAAAATCACTTCGCAAAAGACTGTAAGGCCAACGTAGTCAAGGACAGAGCATTCTATATCAGAATGGCTCAAGAGTTAGAAGAGAAAGAAAAAGCAAGGGCATATGTGGCTCAAGTTAAACGAGACCATCAAGTTTGGTCATCAGGAGATGAAGAAGAGACCATCAGCAGTGTTACAAGGAAAGGAAAAATCTGCATGCTGGCTACTACAGATGATGATGAGTCAGCAATGTTGAACAAAAACTACTGCTACATGGCGAAAGATGGGACCCTAAGCATCGTTGAACAGGCTTTGTGCAAGGAGGAACAAGAAGAAGAATGGTTAATTGACAGTGCCTGCTCCTTGCACATGACCGGAAGGTTAGAGTACCTTTGGGATTTCAAGCCTATATGCAATGGTGGAAATGTCACATTTGGAAACAATGCAAATGGTGTCATCCGAGGTTACGGTGTTCTCACTACGGGGAACTTTTCTATTCAGAAAGTTGCTTATGTAGAAGGTCTTAAACACAATCTTATCAGTGTTGGCCAACTATGTAAGGCAGGACATCGTGTTGAATTTGACAATCAATTCTGTTACATAATGACGAATGATCGCAGCACCTGCTTAATCAAGTCACGCTGCGAAGGCACGATGTACCCTCTTGATGTTTCTCTTATCATTGGCAAATCGCAGCTGTGTTTTCTGTCCAAAGCTGTATCCGAAGTCTGCTGGCTATGGCACCGCAAGCTCGCTCGTCTCAATTTTCGCTACATCAACAATCTTGTCACAAGAGAACTGGTCTGTGGTCTTCCTATTCTCAAATTCAGCAACGAAACTCTTTGCCCAGCATGCGAATGCGGTAAGCAATCCAAAGCAAGTCACCCTCTGATAATGGATTCTTCTACCTCTGAACCACTGGAGCTACTTCACATTAATCTCTGCGGTCCCTCAACTGTAGCCAGTCTGCACCACAAAAAATATATACTGGTTATTGTTGATGACTATACACGCTTCACATGGGTCTTCTTTCTTCGACTCAAATCAGAGACATCGCAGATCTTCATTAACTTCATCAAAGAAATCAAATTTCAAATCAAGCTTCCAGTCAGACGTATCCGTAGTGATAATGGAACTGCGTTCACTAATCATCTTCTGACCAATTTCCTAGTTTCCAAAGGCATCTCTCACAATTTTTCAGCACCCTATACACCGCAACAAAATGGCGTAGTAGATAGAAGAAATCACACACTCGTTGAAGCAGCCAGATCCATGCTTAACTTCGCCCAACTTCCTCTCTGTTTCTGGGCTGAAGCAGTAGCAACCGCATGCTTTGTTCAAAATCAAAGTATTGTGTGCAAGCGTCTCAATAAAACGCCATATGAAGGGCTCAACAATCGCAAACTCAATGTTCGTTTCTTTCATATCTTTGGATGTAGATGCTTCGTGATCAACAACAGAGATCAACTCAATAAGTTTGCACCTAAGTTTGACGAAGGTATCTTCCTTGGTTATTCCACTAACAAGGTTGCATATCGAGTGCTCATCAGAAGAACAAGGTTGATCATTGAAAGCTTTGATATGAAATTTGATGACTCTCACATCCGCAGTGCACCTCCATTCACCGAAACAACTGCAATCATGGAAAGTGACATTCCAACCAATTCTCGACCTCTAAATCTAGTTGAAGTCAACTATGATGACCTGTTTGATCCCATTGAAACGGCAAAACTATCCGAAGTCCTAGTGTCATCCGCAGCTCAACAACAACATGCCGACGTATCTGGACCTTCTCTATCTGAAGTAGTATCTCTCAATACTTCCACCTCTCCGGTTGAGGGGGAAAGCTCTACTCCGGATATTGCTACAACCGTTGAGGTTCCAGTACCTGATTCTGCTTACATTCCTACCCGAAGTGAAGTCTCCCCATCAATCGAACCTTCGAACGACTCAGATGACGAACTCATAGAGAATATTGACACTAGATCCGATCCCAGAATTGTCACTCTTTCATCTGCATTCCAGGGGGAACCTTCTCAAGTTCCAGAGGAACTCCCATCCACAATCCAGGGGGAACCTCAATCTCTACTAATTCTTCAAGAAAACCCTGCTCTAATAGATCAAGATGTTTCAGCAGGATGTTCTCAAGTCCAGGGGGAACTGCCTTCCCCAACCGTAGATTCCTCTGATATCCAAGACATTCCTTCTACCGCAGCTGCTGATCATCTAATGTCACGTCTTCATGTATGGATAAAAGACCATCCACCAGGTCAAATTATCGGTAATCCATCAGTAGGTATCTAGACTCGGTCTTCCAAAGATTTATCTGACCATTGTCATTATGCAGCATTTATGTCTTCAGTTGAACCTCGAACTATCAAAGAAGCTCTTCTTGAACCAGACTGGATAGTTGCAATGCAAGAAGAATTAGAAGAATTTGAAAGAAACAAAATATGGCAACTTGTTCCTCTTCCACAAGGTCATACTATTTTTGGTACAAGATGAGTTTTCAAGAACAAGCTAGATGAATCGGGCTCAGTCATCCGAAACAAGGCAAGACTGGTTGCCAAGGGCTATAGTCAACTAGAAGGCATTGACTACGATGAAATGTGTGCTCTGGTAGCACGAATGGAAGCCATCCGGATCTTTCTAGCATACGCAGCCCACAAAAATGTCAAGGTACACCAAATGGACGTTAAGAGTGCCTTCCTCAATGGTGAACTAAAAAAAGAAGTTTACCTTCAGCAACCTCCAGGATTTGAAAATGATGAATTTCCAGACTACTGCTATAAGCTCGAAAAAGCAGTCTATGGCCTGAAACAAGCTCCAAGAGCTTGGTATGAGACACTCTCTGTATTTCTTGTCTCATCTGGTTACAAAAGAGGAGTGATTGATCCCACATTATTCAGAAAAAAAAATGGTGACCACCTTATGATGGTACAAATATATGTGGATGATATCATTTTTAGGTCTACTGATCAAGATATGGTAGATGAATTTGCAAAGCTCATGACCAACAAATTCAAAATGAGCATGAATAGAGAAATCAACTTCTTTCTAGGTCTTCAAGTCAAACAAATTCAGCAAGGAATTTTCATTCATCAAGAAAAATACACCACATAACTTCTGAAGAAATACTCAATGGATAACTGCTCTTCTGCTAAAGTCCCTATGGCCTTCGGATATAAGATCTCTGCTGATCCCTCTGGTGAACCTGTGGATCACAAGACTTATAGAGGCATCATTGGTTCGTTAATGTACCTCACCGCAAACAGACCTGGCATTGTCTTTGCAACTGGTGTATGTGCAAGATACCAGGCTGATCCAAAAGTGTTTCACATGACCGCAGCCAAACAAATTCTCCGGTATCTTAAAGGAAGCAAATCTATGGGTTTATGGTATCCTGCAGGCAACGACTTCAGTCTTTAAGCATTCACCGATGCGAATCATGCAGGTTGTAAGCTCGATAGAAAAAGTACTTCAGTTGGATGTCAATTTCTAGGCGGAAGACTTGTAAGCTGGTCCTCAAGAAAACAAACGTGTGTATCTCTATCTACCGCAGAAGCAGAATATATAGCCGCAGCCAGCTGCTGTTCCCAAGTTCTCTGGATGAAGACACAATTACTAGACTACGGGTATAGAATGCTGCGGATACCAATTTACTGTGACTCAGAAAGTGCTATAGCTATCTCTCATAATCCTATTCAGCACTCCAAAACGAAACACATTGAGTTACGGTACCATTTCATCAAATATCATATTTTGAAAGGTAATATTGAACTCATCTTTGTTCCTACTCATGAAGAGATTGCTGATGTTTTTACAAAAGCTCTTGACTCTTCAAAACTCAATACATTCTTACAAATGTTGGGAATGATGAATCCGGACCCGCAGTTCTTTTTGAAGTGTTAGCTACCACAGACCGTCCTTGGTCCCCATTACGGTTCTAACTGAGAATTACATATGATAGATGGTTTTGATACCGCAATCTAGGTACCGCAACCATATGTCATACGTATCTCTCATGGGTCTTAATGTTCCTTTATTTCTAAATTTTGTACAAGTGTTTGTCTCACAGATTCTTTGAAATCCTTCTTTCTCATCTGCAATGGAGTTTCTCAACAGCTTTGATGCATTCATCCGCAACCATCTCAAATAAATTCCAACCGATTCATTAACTCTTGAATCCTTGTGTGCTATTTAATGATCCTTCATTAAATAAAATACAAACATTCTCTTTAGAAACTGTCACTTTACCTTTCTTAATAAACCCCGTATCAAACCTATTTTAGGGATAATGCCAAAAAGAATGATTCCCAAATCGATCCTTTTTCAACTTGTCCTTTCTTCTCCCAAACACGTCCAATCAGTTTCAACTTTCTCTCTCATCAACCCACGATTACCTGACGTTTTACCATGCGTCCACTCCACCATTAAATGCTAATCCTCCTTTTAAGATTTCTCAAATCTCTTAAAAAACCGTTTCATATTCGTGTGGTTGAGATTCAATTACAGAATCATTGATTCCCCCCAAAGCCCCATTCAACTTCTTACCCCCTCTTATCTTTTACCTAGGGTTAAAATCCTTTTACCCCCTTTATAAACCTTTCTTCTTCTCTATAATCGTTTACGCTCTCTGATAATCGATTACTCTCTCAACTCTCCAAGAACTCTCAAAAGCTCTCAAGAACTTCCATCTCATAACACTCAATGGCGAAATCCGGTGCATCTAAGAAGCAATCCAAGGCTTCAAGTTCGATGAATCAAACCGGTTCCACATCACCAACAATCGCTTAGAGCAACTTCAGGGCTGTGTTTGACGATCATCCTTCTTACAATGCTCCAACGAAACTGATGATCAAGCATCTCAAGAACCACATCCTTTTTGGCCCGTTCGACGCATTCACCGATGTTGTTCCCGTTTCTACACTTCTCAAATGTACTCTGTCTGCATACAGACCAAAAGAAAATCCTCAAGAAGTGGATCTGAACCTTGTCAACGATTCCTTGGTCATCTTGACCAAAGAAAAATTCTTAACCTCCATTAACCTGTTAATCCATCCCTCCATCAAATTCTTCACTCCATCCTTATCCAATATTACTACCGCATTATACCAAATGGGTTACTAGAAACCAATCCGAGGGGTTGGTGAGTTTAAGAAAAATCATATGCCTGCGGTTTGGCAGTTTGTATGCCACTTCGTCATCCGATGTCTATCTGGCAGAACCGGAGGCATCGACAACATGGGACTCAAGCTCCTTGAACTTGTATGGAGCATCTTCACCGGCCGCGATGTCAACTACGGTCAAATTCTTTGGGATGATTTCCTCCAGTACATTCCCAAAGGACAACCAAAGGAAAACCCAACCGAGCTCACTTTTGCTCGCTTTTGGTCTCTGTGTATTTCTGATCTGCATGCGGATGCTGGTCTCGACATGGGAAGTGACATCAATTTCTTTGTCACTAAAGATCTCAAAAGGTATACTCATTCCTCTGATCAAACTACTTTTGGACCTATCCGTAAGCTCCCCACACACATTCTTTCACTGCTTGGTCTTGAGACTGCTGATGTCTCAGATCATATTGAGGCCACGGAGGGTATTATCCCATACCCTTCTACCCCACCTCTTCCTTCTTCAACTATTCTTCCTAAGGGTACCGCAACCCCCTCTGCCACTACACTCTCTAACCTTTCTCAACGGAGAAAATCAGTAGCTTCTAAAAGGAAAGCTACAACACCTAAAAAGAAAGCTCCAAAACAAACCGCACCCTCCAAGAACCGCAAACCCCAAACCACCACTGTATCGAGCAGTGACTCTGAGGCAGATAGACAACCCATATCTATCATCAAGAAAAGAAAGACAACTGAAACTACTAGCCATATGCGTGATCGGACTGATACTGAAGCCTTTAAAAAGCTCCGGTAGTCCTTGGGATGGCCGCACATCCATTCGATACCACCATCGAATACCACTCAAACTCATCTTGTGAGATTGTTTCATCCTCATCTTCTTCTGAACGTGGAGACAACCCCCCAGTTGGATCTTAAGTAGATAAAATTGGTAATCGCCCTAAGGTCTCCAGGGCTTCCAGGCTGCACATCTTTTCTTCTGAGGAGTTAGACTTCATCCTCTTGCAAGTATCTCAAACACTACAAACACTAACCCATCCGCATGGCATCTCTTTTGCCCGTGCCAGAACTGGGCCGAGGCCAAACTTGACCACGGGTCAAGGAGACCGAGGAAGCCCAGGAAATCCTACTCTGCTTACATCTGTATCAGGTGGTTTAGGCACGATGAGCACTAATGTGCAAGGATCCGTGAACCCAAGGGACACCTTGGTGCGACAACAAGGAATTGACGATGAAGACTCGAATGATTCTTGGAGTCGGTATCAACCAATCACTGATGCTGAAATCAAGAAGTATGTAGTTTTCAAAAGGGCGTTCCAAGCCCGCAATGAGCAGCAGGTCAAACAGAAAAAGCAGAAGGAGCAAGAAATCTTGTCCGTAGCCAGATACTGGGCAAATGCCATCAGCAACGCCCACACTGCTGCAACAATTCTTAAGGTTCAGACTTGGATGGACCAAATGGCTGAAACTATGCTAAAAGTCCAAGCCTCTACCGCAGCCGCAGGTACATCAAATGTTCCTCCTTCCTCACCTCCTGTTCCACCTACTGCAGTCAACCCATCTCAAGACGAAGAGCTAGCTATTGAACTCAGCTCGGCCCCAACCTTTGGCTTTGACGATGAAGACATCCAAGAGGTCAATAAACCGAATCCATCAGATGATGACCTCATGATGTTCGAGGAAGAAGAAGAATCCAGCGGTTCTCAGCACTCCACTTCTAAGCCTAAAGAAAAGAAGAAGAAAAAGAAGAAAGATGCGGTCACTCGTAAAGAATTCCTCAACCTACAAGCCAAAGTTGATCAAATTTTGGCTGCGGTGAAGCCTACTCAACCTCCACCAGAAGATCTCATAGGACCGCAATCCCTCATTGAGCGCATCGAACGACTAGAAACGAGAGAGCGTATGGCTGCTGAGCGCATCTCTCTCAAAGTCGAGATGAGAATACGATCTCTCGACACCAACCGTAGAGCCGACCATTAAGATTTCATGGCCGCAGTGGAACACCTCATCACTGAGGTCACCGCAATCAAACAAGGCTTACAAACAACAATTGCGGATCAAGCTGCCCAGTCCCAAAAGGCAATAGAGGAAGCTCATACTGCCTATGAGTCCACGATTTCTGTTCTTCATGCAACAATTGTCCGCATACAGAAATCCCTCACATCAAACTTCCATGGCCCAGAGATATTGCAGCTCACAAAGGATATTCACAAGCTGCTCTTCAACTCTGCCGTCCCAAATAACTCCCAACTGGCTGAATCAATGAAAGCACACTTTGCTGAGGTTTGTGCCAAAGTAGATGGACTAAAACAATGGCTTGAGGAAGCACCGGGGTTGCATTCCTAAAGAGGGGAAGTGATAGAGAAGGCGATCGCGGTGAGCGCGCAAATACATCCACCCGGCAAATCCCTCCAATTACCACAAATAAAACTCCCACTCCGCAGCCTTCCCCTCCACCATCTCAAAATATTCCATCTCCCCACTCATAACCCAAAAACAACATAAACTGTCCTCTAACGCCTCCTCATCTAAAGAATCTTGAGGAATATATGTCCTCAGAAAGCTCTACAGATTCTCCTGCCACTGCCCATGACTGGAAAGCAGCCAAACTAGCCGAAATAATATGGAGAGAATGCGGCTTTGACACTATGATTGATGAATCGTTGATCAACTCATGGGTCAATCCTCTCCGCAAGCTACTTGATAAAGACTACACTCCCCACCTTACATATGCTGAACCACCATCAGATGGTTATTGAAACATTCCAATTTCTCCCAATGCCAAGTACTTTACGGTCTTTAACTCCTTCGATTGCAGTCTTCCCGATCACAAGCGTCTGCCAATGGAATTCGAAAAACTAACTCGATTCTATGCGAAGCATGGTTCTTCTATGGAAAACATTTGGTCTAACGATAGACCATCCGCAGTGAAGAACTACAAGATGCGGAAATTTATGAAAGCAGACTTTGCTCAATTCACTCTGACTAGAAGAGAGCATGATTACATCCGCACCCAGGCAGACTTCCCCTGCATGAACCCTGAAGAAATATTTCTCATTGCCAGAGTTTTTCAGAACAAGGCAGAGAAACATCCTAAGATGCAGATAGCTCTCGACAAAGCCAAATCCTTCCTCAAGGAAACTGTCTGCAACTTTGCGAAGATTGATGCGGACATCTACCCCACCATTGTCAAGAAATTTGACCTTCCACCACTTGAACAAGTGCCAATGCTTACGGAAGGTTTTGAAGAAAGATCTCTAGGCGCAACCAACTACCCAGATCTTGGCATCATATTCAAATGGAAAACGGACAATGTCAAATATTTCATTCCGATGAATGCCAAGCATCGCCTGCCCAAGAAGCAACTTGACATATTCAAGACCGCAGTGGAAAGATCCAAACACACTACTGCTGAAGTCAAGTTTGAGATCTCCAGAAGAATCTTGTGGCTGGAAAATGTTAGAAAATTTTGGTGGATCTTGATCAAGTTTCTCAAACTTGATAAATGAACCTAAGTTAAAAAGGTCACTTAGGGGGAAATTGTTGAAACATGAAAGTGACCCTTTTGAACTTATCTACCGCAACAGTTCAGTACCCGCAGCCAATTCAGTACTGGAGTCAATCTCTTCAACTGAGACCGCAACCATTCTCCATCAGCAACATCCGGAGTCTTCAAATCTTACTTATCCGCAGTCTTAGTTATTTCCTTACTATGTAATTCACTCTATTGTCCGACATGTCTTGCACGACTGCTCATAGAGTTGTTCCCTTCTAAACTCTATAAATAGAGACTCTTTCTTATGTATTATGTACTTGTGTACTTGTGATATATGTGAGTGTGAAAACTCTTAACTTCTTAATACACAAGATTTCTCATCTTTCTTATCTTCATCAGTTATCTCTCTTATCTTTATCACACTCAAACTGCTACTGGAACATAACCTCTCTTCGGAGCAAGTCTTCTAGACTTAATCACTAAACTTGATATCGCTTACTAACTTGGAGTGACTGCATTCCTGGTTATGAATCAGTTTAAGTGTATTCTTGATATAACTGTTGTCATTTATCTTTCTTTACTTTCCGCAACTAACTATCTAACTATCTAACTTTATTATCGTTGAGCTTTTAGATCCTTAGAGATTAACTATTCCACAATTAACTTGTTCTAACGTTTGTTCAAGTGTGTCTCCAAGTTTTTCTCTCAACACCTTTGATAGTTGTTTAATTATCTTAGTCAAAACCGATTCTTGTCCTTTTCCCTCTAAATGCGCTAGACATTTGGAAAATTTTAGAATGGTCAAATATTATAGCATTTTGCAATCGATCCTATACCCGAAGCGTATGGGACACGATGCATAATGTCTTACATAAAGATTTGATACTTTATCAATCTTCTGCCATAATATTTTATGTGCTACGTTCTTACAATTCGAACTATGAAGAGGAATGCCGTAATCATAATCGAAATTTAAGAACACACTATGTATCCTTGACTAAAATTATTAACATTCCACAACCTAAGCCTTTAGATTTGAAACGAAGCATAATATCCTCTCCCTTAATTATAGCAAAACAACTTTTCAACCCTTACAACTTTGCAAAGTATGACTCTTGTTTTCTACAATTAATATAGCTAACTTGCAATACTTGCCTCAATAATCATTCAATCATAACATTTATGCTCTCACTATCATGATGATTATTATAAACATAACACTTATGCTCCCACTAGCTTTGACATGTATTCAGAAACAACTTAACTTTCAGAAAAACAATACTTATTGAATTTCTTAAGTTCATGTTTCTAATACCTAATGCTTTGATAATCCTTTATCTACATCTTTCCTTTAGATAACTCATATGTGTGTCTAAGCAATTAAGACTAATTTCCAAATCTCACAATTCGAATCATGGAAAGGGATACCGTAACCATAATCGAATTCGAGAATACAATTTCACAATCACTATCTTCTTAAAATCTCTTTTAGTGAAAGCATTTCCTCACAGTCATTTTCATGAAGGAGGGAATCTTATGACACTTAGATTTTAATGGTGTATGTGTTCCTATCCATGTGAATTTGTCAAAAACCAAGTTTACGACAAATTCGAACTCATATGGACCGAACTTTCTTAATCTTGATTTCTTGCCTTATGGTAACACGGCTGCCCACCATGTCTTCCAAGTAGGTAAGCAGATCACCCTTTCCTATCAATGTACTTTTCATTGATCAAGGTCCTTGCCTTTTATGCATTCAATGAGAACTCATAGGACACATATGCATAATTAACTCGATTGGAACGACACAGAAACAAGATAATGTTAACACGATAGGTTGTAAACCTCTACTCGTGTGCTAGTGATGATCGATAAGGTTTATTTTGATTTATTCTTGAAACCTTTCAAGACTCCCACTGACTCCTTGACATATGAGGTTCTCTTGTCAATAAGCATTTCTTGACAAACAAATATTCAAGAGTTAGTATAGCTTTTATCAAGACAAAATACCATATAAAATTGGTCCTAGTTGGTCTTTGTCTTATCCAAGACATCACAACTTTCCAATTTCAAATGTATGAAAATAAGAAAATCCTTTTCCAAATTCTACATTTGATGAATCTTATAAACCTTATTAAGACTTGTCACTTAATATCACAATCTTAACTCTAAGACTTGTTTTGGAATGAAGTATGATTGACTTCTTGATTTAACCATTTCTTCAATTCTTGATTCCTCTTCTTATACATACAATTGTACTAAGACTTACTTAGAGGATCAATTGAAATATGGTTCTTAATCATTAAGACATATCATAAAGTATAAAAGGTATTCTCCCTTCTTCTTAGAATAGAGAACCTTTTATCTTTCTGCCTACTTGATTCTTCTTATTCGTACTGCTATTGATTTAAACCTTTTCAATCAATTCAGAATTACAATTAATCTTATAAGTATAATCATATTTACTAAACCTTTAGTAAATCATGACGAATATCTTTGTTACTCTTGTGGTGGACTTGATCAACACACAACTTTGTGTACTTGATCTCCTAGTCCTTCACTTGACACTTGTCAACGAATTAGTCTAATTTCCAAATATGAAATTTCTCATTCATCGTGCAACCAAGTTGCATGATTCCAAGTTTCTGTCAAATTGAAACTTGGGCGATGAGAAACTCTCCCTATTTGGTAAATTCTCGACATTTCCACAATTATCATAATTGAGAATCACATTCATTCGTTGTAGAAATATGCAAGCATCAATTTTTCATAACGATTTCATTGCAAGGAAATAAATAAATAAATAAATGAGTCAAACCAAAATTTATTTTTATTTATAACAGCAGCGGAAAATATTTGTCCTTACAATGCAAAATCAACTGAAAAACTATGTAATCAAATATTCCTAACAACTCTATCATAACTTTCTAAGCTCAAATCTAATCTTCGAATCCATGCGATCGAGATCCATTTCTTCGTGATTAGACTCATCTTGCTTTCTCATCAAGCTTCCTCTCTTTTCACTGATCCTGCAAAACATTCAAATGCAATCTTATCACATTATGTATTAAAAATCAATGAATAGGAACTTAATGGAGTTAGATAGTGGATTTTACCTGAAGTACAACCATACTCTTTGACTCTCCCATCTTCTGGACTCTTCAGGCTCTTAGGGCAGACTTGTATCCAACGCCCTTTCTCTTGGCAGCAAACGCAGGTCGGTTCTCCTAGAACGTCCTCGGAAGCATGGTTGGTTGACTTTCCCAACAAATACACTCCATTGCTTTGCCAAATCATTCATGATTCAGCAGCAATGAGCATGTAAGTTAGGTCAATGAGGTTTTCGTCATGATCCATCATATAATACTTTCTTTTGAACTCATTATATGATTCAGGAAGTGACTGCAGAACCCAGTTCACAGCCAACTTATCTAGTAACGACGCGCCCAACATTATCAACCTATCGATGTGTGATTTCATTCCTAGAACGTAGGCACACACGGGTTTACCATCTTCATGTTTCATTTCCAATAGGGCCTTAGTGACATTGAACCTTTCAATTCTTCGATCTTGTAGGTTAGGGAGAATAACGGGAGGAGGAGGAGGAAGTGAAGCATGATTTCTTGTTCCTCGATCGAATCGTGGAATATCATCTTCATGTGGAATGCTTGTTCCACGGGATTTGGGAAGACCATAATTGTCGAACTTTGACATCTACAAAACGGGAGAAAACAAATTCAAGTTAGTTGATTGATTGAGTCCTTAATAAATCACCCAAATGAGATATTAAGGCTAGGACCCAACACAATATTCCACAACTTGGGAGAGGGATGTCGTAACCCAAATTGCAGAACATTTGAAGGTAAGTGAATGACAATTCACTAATTTTCCACCATGAAAAACGAAAAACAGATTAAGTCTTAAATGTATTGAAAACTCCTAGATCCTTTGAGATTCATTGAACTTTTCAATGGCATGTTTAAATCTCGATATTCCCCTCTAGTTTGTGACTGGGATACCGAGGATCACAAAGTGGGTGTGAATAACCATGCAAAATTACATGGTGCCCCCACATGTTACAGTCACCTATTCGATGTGCCGGTTAACCACACACGCTCAACCGAACTATGACAAACATTGAGTCACCCTTTGCTACCTTTGCTTAGAACCATTTAGTGTGCCAGTTACCCACACACGCTCCACTAACGTCTTTGCAAGGGCACAAAGTGCAATTTCATGGAATTGCATCAATTCACTTTTGCCTAAAGTAACTAAGATTGGGAATTTTATGAAAACATTTAGTTACTTTTATACTTCATTATACTTATAATGGAAGGTTTTGTCCTATCATACCCGTTCGGCTAACGACGCCTACTAACGGTAAAACTGACTTTTACTCATACATATATATAATGTTAGACTTTTAATGTTATATATAGTATAAGGTGTATTTTACACTTTTAAAATACTAGGTGGTCTAATTTAATAATTATACTTTTAATTAAATTGTTCACCAAAACTTTATGGATTTACTAAATCTCTTTTAATTATACACTTTAATTAATTAATAAAACCATAAGGGTGTGATTTGAACTTTTCAAAACAATACTAGGGTTTTAGAATTTAACATTCCTAAATTAAACTTTTAATCAACTTTTAAATTCCAAAACTTGAGGGCAAGTTTTGAAACATTTCAAAACATTAGGGTTTTAACTATTTAAATTTCAAAATCAAACTTTTTCAATCAAAATTTAAATTCCAAAACTTGAGGGTAAGTTTTGAAACCTTTTTCAAAACATTAGGGTTTTAACTATTTAAATTTCAAAAACAGAACTTTTGAGTTCAAATTTAAACTATAAAACCTAAGGAAAAATTGAAACTTTTCATAACACAAGGATCAAATAACAAATAATATAAATTAAACAATTAATTTCATCATTATCTATATTTGACCTAATTTCAATTTCTTGCAAAGTAAGTTACCCAATTAATACAAATATTCAAATTTATCATATAATGAAGTTATTATCTAATCAATTGGTAATTATCTTTTGTTTAATCAAGGATATACTCATAAATATGTATAAAATCGGATTTTAATGATCTAAAACAGATAAGGCAAGTATCTATGAGTAAAACAGCAAGAAATCCCGAAAATAGCTCCATCTGACGCTCGAACTCGCCGAGTACCACACTGGACTCGCCGAGTTGAGGCCTACTCGCCGAGTACACTGTGGTACTCGCCGAGTTCATCAGGCAGGAAGCCGAAAATTCGATTTTGCAACTTGAACAAACATACAAGGCATCAATACAATAGAAACCAATCAAGGCTCTGATACCACTGATGGGTTTTAGCCATAAGAACATCCTATGTGCTCATACAAACCCTAATGCTTGGATCTAGGTTTCTCTATTGTACATGCAACTCATCCAAAACTATAAACCCTAGATCTAATATATGATAATCAATATAACATATGAATTAGGGTTTAGATCATACCTTGATTGTTATGTAGCAATAACAATCTCAAATCCTTCTTGTATTGACTTTAGAAAGCTTAGAGTCACAAATGTCACTCCTCTAATGGTTCACAAACACCAAGAGAAAGATGATGAAGAAGAGAAGAGAAGGAGACACCCAAAAGCTGTCCAAAACCCTAAGGAGTTGCTTGCCCACGTTTTTGGTGCTCTAAGGATCTTTAAATAGTAAAGCTATTAGGGTTATCAAACAAGAAAACCCTAATTTGGATGCTTAAGCCCTAAGCAACCCATGGACTCTTTCCTTAAAGGCCCTAGGACGATTTCTAATGGGTTTCCCCCATAGAATTCGTCCAACCCTTTAATATGGAGTCCATTAGCTCAATATTCAACTATCACACAATTGACAGTTCTAGTCCCTTAAGTTTAATTAATCTCTTTTAGCCACAAACTTAATTCTTATTAATTCTTGACTAATA
This sequence comes from Lactuca serriola, assembly GCF_051521515.1. Lineage (NCBI taxonomy): Eukaryota > Viridiplantae > Streptophyta > Magnoliopsida > Asterales > Asteraceae > Lactuca > Lactuca serriola. The sequence continues at coordinate 217,781,738 of NC_136412.1, read as the reverse complement.
TTAATTAAACAATATGATTTCTCCTTTAATATATTATTCTCATAATATATTAATAAATCATATTTAATCCTTTCTCTCCATAATTCATCCTATCAAGTTGCTTTGGTGAAGGCAACCCAAAAGGACCATGCACCATCGGGTCAAGTACATACCAAAATAGTTATGGACTTAGACACTAATCCAACAGAAACACCACTGACTTCTTAGTTAGTCAGGTGAGCGGTACTGCTATCTTGGAGAAATCCTGAATGAACCTCCTGTAGTACCCTGCCAGACCTAGGAATCTCTGAATCTCAGATGGAGACCTCGGGACCTCCCACTTCATCACGACCTCTATCTTGGTCGGATCTACCAAAATACCCTTCTGGTTGACGAGGTGTCCAAGGAACCGCACCTCGCGCAACCAGAACTCACACTTGGAGAACTTCGCGAAAAGTCTCTATTTCCTCAAAATCTCTAGCACCTCCCTCTGGTGCTCCTCGTGCTGCTCCTGAGTCTTGGAATAAACCAAGATGTCATCAATGAATACTATCACTAATCGATCCAACAACGGCCTACATACGTGGTTAATGAGGTCCATGAACGCGGCTGGGGCGTTTGTGAGCCCAAACGGCATCACCACGAACTCATAATGACCGTACCGGGTCCTGAAAGCAGTTTTTTACACATCCTCATCCCTGACTCTCATCTGATGATACCCGGAGCGTAGATCGATCTTGGAAAACCAAGACGCTCCCTGCAGCTGATCAAACAAATCTTCTATCCTTGGGAGTGGGTAACGGTTCTTCACCGTTACCTTATTCAACTCCCGATAATCAATACACATACGGTGCGATCCGTCCTTCTTCTTCACAAAAAAAATCGGTGCTCCTCAGGGCGAACTGCTCGACCTGATAAAACCCTTGTCTAACAGCTCATGCAGCTGCGTAGACAACTCCTATATCTCTGGGGGAGCCAACCGATACGGTGCCTTGGCTATCGAAGCCGCACCAGGGATTAGGTCAATACCGAACTCGACCTGCCTCTCGGGAGGTATTCCAGGCAAATCCTCTGGAAATACATCGGGGTAGTCTCGCACTACCGGAACATCATCAACTGTTGTCTTGCCCTTCTCCCGGGCATCTAAAACATAGGCAACATAACCGGCACAACCCTGCTGAAAATAGCGCCTCGCTCTCGCTGTTGAACATAGAACTGCTCCGCACTGTGGCCTCTTGCCCTGAATCACTAACTCTCCCCCACTGGGAGTGCGAACCCTCACTAACTGCAGCTCACAATCTATCACCGCCCCATTGGGGCTCAGCCAATCCATGCCTACTATGACCTTATTCCCTCGCAAGGGAATAGGGGCCAAGTCCGCCGGAAACTGCTCATCGAATAACTGTAGGGAACACCCTCTGTGCACCCTTGCAACCCTAACGGTCCTATCAGCTGCTATCTCAACCTCAAGTGTTCAATCTAGCTCCCATGGAGCTCTGCTAAACCTCTTGCTAAGTGCAAGAGAGACGAATGATCGGGTAGCCCCCGAATCAAACAATACGGTAACTAATATGCCGTTCACTGAGAACGACCCTATACAAAACATATAACCATAAGAAACAATCAATAATAAATGCAGAGGTACGGAGAAAAAAATACATACCGTCACCACGTTAGGAGTCGCTCGCCCCTCCACTGCTGTCAACTGAAAAGCCTTACTCTTTGCCACTGGAGTCTCAGCTCGGCCCTGACGACCATCTGTAATCCTCAAAGTAGCAGGGGCAGGTGCTGACACCTTCCCTGCAGCAACTAAACTCGGACACTGGGACTTTTTATGTCCCCTCTGATTGCAATGGAAGCAAATCAGATCTGATGCCGCAACGGCGGTAGTAGTGGCTGTGCAATCTCTGCTCATATGCCCAGTCCGACCGCACTTGTAGCAGCCGGCACTCCCTGCTTTGCACGCCCCATCGTGCAATCTCCCACACTTGCCACACCTAGCGTGGCTCTGCTGACTCCTAGCTCTGTGATCTGAACCCTTGGGCTTTTTTCCCGAACTCCCTGAACCTGGAGCCGCCTCCGGCTTCCTCTTTCTCTCCATCTCAAGGTCAATCTCTCTCTCTCTCTCTCTCTCTAGCCCTAGCAATCATGTCATCCAACGTCTTACAGCTGGACCGGCTCACGAACTGGCAGATATCACTCCGCAGCATCTTATGATAACGGGCTTTCTTTATTTCCTCATCAGCTGCGTACTGAGGAACAAGAAGAGCCCTCTCCATGAACTTGGCGGTAATCTCCGCCACTGTCTCTGTAGTCTGGGTAAGATCCTGAAACTCTCTGGCTAACTGTTGCACCTCAATGACCGGTGTGAAATCAGCTCTGAACCTGGTAGTGAAATCAGTCCAGGTCATAGCATCCAAAGTTGCGTCATCCCCAATGGCATGACCAACCTCCTCCCACCAATCCCGTGCCCTGTCCTTCAGAAGACAGGATGCCAATCTGACCTTGTCCCTTTTGGGACATCTGCTAGTGCGGAAAGCGTTGGCCACATCTGCCAACCATCTAGTACTTGCTATGGGGTCCCGCGCCCCGTGATAATCCGGAGCTCCGCATGCCCGGAACTCCCTAAAAGTAAGCGTGCGCGACCCCATCATGGCCTCCACCTCAGCACTGAAGGTGCTCAACCTCTCATCCATCAACTCTAAGATACCCTCCTTGATCGAACCGAAGATCACAGGAGTCTGCTCAAGTATGGTGCGAGTAATATCTGAAGAGAGAAACTCCCTAGTCTGCTCATCCAACTGCCCGGCCTCCGGGCCTGGTCCTGATCCCCCTCCGGCACCTGAACTACCGACTGCTGGTCTAGGGCGTAATACCACCATTCTGAAACACATAAAAAAACATCAGGAACACTGATATATCTCGAGGGATCACTACTACCACAAGCTTCTTGGTCTCATCTAAGCTTTCCTTAATTCGAGTACGGATCCTCTGCTTTCAATAGTACGGGCCCATACTACCTTCCACATCTATCCGTACTTTCCTCAAGTACTGTCTCGACTCCACCAAGTCACTCCTACTACTACTGATCTCTGCTACTCTCATCCTAGGCTTGCCCTAGGGAAATCTCTGACTCAACCCAATCAGTCCTCAGCTGCTGTAGGCCTCATTGTAATGCCAATTAACCTTTACCTGAATACCATCACATGTGGCGAGGCTCAAATAATCCTTCGAGTAAAAGACTCGTCCTCACAACAGTTAGACTCAAACAAGAGCTGCGCAGTAGGGACGAATCCAACACTCTGAGATTATTCAACCCTGATCCCATGTGACTTGATGTATTCACCTAATGGCTAACTCCCATTATTCAGAGTCCCACAAAGCACAAAGCAAGCAACATTCGGACATAGGAAACTACTCAAGCAATTCTATCCTCATAACGAGAAACTATACTAGCATGCAATTTGTAAGCTCATACTATCAGGCATAACCTAAACAGGCTATCCTACTGCTGTCTACTCAATACTAGCATGCAATTCTCATAAAGCTGAATCACACATAGCAGGCACATAAGGCATCCTCCTAGATCCTTAGCCCTATTATAGCATGCTGTTCTACAGAAACTGATAACTCATAACATAAACTCGTATGGGTAATTTGGGAGTACTTACTTGAGCTCGGCTGATCGCATGCACCACACCCCTTTTCTCTTTTCAAAGTTCTTTTCTTTCTAAAAATTTCTTTTCACTTTTCTAAAACTCTTTTCTTTTGAAAACATTTTACCACTTCCTTAGTTTGAGTTCAGACACACCCGAAAGTGTGCCCGAATCCCTCAAACCAAGGCTCTGATACCAACTTGTAACATCCAAAAATACGATCCAAATTTTTTGTTTTAAATAATAATAAAATCATATTCCAATCGTCACATCATAAAACCATGTGTCAATTATCTCAACTCATAATAAAATGTCATGAACATTTGTGCCAAATCAAACTATGAATCAAAACAAACTCCCAGGAAAAGATTGAAGCTGTGGTGTGTGCGATGCCATCATCCCGAGCTCTTCCCTTCACTTGCGGAAGTACCTGAAACCAAAACTGAAACTGTAAGCACGAAGCTTAGTGAGCTCCCCCAAACTACCACATACCATACAATAACATATAAAGCATCTACTGGGCCTTGCCCACTGCATCGGACCGAAGTCCGGAAACTAACCAGGGCCTTGCCCTCTGCATCGGACCGAAGTTCGGAAACTGCATCGGACCGGAGTCCGGAACTAACCAGGGCCTTGCCCTCTGCATCGGATCGAAGTCTGGAACTAACTACATCAGACCGAAGTCCGGAACTGAATGAACGTAACATAGCATAAACATATCAACTAGCATGAAAACATATACTGCATACTACATCGGAACAGAGTCCGTAACACATAACACAAAACATGCTTGAATCACAAAGACATCAAGCACTCTAACTACTGCATCGGACCGAAGTCCGAAACTACTACTAACTAAACGGGCCGGCATTGTGGCAGTAGACCCGTTCCTACTGGAAGGAAACTCACCTCGTGATGCTGACTGCTGAACTCCTGAATGAGAAATCCCTGACTGCTGCTTCGGCTGCTTCCCAGCTATAATGGGAAATAAATACTAAATCAGAATAGGGATTCCTCTATGGGTAAAATAACCATTTTACCCCTACTATGGTGTGAGACACAACATGGCCCAAAACTTTAATTCCTTCTAAGTCCATCTATGGCCCCACTATAGTCCCACTAATGGCCCAATTTGCTATATTGGGCCTAGGACCCTTTTATTGGGCCTTACCCAAGCCCAATACTAAATCCTTGGTCCTTAGCAACTGAATTCTGATGGGCCATAAAGGCCCAAGGACCCTATGCCTGAAACCCAACCCACACCGAGGCCCAACACTCGAAGCCCAAACTGTTAGCGTACGCGGGGCGTACACCAAGGTACGCTAAGCGTACTGGCTGCTGGCTTGTACGCGGCGCGTACTTCCTTGTACGCTCAGCGTACAACTCTATTAAGCCAATATCTTATTAAGATCTTAATAATTTGATCTAGAAGCTACAAATCCAGATCCTAAGCTTGTTCCATGACTTAAGCCATAAAGTTGCTTACTTGATGGCTTACAAGTCTCATAAAGGCTCAAACTTCCACAAATAACATTCTACTTCCATAAAACCAACTAGATCTCATGCATGGTTCCATATAAGCCACAAGGATCGAAACTTTACTACTATGGGGACACTTGAGCTTCAAGGATAGCAATCTCAAGCTCCAAAAACGAAGTTGCTAGATAAAGGTCCTTCCTTTAGACCGAAAAGGTCCAAACTTCCAAAAACTCCTAGATCTAAACTTACAAGAGGAAAGTTGGAAGCTTTATACCTCTTTTGAATGCCAAAAGAAAGGATGATCCCAGATCTATGAGCTCAAGGTGCTCAAGTTCTTCTGCTTCTTCCACTTCTCTTCTTCTCCTTCTTCACAAAAATAAGCTCAAAGATCAAACACACAAAAACAAGGAGCAAAGGGGGACGAACTAGGGTTTCTCTGGAGTGAATGATAAGTGAGGAGTCCAAATGGGAGGCTATAATGGGGTTTAAATATGCTTCAACCCCTAAAATTAGGGTTTGCCACCTGGTCGCGTACGCTGGGCGTACGCTCAACCTCCCCGCGTTTCATTTAAGCAGTACGCCCAGCGTACAAGGGGGTTACGTCCCGCGTACGACTTATGGGCTGCTTACTCTTCGGCCCAAAATAAAGGTCCACTCACAATATTAATTCAGTTATGGCCCAAACTAAAATGAAGAATTAAATAACTTTTATACATCGGAAACGATCGTTACATAGACGATGAAAAACATTTTTGAAGGCGATTTATGATACCTTTCAGCGATTTCTGAAGATCTGAAGCTGTGAATCGTCTCACACATTTAATTTATCTAGATTTATTAGTAAATGTTTATTTTTATTAGTTTATATTCGTTTTTAGCCATGTATTGCTAAAGCCCTGGTTTTCATTTCTGCATAGACTAGTACTTTTCATGTGATTAGTTTTCAAATATGGTTTCTTTTTGTGTTTCTATCTAGATTTTTCCGCTTTGAACTTAATGAATGTTTGGTTTTAAATTCTTATTAGTATGATCACCTAGCTAGGGTTTTATCATTCCAATTAATCAGTTAATAGAATCTGTAATTGTTCTTGTCAACTGGTAATAAGTAACAAATATCAGACTGGTTTCATTTTGGGATTTAACTCTGATATAAAATGAAAAAAAATCATATATTTACGTTTCCGAGCTTGTGAGTAGTATTGGGTATCGTTGGAAACTTTACATAGATCTTAATGCAACTTTTTTCTGATCTTAATTAAGAGCTTATTTAAATAGACAATAAAAAGTTACGGTTAACTGAAGAGCTTGTTTTGGTTAATTTAACGAGGAAAAAGAGATTATACTAGAGCTTGCTAGTTTTTCTCATTACTAGCTTGGATATAATGCATCTCGAATAACCAAATATGAACTGATTGCATGATTAGGAAAGTCGTAGAGCTAACATCGTTTTTATTATTGATTTTTGTTTATTTATCTTCACTGCAAATTTTAGTTTTTAGTTTAATTCAAAAATCCCCTTTTAATAATTTATGTTTTGACTAGAATGTGCCTGATACAAAAATGCACTGACCGTTAGGTTGTGTCCCTAAGGATTCGACCCTGCTTCCCTGTGCTATAGTTTTAGTACAACCAGCAGTGATTATTTTATTTGTTTAAATCGTGCACGACTAGCAGTTTAACAACATTACCTAGGCTCTCCTAGGAATTCTCAATCTGACCGCCCATACCATACAAAGAATCTCAACCAACATTGTCGTTTGCATTATGCATGCAAGTTATACACAAAATGGGATCCCATAGACTGTTAAATGATAATTCTACCCTAAGTCCACAAACAAATAAGGAACATGAAATGAGGCTAAATCGATCATTCTAGGGCTATACGATCCTAATCGTATACAACTTTTTAAGCATACACTTAGCAATTAATCGAGTTGGTATCAATTCCAAATAATACTTGACATCCAATTTCCTTTAGGCTATAAGGCATCACACAAATCAAGCAAGCCTATCATACAATTCCTGAGGGTATCCTTATCCCTATGCTAGCATGCAATACATATATCAGATATGCAAATCATAACACATCAATATGAGTATTTTGAGAATTACTTACTTGAGCTTGGTTGATTGCATGCATCACACCCCTTTAACTTGGTGAAATCTTTTTAGAAATCAAATTTTCTTTCGAAAAGATTATCATTTCCTCAGTTTGAGTTTTGACATACTTGAAAATGTGTTTGAATCCCTCAAACCAAGACTTTGATATCAACTTGTAACGACCCATAATTTATAAATAAAAATTTCATTTTAATTTCATCAATCCAAACACCACATGTCTCGAAATCATCCAAAATACAAACCATCATCCCCATGGTTTTGTCTTCATTTTTTCATCTTTTCATCCATTTTTTGTCTTCGTTTTTTCATTTTTTCCTTTTTTCATATTGTTTTCCCCTTCAAAATTTAACCCAACAATTAGAAAAAAAGGAAAAACTTGAAAGTGGACTATTTTTCATTCTCAAAAGATATCGATTTAAAGTTGTTTAAGAACCAATATCTTCCCCTTCTTTCTAATAAACAAGATGATTCTCCAAGAAAAGCGAAGAACAACTGAACCGTGTCTTCTCCACCTCCGTTGGAAACCACTGAACCTCAACCCACTAAAATTGAACATGCACTTTGTTGCGGGATCTACTCCTCGAACGAGTATTCTCTACCTCTCTCTAATCAATCGAGCTGTAATCGCTCGCAATCCTTTTTTCTTCTTTAGTCTATCATAATCCTTCCCATGTCCTGACGCACTCTTAATCAACTCAGGCATAAAAAACCGCACCAGATTTGCTCCTCTTTATTCTATAATCGACTACAATCTTTCCATCTTCTCTTGAATTCAAGGGTGGTTCACAGTGGCTGGGGTGATGGTGGTGTTTGGTGGTAGCTGGAATGATGTGTGTTCTTATAACAAAGCAGGGTTTTCCATAGAACAAATGTGCGTTATCTGGAGGTTCTTATGACGAAGAAAATGTTCAATCCTTCATCAATTACATGAAGACATGAAGGAAAAAAGATTACTATTTTGTACATAAAGATTACTCCGACTAGAATGGATAGTTTGTGCATGGTTTCTGGGTTCAAAATCAAAACAGATGATGATGAGGGTAGTTCATCATATCTTAAAAAAATGAGTTGTTCCTATTCTTGAAATCAAGAAAAAACAGGTGTTCTTGAGATCTGGAAAATTGACTAGATCAAAGACTAAATCAACGATGAAGAACTCAACAAGATATCGTTTTTTAGACTAGATTTATGGTTCTTGGTTTCATGTTCTTTGTTCAAGAATACATATTTTTTTTCTTTGAATTTTAACAAAAAGACCCATAAATCTCTCTCTCTCTCTCTCTCTCTCTATATATATATATATATATATATATATATATATATATATATATATATATATATATATAGAGAGAGAGAGAGAGAGAGAGAGAGAGAGATATTTTATTTTTTTAATTATAGTAAAGATAATAAAAAACTAAATTAAAAAGACAAATTCATCATTTTAAATATTTTCAAATAACTTTAGATCAAATTCACAATAAATAAAACACTTTAGACCAGTACAAATTCAAAATATCTTGAACAAAACATCTAATTTTTAACATACTCACAATTTTATCTTATTTAATTATCCAAATATTAATTCCAAAGAGCATAAGGTCCAATTTACCGATCCAAAATGCAAACCCTAGAAACCGAGTTAGAGGTACACGTGTGTGTTCACACACTCGGTGCGAAGTAGGGTTTAATAGACTGGGTTCCGCTTAACAGCTCTTTCTCTTTCTCCCACACCTAAGCCCCTCCTTGCTGTTTTTCTTTCGTTTGATCCACAGGCACAATCCCCAAATCAATCGATCCATTTATATGTCAATAGAAACACATCAATCTCCAGTGTTTAAACCACACTTTTGAATCGATACAATCTATCATGGCCGAAACTTTGAGCTTGATTGATAAGAATGCTATCGTCACTCAAAAACCCATTAGTCGTGAAAACCCAGGTGGTGAATCGACTGAATCTTTAGCTCCGGTGGATAAATCTCCTTTTAGAAGGATTGAGTTTCACCTAGCCAGGAAGCCCTTCACCGGGTTCACTAAAGGAGGCGGCGATGGGAGTTTTCGGCTTGAAACGCTCAATCCTACCTCCACGAGCTCGAATAATACGTATGGGAATCAGCAGGGCGTCGGATTGGATAGTGTTGGTGGTGGGTCTTCGGCTAAGAAAAGAGACGCATCGGAGTTAGGAAACGGGTTGGATCCAGAACTCAGTTTTGGAATTACTTTTCGGAGAATTGTAAGTTTCTTCAATTCTGTTCGAAGGATATAATTTAAAATTCTATTCAAATTCAGCCTTGTTTCCATAAGCATATGAGATTCTGTATTCAAATAGTTGAATAAGCAAAAAGTGATGGGACCATTCAAGCTAATTACTTTTGGATAACACATACTAGAGCCAATTACTGCAAAGATGATTATCGTACATTTGACAAACCTAGGTTCCTTAGACTGCAACATTTGTTGATTTAGGATACTTGTAGTTCATCTGTCGGTGGTCATTTGGGGTTTCATACTTTTGTGCTTGGCCATGAATTATCTCGTTTCTATGTTATTTTTTGCCTTTTCTACACAACTTTTGGTTATGTACTTTTATAATCGTTTGTTTTTTTATCATCCATGTTCAACTTTTATGTATTTTTGCAATAAGTTCCATAAGATCTTTATAATTCTTCTCTTGTTTCCATAAAAGTAAGTTCATGGCTTTCGCTCTATGATGTTGCTGACTGGCTGTTCAGTTTTTCTTCATCATGTATATTAGTTGCCACATAGCTTAAGAAAGTTTGATCTTTATTTAACGGGTTCAGTTTGTTATTATATATAATGCATAAGGTGTTGCTGGAATTTGGTCTGAATACTTTGCATCAGAATTCATTGAATGTCATTCTTCTTAATACATGTAAAGTGTTATGGGTTGCATTACTCGATCTAGACTTCTTTTAAAAACCACTTTTTCTGTTGCAAAAGAGAATTGTATACACTTGTTATAGCTTGGATGTTTTAAAACCATCTAAATTTGGATTCATAATGCTTACTCATTATACCATATAAATATCTGATAGTTATCATGTAGAATTATTGATTCTTGATTTTAAGACGTAAAGTTTATATTTTTTTTTGTCATCATTGATGTGTCTTTAGATATTTGACAAATAGTCTTAACACTTGTCTTAAACTATCTATAGGGTGCAGGTTTGGAGAACCTTGGGAATACTTGCTTCCTCAACTCAGTACTCCAATGTTTAACATACACCGAGCCTTTAGCTGCATATTTACAAAGTGGAAAACACCAAGTTACTTGTAAATATTTCACTTTTATCTCCATTCAATAAATAGACACTCACAATCACAAACATGGCTACCCCTTGTGAGATAACCGATTTCTCCATTTACTTTATGAAGGTCAAAAAGCTGGATTTTGTGCATTGTGTGCTATCCAAAAACATGTCAGCCGTGCACTACAATCTTCAGGGAGATCATTAGCACCCAAGGATCTTGTTTCAAATTTGCGTTGTATCCTTCTATAACTTTATGCTCACCACTTTCTTGATTAAAATAAAAAAGATGATATCTTTATCACTTTTTCTATTTGAACTTACAACACTTGATCCAATAAGCTATATGCAAGAAAGAACAACTCAATAGAAAAAGTCAAGAAAATGAGGCTTTTCTCATAAAGTTATATTCTTTTATACATTTCCCCTCATTTCTTTGAACATCCTTGACTATATAATTAGGCATATCTAGGACTTTTAGGAATTCAAGGCAAGAGGATGCTCATGAGTACATGGTAAATTTATTGGAATCAATGCACAAATGTTGCTTACCTACAGGAGTCCCTAGTGAATCACAAAGTGCCTATGATAAAAGTTTAGTCCACAAGATATTTGGTGGTCGTCTCCGAAGTCAGGTAATAGTCTCTCTTCTGTGAAACAGACGTAAATGCTCTTCTCATCTTCATCATTGGAAATAGCCCTAGAAAGCTCCTGTTACAACAAAGTGTCAATTTTTCAGGTGAAATGCATGCAGTGTAACTATTGCTCTAACAAATTCGATCCATTCTTGGATTTAAGCCTGGAGATATTGAGAGCAGACACTTTGTATAAAGCTTTTGCAAATTTCACTGCTAAAGAACAGTTAGATGGAGGGGCAAAACAGTATCAGTGCCAACAATGCAAGCAAAAAGTCAAGGCTTTAAAACAGCTTACAGTTCACAAAGCTCCCAATGTCCTCACTGTTCACCTTAAAAGATTCGGTTCCCATATGTCAGGCCAAAAGATTGACAAGAAAATCCAATTCGGTTCTACTTTGGACTTAAAACCTTTTGTCACTGGTCCATATGTAAGTCAAGTTCATCTCTTTTCTTGGTTTTGTTGGTGTAAATTCAAGAAAAAGCAACATAATAGAAAGAAATGACACTAGATTGATGTTTTTTTTTGCATTTTACAAACCTTTTATTACAATTCAGGATGGGGATTTGAAGTACACTCTATATGGGGTTTTGGTTCATGCTGGTTGGAGTACACATTCTGGGCACTATTATTGCTTTGTTAGGACATCTAGTGGCATGTGGTATTCACTTGATGACAATCGTGTATATCAAGTGAGTGAAAAGAAGGTTTTTGAGCAGAAAGCCTACATGTTGTTTTATTTCCGTGATCAAAAGAGTTTTCCATCAAAGAAAACTACAGATGTTGTTCATCAGAAAGAAAAGATTCCAATGAATAATGGCCTCAGTGTATCAAAAGAAACCCAAAAGATTCCAATGAGTAATGGCCTCAATGTATCAAAAGAGACCCAAAAGATTCCAATGAGAAATGGTTCCAGTGTTGTACCAAAAGACACCCAAATACCCCTGAATGCACCAAAAGAGACCCAAATATCCTCAATTGTACAAAAAGAGACCCAAATGAATGTCATTTTAAGTAATGGATCTTCAGTTACGGGTGCAACAGAACAAAAAGCAAAGAAAGAAGATTTGGTTCCAAAAAGTTCAGAAAGCTCAGTCAACTCCAAAAATGGAGATTTTAGTGTCCCGAATGTGAATCTTGGAAATGCTGAAAGTAAAACAGATAAGGGTGAAACTTTGAAGGTAAAAATTTCTCATTTTTTGTATGGAGTTTATTAGTTTGTTCTTTTCTCATTTTTAATTGTATAAGTTTACAGGAAAATGGTAGAGGTGAGTTGGTTGTTGGAAGCAATAGTGGTGGTGATGGTGAAAAGGGGGCTGCAATGGTAGTAGATACACCAGACTTGCCAAAAATGGAAAGTTTGACCAACAAGGAACCTCATGACCAAAAAGTCCACAAGAAAGCAAAGAACTTACCAGAAATGGGAAGTTTGACCAAGAAGAAGGATGTTGACCGGAAACCCAACAAGAAAGTAAAGAACTTTTTGAAGTGCAATAAAATTGTAAGTATGAAAGTCAGTGCAAATGTTCTAATGGGGACTTCATTAAACCAAAGGAAGAAAAAGAAACATAAGCAAGGCAAAAAGATCAAGAAACTTGATAAAGAAAACTCGGTCAATGAAGGTCAACCTTCATCTAAAAAAGTCAAAGAACAGGATGTGGTCAAACCTCCAGTTGAAAATGGATTCAAAGAGAGGGTTAATAAAGATGGAGCTGTTCTTGCAACAAATGACTTAAATGGTGTCTCAACAGGAATCCAATCAAATCATTTGAGGGATAATTCAACACAAAAAGATTTGCTTCATTTGCTTACAAGAGGTTTAGATGACAGAACTGGTGAGTAATTTTTTTAAATTTTTTTTGCTGCATTTTGGTTATAATAATATCCATTAATGTCAAAAAAGAAAGGGACGTTTTGGGAAATTGAAGGAAAAAAGAAGTTTGACCGTTTTTTGACTTATGTTTGTGTGATTTCAGTCCCTCGTTGGGATGAAGGGGAGTCTACAACTTCTCATATAAGAGAAAGAAAACGAGATCTCACCATTGGTTACATTGGAGATGAATGGTGAGTTTTAAAGCCGATTTTTTTACATGTATTTTAATCTTTATAAACTCTTATGCATAACCCTTGACCACTTTTTGTTATAATTTATCAGGGATGAAGAATATGACAGAGGAAAGAGGAAGAAAGTAAGGATTTCAAAAACCGAATTTGATGGAAAGAATCCGTTTCAAGATATTGCAAATGAGAGGTTAAAATCGGAAAAACCGAATTTGTCGAAAAGACCCGTGAACATGAAAAACGAGCATTTTAAAAAGTCAAGATCTGGGAGACCTTTTAGGTTATGATGTGGAAATTATGACAAGTTTTTTGGTTGATGAGAATTGAGAATTGAGAATTGAGAATGCCCGAGATAATTTATGAGGTGTTTTCTTGGAAATTCTTTTCCGATTTGTAGATTTTGCCCGAGTTTGTGAGGTGTGGGAGTAATTTTAGTTTTCATGTTTGAAATTAGGGTTTTGAATTGAGGTGGTGTTTATGACTACTTGTGAACATGGTGAAAAATGTATGTGTTTTGTATTTTGTTTAAGAGGATATGGAACTCATGTGTCTTTAAATGTTTTCACATAAAATACTAAATGTTGTCTTTGTTCTATTTTTTACCCTTTCACGATTATAGCTTATAATGTTTATAATTTATAATATACATTTTTTTTATAAACTAGTAATTAATACTAATGTTTATTAAAGAAATTGAATCAAATTGCATTGGGACCAGAGCATATAAAGCCGATTCAGACAATGGTCCTATATTTTGTATCCTTGGACCACGATCTCTAAATCTAATTATGACATGAATTTAATTAAAAAGAATACTATATTATATATATATATATATATATATATATATATATATATATATATATATATATATTCAATCATTTATTTTTTTCATATTCAGAAAAGCAATGTATAATAATTGGTCTTGGGCATGAGGCACTATGATTAACAATCGCCCTACAAGTCTAATGATAACTTTCTTCAACAACAAGCTTCCATAAGTGATAAGTTCTCATGCAATCACTAAATGATTTTTCTTGAAACAATTATATTTTCCACCACAAAGCATATTTACCATTTAGTGATTCTTTTTAGATTTTCATAGAATGTGGTTGGTGATCCCGTTTCTTGGTTGTTTTGCAAGGTATATGTATTTAATGTAAAAAAGGAGGGTCTCTAACGTTTTTTCCAAATGTAACACGATGAAGATATTACCAACTTTGGAAGTTTGTTTATTGTCTTAACCACTTAAGACTATAATTCATACCTTAAGTTTGTAATCATGATTTTTGGCTTAATTATGTCAAGTTCTTTTGCAAACAAGAGTTATTTTAACAAATGGAAGCTAGAAGACCCTTTTTGAAAAGTCTGAAATCTTTTAGGAATGACTTAATAATTCTTGTGATGTTCACAACAATTATTACTAGTAAATGACTTGGTTTATATATTTTTTGATGCATGCTTGTGATATATATATATATATATATATATATATATATATATATATATATATATATATATATATATATATATATATATATATATATATATATATACGGCCCAAAAGGGACAACATACTACCCTAAATGAAGATCTAAGTAATAGAAAGCCAAGATATCAACTTTATACCTCAAATGAGTCAGAAATGCAGCTCAAACTCTGCATCTACTAGCTTCCTCTTGAATCCCCAAGCTTCTCTTTCCTTCACAAGCTTCAAAATCACAAAGGATGCACAAAATGGCTCAAAACTCTCCAAAAGTGGATTAGGGTTTCTTGGCTAGGGTTTGGGACGATGGAGGCTGTAAATGAGGCTAGACTTTGGAGGTTAAGGTGTTTAAATAGGATGCAAAACCCTTAAAATTAGAGTTTCATTCTGGCAACCCTACTCGTCGAGTTGAGTGCCTCAACTCATCGAGTAGACTTTAAGTTCCGCGTCCAAAATCCATTCCTACTCGATGAGTTTGGGGCCTCCAACTCGTTGAGTTCTTGAACAAAAATGAAAAAATCTTATTTAAAATACATACCAGGAACCAGACGTTACATAGTGTTTTAGGATTTCATGTATGGATGGGTAACTGATTGCTTAGGTAATGCTAAGTCACTCACAGCGGGATTGAATAATCTCAGAGTAAATGATTTGACCCTATTGTGCAGCTCTCGTCTGAGTCTAACCGTTGCCGGGATGAATATGTTACTTGAAGGATTATTTGAACCTTATGTCGAGTATGAGTGTTCTGTAGCGGTATATGGTCGGTGATTTTGCTCCGTTCTAGATAGCAGGGTGAGCAAGGATTGGAAGCAATTTGTGTGGTGCTAGACTCTATAAGGATGCTTTGGTGGCATATCTGACATGGAGTCAGGGCATTGAGACTTCGACTTCAAATTTCAGGTGAAGTAGGGTTGGTTTTATTCGAGAGATTGAGGAGTTGTTCTTCACCGGGTTTGAAGAATTATTCTAAAGATTCGTTGTATGATCAGAGTTGGAAGGGTTATGACTCGTTTGCCATCAATTGGGAGAAGGCATGGGTTGTTTCAACACGGGCAAGCTGTCCGGAAGTCAAGTTATTATAGATGTCAGGTCCCAGAAGGTAGAAGTGGCTTGCAAGGGCTGAAGGTTCGGGTGTTAGTTTCGAGATAAAAGTTTCGGTTACCCTTGGGAGGCTATTATATGCGCAAAATTTCCAATCATGATGATCAGGTTGATTGCCTTGGTATGAATGTTAATAATGAGTGATTTCGAGGACAAAATCTAATTTAAGCGGGGGAGAGTTGTAACACTCGGTTTCAGATTTGTCTTGTTGTTTGGGGTTGCGGCCCAATCATCAGTTGTTATTGTTGGATTTAGTGTCTAAGCCCATAACTATAATTGGTATGTAATTGAACCGAGAGTAGCATGATCCATTTGGGTTGAATGGCACCAGAACAATTTGTAAGGATGGACTTTTGAGAAGAGGATGTTTATTATTAATATTTATTAATATATTATAAGTTCTAATATATTAATATGAAATCATATTATTATTTAATTAGTATTGATCAACAATTAATTTGGAATTAATTTAGTGATAAAAAAAGACTAATTAAATATAAGGGGTTGATTTGGTAGATCAATCATTCTTATGATGTGGGCTTATGGTTATTCAGGATGGGCTAAACCAATACGGTAGTCCATGGATAGTCCATGGAGGTTTAACCCATGGATCCTAAGTAAGATGAAAAGTCATGCACATTAGGGTTTACATGGATGTAACCCTAATCCTAGCCACGCTATATAAGAAGACCCTAGGCTACTAAAATCGGCACATAGAGTGATCTTTGGAAGAGCATAGCCGATTTTGTGTGCAAGTAATCCTCTCTCAAGTCCCCCATTATTGGTGGTGTTGTGTGAAGCATTTAAGGCATTACATTTGGGGTGCTAGGCTCTTAAAGGTCCAAGGAAACAAACTACAAGAAAAGGTATGTCAACCAACTAGTTTTTGTTATTCAAGTACCCATGTTTTGCATACTAGTTAGGATAATGCTTTGGAAAATCAAATTGCATGTATAATTAGAGAAAACATAGATCCAAAGCATTTAGGGTTGTATGTGTACCTTAAGGTTGTTAGAGTGCTCAAAACCCATCATTGGTATTAGAGACTAGGATTGTTTTCTATTATACTTGATGTTTTATTGGTTTTCAAAGTTGGAAAAATCAAATTTCTGCATTTTGACAGGTGAACTCGCCGAGTCCACTGGGTGACTCACCGAGTCCACTCAGAAGACCATCTCGACGAGTCCAGTTCATGCACTCGCGGAGTTGGTGCTCATGTGTGCAGAATTTCGAGTTTTTGGCAGAAATTGGATTAAGATCATTACCCTAAACTGTTTTTTTAACCATGAAATCTGTTTTTTCATAAGGTAATGATCATGCTTGTCCAATTAAAAGATAATTGTCATAATTTCAATATTTGTATTAGTTTATATGATTAGGCTAATTTCTTGAAGATTGATGATATGAATTATCTTATGCTTATGAGTTTAACTAGATCATGTATGAATGATTTGATTATTGTGAAGATTAAATTAATGATCAAAATGGTTTTAATGGACTCCATAACTTGTCCTCAAGTTATGGAAAACAAAAAGTATTTTTCTTTAAAAGTCATTAAACTCATAAGTTAAGAAAACAAAATGTTTTGAATAGTGTCAACACTTGTCCTCAAGTATTAGAATTTGTAAAGTCACACTTATGAATACTTTAATTCCAAACTTTATAATTTTAAAAGTTTAAAATTCAACCCTTATAGTATTATAATACTATATGTTTAATAATTATATATATGTATAAGACAAGTCAGTCTTACCGTTAGTAGGCCTCATTCATGAAGTCGGTCTATAAGGGGGGTATAAGGTTAATGCCTATAAAATGGTGCTTTAATGGGTGTCCACTCTCACCCACCGATTCCTTGACTGGTGGAGGGTCGTTTGCCGAACGGGTAGGATATGACATTAATTCTCATTAAAAGTATAATGAAAATTATAAAGTAACTAAATGTTTTATTAAATTCTCAATCTTAGTTACTTTAGGAAAATGTGAAATTGATGCTAATCCATGAAATTGCACTTTGCACCTTGCCAAGTCGTTAATGGAGCGTGTGTGGTTAACCGACACATTAACTAGGGGTGAGCATGGTGCAGTTTGGTGCGGTTTTAAGGGAAAACCGAACCGCAAACCGCATGGTGCGGTTTTTGCATTCTTAAAACTGTTGGGTGCGGTTTTTCAATGGTTCGGTTTTGCGGTTTTTAAATGCGGTTTCGGTTTGTATCGGTGCGGTTTCGGTTTTAAACCTATAGACTGTGATGGAGAATAGTCGCTGGGAGTGATGTCGTAACTCGCAAGACAAGACGGTCATAAACTATATTATAATTTCGTGTGTAACAGAAGTCAAAAGGTAGGAGGGAAGGTAAAAAAAAGGTAGGAGGGAAGGTTAAAAAAAACGGTGGGATTGGAGCTAGTCGGTAGTCGCTGGAGGTAAATTGAATTCCTTTTCAATATGTGGATTGTGGAATATGGATTAAATTTACCCTGTGTAAATTCGTAAAACTCAAATAATGGAAGTCAACAATTAGTTTATATATATATATATATATATATATATATATATATATATATATATATATATATATATACACACACACACACACACACACACACACACACACACCTACGGTGCGGTTCGGTTTTGGTGGACCGGTTTTTGGATAAAAACCGCACCGCACCGTTGACCTTCGGTTTTTGCATAAACAAAAACCGCACCATTGGTTTTTTCATCGGGTTCGGTTTGTCGGTTGCGGTTTATTGCGGTTTCATTGGTTTTTTTTAATCGGTTTGGTTTTTGCTCACCCCTAACAGTAACTTGGACTAGTAAAGATGGCAAATGGTAGCTTGGTGTTTATCATAGATAGATGGAGCGCGTGTGGTTAACCGACACATTGATTAGGTGATAAATGACATCGAGTGTACCAAGTTAATTTGCATGGTTATTCACACCTTGTTTGTGATCCTTGGTATCCCAGTCACAAACCTGAAGGGCATAATCGAGATTTAAACATACCATTTAAAAGCTCAATGAATCTCAAAGGAATATATGAATTTCAATCCAATTAAAACTTAATAATCTATTTCGTTTTTCATGGTGCAAATTGGTAAATCGTCATTTACCTACCTTCAAATATTTTGCAAGTTGGATTACGACATCCCTCTTCCAAATTGTAAAATATTGTGTTGGGTCCTAGCCTTAATATTTCATTTGGGTGTTATATTAAGGAATTTTATCTAATCTAAACTTTGTCTTTCTTTCTTTTCAAATGTCTTCCAACACTGCTTCTGGCTCTAACCCTACTAGCTCATTCTCTTTCATGAACTTGTGTGGGAGAGTCATCTTTGATGGTTCCAACTTCAATGACTGGATTAGGACCATCAGGATGGTTACTCGCTATGAGGACAAGGAATATATCCTAGAAAAGGAGCTTAAGGAAATCGATGAGTCTTCTGATACTCTTGAGGAGATCGCTGAGTTTAGGACTCATGAGAAAGATGCCACCAAGGTGTCTTGTATCATGTTGGCCACCATGACAGTTGAAATCCAAAAGTCCTATGAGGACTTATACCCTTTTGAGATGCACCAAGACCTGATGAAAAAATACCATCATAATGCTTGTCAAGAGAGGTATGAAATTATCTCTTCCATGATAACAACTAAGATGAAGGATGGTGAACCCATCACGACCCACTTGTAGAAAATGCAAAGGTTTGTGGACCGTTTGCTAAAATTGAATGTGAACTTCGATGAGGAGTTGGCTATAGATATCATTCTAAACTCCTTACCTCCATGTTATGACCAGTTTCGCATGACCTATCATATGACCAAGGAGGAGGTTACACTTAGCAAACTTCAAGGACTTTTGAGGACTGTTGAAAGTAGTCTCAAAGGTAAATCGGTTGTTACTACTCCTACCACCGCCCCTATTATGGCAATTGGACAAGGGAGGAGGAAGAAGAGGAAAGCTCCCTCTAAGAGATGTAAGGGAAAGTATATTGATGGATCCTCTTCAAGTGGGACCAAGGCTGGTTCTACTGCTCCCTCTACCATTCCTAAGGAAGCAGAGTGTTTCTATTGTCATGAGAAAGGGCACTAGAAGCAAAGCTGCCCTAAATACTTGCAGGATGTTAAAAATGGGAAGGTTAAGGCCACCCATGTAGGTATTTATACTATTCTATCTAATATCTCATCACATTCTTGTTTTTGGGTCCTTGATACAGGTTATGGATTTCACATTTGTTCTGATATGCAGGGCCTAAAAAGAAGCAAGGATGTGGAGCACGAGAAGATAAACTTGATCATGGGGAATAGGAAGGTTTCACCTGTCACCAAGATTGGAATTTACTCTTTATTGCTTAGTAGTGGGTTAGAGTAAGATTTGAATAATTGTTGCTACTCGTCTGAAATGGTGAGAAATATTATTTCCTTTCATGGTTTGTAAAAACAAGGTTTTATTTTTTCATTTGATAATGAAATTGGTGCTATTAGTGTTTTTTATAATAGTGTTTTTATTTTAAAGCATTACCTTGTAATGGTGTATGTGAAACTGTGATGGTTGTAGACAACTTAGGAAATAATGTGTTGTACATTGATTCTTCCAATGAATTGGATAAGGCATGCTTGTGGCATTGCCGTCTTGGACATGTCAGCAAGAAGCATATAGGCCTACTCCAAAAGGCTGGAGTTTTGGAGTCATTCGACTTAAGGTTGGATGACACTTGCGAATCTTGCTTACTTGGAAAGATGACAAAGTCACCATTCACTGGTACTTGTGAAAGGGGTGAAGGTTTGTTGGATCTCATACACACCGATGTGTGTGGGCCCTTCAGAACCGCCACAAGGGATGCTAACCGCTTCTATGTAACTTTTACTGATGATTACAGTAGATATGGTTATGTCTACTTAATCAAACATAAGTCAGAAACCTCTGAGAAATTCAAAGAGTTTAAACAAGAAGTGGAGAATCAACTGGACAGGAAGATAAAGATGCTTCGATCCGATCGAGATGATGAGTATCTTAGTATTGAGTTCCTTGACAATCTTAAGGAATGTGGAATTGTTTCACAATTGACCCCACCTAGGACACCACAACTTAATGGTGTAGCTGAGAGAAGCAATCGAACCTTGTTGGACATGGTTCGTTCCATGATGAGTCAAGCTTCGTTATCTATCTCATTCTGAGGGTATGCCTTAGAGACTGCCACATATATCCTTAATCTAGTCCCAACTAAGAAGGTTGCCAAAACACCTCATGATACGTGGACAGGGAAGGTTCCCTCGTTAGCACACATCAAGGTTTGGGGTTGCGAGGCTTTCGTGAGGCGTGAAATCTCGAACCTCGTAGTGAGCGGTGTATTTTCATCGGTTACCCACAAAAATCCTTTGCTTATCTCTTCTACAGGCCGAGTGACAAAGTTGTCTTCGTTGCGAGGAAAGGAGTCTTGCGAGAGAGAGAAAGATAGCTCATAACAGTAGGAGGAAAATTGACCTTGAAGAGCTTCAAGAGTCAAGCGGTGAAGGAACCTAAAACACTAGCGATCAAACTGAGGAGGAAACTCCTGTTGAGCCGATTGACGAGTTTGTACCTCTGAGGCATTCCAGTAGAGTTAGTGTTCCACCTGTGTTGTATGGTTTCCATCTAACATATGAGGGTGATACATTTATCAATGATAGAACACTAATAAATTTGGATGAACCTAACAACTACAAGGAAGCCCTGGCAGCCCCCAAGTCTACTAAATGGAAAGAGGCTATGGACAGTGAGATTTAGTCCATGTATGACAATCAAGTTTGGATCTTGGTTGACAATTTATTGGGTCGTAAGACAGTCGGGTGCAAATGGATCTTCAAGAAGAAGACCGATATGGATGGGAAAGTACACACATATAAGGCATAGCTGGTTGCAAAGGGCTTTACTCAAACTCCGAGAGTTGACTATGATGACCTTCTCACCAGTAGCGAAGATTAGTTCTATTAGGGTTATGCTAGCCATAGCTGCATTTCATGATTATGAAATATGAAAAATGGATGTAAAAACCGCTTTCCTTAATGGAAAGTTGGCTGAAGATGTTTACATGAGTCAGCCAGAGGGTTTTGTCGATGCAAATTACCCTAATAGAGTGTGTAAGCTTGAGAAATTCATTTATGTATTAAAACAAGCATATCACAGATGGAATCTTTGTTTCGATGAGAAAGTCAAAGAGTTTGGATTTTCGAGAAGTGAGGATGAGTCCTGTGTATATGTCAAAGCTAGTGGGAGCACGGTTAGCTTTCTGGTGTAATATGTGGATGACATACTTCTCATAGGAAATCACATCCCAACCTTGCAAGAGGTTAAGTCCTGGCATGGGAAGTGTTTCGCTATGAAGGCCTCGGAGAAGCTGCTTATATTCTTGGGACAAGGATATTGAGAGACAGGAGTAAGAGACTAACTGGACTTAGTCAAAGTACCTACTTGGAAAAGGTGTTGAAAAGATTCAGCATAATGGATTCCAAGAAAGGTGACTTACTGATCTAGAGTAATGCCAAGCTGCGTAAAACTCAGAGTCCGAGTACAAAGGTTGAGATAGATGAGATGATCCGAGTACCATATGCTTCCTCTGTTGGCTCAATCATGTATTCTATGACTTGTACTCGACCTGATGTGGCCTTTGCTTTGAGTATGGTCAACAGATATCAAGAGAATCCTGGCAAGACTTACTGAACTGCGGTAAAGAACATTCTTAAGTACCTGCAGAGGACTAAGGAATGGGTGCTTACCCTCGGTGGGAGTGATGAATTGAGAGTGGTGGGGTAAAGTGACACCATCTTTTAGACCGACGTAGACAATTCCGCTCTTAGTCGAGCTTGGTATTTACCATGAATGGAGGAACAATAACTTGGAAAAGTTACAAGGAGGAGATAGTAGCTGATTCAAGTTGCGAATCAGAGTACATAGCAGCAAGCGAGGCGGCTAAGGAGGCAATATGGCTAAAGAAATTCATTGGAGACCTTGGAGTTGTATCAACTATAAAGGAGCCTATGGAGATTTTCTATGACAGCGAGAGTGCAGTTGCCTTAACCAAGGAACCAAGGGATCATGGCAGATCACGACATATCCACATAAAATATCACTTCGTAAGACATCGGATAGAAGAAGGAATCCTCGTAGCAAAGAGGGTATCGTCATAGGAGAACCCAACGAATCCCCTCACGAAGGGACTGAGTAGGGTTAAGCACTTACAGCATGCGAGGCGCATCGAGCTGAAGGAAGATATTAGTTTTAATGATTAGATAGTTTTGAAACTTGTAATAGTTGAAATGTAATTGACATTTGATGATTAAATAAAAGATGTTTTTTTATTTATAGGTAATGTTACTATCTTGTTTCAATCATTTACTATTGTTTCACTTTGCATGTTTTGACTTTCAGAATAATTATATTATTCAAACTATCTACAGTCAATCATACTCTGGAAGTAGGTATTGAGACAAGACTGTCATGAATTTGGCTTGTAGATTGTCAGGATTGCTACAACATTCATGAGTGCTCATAAGGTCTGAGTATTAGATTAAACCCACGCTCACTTGTATCACTTCATTGAATTTATCTCGAGTGATCGTGAGACGATAATATCATATAAGTCTCCAAACCAAGAGATATGAGTTGTTGACTATGAGTTGGTTGTACACTGATAGTACGAAACCGCATCAGTAACTTGATGTTATAAAACGTGCTATTGTGTACAATTTAATGAGTAGTTAGTACAAGCATATGAGTCGAAGTTTATCTATTACTTTTAGTCCTTGGAGGCTTAAAAGCGATATCTTGTTCCCCTCGATGATTTTGTTTTGACTTATGTGCCGGGCCTGGTCAGAACTAAATTGATGTGTTCAATCAAGTTCTATATCAAACAAATAGGAAATCGAGAAAAAAAATTGTTGGACAATAAGTATGATGTTGTTCCATGTATTTGTCTGGCTGATATCTTGAGAATAGAGGATTATATGATCACTTATCTAAAATGGCGCGTCGTAGTTCGACAGAGGCTTTTAAGAGCTACGATTGCTAGTCGGTATTTTAAGTCGTATCTGCAGTTATAGTTATTAGACTTATCCAAGCGGGAGACTGTTGGATTTAGTGTCTAAGCCCATAACTATAATTGGTATGTACTTGACCCGAGAGTAGCTTGGTCCATTTGGGTTGCATGACACCAAAACAATTTGTAAGGATGGACTTTTATGAGAAGAGGATATTTATGATTTATTAATATATTATAAGTTCTAATATATTAATATGAAATCATATTATTATTTAATTAGTATTGATCAAGAATTAATTTGGAATTAATTTAGTGATCAAAAGAGACTAATTAAATATAAGGGGTTGATTTGGTAAATTAATCATTCTTATGGTGTGGGCTTATGGTTATTTAGGATGGGCTAAACCAATACGGTAGTCCATGGAGGTTTAACCCATGGATCCTAAGTAAGATGAAAAGTCATGCACATTAGGGTTTACATGGATGTAACCCTAATCCTATCCACACTATATAAGAAGACCCTAGGCTACTAAAATCGACACATATAGTGATCTTTGGAAGATCATAGCCGATTTTGTGTGCAAGTAATCCTCTTTCAAGTCCTCCATTATTGGTGGTGTTATGTGAAGCATTTGAGGTATCACATTTGGGGTGATAGGCTCTTAAAGGTCCAAGGAAACAATCTACAAGAAAAGGTATGTCAACTGACTAGTTTTTGTTATACAAGTACCCATGTTTTGCATGCTAGTTAGGATAATGCTTTTGAAAATCAAATTACATGTATAATTAGAGAAAACATAGATCCATAGCATTTAGGGTTGTATAAGCACCTTAAGGTTGTCAGAGTGCTCAAAACCCATCAGTTATGGAGTTAGGGCTTCGGGAAAGGAAGGATTTAGCCCATTTCGGATCTAGTTGCCTTGGTTTATGTGATCTAAGTATCTGGTTTATGTTTTGGATCCCATGGGTATCTGTAAAGGCATTGGTTCAGGACTTTTATGAATTTTGGATTTAAGTTTTGTTGGTTTTCAGGCTATATAAAGTTCATAGAAGTGTAGGGTTTCTCGTTACCTTTCGTGGATATAAAGAACGCCGAAAATGAATAAAGGACGCAAAAGTTATGATCATTTGAAGTTGGAAAGGTTTTTTTAACGACGTGAAAATTTAAAACAATCTTTCATTTTTCAAACATAAAATGTCTCATACAAATCATCTCAAGACTCAAGTGTATCCAATGTTATCATGGTAAAAGATATCCCAGAATCTCAAATACAAAGTCCTCTATCAGTGTGTACAAATCATGCCGACGCCTTCCCGCGATCCTAGCTACTACCTAAAACACATATCACATAACACGGTAAGCATAAATGCTTAGTGTGTAACGTCCCAAAAATACGAGTTAAAAATTTCATTTTTAAAACATATACTTAGCAAACATTAGAATTAAAACGTTCACCAATCATATCATTTCATAAAAGTTATCGCATGTCTTGAAAAGAATTTTTATAAAACATAATAATGTCAGAGTACAAATTCCCAGGAGGGTCTCATAGTGCGGAATACGAGGCATGTGTGTGATGGGCCACTACCGCGCTAGCTCCTTCCCCTTCGAAGAAGAGGTACCTGAAACCAAAACTGAAAACTGTAAGCACGAAGCTTAGTGAGTTCCCCCATAATACCCCATACCATACAATCATATAATGAACAACTAGGAGGTACAAGCCTCGCCCACACTACGCTATCTAGGAGATACGGGCCTCGCCCACACTCCGCTATCTAGGAGATACGGGCCTCGCCCACACTCCGCTATCTAGGAGATATGGGCCTCACCCACACTCCGCTACTAAACCATAACATACAAGTATCACACAGACAACGAGTATAAACAATTCTACCAAGCTAGCATATAACATCATCAGACTCAACTAAGAGATACGGGCTCTGCCCACACTCCAATACTATCATATCGTCTATACGGTCCGACCTTGGTGCCTTAGACCCGTTCCTACTGGAAGGAAACTCACCTCGAAAAGTAGCTACTGGTCTGCGTGGGAACTGACTGTCTTCTGCTGCTGCTGCCCCATAAATCCTCTGGCTATAATTCCCACAAAACACTTAGTCAAATACTGCTAACCGACCTCAGGGTAAAATGACCATTTACCCCTAACCAAACCAAGAGTCAGGGTCAAAGTCATCTTCCAGTTGACCCGAATCGCCGAGTTGGCTCACCAACTCGCTGAGTCCCTACTCATTTGATTGACCATACTCTTGTCTCTACTCGTCGAGTTAGGCATTGACTCGACGAGTTTTCCTTTTAACCCAAAGTCTAAGTCCTTCATCCTACTCGCCTAGTTGTATGAACAACTCGTCGAGTTCATCTTTATCCGAAGAACATGCTATGCTGAGACTCGCTGAGTTGTATGAACAACTCGCCGAGTCTGTTCTTGAGGCAAGAAGATTGCCTTGGACTCGCCGAGTAAGGGCATTGACTCGCCGAGTTCCTTCATGGGTGAGTCTGGCTTCCGACTCACCGAGTCACACCCCATGACTCACTACTCCACTCCGCAAACACGAAAAGTGGGAAAACTCGGGGACTCGCGACTCGACTCGCCGAGTCGTCCACATGCAAAAACTATATACTCGATTTTGCTCGAATCCAACTCATGACATACATAGATTTGGGTTTCTAGGGCCTGATTGACACGTAAAGTTTCCAAATTTATGTGTAAATAAACACCAATGAAGGTTTTAGGGCTCAAAATGCACTAAAAGAGTAGATCTAGGGCTTTCATGCAATATGGCTCCATAAAGGCAGTAGATCTAAGCTCCTGGAGCTCAATCATGCCTAGATCTAAGGGTTAATCAACTTATTACAAACCCTAATTCGAAATCAAACTTGGAAATGGCTCAAGAAGGAGTTTAATGGAGCTACAAAGGAATATAAGCATGAAAACAGAGGAAAACTGAGTTATACCTCAAGGAAATCACTGAGATAACACAAGGATGTTTGGCCTCCTTCTTCTCTTCTTGATCTACTCTTCTTTTCTCTCAAAATCTTCAAGAAACACACCAAAGCACTTCAATCTCTCAAGGAATAAGGGTTTGGACGATGTTGGGAGCTCTGAGGGTGAAGGGGGCGAGGTTGGGGCGCATAAGGTTGGTTTAAATAGGGTGCAAACCCTTGAAATTTAGGGTTTCATTAGACAGCGGGGACTCGCCGAGTCCAGAATGTGGACTCGACGAGTCCAGAATGTGGACTCGACGAGTCCAGAATGTGGACTCGCCGAGTCGCCAACTTAAACGTGCTCCCAAACCCGTCTCTAATCGGCAAGTCGGGCCTAAAACTCGCCGAGTCCAAGGCCAAAAATGCAAAATACTTAGATAAATTTTACGTACCAGGAACCAGGCGCTACATAGTGAGTTCCCCAAAATACCACATACAACACATAAGCCACTCGAGGATATAACTCGGTATGACCCTCTGGTCCATGTGTCCCAGCGGGACCCTCCAGTCCCGTAGCTTGTTGGACCTTCCAGTCCGGTCTAGCTCGTTGGACCCTTCAGTCCGGTCTAATCGAGGACCCTCTGGCCTCATGAGTCGTTGGACCCTATGGTCCGGTCTATATGACACATAGCATATATATATATATATATATATATATATATATATATATATATATATATATATATATATATATATAACACAATGCACATAAATCTCAAACATACATAAATACATAAGACCCTACGGTTTGCACATAGATACCATTCAAGGTAATGTATAGTGAGAAGACTCACCTCGGGTAATCTCGGAAAGTCTCGAACTCGAAATACTGATCTAGCCTCCGCCTAATCACATACATTAATTTACCTCTAATTAACAACGATTCTCAAAGGCTAGACTAATCCCTTCCTGTAATCTCACAGAAGGGAAAAAGACCATTTTACCCCTCCAATGGTCTAAATGTCCAATTGTTGACCAAACCCTAAAAGTCAATGAAAGTCAACTCCAGTCAACGGTCCAACTTTGACTAGACTCGTCGAGTGCACTTGGGTGACTCGACGAGTCCATGCGTGTCCTCTGAATCCTCCTAAGGCCTCACTCGACTCGTCGAGTTACCACTGATCACGAATCGCAGAGCAACCCGATCCGACTCGTCGAGTCCTTCCATGGACTCGGCGAGTTTCCTCCATGGAAATGCTCAAATGACCTTCTGAGGTTAGATCTGTTTCTCTAACTTATAGATCTGACCTTCTAACACCCAAAAGTCACATAAAGGTCCCATCTTTATGTTCATGCATCACACACATGGCTCTATTTAATGAAATAACTCTTATAATGGTAACCTAGACTCAAAACTCTTATGGGACTGCATAAAGCTGGATGATTGGGACTCTCTGGGCCTCTCAAGGTCTAGATCTAAGGTCTATTCCTTAATGGGACTCCACATGCTGCATATTCCAACTAAAGAAAGGGGTAAAAAACCCTAGATTCATGAGATCTACTATTTACACGAAAATAGGCATGGATTCATACCTCAAACAACAACCTTTGATGAAGTGATAGTAGATATGATCTCCTCAATCAACCTAGCTTGAATCCCCTCCTTCCTTCTTGCAAGAATGCACTAATGGTGATGAAATTAGCTCATTCCCTCACTCTCTATGCTCTCTGGTTCGTTAGGGCTCTCAAGTGTGTGTGTGGTTGCAAATGAAGGCGATAAGGACCCTTAAATAGGGCGCAGACCCAAAGATTTAGGGTTTATGTCCACAACGCGGACTCGTTGAGTCCACTCATTAATCCGAGTCATCAGTCGCGGTCCTACTCGACGATTTTAGGCATTAACTCGTCGAGTCCCTCTTCTTAACTCAAAAATAAATACTTAAATTGTGATACCTGGAAATCCGGATGTTACAGTTTTGGGCCGAGCTAGATACGCGGGGCGTACCCGATGGGAACGCATGACGTTCAAGGAATTGGATGTAGGTCTGAGTAGGAACGCAGGGCGTTCCCGAAGGGAACATAGTATGTTCGTTGGGCAGATTCAAAAGCTTGTTTTTAGGGTTTGGTCCCTTTATAAGCATCATTATGGACCCAAACCTCTTCCATTCTACACCTCCATCCTCTCTAACCCTAATAATGAAACCCTAGCCTCCATTTGAGTGATTCTTGAGCTTTAAAGTGATTTATGAGTATTTTGGTGCTTGAGGAGGAAGAAGGAGCTTCTTGAAGAGTCATTGCTTGACTTGGAGCTTTTAGATTCAAGCTTTGTGCACTTAGATCTATCTTCTGGAGGTATAAAGTTTCAACCTTGACAACTCTTTCATGTAGATCTAGCTAGTTGGTTTTTGGTTGTGGTTTTGGTCCCTTCGAGGTGGTTCTTGTGAGTAGAAGTTACTCTAGAACCTTTGAGCTTCATATTTTGTCCTTGTTGAGGTTATGGAGTCATAAAGTTTAGATCTTGATGGGTGTAGACCTTCCATGCATGATTTGGTAGTTATTATATGAAATTTGGGGACTTAGGGATTTGATTTGGGTCCCATTGAGTTATGATAAGTCATAAATTTGGAAACTTTATGACTTGAGAAGTCCCTTTGAATCAGATTTGGAAGTTTGGACTAAGGACTTAAGGTAAGAGGTTGCATCTTGGCCTCTTTATGGAGTTAGAAGGCTGAAAATCATGATTGGGTCCTTTTGGACCATGCAAAGGTTCCAAGATGACAACTTTATAGACTAAGTCACTGATATGAAGCTATTTTGAGGATTTGAATGTTGGACTTAAGGTATTAAGATGTTTGGGATAATTTTTGGACAATGGCCGGGAACGCCGTGCGTTCATCTCGAGAACACGGGGTGTTCAGGCAAAGGGTCCCGATCGGTGGTCTGGCAATGAACGCCATGTGCTCTACCAGGGAACACATTAGTTTCGATTCATCAGTGGGCTTTTTGGGCTTTTGGTCATGGACTTTTCTTGGGGTTTGGGCTTGTTTCTTTGGGCTATGAATTATCTGTTTGGGCTCTGGTTGGGCCTCAGGACTTTGAGTGGAACTTAGGTTTGGTTTGGGCCTCGAGCTGTGTTTTTGGGCCATTAGTGGGCCTTGGGCCAAGTTCGGTTGGACCCATTAAGGAAAGGGTAAAATGGTCTTTTACCCTAGGAGTCAGGATTTATGAGTTGAGGGCGCGGTTAATGGATTATGGCATAATTACTAATTGAGATTTATTTGTTGTTAGTGTGGGATTTCTGGTTCGATAGCCGAGTGTTATCAGATTTCAGCGGATCAAGGTGAGTTTCCTCCTGTATGAACGGGTTGAAGGCACCAATGTCGGCCCGTATATGTATGTTACTATGTTCCGAACTAAGGTCCGATGTCGGGTAGTGCCCGATGTAGGTTTCTACGTTTTTGGATTATGATCCGATGTTGAGAAGTGCCCGATGTAGGTTTATATGTTTCCGGATTACGATCCCATGTCGGGCAGTGCTGGATGTAGGTTTATATGTTTCCAGATTATGATCCGATGCCGGGCAATGCCCAATGTAGGTTTGTATGTTTCCGGATTTCGATCCGATGTCGGGCGGTGCCCGAAGAATATTTGAATGCTTGATGTCTTCGTGATTCTTGCATGTGTATGTATTGTACGTTTCTGGATTACGGTCCGATGTCAGGCAATGCCCGAGGAATGTTTGTATGTTTCCAGATTCGGTCCAATGTCGGATGGGGCCTGTGGAAATTTTTGATATGTTTATATGATATGTTTATATGTGATTATGTGTATGGTATGTGGTAATTTGGGGAGCTCACTAAGCTTCATGCTTACAGTTTTCAGTTTTAGTTTCAGGTACTTCCGATAGCAAAGGGAAAAGCTCGGGATGACTGCATTGCACACACCACGATGTTCTAGCCTGGGATGTTTACTCTGATATATTGACATATGGTTTTGATATAGATACTCTAATTTTTATTATTATGAATATATGATTCATGCTTTTGATGGAACGTTTTGATAACTACCGTTTATTTAATGATTTAAAATGAAATTTTTGGGATGTTATTTTATGAGTGTTAAACCAAGCTCTTGGTTTTGGGACAAAAGGGTGAAAATCAAGGCTTAACTAAGATTTCAAGAAAATTAAGCTAAGTTTGGAGCTTTATAGCTCTAAATGGTTCATAATGAAGAGAATATGATGGATCCAAAGTATTGAGAGAAAAGCCTACTCCTTAAAGGTCCTTTTTCACACACAAAGAAGCACACAACTCACTCAAAAGCTCAAAATGCTCAAAATGGACTAGGTTTTGCAAGGAGGGTTGATCTTGGGATGGAGGCTGATAAAAGGAAAGGTCTTGGGGCCATAATGGTGTTTAAATAGTGCACATGCCCTAAATATTAGGGTTTTGGTCTGAACCACGTATGCCCAACGTACTGGAGTACACACAACGTACTGGCGTGAGGCTGAATACACCCATCATACGAAGGTGTGTGCCCAACGTACTGGAGTATACACAACGTACTAGCGCGAGGCTGAATACGCCCATCATACGAAGGTGTACGCCCAACTTACTCAAGTTGCACCCAACAATCACAAAATTTCCCTTGGGTACCCATTTTGAAAACAATTCGTAACTGAAGGGTCTAAAAGTAAATACATGGAAAAATACATGTTACAATACGTCAGAAGCTAGGTTATAGAGACTCATAGTAACATTGGGAGTGTACTAAATGCATTTATATATAAACTGGGAAACAACTTATATGCATATAAAAACATACTTTTTGGTTTAAAATTACATTCATATATAAACCGGGAAACTATTTATATACAGTGAAAACATACTTTTTGGTTTAAAAGTAAATTTGAGTCAAACATTACAAACGTGTGAATCGTTCATCAATAATTCATACATTAAAGAACCTAATGTCATTCATGAAGGTGTGATTCATTCACTAATAAGTTTAAAATACTATTTATCATGGAGATTACTTATAATATAGACTACTTTCAAGTTGAAATACTACTACACTTGGAATTACTTATATACATCGAGAAACTATTTTAGATATAAGTATACACTATGACATTTATATTGTAGCAATTTCACTACCCCTATATAAGTTAGGAAACTATTTACATACATCAAGGAACCTATTTTCATACATCATGAAACAATCTTCATTCTTCGAGAAACTACTTTGATACATCAAAAAACTACTTTTGGTTTAAAAAGTACTTATGATTCAAATACT
Organism: Lactuca serriola; assembly: GCF_051521515.1. Classification (NCBI taxonomy): domain Eukaryota; kingdom Viridiplantae; phylum Streptophyta; class Magnoliopsida; order Asterales; family Asteraceae; genus Lactuca; species Lactuca serriola. The sequence goes on along the minus strand of NC_136412.1, from coordinate 217,749,692 downwards.
TCAAACATGTGAACTCACCAACATTACGTTGACACTCTTTCAAAACACATGTATTCTCAGGGAAATAAGATTAGGAAGATTTCAAATATGGAATAAAGTCTTGGAGTCACAGTCTTTTATAGATTTATTTTACTAGCCTACTGTTGGAGGCCTACTTATGTACTTTAGTAGATGCAACTCTAAATAAGTATCAATATAAATCCATTTTCAGTATAATATTTCCCACTGTAACCTTATTTTTTGTGCTTGTTCTATGTATTCAAAGACTGTGATCCATGATGTCTTCCCACCGCCTGACATTTCCACTGCCGGTCGGGGGTGTGATAGCGGTGGTTTGCAAGGTTGACTTTGATCGTTGGCCGTTGACTCTTTGAGCAGGTTGACTTTTGGTTAAGTTGTTGATTTTAGGTAGTAGACTAAGGGTTGACCTTTGTATTAATGTTTAGGTGGTGTGTAGTACAATCCTTTACTTTCTTTTTGTTGTGGTGTTAGTCAACTTCGATTGTGAGGAGAGTCTTCTCACTATACTATGTAGGACACTTGGTGTCATGATATGTTGGGTTGTCTTTGTGAATTTTGCATGAAAGACCATGGGAGGATATGGAAATTGCATAAAGGAACATGGGGGGCCATGGAAATTTTATGAAAGACTGTTGGGGGAGATAGTATGAAAGACTGTAGTGGGGATGTAGCCACGAAAGTCATTATAAGACTATTGATGGACCATTGCATTCACAAATGTTGAAATATACCCCTAAGCAGTGGTGTATGTGGTATCTTGGGAAACTCACTAATCTTTGTTCTTATAGTTATAAGTTCAAATTTTTCAGGTACTTCTTGCATCATTATGATTAATGTTTTCCCGTAATAATGTAGATTATCACCATTAAGTCATTCAAAAAATGATCATTTTACCTCCTTTTATCTAATTCGTACTTTTTCCTGTTTGCTATTTTTTTATTTCTCTCACCATCTCCATTATCTAAAAAAACATATGAAAAATTAATGTGAAATTTGAACTCATGAATCCTAAACTTGGAAGAATAAAATCAATAAACAAACTATTCAGGACCTAACACTCAAAGAACAAACCTCAAAACCAATACCATTTACATCATTCTATTTCACTCGATAAAAAAACCTTTGAAACCATTTACATTATCTCAATCCTCTTTGTTACTTGATTTAAAATATTCAAACCCATATATGCTTATTGTTTCACCAAAATAAATCGAAACGCTAATAGTTTCACAAAACCATTTGGACCATCTCAATAAATGTAGAGGGACAAGATCCAATATTTTCTTAGGTTTCACTAAACAAAATACAAGATTTATATAGGGACGATGATAGGAGACATGACTGATAGTAGGAGTGTGAGGACTGATAAACATCCATTCTTGAATATGATTAGAAACATTCAAATAAACCTTATATTCATCTCTAAATTGCAACCCCTTGCCATATACAAAACTATAAACCCAAACAACATTGATATATTGTTGAAGAGGGAATCGAATGGAAATAAGGGGATTGTTAGGTGGTGGAGGCGATATGGTGAGGGAAATAGGAAGTGACATAAGTGAGGGTGGTGGTCGCCTTGTAGTGATAGGGAGGATGTGAGGTGGAAGAGGTATGTCATGGTGTAACCGGATGTTGGATGAGTCTTTGTCATAGGCATCAATGATGTTGGAGGTTATGGTTGTTGACATCAACATTGGGTCGCTATGAATCTACTAGTGTCCATGGTGGATGGCTTTGAAGTAGTCGACAATTTAGAGGCACATGAGGGAGCCTAAAATTAGATGGGTAAACGATGGCTATCCAATTTAGGGTTTAACTTATCTTCAAATATAATTTTCAAAAATGATTATTAAAATATGTAGGTTTCAGTATTATTGACCCTAAGCTAAAAAGTATTTTACATTCGAGTTTCTTAAGATGTTAAGGGAAAGGATTTTGTGTGTTTAATTTTGAAACCATAATGACCATACGTATCAATTTTTCTAAACTAAGAAAAAATTGGGAGGTTTCGAAACTCACCGACGATTTTGAAATTTTGAAACTTAGCATCCATTCACCGATGGGATCGAACTCTGGTAGGGTTATTAATCATCAGGGTAACTGCCTTTTGTCTTCTTGGTCGATCAAGACTTCCCGTATTTAAGTTGATCTCAAGATATTGCTTGTTCTTCTTTGCATCACTAGTAGGGGAGTGTAGTTATTGATTATATCAGATGGGTGCCCATAGCATGGACTCGCGATGGAAACCTGATAAATCATGGAACAAGAATCAGAATTCCTTTGGCAATCCCAACTACATAGGGCAAGGAAATCAAGGATCAACTGGAGGAAATCATCAAGTAAGTAAGAACATTACTTGTTTTTATGTAATGAATTTTTAGAATCGGTTTTGGCAAGTGAATTGTGGCATGTCTGTGATCATATCAGAAACGTTGTTGATGTTTTCATCTCTAATAAGAAATCTTGTTTGGGAAAACACTTTGGATTGATTAGATTCTTTGGAGTCCGAAACATTGATGTTATGATCAAGAATTTGGGGGAAGTATGGTTTGGATATCATAATCTTTTTGCCTCTATTACAAGATTTCCAAAATCTAAAAATTCCTCCCCTCGATTTCGTTCAGTTTCTTCTAAAGTGGAGAAGCATGATATTCCATTGAATTCATATGTTATTGTTGTTAGGGGTGTTTCAAAGGAAATAATTGTTAAAGATACGGTTGATGACACCATTCATCTTCTTTTTGGGGATTTCATTGTGGAAAAAAGAAATAGTGCATGCCTAGTTAAAGCTAGGGTCTTCCCTACATTTCTTAATATTTGGATGCTTTTTTTATGAGGGCCTTGATAACTAGGAGATTCAATATGTTGGAGGTCTTTGGGTTATGGTTGAATTCAAGAGTAAAGAATCTTGTGAGAATTTTTTGGCTCGTGGTATCCTGAATCATTACATTATGGAGAAACGTGCTTAGGATAATTTTTTTTGCCATTAGTGTTGGGTTTTGGTATACTACAACATCCTATGGTGCACATACAACCCTAAATACCTTGGATCTATGTTTTCACTAATTATACATGCAAATGGTTTCCAAGGTATTAATCTTACAACTAGCATGCATTTAACATAAACCATATAAGATACTAGTTATCATAACATACCTTTTGATGGAGCTTGAAGTCTTGGTGTATTTGGCCTTAAAGAGCTTAGCCCTAATAGTGTGGAAGCCTCAAATGGAATCACAACACACCATGGACAAAGGATGAACTTGAGAGAGAATTCCATGCATACAAAAGACACCATGAACTCCAAGAAGATACAAGTGGCGATTTTGGGCAATGAAGTATCTATTTATATGTGGGATTTCTAGGGTCATGGATATACCCAAATCCATACCCATGGGTTTTATGATCCATGGTTCATGTGGCCCAACTCTTTATGTATCCATACATAAACTTGGTCCAACATGGATCATAAGCCCAACACATATAAATATAACTAATTATCATAATTAGTCCCCATAGATTTAATTAGTCTCTTTTGACCACTAAATTAAGTCCAAATTAATTCTTGATCAATACTAATTAAAAAATATGATTTCATATTAGTATATTATAACTTATAATATATTAATAAACCATAAATAACCTTCTCTCAAAAGTCCATCCTAACAAATTGTCCTGATGATATGCAACCCAAATGGACCATGCTACTCTCGGGTCGAATACATACCAATAATAGTTATGGGCTTAGACACCTAATATAATAGTATCCCACTTGGATAAGTCTAAAACTATTATTCAAGTATGACTCCAAGATCCCGACTAGCAATTGTAGCTCTTAAAAGCCGTTGTCGAACTCTGAACAAATCAATGACATGTCCATTAGATAAGGGATCATATATTCCTCCATTATAGATATCATATGGACCGAGACATGGATTATAATCATTCTCTCTGTCCATTTGTTATTTCCCGATTTCCGATTTATGACGACTGACTAATTGAACAAATCAAATCACTCCAGGCCCGACTGAGCACTTACGTTTGTTATCACCAAATCATCGAGGGGCCCACAAATATTGCTTTTATCCCTCCAAGGGTAAAAGGAATGGATAAACTTCGACTCATATGCTTGTTCTACTACTTGTTGAATCATACACAAAGGCACGTTTTATAACATCGAGTTACCAAATGCGTTTTCGTGTAATCAATGTATAACCAACTCATAGGCAACAAGTCATATCTCTAGGTTTAAAAAATATAAGATATTATCATCTCATGATCACTCGTGATAAAATCCATGAAGTGATTCTAATGAGCGTGGGTCGAATCCAATACTCGAATCCCTATTCCAGAAGTACTCATGAATGTTGTAATAACTCTTACTATGTCCACTACCTTGGACATCTACAAACCCGATTCATGACAGTCTTGCCTTAATACCTACTTCCAACGTATTATCGACTGTGGATGGTTTGAATACCTTAGTCATTCGGAAATAATAACCTAGTTATTCTGGAAGTCAAAACATGCAAAGTGAAACACAAGAATAATACTAATCCTCTATGGTCCCATGCACCTTTGAGAGTAAATAGAACACATTTTATTTAAACACCATATTGATTACTCATTATTCATTGTATAATGTTTCAAATAATCAACTTTATACTTGAATTAAAACAATAGTTGTCCCATGCTCCAAGCATGTAAACTATGTTTTCTAAACACTAGTCATACCATACACCAAGTATGCACACTATGTTTATCTATGATCTTTACTTTGTGAAATAGATCAATTGAACATGATTCCAATGATGCTCATTTCACTATCCCAAATCTTTATCGTAAATGTAAGAATTCCATCAACCATTTAACGAAATCTGTTAGATTATAAACTTATATGCATTGATCCTCTCGTAATGACTATGTACAAAGTCACAAAGACTTGTCAACAGACATTACAGAGCATTCCAATGGAGATGAATTCCATGGAAACGAAGTCTTAAATTCAAAGTACATTTCTTTGAACATCCTTCTTGCATTAAGCTTTCTAATCTTACATAGATTTGAAAGAACAACTTCCACTTCTGGAAACCTTTCTAGATTCCCATTTTGACTAACACTTCTGAACACTATACTTCCAATTGTCCACGAGCAACCAATATTTGGAAAACCTTAGATTGTCATCAATAATTGCTTAACCATTTTAGTCATATTCAATTCTAGATCTTTTCCCCTCTTAATGCCTTTGGCATTCGGAAAATTTAGAAAGGATAAATATTATAACACATGTAATCGATCCTATATCTGAAGCATATGAGACACGATTCATGATGTCTCACATAAAGACGTGATCATATACCAGTCTTTTGCTACAATATTTTTTTTTATTTTCCATGTTTTCAAAATTTTACTATGAAGAGGGATGTCGTAATCATAATCGAATTTTGAGAACGCAATATATATAAAATTTCCTTATGTTGAACCATTCCATCACAAAATTCATATATATATATATATATATATATATATATATATATATATATATCCCTGACTTAAGATGATCAAAATCTCAATCTAAGCCTTTAGAATTGAAATGAAGTATAATATCCTCTCCCTTAATTATAGCAAAACAATTTTTCCCAATTGAAACCCTTTTGTTTTCTATAATTAACACTTAACATAATAATCATGCTCCCACTAACATGATAATTATTAGCATAACACTTATGCTCCCACTAGCTTTGACATGTATCCAGAAATTAGTTGGACTTCTAGAAATCAATACTTTATTGACTCTCTTACCAAGGTTCAGATTTCTGATACTAGATGCTTTGATAAAACTTTATCAAAATCATACACCTTTCCTTAGATAACTCACATGTGTGTCTAAACAATTTTATAGAACTATGAAAAGGGATATCGTGATCATAATCTCAATTGTTTAGACCTTTGCCATTTTTCACAAATCTATGTTAGTGTGCCGGTTAACCACAAACGCTCCACTAATGATTTTGAGAATGAAAATATCACAATTGCTATCTACTTAAAATTTACTTAGTGAAAGCGTTTCCTCATCATCATTTTCATGAATCGGAGAGAAACCTTAAGACACTTAGATTTTATGGTGTATGCGTTCCTATCCATATGAATTTGTCAAAACTATAATCACAAGACAAGGTTAGTGACAAATCCAAACACATATGGACTAAACTTGTGCAACCTTAATTTCTTGCCACTTGGCAGCACAAAGGCCTACCATTGCTTCCAGGTTGTTATCCAAACAATTGAGAACTCACACAACTCACATGCATAGTCAACTTTAACTGGAATGAGCACATAAATTAGAATATGTCAACACGATAGGTTACAAGCCTCAAGTCGTGTGCTAGTGATAAACAATAGGTTTCACCCTTGATTAGTTTTTGAAACTTTCAAGACCTTTAAGACTCCCACTGTTCTCTTGACTTATAAGATTCTCTTATCAAGAACCATTCCTTGACAAACAAATATTCAAGAATTAGTGCGTATTCTTATCAAGAAAAACACTTCACACAATTGGTCTTAGTTGGTCTTTGTTTTATCCAAGACATCACAACTTTCCAATTTCAAATGTACAATAATAAGAATCATTTCATTCTACATTTGACAAGTGTATTAAACCTTCTTAAGATTTTGTCACTCAAATTACAATCTTGGAGTATGACTCTAAGACTCGTTATGGAACGAAGTATGATTCATCCTTTTGATTTTAACCATTTCAACAACCACAATTTCTCTTCTTAGCCAAACAAATGCACTAAGATGTCCTTTAGAGAATCATTTGTGATATGGTTTCATAATCATTAAGATAATCATAAAACAAGATACTCAAGTACTCTCCCATCTTTTTAGATTGGAGAAACTTTTATCTTTCTTCCTTATTTGATTCTTCTTATTCATTCTGCCCAACATTGATACTTTTCCAATGTTTCAGAATCATACTTAAACTTGTAAGTATAATCATGTTTACTAAACTTTAGTAAATCATGATGAATTTTCTTATCGTTCTCTGTGGTGGACCTGACCAGAGCACACTCAAGTGTTCCCGATCCCCTAATCCTTCACTTGACTCACATATACATGTGCTAAAGGAATTAGTTTTATTTTTCCAAAAATGAAAATTCTCATTCACCATATAATACAAGTTGCATGATTCCAAGTTTCTATCCAACTGAAACTTGGGTGATGAGAATCTTTCCTTATTTGGTAAATTATGACACTCCCACAAACGAAATAATCAAATCCATTTTTCCAATATTGCTATCAATGGAACCATATAAACAATAATTTTTCACAAATGCCATTGTAAGGATATTTAAAATAAATAAAATTAAAATTTCCTTTTATTTTAAAACTTGGGGAAAAACCTATCCTTACAATGCAAATACATATGAAAATTATGTTATTATGCATTCCTAAGCAATCTGTCATAACTCTTAAGCAACAACTTAAAATTCTGATCACCGAACCATGCGATCGAAATCTATCTTCGCGATCAGAATCAACAGATACTTCCTTTAAGCTTCCTCTCTTTCTTTGATTCTTAAAACATCAACATGTGATTTAGTCACATCATGTAATAAGAATCTCGGAACAGGAACTTAATAGAGTTAAATAGTGGATTTTACCCGAAGTACAGTCAAACCTTTTTGACTTTACCATCCTTATGATCTTTCAGGTAAATAGGCAGCTTTGCAACCAATGCCCCTTCCCTTGGCAACAAAAACATATGGACTCTTTGAGAATGGTACACGAGTCTATCTCGTACTTAGACTTTCTCTTTACCATTTGGTCAACCGAGTTGACTACGGCTGATCCCTTTCCATTGGGAAGAGAAAGCTTTTCTGGATTTCCAATGTTACCATTATCAATGTCCATGAAAGTTTGGGAAGTCGATCTTCCAATTAAATTTGCTTTACCGGTGCTCCAAATCATTGCTGATTCAACAGCATCAAGCAAATAGGTAAGATCATTAAGGGTCAAGTCATGGTCTATCACATAGTAGTCCCAAAAGAACTCACTATGTGACTTAGAAAGTGATTGAACATCCAACTTTCTCAAGACTTTGACACCCAACTCTCCCGACTTGTCAATATGTGACTTCATCTCCAAGATGTGATCACACATAGATCTTGCTTTCCAATAGGGTTGAGTGACCTTGAACTTGTGGGTTAGGGAGAATAATTGGAGGGGGTGGAGGAAGTGAAATTCCAAGAGATTTGGGAAGATCATAGATGTCTAAACTGGATATCTACAATGGGAGATATTCAAGTTAGTTGATTTTTAAATCCTTAATATAACACCCAATATGAAATATTAAGGCTAGGACCCAACACAATATTTTATAACTTGGAAGAGGGATGCCGTAATCCAAGCTATAAGATATTTGAAGGTAGGCGAATGACGATTCACCAATTTTGTAACGCTAAAAAATTTCAACCAAATTAAAACATTTTAATTCATTCAAAAATCGTTACGATCATACATCTTGTTTTCAAATAGTTTAAACATCAGAGTATTTTCCCCAGAATCATATTACATAAAGCATAAACATGAGGAGTGATACGATCACGCCTTCGCCTTGCCACGATCTCCTGAAGCACCTGAAACAATAAACCACAACTGTAAGTCCGAAAGCTTAGTGAGTTCCCCCAAGTACTTATACACACATAATCGTACGCATACAACAAAGAACAACATACTTCGGGTCCAATCAACCTTCCGGTTGGAATACCCCCGACCCTCAACCATCGAGTTGGAATGCCTACATAACTCGAGCCCAATCATCCTACCGGGATGGAATACTCTCGGCCCACAACCATCGGGTTGGAATGCCCAAACACCTATACGTACAACAATAGCTGCTATGGGTTCAATCATCCCTTAGGATGGAATACCCCAGGCCCCTCAACCATCGGGTTGGAATGCCAACATACTATGAGTCCAATCATCCTATCAGGATGGAATACTCCTGGCCCAAAACCATCGGGTTGGAATGCCCCACTTCCTATACATACAATAACTACTACTACTACTAATACTACTACTACTATTACTATGGGTCCAATCATCCCTCGAGATGGAATACCCCAGGCCCCTCAACCATCGGGTTGGAATGCCAACATATTACGAGTCCAATCATCCTACCGGGATGGAATACTCCTGGCCCACAACCATCGGGTTGGAATGCCAATCTACACTAGCAGACATGCACACATAACAGGCAACCACATAACGCTCTACAAAACCAACACACTAGGGCCCTATCATCATACTGGGATGGAATACCCTCTGCTACTGCTCAACATACATAACCTGCAGGTAACCTCCTACCAACGTACATAAGGCAAGACCAACTACTGGTCTATAAATAATCACTACCCAACTACTAGGGCGCTGATCCAACAAAACTAGCCGTCATACAACTATCCATTTCTCTAGGATACTAAGCTAACAAAGCATATTCTCATAACACTATCCTGTCTACCAGGATACTAGCAAGCATATCATCGCATAACATAACAGGCTCTAACAACAATTTAAAGGGCCGACCTTGGTGCCTTAGACCCTTGAGTACAGTGAGGAAAACTCACCTTGCAACTGCCGGAATCCTGCAACTCTCTGACTGCTGACTCGCCGGGAATCCCAACTATCATATGAAAACCATCACATAAGAAACCATCATAACTTTCTAGACCAAGGTCCCACAACACTCATTAAGTCCATCAACCTCTTATTGGATCAAGACCCAAAGTCATTCCTCATGCAAAGACCAATATTGGCCCAATTTACTAAATTGGGCCCACCTCACCAAATGGGCCTAGATCCAAGGTCCATAATAATTATTGGGTCTAAATTACTCCATCCAAAATGCTCAGTCACGACCCAAGCCCCTATAGCCCAATAACAGCCCAATCACTTAAGGCCCAAAATCAAAACCCAATAGAGGGAGCACGCGAGGCGTACTCCTCTTGGTATGTTGGGCGTACATCGATGCTCGCGGATTGGAGTTGGGACACAGACCCACTATGCTGGGCGTACATCCATTTACGCGGGACGTAATCTCGCTGAGCTAAAATCCCACATAAGTTCTTAATGGCTTAAGCTCTTAAGCCCAAACTTCAGATCCATAGACCAAATATGCCTAGAATTCATAAAACCTCAAACTTTATTATTTGGGACGTCCATAAAGCTCTTAGCCCAAGGTCTTAATCCATTAACACCTATTTATATCACACATGAGACAACGAAAGCCATTGGGACCTCATTTTTCTCACTCAAGATCTCTCCTGAGGTCTGAAAGGACAACTAATCTCAACCAACTCGCATCATGCATCACTTTGGGGCTTTTGGGACAAGAATGGTGTCCAAAACTTCATAACACATAGACCTACACAATATGATTGTCAAGAAAGAGACTTTATACCTCAAAAGGGCTCCAGAAGATGATGCCTTTCCAGATCTACGAGCTCCAGCCACCCCACTCCTTCTTTGACAACTTCTTCTTTCTTCTTCTAGGCTCTCTTTTGCCAAACCAAGCTCTCCAAGGTCAAATACCCACAAAAATGGAAGAAGAATGGCTACTTAGGGTTTCTGAGGGTAAGAAGGCAGATATGGAGGCTGGGGTTGGAACCATAATGTTCCTTATATAGTGGCTGGCCCTAAAATTAGGGTTTCTGGACACTGGACGTATGCTGGGCGCAATTCCAGTACGTTGGGCGTACATCGAGGGACCCCGCGTTTCATTAACTCCATTATGTTGGGCGTAACCCAGCCTTATGCTGGGTGTACCACGCGTGTCCCTTGCATGCATGGCCTTACTTTGTCAACTTTTTCCAACAAATGCCATAAGTGACAATATCTTCAAAGTGCCATAGCTCCTTTATTCTAAGTCCGTTTCCGACGAACTTTATATCCACGAAAAGGTGGCGAGAATCCCTACGCTTCTAGTGACACACCCTGACCCGAAACCTTCTTGAATAAAACCCATTGCCCATAAAAGACCAAAATGCCCATACTCTTGACCTCGAGGAACCATAAATAACTACTCTTAGAACGGGGCGTTACAAATTTCCACCATGAAAAATGAAATAATTTATTAGGTTTTAATTGGATTTGAAACTCCTAGATCTTTTGAGATTCATTGAACTTTTCAATGACATTTTTCAATCTCGATTGTGCCCTCTCAAATTTTGTGACTCGGATGCCGAGGATCACAAAACAAGGTTTGAATAACCATGCAAATTGACTTGGTACCCTTAATATTTTTCACCTAATCGATGTGACGGTTACACACACGCGCTCCACCGATCTATGATAAACATTAAATCACCCTTTGCCACTCTTACTAGTCCATGTTAGTGTGTCGGTTACCTACACATGCTCCACCAACGACTTGGTAAGGTACAAAGTGTAATTTCATGGCTAAGCACCAAATTCACATTTTCCTAAGTAACTAAGATTGGGAATTTAATAAGTGTTTAGTTACTTAGTATTTATCATTATACTTTTAATGAAGGGAAAATTATAGTCCTATCAAACCCATTCAGCTAACGACCCTCCACCAGTCAAGGAAGCGGTGGGTGAGAGTGGACACCCATTAAACTGCCATTTTATAGGCAGTAACCTTATACCCCCTTATAGACCGGCTTCGTGAAAAACTGACATGATCCCTGATATTGGCTCGTAGCATGTCATGGTAACGGGTCCTCCTCATGTCCTCATCACCCGCATACTGGGGCACCAACAAAGCCCTCTCTCAGAACTTGGCGGTGATCTCCGCCACAGTCTTTGTAGTCTATCTCATATCCAAGAACTCCTTGGCCAGATGTTGGAGCTCCACAGCTAGTGCAAACTCGGCCCTGAATCGGGTCACAAAATCTGACCACGTCATAGCCTCAATGGTTGGGGCTCCCAACGTATCACCAATCAACTCCCACCAATTTCTGGCTCAATCCTTCAAACATCCCGCAACGAAACAGGCCTTCGACCCTTCTGGGCAGAAGCTCGTCAACTGCGCAGATTCAATGTCTGCGATCCATCTCCTAGCAGCAATGGGGTCCTTCACCCCATGGAAATCCGGCGCACCACTCCCTCTAAAGTCCTTAAAGGACAGTGTGCGCGTAATCGCCTAGCTAGATGCCAAATCACTCCTGAATGATCGGAGGCGATCCTCCATCAGCTCGATGATCCCTTCCTTGATCGACCCGAAGATGACCGGGGTCAAATCAAGGATACCTCTCGTGATCTACAACGCGATGAACTCGAGTAGTCCACCATCCACCTGCTCGGATCCTTCACCCGAGCCCGAACCTGATCCTGACCCCGAGCCTCCCACTCCATGTCGCGTGGTCACCATACTGAAAATAAACATACAAACATCAGGGCCATACGTACTCTCGAGAGGTCTCACACATTCTCCAAGTCCCCTGGTTCCATCTCGGCCCTACTTGACTTGAGTACGAATCCTTTGCTTCCAGTAGTATGAGCCCATACTACCTTCCACATCTATCCGTACTTTCCTCAAGGATTGCTTCGACATCCTCGAGTCCCTTTTTCTGATACCCTTTCCACTGATCACATCCTAGGATTTCCTAGGGCACCCTCTAACCTACTCTCCGCCATCAGCTACACTAGGAGTCCTCACCATCTCCCGCTAACGAGCTTACGGATACTGTTACATATCCGCTCGCTAGTTAATTAAGGTTGGCCAGAACCCTATAGCACAAAGCAAGCAACATTCGTGCATCGAGTAACCACTTCAAACATAACCTAATCAGGCCATCCTACCGCTGACTAGATAGTCCTAGCATACATCTCATACAACAGGAATATAAGGCATCCTTCCTAGATCCTTAGCCCTATTCTAGCATGCATTCCACATAATCATAAATCATATAACATATAAAGTATGGGTATCTTGGGGAAAACTTACTTGAACCCGGCCGGTCGCACGCATCATACACCCTGTCTTTCTCAAAATTCCTTCACTTAGATTTTAGAAAACCATTTTCCTTGTAAAAATCTTTTAGTCCCTTGATTTGAGTCCAGACACCCCCCGAGGGTGTGTCTGAATCCCTCAAACCAGAGCTCTGATACCAACTTGTAACTTCCCAAAAATTGAGTCCAAAAATTTTATTTTTAAATTAAGTAAATCATAATTTATGTTACCAAAACATTGTCACTATTTCATCATTCATAAAATCATAAAATCATGTCTCGAAAACCATATCATCAGGAACAAGAAAATCAGAGTACAATCCCAGAAAATCCGATGCAGAAACCATGTGTGTGATGCGCTGCTATGCCACCGGCTCTTTCCCCTTGGATGAAGAGGTACCTAAAACCAAAACTAAAACTGTAAGCACAAAGCTTAGTGAGTTCCCCCGTCATACAACATACCACATAACATCGTCGGTATCTTTCAACCGGTAACTGCCATCGGTATCTTTCAACCGGTAACCATCATCGGTATCTTTCAAACGATACACATCATCGGTATCTTTCAACCGCTACACACCATTGGTATCTTTCAACCGGTAACTGGGGACTATTTCACCCCTAGCACTAGCATACAGTAACGAGAGGTAATCATACAGTCAGACATAACTGGGTAGGGACAACTAATCCCTTTTTCACACATAGTATATCGCACAGGCATATCTCATGACCATAACACATTAACATACCAAGATAATTATCACATAGACAATCATCTTAAACATAACTACCTACTGGTGGGCCGGTATTGGTGCCTTAGATCCACCCCCACTGGAAGGTAACTCACCTCGTAGTAGTAGCTGTTGATCTGTGCGGGAACTCTTTGTCAGTTGCTGCTGCTCCGGAAATCCTCCGGCTATAATTCCCACAAAACACCCAATCAGAGTCTGATAACTACTCTTATGGTATAATGACTATTTTACCCCTGACCTAGTCAAAGTCAAGCCAAAGTCAACTTCCAGTTGACCTGACTCGCCGAGTTGGGCCGCCAACTCGTCGAGTCCTTATCCATCTAATTGTCCTCATTCTCGTCCCTACTCGTCGAGTTAGGCAATGAATAGATGAGTTCTCCTCCTATTCGAACATTGAATGATCCTTCACCCGACTCGCCGAGTTGTATGAACAACTCGCCAAGTTCATCTTCATGTGCTGGGAGATTGCCTTGGACTCGCTGAGTCTGTTCATGTACTCGCCGAGTCCCATAAACTTCAGGTCTAAGGCTAAGTCCAATGCGTTGGGTCACTCCTTTGAATCCTCTAAAACTCTTACATCACCTAACTGAGTTCCTTTGAACCCTACAGAAAAAGGAGTCAAGTCTCAGACTCGTCGAGTCCCAAGAACGACTCGCCGATTCGATAACGTCCAACTTTATTTCTTCGATTTCTGGAGTGCAACTCTTGTCCAAATGATAGATCTATGCCCCTAAAATTGATCTAGCACGTAAAGTTACAAACTTTACGTGCATGCATGGGACTTTGAGCCTAGAATGCCCAAAAAGAAGCTCTTAAGATGCATGGAGCCTTCCATGGGTGAAAAAGCAACCCCTAACTTCCTTGTGACCCCTCCAAGGTCCTAGATCCGAAGCCTTGACCCTCCAACCATGCTTGCAATCATGGTTGGTTACAAAATATGGTTTAAAAGCCCTAAATCTCCCCAAAAAGGGATCTAACAAAAGAATAAGCAAGGTATAGACTTTATACCTTCTGGAAACTGTAAATGATGAACCAACAAGGACTCCTTTGGTCTTCTCTTGATCCCTCTATGTTCTTCCTTCTTCATTGTGATCAAAACCACCAAAAATCACCACAAATGCCTTAGATCCTCACACACACAATTAGGGTTCGATATGGAGGGTTTCTGGAAGCAATAGGGACGAGTGGGGGCTGAATGAGATGATTAAATAGGGTGCAAACCCTCAGATCAGGGTTTTGTCTAGTCAGAGTCTACTCGTTGAGTCCGGACACCGACTCGACGAGTCCACCATTTAAACCCCGGGTCTAAACCGCTTCTACTCGACGAGTTGGGCCGCCAACTCGTCGAGTCCCAGGCCAAAATGCAAAATTCTTAAATAAAAGAAATACATACCAGGAACTAGGTGCTACAAAGGGCTTTCACATCCCGAACCTACAATTAATTTTAGGAATGGAAGAATCTACAACACCAATGGAAAATCATAGACCTAATAAAGGAGAACATGCTACCCACTCCCAACCCTACAACATCTCTCGAAGCGAGGACTCTATCCCACCAAACCAAATGCATATGACGATCATACAAATCCCCCCTACCCAGAAAAATCTAGCGCTCATTGCCTCCAAAGTGTTCAGAACCGTGATCGGGGTAAGAAACATGGACATCAAATAGCTACTTAAAGAACCCATAAATGACTTGATCAAAGTACCCCAACCACCAAAGGAAAGGCATTTAGCCTTCCAATTATCCAATCTACTCCAGAAATGATCCATAATCGAAGACCAAGAATCAATCCTACAAATATTCTGACCCATAGGCTTCCAAATGCATAAAAGGAAGGGTACCGAAAGCACAACCCATACGATGTGCAAGTAAATAGATCTGATCAACATGAACCCCCACTCCATACAATTTACTCTTGAGTAAATTTATTTTAAGATTCGAAATCATAAAATTCAGCAAACAATATGATACACATTTTCAGGATCACAAGTTGTTATCAAGACTACGTCATCAACATTAAGGAGATGAGAGATACATATACCATCAATCTAAATACCTTATAAAGATTATACATTTTTGCCCTAACGAAAGTAACATGAAAACCCGCCATAGTCAAAATGAATAAGAACAGAGAGAGTGGATCACCCTATCTTAAACCTCCGTGCAACTAAAATTATTGAGAATGTGACCCATTCACGAGCACCGAAGCTCTTGCTGAAGACAAAAGCTTGGTAATCCATCCACAACAAATCGACTCGATACCCATAATTTTCATAATATCCAAAAGATACTTTCAATAAAGAGTGTCATAGACTTTTCAAAACCCACTTTAAAAATCAGGGGTTGATTTTTAGAAACCCTACTCCAAGCCACAATCTCATTAAGAATAAATAACCCATCTAAAATATGTCTACCTTTGATAAAGGCGGACTGGTTCATACTTACTACACTGACAATAACCTCCTCCAATCTATTAGCTAAAAGTTTACAAATAATCTTGTATTGGCAACCGATTAGACTAATACGTCTAAAATCTCTGACAGCCTTCAGGTTTCTAAATTTCGAGATAATTAGGAGTCTGATAAAGTGGAGAGAAAAGAGGGATATATAACCGGCCGAGGCCCACACTATTTTGAGAAAAGAGTCTGGAAATACTATCGAAATTCATCCTTCACACGTCCCAAATCATCAACCCAAATTCCATCCCGTAAAACGCCAAGAATAGTGAATTAACGTCTTTTACGAGTAATAGCTCCATGAAAATAACACGAGTTCTCATCTCCCTCAATACCTCCGTTAAGTCTTCAAATTCTGAGCTAGATCCACTTGGGTAAGATGATCCAAATTTGTAATCTCCTTAAGAACCGTAACTCGCTGCTCACGTAAGGCTACCATACCCCCGTCATCCATAAGATGCATATTAATGGACTCCAACAACTCCTGCAAATCTTTATATTTAAACCACTTTTGAAATCGACTGCTAAAATTCTAAACATACAAATTAGATTTAAGAAGTTGCAATTTCTTCTTAACTTTAACCCACGGATGAGAAGACGACACCCATGTTGAAGATTGTAACAGAGAGTCTCAGACTACAACATCAAAACCATCCATATCAAACCAATAATGGACTAGACGAAAAGGAACCGGGCCATAATCAACTTTGTGCTCCAATAAGAGAATATGACGATGATTTGGAATTTTATTCTCTAAAACCGTACCCAAGAGATGAGGGAACAAACTCAAAAAACCATTGGAGACCAAGTATCTTTCCAGCTTACTGAACTTTTTGCCCCACTTATCACTCAAAGTAAAATGAGCGTCACCCAAGGGAATGACAATCAACTCAAATTGATCAATTAACTGGTTGAAACTCCTAGTAGATGTGAGATAAAATTGAGAACCCATTCTCTCCGACTCATCTCGAACTTCATTAAAATCTTCTATCAAAACACACTCAATTGGAGAAGAAACAATCATCTAAAGAGTTTGGGTCCAAAGTTGTCTCTTACAGTCTACTCCTTGTGGAGCATAAATTGAAATAACATAACCTCAAAACCAGAAATCAACCACAAAAAAATGAACATCCTTTTATGAGAAATACGATCTAGATCCCAAATAGAAAAAATATCACCCAAAGTGCCACAAGAAGATGAAACTACATGTGAAAAAGAATTATTACACCAAAAAATGTAGCATCCCGGTTTTCATTGCAAAATTTTCGTTTTTATTTATTCAGTTAAATCATAGTATGAGTAAATTATGCGGAAAACATGATGCCAATGTATGTGTGCACATTTAAGTCTTTCCCTTCTCACGATCCGGAGAAATACTTGAAATCATTTGTAAACAACTAGGTAAGCACGAAACTTAATGAGTTCCCCAAAATATCATATATCACAATACATAAACATACATAGAAACAATGGCTTTACATTGCCAAAACGCTTTGCTAAAATGTTCGGGACTCATAGGGTTGGATCTCGGAGATCGAGAGAGAGTGATTTGAGAGGAAATGAGTGAGGAAGGGAAGATCATTCAACTGCTATTTATAGGTAGATTTTAAGGGTGCACCGTACATGGTGTCTGGAGTGCGCCACACTTTGTGACGTTGCTCTTATCAGACGATGCCACATGTTCGCTTCCTGCTAGGCCACATCCCTTTGTTGGCTACCGCCTCCAACCTCGTCGCATGTCCAATTCTAGGTCAGCCACATGTCACTCGCTCGTTTTGGCATGTCAGCATGTCGCTTGAAGAGTTTGGCCCTCTCTTTGCCACATGTCACATTCTGGTGCCATCACGTCACCCCTAGCAGACATTTTTCGTGAATCTTCAAATAGCCATAACTTCCACATACAAGCTTCGATTTCGATGTTCTTTATATCCATGTGTAGGTAATTCCGAGTACTGCAACTTTACTTTAGATCTCAAAAATCTAATTCTCACTCTATTTTAAATTCAAATTTTATGGAGCTTACCTTGTTAAAATACGTGCAAAAAACATTACTCATTCATACGAACTTCGTTCTCGACTGTCTCTATATCGATGAATTCGTATTTTCGAGATCTTCAACTCTCTTTTACATTATTTTGGCTAACAATCAACCGATTTTTATTTTGATTTATGTGTGGCCTAATGATGTACTGTGCCGCACCGAAACTTAGAAAAATCATAACTTCTTCCTACAAAGTCAGATTTACACGTTATTTATATCTACATAATTTTCATTACGACCACTATAACTTTCATGATGATTACTTTAGCTAAAAAGTAATGTATTCCTACTTCGAATTTTATAAATAAATGGTTATATTAAAATCTACTGTAAAATGAAAATGACGTGTTACAAAAGGACCGAACCATACATAAATCAATATCTTCCATCATCGTTTCTTGTATTGCTAAAAAGTTAACTTTATGATTATGACAAAAAGTTCTAATCCACCACCGCTTGTCTTTACAACCCGCTCTTTGGATGTTAATAAAAAGACAATTCATGTTAAAACCACTTTATCCCCGTTTCCCTCAACTATTTCTTTCACTCGGTCGAAACACCCTTCCAAATTATACCCATTGCTTTTCCCATTTGCAAAGTATTTTGAATTTCACTAAAAAAACGAACAGTTATTATATGACTTCTCCGAGAACCCATCATTGCCATTAAAATTAGAAAAACCCGGTGGATGGGATAAGTTGTCCTCCAAATCTACTATCCCAGATACCCTACCAAAACCACCGGAGAAACCTACGGGAACAGTCCCATTTATACTTTTTGCAACAACTATAATAGAATCAGATGTAACATACGACTCATCATTAGGTCTTGGATCTGTTATGACGCTAACAACAACGAAAGCAACAATAGCTATGGTCATCAAAACAATAGCAGCAAGCAAGTATGTTGTCAGTACGTAGGAGCATGAGTTGGGGTTGGGGGCGTGACTTTAACAACAGTAGGAGATGTAGAACATGTATCAAACTCAATAGCTATTGTAATGAAAGATGAGATTCTTATGGAATTTATACCATGTTCGTTCCGAAAATGCCCCTCACTGTGATCTTTAGCGTCCTTGCTAAAATTAGCGGATCGGCCACCTCTATACTCAAATGAATCTTTATTATTCACCTCATCATCCTTCATTCTATCTAAAGTTCCATAAATACCAAATGGATCACACGAACCATCATCTTTTTCATGAAAAGAATGAAATTTTCCTTCTTCCTCAAAATGACCACGATCATCTACGTTTTAGACAAGATGGAATAATTGAGTTCTCATTAAACTCAATATTCCCATCTGGAGGGTGCAGTTATAGAGTATCCCTACGAGAGAAGACTTTCTTATAGAACCATTATGGTGGAGTCGATTATGTATTCGGTGTGGTCTCGTGCAGTGGAGATCATTGTTCATCTTTTTAAAGGTTGTTTTGAGTTGATTGATTTATGGTGTCGTATTGCTATCTGGTGGAGTGGTTATCTTTCTCATCAGATTTATGTACAATCTTTACTTTCTTGGTCTGATTCTGTCTCGTTGAGGGGCGGACAATGAAAGACTTTTGATAGTCGTTTTGACTACTTTTTGGTGTTTTTTGAATTTTTAGAATTCCATCTTTTTTTGGAACGATAATCCCTAAGAAGTCTTTATATTTTTATGATGTGATAGATATGACGTTTTTTGGATTTCACGTAGATCTAGCAATGATAAATTAGATTGAAATATTTGGATTCATGACTCTACCTTAGCGTTAATTTTTTTTTTGTAATAACTTCTTTTCTAGTTTATTGTTAGTTTAATATAATTGTATCGTTCGAAAACAAAATTAAATTAAACCTAGAAAAAAAACACCAAATTGGTCATATTGCTACCAAAAAGTAATGTACTATTTAATAAGTTAAATTATGAGTAAATACCAGTTTTGGTCCCTATGATTGCCCTTACTTCGTAGTTTTAGTCTAAGTTTTGAAAAATTGATGTGAATGGTTCCCATGATTTTGAAATCCATCAAGATTGATCACTTAGCTTATAACCAATATTTCGCATCTGTTACTTACCTGTAAAATGACAAATGTATTGATTTTATATTTTTTTCCCTGTTATATATATATATATATATATATATATATATATATATATATATATATATATATATATATATATATATATATATATATATATAT